>NC_058081.1:17904497-19127185 GCF_014858855.1 Bufo gargarizans
GAGGAGGAGGAGGAGCGGGGAAGCCGAGAGGAGGAGGAGGAGGAGCGGGGAAGCCGAGAGGAGGAGGAGGAGGAGGAGGAAGAGCGGGGAAGCCGAGAGGAGGAGGAGGAGGAGGAGCGGGGAAGCCGAGAGGAGGAGCGGGGAAGCCGAGAGGAGGAGGAGGAGCGGGGAAGCCGAGAGGAGGAGGAGGAGGAGCGGGGAAGCCGAGAGGAGGAGGAGCGGGGAAGCCGAGAGGAGGAGGAGCGGGGAAGCCGAGAGGAGGAGGAGCGGGGAAGCCGAGAGGAGGAGGAGCGGGGAAGCCGAGAGGAGGAGGAGGAGCGGGGAGAGCACAAGTAAGGCTGGGTTCACATTAGGTCTGCTCAATATATCGCCAAAGCATTTGCAATAAATCGCCATATCGCAATCGCCAATTGGCCGACCCAAAAATGCTGCAATTGTATTACCATATTTTTCGCTTTATAAGACAAACTTTCCCCCCCCCCCAAAAGTGGGGGGGAAATGGCAGTGTGTCTTATAAAGCAATGGATGACTTTTTACGTGGCTGACACGGATGTATCGCCGGCCGCTATGCTGCACAGCGCGGCCGGCGATACATCAGTTACAGCAGCGGTTCTCAACCTGGGGGTCGATCGGCCCTTTCCGGGGGGGGGTCGCCTGAGGCTTCCTATTGTGGGTCGCACGCACAACGGCAGCGGCCCCTTATCCTCGCGCACAGAAAGTGATGTCCTATCACTGCCTGTGCTTGAAGGAGCCTGACGTCTGGACGGGTAAGTCGGGGGCCGCCTGTCTGCTGAGGTCCGAGTTTTTTCGTTAATGACACCGCCGCTGAGCACCACTGCCACCAATGATTTAATTGAGCCTGGCTAATTTTATTTTAATTATTTGGCTGAGCAAGGCTTCATTTATTTGGGGGGACATGAAGCGCCGCTGATTTATTTATTTGGGGGACCCTGAGCACCACTGATTTTTTTTTTTTAGGGGGTATTTGTTGTTTATTATTTATTTTAAAGTTATTTATTTGGTTTACAAATATTTTGTATTTATGCTAAAGTTCTGTGGTTAGGAATGAAAACTTGTGTATTTGAATTAACATTTGGTGCATTGGTGTCTGTGCGGGTTTTTGGTGGGTCAAAAAGATATTTACATTACAAGTCATAACAGTAGCAAAATTAGTTATGACGTAGCAAGGAAAAAAATTTAATGGTTGGGGGTCACCACAACATGAGGGGCCACGGCTTTAGAAAGGTTGAGAACCACTGAGTTACAGTGCGGGGAGCAGCTGGGGGGGAAGTCGTTATTTTAAAGAACAAATGTTCTTTTATTTATTGTATTTTATTTCTCTGTTCTGTGCAGCGCTATTAAGAAAATGGCAAGTTGTGTATTTTGTACTTTTGCAGTAATGCAGATATGTTTAGAAAAACACTGTGCATTTCAGTTCTGGAGTTAAGCATAACTACATTTCTGCATTATCAGTCATTTCTCTGTGCTTTTGCCTTGAAAATCCAAGCAAATAGACCTCTAGCCCAATTCCCTTAAAATATCGCATCGCATCCCGTTATTGCAATTTTTAGGGCCCTATTCACAATCGCACAGAATTCCCATATCGCGCAGCCCTAGTTCACATGTTTTCCACCCTAGCGTTTTTGCTGGATCCGGCGGGGTTACTGATAATACAACCGTCTGCATCCGTTATGAACTCCATTGAAAGTCAATGGGAGACAGATCCGTTTTCTATTGTGTCAGAGAAGACGGATCCGTGCCCATAGACTTGCATTGTGGGTCATGACTGATCCGTCTTGCTGCGCATCCCAGGACGGAAAGCAAACCGCAGCCTGCTGCTCTCCGGTCTCAGACGGGAACGGACGGCATTTCGGAGCGCTCCGTTCTGTTCAGTTACGTTTTGTCCCCATTGACAATGAACGGGGACAAAACGGAAGCTTTTTCCCCCGGTATTGAGACCCTATGACGGATCTCAATACCGGAAGATATTAACGCCAGTGTGAAAGTCGCCTAACGTATACATTAAAACAACAAAAGAATAAAGTATAGTATTTTCCGGGCTGTGCAGGATACAAGGACGCGGTACGCTGCGTTTTTGTACGTCAAACGGAGGCATAAAACATGACGTGACCCCCCTCGTCCGTGTACAGCCCCCCTCATCCGTGTACAGCCCCGCCACAGATCTATTCGGAGGATTTCCATCAGCCTCCCCGTTCTTGGACGAGGGACAAGTGTGCGGTCACCACCTCTGGACCTTAAAGGGGGGCTCCAGCCGCACCGATTTCTGACAGGCTCTGGAGACCCCAGAAATCTACGTGTGCGCGCCATGAGACCGCCAGAGCCGACCCCTGATGTGATCTGTAGTTGAGCAGGAAAAAAACCGCACAACTATCGCATCACGTGACCTTAAAGGGGGCTGCAAACCCGGACCCCAGCAGCGCCATGTAATAATCTATCATACGATGCACTCACATCAGTCCCTGAGCCGCCGCCGCCTCCAAACGTCTTCTGGCTTTGAACCCCGCTCCCAGGGCCGCCGTGTGACGTCACTCGTCCGCGCCCACCCAGCCAACGGATTCACCATGGCAACAGTCGCTCCCTCCGCCATCTTTGAATCGCCCTTCCGCCCAAAGACCTCAGCAAGCGCATGCGTGAAGCCGAACACGTGACGTCGCGAGAGAGAGAGGGGCGTGGCTCGGCAGGCGGAAGTCAGGCAGCTGGCTTTCTCTGGACGGCGGTGAGTGCTTCCCTTCTTGGTTAGGGCCGTCATGTGACCTCTGCAGGCTGGGACTTGTAGTCCTCCCCAGCGTTTGGCTCTTTTATGTCCCACTATCTTGGGCAGGGCGGTCTAATGTACCCTGGGGGTGCGCGGTGTATGGCTCAGAGGAGCCCACACTTCTGGTTGGCTGAGGCCCCTCCAAGAGGCAAGATCCGCAGCGGATGAGTTTAGATGAGATTTCTTAAAGGGGTTGTCCGGGATCTTGACACTGAAGGTCTGCCCTCGGGTTTACGGATGAGCGAATAGTACTGTACGGAGCTCCTCATTCCATCAGTATGGGATCGTGGGGGGGGGGTCCGGCTGCCAGCACCCCCGCCCATCAGCTGTAGGAGAAGACCCCTGCCCTCAGCTGACAGCTTACACCTTTTCCTAGGTCAGTGATGTCACCGTATGTCAGTCACATGACCTAGGTCAGGGATGACCAACTTGCGTCCCTCCAGCTGTTGCAAAACTACAACTCCCAGCGTGCCCTGATAGCTGTAGGTTAGGGATGGCCAACAGCCGGCTCTCCAGATGTTGTAAAACTACGATTCCCACCATGCCTTGATGTAGGCCAGGCATGCTCAACCTGCGGCCCTCCAGCTGTTGTAAAACTACAACTCCCATCATTCTCTGACAGCCTACAGCCATCATCCTACAGAAGGGCATCGTGGGATTTGTAGTTTTGCAACAGCTGGAGGTCTGCAGGTTGAGCATTACTGATGTAGGCAGTCTGGGCATTCTGGAAGTTGTAGTTTTGCTAACAGCTGGAGGGCCACAGGGTGGATATCCCTGACCTAAGTGAATAGTGGCAGTACCAAGAACAGCCACTATACAATGGACGGTGCTGTGCTTAGTCCACCATTCTCACCAGAGCGTCGCGTCCTCCTCAAACGGTGCCGGGAGTCAGACCCCACCGATCGGACACTGATGACCTGTCAATATCAGAATCCTTTAAAACCTCGTTCAGAGTGGTGTGCATCCCGTGTACACAGACCCTTAAAGGGACCGTCCAGTTCAAGAAAATAAAGACTCATTAACTGAAGAACGAGCGGAGCGCTTACCCGGTGACCTCCGTATCGGGTGCGGATCCGCTGATTCCCCGGCTTTTCTTCTGTCGTCCAAGATGGCGGCCGCTCGTCTGAGTACGCAATGAGTATACACCGTACATTTGATAATCCAAGAAACTTCCTGCTTGTCCAGCGCTGCTCTTGGATTGGACGGCAATGCTCACATGAGCAGCACTGGCCAATCGGAGAGCGGCAAGGAGTGTCTTGGGCTATCAGATACACGGTATCCGCAGGTATTCTGAGGATTGGTGCGACCATCTTGGGTGTCAGGAGAGGAGACCGAGAATCACAGATCTGCACCAGATAAGGAGGTCACGGGGTAAGTGTTCTGTTCCTTCTCCAATTAAAATGGATTTATTTTTTCTTGACCTCGGGGACTGACCTAATTGGACAATAACCTCCGGGGGAAGCTAGGGTGGCTGCAGCGGTAGAGCCTGACCTCTGAGGCGTCTGTATGTCTTGATACATCCAGGTAGGACCACCGCTACGGAGGAGGAATGGGTTTCATTCTGACCATTGACCTGCCTCCTGCTGGAGCAGGCCTCACCTGTGTGCATGGTCGGTCTGCCATTGGCTTCTGCTTAAAGGGTTATTAAAAAAACTTCCCAAAAGTCGCAAAATATCATAAAATACAAAATGAGCCTTTACTGACCAGTTTCTCCCCTGCGGTTTCCATCGCCACAGCTCCGGTCCTCCTCGTGGTGTTTGTGACGTAGCCACATACTTAACCTGGAGTGGACCCTTTTAAAATTCGCTTTTATTCTTTTTATTTTAAAAAGCATAAGTATAGACACCCATTGATAACTGGATATCCAAAGCAAATAATAGGACAAGATGTTGTCCAGCTACCACCGTGAATTGGTGCAAAAAAATAATAATTTAGACAGATGCGCAAAAAATTCCCATGGCATTAATGACTTTTTTAGGCTTGGGGTCGGATAGAGGGTAGGGCACCTCTGCCCAGGGCACATAGATGTGGGTATTCGGGATAGTTCTTTCCCTGTACCCGCCCTAAGATAATCCTCTGCCCAGGGATGAACCCTAATGGTGGGATCACCCTGTCCCCGTGCCTACCCTGTCTGGCCCTGTACAGCCCTGTACAGTGGGAATTTGTTACAGATGATGTCCGAGAATTTTATATATTTTTACCCCGACGCGTTTCCCCACTTTTGGTTCGTCAGGGGGTCGGTTATAGGATAAGAATTATAGTAGTTAACATCATGTAAAATAAAGTAGATAATAGATAATTATATATAGTTACTAGGGGTGCACCGAAATGAAAATTCTGGTCCGAAACCGAAAATTCAGGATACCCCTTGAAACCGAAACTGCCTTTTTGCCCAAATACTTTTAAAATACTTTTTTTTTATGATTTTATTAATAATTCTTTTTCATGAATTTAATAAATCATATTACCCACCCACCCCATAACAGTGCCATCCACAGACCCCCACCCACCCCATAACAGTGCCATCCACAGACCCCCACCCACCCCATAACAGTGCCATCCACAGACCCCCACCCACCCCATAACAGTGCCATCCACAGACCCCCACCCACCCCATAACAGTGCCATCCACAGACCCCCCCCACCTCATAACAGTGTCATCCACAGACCCCCACCCACCCCATAACAGTGCCATCCACAGACCCCCACCCACCCCATAACAGTGCCATCCTCAGACCCCCACCCACCCCATAACAGTGCCATCCACAGACCCCCACCCACCCCATAACAGTGCCATCCACAGAACCCCCCCCCCCCCCATTGCCGCTCCAGTACAGACTAGTTATTATAAAATGTGTACAATTAATAGAAAATAGCGGGGAGGGACTGGGAGGAGGAGCTGGGGGCCGGTGCGTTCGCTGTGCTCCGGCCCCCAGCTCCAGTACAGACTAGTTATAAAATGTTGTACAATTAATAAGGATTCTATTCATGAGGCCCCCTCTGCAGTAGAACATTCAATATAGCCACATCCTACTCACAGGGCTGTTATCTTAATGCTGGCCGGCCGGGCAGACGAGCGGCAGCGTCACGACTGACGTCATGTGCCCGGCCTACTTTCTGAATGAAGGAGGCGGCGCAGGCATGTGACGTCAGTCGTGACGCTGCCGCCTGCCGTCTCCGATGGGGCCATCCATATGTGACTCTCCCTCCACTGGGGAATCCACAGTTCCTCCATAATGGACTGCCCTATCATGGCATCAAGCAGGACACAGTAACTATATATAATTATCTATTATCTACTTTATTTTACATGATGTTAACTACTATAATTCTTATCCTATAACCGACCCCCTGACAAACCAAAAGTGGGGAAACGCGTCGGGTTAAAAATATATAAAATTCTCGGACATCATCTGTAACAAATTCCCACTGTACAGGGCTGTACAGGGCCAGACAGGGTAGGCACGGGGACAGGGTGATCCCACCATTAGGGTTCATCCCTGGGCAGAGGATTATCTTAGGGCGGGTACAGGGAAAAAAAATCCCGAATACCCACATCTATGTGCCCTGGGCAGAGGTGCCCTACCCTCTACCCGACCCCAAGCCTAAAAAAGTCATTAATGCCATGGGAATTTTTTGCGCATCTGTCTAAATTATTATTTTTTTGCACCAATTCACGGTGGTAGCTGGACAACATCTTGTCCTATTATTTGCTTTGGATATCCAGTTATCAATGGGTGTCTATACTTATGCTTTTTAAAATAAAATGAATAAAAGCGAATTTTAAAAGGGTCCACTCCAGGTTAAGTACTCACGTATATGGACACTTACAATATATGTATTTCTTTAATATATTTCTTGACGTAGCCACATACTCAGCGCCATGTACCGCTGAGGACAGTAATTGGCTGCAGAGGTCATGCGCCGTATACTGCCGTGTCACCGACGGAGCCTTGTACTTAAGCCCCGCGAGGAGGAACGGGAGAGACACAGGGGACCATAGGCTCCTTTTTATGGTTTATGACTCTTAGTGGCTTTTGGCAAGTCTTTTAACATCTCGTCAACCCCTCCGATGTCTCCTCTTATGTGTCAACGGCTTCTGTAAAGGGGTTGTCCAGGAAGACATCACTCCTAGCAGTTGCCGGCAGCCTGTCTCCTCATTCTTACCTGCTCCCCTCCGCTATGGTCCTCTGCGCTGGACCCCATGCCTTCCTATCCCAGTGCAGGGTTTGTTTTCTTTTTCCCTGACGGGGACATCGTCACCTTGTCATCTTCAGCCAACCGTTGGCTTCAGCAGTGATGTGTCTTCACGAGACCTGGTGATTTGTCTACACAAGACATTTCACCGCTGAAGAGGATGAGGTGACTATACCCGTGTGGGGGACCAGAGCAGGTAAGTATGATCTAAGTACAGGAGTCAGGCTGACCGTCTGACAGCTACTGTTAGAAGTGATGTATTCCTGGACAAGAATACTGGACAATCTTGAAGAGACTCGATACTGGATATACAGACCAACTGTTTTAAGAAGAGATATTGTTGACAGATGGGTTAACCAGGCCATCACCACAGGGGACATGAGGTATTGCATAGATGCTACAGGAAGGGACATGAATAATTCCTTGAGAAAGTAAGAGGAAATTGGAGAACGTCCTCCAAAACGTAAGACAATGTCCATGTTTTCTGGGCTTCCACCTAGGCTTTTGACTTTCCATTCCCAGATGACCATCCACAACCTGTACATATTTGACCGGAATGGGATCTGCCTTCACTACAGCGAGTGGAACCGGAGGAAGCAGGCCGGGATCTCTAAAGATGAGGTGACGTCCTTGGTGCAATGTCTGATACACATCTTCTTCCATTGGTCTGTGTGCTTTTCTTCAGAGGGAGTCTGTCCAATATAACCTGTAAAGGGAGCCAATGGCTTTGTATGGGGATGTGTGGTGAACCAGAACCACACCTCCCTTCTGAAAATCTCTGCCTGAAACACAGCGAAATCATCATTTTTTAAATCTGAGGCTAATTAGGATGCCAGTGCACTGTGGGCGGGGCCACGGCATCCAGTGCACCACCCCTTCCCAAGTATCGCCACCCAGCGCCTCCACCTCATGGTTGTTTGACAGTGCTGGACTTCCCCTGCACCTTTTGCCACCTGCGGTGAAATCTTGCTCCTGCAGAACAAGACTTGCTCCCGGCCTTCCCTCCAGTCACTGATCTGCTCATGCGCCAAACTTACACCAATTGGCACACAATCAGTGCAAAGACTTACTTTAAAGGCTATCTACCCTTTCCCGGGCAGTTTATTTTATTTTTTTACTGCATTTTACTCATTTTGGGGTAAAAATATTTTTTTCACTTGGTCTTTATTAAAAATATTGAGCCATTCTGTCACAAAGGATTAACAGTTTTTCTAGCCGTGTGCGACGTACAGTTGTACAGCGGCTGTGCTTGGTATTGCACTCAGCCCCATTCACTTATTTGGGGCTGAGCTGCTCTTAGGCCACGTGACCGATAAATGTGTCGTCTCTTGGCCTAGGGTAAGCTGTGTGAAGGCAATGATGCTACTGAGGATAGGTCAACCGTATGTAAGTCTTGGAAAGCCCCTTTTAGGGTCCATTCACACGACCACAAATTGCGGATCCATAAAACACGGACACCGGCCATGTGCGTTCCACATTTTGTGGCCGGCACTATAATAGAAATGTCTTTTCATGTCCGTGGCTGCGGACAAGAATAGGACATTGTCTATTTTTTTGCTGGGCTGCGGAACGGAAGTGCGGATGCGGACAGCACACGGTGTGCTGTCCACATCTTTTGCGGCCCCATTGAAAATTAATGAGTCTGCACCTGTTCCGCAAAATTGCGGATGCGGACCCATTTTGCGGACGTGTGAATGGACCCTAAGCCTTGTTATCAGTAAGATAAGAATTGAGCTATAATGAGTGTTTATAAGGTCAGGGATCAGAGATGAGGAGCCACCAGCTGAGCTGCCTGATGGGAAACATACAGAGCCTACTACTAGAGAATCTCAAGGCTGCACAAAGACAGGGGTTCCAAACTTTGTTTTATAAAGACCAATAAAAAAAAAAATTTAGCTTAAAATGGGTACAAGCATTAATAAATAAATGAATGCCGCCAAAGGTGTACATAGCCTTTCAAGGATTTATACCTATAAAACTGGCAGGCAGCTGAAGGTAGGAGCAACGGGGGCGTTGCCATTACTCCTAGAGGATCTGCTCTCTCTGCGACTGCCGCACCCTCTGTACTTTGATTTGCAGGACCAGGCAATGAAAATGTGATTTAAGAGATGACAGACTGCTTTTAATATCTCACTCCTATCCTATCTCCTTTCCAGGAATTCAAGCTGATGTATGGGATGCTCTTCTCCATTCGCTCCTTCATCAGTAAAATGAGCCCCGTGGATATGTATCCTTTTCTCCTGCCCTTCTAGTAGATCTTTCTTATCTTGAGATGTAGATAAAATATAACTACTATAATACTGTCCCTATTTCCAAGAATATAACTACTATAATACTGTCCCTATTTACAAGAATATAACTACTATAATACTGTCCCTATTTCCAAGAATATAACTACTATAATACTGTCCCTATTTACAAGAATATAACTACTATAATACTGCTCCTCTGTACAAGAATATAACTGCTATAATACTGCTCCTATGTACAAGAATATAACTACTATAATACTGCTCCTATTTCCAAGAATATAACTACTATAATACTGCTCCTATGTACAAGAATATAACTACTATAATACTGCTCCTATGTACAAGAATATAACTACTATAATACTGCTCCTATGTACAAGAATGTAACTACTATAATACTGCTCCTATGTACAAGAATATAACTACTATAATACTGCCTCCTATGTACAAGAATATAACTACTATAATACTGCCTCCTATGTACAGGAATATAACTACTATAATACTGCTCCTATGTACAAGAATATAACTACTATAATACTGCTCCTATGTACAAGAATATAACTACTATAATACTGCTCCTATGTACAAGAATATAACTACTATAATACTGCTCATATGTACAAGAATATAACTACTATAATACTGCTCCTATGTACAAGAATGTAACTACTATAATACTGTTCCTATGTACAAGAATATAACTACTATAATACTGCTCCTATGTATAAGAATATAACTACTATAATACTGCTCCTATGTACAAGAATATAACTACTATAATACTGCTCCTATGTACAAGAATATATCTACTATAATACTGCTCCTATGTACAAGAATATAACTACTGTAATACTGCTCCTATGTACACGAATATAACTACTATAATACTGCTCCTATGTACAAGAATATAACTACTGTAATACTGCTCCTATGTACAAGAATATAACTACTATAATACTGGCTCTTATGTACAAGAATATAACTACTATAATACTACCTCCTATATACAAGAATATAGCTACTATAATACTGCTCCTATGTACAAGAATATAACTACTATAATACTGCCTCCTATGTACAAGAATATACCTACTATAATACTGCTCCTATGTATAAGAGTATAACTACTATAATACTGCTCCTATGTACAAGAATATAACTACTATAATACTGCTCCTATGTACAGGAATATAACTACTATAATACTGCCTCCTATGTACAAGAATATAGCTACTATAATACTGCTCCTATGTACAAGAATATAACTACTATAATACTGCCTCCTATGTACAAGAATATAGCTACTATAATACTGCTCCTATGTACAAGAATATAACTACTGTAATACTGCCTCCTATGTACAAGAATATACCTACTATAATACTGCTCCTATGTATAAGAGTATAACTACTATAATACTGCTCCTATGTACAAGAATATAACTACTATAATACTGCTCCTATGTACAGGAATATAACTACTATAATACTGTGTCCTATCTACAAGAATATAACTACTATAATACTACCTCCTATGTACAAGAATATAACTACTATAATACTGCTCCTATGTACAGGAATATAACTACTATAATACTGCTCCTATGTACAAGAATATAACTACTATAATACTGCTCCTATGTACAAGAATATAACTACTATAATACTGCTCCTATGTACAAGAATATAACTACTATAATACTGCTCCTATGTACAGGAATATAACTACTATAATACTGCTCCTATGTACAAGAATATAACTACTATAATACTGCTCCTATGTACAAGACTATAACTACTATAATACTGCTCCTGTGTACAAGAATATAACTACTATAATACTGCTCCTATGTACAAGAATATAACTACTATAATACTGCTCCTATGTACAAGAATATAACTACTATAATACTGCTCCTATGTACAGGAATATAACTACTATAATACTGCTCCTATGTACAAGAATATAGCTACTGTAATACTGCCTCCTATATACAAGAATATAAATACTATAATACTGCTCCTATGTACAAGAATATAACTACTATAATACTGCTCCTATGTACAAGAATATAACTACTATTTTTCTAATAATATATCAAGGATCTTGAAATTGGTGGAGTATTGAGACACAATTATTCTTTGAAGTTTTTGATAATTCTGGGCTTCGGAGTCTAGTGGGTGGTCCTACTTATTGATTGCCATTTCTGTAAATACAGTCAGTAACAGATAGGACCGCCCACTGGACTCCGTCCAGATTGAGCAGAGATTTAGATCAATAATTGATTCTATGGCATGTTACTGTGAATGAATCTGCTCAGCTCTCAGTTGGCTGTAAGCATCACCTGTAGAAGGTAAACCAGTTGGAGCATAATGTTCTTTAACCAGCTCTATTTAGGAAAGATGGCTTCCTTTCCTTCCAAACTAGCAAGTATAAGCTTCACTACTATGAGACACCGAGTGGTCTGAAGATGGTGATGAACACAGATCTGAGCGTGGGGAACATACGGGAAGTCCTTCATCAGATATACAGCACGGTGAGAAACTGTAGACTATGTAAAGGAGAAAAGTCTTGATCGAAAGGTAGAACTTACGTTCCGTGGATGGTGATTTGGTTAAGACTCGGGATAAAGGGACTCCAGGAGGCCTGGAGGTGTACTAGATATCTCATGGGTGTTTAGTCAAAGATCTCCTCTAAACCTCTTTTATAGACTCTTTATATTATAGTATGTCTGATTATGGGTTTGGCAGGCCACCGTAGGACCAAGTTGGAAAAATGGGGCAACCCTTTACATCGGTAGGCTTCTGCAGATTTCATTGGACTTTGGTGGTCCTCACTCTGGGTAGTAGAGAGGGTTCTCTTTTAGGGCCCATGTCTTAGTGGACCATTCCATTCTTTCTGTATCATTGACTAAATCTTTACATGACACGGTTGTGATGACTTTCGCCCCTAATCCGGTTGTCTTACCTCCCAGATTTTTGTGGAATATGTGGTGAAGAATTCTCTCTGTTCCCTCAATGAGCCCATTCAAAGTGAACTTTTCAAAAGCAAACTGGACAGCTTTATCCGGAGTCTCCCCTACTTCTCGGCCAGGGCTGGCTAAAACCTGCCCAGCAGGACATGTTGCACTAACCTTGAGCATCTCTCCAAGCCTCTACAAGGCTTTTGTGCATCCAGCTTCAACGGTAGAAGACTTCTGCTCAATAACTGAGAGCTCTACAGCACACTGCCAGCTTTCTCGGGATTCCCTGACACCATAGACTATCGTTGTCTTTACACGTATGACTGATACACGTATGCGGTTGATCTTCATGCTTCTCGAATGAAGAAGAGCATTCACCGAGCGCAAGAGAGCGCAAGAGTTGTCGATAGAAGAGGTGCAGTGATTCATAATGAACACCAAGTAGCAGCGACTGATTTTTGTTTCTTGTGAATGTATGCTTATTTACCTGTGATTTATTGCATCTGTATATGGGGCGGGGGAGGGAAATCGGGGTGTCATGTTATATCTACATTAAAGCTACTGTAACATGTGGATGGAACAGTAGGTGACAAATCAGTCTGCCCTTCTGTGCTTCATCTATGTGTTTGGTGATGGAAGGGAGCTCCTCCTCCTGCAGGACAATACATAGATGGGACTATTAGAGAAGGTGGAGCTCAGTGTAGGGCTCTGTAGCTTCCAGTCCTGGATGATTATTAGGAACTGCTGTGAATCCTATCCTTACTATAGGGGGTTAAGCGTGTCCATGATTCCTTCACGCTGCACTTCACACAAAGCCACTAGAGGGACCTAGACATCTGCTTATTTATTTTATTTCTCTGTGCTGTCCTCCAGGATCTCAGGAGGGAGCAGTGATGGATGTTGTTACTCTTAGGCCGGGTTCACATCACCATTTAATTTTCCGTTTTTCTGATCTGTCTGAAGAACAGGAAAAAAATAAATGGATTTTTTTCATTTTGATCATCTGTTATGCTCATTTTGTATCCGTTTTAGACATTGCCGTCTTGAGACTTATTTTAGACAGAAGAAAAAGGCCTCCACAAAGTACTTTGTCTAAAATAATGGATCTCGGATGGAAATGGCTAAAACGGCTGCAAAATCAGCTGAACAGAAACGGCGATGTGAACCCGGCCTTCGAAACTTACCTCACTGTGGTGTCTTGATTTTCTTCCATAAACCCTTTCAGTTTAACATCCTGGGGGGTCATTTGTCAATGGACTTCTGACATTTTTAGTCGTCGGAGAAAAAAAAGTTGGAAGTCCCAATTTTGATTAGCTGTGAGACGATGTTTAGTCCCACAGACAGACAGTATTCACTTCAATGGGTCCGCAAATCCCGAGATGCGGAATGGTGCGGAACAGAACCCTACGGAAGCACTACAGGTCCCGTACTTCCGTTCCGCAAAAAGATAGGACATGTTCTATCTTTTTGCGGAACGGGCGGATCGCGGACCCATTAAAGTGTCCACGATCCGCTGCGGCTGCCCCATGGCTGGTGTTCAGTGCATTGTGGCCCGCAGCACGGCCACGGGGTGCACATGTTCGTGTGCAGGAGGCCTCAACCTGAGCTTCAGACTTACAAACTCTGCCAACAGCGGAAGGACAGAAGAATCCTAAAGCCACCGTAAAACTGGAATCCATATTTAGCCCCCTCCAAACTTGAAAGTGCACTTCATGGTCGAGTGCTTTTTCCCACACCATGGAGGAGATCTATCATGAGAGTCAGTTTTGCAGAAGTCCGCGTTGCCAAATTTTGGCCAAAATGTATTAAATGTCACCCAGTGTTTGATAAATTTGGACACTGATCGTGGTGGGCCTCAGTGGTCGGACTGTCAACGCTGGGATACTAATGCCCTATCTGTGGGTAGGAGATACGTCTTTGTAAAGGGACGACCCCCTGAAGGTCCAAAATAGGCAGGTCACTAGGAGGCTAAAAAGATTTCCAGGAGACCCTCAGTGTCGTGGATGCAGGAGTGCTCCACCCTTTCTTCTCATTTCCTGGTCTCTCTTATCTGGAGAGGACTTCTACCTTTTCAAGTTCTCTTTAAATGGGGCATGTATATCCTCCACCGTCCTGACCTATGTCTTACGGCAATGTAAAGCGACAGATGTGGGCTACGCAGAGGGATGCAACAAGCTCTGTTACTGGGAGAGGTGATGCCCTATATGTTTCTGGCAGAGGCTGGGGAGAGCGATGCTCTGCAGGGCTCTGGAAGGATGCAGGGGAGGCGATGCCCTGCATACCATCTGTCTGGCTGGATGTGAGCTGCTAATGCTCTACTAATCTGGAGTAGGAAGTGGAGGGGGGAGCAGCGACTTACAACATGACACACACACACTGAGCGGGCAGAGCTACAGGTGTGACATAGGGACTGCAGGAGGTAGCGGTGCTGGGGCCCTGTATATATAGAGGCGACTCTGCTCCTCTGTTGTGTCAGGGAGAAGACAGGCAGAGAACATAAGGGGAGCAGGACTCAGCACGGAGATCAGATAGAAGGAGATGAAGGATCCTGGCATCAGAGCTCATACTTCATTTACCACTTTACACCTTGTTCTTGGCATATTTCACTTTTTGGTGTCAATTACATCTCCACGTGTAACATCAAGATTATCCTTAATCCTGTACCTCCACCGTAATACCCCAGTATCATCCTCCGCAGACCACCATTAACCTCTGTATTCCCCATTCTCCATAATTATCTGTATTATCCTCTGTATACTCCACTACCACCAGTGATATCCTGTATTCTTCACCATCTACCACCATTACCCTCTATATTCCCCATACTTCATTACTTACCTGTATTATCCTCTATATCCTCCCCTACAATCCTCTGCTCTCGAATACTCAACCATATAATACTCTATCCTTAACTATCTTCCGGTATTGACCTCCATCCTCACTACCACCTGCATTGTCCCTCATCCTCCATTACCACCTGTATTGTCCTCCATTACCACAAGTATGGTCCTCAGTCTTCCAGTACTGCCTGTATTGTCCTAATCCTCCGCTACTACCCGTGTTGTTCTCCACTACCACCTGTATTGTCCTCCATCCTCCCCTACCACTGGTATTGTCCAACATCCTCCACTACCACCTGTATTGTCCCCTATCCTCCACTACCACTGGTATTGTCCAACATCCTCCACTACCACCTGTATTATATTTATAATATTTATTCTCTATCTTCCACCACTTATCTGCAATACTATCTATATTCACAATACTCCACTACCTTACCTATTTTATTCTCCACCTTCCTCTACCTGTATTGTCCTCATTGCTCTCCATCCTCCACTACCTATCTGTATTACCCTCCAAATTATCAGTCCTATACTACCTACCTGTATTATTGACCTTTCTCTCCTTCCTTCACTACCTACCCGGTTTAACTTTCATCTCAACTTACTTCCATTAGCTTACTTGTTCTCCATCTTCCACTACCTACCTGTATTATCTTTCTTGTTCTTTATCTTACATTACCTGTATTACTATCCTTTTCTCCATCCTATTTTGCATACTTGTATTGTCCTCCATCAATACAGTATCTATCCTCCCTCTCATCTATCCACATCTTCCTCATCCAACATTATCTACATGTCTTTGCTTTTATCTCTATCCTTCGACCTCCCTTCTTTCTGGTATCTCCCCTAAGTTTTCTTCCAACTAGGATGTTCTCCAATCCTTCTCGTGGAAGCCTAGGTCGGGCAGGGAGGTTCAGTGTTGACGAACTCTATGGATTTAATGTCTCTAAGAAGTTGAAGCCCCGACTAGATCTGAAGAAGAGAAGTGAAAATGGTACTGCAGGGTCTCAACTTCTCCTCAACTCTCGAGACTCCCAAACCCAAGACCAGCAGAGTCAAGGAATGCCAAGCGGCATGAGATACAGGCAAGTAACTCTAACTATTACATATTGGTTACTGTTAGTCAATGTGGATGCAATCTAGGCAGATACGTACAGCAATGCATGAGGCACAAAGGAAATGGCATTTATTCTAGTCACTTTTCTACTCAATTTGTGTTCTTTGCCTTACTAACCAACTGAAAAAAAGGCCAATCTGGATATTTTTACAGTGGTAACTCAAAGTTTTGGGGGCGTTGTATTAGTTTCATATGGAGGATTCCATGAGGGAAGTTCAGGGACTATTAGGGCATGACCACACAGTTTTGTTTCTGCATGCAGTTTTGGAAGCCAAAACCAGGAATGTATTCAAAAGCGAGGAGAATTTGTATCTGTCCTTTTATACTCTCTCTCCTTTTATGATCCACTCCTGAATTTGGCTTCCAAAACTCCATGCGTCAAGTGGCCGTACCCTTAGAGTCCTATACTGGAATTTATGTAAATCTTCAAATTGACTTCACTTGAAGATTTTCATAGAGTTTATAGGATAACATCTGTCAATCAAGTTGTGTTGGAACATTCCTATGCACCCCTAGATAGCTGACTATCTTGCCCATGTCTTCTCACAGTCTGAAGGGAAATGTTACATTGAATACAGAAGATGTTGTGACTTGTAGTTTAGGAAAGAACAATGTTTTAGAGTTGGTAGATGGAAAAATCCTTAAAGAATGTTTCCAGTATACGGCACTGTCTGACTCGATCTGGTATCGGGCATGGAGAGACGCAAATGCAGTGGTCAGTTGTCCAGGAGAGTGTTATGATATTCTAGTTAATAGGACCTCTGCTTGATGCTCTTTGAGCATTGTACAGTTGTCTCATGGTTCTCCAAGCCCAATGTCAGAATGTTCTGGAGAGTATACCTAGAGGAACACTTCGAAGGATTGATAACCAATCCATATCAGTGGGGGTCCAACACCCAGCACCCCTACTGATCAGGTAGTCCTGGAAGAAAACTGTGTACGGAACCAGAACCTCACAGCTTTGTAAACTGTGTAGAGGCTGGTCTTGGGTACCACAGCTCAGCTCAGTTTCGAAGGAATAGTAACTGAGTTGCAGTACCTGAGGGTCACCACTACAGAGCCATTGGAGAACAAAAGGATCAGGCGGAAAAATTAAATTCACTCGATCCATCTCATTTTTGACATCATATGTTAGGGGAGAGTCGGAAGCTCCCCATACACATTAGATTTCAGTTGGTGAAGCCGAAACCAGCGGGTTCGACTGATAATAAAGTACTGTGCATAGGGGCCGTAACACTTTATTACTTGATGTTGCTACAGTAAAATTAATTGCTGGGGATCTCAGATAATTTATTATCAGCTTAGCTTCATGGGGACCTTCTTAAAAAAAAAAAAAAAAAGTTATTATAAAAGTGGACAACCTCCCAGATGAGGTGGAGCATTCATCTTTGGGCTGCCAGGGTCCTTCATGTTCTAAGCAGGAAATGTAGGCGTCTAACACTCTTGACATGTGCATGGACTGATATCATCCATTTCAGAGCCAGTATTCAGACAAATCAACCAGCGACTTTCGTAAAACGGATTGGTTATGCATATTTCCAGTTTCTGCAGTGGTTAGAAGCTAATAATGGAAGAAGAAAACAAGCCCTAATTCTCTAAAGTGCCTTCCTCCACGGCATGCACGGACCAGAGCTCGGGAGGGGGGAATATGCAAACTGAAAACATGCTGCGGGTTATTATAGACATCCATGTGGCTCACAAAGGGGGGGAGGATGTGTTTTCCTAAAAGGTGTCAGGGGCTGTTAGTGTCAGGACAGTGTATGCCCCCAGCGTTTTTCTCATCTTTTCACAATTCTTCTCTGTGTGTTCAGGAGAAGAGGACTCATGCAGAGTCGGAGGTTGTAAGGCACGAGGCAGGCGGCAGTCACACAGGTTCCTGCCTGATGTAGATTCTATACCAGTCTTCTTTATCTTCTCGTTTGGCTCTTGCTTTGTCTCAGGTCATGTCCCACTGTCCTTATTCTTCCACATAATCTCCTGCCCCCCTAGTCTTAGCTTAGCTTCAGATTTTTCTTCCCACTTGACCTTGTTGTGGCATCTGTGATCATCATATCTGCTGTCATTTCCTCTCTTTATGGTTCCTTTCTTTAACTTTCAACAACTGCCAACCCTAGCGTTGAACCCTTTGTATGCCATGGACATTTTTTTTAAAAGGGCATAGTTTTTTTGTTCACTTTTTCCCTCTAGGTAAACGTACGTGAGTTGGTCAAAGTAAATGATTTCAACCTAAAGGATCGTTTTGTCAATGAAGGATAGTTTTTGCTGACCACATCTTTCCATCCTCTAGAAAGAAGACGGCTGTGTTTAAAAAAAAAAAATTGATAGTTTTTGTTTTTGAAAGATCCTACCCCAAAGAATAGCCCCAGAACATTCCAAGAAAAATTATTTTACTGAGCATATGCAGTTGAATCCCATCATTCTGACCACTTCCTACTTTCTATGTCGAGCGTGTGGACTGCTGGGGGCGCACGAGACAACCAAACAAGGACCGTGTTTTAATTTCGGCAGTATTCCATTTATTTATAAGACAACGCGTTTCGGGGTAAAGTCCCCTTTATCAAGTCTAAAAGAAAGGTTAAATAAAACAAAAGCAGAGAAACATATATTTGAAGACATAAATTTTGTGCTTCCCTATAATAATTCTGTATAAAAAGGGATATATAAATAAATAAATAAATAGATAGGTATTGATGAATATAGCTGTAAATATAGGTACCAAAACATATAAAAATGGTAAGTATCACTAAAATACACAAAGGAAGGGGATTACAAAATATATACACATATATATATATACACACAGACATACACATATATATATATATATATATACACATACATACATACACATAAAAATAAATCAGTAGTAATGATCATAAACGGTAAAAATGAGTACGGATTAAAAATAATGCTATTGTATCTATGTTACTATATTTAAAGTACTATTTCTATTGTAAGAATGGATTTTGTGTTATATTGGCCACAGAATGGCAGATGAAAAATGAATCCAGGGTCAGGCTTTAAAGTATAGTTACTGATATTTCATATGTTTATATATATACACAGGCACTATCAGATATAATTAGCAAATGTAAAATGTCTACTGGCAGTTAATTAGGGGGTATATATTATCTATTAGCCAACAGGAGTGTTACTACTATGGCTTTAAAAAGAGGAATATATAGCAAATCTTTAAGCCCTAGGGCATCTTACCTGAGCCGGGAAGGTTAGGAGAGTGTCACGGCTCATCTGGAGAGGCACGTGTAGAACGCTGACCTTTTCAGTGCCCGCGCTGCTGAAGGAAAGGGGAGTGGGTGGGAGGGACTGGCCGGGTCCAGAGGAGAGGCCTCAGTAGGGAGGTGTGGTTGGGGAACACGAGTGGGGCCTGAGGTGGGCGGTGAAAGGAGGGACTTGTCCAGGTGAAAGACAGGGAGCTCATGTGGAGGCATGATTAAGCGGAGCACTGGAGCCTGTCAGGGGAGGTAACGGGGCAGGGCTAAATCGGAGGGCGGGGGCGGGGCTAACGCACGAGGGGCGGGGCTAACGCTGGTGAGAGGCGGGGCCAGAGAGACAGCGTGCCGGCCTGGATCTGTGGGTTCATGTGGGGGCGTGGTTAGGTGTAGCGCCGAGGGACAGGACTGGGAGCTGTTGGAGGGGATGGAAAGAGCACTATATTACGTGGGGGAATTAGGGGACTGCAGCCAGCATGTAGGGGAAGGATAGTGGGCTGAATATATGTGACTATATATGGAATTGTATATGACCCATGGAAGTGATGTTTGGATGAGTGTAACTGATGATTGGATGTTCTTAGCCTAAAATAATAAGCAAAGGCAAATGAATTGCTTTTAGGGGTATTGGGGACGTCGCCTATATATATATATATATATATATATATATATATATATATAAGGATGTTGGTGTTTGGGAGGAAAACAGGGAATCCGGATAATAGGACTAGAATATGGCTGTCTTGTAAATGAAAAAGCGAAAAAATGGCAATTAGATATAAGAAATATATAAAGGATACAGGTGGATGGGACAGAAATATTAGAGGGGGGGGGGATGAATACTATAGAGAACCATAAAAGAAGAAAGAGAGGGGTCTCACAAGTGGAGACAAGTATCCATACTATACTTGCAGGCCGTAGCCGAAAAAATGTGTGAGAAACAGAGGACAACCTTTTTTAGCACTTTTTCCTTGAATCTCTTTAAATACATGGCAGAGAATTGTTCAGAAACATTTGCTCTCTAGGGACTCATTGAGTCCATAGGGTTCGAGGGTTTGTAATTTAAAAATCCAAAACATCTCTCTCTTCTGTAGGGTCCTAAATCTATCCGACGTTGTTTCTGCAATGATTTCGATGGGTGTAATTGTCAATCCAGATGAGTCTTTATTATGAGCAGTGAGGAAATGGCGGGACACACTGTGTTTAAGGTAGCCCCGTGAGATGTTCCAGCGATGTTTGTTTAGTCTTTCTCTAAGTGACTGGATGGTGCGGCCCACGTATTGTAAGCCACACTCACATTCCATCACATAGATGACATAAGAGGATGAGCAATTCAGAAGGCTTTTTATTGGGTATTCTTCCCCCGTCACATTGCTCTTAAATGACTGTCTCCGATTTGAGATGTTGTTACAGCATTTACATAATTTATGGTTACATTTATAGGTACCTGTGTTTTTTAAAAGACCTGTTGCCCCAGATAAAGGTATGTTAGTATTCTTCTTTTTCTTCAGTTTACTTGGTGCAAGCGAGTTCTTCAGGGATTTTGCTTTCCTGAAGATGATGCGCGGTTTTCTAGGTATGGTATCTTTTAGATACGGGTCACATTTGAGTATGTGCCAATGTTTTGATAAAATTGTTCTTAAAATTTCATGGTTAGGGTTAAAAGTTGTGATAAAAGAGGTTTTGTAGTTCATGTTTTTTGGTATTTCAGCTAATTCATTCTTCTCTCTTACATTCAGGCATTCCTCTTGGCTCTGATTTTTTGCCCGCATAAACGCATTATCTATAATTCTTTTTGGGTATTTTTTCTTCGTGAATCTAGAGCGTAATATCTCGCTTTGAGTCAGGAAGTCATTGTCATCAGTACAGTTCCGTCTAATCCGTTTGAATTGGCTATACGGTATATTGTCTTTCCACTTTTTGTGGTGAGCACTCCTATAGTCGAGGTAACTGTTCCCATCGTACTTCTCTTCATTTCCATTACCCTAGTGGCAGGGTGGCCCCTGCCCAAGGTGTTAGGACGGATCTTGGCTGCACCAACCATCCCTTATCTATACTTGATCTCCATTGCAGTTGCATCCAATTGATGCAACCGCAGTAGGTGAGCAAACCATTTCTTTCATTAGAAATTTGTTTGTTTGAATTTACTTACCCTATGAGCGCCTTCTCTATCCCATTGGCCATCATTTGCTTTACTTTCTATGTCGGCAGCACATAGATCATGAATGAAGTCATGTATGCTGAGGTGGCTCGGCGGGTATATAAGACTGTCTGCACACGTATCCCTCTTTGTCGCTGTCATGGGTAAAAGGGCCGGTTTATCAGAGTTGCAAAGAGGAATAATTATTGGCTTTTAGCTCAAGGGTAGCACCTTCGGACACTGCGCAGAGTGAACTGTTCTTGTGTTGCTGTGGTGAAAGTGTATGGTGAGTGAAGAAATGGCACCATTGCGAATAAGCATCTTGGAAACTGTGGAGCACCATGTGCCAGTGATGTGAGAGGTGAATACGAAGGTGTACAAGGGCGGACCAACATGCTACAGTGCCAAAATGAACCAGGGGGCTACTAGATCCCTACTGTGTATGGGGCTGCACTGCACCTCTGCTAACGAAGTTGCATTGGCAGACAAGGCTCCAGTTTTTCGTGGCAGTATCAGAATTGGACCTCCACTGATTGACAAAGGGTTGCCTTCTCTGAAGAGTCAGGTATTTTGCGTCATTGAATGGATGGACATTCTCATGTGAGGCGAGAAACATCAGAGGACAAACACCCTGCAGCTATTGCTGGAAGAACTCAAGCTGGTGATGGCCGTGTTATGGTTGGGAGAATGTTTTTGTGACATTCTCCGGGCCAACAGTCATCCCTGTGGAAGGCACTCTCAAATAATTTGGGTATGAATCCATCCTTGCAGATCACATACACCCATACATTCTGATTGTCTTCCCTGGAGGGGATGAGATCTTACATCAACACAATGCGACATGTCACACGGCTAAAAACATCTGACTTTGGTTGAAAGAGCATGACCAAGACTTCCAAGTACTACCCTGGACCCATAATTCCCCAGACTTACCCAATTGAGCATGTGTGGGACCATCTCGATGGTCTTGTTCTCTCTATGGATCCCCCCCCCCCCCCATGCACCCTCAGCTCCCGTAGGATGCATGCAGAGAGCATGGCTCCAGATACCTAGGACAACCTACATGGACCTTACTGAGTCACTCCCAGCCTGTCTAGCTGCTGTCCATGCTGCACACTCTCTAGATATTAGCATGGCGGTGATAAGAATGTGACTCATTGTGTTTATGGCCTGTATGAACAATTTTAACAGCCAATATTAAGTAAAATGTGTATGACTGTCAGTGGATCGATCGTTCAACAGACGATTGTTTGTTCATCGGTTGTTCACCCATCAAAGACACTTTGCTAGGTTCTCGTGTCTTGCTTACTGTTGATGTAGTCTAGGACATGACCAAAGACAATGATATAGTCATATGTTGGGGGAACACAGTTGGGCACTTTTCCATTGGTACATGAAAAGTGAAGATGTTTAAGGTGAATTTTTCAGTAATCCATACTTCACTTCCTCCTGTGTTACTTCTGATCCCATATCTAATCCCATCTATCCATTGTATCTTATAGTATTTCTTTAAAGGGGTTGTCCTATCTTGCATTTTGGTGGCATATAGCTTGGATATGCCACCACTGGTGTATAGGTGCCGTTCTCACCTCTGGGACCCACACCTGTCTGTAGAACATGGTACCCAAAGTCAAATTTTTTAAACACAGCTGACCTCTTTCCAGATGAGGATGGCACGTCATTGGTTAGCTAAAATGATTGTTCGTTAGATTTCACCCGATGAGCGATAGTTTTGGAATAAATCCTCCATCATGAAGACACCTGAGACTACTGTGTGTTGCCAGCTTAACCCCTTAGTGACGAGCCTGTTTTGGGCCTTACTGACCAAGCGTTTTCCTTCTTTTTTTATTGTTGCTTTCCAAGAGCTATAACTTTTTTTTATTTTTCTGTCTATATAGCTTTATGAGGGATTGTTTTTTGCGGGACAAGTTGTAGGCACAATTTTGGGGTACACATAACTTTTTGATTAACTTTTATTAACTCTTTCTGGAAGGGAGATGGAAAAAACAGCAATACTGCCACTGCGTTTTTACGTTCTAAATTTAACAGCTTTCATTTTTTGAGTATAAATAACATAATATCTTTACTCTCTGGGTCAGTACGATTACAGTGATATCAAATACATATAGTTTTTTTTAGGTTTTACTACTTTTTTGCAATAAAACCCCTTTTTTTTTCTTTGGAGTTGCGTGAGGTCTTGTTTTTTGCAGGACGACTTGTATTTTTCATTGGTATCATTTTGGAGTAAATGGCGCTTTTTGATCACTTGTTATTTAGTTTTTTCAGGGGCAACTAAGAATAAATGAGCAATTCTGTTTTTTTTTTTTATACAGCGTTCACCGTAAGGGATAATTTACATGATATTTATGTAGTCCGGGTCATTACGGACACGGCAATACCAAACATACGGGGGGGTATTTTTTTTGCAATTCTTTTTCATTGAAAAGTGTATTTTCAATGGAAAAAAAATGTAATTTGTTTAAAGGAATTTTAAGGACTATAACACAGTA
Organism: Bufo gargarizans; assembly: GCF_014858855.1. Classification (NCBI taxonomy): domain Eukaryota; kingdom Metazoa; phylum Chordata; class Amphibia; order Anura; family Bufonidae; genus Bufo; species Bufo gargarizans. The sequence goes on from NC_058081.1 coordinate 17,928,528, forward strand.
TTTTGATTGCTTTTAAAGTGCAGTGCATTATCCTTACAGTGCATTGCATTTTAATAGCAATGCTATTTTAACATTGACCGGCAGGCTGTGCCAGAGAGGCGGGACCAGGGCCTACATCGGAAGCAAGGTAGGCTTCACAGTCACACATCGGCACCCTGCGATCGCATTTGCGGGGTGCCGATGGGAGACAGAGGGAGTTCGCTCACTCTGTCAACGCTTTACATGTGGCTGGCGGCATGTAAACTGTTAAACAGCCCAGATCGGCACTCCTGACGGTTCAGGCTTTTAGAGGGGGGGGGGGGGGGGGGGCGTTCAGCGATTAGACTGGGCTGCCGTAAAAAAGCGGCGGCCCAGCCTAAGACCCCTTAGTGACCTCTGTAAAAACACGTATCGGTGGTCACTAAGGGGTTAAGGAAGAAATTGATAAAGTTCCTCTAGTTCCTGTGTAGTTTGAATATATAATGTGTCCTTGGGATACTACCTGTTCCCATTATTTCTTATTACTTAGGGCTATGGCTGTGGAGACCAGCCCTGTATGGAGACTTACTTTAAGTGCTCCATGGTATGGAGACTTATAGGCAATGCTTTATGGGAAAACAATATGCAAAGATGTATCTCTCAAGGAAAGAGAACCATCTCGCTGACGCCAACTTGAGGAAGTGGACTCCTTATGAGTCAAAATACGACTTTTTAACAAGCCCTGGGACATGACAAGGGAAAATAGCCCAGCCAGATATCCTTCCGTAGACAGCTGTTTGGGGTTGCTTGCCCCTCATCAGTACAGAGCAGCATTCTGTCTGGCACAAATTAGAGAGATGTTTTCAGGAAAGTCATCCAACATCTATCCCCTTATTAGGCCACTGATGTAGTTTATGGAGGAAAGAAGGTTTCTACACCAACATAGAAGAGGATTTCTTTATGGTAAGAACAGTGAGACTATGGAGCTCTCTACCTGAGGAGGTGGTGATGGTGAGTTCACTAAAAAAGTTTAAGAGGGGCCTGGATGTATTTCTGGAGTGTAATAATATTACAGGCTATAGCTACTAGAGAGGGGTCGTCGATTCAGCCTTACAAACGATGTTCCTATGTTATGTGAATCGGACCTGAATAAATACCACTCACCTCCAGTCTTACAGTTCTTACATGTGTCTCCGACTCTCTCTTCTTTCCCTCTCTGGTACGCAAACCCTGCTTATGTTGATCTGTCTCTTCTAATCTCAGTCTCTCACTTGTTTGGCTCCTTTCCCCATTGCTCTTTCTCCCTATTCTCCTTCTATTCAGTCCAGGCTGCCTGGCACATTTCTGTGCCTCAGCTGTGCCCCCTCAGGCTCCCAGACACAGAGGGTACACGGATGTCATGCTCCGTGTGTCTGTGAGATATTTCAGGCGAGACTAATGCGTCATTTTTCCAGTGTTCACTCTACACAGACCTTCTCCGCCTAATCTTGTCTTCTCTCGTCTTCTCCTTTAGTCTCTTTTCTCAGTCATCGTTTAACCTCTTTTTTTTCATCGCCTTGCTTCATAAGTCATTCTCACTTTCTTCTCTCCTTCTTATTACTTTACTTTTTTCCTGTTCTTGGTCTTCTCCATCTCATCTTCTTTCGTTTTCAAATCTTGTCCATCTCTTGGAGACTCTTCTCTCGTGACTTCTCATGTACACCTTTAAAGCATCTTGCAATGATATGTTCGGGAGCCCTCATCGCAAGGGTGGAGGAGGATGGAAACGAAGAGCTTTGGGCCCTGGATCTGGGGAGGCTCTTTCACCACCTAATCGTTGGGCCCCTAGTCGGCATGTAGACTATGGGATAAAGGACTTCCTGAAGACACATGGAGTTTCATTGACAGAGAAGAACATGAGATACAGGTAACCCCCCTTCCCCAAGAGCTTGTACCCAAGATTTCTGCAAAGTAAAGATTCTGCATGTGCTAATCTGCTGGGAACCTTCCAGATCATCTGGATTTTTTTTATTCAACTGAGGAATTATTTCTGTTTATCCGTGGCCCAACAAAAAAGATCTATGGAGCGTTCTTGTCTCCTTGGGTAGACTTTAGTCCTGTCAAAGTATTGCTACTGTACAGTGGATATAACTGGGGATCTTGGGTACAGTGGGTATCCTGGGGAAAAGATAATGCACCTGCATAAACCAGTAGTGGAAACTTATAAATTTGTAATGTATCTTATTAGGTAAAAGGGTCATTGTCCTCGCCCTCAGCAACCTGCAGGACCCCCTCTCCCTACCTGTGAGTTCTCTGTCATCAAACATCTGTCCAGTGTAAGGCCTCATGAACATGAATGTATTTGGGATCCACGTCCGATCCGCATTGTTTGCAGGTCGGATTCTCTTCCCATTCATTAAAAAAAAATCTTACAGCAGAAGGATATCATTCTCCATTCCACAAATTACAGAACATGTCCTATTGTAGTCATTTTTACGGATGGGAGTGAAAAAAATTGTGGAATCCACATGGACAGTATGTGTATTTTGCGGATCTGTGGTTTACGGACCACAATATGGGTATGGTCATGTGGCCTAATCCTACATAATAAAATCCCTGTGTTAGTGCGCTGTGTCCGTGTGCAAAAAATAAATAAAAAACGTCCTATATCCACACACAATTGGTTAAAAATGTAAAAAATAAAGAACACTAAACATGGTTCGTATCGCCGCAACCATAAAGATCTGATCTATAAAAGGATTGTTACTTTTTCCGCATGGTGAAAACCATAAGAAAAGAAAAACTATGATGGAATTGGAATTTTGCCCACCGCACTTCCCAAAAAATGGTATAAAAAGTAATCAAAAAAGTCATATGTATCCAAAATTAGCCTCAAAGCGTGACCTCATCCCGCAAAAAAATTAGCCAATTGTCCAAAAAATAAAAAAAAATATTGCTTTCAGAAAATGGAGACACAAAAACATGATTTTTTTTTCAACCATGCTTTTATTGAATAAAATAAAGTAAAAATAATGCACATATTAGGTATCGTCATGTCCGTAACGACCTGCTCTATAAAAATAGCATGTGACCCAACCCATCTGGTGAACACCATAAAAAATGTGCTAAAAAATCAATTTTTTATCACCTTACATCATAAAAAGTGTAATACCAAGCAATCAAAAAGTCTTATGTGCCCCATAATGGTACCAATCAAGCTGTCATCTCATCCCGCTAAAAAAATTAGACCATACCTAAGACAATCACCCAAAAAATAAAAATATGGCTTTCAGAAAATGGAAACACAAAAACATGATTTATTTTTTTACATAAATGCTTTTATTGTGTGAAAAAAAAATATGCACATACTAGGCATCGCTGTGTCCATAACAACCTGCTCTATAAAAATAGTATGTGATCCAACTCGTCTGGTGAACGCCGTAAAAAAAAAAAAAATTGCCAAAAAAGCCATTTTTTATTACCTTGCATCACAAAAATTATAATATCAAGAATTCAAAAATTCATATGTGCCCCAAAATGTTACCAATCAAACCATCGCCCAAAAAATAAAATAAATATGGCTTTCAGAAAATGGAAACACAAAAACATGATTTTTTCTAAAAACTTTTTGTGTGAATCCAAAATAAAATAAAAAAATTGACTTATTAGGTATCGCGGCATGGTTACGACCTGCTCTATAAAACATCAGGTGAACATTGTAAAAAAAAATAATAATAATAAAAACTGGCAGAACAGCCATTTTTTGGTTACCTTGCCTCATAAAAAGAGTGATTATATATATATATATATATGTATATATATATACACACACAATGCACAACTACCTCTAGAAAAATATTTCTATACTGCAGAAACAGCCCTAATAATAACACGCCCTCTGCACTGCTCACACATGCGCGCCGACCAATCAGGACACGGCGCTCCACATCTGCGCGCTGGCAAGCAGGTCGGAGCGCCACCATTTCTGTTCGTCAGTCCCAGCACTATCAGCCATATAGAAGGGGGCCCCTGTCAGCAGTCTGACCTACCAGTTGCTACCAGCAGTCTAAGCACCAGCAGTCAGTGCCAGCAGTGTCAGCCACCAGTCAGTGCCAGTCATTTCAACCATCAGTCAGTGCCAGCAGTCTCAGCCACAAGCCTCAGCCACCAGTCAGTGCCAGCAGTCTCAGCCACAGCTTCCAGTCTCAGCCAGCAGTCTCCGCTACAGCCACCAGTCAGTGCCAGCAGTCTCAGCCACAAGCTGCAGCCAGCGTCTCCACCACAGCCACCAGTCAGTGCCAGCAGTCTCAGCCACAAGCTGCAGCCAGCGTCTCCACCACAGCCACCAGTCAGTGCCAGCAGTCTCAGCCACAAGCTGCAGCCAGCGTCTCCACCACAGCCACCAGTCAGTGCCAGCAGTCTCAGCCACAAGCCTCAGCCACCAGTCAGTGCCAGCAGTCTCAGCCACAGCTTCCAGTCAGTGCCAGCAGTCTCAGCCACAGCTTCCAGTCAGTGCCAGCAGTCTCAGCCACAGCTTCCAGTCTCAGCCAGCAGTCTCCGCTACAGCCACCAGTCAGTGCCAGCAGTCTCAGCCACAAGCTGCAGCCAGCGTCTCCACCACAGCCACCAGTCAGTGCCAGCAGTCTCAGCCACAGCTTTCAGTCTCAGCCAGCAGTCTCCGCTACAGCCACCAGTCAGTGCCAGCAGTCTCAGCCACAAGCTGCAGCCAGCGTCTCCACCACAGCCACCAGTCAGTGCCAGCAGTCTCAGCCACACCCAGCAATCTTGGCCACTAGCCACAGCCGCCAGTCTGTCACCAGTCAGTGTGGTCAAGTTCCCTTGCCATTTAATATAGACTGTCCCTACTAATGTTTATGCTCCCGTTATTGTAATGGGCTTAATATCTAGTATAGTAAATAAAAGATCATAAGCGGCGAGATTAAACCGCACTATCTCTCTCTATACCGTATATAACTGCAGCCAGTGAGAGGGGAAAGGGAGGCAGCTACAGCTTATCTTTCTTTTGGAAACTGCATGCTGTGATTTATTTTCTCTCTCTGTGAGACTGGGGGTGACTGCAGTCTCTCTCTCTCTCTTTAACCCTGGGTTCACACCTGAGCGTTCTGAAAGGAGCGCTCTGTATGCGCGATTGTACCGACGTTAACAATCGCGCATACAGAGACAAGCGAACGCCCATTGTCGCGCGTTCCCGAAAGTCTATGTACGGGAACGCGCGACAAAACGCCCCAAAGAATCTCAAGAACTTTTTTGAGCGTAGGGCATTTTTCAGCGCGTTCAAACGCGCTGTAAAACGCTCAAGTGTGAACCAGGGCCATAGGGAAGCATTGGTTTTCATGTGTTAAGCGTTTTACAGCGCATTTGAACGCGATGTAAAACGCTCAGGTGTGAACCCAGCCTGAGACTCAATGCTGTTAAAGCACAGGAGAAGCAGCTGCAGTTTATCTCTCTGTCTGTCTTTGAGACTAAATGGTGAGAGGGGAGGGAGAGGCCGCTGCAGTTTTTCTCTATATATGAAAGTGCGTGCTGTGAGAGGGGAGGGGGAGGCTGCTGCAGTTCATCTCAATTTAAGCCTCAGTGCTGTGAGAGGGAGGAGGCTGCAGTTTCTCTAAGACTGCGTGCGGTGAGAGAGGAGGAGGATGTGGCTGCAATGTGTCTCTAAGACTGCATGCTGTGAGAGGGGAGGTCTCTGCAGTTTATCTCTCTCCAAGATTCAGTACGATGAGAGGGAAGCGCGAAGCAGCTGCAGTTTCTCTTTCTGTCAGGGGGGAGGAGGCTGCAGTTTCTCTTTCTGTCAGTGGGAGGGGGAGGAGGCTGCAGTTTCTCTTTCTGTCAGTGGGAGGGGGAGGAGGCTGCAGTTTCTCTTTCTGTCAGTGGGAGGGGGAGGAGGCTGCAGTTTCTCTTTCTGTCAGTGGGAGGGGGAGGAGGCTGCAGTTTCTCTTTTGGTCAGTGGGAGGGGGAAAAGGCTGCAGTTTCTCTTTCTGTCAGTGGGAGGGGGAGGAGGCTGCAGTTTCTCCTTCGGTCAGTGGGAGGGGGAGGAGGCTGCAGTTTCTCTTTCGGTCAGTGGGAGGGGGAGGAGGCTGCAGTTTCTCTTTCGGTCAGTGGGAGGGGGAGGAGGCTGCAGTTTTCTTTCGGTCAGTGGGAGGGGGAGGAGGCTGCAGTTTTTTCTTTCTGTCAGTGGGAGGGGGAGGAGGCTGCAGTTTCTCTTTCTGTCAGTGGGAGGGGGAGGAGGCTGCAGTTTCTCTTTTGGTCAGTGGGAGGGGGAGGAGGCTGCAGTTTCTCTTTCTGTCAGTGGGAGGGGGAGGAGGCTGCAGTTTCTCTTTCTGTCAGTGGGAGGGGGAGGAGGCTGCAGTTTCTCTTTTGGTCAGTGGGAGGGGGAGGAGGCTGCAGTTTCTCTTTCTGTCAGTGGGAGGAGGAGGAGGCTGCAGTTTCTCTTTCTGTCAGTGGGAGGGGGAGGAGGAGGAGGCTGCAGTTTCTCTTTCTGTCAGTGGGAGGGGGAGGAGGCTGCAGTTTCTCTTTCTGTCAGTGGGAGGGGGAGGAGGCTGCAGTTTCTCTTTCTGTCAGTGGGAGGGGGAGGAGGAGGAGGCTGCAGTTTCTCTTTCTGTCAGTGGGAGGGGGAGGAGGGCTGCAGTTTCTCTTTCTGTCAGTGGGAGGGGGAGGAGGCTGCAGTTTCTCTTTCTGTCAGTGGGAGGGGGAGGAGGAGGAGGCTGCAGTTTCTCTTTCTGTCAGTGGGAGGGGGAGGAGGAGGAGGCTGCAGTTTCTCTTTTGGTCAGTGGGAGGGGGAGGAGGCTGCAGTTTCCCTTTCTGTCAGTGGGAGGGGGAGGAGGCTGCAGTTTCTCTTTTGGTCAGTGGGAGGGGGAGGAGGCTGCAGTTTTCTTTCGGTCAGGGGGAGGGGGAGGAGGCTGCAGTTTCTCTTTTGGTCAGTGGGAGGGGGAGGAGGCTGCAGTTTCTCTTTCTGTCAGTGGGAGGAGGAGGAGGCTGCAGTTTCTCTTTCTGTCAGTGGGAGGGGGAGGAGGCTGCAGTTTCTCTTTCTGTCAGTGGGAGGGGGAGGAGGCTGCAGTTTCTCTTTTGGTCAGTGGGAGGGGGAGGAGGCTGCAGTTTCTCTTTCTGTCAGTGGGAGGGGGAGGAGGCTGCAGTTTCTCTTTTGGTCAGTGGGAGGGGGAGGAGGCTGCAGTTTTCTTTCGGTCAGTGGGAGGGGGAGGAGGCTGCAGTTTCTCTTTCGGTCAGTGGGAGGGGGAGGAGGCTGCAGTTTCTCTTTCGGTCAGTGGGAGGGGGAGGAGGCTGCAGTTTTCTTTCGGTCAGTGGGAGGGGGAGGAGGCTGCAGTTTCTCTTTCTGTCAGTGGGGAGGGGGAAGCAGCTGCAGTTCCTGTCTCTGAGACTACATGCTGTAAGAGGGGAGGAGGCTGCAGTTCCTGTCTCTGAGACTACATGCTGTAAGAGGGGAGGAGGCTGCAGTTCCTGTCTCTGAGACTACATGCTGTAAGAGGGGAGGAGGCTGCAGTTTCTCTCACTGAGAGGCTATGCTGTGTGAGGACAGGGAGAAGCAGCTGCAGTTTCTGTCTCTGAGGCTACATGCTGTGAGAGGGGGGGGGGGGGTTGCTTCAGTTTATCGCTTTATGGTCCTGAATGCTTTGCGAGGGAAGGGGGAAGCAGCCGCACATGCTGTGAGAGGGAAGAAGCTGCCGTTTCTCTAAGACTGCCTGCTATGGGAGAGGAGGGGGAGGTTGCTGCAGTTTATTTCTCTTAAGCAGACATTATCTTATATAGAGGCTTAGATACACAAGCTCAGCAGGCAGTATCTCATATTCTCATATAGAGGCTTAGATACACAAGCTCAGCGGATAATATCACACATGAGATACATGGCTCAGCAGCACAGTATGACCCATGGTTGGCTTAGATACAGTATCTAACCACTATGTGATGAAAAATGTTCGACCCACCTTACCAATGTTTTTTAGTCCCCGATGGCTCATCCTGGAGGGTCTATTCTAGCCCATGACACCCACCCCCTTGTACACCTCTATAGTAGATGGGCACTGAAGTAAAGAAGTGCGCCACGCTGTCCAGCACATTGCCACACATTGACAACCTATAAAGGGGTGGCCCCGCGAATAATAATCCACTGTTTTCAAATCCGCACCTCTATCTGTATAGCGCCACCAGCTGTTTGCTTTTTTTCTAATTTCTCGGTCCTGCTCATTGAGATGGAGGCACATGCTTAGTTCCATCCTTTGACTGCCACCACCTGCAGCAGGCAGGACATGCCCCCTGAGATGCCAGCTTGAAATAAATGAATGTGGAGAACTCTGGACCCATGTGAGGTACACGGCTGGTTCTAGCTTTGTTAAAAAGAGGTTGTCATGTACTAGACTGTCAGATTTTCATTTTTTACATTAATTAAAACAAAGTTAGACCAGCACCTCCAAATATATGCAAAAAGGGGTCCAGGTGCACGCTACCACGGCTGCAAAGGACTACAAGTAACAGCACACTGCTCCATGCGCAAAGACACATGCAAACATAAAAAATATGAATAAATGTAAACTGCATCAATGCTATACTTACTGTATGAATATTAGAAATTGATTAAGAATATGTCGGGCCCATCTACAAGGTGTCCTCTATCAGATGGGACCTACTCTAACATATGCCTCTTCTAGGCCTACAAACCTTGAGGGTGATGTAGAATTAACTTTGAGCACCCATGGAAGATGCATTAACTTATCTAAGATTCTCCTGATGTAACCTTCTTCTGTGCACCCATTCATCTGCCCCTGTGTGGACCTAGTCCTTTTATTTGTTGTGCTGATTTTGCATTGCAGTAGTTGAGAGTTGAGAACCACCTAGGCTGTCATCTGCCCAGATCTTATCACTGGGCTGGAAGAAAGGGATAAGTAGCAAACTTTAGCGCAGCTGGCATGGCTGCCTAGAGGGCTGATCATACAGAGAGATACAGCTGTCAGTCCTTCTGTTGCAGGGAAGGGAAAGCCGGCACGGCACCACAAGCCCCATTCTCGTTTTCCAGCACTGTTCATGGAAATCAGTGAAGGAGCGGGTAGGTACATGTGAGCACCCTCTAGTGGCTGCTAAGATGTAACAGCCACTAGAGTCCATTTCAGTGAACAGATAGCGTCGGGAGAAGCTTTTGGACGTACTGCTGGACAGGATCGGTTTCTAGAGAAAGTGTGGTCCTGGGAAAAATTTTAAGCAGGGCTACAACTATACAGTGACCATATAGTAGTAGATACCAGTTCTACAGACCATATAAGTGATTACAGTACACTTAAATCCAGTGACTCATAGGTTACATGCTATCTGATTGTAGTCCTTCTCTTTTATATTCCTTTTGAACCAGACCACCATGCCTTTTTTTTCCAGTCATGGCTTGAGCCTCCAGAGTTAGCTACACAGACATCTTCAGTGACTTATTGGTAAATTTCTATATGATTATAGTCCTTCTCTTTTCCTTTCTTTTCCATTTGACCCATACCGCCATGATGACTTCTTCCAGTCACGATTTGAGTCTGCAGAGTTAGCTACATAAACTTCTTCAGATATTCAGCGACTCATAGGTAACATCCTATCTGATTGTAGTCCTTCTCTTTTCCTTTATTTTCCATTTGACCCAGACCACCATGATGACTTCTTCCAGTCACGATTTGAGTCTGCAGAGTTAGCTACATAAACTTCTTCAGATATTCAGCGACTCATAGGTAACATCCTATCTGATTGTAGTCCTTCTCTTTTTCTTTCTTTCCCATTTGGCCCAGACCACCATAGTGACTTCTTCCAATTCCAACTGGAGTCTGCAAAATTAGCCACACAGACATCTTTAGGTCCTCACTTGCCCAGCAACCTCCTTACCTTTCATCAAACAACACAAACCTCCTGTCCTGTTGATCCTCCCAATTCTGTGCCGGTTACTACCCATTTGCCCTTTTACTGTACCTCCTGTCTGGCGTAGTGTTTCCAGATCTGTATAATGTCATAACTATAATTGCCTCCAAAAACAGTGCCACATCGACGGCACCCATGAATACAAAAAATCCAAATAGATGCAATAGTGCAATATGTCTTCAAATGTATTATCTGTGTTCATTATGTGTTTTTATAAAACTCTCTTTCAAATAGATAGTGACCCTCAAAATAATATTGCCAAACATACACTGCCCCATATTGTGCCCCAGATAGTGCACCACAAAGTAAAAGTGTCTACACAGAGTGATAGTGCCCCCAAACAATAACAGTGCCCATACAGTCATATTACCCCCTTTGTGCCCCATGCAATATAATACTGCCATCTTTATATCCCCGACAGTAATAATGCAGTTTTGATAGTAATAAGCAGTGATGGCCAGTTCGCAGTGTTTGCCGACGAACACATGCGATCTGCCATCTTCACTCCCAAGTCCGGCGATGCAGAGGTAAGTCCTTATCTGTGCCTGCGCCGCGAGCCGCTCTGAAATACGTGCGATCACCGGGAGCAGGCAGTTCCGAGAACAGCCTTCATCAGGCTGTTTTCGGAACTGCCTGCTCCCGGTGACCGCATGTGTTTCAGATCGGCTCGCGGCGCATGCACAGGTTAGGACTTACCTCTGCATCGCCGGACTTGAAAGTGAAGATGGCAGATCGCATGTGTTCGTCGGCAAACATTGCGAACTGGCCATCACTGGTAATAACGCCCCAATTCTGCTCTTCTACAGTAATAATTTCCACCTTGTGTCCCCACACACCCTTTTATTGTGTGGGGTTACGAAAGGGGCTGTTCTTACTGTTTTAGTGAAGGCATTCCGTATGTGTCCCACCTAATAGGGAGCCTTTCTCGAGCTTTGTGTCTTCAGATGCTGTATTATGGAGGTATTCTCCTATAGAAACAACTCTGTATGTTTGGAAATATGGCGACACTCCACATGGTTCTGTATTAGAGTTGTAGGAACGCTGCGTGTCAAAGTATAGGTTCCATGGACACATTGCACTCAGATCTTCACCGATGGCATATCCTAACCATATGGCCTCACTTTATAAGATAGGAAAGTTCCTCTAACACCTTCCTGATGTGTGCCATACATGTAGAGTGAATGGTGGGTCTTTAATCCCTTCACGACATCGACGTACAGTTACAGCCGAGGCTGAGTGTTTAAAGTTGGTCCCTGCTCAGAAGCTGAGCAGGTGCCAAAGCTGCTGGGTGTCTTTTGTTTTACATAGCAGACACCTGGAGCTCATGATCGGTAATAACGCCAATCATAGACATTTAACCCCAGAGATGCTGTGGTCAGTAACAAACACAGCATCTGAGGTGGTTTTCCTGATTCCTGAAAAGTTTCCTCATGCCAAGATCGAGATAGCTGCTCATTCGCTGTGTTAGTCTTCAACCTTCTCAGTAACCATTGGATCCTTGGCTGAAGAACAATGGCTCTGCTGGGAAATCTGTACTGTATATCAAAGGTTTAGGCTTAGATTGTCCAAACTAAGCCATCTCTTTTAAAAGAACATTGCTCTGGAGGCTTTGCAGCTGCCTCCTGGCACTGATATACCTAATCCAGCCACATGTGGGTTTGAGAGGCAATAGATGAATCTCGTCGCATCTCCTCGCCCTTCTACGGATGCCCGAACCTTCAGTAGTTTCTGCTGAGTGTCTGAAAAAGAAGCTGAAAGTAATCGTCTTACCTTGGTCTTTCGTTCTAGCCAAATTAAAGGGATTGTCCAGGATTGGGAAAAAAGCAGCGCTGTGGCGTGTGTAAGCCAAATTTTCTAGTCCGACTCCATTTTAGTTGTCACTGATAAACTGGCGTCTTAGATTGATGCAAAATTGCATACACTTATGGGATTAAAATGTATAAACTTTATTACATATGCAAGAACCGATCCATTTAATAAATGATACAATATTATAATGCAACTCCAACTACACAGCTCTGAAGAAAGGGTTTGTATTATTTCCCCCAAAACAGAGCTGAGCTTGTCCATGGGTTGTGTCTAGTATCCACATGAATGAGGCTGTGCTGTAATACCGCACAAACCCAGAGACAAGAGTGGCGCTATTTGTGTATAACAGTATATGGCAGACCTTCAGCTGCCGAACAACAGCAGGCTGGCTGATCTTTGTGCTCCCAACCTGGCCTCTCCACAGGGTGCGGAAGCTGGGAAGTTCAGGTCCACTACCCCTTCTCCAGGCTACCCCTTTCCACCACAGTGCTCAGCTCCTCTGTGGTCCTATCTATTACCTGTGGTGGGGCACCTTCCTGACTTGTGTCTCATACCTCTACTTACTAGCTGACTAAATGCAGGAGTATGGCTGCATGGATCTATCGGCAGCAGCAGCTTCTCACCTCCACATCCTCTCTGCAGGGCACTGCTATTTATCATCTCACAAACATGTGCTCTCACTATAGCTCTAGGACCTAACAACATATTAGCCAACAAAACTGGCCACTAGTTGGCAGCATAACCTCAAAATACACATCTACAGTGCAATACATTCATATGACAGTACAGTATCAGTAGTACATTTGTCACTGTCCCCAGTGCGGCTCATCTGCAATGTCCAACGCTTCTATCCAAGATTATAGGACACCCTGCAGTGACCGTCACTTGGTGTATCAAACATGGATTTAAGTTATGTGGCATTCTTAAGGGGGTTGTGTCACAAAGCATATTCTACATTTTTCAAACCAGCAACTGGATCTAAATACTTTTGTAATTGCATGTAATTAAAAATTTTGTATAGCCAGTGAGTTATTCAATAAAATGTATCTGAATAGCGCCACCTGCTGTTTGTTCTCTTGCCTATTTATTTTTTGGCCATCTCACAGAGCTGGTCGCACGTGCTCAGTTTAAATCTTCAACTGCCATCAGTCATATGTTCTGTTGGAAGCTGTGGCAGTTACACGAAGAGAGCTGCAGCAGAAAGGACACCCCCCCTGAGCTGCCAGGCTGAAGATAATCTGGCAGAGCAACTGGAGCAATGTATGGGGAGATCTCTGGACTAGAGTTGAGCAGACACCTGGATGTTCGGGTTCGAGAAGTTCGGCCGAACTTCCCGGAAATGTTCGGGTTCGGGATCCGAACTTTGTCCCGAACCCCATTGAAGTCAATGGGGACCCGAACTTTTCGGCACTAAAAAGGCTGTAAAACAGCCCAGAAAAGGGCTAGAGGGCTGCAAAAGGCAGCAACATGTAGGTAAATCCCCTGCAAACAAATGTGGATAGGGAAAGGAATTAAAATAAAATAAATAAAAATTAACCAATATCAATTGGAGAGAGGTCCCATAGCAGAGAATCTGGCTTCACGTCACCCACCACTGTAACAGTCCATTCTCAGATATTTAGGCCCAGCACACAGGCAGAGGAGAGAGGTCCCGTAACAGAGGATCTGGCTTCATGTCAGCAGAGAATCAGTCTGCATGTCATAGCAGAGAATCAGGCTTCACGTCAGCCACCACTGCAACAGTCCATTGTCAGATATTTAGGCCCAGCACCCAGGCAGAGGAGAGAGGTCCCGTAACAGACAATCTGGCTTCATGTCAGCAGAGAATTAGTCTGCATGTCATAGCAGAGAATCAGGCTTCACGTCAGCCACCACTGCAACAGTCCATTGTCAGATATTTAGGCCCAGCACCCAGGCAGAGGAGAGAGGTCCCGTAACAGAGGATCTGGCTTCATGTCAGCAGAGAATCAGTCTGCATGTCATAGCAGAAAATCAGGCTTCACGTCACCCACCACTGCAACAGTCCATTGTCATATATTTAGGCCCAGCACCCAGGCAGAGGAGAGAGGTCCCGTAACAGAGGATCTGGCTTCATGTCAGCAGAGAATCAGTCTGCATGTCATAGCAGAGAATGAGGCTTCACGTCAGCCACCACTGCAACAGTCCATTGTCAGATATTTAGGCCCAGCACCCAGGCAGAGGAGAGAGGTCCCGTAACAGACAATCTGGCTTCATGTCAGCAGAGAATCAGTCTGCATGTCATAGCAGAGAATCAGGCATCACGTCACCCACCACTGTAAGAGTCCATTGGCATATATTTAGGCCCAGGCACCCAGGCAGAGGAGAGAGGTCCCGTAACAGAGGATCTGGCTTCATGTCAGCAGAGAATCAGTCTGCATGTCATAGCAGAGAATCAGGCATCACGTCACCCACCACTGTAAGAGTCCATTGGCATATATTTAGGCCCAGGCACCCAGGCAGAGGAGAGAGGTCCCGTAACAGAGAATCTGTCTTCATGTCAGCAGAGAATCAGTCTGCATGTCATAGCAGAGAATCAGGCTTCACGTCACCCAACATTGGAACAGTCCATTGGCATATATTTAGGCCCCGGCACCCAGACAGAGGAGAGGTTCATTCAACTTTGGGTAGCCTCGCAATATAATGGTAAAATGAAAATAAAAATAGGATTGAATGAGGAAGTGCCCTGGAGTCCAATAATATATGGTTAAGGGGAGGTAGTTAATGTCTAATCTGCACAAGGGACGGACAGATCCTGTGGGATCCATGCCTGGTTCATTTTTATGAACGTCAGCTTGTCCACATTGGCTGTAGACAGGCGGCTGCGTTTGTCTGTAATGACGCCCCCTGCCGTGCTGAATACACGTTCAGACAAAACGCTGGCCGCCGGGCAGGCCAGCACCTCCAAGGCATAAAAGGCTAGCTCTGGCCACGTGGACAATTTAGAGACCCAGAAGTTGAATGGGGCCGAACCATCAGTCAGTACGTGGAGGGGTGTGCACACGTACTGTTCCACCATGTTAGTGAAATGTTGCCTCCTGCTAACACGTTGCGTATCAGGTGGTGGTGCAGTTAGCTGTGGCGTGTTGACAAAACTTTTCCACATCTCTGCCATGCTAACCCTGCCCTCAGAGGAGCTGGCATTGACACAGCTGCCTTGGCGACCTCTTGCTCCTCCTCTGCCTTGGCCTTGGGCTTCCACTTGTTCCCCTGTGACATTTGGGAATTCTCTCAGTAGCGCGTCTACCAACGTGCGCTTGTACTCACGCATCTTCCTATCACGCTCCAGTGCAGGAAGTAAGGTGGGCACATTGTCTTTGTACAGTGGATCCAGCAGGGTGGCAACCCAGTAGTCCGCACACGTTAAAATGTGGGCAACTCTGCTGTCGTTGCGCAGGCACTGCAGCATGTAGTCGCTCATGTGTGCCAGGCTGCCCAGGGGTAAGGACAAACTGTCCTCTGTGGGAGGCGTATCGTCATCGTCCTGCCTTTCCCCCCAGCCACGCACCAGTGATGGGCCCGAGCTGCGTTGGGTGCCACCCCGCTGTGACCATGCTTCATCCTCATCCTCCTCCTCATCCTCGTCCTCCAGTAGTGGGCCCTGGCTGGCCACATTTGTACCTGGCCTCTGCTGTTGCAAAAAACCTCCCTCTGAGTCACTTCGAAGAGACTGGACTGAAAGTGCTAAAAATGACCCCTCTTCCTCCTCCTCCTCCTCCTCCTGGGCCACCTCCTCTTGCATCATCGCCCTAAGTGTTTTCTCAAGGAAACGTAGAAGTGGTATTGCAACGCTGATAATGGCGTCATCGCCACTGGCCATGTTGGTGGAGTACTCGAAACAGCGCAACAGGGCACACAGGTCTCGCATGGAGTCCCAGTCATTGGTGGTGAAGTGGTGCTGTTCTGTAGTGCGACTGACCCGTGCGTGCTGCAGCTGAAACTCCACTATGGCCTGCTGCTGCTCGCACAGTCTGTCCAGCATGTGCAAGGTGGAGTTCCACCTGGTGGGCACGTCGCATATGAGGCGGTGAGCGGGAAGGCCGAAGTTACGCTGTAGCGCAGACAGGCGAGCAGCAGCAGGATGTGAACGCCGGAAGCGCGAACAGACGGCCCGCACTTTATGCAGCAGCTCTGACATGTCGGGGTAGTTGTGAATGAACTTCTGCACCACCAAATTCAGCACATGCGCCAGGCAAGGGATGTGCGTCAAACCGGCTATTCCCAGAGCTGCAACGAGATTTCGCCCATTATCGCACACCACCAGGCCGGGCTTGAGGCTCACCGGCAGCAACCACTCGTCAGTCTGTTGTTCTATACCCCGCCACAACTCCTGTGTGGTGTGGGGCCTGTCCCCCAAACATATGAGTTTCAGAATGGCCTGCTGACGTTTACCCCGGGCTGTGCTGAAGTTGGTGGTGAAGGTGTGTGGCTGACTGGATGAGCAGGTGGAAGAAGAGGAGGAGGAAGCCGAGAAGGAGGAGGTGGCAACAGGAGGCAAAGAATGTTGCCCTGCGATCCTTGGCGGCGGAAGGACGTGCGCCAAACAGCTCTCCGCCTGGGGCCCAGCTGCCACTACATTTACCCAGTGTGCAGTTAGGGAGATATAGCGTCCCTGGCCGTGCTTACTGGTCCACGTATCTGTGGTTAGGTGGACCTTGCTACAGATGGCGTTGCGCAGTGCACACTTGATTTTATGGGATACTTGGTTGTGCAGGGAAGGCACGGCTCTCTTGGAGAAGTAGTGCCGGCTGGGAACAACATACTGTGGGACAGCAAGCGACATGAGCTGTTTGAAGCTGTCTGTGTCCACCAGCCTAAATGACAGCATTTCATAGGCCAGTAGTTTTGAAATGCTGGCATTCAGGGCCAGGGATCGAGGGTGGCTAGGTGGGAATTTACGCTTTCTCTCAAATGTTTGTGAAATGGAGAGCTGAACGCTGCCGTGTGACATGGTTGAGATGCTTGGTGACGGAGGTGGTGGTGGTGGTGTTGGTGGTACATCCCCTGTTTGCTGGGTGGCAGGTGCCAACGTTCCTCCAGAGGCGGAGGAAGAGGCCGAGGCGGCAGCAGCAGAAGAGGCCGAGGCGGCAGCAGCAGAAGAGGTAACAGGGGGAGCCTGAGTGACTTCCTTGGTTTTAAGGTGTTTACTCCACTGCAGTTCATGCTTTGCATGCAGGTGCCTGGTCATGCAGGTTGTGCTAAGGTTCAGAACGTTAATGCCTCGCTTCAGGCTCTGATGGCACAGCGTGCAAACCACTCGGGTCTTGTCGTCAGCACATTGTTTGAAGAAGTGCCATGCCAGGGAACTCCTTGAAGCTGCCTTTGGGGTGCTCGGTCCCAGATGGCGGCGGTCAGTAGCAGGCGCAGTCTCTTGGCGGCGGGTGTTCTGCTTTTGCCCACTGCTCCCTCTTTTGCTACGCTGTTGGCTCGGTCTCACCACTGCCTCTTCCTCCGAACTGTGAAAGTCAGTGGCACGACCTTCATTCCATGTGGGGTCTAGGACCTCATCGTCCCCTGCATCGTCTTCCACCCAGTCTTCCTCCCTGACCTCCTGTTCAGTCTGCACACTGCAGAAAGACGCAGCAGTTGGCACCTGTGTTTCGTCATCATCAGAGACGTGCTGAGGTGGTATTCCCATGTCCTCATCATCAGGAAACATAAGTGGTTGTGCGTCAGTGCATTCTATGTCTTCCACCGCTGGGGAAGGGCTGGGTGGATGCCCTTGGGAAACCCTGCCAGCGGAGTCTTCAAACAGCATAAGAGACTGCTGCATAACTTGAGGCTCAGACAGTTTCCCTGGTATGCATGGGGGTGATGTGACAGACTGATGGGGTTGGTGTTCAGGCGCCATCTGTGCGCTTTCTGCAGAAGACTGGGTGGGAGATAATGTGAACGTGCTGGATCCACTGTCGGACACCCAATTGACTAATGCCTGTACCTGCTCAGGCCTTACCATCCTTAGAACGGCATTGGGCCCCACCATATATCGCTGTAAATTCTGGCGGCTACTGGGACCTGAGGTAGTTGGTTCACTAGGACGTGTTGCTGTGGCAGAACGGCCACGTCCTCTCCCAGCACCAGAGGGTCCACTAACACCACCACGACCATGTCCACATCCGCGTCCTTTACTAGATGTTTTCCTCATTGTTATCGTTCACCACAACAACAAAAATATTATTTGGCCCAATGTATTGAATTCAAATTCAGGCCTTTTTTTACAGACACCTAACACTATCTGGCTATCTATTTAGGTACCGTATTACACTAATACAGGCACAGCAGTAACCACAGATTTAGCTGAATATAAGTTTGAGGCCTAGTATTTAGGCTTTGGGTGACAGGTATAGGTTTACTGACAGAATTAGACTTGGAAATGCACAGTAGCGTGTGTGTGAAGTTATTCAGAATGACCCTATGTGCACCTTGAATCTGATATACCCATTTAGGGATAAATTTAAGGTAGGCCTGATACAGCAGAAACCACTAAATTAGGAAATTGCTAAATTGGGAATTGTATTTCAACCCAGAACAAAAACTGTGCTTTGACGGACACTAAATAACTTGACCAGCCACACCAGTAACGACAGATTTAGCTGGATATAAACTTGAGGCCTAGTATTTAGGCGCTGGGTGACAGGTATAGGTTTACTGACAGAATTAGACTGGGATATGGCCAAAAAATAACCACACTATTGATGGTTAAATGCACTTGGTGTGACAGCTTGACCAACCACACTATTGAGGGTTAAATGCACTTGGTGACAGCTTGCCCCTGATGTAGTATATGGCCAAAAAATAACCAGACTATTGCTGGTTAAATGCACTTGGTGTGACAGCTTCACCCTGATGTAGGATTTAGCCAAAAAACAACCACACCATTGAGGGTTAAATGCACTTGGTGGCAGCTTGTGCTGGCGCACCACAAGACACAATATGGCCGCCGATTACCCCAGAAAAAAGTGACTGAAAAACGGTCTGGGCAGCCTAAAAACAGTGAGCAATTGAATAGCAGCAGTTCAATCATCCACAGCTGCAGATCGATCTCTGAATGAAGTCCTTTGGAGGAGTTAATCACTGCCTAATCTTGCCCTAACGTCGCGGCTGCAACCTCTTCCTATGCTGATCAGAGCAGAGTGACTCCAGCTTAAATAGAGGCTGGGTCACATGGTGCTCTGGCCAATCACAGCCATGCCAATAGTAGGCATGGCTGTGTTGGCCTCTTGGGGCAAGTAGTATGACGCTTGTTGATTGGCTGCTTTGCAGCCTTTCAAAAAGCGCCAAGAAAGCGACGAACACCGAACCCGGACTTTTACGAAAATGTCCGGGTTCGGGTCCGTATCACGGACACCCCAAAATTCGGTACGAACCTGAACTATACAGTTCGGGTTCGCTCATCCCTACTCTGGACTCATGTGATGTACAGGGCTGGTTCTGGCTTTGTTAGAATGAGATTGTCGTGTACTATATGATTTTCATTTTTTTCAATCAATCATGGGATAACCCCTTTAAGAGCGAGGAGATAAAACATCCTGCAATAAATATAACATATACATTACAGGTATACTGACATGGCAGCGTCACATAACGGTTCAGCTTCTGTTCTCGTAGGTGGGCGGCCATGACTGTAGACTGCAGAAGATACAGAAGTGATCTTTGCTGCCCTGAGGCCGATGAGATGGATAGTGGTAACCTTGGGAAGGAGGAGATAGCTGAGGGTGCATGGACAGTCTGTCACAAACATCTGCTCTGGAAAAATAAAAAGATAAGAAATATCTCTACATAGAGATTATAGAGCGCGCATAAGGGATGGCTCAGTAAGAGGGTATGGGAATTACCAGCATGGCGTTGGGGCTCAATGGTTTTCAGAACAGTTATCAGAGCCCCATGTGGAGGAGAACCAAGAATGGTCGTGATCAGGTGTACGGGGAGGTCACTGATCGTTCCCTTCTTTGTTTACCCTGGCACAGCGCCATACATACAGTTGTGGTTGTGTCTGGTACTGCAGCTCACTCTCATCCAGGTGATTGGGATGTAGTGCCAGGCACAGCCAGAACTGTATGGATGCCGATGGTTAAGGTTAACATCTTCCAAAAATAGTTTCCTCCACATTCATTCAGTCTACAAATGATAGATAAAAAATATAAGACGCATCTGCCCATAAGACGCACCTAGGTTTTAGAGGAGGAAAATAAGAAAAAAATAATAGGCAAAGAGGTATTTCCCAAGAAAGAGAACCATCTCAATGGGTGGCAGTGGTGAGACGTTTCTCCTTCTTGGGAGATACCTCTTTGCATGTCCAGATGTGTTACATGTGACTATAGAACACCCTTTGAACTGCTCTGGGGAATTTCTATTGCCAGTAGGACTCTGAGCTGAAGCCCATACTGAATTAAGAGGGTGACTTTCGACACCTGGGTGTATAAGAAAAATAAATGGTCAAATGGACATCCCAACTGAGCATCCTCCACCCCATACAGGGGGGTAAATTAAGAAACCAGCAGCAACTTAATAATATTCCTGGGACTTGTCCCCCCCCCCTTTATTAATCTGCTGCCCAGTCGACAACAAAGGGTTTGAATATAAATTCAGAAGGGCGGCTCTGAAACCCAAACCGAGGGGCAAAAGGAGAAAACGTGAGGCTGACCATATCAACGGGGTTAAACATGCAGGGGTCAGCCAAGTGTTCCCGTATTTTCACCTACCCCTAAGGAGCCTCCTGTTTTTCTGTACATGTGATTTATCCCTTCGTATCAGCTTTCTGAGCTCCCTAGAAGAAAGCAAACATAGTGGGAAGTGATGTCACTGCATACAGTACTGGCAGAAGGGATACGCATCCGGCTTCTGAGAGAAATGCATCTATCTGTGCAGTTGAATCAGGGAATAATATAGCTTAAAGAGACTTTAGGGGAGTCTGAACATACCCGTCCCTTCACAGTTATGATTCTACAATGAAGCACAACCATTATGCAACCTTTTTTTTGAAATCCCAGGTACGCTTTAACATTAGTCCCTGAATGCTGCATGGATCCAATGCCTTGTAAAGCGTGTCTGGTCGACTGATTGCTGGAGAGCGTGTATCTGGGCGTGGACTGTGTTGGTGTGCGATTTGTGCTCAGTCTGCAGCCTCGGGAAAGGCGCAGGAGTGAGTAAGTGGAGTAAATTAACCCTTTGAAGTCAAACCCGCGTCATGTGCTGGGGCGGTACGAACATGACAGAGTTGTATTTTTCAGTTTCTTTGATGGAACAGAAAAGGCAGATGTGAACTGAGCCTTCAATACACAGGGGCAGCAAACAAGTACCATACATGATAAATAGTGGTGATCCGAATTTCAGGGAAAATTTGTTTCGCCGCAAAGCCGAATTTCCTTGTGCTTTGTGGTAGCAAATTGATTTTCCCTGAAATTGTATAAAAAAAATAAAAAATCGTACTTACCTCATCCATTGAAGATCTCTTACGAAATTCTGCGCACGGTGACGTATGACGTCACCACGCCGGCCGACGTGTTGAGATCATCATGGGCCATGCGAGATTTCATGTTAGATCTTCAATCAAATGGATGAGGTAAGTATGATGTCATTTTTTATATTTTTTATTTTACACCGTGTTATTACTATGAACGCAGGATCTGAGGTGTACAATGCTGGGGGGGACGCAATCGCCATTCCCTGTTATTTCATCCGCTACTTAAAAAGAAATGCGCTCCGTGACAAAGTAAATTTTTTTGTAAAATTCGACGAAGCAGCTGAATCAAATTTTTTAATACTTCCCTCATCTCTACCGATAAACTTAGATACACCAGACACCAGTATCACATATGATCGGCTTAGATACACCAGACGGTATCACCTATGATAGGATTAGATGATGTATGCTCAGTAGAGTGCTGCCCCCCCTTGATAAATATCCATCACGTAGGTGGCGGTATCAGAGAGCTGGTGACGTGCCTGGGACTGGACGGTGTCTTGTATAATGTATTTGTGGTACAAGGCCGCGTACTTGTCAGTGCGTGTTCAGTATACCAGCGACATGACAGTCACTTCCCGGACACGCTGACCTCCAGCCCGCTCTTTACTACATGCAGCAATGATGGTGGAGGATGCGCAGGACTGATGAGCACAATGGTGTGTCTTCACTGCCACCTGGTGGTGACTTCCGGGAACAGCAGCGGCTCCAGACTACACTATGTCCTTTAATTTATCATCCTGCTTAATTACGTTAATCCATCCCCTTAATTAAAACAGCCCAGACTGCGATTTACGTTAATCCCTAGCAGGACGTTTCTATCACACAATGCCGTATGCTGCAATTATCTGTAAGCGAGGGAATCCTGCTCGTATCTGCAGGAAACACCTTCATAATTTACAGCCCTTGTGTCTGTGAGGATGACGGTTCTTACAGATCCCTGCACTGGATGACTAATTCAGCACCGCCGCTTGTACTTTGTGGTTTGTCTGCATCTTTAAAAGGGCCGTCAGCCCCATTACTCCGGAGGACAGACAGCATCTATAGCAGGGCTGGCCAACCTGTGGCTCTCCAGCTGTTGTAAAACTACAACTCCCACCATGCCCTGCTATAGGCTGATAGCTGTAGTAAGACTAGGCATGCTGGGAGTTGTAGTTTTGCAACAGCTGGAGAGCCGTAGGTTGGCCATCCCTGATCTATAGAGATGAATGGGCAACCGGCCGATTATGCATACAGAAGGGACATCCCATATGTGATGCATATGACCAATTTCAACACACCCAAAAATTAATACAGACCCCCTAAAGGAATTCCTCATTCACAGCAAGTCCTATTGAAATCTGTAGTCCCATTTTTAACGGCTGTATAGACAGCAGTGCACCCGTCCAACAGCTATCAGAAGAGACTACATGGAACTTTCAGGGGTTAAAATAAAATTTTGAAAATGACCTCATCGACTTGCACCCGCAGGGACACTCATTCCTCACTGGATGTGGCAGGACCTGCGCTCCCAGTGTGGTGACATCACACGATCAGGCTGGGAGCACAGGTCCTGCAGCATCCAGTTACTAGTGGATGGGGGTATTTTTTGTGTGTCTGCTCTATGGTGGGTTGAGGGCTAAATGGGGCATTTTATAGCGCTGTGGGCATGAAGGGGGGCATTACTTATACTGGGGGGCACTATGGGGTCATTATACTGGGGGGATGGAGGGGGCCATTTTCTATACTGGGGGGTGCAAAGGGGGCCTTTATACTATGGAGCACTATGGGGGCCCAGCCATTGTCTATACTTTGGAGTACTATGGGGGCCATTGTCTCCTTTTTTAAAGTCTAAGCCGAACGATTTACTGATTGGTGTGGGCCACCTTCAGACACCCTGAAACTAATAGTCTAGGCACGTCAAATCCGGCCATACTGTTGCCCTGCATGACCGACGGAATTATCTGTAATTGAGGGATTCTGACTCACATCTACAGGGATCACCTTCATAGTTTACAGCCGTTGTGTTTGTGAGGATGATGCTTCATTATGAAGATCACCTAAATTGGATGAATAATTCACCGTGGCAGCTTGTACTTTGTGGTTTTGTAGGTATCTGTGAAATGATTAAAGTGGTTGTCAGCCCCATTACTCCGTAGGACTGGCAGCGTCCATAGAGATAAATGGAGAGCTTGTTCAGAAACCTGCCAGTAGTACATTCATTGATGAAGAAAAATCCTGTACCAAGGAGATGTTCGAATGAAGCTTCCTATGTGTGACTGTAATTAGATGAGATATAGCCTCTAGCCTGGATACAAGATGAGATACGGCCTTTAGCCTGGATAACAGATGAGATATGGCTTCTAGCCTGGATGCAAGATGAGATACGGCTTTTGGCCTGGATACAAGATGAGATACGGCCTCTAGCCTAGATACAAGAAGAGATATGGCCTTTAGCCTGGATAATAAGATGAGATACAGCCTCTAGCCTAGATACCACATGAGATATGGTCTCTAGTCGGGATACAAGATGAGATGCGGCCTCTAGCCTGGATACAAGAAGAGATATGGCCTTTAGCCTGGATAATAAGATGAGATACAGCCTCTAGCCTGGATACAAGATGCGATACGGTCTCATACCTGGATACAAGATGTGATACGGTCTCATACCTGGATACAAGATGTGATACGGTCTGTAGCCTGGATACAAAATGTGATACGGTTTCTAGCCTGGATACAAGATGAGGTTCAGTTGGGCATGGAGGCATACAGGTTCCAAATGGTATCCTGTGGCACATTTGCCCATTGATTTGTACAGTTGGTCCTGTAGATCCTGAACACTTGTAACTTTCTGAATTTGGCATCCCAGCTGCTCCCAAAAATTCTGGATTTGTTATAAATCTGGTGACCAGAGAGCCAAGGAGACATTCCTGGGAAACCGTTGTGTGAGGGTGAGCATTATCCTGCCAAAAAATGCTGGTTGGAAGCCCTGCCATGAGAGGGGCACACATGGTCACAGGATGTCCTGCACATATCACTGACCTGTTAGTGTCCTCGTATCACTACTAGGGATGACCGACTGTTGTATGCAATGGCTCCCCAGACCATCACACTAGTAATTGTCAGCCCTGCCATGAGAGTCACCACACGTGGTGGCAAGATGTCCTGCACATCTTGCTGAGCTGTTAGTTTCCTTGTATTAAGGAAAGGACTAGGAAAGAAAAAGAGACAGGAGGCCGCGCCTCGTGTGTGTGGCTGTATTTTCGGTCTTGGTTCACTCTATACAAGAAGCGCTTACCGTGTGTTGTTGTGTATAGCCACAACAACTGTAGAAGGCTTGTGCTGGTATTTTCCCGTCCAGCATGCGGGGTCCTGTGCTGCTGCCAAGGGTTCCTTATTCTCTGCACCAGCGGTGGCAGAAGGGATAAGTAGGAGGATAAAAAGTAGTCGTATTGAACCCTTTTTTTGCGGCGCTGGAAACAGGAGGCGGATTTTCATAAAATACTTTTTCGAGAATGAGAGTAAAATAGCTTGTTTATTTTTTTGTCAACGCGTTTCAAGGGCATCCAGCCCTCTTCGTCAGGACAATAAAAGTATATGTTGTACACATTAAAACATCGTCTTTTAAAAGGGGTATTTTGGCGCGCAGGCCAGTGGTTGGGCAAGAAGCAGATGTGCATGACGTCATTTGTGGCGTCACTTTGAGGAACGCCCCTCATTCACACCTCTCCTCTTCCCCCACTCATCTCACAAAGATGCCAATTACCGGGCCTGACAACTGCGGGCGTCTGGTTTTCTGCCGAGCCACCTATCCTTCCCACTTCACAGTGCCGACAGCAGACTTAATGCGCACGAAACACCGGATCATAATACCGGAATATGCCACTTACCAGTGAAAAAATGGCAACATATATCAATACCAAAAAAGATATGAATATAGTATATCTAGAAATCAACCGCTATTAAAATTAGCAACCACAGTATCTCTTTCAACAGCCAGTAAATGAGGGGCGTTCCTCAAAGTGACGCCACAAATGACGTCATACACATCTGCTTCTTGCCCAACCACTGGCCTGTGCGCCAAAATACCCCTTTTAAAAGACGATGTTTTAATGTGTACAACATATACTTTTATTGTCCTGACGAAGAGGGCTGGATGCCCTTGAAACGCGTTGACAAAAAAATAAACAAGCTATTTTACTCTCATTCTCGAAAAAGTATTTTATGAAAATCCGCCTCCTGTTTCCAGCGCCGCAAAAAAAGGGTTCAATACGACTACTTTTTATTAGTTTCCTTGTATTACTACTAGGGGTGACCCAGATCATCACACCAACAATTGTGTTGCTCCAAATGATAGGCAGGATAGAAGTGTTCACTGCAAGGCCTCCATACTACAAACTGACCATCGTAAGATGCCAGGCAGAGCCTGGATTCATCAATACCACATGAGTGCAATGGTGGCTGGCTGTCAATGGGAGTGTAAATAGTGAAAATCTCAAACAGTAGTTAAAGGGGGTTGTTTATATATATTTTTTTAAGTCAGCCCATTGATCAACTGATTGTTGTGGACCACCCTCAGACACTTTGAAACTGATTAGGGTAGGTTTCCATCTCTGCTGAAGGTAGTCCATTTATCCGGCAGAGGAACAGACTACTTGAGTTACTGTCTCCAGCATGGCGGATACCTCTGCACACCACCGGACGATCCCAATTGACTATAATGAGATCCGGATTTAGTGGCTTTCCGGCATTAATGCCGGCTTTCATTTGGACAAATACCGCTGCACGCAGTGGTATTTGTCCGGCCGATCCCATTATAGTCAATGAGGATCTGACAGTCCCCGGAGATATCCGTCTTTGCAGGTTACAGAAATTCCGGTGGTCTGTTCCTCTTCTTGAACAGACTACTGGATTGCCTTTAGTGGAGATGTGAACGTAGCCTTATCTAGGTAACTCACATTAGGCCTTAACCGACCAAACCATTGGATTCTGGCTCAGATCTACAGGGATCACCCTCATAATTTACAGTCGTTGTGTTTGTGAGGATGACGGATTCTGGCTCACATCTACAGGGATCACCTTCATAATTTTCAGCCGTTGTGTTTGTGAGGATGACGGTTCTTACAGATCACTGCACTGGATGAATAATTCACCGCCGCCGCTTGTACTTTGTGGTTTTGTGGGTATCTGTGTAATTATTAAAGGGGTTGTCAGCCCCATTACTCCAGAGGACTGGCAACATCCATAAAAATGAATGAAGCGCATGTTCAGCAACGTGCCAATACATAGTGATATCAGGGACATTTCAAAAACCGATGTATTAAGAGGCACACGACATTATAAAACAAGTTCCAACAATTAATATAGGACGGGCCCCAAACAAAACAATTTGAAGCACATGTAATGCATATCACCGCCTTTCTCGCTCCCCAAAGTTAATACAGACCCCAGACCAGACTCCCTAAAACATACAGACCACAGACCATGTAAATGAAGACAGACACTAGGCCAGACTCCTCAAATTAATACCAGACCAGGCTCCTAAAAAACAAATACAGACCTCAGATATGATTCTTTTAATTAATATAGACTCGAGGCCAGACCTCCAGAAGTAAGGCGTGTATTACACTGGCCGAGGGTCGGGCAGACCAGCGCCAACAAGCGTTCATGTAAAAGTGCCACCAATTACGCATCTTTTTGCAGGCTAAAAATATAGTTTGCAGGTGCCAGATCGTGCTGTCTAATCACGATCTGCTGCAGGCAAACAATGATTTTGTATTAGGACGAGAGATAGCATTAGTGATCACTCCTCCCCATACTGTGGAGAAGATCGCTGCATATAATAGCAGTGGTCTCCTTACCTGAGGAGCAGGTGAATGTCAGGAAGTAATGCTTCCTTCCCGACAATCATAAGGTTCATTTGCCAGTCTAATACAGCCCTAAGACATATCCTGAACCACACAAATCAATGCAGATCCCCATATCAGAACTTCTGAATAAAGACCCCTGATGAGATTTCTTTAATTAAGACAGACTCAAGACCAGATCCCTTGAACAAATACAGACCCCTTCAGACAAGATCCCTAAATAACGACCCCAGATCAGATCTCTTAAAGTAATAATGAGACCAGACCTCAATAAATACAAAACCCAAACCAAATCCTAGAGTAACACCAAACCTAAACCAGGCCCTCGGAAACAAACACAGACCACAGATGAGACACTATAAACAAACACAGACCCCTAAACCAGATCCTTTACATGCAGACCTTAGACAAGACCTTCTCAGTACCAGACCCCAGACTCTGTGGAAATCCACCTCTCTTCATTCCTAAAGCTTACAGTCCTCTTGACTAGTAAACTCTGCCACAGACAACGTCCTGACAGTAGATATGGAATGTGGAGATTACCTTTGATGATCCCCAGGAGTCGGGGACTGCAGGAAGGGTGAGTATTTAGTCAGATTGCAGGGAACTAAAGAGATTTCTTGTTTTTTCCAGAAGTATGGGAGTTCTTCCCTTTTTCCTTTACAGCTGCCTGAGCATCCTTCCTCGTGTTCCCATGATAACACTGCCAGCTCCTAGTACCTGAAGGGAATCAACACCCCTTTCATGTAAGAATACAGCAATATTATATATGGTTTATAATGGAATGCTATACAACAGGCACTGCTGACTAGGAGCTTCAAGGTATTCCTACATCTATGCTCCTCCAGTTTGCCAGGGTGTAGGAGGATGAAGTTAAAAGGGTTGTCTAATTTTTCAAATCCATGTCAGCCCAATGATCAACTAATTGTCTTAGGCCGCCTTTAGAAACCCTGAAGCTGATTATCTAGGCAAGTCATGTCTGACCTTACATTTGCCCTGTAGTGTAGTATCACTAACCAACTTGGCATGATCGACCATGTGACTCATTGATGGGCCAGGTTCTCTAGCTGCTCTTACTTAGGGACTCCTCAATCTAATTAATAGAAGGTAGTGGCACCTACATGTCAACATGGGTTGTCTTCATGTGTTCAATCCCTTTACTATACAGAAAACATGTTGTTAAGTTTTGGTCATGTTCCTTAATAGAAAGGCAGTGGATGACCTCACTGCAGAAGGAGATGAGGCGTTACACTAGTACATCTCCAATGTTTCCTTCAGAGGTTATTAATGATTGATAATTGGGATGTTGGGGAGAAGATCAGATGCACTTAATTGGTGGTAAGGAAGCCAGACAAGTTGTAATTTATGCGCAAGGAGATATTGGAAGGCCAGAGGCCATTGAAGTAGATTAACATCTTCTTAATGGATAACTGGTGTCTCTTTCCACCACAGTCGGCCTTGGAAGAGACTGTTAAACATACAGGAGAGTGAAGGAGGTAGTAAACCACTAAACATACTGTGAGGGAGACACACAAAATACTAAAGTCAATGGATAATTAATTACAGGGTGAGTCAAAACTCAAGAACCAGTGGGCGTACCCAAAGATTATTATATCCTTCCATTCTCGAACTGCGATGCAAAATAATCCCCTTCATCCCTAAACCAGTGAGGCAAGTTTCTTGAGCTGTGAGATTTAGCCGTGAATACTGTGGTCGGGATAAAGGTTCTCGTACACTGAAAGGGTTATTCCCATCACAGCCTTTCATGGCTTGTAAGTAAGAACCAGTTGGGGGTGGAAAGAGTTACATAAATGGCCCAGAAAGCTACGACATAACTGCTGAGTTACCGAAAACATTACAGCTCCCATTCCAGCCTGCTCAGATGTTTCCGAGGCCAGCACTTACTATAGTTATTCCTATCTCAGTTGTGAAAAGCTTGAAGGCAGATGGCCTACAACTATTAGCCCTCTCTGGTGCAGCTTATCTCCTGCTGGGACAAAGAATCGAATGGGTTAAAACTCTCACCTTCATTCCTGCCGACATCTGAAATCAATGGGATTGGCCTTCATTTACCTAATTTGTATGGGCACCTTAATATTGATAATGTAGTATCACATATTAGCTCCAACAGTGCCAGCTTCATTGTAGTGCCCATAGTGTAGTGCAGTTTCCACGAAGTAAGCTTCCTTCTGGTACTAATAGTTCTAGGATTAAAGTCGTGTCCTTAGTGTGAAGATCATAGTATTTCTCACAGTGCTAGTTCCATTGAGATGCCCACAGTGCCATTGCATAATGACAGTGGTCATTGGACATAGCTTCTGGGACTGAAGTCCATCATTAGAGGCTGACATCTCATTGTATTTGTGTCCGTGCCACCCGAGAGCTCTGTTACTGGTGAATCTGCATGAGCGAGTATAGGACCATGCAGTAACAGACAGAATATCTATGAAAATGCTCACAATGCCTTACACCATGCACCCATGGGTGTTAGAGTGACATGTTACCCTAACACTTTACGATTTATTTCATTTATAAAAAAGCGAGAATAAAACAAGGTGTAGAGAGAGTAGAGGCCGATTTCAGGTTCACACAATACCAGACCCAATGATAATTTATCTCTGAACTTTTTTGAAATACCTTTGGAAACCCTCTGCTGATTGTTAATTAAAGGGGTATTGCCATAAATTCATGGCTTACATTGGAATACACCTCATATCCTGTGGTCATAGCTGGTTGGGATTACCAAAACTCCCATTTACTTCTATGGGAAATAGAAAAACAACGTACAGCTATTTTCATAACCCCAACCAGCTCTGGCCACCATGTAAGATATGAATGGCTGAGATTGAAGCACCCCTTAGCTTTTACAGTATGAATTCTACATTGTAGAAGGCAGCTGGTGGCTCTCATATCTATGCTAAATATTCTTACATGATGTCAGCTGTAATATACAGTATCTGTGGTGAGATGGGTGCCAGATGCAAAGGGAGGCTCCCTTGATAAGATTCTTTGAACTCACTTTGAAAGACCCAATGTGTTCATGCATTATATTTCAGCCAATTGATATCATGCATTGACCTGATACTTGTCTCTACTTACCTTGCTGACCTTGGATGACCAGACCTGCTTTTCTAGTCTTGTGTCTTTAGACCCTTTTAGTAGTCCTCTTGGTCCATCATTATCAAATGAGTTTGGTGGAACAAAACTAAGAACAGACTGCAGCCAGCCAGGACTATGCACTTTTGAGCTGGACCTTGGTCTTAAATTTCCTAATATAAATGTTATATTACATCATTTGCTTGCTGGATGGTAGAATTGGGGGAGCAGCTAGAAGTCCTGTATGGTTGTAGCATTTAAGGGACCTTGGTGCTCTCTCGAATGTCATATCACTATAGCTTCTTGGCCTTTTTGCTAGGATCAAGTGTAGTATAAGCTGGTACACCTGGGGCTTAAAAGCACCTCTGTGGGTGACCGGCGGCCACTGGATCAAAGCTAGAAACCAAGCAGAAATTCCCCAGGAGTGGTGACCTTAGGATGCCAGAACTCACTGGGGGGGGGGGGGGGTGGGATCTTTTACACATACTTCACTTTCACGCTATTAACACAAAATGACTTAAATCTACACCGGCATCGATTTAAGCAAGTCGCACAGCCGCCGGTAAAGCGCCTAAGTTATGTACAGGCCAGTGTCTCTACATAACTAAGGCACATCAAGTGGCAGCGGACATGTCTAAATCGTCGATCTTAGTAAATGTCCCTCTATGTGTTCACTTTCCACCTCTGGGTGCCGCAGGATTTTCCAGGGTGCAGTGTCCATATCGGTGCCCCTCCTAAAGACCTAGGGTTGTGTATGTGGCCATCAGGTTCCTCATACACCTGCAACACTCGTTCATCCAGAATAAGTCAAAACCGTTGACTTGTGGCTCCTGTTGGATGCAAGGGTGGAATCCTAGGTAGTAGACTGGAGCAAGACACATATCCTAGTGGTGATAAGGTATGCAAGTGCTTATCTTTTTTACTTCATTAGCAGAAAAAAGACCCGCCTAAATGTGACAACTAGAGGGCACATATTCTTTCTGTCTGGTAAGAGGGTTGGTAACATAATGATAAGTCCCACGATTCCCTTCTGGGGTCACTGGAGATTGCTCAGGGGGAATGACAGAAAAATTGTCACATTGGGTAAGAAGGTAAGTGCAGCCCTATACTCCACCCACACCCCTGTCCCTAGCAACTTGGACAGTCTGCCCTAAATAGTGGTCCCCAAATCAGCAACAGTCCCTAGCCTGACTAAATACAAAGGACCTGAGCTAGGTAAAAGGGTAGTCAGACAAACCAGGTCAAAACCACAAAGAACCAAAGGAGAGACAACACGTAGGGTCAAATACCAAGCAGGGTCAAAACCAGGAGATAATGTCAGAGGCAAAGTCAGTAGTCAGAGACGTGGTCGCAAACAGGCAGCAGGTCAGAGATCCAGAATCCAGAGTGCATACAACTTTGGCTAGCAGTTGTCTGTTTAAATAGCCCTCTGACAGGAAGCACATGATGCAGGCACCAAGCCTGATTGACCCGGTGTCCATGGCTAATGAAGTGACTTCGGCTGTGCCGCAATAGTGTGACCGGGCCTCGCCGCAGGAGCACAGGTGGGTAAGTACATGACAAAAAAACTATCAGTTGTAAGAGGTGTGATAACATGAAGAAAAGTTCCTATAATCACCCACTTTTCTGGGGTCACTGGAAACTATACTGTAGAGAGTTGACAGTAACAGTTTGGTTGGTAAAAGGGTGACAACATGAAGAAAACTTCCTCTATCCCTGCTAGGGCCAGTGGAGGCTCTACAAGCAATAGATGACAAGCCATGACTGATAAGAGGAATGATGACATGAAGAAAAGATCCTTGACCCACCTTACTATCTTAGACACAAGAAGCAATTACTGTCATGATGTATCACATATCCTTCGAGGTAAAAGGGTTAATAGAAATCAGTTGTACTGTAAGGTGAATATAGGGAAAAGGCCGTAGCCCCTTCAGTCTTGTGGTTGTTGTCACAGTTCATGCACTGCCACTAATGCCATCTGACTAGTTTCACTCATAGCTAAGAGTGAATATTCTCTTCACTCCATCTCGGGTTGGTTCTGTTTCCTTCTTCCCATTAGTCTCATTAAGTTTCTGTCAATCTTTATTTCGGGCTTTCGCCTTCTCTGTCACATTTTGTCGTTGCTCTGTATCTTACTTTGCTCCCTGCATTCTATGACTTGGTGATGTTCTCATAGTCTGTCCATAGATGTTAGGTTTTTGTTGGTCCATACAGGTTGATAATTAAATGTATATAGGATCCGACAGTCTCTTACCCAAGGGCTGTTCTTCAGTGGAACGTGGGTCCTGTTGTCTGATAACTTCTCATCACCTCTCCTTTAGTGAAATAACAAGCATGCTTGACCAAGCTAAACGTAGGACTATCGCTAGTCATAGCTAGGGCCGGTTGTTCCATCTAGTATTTCCATCTTTCACTCTGTGTGTTTTGCTCTCTTATTCAGTCTGTCATCCTTGTTGTCTTCTCTTTCTACCAGGATGGATGTCATATATGTCATAGAGACATATCAAAAGTTTTTAACGGTGTGGGTCTGGGTGCTGGACCCCCACGATTGCTTGAATGAGGACAGAGAAGGACACATATTGCACTCTCTCTCTGGGCTACAGAGGATGGAATTGAGCTCGTCTCCTGCAGCGAGGAGAGGGCAATTTATACCTTCTTCTCTCTCCTCATTCTAGCGATTGGTGGAGGTCTCAGACCTGCCCCCTTCCCGATCAAAACTGATATCTCTCTACGAGATATCAGAAGCTTTACAAAAAACTCAGTGACCCTTTATCTTCTTTTCTGTTTGGACTTTTAGCATGAAGAAGTCTCACTAAACACACTGCGTCAGACTAGCAGTCAGACCAGGAAGGAGTGAGGGGCAGTGATTCAGTTACAGAAGCATACCTCCCCTATGCCATTCCGGCCAGCAGTGTCGGACTGGGGTGCCAAGGGCCCACCAGTAGAAGTGACTCTAGGGGCCTACCCTATAGTTTCATGCAAATATTGATACTTAAGGGGGATTTTCATCGACATCCTTTAAAATAATCCTTTATATACAGTAGGAAGCTGTGGTGTAATAGCGCACATGACCGCTGCAGCTAATCACTGGCCTTGTTGCTGTACACCACTGAGGTCACTGATTAGTTACAGCACTCAAGTATGGTAATCAAGCATTTTACAGCGGCAGTCAAGCAAAAATAGTATGTATCAGCCGCAGCCTGGTGGAGAGAACAGAGTAGTGTTTTTTAATTTATTATTTTAACAGCCTCCCTGTAGTTTGGCCTAAAATGTTTTAACTTAGGCACCCGCTTCAAGCTCAGTACTTAGATACCATAACAATACCAAGCTCTGTACCCAGATAAGGTAACAGAACCAAGCTCAGTGCATAGATACAGTCACATAACCAAGCTGCGAGTATAGATACAGTAACAGAACCAAGCTGCGAGTATAGATACAGTAACAGAACCAATCTGTGTGCATAGATACAGTAACAGAACCAATCTGCGACTATAGATACAGTAACCGAACCAAGCTGCGAGTATAGATACAGTAACAGAACCAAGCTGTGTGCATAGATACAGTAACCGAACCAAGCTGCGAGTATAGATACAGTAACAGAACCAAGCTCAGTGCATAGATACAGTAACAGAACCAAGCTGCGAGTATAGATACAGTAACAGAACCAAGCTGCGAGTAAAGACACAGTAACAGAACCAATCTGCGAGTATAGATACAGTAACAGAACCAAGCTGTGAGTATAGATACAGTAACAGAACCAATCTGCGACTATAGATACAGTAACCGAACCAAGCTGCGAGTATAGATACAGTAACAGAACCAAGCTCAGTGCATAGATACAGTAACAGAACCAAGCTGCGTGCATAGATACAGTAACAGAACCAAGCTGTGTGCATAGATACAGTAACAGAACCAAGCTGCGTGCATAGATACAGTAACAGAACCAAGCTGCGTGCATAGATACAGTAACAGAACCAATCTGCATACATAGATACAGTAACAGAACCAAGCTGCGAGTATAGATACAGTAACAGAACCAAGCTCAGTGCATAGATACAGTAACAGAACCAAGCTCAGTGCATAGATACAGTAACAGAACCAAGCTGTGTGCATAGATACAGTAACAGAACCAATCTGCGAGTATAGATACAATAACAGAACCAAGCTGTGAGTATAGATACAGTAACAGAACCAATCTGCGAGTATAGATACAGTAACCAAACCAAGCTGCGAGTATAGATACAGTAACAGAACCAAGCTGTGAGTATAGATACAGTAACAGAACCAAACTGTGAGTATAGATACAGTAACAGAACCAATCTGCGAGTATAGATACAGTGACCGAACCAAGCTGCGAGTATAGATACAGTAACCGAACCAAGCTGCGAGTATAGATACAGTAACAGAACCAATCTGCGAGTATAGATACAGTAACCGAACCAAGCTGCGAGTATAGATACAGTAACAGAACCAAGCTCAGTGCATAGATACAGTAACAGAACCAATCTGCGAGTATAGATACAGTAACAGAACCAATCTGCGAGTATAGATACAGTAACCGAACCAGGCTGCGAGTATAGATACAGTAACAGAACCAAGCTGTGAGTATAGATACAGTAACAGAACCAATCTGCGACTATAGATACAGTAACAGAACCAATCTGCGAGTATAGATACAGTAACAGAACCAAACTGTGAGTATAGATACAGTAACAGAACCAATCTGCGAGTATAGATACAGTGACCGAACCAAGCTGCGAGTATAGATACAGTAACCGAACCAAGCTGCGAGTATAGATACAGTAACAGAACCAATCTGCGAGTATAGATACAGTAACCGAACCAAGCTGCGAGTATAGATACAGTAACAGAACCAAGCTCAGTGCATAGATACAGTAACAGAACCAATCTGCGAGTATAGATACAGTAACAGAACCAATCTGCGAGTATAGATACAGTAACCGAACCAGGCTGCGAGTATAGATACAGTAACAGAACCAAGCTGTGAGTATAGATACAGTAACAGAACCAATCTGCGATTATAGATACAGTAACCGAACCAAGCTGCGAGTATAGATACAGTAACAGAACCAAGCTCAGTGCATAGATACAGTAACAGAACCAAGCTGCGAGTATAGATACAGTAACAGAACCAAGCTCAGTGCATAGATACAGTAACAGAACCAAGCTGCGAGTATAGATACAGTAACAGAACCAAGCTGCGAGTAAAGATACAGTAACAGAACCAATCTGCGAGTATAGATACAGTAACAGAACCAAGCTGCGAGTATAGATACAGTAACAGAACCAAGCTCAGTGCATAGATACAGTAACAGAACCAATCTGCGAGTATAGATACAATAACAGAACCAAGCTGTGAGTATAGATACAGTAACAGAACCAAGCTGTGAGTATAGATACAGTAACAGAACCAAGCTGCGAGTATAGATACAGTAACAGAACCAAGCTGCGTGCATAGATACAGTAGCAGAACCAATCTGTGAGTATAGATACAGTAACAGAACCAAGCTGTGTGCATAGATACAGTAACAGAACCAAGCTGTGTGTATAGATACAGTAACAGAACCGAGCTGTGTGCATAGATACAGTAACAGAACCAGGCTGTGTGCATAGATACAGTAACAGAACCAAGCTGCATGCATAGATACAGTAACAGAACCAAGCTGTGAGTATAGATACAGTAACAGAACCAAGCTGCGACTATAGATACAGTAACAGAACCAAGCTGCGTGTATAGATATAGTAACAGAACCAAGCTGCGTGCATAGATACAGTAACAGAACCAA
Source organism: Bufo gargarizans (assembly GCF_014858855.1). Lineage (NCBI taxonomy): Eukaryota > Metazoa > Chordata > Amphibia > Anura > Bufonidae > Bufo > Bufo gargarizans. The sequence goes on from NC_058081.1 coordinate 17,964,422, forward strand.
GCTGCGTGCATAGATACAGTAACAGAACCAAGCTGTGTGCATAGATATAGTAACAGAACCAAGCTGCGTGCATAGATACAGTAACAGAACCAAGCTGCGTGCATAGATACAGTAACAGAACCAAGCTGCGTGCATAGATACAGTAACAGAACCAGGCTGTGTGCATAGATACAGTAACAGAACCAAGCTGTGAGTATAGATACAGTAACAGAACCAAGCTGCGTGCATAGATACAGTAGCAGAACCAATCTGTGAGTATAGATACAGTAACAGAACCGAGCTGTGTGCATAGATACAGTAACAGAACCAGGCTGTGTGCATAGATACAGTAACAGAACCAAGCTGCATGCATAGATACATTAACAGAACCAAGCTATGAGTATAGATACAGTAACAGAACCAAGCTGCGACTATAGATACAGTAACAGAACCAGGCTGTGTGCATAGATATAGTAACAGAACCAAGCTGTGTGCATAGATACAGTAACAGAACCAAGCTGCGTGCATAGATACAGTAACAGAACCAAGCCGCGTGCATAGATACAGTAACAGAACCAGGCTGTGTGCATAGATACAGTAACAGAACCAAGCTGTGAGTATAGATACAGTAACAGAACCAAGCTGCGAGTATAGATACAGTAACAGAACCAAGCTGCGAGTATAGATACAGTAACAGAACCAAGCTGCGTGCATAGATACAGTAGCAGAACCAATCTGTGAGTATAGATACAGTAACAGAACCGAGCTGTGTGTATAGATACAGTAACAGAACCAAGCTGTGTGCATAGATACAGTAACAGAACCAGGCTGTGTGTATAGATACAGTAACAGAACCAAGCTGTGTGCATAGATACAGTAACAGAACCAAGCTGCATGCATAGATACAGTAACAGAACCAAGCTGTGAGTATAGATACAGTAACAGAACCAAGCTGCGACTATAGATACAGTAACAGAACCAGGCTGTGTGCATAGATACAGTAACAGAACCAAGCTGCGTGCATAGATACAGTAACAGAACCAAGCTGCGTGCATAGATACAGTAACAGAACCAAGCTGTGTGCATAGATACAGTAACAAAACCAGGCTGTGTGCATAGATACAGTAACAGAACCAAGCTGCGTGCATAGATACAGTAACAGAACCAAGCTGCGTGCATAGATACAGTAACAGAACCAGGCTGTGTGCATAGATACAGTAACAGAACCAAGCTGTGAGTATAGATACAGTAACAGAACCAAGCTGCGAGTATAGATACAGTAACAGAACCAAGCTGCGAGTATAGATACAGTAACAGAACCAAGCTGCGTGTATAGATACAGTAACAGAACCAAGCTGTGTGCATAGATACAGTAACAGAACCAAGCTGCGTGTAGATACAGTAACAGAACCAAGCTGCGAGTATAGATACAGTAACAGAACCAAGCTGTGTGCATAGATACAGTAACAGAACTGAGCTGTGTGCATAGATACAGTAACAGAACCAGGCTGTGTGTATAGATACAGTAACAGAACCAAGCTGTGTGCATAGATACAGTAACAGAACCGAGCTGTGTGTATAGATACAGTAACAGAACCAAGCTGCGTGTATAGATACAGTAACAGAACCAAGCTGCGAGTATAGATACAGTACCAGAACCAAGCTGCGTGCATAGATACAGTAACAGAACCAAGCTGCGAGTATAGATACAGTAACAGAACCAGGCTGTGTGCATAGATACAGTAACAGAACCAAGCTGCGTGTATAGATACAGTAACAGAACCAAGCTGTGTGTATAGATACAGTAACAGAACCAAGCTGTGTGTATAGATACAGTAACAGAACCAAGCTGTGTGCATATATACAGTAACAGAACCAAGCTGTGTGCACAGATACAGTAACAGAACCAAGCTGCGAGTATAGATACAGTAACAGAACCAAGCTGCGAGTATAGATACAGTAACAGAACCAATCTGCGAGTATAGATACAGTAACAGAACCAAGCTCAGTGCATAGATACAGTAACAGAACCAATCTGCGAGTATAGATACAGTAACAGAACCAAGCTGTGTGCATAGATACAGTAACAGAACCAAGCTGCGAGTATAGATACAGTAACAGAACCAAGCTGTGTGCATAGATACAGTAACAGAACCAAGCTGTGAGTATAGATACAGTAACAGAACCAAGCTACAAGTATAGATACAGTAACAGAACCAGGCTGTGTGTATAGATACAGTAACAGAACCAAGCTCAGTGCATAGATACAGTAACAGAACCAAGCTGTGTGTGTAGATACAGTAACAGAACCGAGCTGTGTGTATAGATACAGTAACAGAACCGAGCTGCGAGTATAGATACAGTAACAGAACCAATCTGCGAGTATAGATACAGTAACAGAACCAAGCTGCGTGTATAGATACAGTAACAGAACCAAGCTGTGTGCATAGATACAGTAACAGAACCAAGCTGTGTGCATAGATACAGTAACAGAACCAAGCTGTGTGTATAGATACAGTAACAGAACCAAGCTGCGTGTATAGATACAGTAACAGAACCAAGCTGCGAGTATAGATACAGTAACAGAACCAAGCTGTGTGCATAGATACAGTAATAGAACCAAGCTGTGAGTATAGATACAGTAACAGAACCAAGCTGTGTGCATAGATACAGTAACAGAACCAAGCTGCGAGTATAGATACAGTAACAGAACCAAGCTGTGTGCATAGATACAGTAACAGAACCAAGCTGTGAGTATAGATACAGTAACAGAACCAAGCTACAAGTATAGATACAGTAACAGAACCAATCTGTGTGTATAGATACAGTAACAGAACCAAGCTGTGAGTATAGATACAGTAACAGAACCAAGCTGCATACATAGATACAGTAACAGAACCAGGCTGTGTGCATAGATACAGTAACAGAACCAAGCTACAAGTATAGATACAGTAACAGAACCAATCTGTGTGTATAGATACAGTAACAGAACCAAGCTGTGAGTATAGATACAGTAACAGAACCAAGCTACAAGCATAGATACAGTAACAGAACCAAGCTGTGTGCATAGATACAGTAACAGAACCAAGCTGTGAGTATAGATACAGTAACAGAACCAAGCTGCATACATAGATACAGTAACAGAACCAGGCTGTGTGCATAGATACAGTAACAGAACCAAGCTGTGAGTATAGATACAGTAACAGAACCAAGCTGTGCGCATAGATACAGTAACAGAACCGAGCTGTGTGTATAGATACAGTAACAGAACCAAGCTGCAAGTATAGATACAGTAACAGAACCAAGCTGCATACATAGATACAGTAACAGAACCAAGCTGCATACATAGATACAGTAACAGAACCAAGCTGCATACATAGATACAGTAACAGAACCAGGCTGTGTGCATAGATACAGTAACAGAACCGAGCTGTGTGCATAGATACAGTAACAGAACCAAGCTGTGTGCATAGATACAGTAACAGAACCAAGCTGTGAGTATAGATACAGTAACAGAACCAAGCTGTGCGCATAGATACAGTAGCAGAACCAAGCTGTGTGCATAGATACAGTAACAGAACCAAGCTGTGAGTATAGATACAGTAACAGAACCAGGCTGCAAGTATAGATACAGTAACAGAACCAAGCTGTGTGTATAGATACAGTAACAGAACAAAGCTGCGTGTATAGATACAGTAACAGAACCAAGCTGTGTGTATAGATACAGTAACAGAACAAAGCTGCGTGTATAGATACAGTAATAGAACCAAGCTGCGTGTATAGATACAGTAACAGAACCCAGTTGTGTGTGTAGATACAGTAACAGAACCAATTTGCATGTATAGATGCAGTAACAGAACCAATCTGCGAGTATAGATACAGTAACAAAACCAAGCTGTGAGTATAGATACAGTAACGGAACCAAGCTCAGTGCATAGATACAGTAACAGAACCAAGCTGCGAGTATAGATACAGTATCAGAACCAAGCTGTGTGCACATGCCGACACTCTTTTACACGCACACTTCTACACATGCCGACACTCTTTTACACGCACACTTCTACACATGCCGACACTCTTTTACACGCACACTTCTACACACGCCGACACTCTTTTACATGCACACTTCTACACATGCCGACACTCTTTTACACGCACACTTCTACACATGCCGACACTCTTTTACACGCACACTTCTACACATGCCGACACTAATTACACGCACACTTCTACACATGTCGACACTCTTTTACACGCACACTTCTACACATGCTGACACTCTTTTAAACGCACACTTCTACACATGCCGACACTCTTTTACACGCACACTTCTACACACGCCGACACTCTTTTACATGCACACTTCTACACATGCTGACACTCTTTTACACGCACACTTCTACACATGCCCACACTCTTTTACACGCACACTTCTACACATGCCGACACTCTTTTACACGCACACTTCTACACATGCCGACACTCTTTTACACACACACTTCTACACATGCCGGCATTCTTTTACATGCACACTTCTACACATGCCGACACTCTTTTACACGCACACTTCTACACATGCCGACACTCTTTTACACGCACACTTCTACACATGCCGACACTCTTTTACACGCACACTTCTACACATGCCGACACTCTTTTACACGCACACTTCTACACATGCCGACACTAATTACACGCACACTTCTACACATGTCGACACTCTTTTACACGCACACTTCTACACATGCCGACACTAATTACACGCACACTTCTACACATGTCGACACTCTTTTACACGCACACTTCTACACATGCTGACACTCTTTTACACGCACACTTCTACACATGCCGACACTCTTTTACACGCACACTTCTACACATGCCGACACTCTTTTACACGCACACTTCTACACACGCCGACACTCTTTTACATGCACACTTCTACACATGCCGACACTCTTTTACACGCACACTTCTACACATGCCGACACTCTTTTACACGCACACTTCTACACATGCCGACACTAATTACACGCACACTTCTACACATGTCGACACTCTTTTACACGCACACTTCTACACATGCTGACACTCTTTTACACGCACACTTCTACACATGCCGACACTCTTTTACACGCACACTTCTACACATGCCGACACTCTTTTACACGCACACTTCTACACATGCCGACACTCTTTTACACGCGCACTTCTACACACGCCGACACTCTTTTACATGCACACTTCTACACATGCCGACACTCTTTTACACGCACACTTCTACACATGCCCACACTCTTTTACACGCACACTTCTACACATGCCGACACTCTTTTACACGCACACTTCTACACATGCCGACACTCTTTTACACACACACTTCTACACATGCCGGCATTCTTTTACATGCACACTTCTACACATGGCGACACTCTTTTACACGCACACTTCTACACATGCCGACACTCTTTTACACGCACACTTCTACACATGCCGACACTCTTTTACACGCACACTTCTACACATGCCGACACTCTTTTACATGCACACTTCTACACATGCCGACACTAATTACACGCACACTTCTACACATGTCGACACTCTTTTACACGCACACTTCTACACATGCCGACACTCTTTTACACGCACACTTCTACACATGCCGACACTCTTTTACACGCACACTTCTACACATGCCGACACTCTTTTACACGCACACTTCTACACATGCCGACACTAATTACACGCACACTTCTACACATGTCGACACTCTTTTACACGCACACTTCTACACATGCCGACACTAATTACACGCACACTTCTACACATGTCGACACTCTTTTACACGCACACTTCTACACATGCCGACACTCTTTTACCCGCACTCTTCTACACACGCCGACACTCTTTTACACGCACACTTCTACACATGCCAACACTCTTTTACACGCACACTTCTACACATGCCGACACTCTTTTACACGCACACTTCTACACATGCCGACACTCTTTACACGCACACTTCTACACATGCCGACACTCTTTTACACGCACACTTCTACACACGCCGACACTCTTTTACACGCACACTTCTACACATGCCGACACTCTTTTACACGCACACTTCTACACACGCCAACACTCTTTTACACGCACACTTTTACACATGCCAACACTCTTTTACACGCACACTTCTACACATGCCGACACTCTTTTACACGCACACTTCTACACATGCTGGCATTCTTTTACACGCACACTTCTACACATGCCGACACTCTTTTACACGCACACTTCTACACATGCCGACACTCTTTTACACGCACACTTCTACACATGCCAACACTCTTTTACATGCACACTTCTACACATGCTGGCATTCTTTTACACGCACACTTCTACACATGCCGACACTCTTTTACACGCACACTTCTACACATGCCAACACTCTTTTACACGCACACTTCTACACATGCTGGCATTCTTTACACGCACACTTCTACACATGCCGACACTCTTTTACACGCACACTTCTACACATGCCGACACTCTTTTACAAGCACACTTCTACACATGCCAACACTCTTTTACACGCACACTTCTACACATGCTGGCATTCTTTTACACGCACACTTCTACACATGCCGACACTCTTTTACACGCACACTTCTACACATGCCGACACTCTTTTACACGCACACTTCTACACATGCCGACACTCTTTTACACACACACTTCTACACATGCCGGCATTCTTTTACATGCACACTTCTACACATGCCGACACTCTTTTACACGCACACTTCTACACATGCCGACACTCTTTACACGCACACTTCTACACATGCCGACACTCCTTTACACGCACACTTCTACACATGCCGACACTCTTTTACACGCACACTTCTACACATGCCGACACTCTTTTACACGCACACTTCTACACATGCCGACACTAATTACACGCACACTTCTACACATGCCAACACTCTTTTACACGCACACTTCTACACATGCCGACACTCTTTTACACGCACACTTCTACACATGCCGGCACTCTTTTACACGCACACTTCTACACATGCCAACACTCTTTTACACGCACACTTCTACACATGCCGACACTCTTTTACACGCACACTTCTACACATGCCGACACTCTTTTACACGCACACTTCTACACATGCCAACACTCTTTTACACGCACACTTCTACACATGCTGGCATTCTTTTACATGCACACTTCTACTTTATTTTTATTTCTTTTAAATAGTGTATTTTTATTAAGATTCAAAGAGCACAACAACTCCAAGATAAAACTGTTAACCAATCACTCCAGCAGACGTTGTTCGGTGAACTCCACTAAGTATAGTTAATGTTACAGTACAGGGTAAAATTCACAGTAGACACCGCTCTGAGGAGGTGTTATCAGAGCCCTAGGTATTAAATATAAAGTGTACCAAAGAAAACACAGTCATTCATACGCACATCAACCATTCACCCCCATCACAGGACCAGACAAAAGAATCCTACATATTCAAGGTATCACTGTTTGAGCGGTAATCCAAGGAACCCAAATTTTAAGGAATCGGGATCCCCCTATGCTCATAGACCAAATTGTATAATTCTAAATCAGAGTTAGCTAATTGTACCAAATGTTGTTTGGTGGGAAATTTCGGGGTCTTCCAATTTAGAAGAATGATTTTCCTTGTATAGTACAGAAGTAACCTGTATAGTCATTGCCATATTTAGTGGAGATGACATTGTTAACTAGTCCCAAAAGACTCGTCATCAGTGTGAAAACATCTGGAAAGCCAAGTTTAGTATTTATATAGGTATGAACCCCCTCCCAGAAGCTCTGGATAATCGGGCACTGCCACTCCATGTGAAAGAAGCAGCCGCTATTGTGTCCGCGTCTTGTACATTGGGGACTAGGTAGCTTACATATCTTAAACAACCTACCAGGCTTATAGTATATGCTATGTATTAATTTTAACTGTATAAGTTGGTCCCTGGCGCTAACAACAGTGGATCTCCATGTGTGGCTTAGTGCTCTCACAAGAGAGGCCTCTAAATCCACTATATCGTGTTTCCATTTGGTAAAGGATTTGTCCAGTGGAGAATCTTGCTCAGCCATTAATGTTGCATACAAAGTGGACACCGTCTTAGCCAATTGAGCTCTTCTCAACACTGCCTCCACAGGGTCACACTCCAGTCTCTGCGGACCTTTACCAAATTGAGTAGAGCAGGCATGTCTGAGCAGGAGGTATCTATACAGGCAGTGTTGGGGTAAATTAATATCCTGTTGTAGACTATTAAAAGACTTGAACAAACCCTTGTCATAAAGTTGTGTAAGATATCACAGGCCTTCCTGGGGCCAAAATTCAAAGTCTATTAGAGAGAATAATTCAGACAAATCCTTATTCCTCCATAACAGCAAATACGGCTTCCACCTCTCCACGCCATCCTTGACCGTATGTGTCATGGTCAGATGTGGGAGGGAAGCACCACACCAAACATAGGACCCTGGTACTAATGTCAGGACAGAAACAACCTGTTTCTCTAAAAGGAACAAAAAACAGTAGTCTCCCACAGGCCTTTAATGGGTTGTCCGGGTTCAGAGGAACCCGGACATACCTCCATTTTTACCCAGGCAGCCCCCCTGACTTGAGCATCGGAGCAGTTCATGCTCTGATGCTCTCTTTTGCCTTGACCAGAGTTCCGGTGACGTACCGGGCCTTTCCATGGGGCTGCCAGGAAGTAAAACGGGTAGGGCAGCGCTAAAGCCCACCCATCAGAGCCGATGACATCACTGAACACACTGCCGGGCGGAAGCTTCCGCCCGGCAGTGTGTTATTGTAAACAAAAGAGAGCGATCTAGCGCAGGGCAAGGGAGCGCACTGGAGCATGAGATGCTCCGATGTTAACATCAGGGGTGCTGCCTTGCTAAAATTATGGTATGTTCGGGTTCAGCTCTGAACCCGGACAACCCCTTTAATACAAATTACAGGGAAATGCAACACACAGAACCCAAATAAAATACAAAAAGGGAAAGGAAAGACTTAACTTCAAAGGAGCAAAGGAAGCACCAGGGACTCCGCCGAGATACACACCAGCAATCCACAACTGAAACTGAAGCTATAAACCGCACAGCATTGTGGGAGAAGCAACTATAAATAAGGAAGGTTAAATGACAACATTAGCAACACCTGAGGCAAGGGGTGCGGCCATCACCAGAAACAACACAGACGCCTATTGATCCACAAGGACTCTTACATACACACACTGTCATACATGCAGGCACTCCTTCTAGCAGAGCTGCCTCATTGGAGGAGATCCTGTCAGTGCTATTGACTAACAGGTTTTAGTCCAATCAGCTCTCCTGGTCAGAGTAAGGCTGTTTCCACATGATCAAATTTACGTAAAATCCCAGCAAAACGCTGTGTTTTTTGCTGCACTTTTTTTTGAAAATCCGATCATGTGGAAGCAGCCTTACTCTGACCAGGAGTGCTGATTACACACAACCTGTCAGTTCCCAGGAATCAGCGCTGGTGTGGAGCCCTCCTCATTTAGGATGAATCGCAGGCAGCATGCATCCTAATGTGTACAGGTGGCGGAGCTTATCGCAGACAGCTTCTAAGCAAAGAAGCTCACTCGCTGGTTCGGGGACAACCAAGGATTTACCCGGCTCCCCGGTGGGCCAGTCCGAGCCTGGTCAGGGCCTCTTACATTACACTTATGAAAGCATTGTTCCTCTGTGGGCTTAGTTTCTCCTACACTCTGTAAATATTCAAAGGGCAGTACAGAGCAGGTCCAATTGTAATTAGGGAGTATTCAGAATCTGAATATGATGCAAAAAAACAAATCAGTGTATACTGACACGCTGAAACAAGGATACCATTAATATTATTGAACCAGACTCACTAAGTAAGCGAGATGTGTAGGCACCTCCAAGCAGTTTTGAATACCAATAGAAATCATCACAAAAACCTATACTGATCCAGGTGAGACATGTTTGTAGTCCGCCTGACATATCCTCCAACTTCACCCTCTGACCAGTGTTTTACCATGTGCTTCATCTGAGATGAACCATTCCAAAAGGAAGTATGTGGTGACATGGCGAAGGGTGAGGTGTCAGATGCTTCAGACTACATACAGACATCTGTACGGTCCTTTGTATACTGTCATTTCACGCCTGTCATGTTCTGCATCTTCTAACTGTTTGGACTAAGTCTATTTGTCATGCGTATGTATCGAGACTTATCAGGTGAAGAGTTATCATTCTGCCATTCTAATCCTCCACCCACTGTTCTAATGAGACTACCTTAGAGATAATCTCTTCCTGCACAGCGGTGCTGTAAATTGAGATGATTCCTCCTTACCACTGAGGACCATTATCAGAAGGTCAGTATTTTGGACTTAATTTATTAGTGGCACGGAACTGACGAAATTAAAAACAGCCAAGACCTCAATTGTCACGACTGTGACTGATCCAGACAGGTCTGGGAGGAGAAGGTCGCAGCGACTTGCTACTCGCGATAGCTTGTGAGTTTGCTCCGTGGTTCAGGGTATGTCATCCGGGTTTTGCCTTGAGAACCTTTTTGTCCTGACTGGGCGTTTGTAGGCATCCTTCTCAGGTGAGTTCTGTCTGCCACTCCCAGCTACTATATTAGTTTCAGTTTCACTTGCAGTCATTGCCAGATATAGTCCTTACTTCCAGTGCTATTGTGACCTTTGAAGGAGATCGTTTGACCGTATTGCTGTGGTGCTCTGGTCTGGCGTGGACTGTCGTTATTGGGATCACCTTCTCTGCTCGTGACTGGATAAGTCTATCTCTGCTATTGATTGTTTGTTTGTTGCTGTCTTCCCCTGTTGTTCTCCTAGACATGAGTGATGGTGACTAGTGCTCCCATCTGCCTTTCCTTAGTCTAGTGTTGCTAGGGTAACTGAGGGTTTAGGCATCCTGCTCGCCGCACGGGTTCACACCCCGTCTAGGGTATCAGGGCAGACAGGTGCCAGCTTAGGGTTTGTCAGGGGTTACCACCTCATTGTCCATATGATTGCCCAATTAATCTATTACCTGGGGCAAAACTACCTAAAACCCGGTTATATAATCTTTCTGGCCCGGAGAGGAAGGCTATGCAAGATTATATCTCGGAGAGTTTGGCTAAGGGACACATCAGACCCTCTTCTTCACCCGTGACTGCAGGGTTCTTTTTCGTTAAAAAGAAAGATGAGGGCCTGCGTCCTTGCCTGGATTTCCGGGAATTAAACCGGATAACTATCCGAGATCCCTATCCTCTTCCTCTCATTCCCGACCTCTTTAATCAGGTTGCTGGTGCTAAATGGTTCTCCAAGATGGATCTCAGAGGAGCCTATAACCTGGTTCGCATCAAAGAGGGGGATGAGTGGAAGACGGCTTTTAATACTCCGGAAGGGCATTATGAATATCTGGTTATGCCTTTTGGTCTTACTAATGCGCCTGCGGTGTTCCAACATTTTGTCAACGATATTTTTAGTCACCTTATCGGGAGATTTGTTGTGATATATCTTGATGACATCCTGGTCTATTCTCTGGATCTGGAGACACATAAGATCCATGTGAGACAAGTGCTGCAGATATTAAGGGCCAACAAATTGTTTGCTAAATTAGAGAAATATGTGTTCGCCATAAAAGAACTGCCATTTCTGGGGTATGTGTTGTCAGATTCAGGTTTCCGTATGGATCCAGAGAAAGTCCGGGCGATTATGGACTGGGATCTGCCTGAGAACCTGAAGGCATTGCAATGCTTCCTGGGGTTTGCCAATTTTTATAGAAAGTTTATAAAGAACTATTCTTTGGTGGTCAAACCACTGACGGACATGACCCGAAAGGGATCCGATTTTTCCAAATGGTCACATGCAGCCAAAACTGCCTTTACATCTCTGAAGGAGAGATTCACCTCGGCCCCTATTCTCGTACAGCCAGATGTCTCGCTTCCTTTTATTGTAGAGGTTGACGCTTTAGAGGTGGGGGTGGGAGCGGTACTATCTCAGGGCCCGTCCCCTGGTGAATGGCGTCCGTGTGCTTTCTTTTCGAAGAAATTGTCTACTGCAGAAAGGAACTATGATATTGGCAACAGGGAACTTTTGGCTATTAAGTTGGCTTTTGAGGAGTGGCGTCATTTTTTGGAGGGGGCGGTTCATCCCGTCACGGTGATTACTGATCACAAAAAATTAGTATATCTGGAGTCTGCTAAACGTCTCACCCCTAGACAGGCTCGGTGGTCATTATTTTTTACTAGGTTTAATTTTGTAATAACCTATCGCCCAGGGGCAAAAAATACTAAGGCAGATGCATTGTCTCGAAGTTTTCCTGGAGGGGGTGATGTTGATGTACCAGAGCCTATTTTTCAAAAGGGGGTGGTGGTCTCTGCATTACACTCAGGTTTAGAGGGGAGGGTGTTGGAAGCTCAGGGGGACGCCCCGGCCTCCTGCCCCTCGGGTAAACTGTTTGTGCCAGAAAATTTACTCCTGGAGATACTAAAAGAACACCATAACTCCACACTGGCAGGACACCCAGGTAGTAGGGCAACCTCTGAATTAGTGTCTTGTCGGTTCTGGTGGCCTAAGTGGCGCCAGGAGGTGTTGAATTTTGTGTCTGCATGTGCTACCTGTGCTCGTTCTAAGGTAGATCATACTCGTCCGGCAGGGCGTCTTTTACCTCTGGCCATCCCCAACAGGCCTTGGACGCACCTATCAATGGATTTCATTATGGATCTACCAGTATCAGCGGGGAAGACTGTTATTCTTGTAGTTGTTGACAGATTCAGTAAAATGGTGCACTTTATTGCTCTTACCGCATTGCCTAATGCTAACACACTGGCTCAGGTTTTTATTGACCACATCGTGAAGCTTCACGGGGTCCCTTCCGATATTGTTTCGGATCGTGGTACCCAATTTGTTTCTAAATTTTGGAAAGCTTTTTGTTCTCGTTTAGGGGTTCATCTGTCATTTTCTTCATCTTTCCATCCACAGTCCAACGGTCAGACTGAACGTACCAATCAAAACCTAGAGACATATTTGAGATGCTTTGTTTCCGAAAATCAGGAGGAGTGGTCATCTTATTTACCGTTAGCCATTTTGCCATTAATAATCGTCGTCAAGAATCCACCGATAAGTCACCATTTTTTGGTGCGTATGGTTTCCATCCTCAGTTTTGTACGTTTAGTGAGAAGGGGCCGTCTGGGATTTCCGAGGAGGAACGATTTGCGTCTTAACTTTCATCAGTATGGCAGAGTGTGCAAGAAAGTTTGAAGAGAATTGGTGGTAGATACAAACGTATGGCTGATAAGAAGCGCTCTGAAGGTCCGGACCTTGGGGTGAATGACTTGGTGTGGTTGTCTACCAGAAATATCAAGTTGAAGGTTCCCTCGTGGAAATTAGGTCTGAGATTTATTGGTCCTTATAGGGTAATTAAGATCATTAGCCAGGTGGCTTTTCGTCTGGAGCTACCTCAGACTCTAAGAATCCATAATGTCTTCCACAGATCTCTGTTTAAGAGATATGTAGAACCTCCTGAACCATTGCCATTACCGCCTCCACCAGTGGTTGTTGATGGCAGTCTTGAGTTTCAGGTAGAAAAGATTGTTGATTCACGATATGTTCAGTACCTGGTGCACTGGAAAGGTTATGGTTCCGAAGAGAGAATGTGGGTGCCAGCATCAGAGATAAAGGCGGACAGACTCATTCGGGCTTTTCATAGGTCCCATCCGGAGAGGCCTGGTCTTGAGGGTCCGGTGGCCCCTCGTAGAAAGGGGGGTACTGTCACGACTGTGACTGATCCAGACAGGTCTGGTAGGAGAAGGTCGCAGCGACTTGCTACTCGCGATAGCTTGTGAGTTTGCTCCGTGGTTCAGGGTATGTCATCCGGGTTTTGCCTTGTGAACCTTTTTGTCCTGACTGGGAGTTTGTAGGCATCCTTCTCAGGTGAGTCCTGTCTGCCACTCCCAGCTACTATATTAGTTTCAGTTTCACTTGCAGTCATTGCCAGATATAGTCCTTACTTCCAGTGCTATTGTGACCTTTGAAGGAGATCGTTTGACCGTATTGCTGTGGTGCTCTGGTCTGGCGTGGACTGTCGTTATTGGGATCACCTTCTCTGCTCGTGACTGGATAAGTCTATCTCTGCTATTGATTGTTTGTTTGTTGCTGTCTTCCCCTGTTGTTCTCCTAGACATGAGTGATGGTGACTAGTGCTCCCATCTGCCTTTCCCCAGTCTAGTCTTGCTAGGGTAACTGAGGGTTTAGGCATCCTGCTCGCCGCACGGGTTCACACCCCGTCTAGGGTATCAAGGCAGACAGGTGCCAGCTTAGGGTTAGTCAGGGGTGGCCGTTCTATTTCCCATCTGTAGATAAGGGTCCCCCTTCCCCTCCGTCTGGTACGACACGACTGCTGCTGGGATAGCGGTCATGACATCAATACATTTTTAATTTTTTTAAATATATTGAGCTTAAAAATACTCCTTTGTGATTGGTGTCCCTTTAAGACTGGGTTTGTGTTGTGGTCTGTCTCTGCCCTCTCTGTATTTTTAATGGGGCTTCTTGCCGACTCTATTGGAGCAAATTTTATGTCCATTTACTTCTATCTGATTTCTTTTGTTTTTATGTCTGTGTGTCTGTCTCTTTCACTCTGGTTGGGTCTCTCTTGTCAATTGTCGCTCTGATGTGTCTCTTTATATAAATCTGTCTCTTTCTTTCTGGTTGGGTTGGATCTCTGTTTCCACTTGGCTTGGTTTCTGTATCTCTTCTTTTTTTTCTGTCTCTGTTTCTGTCTCTCTAAAGGTCTCTTTACACGGGCCGATATTACAGCAGATTGTCGGGAAGGAAGCGTTCCTTCCCGACAATCTGCTGATCGGTGCATTTACAAGCTGTGATCGCGTCCAGAGTATGGGGAGGAGTGATCGCTAATGCCATTGCTCTTCCCCATAAGGACTCATTGTTTTCCGGCAGAGGATCGTGTTTACACGGCACGATCTGCTGCCAGTAAATGATCATTTTTGCATTTCACTCATTCATCAGGTAATCGGTGGTACATTTACACTGCCTGGTCATCGCCAACGAGCGTTATTACCAAAGGGTCCTCAAAAGGGTTGTCCAGGTTTAGAGCTGAACCCGGACAAATCCCCATTTTCACCCTGGCAGCCCCCCTGATATGAGCTCTCCTTCGCCCTGCGCTCTCCTTCGCCCTGCGCAATTCAGTGCAGGGCAAGGGAGAGCATCGGAGCATAAAATGCTCCGATGCTCATATCAGGGGGCTGCCTGGGTATAAAAGGGGATGTGTCCAGGTTCAGCTCTGAACCTGGACAACCCCTTTAAATATTTCTCTCTTCCTGGTTAGTAGTCCATGTATCTTGCAGTTTATCCTGTACCTCTCTCTCTGGTGAAATATAATCATCTAATTAAATCACTGTCCCTTTTTTTCTGGATTAGTCCCTGTTGTATCTCTGTTTCTGACCTTTGTCTCTCTCATAAGGTTTCTCTATCTGATCAATTCTTTGTCTTTCTTATTTGGTCAATGTCTCATTAGTCAGATCTCTGCTTCTACCGGGCTTGGCCTTTATCCCTCTCTGGTTAGGTCACTGTCTTTCTGGTTTAGTTACTGTCTCACTAGTCAGATCTCTGTCTCTACCAGGTTTGGTCTTTGTCTCTCTCATAGGTCCTATCTGGTTAAATCTTGTACTGGTTTGGTCCCTGCCCACTGGTCATATCTCTGTCTCTCCCAGGCCTGGTCTTTGTCTCTCTCGTATTATGTCACTGTTTGGTTAAGGCTACTTTCACACTAGAGTTACTATTTTCTGGTATTGATATCCGTCATAGGGTCTCAATACTGGAAAAAAACGTTTTCGTTTTGTCTCCATTCATTGTCAACGGGGACAAAACGTAACTGAACAGAACAGAGTGCTCCAAAATGCATGCCATTCCCTTCTCATACCGGAGAGCGATTTGAAGCATACTGCAGTTTGCTTTCCGTCCTGGGATGAAGAAAAAGACCAATCCGTCCTGACCTACAATGCAAGTCAATGGGAACGGATCTGTTTTCTCTGACACCATCTGACACTATAGAAAACAGATCCGTCTCCCATTGACTTTCAATGGAGTTCATAACGGATGCAGACGGTTGTATTATCAGTAACCCTGCCAGGTCCAGCAAAAACGCCAGGGTGAAATTAGCCTTAGTCTCTTTTTTTCTGGTTTGGTCCATCTCACTTGTTGGATGTCTGTCTCTACCACGCAGGGTTTATGTCAATCTCTAGAGAGTTCTTATTTTGTTAGGTCTCTGTCTCCATCTAAGTCTCTCTCTTTGTGTCTGTCTTTCGGCCTGTCACTGAAGTATCCATTATACATATCTTCTGTCTCTGTCTACCTTTCCTCGGATGAGGTCTGTCTATCTGGTTAGATGCCTGTATCTTCATTGCAGGTCTGTTCCTTTCTGGTTGGGTTTCTTTTTCTCCCTCTTTCTTTTAGTCTGCGTCACAACATGCTGAGTCAGAAAATTCTCTTTGTGGCAGAGCTTTCTGCTGCAGTTCTCTGTGTGCTGCATTAAATCTCTTCACAGATCCATCTCGCTCACGTTCGAGCATGCACCCCCCCCCCCCACCACCACCACGTCTTTCCTCATATGAAGTTTTACTCTTAAGTTACTGAGATGTTTGTTTGTTTAACCCTTCTGCTCTGTAAGTGTAATGTCTATGGCTCTCGGCCATCGATTAGAAGAATCATTTCTGATCAATTCAGAGACAGGTGCTGACTCTGCAGGTGCTTTATTATAATTAACAGCAAGTCCAAGCTCCTGTTGGAACAGAGAGTACAATCTTCTGCTGCCAGAGGCCTGTCCAGTAATTATGAGTCAGTGTGTTCTCCATGAGCTCCAGTCTAGGATCTCTGACCTTGTCATCAGGGACCATCCTACAATACATTCTGTAAATGATTCAGTGTAAGACTAGAAAAAGAACTTCTGTTTCTTATTCTTCACCTTCGGGGCTAGGGTCTACCTTTGAGCTGTTAACACAGGTACCTAGTATTAACAAGCGAGTCATGTGGTACCAAAACATTAGTTCTATGATCAAAATAGCTAAATCCAGATATGTGGTACCTACAGACCAGGTACCTCCAGAATGTCAACACCCAACCAATCTGGCACCTGCAGAGTACTCGCACGTTACAATCCTGGTTACCAACATAGCATCCACATCTTATCAATCTGATACCTGTAGAGTCTCACCACCTCAAAGACCTGGTACCTACCAATCTAGCACCTGCACAGTGTGAGCATCTCACTGGCCTCGTACCTGCAAAACAGACCAACTTGGAATCTGCAGAGCCAGCGCAGATTCCTGGCCTAAAGAACATTATTAATTCCTTCTCCACGTGTTGCTTCTGACCTGCAGATTGTCTATGACATAACAGCTCTCCTGAGTCAAAACTATAAAGAAGCAGTGTGACACCACATGAATCGGTTCCTTCAGATCTTCAGTGTCTTAACACCTCGTAACTAGAACCTGCAAAGTAGCAGTGTTAACATCCTAGTTTCTAAGTGGTGAAAATACGCTGATGTTTTAACACCTCACTTATCAAAAACTTGCATAAGGTATGTGGTAATGTCACCATGGTTTCAATACTTGCCTAGCTGGTACCTGCAGAACATCAATGTTAATGTCCACTTTACCGGGTATTGTGTTCTATCAATACAGCAGATCCGGTGCAAAACCTAACATCATTGTGACCAGTGGCGTATATCTATCACGAGGCAAACAAGGCATTTGCCTAGGGCGGCACTTGCCAATGGGGCAGAAAAATGCCTTGTTTGCCCCTTGTCCCATCCGTCTTATATGCCAGTATACTCAGAAGATCCAATGGTATATTCTAACCCCCAGGCGTTCCCATGGTGACAGGGACGCTTGCCTGGGGGTTAGAATATATAGGGCCACGCCGGTCACATGAGTACATTTATAAACGAATCAGTAACTTTAATCATTGCTGATCTCTTTACTGGATACCTTTCTCTGTCTTAGCTCCGGTAACAGCAGGCAGTGCGGGCGGCGCTCACTCACTGACGTCACGCGCCTGCTCCTCCCACTAGGTGGCGCAGGCGCGTGACATCAGTGAGTGAGAGCCGCCCGCCCGCACTGCCTGCTGTTACCGGAGCTAAGACAGAGCAAGGTATCCAGTAAAGAGATCAGCAATGATTAAAGTTACTGATTAGTTTATAAATGTACTCCTGTGAGCGTCGGGGAGGGGGAGCTGTAGATGGCACTGTTTAGGGGAGGGGGTTCTGTGGATGGCACTGTTTAGGGGAGGGGGATCTGTGGATGGCACTGTTTAGGGGAGGGGGATCTGTGGATGGCACTGTTTAGGGGAGGGGGATCTGTGGATGGCAGTGGCACATAGGAAGGGGTGGGGTTTAGAGAGAAAGGGGTTTGGCCTTGACAGGAAGGGGTGGGTCAAATTTATATTAGGGGGGTGCCCGAGTTTAGTCTCGCCTAGGGCAGCACAAAACCAAGATACACCACTGATTGTGACATCTCCTCATCTTTGTTTTTGGATACAGAACTATTGCTTACTTACAGGACATAACTATCTACACCCTCCTTATTTGGTGTCTTATCACCTCCATGGTCTGGTTCCTGCACAGACTCATATTCCCCCCTCTTTGTTCTTACGGGTACATAATTGTCTACACCTTCATTACCTGGTGTGTCTTACCAGCTCCTTGGCATGGTCCAGCAGAACATACTCTCTCATTTTAAAGGGATTATCCCATGTTTAATGTAAAAAATGATAAATCAGGCATCAGGTGCATGACAAGCTATATCTAACATGAAAGCTAGAACCAGCCCTGTACCTCACATGGATCCAGAGATCTCCCCAATCATTGGTCCAATTGCTGTGCTACATTTATTTCAAGCTGACAGCTGTCTTTTCTCAGGGTTCTTGTCCTTTCTCAGGGGGCGTGTCCTTTCTCAGGGCGCTTGTGTTTTCTCAGGAGGCTTGTCCTTTCTCAGGGCGCTTGTCTTTTCTCAGGGGGCTTGTCTTTTCTCAGGGGGCTTGTCTTTTCTCAGGGGGCTTGTCTTTTCTCAGGGGGCTTGTCTTATCTCAGGGGGCTTGTCCTTTCTCAGGGCGCTTGTCTTTTCTCAGGGCGCTTGTCTTTTCTCAGGGCGCTTGTCTTTCTCAGGGCGTGTCTTCTCAGGGCGCTTGTCCTTTCTCAGGGCGCTTGTCTTTTCTCAGGGGCTTGTCCTTTCTCAGGGCGCTTGTCTTTTCTCAGGGGGCTTGTCCTTTCTCAGGGGGCTTGTCCTTTCTCAGGGCGCTTGTCTTTTCTCAGGGCGCTTGTCCTTTCTCAGGGGCTTGTCTTTCTCAGGGGGCTTGTCCTTTCTCAGGGCGCTTGTCCTTTCTCAGGGGGCTTGTCCTTTCTCAGGGCGCTTGTCTTTTCTCAGGGGGCTTGTCCTTTCTCAGGGGGCTTGTCCTTTCTCAGGGGGCATGTCCTTTCTCAGGGGCGTGTGATTTCTGCTGCAGCTCTTTCCCTGTGACGGCCACAGCTTCTAACAGAAGATAGAGCTGGTGCTAGTTGAAAATGTAAAAGGGTTGTTTCCTCTACTGATGACTTATCCTCACACTCATTTAAAATCTTCAGTTGCATGCACTCAGTTTAAAGGGGTGACCGGTTTTCGATATTGATGACCTATCTTCAGCACAGGTCATCGATATCAGCAACCGGACACCCCTTTATTCTGAGCGCGTGCAACTCATGATTTCAACTGAGCATGTGCAACCACTATAATGGAATATTGTGGACAGAGAAATAAGGAACAGAACAAACAGCAGGTGGCGCCATACAGATACAATTTATTGAATAACTCAGTAGCTATACTAAAATTTTAATTCCATGCAATTACAAAAGTATGCAGGTCCAGGTTCTGGTTTGAGAAATATAGAATATTTTTCGTAGCACAACCTCTTTATCTTCTTGCAGAGCGTAATAGTCTATCATCTCCATACCTGGTGTCTTATGACCTGAAGAGCATCAGAGCCTGAACACTCTTCCTTACTTGATTATTGCTGGTTATAACTATCAATACTCGTCTCACCTTGTGTCTTACCACCACCTTGGCCTGGCACTTGGTGAGCATCATTCTTAATATTAATACTCGCTGTACCCTGGATCTTACCCCCACCATGGCGTGGTACCTGGACAGCATCATTGTCTTATCACCCTCCTTTACTTGGTTCTTGCAGGTCCTAACTATCAATACTTGCCTTACCCTGGATCTTACCACCGCATTGGCCTGGTACCTGCAGAGCATCATGGTCTTATCACCCTCCCTTACTAGGTTCTTGCAGAGTATCACTGTCTATACACCCACACACACCTGGTAGGTCACCACATGCAGACTACTAGTCTCTCTTCTTTGTTTTCCCCCTACCCTGCAGGTCCTATCATATCCTCAGCACTGCATGGTTTGTCCTAGTCTTCTCCTGGCATACACCTGCCCTGCACTTCTCTTCTGTCATAGATCTGCAGACAATTAGATGCTGCGGCCGACTACAGGCAGAGGTTGCTCAGCATCACCCCCACCACCAAGACCACCACCCTTCCTTCTCTTTTCCATGCGGGCCGAGTTAGTGTGTGCCTCATTAGCACTATGTGGGATTGTGTACATAAAGTCTATGCATCCAGAGTGCGAGTAGATTCAGTAGGAGGAGGAGGAGCTCCTATTAGCTGCATCAGTGCAGAGAGGGATGCGATAGAAACCGAGAGAGGAGCAGGGAGGGATGTGGAGTGCCCCCTGGATAACTGCAGAGCTGTCCCACCACTGCACGCAGAGCATCAGCTCTGCACTTCCTTCATCTCCTCAAGTCCTCTGTAGTCATCAGCCACCCCCTGGGATCCATACCACTCTACTCTCTGCCCAAACCCACGAAGCATCCTGACTCCCTCCATATCTCCTCCTGGACCACTCACTTTTTTGTCTTCCCCTTGTCCCATCCCCCTCATCCCTCCTCCCTTGTCTCTCTCCATCCCCCTCTCCATACCTCTCCTGTATCCAAACACATATTTCCCATTCAGCATCCACCTCTGTGTGGTCCTTCCTCGTCCTCCTCCTGGTCTTCTGACACTTCTCCTTCATTGTCCCTTCTCCATTCTTTTCTGCAGCTCCTGATCCCCCCTACCCCTTTCCTGGACAGGTTTGGACCCCTTGGCATCCGCAAAGCCCCCCATTACGTCAAATTGGCTCCCACCGTGCTTGTTCCCTCTCGCTCTCAATATGCAAGTTTCTTTTGCTTGCACAGAGCAGACATTAAGAAGTAGGACCAGTGAGGACCGTCTCTGCCCCACTCGCCCTTCTGGCGGGCCAAATGGGGGAAATGGGGGGCAGACGAAACAACGCACCCCCCCGCCGGAGACAAAAAACACTACTAAGCTGCTCCCCCTTCTCTCAAACATCCTGCGCGAGTCTACTGGTAAATCTACTGGCATGAAATACAGGTAAGAGCAACCCAACATCTATAAGGACGATCAGACACGATAAATCTATATGTCTATCTATCTATCTATCTATCTATCTATCTATCTCATATCTATCTATCTCATATCTATCTATCTATCTATCTATCTATCAGTCTATCTATCTATTATCTCCATATTATCTATCTATCTATCTATCTATCTATCTCATATCTATCTATCTATCTATCTATTATCTCCATATTATCTATCTATCTATTATCTCCATATTATCTATCTATCTATCTATCTCATATCTATCTATCTATCTATCTCATATCTATCTATCTATCTCATATCTATCTATCTATCCATAGCTGCCAACTGTCCCGAGCTTGCCAGGACTGTCCCTGATTGTTTCTAATATCTATCTATATATCTATCTATTATCTATCTATCTACCTAATGTCTATCTATCTCATATCTATTATCTATCTATCTATCTATCTATCTATCTATCTATCCATAGCTGCCAACTGTCCCGAGCTTGCCAGGACTGTCCCTGATTGTTTCTAATATCTATCTATCTATCTATCTATCTATCTACCTAATGTCTATCTATCTCATATCTATTTATCTATCTATCTATCTATACATCTTTCCATAGCTGCCAACTGTCCCGAGCTTGCCAGGATTGTCCCTGATTGTTTCTAATATCTATCTATCTATCTATCTATCTACCTAATATCTATCTATCTATCTATCTCATATCTATCTAATATCTATTTATCTGTAAGTCAGTTTGTCTATCTCATATCTGTCTATCTATATCTATCTATCTATCTATCTATCTGTCCCGAGCTTGCCAGGACTGTCCCTGATTGTTTCTAACATCTATCTATTATCTATCTATCTATCTACCTACCTAATGTCTATCTATCTCATATCTATTTATCTATCTAATATCTATTTATCTGTCAGTCAGTCTGTCTATCTCATATCTGTCTATCTATATATCTACTCTATCTAAATATCTATCTATCTCTCCATACGTCCATCTGTATATCCATCCACCTCCAGGAGCTTTTATGAACTTCCATTCTAAATCCATAGACATTGAGTTGTCCCCCTGTTGCTCTTCTGGGAAGGCTTTCTACAGGATTTTAGAAGGTATCTGTGGTAATTTTTGCCCATTCAACGAGGAGAGCATTTGTGAGGTCAGATACTAATGTTGGAGGACAGGCCATGGTTCCGAATCTCCGTTCTAGTTCATCCCAAAGTTGTTGCATGGGGTTGAGGTCAGGGCTATGAGCGGCAGGTCAGTTTCTTTCTCACCAGACTCCCCCAACCATGCCTTCATGGACCTTTGTGCACTGGGGCACAGTCATGCTGGAGCAGAAAAGGGCCTTCCTTAAACTGTTCCCACAAAGTTGTAAGCATGCAATTGTCCACAGTGTCTTGGTCTGCTGAACCATTAAGATTTCCCTTCACTGGCACTAAGGGGCCGATGCCGACCCCTGAAAAACATCCTTATAGCACCCTCAGGCACAATGAAGTCAGGTAGGCATTCACCAAACCCCAGCTCGTCCATCAGACCGCCAGAAAGAGAAGCGTGATTGGTCACTCCACAGAAAATGTGTCCCCTCTTCCAGAGATGAGTGTAGGCTGCTTTACACCACTCCATCCATCGCCTGGCATTATGCTTGGTGATGGAAGGCTTGGATGCAGCTGCTCAGCCATAGAAACTGATGCCAGGAAGCTCCCGGCACAGCACAGTTTTTGTGCTGATGTTAATGGCAGAGGAGGTCTGGACTCTGCAGTAATGGAGTCAGCAGAGTGACTTTTATGTGCTATGCTATGAGTGTGTGTGCCCCTTGCCCGTATTGCGGACCGCAAACATTGACTTAATGGATCTGCAATACACAAGATACGGAACGGTGAGGAGCAGAGGAACAGATCGGAAGCCCATAGAAGCAGTACGAAGCACTTCTGTGGAATTTCAATCCATGCCTCCCCACCGCAAAAAAGTAGAACACGTGTGCATGAGCCCTAACCCTCAGATATACATGACCTTTACCTCAAATATACTCAAGCTCTTCCAGATATATACCTGCACATTTACTGGGATATACCTGAGCACTTACTGAGATATATCTGAGCTTTTCCAGAGATATACCTGAGCTTTTCCAGAGACAGACTTGAGCATTTCCAGGGATATACCTGAGCTTTTTCTGAGATATACCTAAGCTTTTCATGAGATATACTCAATCTTTTCCAGAGATATACCTGAGCATTTACTGAAATATACCTGAACTTTTCCAGAGATATACCTGAACTTTTCCAGAGATATACCTATTCTTTTCCTAAGATATACCTGAGCTTTTCTTGCGATATACCTGAGCTTTTCCTGAGGTACACTTGAGTTAGACTTGAGATAGCTGTCCCAGAGACACATTAGTTAGTTCTGAGACACAAACCAGATTTACTTTTGATATATGCCTGAATTATTCCTGGAATACAACTCAGCTACTTGTGAGCTACACCTGGACTAGTCCTGGGATACACATCGTCCTGAGCTACTCCTCAGACACACCTGAACTATTCCTGAGATGTTCCTGAACTATTCCTGGGATACACATGAGCTGTTACTTAGATACATCTGTTACTGATGGTATACATCTGAGCAACTGCTGAGCTAAACTACAACGAGAGCAACTACAGATACACAGCTGAAATACAGGAAAGTATCTGCAAATACACTGCGGAGATACAGGAGAGCAACTACAGATACACTGCTAAGATACAGGAGAGCAACTGCAAATACACTGCTGAGATACAGGAGAGAAACTGCAGATACACTGCTGAGATACAGGAGAGCAACTGCAAATACACTGCTGAGATACAGGAGAGCAACTGCAGATACACTGCTGAGATACAGGAGAGCAACTGCAGATACACTGCTGAGATACAGGAGAGCAACTGCAGATACACTGCTGAGATACAGGAGAGAAACTGCAGATACACTGCTGAGATACAGGAGAGAAACTGCAGATACACTACTGAGATACAGGAGAGAAACTGCAGATACACTGCTGAGATACAGGAGAGAAACTACAGATATACTGCTGAGATACAGGATAGAACTGCAGATACACTGCTGAGATACAGGAGAGAAACTACAGATACACTAGCTGAGATACAGGAGAGAAACTGCAGATACACGGCTGAGATACAGGAGAGAAACTGCAGATACACTGCTGAGATACAGATACACTGCCTGAGATACAGGATAGAAACTGCAGATACACTGCTGAGATACAGGAGAGAAACTGCAGATACACTGCTGAGATACAGGATAGAAACTGCAGATACACTGCTGAGATACAGGAGAGAAACTGCAGATACACTGCTGAGATACAGGAGAGAAACTGCAGATACACTGCTGAGATACAGGAGAGAAACTGCAGATACACTGCTGAGATACAGGAGAGAAACTGCAGATACACTGCTGAGATACAGGAGAGAAACTGCAGATACACTGCTGAGATACAGGAGAGAAACTGCAGATACACTGCTGAGATACAGGATAGAAACTGCAGATACACTGCTGAGATACAGGAGAGAAACTGCAGATACACTGCTGAGATACAGGAGAGAACTGCAGATACACTGCTGAGATACAGGAGAGAAACTGCAGATACACTGCTGAGATACAGGAGAGAAACTGCAGATACACTGCTGAGATACAGGAGAGAAACTGCAGATACACTGCTGAGATACAGGAGAGAAACTGCAGATACACTGCTGAGATACAGGAGAGAAACTGCAGATACACTGCTGAGATACAGGAGAGAAACTGCAGATACACTGCTGAGATACAGGAGAGAAACTGCAGATGCACTGCGGAGATACAGGAGAGAAACTGCAGATGCACTACTGAGATACAGGAGAGAAACTGCAGATACACTGCTGAGATACAGGAGAGCAAATACAGATACACTGCTGAGATACAGGATAGAAACTGCAGATACACTGCTGAGATACAGGAGAGAAACTGCAGATACACTGCTGAGATACAGGATAGAAACTGCAGATACACTGCTGAGATACAGGAGAGCAACTGCAGATACACTGCTGAGATACAGGAGAGAAACTGCAGATACACTGCTGAGATACAGGAGAGAAACTGCAGATACACTGCTGAGATACAGGAGAGCAACTACAGATACACTGCTGAGATACAGGAGAGAAACTGCAGATACACTGCTGAGATACAGGAAAGAAACTGCAGATACACTGCTGAGATACAGGAGAGAAACTGCAGATACACTGCTGAGATGCAGGAGAGAAACTGCAGATACACTGCTGAGATACAGGAGAACAAATACAGATACACTGCTGAGATACAGGAGAGCAAATACAGATACACTGCTGAAATACAGCAAAGCAACTACAGATACACTGCTGAGATACACCAAACAACTGCAGATACACTGCTGAGATACACCAAACAACTGCAGATACACTGCTGAGATACACCAAACAACTGCAGATACACTGCTGAGATACCGTACCCTGCCTGTTGAGATTCCTCTAAGCTGCAGCTGAATAGTGCTGAGATACACCGGAATACTGCTGAGATACACCAGAATAGTGCTGAGATACACCGAAATACATCTTAGTTGTAGACACCTACAGGACTTCAGTATAAAGGTAGAACTAGCACTTGCTGGTAGGTAGGTGGGCACAGTTTGCTGAGTGGGTATAACTGGTCTGCGGACAGTTACTGAGTGGGCACAAATGCATTACTGTATAGTCACAATTTCTAGGTGGCACTTAGAAGTAGGTACATATGTTGTGTGGGCACAAGTCTATGGGCATACATTATGTGGAAGTATTTTATGAGCCGTTATTAGCTTTTATTACATTGGACAATCCCTTTGAAATAAGCAAAGCCTTCTGGGACTGAGGGGTCATGCACATGGCGGTACTACAACTAGTGGCTGACCAAACCCATTGGGGATCTGGCTTAGACCTGGGCAATAATACAGTCCATGATTGCATCAGTATGAGAATGAGTTAACCTATGAGGAGGGGGCCGGGGCTGCTATATGGCGGTGAATGGGGTTATATGGAGGTATACTGGTTATATGGTGATGATGTGTGAGATTACACAACAGTGTACTGTTTGTGTATGAGGATACATGCAGGAACACTGGTTGTATATGAGGGTATATGGCGGTATACAAGTCATGTTATAGTGTATGACCTTGCGTGGAGGTACAATCGTTGAACATGAGGTTACATGGAGGTTTACTAGTCGTATGTTGGTATATGAGGTTATATGGCGGTATACAGGTCATGTTATACTGTATGAGGTTATATGGAGGTATACTAGTTGTATACTGGTATATGAGGTTACAATAAGGTATACTGGTTGTATCTTGGTACATGAGGTTATATGGCGTTATACTGGTTATATGTTGGTATATGAGGTTATATGGCGGTATACAGGTCATGTTATACTGTATGAGGTTATATGGAGGTATACTAGTTGTATAATGGTATATGAGGTTACAATAAGGTATACTGGTTGTATGTTGGTACACGAGGTTATATGGCAGTATACTGGTTATATGTTGGTATATAAGGTTATATGGCAGTATACTGGTTATATGTTGGTATATGAGGTTATATGGCAGTATACAGGTCATGTTTATGTGTATAGGTTACATGGAGGTACAGTGGATGTATTGAGGTGGGTTGGATAAATGGAATGTGTAAGTGTATTCAGAACTACTGATCCATCATCCATACATGACTGGAGGTCTTCAGTACCGCACCATCCATCAGTAGTCAGTGTTGTCAGAGGTCCTGGCTGCCTCCTCCTCCATGGCGTGGTCTTAGCCGCCAGTCACCGTACAATCTCACTGATATATTACCTATCTGTCTTGTGATAAGCGTGGCCACACAATGTCACTTATTTATTACACAGCAGAGAGCCCACACGGCCGGGGTTTAACAACCATCACTTTAGGCTCACTCATCCTCTCCGACACACTGATTAACCCATTCATGACGCCACTATGGATGATCAAGGTTCAAATATCAAAAATCAAATATCAAAAATGGTCGTACCAGTCTTAAGAACCAAAACATTTGGCAACCAAATGCTTTCTGTCATTAGATATCGGTCCTTAACACAGCTTCTGAGATACTTCAGCCCACTATTCTTTGTAGAAGATCTTTATTTTTGTTTTTCCTTCATGAACTATGCGTTTCAGGCCATATCATCTTTATTGGCTTCTTGTCATGACTTTGTCTCTATAAAGATGTAGACTTATGTCTTGATCACAGTCTTGCTTCACAATCCGATAACACTTTAGTTAATAGCTTATTGCAGATGACTAATTATTGATCTCAGACCTTAGACCATTTCCATCCAAAATAAAATAAAAAATCCACAGGAAATTCATATATATGATATAAGCTCTTGGGTCGTCTTTTTTCTGCAAGCTCTTTGAAAAAAATGTGGTTAGAGCATCTCTTATTTAGAACAGTTCCTTCCTTCAGTTTTCTGATAGAGATAACAGGATGTGTCAGCCATCACAACGGCTATCGAGGTTGTCAACAATGTTCCTAACTCTCCTGAATGGTAAACCTGAAATTAAATGGCACTCTACCATAGGCGTGCGCAGCCTATTGCATTAGGGTGTGCACCCTAAAGCACAAACACACACGCCCCGCGCACGTGTGTATATATATATATATATATATATATATATATATATATATATATATGAAACCGGACAGCACTCCAGATAAAATAAAGTGGTTTATTCACCCATGTGGTGTAGGCAACGTTTCAGCTCATACAAAGAGCCTTTTTCAAGCAGCCTTTGTATGATCTGAAACGTTGCCTAAACTTTTCTTTAGAGTTTAAAGCAGTTTCAGCACTATAATAAATAATTTACTTACAAAAGAAGCTATTCAGTCGTCTGCTGTGCCGTCCCCTGCTTGCTTCCGCGGATCTTCCCCTCCTTTCAGTCTCTCCATAGTGCGCAGGTTGCACTGTTATGTGGATTGTGGGTGCACAGTGTTTATGTGGTCTGTGGTGACACAGTGTTATGGGTGGATCTGTGGGTGACACAGTGTTATGGGGGATCTGTGGGTGACACAGTGTTATGGGGGATCTGTGGGTGACACAGTGTTATGGGGGATCTGTGGGTGACACAGTGTTATGGGGGATCTGTGGGTGACACAGTGTTTGGGGGATCTGTGGGTGACACAGTGTTATGGGGGATCTGTGGGTGACACAGTGTTATGGGGGATCTGTGGGTGACACAGTGTTATGGGGGATCTGTGGGTACACAGTGTTATGGGGATATGTGGTGACACAGTGTTATGGGGGATCTGTGGGTGACACAGTGTTATGGGGAATATGTGGGTGAAACATTGTTATGGGGATATGTGGGTGACACATTGTTTATGGGGGATATGTGGGTGACACACTGTTATGGGGGATCTGTGGGTGACACATTGTTATGGGGGATCTGTGGGTGACACAGTGTTATGGTGGATCTGTGGGTGACACAGTGTTATGGAGGATCTGTGGGTGACACACTGTATGGGGGGCCTATGGATGACATATGACTGAGGAGGGCTATCAGGGGACATTATACAGGGGTAATTTAACTGAGGGGTATCAGGGTAAATTATGCAGGGGGTAATATAACTACGGGGTATCAGGGTACACTATACAGGGGTAATATAACAGAGGAGGGCTATCAAGGACATTATACAGGGGTAATATAAGTTATATTACCTCTGTATAATGTCCCCTGATAGCCCTCCTAAGTTATATTACCCCTGTATAATAATGTACACTGATACCCCTTAGTTATATTACCCCTGTATAATAATGTACACTGATACCCCTAAGGCTACTTTCACACTTGCGTTCGGGGTTCCGCTTGTGAGTTCCGTTTGAAGGCTCTCACAAGCGGCCCCGAACGCATCCGTACTGCCCTAATGCATTCTGAGTGGATGCGGATCCGCTCAGAATGCATAAGTCTGGCACAGTTTGGCCTCCGCTCCGCTCAGCAGGGTGTCCGCCTGGCCGTGTGGAGGCAAACGGATCCGTCCAGACTTACAATGTAAGTCAATGGGGACGGATCCGTTTGAGGTTAACAAATATGGCTCAATTTTCAAACGGATCCGTCCCCCATTGACTTTCAATGTAAAGTCTGGACGGATCCGTCTGAGCAACTTTCACACTTAGAATTTTTTCTAAAATATAATGCAGACGGATCTGTTCTGAACGGATCCATCGTCTGCATTATAGGAGCGGATCCGTCTGTGCAGACACCAGACGGATCCGCTCCAAACGCAAGTGTGAAAGTAGCCTTATTTATATTACCCCTGTATAATAATGTACACTGATACCCCTTAGTTATAATACCCCGCCCTGTATAATTTAACCTGATACCCCTCAGTTATATTATATAACTGAGGGGTATCAGGGTACATTATATAGGGCGGGGTAACATAACTAAGGGGTATCTATCAGGGTACATTATACAGGGGTAATATAAGTGAGCAGGGCTATCAGGGACATAATACAGGGGTGAGGGGTAAGATAAGTTATATTACCCCTGTAAAATGTCTGATAGTAGCCTAGCCCTCCTCAGTTATATGCCACTCATGTACCCTGATAACCCTAGTTATATTACCTCCTGTATAATTTACCCTGATATCCCTCAGATATATTATATAACTGAGGGATATCAGGGTAATACAGGCGACAACAGAGGATTCGTAGCACTGTGGGACGGGGGGGTAACATAACATGCTTCTTTTTTTATATGCCCTCACCTCACCAGCTAGCAGGCGAGCAGGCGGCCAGGCGCGCAGGGTACTAAGACGCAGCGTGACGTGACGTCAAATCAACCTGCGCCGCGCCGCGCCTCACAGCACGCACTCCCTCTCTGCCTCCGCCGGGTCCGGGACTCCGCCCCCTCCATTTGAATACTAGCCACCGCCCGCTGGCAGCCCACAGCCAGGTATTGTAAATTCATTGACAGTGTGGCGGGCGGCGGCAGCCAGCAAAACAGACAAGGGGAATCAGCTGGGGGGCAGTGCGCACGGAGGTGACGAACCTATTAGGGTGTGCCCAGGCACACCCGGCACACCCCGTGCGCACGCCTATGCACTCTACGCATCAATGCATAGCCAGGCAGATACATCCTTCCAGAGGTCTGTCTAGTTGACAGCCTTTGTATGTAGGATCTGCAATGGCCGTCACTTCTTGTCGACTTTAAAGGGAACTGGTAGAAAAAAGGTAAAAGCTCAGAGGATGTTCTAAGCCAAATTTTTGATTCCTTCAGTAATGACACATTATTGAAGGCAACAAAACCTCCCAACACCCCCACCATTTTTGATGGTAGGATGTATGATGTAGATTGGATGCAGCATTGGACTGGCACCCCAGAGAACCAAAGGGTCCTCCGGTGGGCCCAGGCTCTTAAAGGTCCAAGAGAGAAAACTCTATTTGAAGCTACTTTGGGAGACAGTCACTTACCACTAGAGTCTACTTCTTTGAAACAAAACCTAATAAACTTTATGGATCATATAGGGATTGGACCTCAAGAATAATTTCTTCTGGTGGACCCAAAGAACCCATTTTTCCATATGTGGCTGCAAACAATAATGTCCGTCTTAGATACTATTGGTATCCTACTTGTTTCTCTCCCATTAGTCCTATTTTTGTCCGAGCACTGAACTAAACTGAGGTTGGAGATGCTGCTGGTACTTGTTGACACCCCCAACTGGAGGAGGTAACTGCTAAGAACTCACTGCCAAGGCACCTACTGCAAACCGATGGGCCACCTATGTTATACGATGCAATGGGTCTACTAGAGCATGAGCCTTGCTTTTTACTGAGAATAGAGGGTTATCATCCAACGTGTGATGCTCTACACTTTGAATAAAGCGAGAGTCATCCCTTGCAATGGACTCCAAAATGATAACTCTTGGCTCAACCTAATAGAACACATGAAAATGGGTTATATAAAGTAGACAAATCCAAAAGGAGCTCGTTGGGCAAATGTGATGGCATGTCTATTCATTGAACACTCCAGTTAATACTATGTTCTGCCTAGTGTAGGTACTGAGAGGGGCGGAACATGACTCTCCACTTGTCTTGTTAATCCATGCATCATGCTCCTGCCAGGAGTGTACCTTTAAAAAATATGCCAACACCCTGAGATGTCTCATGTGAAATGTCTGATGTGAAGTGAGTATGGGTTATGCCTTGTGGAGTCCTATCTAGGTGGCCTCATTATTTTGCCGGGACTAGTGTTCAATAAACAGATGAATTATGACAGCAAGCACTAAATAAATAAGTACTGTAAAATGCAGTCTTTGAATATTTAACAGGGTGAACTCAATTCAGTAGAAGTATTAAACATAGACCACAAATTAAACAGACTCAGTCAAGATGAATTATAGGTATGAGATTATTATAGAGGGTGCTGAAAATGAGGAAAAATAACTGTGTTCTCCCAAATAAAGTAGCATCTGCAAAATGAGCCATTCTGTAACACAGGGGTACTATCTGTCCTTGAGGAGAGGGTGCCTTAATCGGTGTGAAGGGACTTATAGGTCATACATGCTCCTCTGGAATTCTAGGAAAGATAGTTCCCCCCAAATCCTGACTTAGGCCTCTTAACCAATTAAGCCAGTACTCTCTGCTCTGCACTGATGAGGGGCAATCCCCTGAAACAGCTGTTTGCAGATGAGGTGCTAGCTTACTTATTATCCAAGTCAAGTCTCAAGGTGTATTTAAAGGGTCGAACATTGACTTATAGGATAGCTACACCTTACATCTGGTGGCATCAGAGGCACGGGGTGCTTACGGGCTTACGGTGCCCCATATTGCAAGGAATTCACATTGCCAACAGCTTCCTTTAAGCCTAGGAGGCTAATCTACTACCACTCTCAGTCTGCTGATCTGATAGTGTAGCTATCTATCAATCAATCTATGTATTTTATATAGTGGTGCTTGAAAGTTTGCAAACCCTACAGAATTTTCTATATCTCTGCAGAAGTTTGACCTTAAACTACATCAGATATTCACACAAGTTCTAAAAGTAGATAAAGATACCCACATCAAACAAATGAGTCAAAAATATTAGACTTGGTGATTTATTTTATTGAGGAAAATGATCCAATATATAATGTTTGTGAGGGTCAAAAGTATGTGAACCTTTATTATTAGCAGATAATTTAAAGGTCTAATCTTCACAACACATGTTTGTGGAAGTGTATCATGGCACAAACAATGGAGATTTCTGAGGACCTCAGAAGAAGAGTTGTTGATGCTTATCATGCTGGAAAAGATTACAAAACCATCTCTGAAAAGTTTGGACTCCACCAATCCACAGTCAGAAAGATTGTGTACAAATGGAGGAAACTCAAGACCATTGTTAAATTAATCATTGATCCAATATCATGTCTGTGAGTGGCAAAAGTATGTGAACCTTTGCTTTCAGAATCTGGTGTGACTCAGCAATAACTGCAACTAAACGTTTCTGGTATTTGCTGATTAGTCTTGCACATTGGCTTGGAGGAATTTCAGCCCATTCCTCCATAAAAAAAAAAAGAGCTTCAGCTCTGTTATTTTAGAGGTTTCCAGGTTTTTGTATTTTTGGATTGCCCTTAAGGCTTTGTGTGTAAACCTAGATTCACCTGTTGAGGAATCAGTTGTGGGTTCTGTGGTGATATTGAGGTCTCCAACTATATTTTCTTAAGATTTAGCTCATGAACAGATTTCTTGACATTTTGCTTTAGAATGTGCCAGTATAATTCAGAATTCATTGTTCCATCAATGATGGCAAGCCGTCCTGACCCAGATGCAGCTAAACAGGCCCAAACCGTAATACTACTACCACTGTGTTTCACAGATGGGATTAGGATTTTATGATGGAATGCAGTGTTTTGGTTTCTCCAAACATAATGCTTCTCGTTTAAACCAAGAAGTTCTATTTTGGTATTATTTGTCCACAAAACATTGCTCCAATAGTCTTCCTGCTTGTCTAGATGAACTTTAGCAAACTGCAGATGAGCAGCAATGTCCTTTTTGTAGAGCAGCGGCTTTCTCCTTGCAATCCTGCCATGCACTCCATTGTTAAGTGTGCTGATGGGGGACTCATGAAAATGAACATTAGCTTATGTGAGAAATGCCTTTAGTTGCTTAAAGGTTACCTTGGGTTCATTTGCGACCTTGTGAGCTCTTACATGCCTTGTTTGATCTTTGTTAGTCAACCAGTCCTGGGGATGGTAATAATTGTCTTGCATTTTCTCCATTTGTACACAATGTGACTGTGGATTGGTGGTGGAGTTGAAACTTTTCAGAGATAGTTAGAGATGATTTTGTAACGTTCTCCAGCCTGATGAGCATCAACAGCTCTTCTTCTGATATCCTCAGAAATCTCATTTGTTAGTGCCATAATACACTTCCACAAACTTTTTGTGAAGATCAGACTTTGATAGATCCACATTCTTTAAATAAAACAGGTCACCCACTCACACCTGTTTGTCATTCCATTGATTGAAAACATCTGACTCCAATTTCACTTTCAAATTATTTTCTAATCCTAAAGATACTTTTACCACCCACAGAAATGTGATATTGGATCATATTCCTCAATAAATAAATTACCAAGCCTAATATTTTTGACTCATTTGTTTGATTTGGTTATCTTTATCTACTTTTAGGACTTGTGTGACATCTGAGTTTTAGGTCAAATTTATGAAGAAATATAAAAAATTCTGAAGGGTTCACAAACTCTCAAGCACCATTGTATCTATCCATTCATATGTTATCTATCTATCTATCTATCTATCTATCTATCTATCATCCATTTCATATCTATGTAATATTTATCTGTTTATATTGACTCCATATTAAAATAAAAATCTCTTTGTTCCACAGGAATCTAGGAAAGTCTGGATTACGTGTCTCCTGTTTAGGATTAGGTAAGTGTTTGTGTATAGACTGGAAATTAACCATGTTGTATTCAGGATATATGGATGGATTTGTTCCATGTTACATATGCCCTGGTAATGCCGAGCAAGTAAGGATGCAAATAAGCAATCTAAAGGGTTCAACAAGTTGTGCAACCAAGAGACTAGATATCAAGTTGCCTCTACCTTCTGAACTACTGTATAACTTTCCTATAGACCATAAAGACCAATTCCAGAGTAGAGTTGTATGCACTTCTTCAACATGTTTAGACATCATCTGTAAGCACTAATCCAATAGGAGCATGTACTAGTCCTAGACTTCAGAGTTTCTACTACTGCTAGGAAGACTCATGAAGCACCACCTTATATGGTCTTGCTGTGGTGGGAAACCAGTAGATGACATGACCCTCATCTCCAACCTTAAGGTTATTATACAATAGATTATCTGCCCATTTCCGCAAATTTTAGTGGGACTAGCTGACAATCCAATGTGTATGGGGAGCTTCCAACTTTCTTTCAACAAAGAGAAGGACATTAACCCATTAGTGACTGCCAATACGCCTTTTTATGGTGGTCACTAAAGGGCCTTAAGCTAGGTTGCCA
The DNA here is from genome assembly GCF_014858855.1 of Bufo gargarizans. NCBI lineage: Eukaryota > Metazoa > Chordata > Amphibia > Anura > Bufonidae > Bufo > Bufo gargarizans. Next base: position 17,999,511 of record NC_058081.1, read on the forward strand.
CCTAGTCTAAGTGCTGCGCAGGTCTCCCATGCAGCAAAGAGCAGTGGCTTGGCTCTCACATGGAAATCTGGGCTCCTACAGAAGGGCTGATCCTGGCCATTTAATCATTGGATGCCATGGTCAATAGTGACCACTGCACCTACGTAGTTTAGAGGGATAGGACTCCCTTTGTCTCCCGTAAGCACCCCATGACTGACATTGTGGGGTGCCAATGTCCTTGCAGTGTATCCCTATCAGGCTGCGCCTGTCTGAAGCAGCCTGATGGTGCCTGTCAGTGTAGCACTGACAGTGTAATACACTATTTTAGAAGTGATCAGAATATCGCCTGTTAAAGTCCCCTAGGAAATGGTTAAAAAAAGGTAACGTTTATATGCATGCATCCTTCCTGAATCTCATAATAATAATAACTGATTATCAGGGTCTTCGTACTGACTAGAATGCATCCATTTTCCTCCAAGCACTCTTCGAGATGATGTTCACCGACGTTATGCTACACCCGGGGGGAAATATTGACCCCTGAGGACTATATAACCCTGCTCCACCGAGCTTTATTATTTCTGTTTTGCTGAATGATGTGTTTTATGGTCGAACATAAATGTTGTGGCTCAGTAGGCCCCAACGTATGAATGATGGTATTCTTGGCAGGTGGAGCCCCCTCCCCATGAGCCGAGAACGTTTTATTTAATATGAACAGACAACATTCCATGACGGACCATAATAATTACTACTACTACTACTACTACTACAGGCATAGTCGCATTCTGGCTGCTCCAGTATTTCAATCTCTAGGATGCACAGTATTTCTTCAAACCTCGTTAGGTCCTACATCCACCATTTGTGTGGAAAGAAAAGTGTACTGAAAAATCAAGGTAGTCTTTATAGAGCACACCGTGACACTGGTAATAGGTCTGCCTCCAATTTAGTCTCTGGGCTTGAGATGAGTAGTTTGCAGGTTGGCACCTCTCCAGACATGCTCTCTCGTTTCATCTGACATCAGGTGAGAAGAGACAACTATATGCTGGGCAGTGCAAGTTGCAAGGCAGAGGTACAGCATCCTGCCAGTGTCGTGTATGGGTTGAATTATAATTAATAAGACACGTGCACGATGGGCATCATACGGTTGTCTGGGGAACTGTACTGCCCAGCGCGCAGTTTTGTCTATCCATGCCTGGTGTCAGATAAAGTGGGATAGTTATGCCTAGATTTAAAGACATTGGAGGCCAAAATGAGAAAATGGATTTCTCAGACATTGATGATATAGTTCAAGTTTATGTCCTCAATATCAAAGAGATGCAGGTGCCACCTCTTACAACCCCTCCGTTCTCCAGAACAGGGCCACCGAAGTGAAGGAGAGCACACTGCACATGCATGGCGTGCTCTCCACTGCTATGGGAGTTCTGAAAATAGCCGAGTGAGCACGACAGTCCCACAGCAGTGAATGGAAAGGTGGCCGTGCTTGCGCTGTCCTCTCTACATTCATAGCTCTGAGGCTTCTGAAAATAGTCGAATGCGCTCACTCAGCTATTTTCAGAACTCCAATAGCAGTGAACAGAGAGCATGCCAGGCACGTCCAGTGGGCTCTGCTTCACTTTGGAGAATGAAGTGGGAAATTGATTAAATATCCTTGCTATATGCCATCAATGTCTAAGATAAGACAACCTTTCATAGTTTAAAGCTGCCCATGTGCAATTTTCCCAATTCTGGCCCTAGTTTAAAAAATATATGCAAATATACATGGTTGGCCGAAGCTACAAGTGTATGGCATGATCATTTTTTTGCTTTTTTTTATTCTGCCATGTCGATGGTAAGATTGTTTATAGGAATTAAACTATGACCATTGATTGGTAATTTTTTGGCCAATTATAGTCATATGTGTCTTGGGCAAACACAGCTTCGAAGTAGGGAATATCTTGATGTAAGAATCTGCACAAACGCTTATTTTCAGGACTTGCCTCATCTCTGTTTTGGGTATAAATCTCAGAAGCAATGACTGTGGTTCGGGAGGGTGAGGACTGTTGGAACACAGGAATCAGGCACCAGACTGAAAACACCTAGATGCTTAGCTGAGTCGGGAGGTATAGATGTCGGGCGACAGCTTTGGAAGGTGTATGATCACCTTAAGAGGGTCCTCTATTATGTGCCATTTATATCGTTAGCGCCCCCTTTTGGGGCAGAGGGGCCTTTGTGTCCACTGATGCAACAGTATCTGGGTGCATCTGCAACTTCTGCAGCCCTTTAACCAAAACAAGTCTCAAGATTATCACAATTTGACAGAAAACCTGAAACAGGAGTTGCCCGGGGGAAAACGAGAGAGGGAAATGGTCCAACACGCAGATAAATATGGAGCTGATCTGAGGTACCTGTGCTCTACAGATTGAAATGTAAGCTGCAGTGTCACGTCATGCATGCTCTCCTGTATATAATATTCCTAAACTTCTAGCACCGAATGTTTACTAACCATCCCTCTCACCTTCTGTCTGTAGGGACCTGGGTAACGTTTGGATCTCAGATTTCAGAGGAGGTAAGGAAAGCAGATGGAGAGGGAGGTGACTGGTAAAGATGGATAGGTCAGCAGGGGGATGGGGCAGGTGTGAGACATATGGAAGGGGCTGGAGAACAAGGGCTGAGTTTGCTGACACCCGTCTCTTTTATTTTCCACCAGGTTGCAGAAAATCTCATGACTATTGCCTACGAACATGGGGTCAATCTGTTTGACACTGCAGAGGTGTATGCGGCTGGCAGGTGAGCAGAGGGTGCTGGAAGGAAAGTGAATATAGAAAGCTTGAAGGGTCACCAACCCTACAGTCTGCAGCCACATATGAATGTAAATGTTTCAGGAGGTTCTTGGTACTGAAGATCTGTCACCCGTAGTGGTTATGAGAGCATCATATATCTCATAACAACAAAGAATAGTTGTATTCATCTGCATGAAAGTGAGAATAAGATGAGGCCCTTTCACATGGGTGGATACCTGCTGAAGAAGTGTTGGCTTCTTCATAGCCCAGTGTAAACAAGCCAGTAATCAGCCAACAAACACTCATTAGTCAGATGACCGGATCCTTTATTAAGGCATGGAAAAAATGCTCACTGGTTGGCAGCGTATCTCCCCTCGTAAACAGGAGATGTGATGCCAACAATATGGAAACCGATCTACTATGTACTAGCGATCCTTCATCCACCTTTCACTTTGTTAGGGAAGAGACTCTTTAAGTGAGCGCCAATCGATTTATATTGTTGATCAGTGCTCAGGACTGAATTTGGCTCATGTAAAAGGACTCTTGTGGTTTCCTTTAAGGACTGCTTCAATAATGAGTGATTACGTTTCTGCTGCCAATTCTGCTCTAGGAATATGGACCTGGGCATCTCTAGACTTGGCACTGGTTTCTCAGACTTCTATGAATTAGATAGTTAAGGCATATCCTCTCAAGGGAAAATGGCCTGGCCCCATGATAGGCATATTTACATTAGGATAGATTACACTGTGATACCGTCCACTACTGGCCTCTTAGGCTACTTTCACACTCGTGTTTTGGGCGGATCTGCCATGGATCTGCAAAAACTGATCCGTTACAATAATACAACCGCATGCATCCGTCATGAAGTCAACGGAGGACGGATCCATTTTCTATTGTGCCAGATTGTGCCAGAGAAAACGGATCCATCCCCATTGACTTACATTATGTATCAGAACGGATCCGTTTGGCTGCAGGCAGCGTTTTGGTGTCCACCTCCAAAGCGGAATGGAGACTGATCGGAGGCAAACTGATGCGTTCTGAGCGGATCCTTTTCCATTCAGAATGCATTAGGGCAAAACTGATCCGTTTTGGACCGCTTGTGAGAGCCCTGAACAAATCTCACAAACAGAAAGCCAAAACGCCAGTGTGAAAGTAGGCTTAGAGGGGTTAGCCAGTGGTCTCGGAAACAGCTTTCCTCTTCTTTCTATGAGCACAACTATTCAGAGGAACCATAAGAGCTTCCATGAGCTGTCTTCCATGTTGTCTTCAGCCCTGCATCATAATAAGTCATAAAGATACATCCCAAAGGGTTCTGTCTTGGACACTTTCTAAGGAAAAGTCATTTGATTAATTTAAAGCAGGGGTGGGGAACCTCCGGCCCGGGGGCCACATACGGTCGGCTGGATCATTTCATGTGGCCCCTGGCTCCCTGCCCGAGCGTATAGTGCAAATGCTAATGGCAGCTTCCATTATGGAGGCTGGGGGGGTCTTATGGGAGGCTGATTTGAGGCTGGGGAGGGTATGATGTGGGTCTGATCTGAGGCTGGGGGGGGTCCGATTGGGGTCTGATCTGAGGCTGGGGGGGTCTGATGAGTGTCGGATTTGAGGCTTATGAAGGCTGGGGCGGGTCTGATAGGAGGCTGATTTGAGTCTGGGGAGGGTCTTATGTGGGTCTGATCGGAGGCTGATTGAGGCTGGGGCGTCTGATGGGGCTGATCAGACTTTAGGTAGGGTCTGATGGGGGTGTGATCTGAGGCTCATGTAGGCGGGTGAGTCTGATGGGAGACTGATCTGAGGCTAATGGAGACTGGGGAGGTTCTGATCAGGGTCTGATCTAAGGCTGATGAAGACTTTGTCGGTTTGATGGGGCTGATCTGAGGCTAATGGAGGCTAGGAAGGATCTGATGGGGTTGTGATCTGAGGCTGGGGGGTCTGATGGGGGTGTGATCTGAAGCTGATGTAGGGTGGGAAGTCTGATGGGAGGCTGATAAGAGGCTAATGAAGGTGGGGGGCTGATTTGAGGCTGAGAAAGGGACAAAGGCAGGGAAAGAGGCAGGGATAGTGAAAGCTGATTGAACCCCTCTCTGAACTCCTCTGGGATGAGCTTGGCTGACATTAATTCCAAATAAGGAAATAAGGAACTAAATATATGGCATTCTCTATATTTGGTCAAAATGGCGCCTGTACTATATATAATATATATAGTGCAGGCACCATTGTGTGCTGCAAGAATACAGCGCTCTGGATTTAAAAAAATCATAATATATTTTTGAGGAAATATAGTTGAGAATTTTGTATGGCCCCCAAACAATGTTACAAATATCCAAATGGCTTTTGGCAGCAAAAAGGTTCCCCACCCTTGATTTAAAGGGACGCTTCCATCAAAACATTTTTATCACATATCAACAGCCTATATATGAATATTCTATGTATTAAAAAAAACAAAAAAAAAACGGGTGGATGGATTTTACTTCCTTCACTTGCTGTTTGGATTTTTATCATGGCAAACAGTCTCTTTTAACTCTCTAAGTTAGGCCATCACTTAGACCATAGAGAGCACCTTCTATAGTGACTATAGAGCATAACACATTACACTGATCTGTGCATTGCTCTTCCGTGGCATCTATAGAAAGAGAACAATAGAGCTTTCATACTGTTATCCCAAGTCTACACTTACTATTATCACGAGGATTACCCTTCCGATGACATCTTCCCCTTATAGCAGCAGTAAACTGACAATGGATTACTTATCTATATAGGAGGTCCTATCATTTGCGATGACTTCTTCAGAAGGACAATATTTTCTACTTTATTTTTAGTGGAACATTACTGCCAAAATGAAATAAAAAACTGCCAAAAATTCTGGTGTTTAAAAGATACTGCAATGAAATTGTAACCTCAGTTGTTTAAAGAGGTTTTCTGAGACTTTAATACTGATGGCCTATCCTCTGGATAGGTTATCGGTATGTGAATGTTTGAGAAGGCAGTGGCGTTCCTGTGAGCGCCGCGGCCTTCTCTCTGCTTTTCCTAGGCCAGTTCAACGTTCATGTGGCCTAGGAGCAGCTCAGCCCCAGATTAAGTGAATGAGGCTGAGCGTGAGACCAAGCACAGCCAACATACAATGTACTGCACTGTGCTTGGTGAGCTGCAAGAAGGCAGCGGCACTCACAGGAGCGCAAATGCCGTGTAAACAGCTGATCAGCAGGGGTCCCAGGTGTCTGATCCCCACCAATCAGATACTGATGATCTATCTAGAGGATAGGTCATCTTTAAAAAAAAAATCGTGGAAAACCCTTTGAAGTACAGTATATGTAAGGTAAAGCCTAACTGAAGGAGAAGCTCTCCTTATGAAAGAAAGATCTTGAAAACAAATGTTCTGAACCATGAAGGACCCTGGACTCCTTGGCTTAAAAACTGACTGCTGAGGACTACTACTGTAGCATTTAGGGTGTCCATTCCCATCCCACTTTTGCATTCAAAGTAAATAACATACTACTAGTCCTCACCTTGCCTAGGATCCGAGCCAGGCTAATCAAGGACTGTGATGATATAGATCTACTAGAATGAGCAAATTTCTTAAAACTTGTTTAATTCTGTTTCATCCGAATCTGCAAAGCAATTTGATTTGGATAGGAATCAATCCTATCCATATCAAAAGTCCTTTAAATGAGAGAGAGGGAGATGCTCTTAAGGAGAGAGTCCAGTAGGTGTGAAGAGTATTATAGACGAGACAATGCTCCTCTGGGATAGAGATATGCAAATTAGCTTTAACCGATTAAACAGGTCTTGAAGCATAACTTTAATCTCATCTGAAGACAGCTGTTTTGGCGTTATTGCTTCTCATCAATGCAGAAAATTGGCTTAGCTAGATGATAGGCCTCTGTCAGGATCCGGAGGGGGTACTATTTCTCCTTATGGAGAGCACTTAGTAGGTGTGAAGAGTCTTATAGGCGAGACAATGTTCCTCTGTGAAAAAGATATACAAATTAGCTTCCCTTCCAAAGGGAAAAGATAATGGTCAACATTTTAAACAGGCTTTGAAGCATAACTTGGATCTCATCTGCAGACAGCTGTTTTGTGGAAATTGCTCATCATCAGTGCAGATCAGAAAAAATGGCTTAGAGGCCTTGGTCAGGATCAAGGGAAGTACTATTTCTCTTTATGGAGAACGCCAAATAGGCGTGAGGAGTCTTAACCACCTCCCGACCGCCTAACGCACCGATGCGTCCGGGAGGTGGATGATTTATTCCTCCTGGACGCATCGGCACGTCATCTCGAGAGACGCGAGATTTCCTGTGAACGCGCGCACACAGACGCGCGCGCTCACAGGAACGGAAGGTAAGCGAGTGGATCTCCAGCCTGCCAGCGGCGATCGTTCGCTGGCAGGCTGGAGATGTGATTTTTTTAACCCCTAACAGGTATATTAGACGCTGTTTTGATAACAGCGTCTAATATACCTCCTACCTGGTCCTCTGGTGGTCCCTTTTGTTTGGATCGACCACCAGAGGACACAGGTAGCTGTGTAAAGTAGCACCAAACACCACACTACACTACACCCCCCCCTGTCACTTATTAACCCCTTATGAACCCCTGATCACCCATGATCACCCCATATAAACTCCCTGATCACCCCCCTGTCATTGATCACCCCCCTGTCATTGATCACCCCCCTGTAAGGCTCCATTCAGACGTCCGCATGATTTTTACGGATCCACGGATACATGGATCGGATCCGCAAAACACATGCAGACGTCTGAATGGAGCCTTACAGGGGGGTGATCAATGACAGGCGGGTGATCACCCATATACACTCCCTGATCACCCCCTGTCATTAATCACCCCCCTGTCATTGATCACCCCCCTGTAGGGCTCCATTCAGACGTCCGCATGTGTTTTGGTATCCATGGATCCGTAAAAATCATGCGGACGTCTGAATGGAGCCTTACAGGGGGGTGATCAATGACAGGGGGTGATCACCCATATACACTCCCTGATCACCCCCTGTCATTGATCACCCCCCTGTCATTGATCACCCCCTGTAAGGCTCCATTCAGACATCCGCATGTGTTTTGCGGATCCGATCCATGTATCCATGGATCCGTAAAAATCATGCGGACGTCTGAATGGAGCCTTACAGGGGGTGATCAATGACAGAGGGGTGATCACCCATATACACTCCCTGATCACCCCCTGTCATTGATCACCCCCCTGTAAGGCTCCATTCAGACGTCCGCATGTGTTTTGCGGATCCGATCCATGTATCCATGGATCCGTAAAAATCATACGGACGTCTGACTGGAGCCTTACAGGGGGGATGATCAGTGACAGGGGGGTGATCATCCTGATAACCCCCTGTCATTGATCACCCTCATGTAAGGCTCCATTCAGACGTCCGCATGTGTTTTGCAGATCAGATCCATGTATCCATGGATCCGTAAAAATCATACGGACGTCTAAATGGAGCCTTACAGGGGGGGTGATCAGTGACAGGGGGGTGATCAGTGACAGGGGGGTGATCAATGACAGGGGGGTGATCCGGGAGTCTATATGGGTGATCACCCCCCTGTCACTGATCACCCTCCCCTGTAAGGCTCCATTCAGACATTTTTTTGGCCCAAGTTAGCGGAAATTTTTTGTTTGTTTTTGTTTTTTCTTACAAAGTCTCATATTCCACTAACTTGTGTCAAAAAATAAAATCTCACATGGACGCACCATACCCCTCACGGAATCCAAATGCGTAAACATTTTTAGACATTTATATTCCAGACTTCTTCTCACGCTTTAGGGCCCCTAAAAAGCCAGGGCAGTATAAATACCCCACATGTGACCCCATTTCGGAAAGAAGACACCCCAAGGTATTCCGTGAGGGGCATATTGAGTCCATGAAAGATTGAAATTTTTGTCCTAAGTTAGCGGAAAGTGAGACTTTGTGAGAAAAAAACAAAAAAAAATCAATTTCCGCTAACTTATGCAAAAAAAAAAATAATTCTATGAACTCGCCAGGCCCCTCACGGAATACCTTGGGGTGTCTTCTTTCCAAAATGGGGTCACTTGTGGCATAGTTATAGTGCCCTGGCATTCTAGGGTTCCAGATGTGAGAGAAATATCTTGGCAAATGCCAACTTTGTATAAAAAAATGGGAAAAGTTGTATTTTGCCAAGATATTTCTCTCACCCAGCATGGGTATATGTAAAATGACACCCCAAAACACATTCCCCAACTTCTCCTGAGTACGGCGATACCAGATGTGTCACACTTTTTTGCAGCCTAGGTGGGCAAAGGGGCACATATTCCAAAGTGCACCTTTCGGATTTCGCAGGCCATTTTTTACACATTTTGATTGCAAAGTTCTTCTCACACATTTGGGCCCCTAAATTTCCAGGGCAGTATAACTACGCCACAAGTGACCCCATTTTGGAAAGAAGACACCCTAAGGTATTCCGTGAGGGGCATGGCGAGTTCCTAGAATTTTTTATTTTTTGTCGCAAGTTAGTGGAATATGAGACTTTGTAAGAAAAAAATAAAAATAAAAAATCATCATAATTTTTCGCTAACTTGTGACAAAAAATAAAAAGTTCTATGAACTCACTATGCCCATCAGCGAATACCTTAGGGTGTCTACTTTCCGAAATGGGGTCATTTGTGGGGTTTTTCTACTGTTTGGGCATTGTAGAACCTCAGGAAACATGACAGGTGCTCAGAAAGTCAGAGCTGCTTCAAAAAGCGGAAATTCACATTTTTGTACCATAGTTTGTAAACGCTATAACTTTTACCCAAACCATTTTTTTTCTGCCCAAACATTTTTTTTTATCAAAGACATGTAGAACTATAAATTTAGTGAAAAATTTATATATGGATGTCGTTACATTTCGATTAATAAAAAAAAAAGTAAAAATGTCAGCAGCAATGAAATACCACCAAATGAAAGCTCTATTAGTGAGAAGAAAAGGAGGTAAAATTCATTTGGGTGGTAAGTTGCATGACCGAGCGATAAACGGTGAAAGTAGTGTAGTGCCGAAGTGTAAAAAGTGCTCTGGTCATGAAGGGGGTTTCAGCTAGCGGGGCTGAAGTGGTTAAAGGCCAGACAATGTTCCTCTGAGTTTCTGGTGAAAAGATATGCAAATTGCTTTACTTCCAAAAGGAAAAGAAAGCCAAAGGTGTCTTTAAAATTGGTGGAAAATTCTGCTAGAAAATCTGCAACACAAAGACTTCTCCCATGTTATCTTATGAGGTGGAACGTTGTCAATCTGAAGAAAATTTGGTTCGCTCATCACTAAGATCTACGTAGAATGGCTATAACTCTCTTGCCAAGTTGTTTGGAAGCCAAGAACATTTCAAGCTCCTAAATTGAATTTCCATGTCTATGCACGCAGCTTTATATTAAATGATGACCGGGGTTCTGCCGATTTGTGTTTAATCAGCTCATTGCTACTGAATTGTCAGTTAACCGTAAAAATTGCTTAATGCTGCTTGGCTGACTCTCGGTATTACTTGTAGATCTGGGTGAAGGAACAGAAGAGAAAGCTTTTAATGTAAGGGAGGCTCCACCAGAACTGCCTAGGAAAAAACTACATGCTAAAAATGCGCAATTTTAATACAGAGCAGCCCTGTTTTTATGTCTAAAGAATCAGTACTAAAAATATTTTTTAGAACGTTTCTATGGAACGTAGATGGCATTAGTCTGCTTTACGCAAAATTGAAGTGGTAGACAAGAGCCCACCTGTAGGTGGTAGAGAAGAGGGCACATGTAGGTGGTAGAGAAGAGGCCACATGTAGGTGGTAGAGAAGAGGCCACATGTAGGTGGTAGAGAAGAGCCCACATGTAGGTGGTAGAAAAGAGGCCACATGTAGGTGGTAGACAAGAGCCCACATGTAGGTGGTAGACAAGAGCCCACATGTAGGTGGTAGACAAGAGCCCACATGTAGGTGGTAGACAAGAGCCCACATTTAGGTGGTAGACAAGAGCCCACATTTAGGTGGTAGACAAGAGCCCACATGTAGGTGGTAGACAAGAGAACACATGTAGGTGGTAGACAAGAGCCCACATGTAGGTGGTAGACAAGAGCCCACATATAGGTGGTAGACAAGAGCCCACCTGTAGGTGGTAGAGAAGAGCCCACATGTAGGTGGTAGAAAAGAGGCCACCTGTAGGTGGTAGAAAAGAGGCCACCTGTAGGTGGTAGACAAGAGCCCACATGTAGGTGGTAGACAAGAGCCCACATGTAGGTGGTAGACAAGAGCCCACATGTACTGTTTTGCTATTCTTTGTCATGATGGAAATAATTTTTTGTGCAAAAACTAAAACATATTTTCTCATATCCAAACAGAGCAGAGAAGACTTTGGGTAACATTCTTAAGAAGAAAGAATGGAGGTAAGTATTCATATATTAGACAGACTATCTAGCTATCTATCTAATCTATGCTGTTTTAATATATTTTTATATATATTTTTAGACGTTCCAGTTATGTGGTTACAACCAAAATCTACTGGGGAGGCCAGTAAGTGTCACAGATGTCGTAATGGACAATACTGATTAGTGAACTATGTTTTGACTGTAGGGCTTAGAGTTTTTTGTCTACAAAATTATTTAATAATAAAGTGATAAAAAAAAATTGTTATGAGGAGGGAGTGGCATAAAATAACAAAAAGACACAATACCTACAGCTCCAGTGCCACCACTTTAGTGGTCTCCATTGCTCTTTGATGACATGCTAGTCTACCGGCATGATGCTTGATTGGAGCAGTCACATAGGTAGATGGGCACATTGACAGGACCACCATGATGGTGTCAAAGAAGTATTAGTTCTTTTTTATTTTATGCCGTTTCCTTTCTTTGGCCAATGTTTCTACAATCTTAGAAAATCATCCAATTCAATTGACTAATCTGTAGGATCAGATGAGTATTGAGCCTTCAGCCCACAAAACACAAGTGTCCATTCCACAGGGATTACGTAAGCCTCACGGATAAAACTGGGCTTCGTTCAATTGTCAAAAATCTTCTATGACTCATAAAATATAAATCATGAGCCACATTATTTTTACGACGATGACTACAGTAGGTTGTTTTAACTGTGTCAAGGGAAACTCATGGAAGGATCCAACTTTAGTGGAATCAAGCAAGGTCAATATGGGCTGCATGAGAGATTCAGAAGCAGTGACATCCAACCAATAGAGATTGGTTAAGAACCCAGTCAAGGAAGTCCCATAGCTGTTAGCAAAAAAATTTGAGCGGTCACATACATGGAAATAAAATACTTAATGCTTAAAGGGGTCGTCTCACTTCAGTAAGTGGCATTTATTATGTAGAGAAAGTTAATACAAGGCAATTACTAATGTATTGTGAGTGTCCATATTGCTTCCTTTGCTGGCTGGATTCATTTTTCCACCACATTATGCACTGCTCGTTTCCATGGTTACAGACCACCCTGCAATCCATCAGTGGTGGTCATGCTTGCACACTATAGGAAAAAACACTAGCCTATGTGTGCTCCCATGGTCCCGGCCACCAGAGAGGCTGAAGCTATTTCCTATAGTCTGCAAGCACGGCCACCACTTATGGATTGCAGGGTGGTCGTAACCATGGAAACAAACTGTGTATAATGTGATGGAAAAAATGAGTCCAGACACCAAAGGAAGCAATATTGACAATCACAATACATTAGGAGGTGCTTGTATTAACGTTCTCTACATGATAAATGTCATTTGCTGAAGTGGGACAACCCCTTCAATATATAGGTGTTATTTTATGAGAATAATTCAGTTTTCTATAATTCTCTTCTCAACCCTTCTATACAGTGCAGAAACCGAGAGGGGCTTGTCACGAAAGCATATTATTGAAGGTGAGTATCTGGCATTTAAAAGTCATTCAACTCTACCAGTCATCAAGTTATATTGTACGTAGGAGTAGTATTATAGTAGTTATATTCTTGTACATAGGAGCAGTATTATAGTAGTTATATTCTTGTACATAGGAGCAGTATTATAGTAGTTATATTCTTGTACATAGGAGGCAGTATTATAGTAGTTATATTCTTGTACATAGGAGTAGTATTATAGTAGTTATATTCTTGTACATAGGAGGCAGTATTATAGTAGTTATATTCTTGTACATAGGAGCAGTATTATAGTAGTTATATTCTTGTACATAGGAGACAGTATTATAGTAGTTATATTCTTGTACATAGGAGACAGTATTATAGTAGTTATATTCTTGTACATAGGAGGCAGTATTATAGTAGTTATATTCTTGTATATAGGAGGCAGTATTATAGTAGTTATATTCTTGTACATAGGAGGCAGTATTATAGTAGTTATATTCCTGTACATAGGAGCAGTATTATAGTAGTTATATTCTTGTACATAGGAGCAGTATTATAGTAGTTATATTCTTGTACACAGGAGGCAGTATTATGGTAGTTATATTCTTGTACATAGGAGCAGTATTATAGTAGTTATATTCTTGTACATATGAGCAGTATTATAGTAGTTACATTTATGTACATAGGAGCAGTATTATAGTAGTTATATTCTTGTACATAGGAGCAGTATTATAGTAGTTATATTCTTGTACATAGGAGCAGTATTATAGTAGTTATATTCTTGTACATAGGAGGCAGTATTATAGTAGTTATATTCTTGTACATAGGAAGCAGTATTATAGTAGTTATATACTTGTACATAGGAGCAGTATTATAGTAGTTATATTCTTGTACATAGGAGCAGTATTATAGTAGTTATATTCCTGTACATAGGAGGCAGTATTATAGTAGTTATATTCTTGTACATAGGAGCAGTATTATAGTAGTTATATTCTTGTACATAGGAGCAGTATTATAGTAGTTATATTCTTGTACATAGGAGGCAGTATTATAGTAGTTATATTCTTGTACATAGGAGGCAGTATTATAGCAGTTATATTCTTGTACATAGGAGGCAGTATTATAGTAGTTATATTCTTGTACATAGGAGCAGTATTATAGTAGTTATATTCTTATACATAGGAGCAGTATTATAGTAGTTATATTCCTGTACAAAGGAGCAGTATTATAGTAGTTATATTCTTGTACATAGGAGGCAGTATTATAGTAGTTATATTCTTGTACATAGGAGCAGTATTATAGTAGTTATATTCCTGTACATAGGAGCAGTATTATAGTAGTTATATTCTTGTACATAGGAGGCAGTATTATAGTAGTTATATTCTTGTACATAGGAGCAGTATTATAGTAGTTATATTCTTGTACATAGGAGCAGTATTATAGTAGTTATATTCTTGTACATAGGAGCAGTATTATAGTAGTTATATTCTTGTACATAGGAGCAGTATTATAGGAGTTATATTCTTGTACATAGGAGCAGTATTATAGTAGTTATGTTCTTAACCAAATCTCTTTTTATTAGTCATGTCATAAACAAGACATAGGCAGATTAAGACATAGACATAACACATTTTACAGTGTTCAACACAAAAAGTGCATTATGATAAGCAACCGTAGAGCACATTATGTTGATCATATAAAACAATCTGTATTATTAATTGACAAGCAAAAATGTCATCCCTATCCAGGCATATGAACATTATCATAGTAAATACAATAGAGACCCAGTATAACCAATAATGTAAGGAAGGACAGTGAGACAAAGGAAAGAGGGGGGGGGGGGAGGGGGAATTCTGCTCTAGTTGTCAGGATACCTGAAGTTCTTCCAAGGAAGCCATGTCTTGAGGAACTTTGTGCGAGTATGTGACTCCCAGTGGGCCAGTTCCTCAAACCTATATAGTTGGTCCATTTTTTCCATCCAACCTGAAATGGTAGGAGGTAGAGTTTGTCTCCACAATAGGGGAATTAGAAGTTTGGCGGCTGTAATTAGTATAGTAGGTAAATCTGATTTGGCTGGAGTGTATGATGTGTTAGGACACCAGAGTAAGATCAGTTTTTGATCCAGGACTACGGATGTGGAGCAAATTTTGTTAATTAAATTCTCCACTTGGCTCCAGAAGGGGCGTATACTTAGGCAATCCCACCAAATATGTGAGAGAGAACCGATGCCCGCTCCGCACCTCCAGCAGACCTCAGGGATTTCCGGGTTGAGTCTATGTAGGAACTCAGGTGTCTTGTACCATCGAGTCAACAACTTGTAAGAATTCTCCTGAATTTTAATGCTGAAGCCATGTGATTGAGTCAGGATAAAAGCTTTTTCTGGTTCTGACAATTTAAGGGATAGTTCTTTTTCCCAAGAGCTCAGGAAATGTGGCTCAGAGCAGGTAAAGGACAGTAGCTCCTTATACATCGTGGAGAAGGGTCTGCTGGAGGGCCGAGCCGACCTCAGTCTCTGCTCCAACCAAGTGGGGGAGGCTAGATGGGATGTTTGTATTTGCAGGAGTTTTGTGTCTCTTTTAAAGCTATGTAGATGTAGAAATGCTACAGACTTAACTCTAGGTAATTCGAGGATCCCTTTCCAATCTAGTTCCCCCTCTAACGATATCACGTCCCGCAGGGTGTGGTTCTTGAGCAGGGCCCAAACTCCTGAGACATTAGGCATTTTGGGGTGAATATAGCATTGTAGTAGATGTAATGGAAGCTCAGGGCTCGGGAAATTAAGTATATTGGAGCTATACAGCATAGACCAGGTGAATAGTATCCCACTCCACAGTAAAGGTAGTTTAGAAGCTGTGGGAGAACACGACCGGACACCCCACAAAATCAATTTCTCATTATTAGTGAGTAACGTTTGTTCAAAATGTGAGCAAATGTTCCCAGGATGTTCTGAGAGAAGGCTCATGCCTCTGCACATAAGATTAGCTTTATAGTACAAGTGGACATCAGGCAGCCCAAATCCCCCGAACCTATTTTCCCTAGTTAGAATGGGGTAGGCCACCCTCGGGGACCGGCCTCTCCAAAGAAAGAGGGACACCATCCGGCGGACTTCCGTAAAATAGGACTGTGGGACCCAAATTGGTAATGTCTGTATAAGGTACAAGAACCTAGGGAGTATATAGGTTTTCAAGTAGTTCTTCCTCCCTATCCAGGAGATGAATGGCATTTTTAGTGATTGGAGCTGCGTTTTAACAGATTGTAGCAAAGGAAGATAATTGGAGGAGAATAACTCCTTAGGGTCTGCAGTTACGTTGATACCAAGGAATGGTATCTCTTTTGGGGCCCATTTAAAAGGAGTGGAATCTTTTAAGTGTTGTACTATGTTTCCAGGGCAAGAGACATTAAGAGCCATGGATTTGGAATAGTTTATCCTAAAATTGGAAACAAAGCCAAAATCTTCAAAAATATTTAGCAGTTTGGGGAAAGAAGCTTTGGGGTTTGAGGTTATCACCAGGAGATCATCTGCAAAGGCTGCTGTTAGATGTCTTTGAGAACCTATAGTGACACCCTCAATCTCAGGTGATTGGCGGATTTTGCTTATCAGGGTCTCCATCACCAAGATAAAAAAAGTCGGGGAGAGTGGACAACCCTGGCGCGTACCATTAGTAATGTCAAATGCTGGGGATAAGGTCCCATTTACTTTGACCCTGGCAGAAGGGGCTAGATATAATGAGAAAATGGCTGAAATAAATTGCTCTGGTATTCCAAACTTTGACAGTGTCTTGGACATGAAGGACCAACTCACCCTGTCGAAAGCCTTTTCAGCGTTGGTACTCAGTAATGCCACAGGTACTGCATTAGCTCACGCCCAAGACATCAAGTGCAGTAGACGGATGGTATTCTCATTGCCCCTTCTGCCAGGAACAAACCCAACCTGCTCACCATATATTATATCAGGGAGCATCTGCTGAAGGCGCTGGGCCAATATCTTCGCCGACCACTTGACATCTACATTTAACAAAGAAATGGGGCGATAGTAGTTATGTTCTTGTACATAGGAAACAGTATTATAGTCTTCATTGCCCTAGACAGTGGTTCAACGTCATAGCCAAAAACCTTTCCTGGATGGTCAAGTTAAGGAAAATATACAGTACAGACCAAAAGTTTGGACACACCTTCTCATTCAAAGAGTTTTCTTTATTTTTTGACTATGAAAATTGTAGATTCACACTGAAGGCATCAAAACTATGAATTAACACATGTGGAATTATATACATAACAAAAAAGTGTGAAACAACTGAAAATATGTCATATTCTAGGTTCTTCAAAGTAGCCACCTTTTGCTTTGATTACTGATTTGCACACTCTTGGCATTCTCTTGATGAGCTTCAAGAGGTAGTCACCTAAAATGGTTTTCACTTCACAGGTGTGCCCTGTCAGGTTTAATAAGTGGGATTTCTTGCCTTATAAATGGGGTTGGGACCATCAGTTGCGTTGTGGAGAAGTCAGGTGTATACACAGCTGATAGTCCTCTTTGAATGAGAAGGTGTGTCCAAACTTTTGGTCTGTACTGTATGTTAGTAGGGCCAGTACAAAAAGGTCACAGTGATGCCCCAGAACCCTTTGAGTTTCACCTGATGAACAATCATTTTGGTTGAAATCATCAGTTTTCATCAACTTTAGATACGGGTAGTTATCTAATATATCTATTAGACATCGAAGACATCTATTATCAGACATCTAAAAGTGGAAAACAGCTCTAAAAGTTTTTAACCTTCAAATTTGTTTATGTCCTTAAGTTACAATCTGTAAGACAATCTCAAAGTGAAAATACACATGTCTACTTCCTTTCTAAAGTTCCACATTTTGATTTGCATCTTCATCGAGAATCAGACAAATCTGAGTCTTTTGTTTTACGGAGAACTGTTCCCTTTTAACTTAAAACCAAAGCTGTCCATAGGACATGACAGTCTGAAGAATACGAAGGCTAGAGGGGGATGGAGGTAACTGCCTTCTTAGGTCTCTCTGGGATTCCCATCTTGACCTCCTCTCGATGTCTCATTTAATCAGGAGGCAGAGGCTTGTCCTTTTGGGATTTCTTTTTAATTGGTGTAATCTTGACGACAGAAGAATCTATAATAAAGAGCAAGCCTTCTATTATGATGTATTAAAAGGAAAGGAATGCTGCCTCTCATTTCTATTTCTCAAATTTATTTTTATTGTCCTTCTGAACGTATTTAATTGATATCCACTGTCCATCAGGTCTCCGGGGGTCTCTAGAAAGGCTGCAGCTGGAATACGTAGATATTGTATTTGCGAATCGTATGGATGCCAATAGCCCAATGGAAGGTATATTCATCTTTCTCCTGCCTCCTCTCTTTCTTCTTCTTTACTATGCCTCTTTTTTCTACATTAGGTTGTACTTGATATTCTTTTATCTAGACCAGTTATGTTCGGTAGAATTTTAGATCTGGGACTTATCTATAGATATGTAACAAGACAATCACTTATTTGGAAGATATCATGTTGACATATTTTCAGCCAGTGTCACCCAGGGACATAACAAGCAAGGTACGAATAAGAAGAAATGGAAATGTCATGATTATTAGGCTCTCTAATCTGTCCCCTGAGCCTTTATATCCTTTCCTTCCTTGTGCAATCCATTAACCACTGCCTCCCCACCTTTCTTACCCCTCCATCATCCACTGTTATCACTAATGCTCACCTCTAAAGCCCCTTTAAAAGTTTGGGTACGTCATTTTAGCTGCTTGCCCTCAGTAGTTGCACTACCTGCTGGACCCTTGGTGGATGGGTGCTTGATGTCACCCATAGCTCCAAGAAGCCAACCACCCACTGAGTGAGTCTACATAAAATGTTATTGTATCACTGTCTGTGAAGTAAAAAATAAAATCCCAGTCTCCATCAATTAGAAATGTCCTTTATATATGACTATCGTGTGAAAAATAGCAAGGAACTCAACGTTAATGATGTAATCTCAGAATACTGAGAACACTACTATGCACCAATAGTAACGCAGAGCTATATCACATAGACATCAATCAGGTTGAGTGAAAAACAATAATTCCTGCTGTATATGATGAATCTGCAGGGCACATTGTTTAATAATTCCTTACATCTTGTTACGGAAGTGGACATGGATCCACTGTGTCCCTGAATAGATATGACTTGTGCTACTCCTGAGGGCTTTATCCTTGTGGTCTACACAATGATATGAACTCCATTGGTGGAAAACCACCAGACTGCCGCCTTCTGGAGTAACCTCTGTTCAGTGACTGCTGACCCACAGAGGTCAAGTGACACCAGTGTGGGGCCATGAGGGATCAAGCAATCCGTAGTAAACAAGCCAAGGTCAGGCATTGTACATGCAATGGAATAAACTCTAAAGGTATGAGCGGTCAGCACAGGGTCAATACAAGAGGCGAGAAGAGTTCAATTCACGCGGCAAAGGTTCAAATCCAGAAAACAGATAAAAGCTAGTAGATGGGAGATCAAACAGAACAATGGCGCATCTTCACAGAGAACTAACATCTAGAACCTTTTGCTCTGGTAAACCTCCCACTGTATACATTGCAGTATTAAAGAAGCTAATTCAGTCCCTTGTATTAGACCGAATGGAGACAGTGGAGGCTGCAGTGGACCTTCCACTTATAGCTTAAGTGAAACGCTGTGTCTCTGCTGGAAGAGTACGGTGCACCTATGAATGTCTATTGGTTTCAATGGCTTCCCAAGTATTTATAAAGTAGTCAAGCTCTTTGACCCCTATAATCAGTGATATGAGAAGTTGTCCTACATCCCATCTCCATCCTCACAAGCTCAGGAAACTGCAGTCAGGGACAAGCAGAGGTGAAGGCAGGCAGAGTTTGTGCAATCCAAAATCAGTCTAAGCTTCAGGGAAGACAACTCAGTATGAGGGTCAGTACAAGGAACAGGTAAAAGTCAGGTCAGGCAGAGAAGGGTCAAATCCAGAGGTTGGTAGATAGACAGGCAAAGCAAGACAATGATGCACCTTAGCAGGATATCATACAACTAAAATCTAGTGTTCAAGCACCCTATCACAGGAGTAGATGCCTTAAATACCCTAAGGTGGTCACTCATTGGCTGGGGAAGACAAAGGAGTGGCACTGGCCCTGTAAGAGTGCCTGCACCCTATGGGCAAAAGAAGGGGGAACAGGACTCAGTTTGCATAGAGAGAGTGCTACTCCGGCAGTCGTGCTGGCTTGGAAGTAGCAGCATGCTGCCAGTTGGCACAAAGCACACAAGAAACAGCACAGGGAACCTAGGTGAGTGATCCAGTGGCTGTACCCACCAGGGGAGGTGAGAACATGGGCACAGACCACTGGCATAACAATTGGCTTGGGAGAAGAAAAAAAATTAATCAGATTTTGCTAAAGTATGGAATTTTTGACCACTGAACGCCTGATAAATTTCCATTGCGAACAGTTTTTCCCTTCTACATGAATTCTGTCCTCATATTTAATGGAATATTTCTACATTACAATTATTTTAGGCGTTCATTGGATGAGTTTAATAATCGTGACGTCAGGAGGTCGATGTTCCCTGGCAGCTGTCAGCAGACTGTAGACAAAACCTTTTAATCTTATTGATTTCAGATACCACTCTCTCTGTAGTAAAGAGTGAATTAATTAAAAATTAAGAGCCGTGACTATACGAGTGATCACGGGACCTTTTATAGGCATTGCTAGATAGTCCACCTATGGGTCACTGCAGTCCTCTTGGCTCAACGAAGAGACAGAAAGTGCCCCATACGTTCATTAATCCATGCAGCCCCAGTTTCCATTTTGGTGGAACATTTACCATCGACATGGCTTAATTAACCTTTAAGAAATTGGACTATTATAAATTTCATGCTATACCCTTTAAATATCAGTATTCAGACAAGTCTCAAAAGAAAATGTAACCCACAATCGGAAAACTCAAAGGAGTACTCTCCTCTCATAAATCACTTATTCCCCCTACCATTGATTTACAACAGGTCCATTAGGTACCATTTGAGGTGTGAACAGAGTATAATGCCTCATTTATACCAAGGTACTGGTGGTTCTAAATTTAGAAGCTCCTGAATGTGCATGTAAATCAATGGAGCTATTCAGTCATATTTCTAATTTTGTCATAGAGGTTGATGGAGGCCGTGAAAAATATACTGCGTCCATATTTTAAATCCATATTTAATTAGAATTTGTACCTATGATATTATTGGGACAAAATGTAGCGTTCTGATTATAATAGAGCTAATGTGTCCATAAATAGATTTACAGTACTAGGGCCGGGACAAGGTATTTTCATGCCCTAGGCAGAGTAGGCAAATTGTATTCCCCCTAGAATATATTTAAAGCGTACCTGGTTTTAACAAAATGTCTTTGCTTCTTTGTACAATTATAACTGTGAAGGAACAGTTATGGAACAGTTATGTTTGGGATTCCCTATATGTTTTTTTCATATTATTACCTGTTTAAGCTTAACAGCTAGATGCATTTCACTCAGAAGCAGAGGGCATCTCCTCTCTCCCAGCACTGTACTGCTGTGACATCCTTTCCCTTACTTCCCACTGTTTGTTTTCAGTTTCAGAGCTCACAGAACAGATAAGGAGGGGGAAATCACACTCACAGACACACAGGAGGCTCCTGTGATGTTCAGAAGCAGTGTAGTAGCAATTGTTTTGTCAAGCTCAGGATCTCAGCAAGCTCTGACACACACCTATTGCCTGTGAACCATCTTCTGAGTCTCTGTTATCAGGGACAGCTCTTGCCCTGACAACAGGCAGTGGACTGCAAATAAGGTGGAAGCAAGACCCCATAGTAGCAGTGGCTGGATAGTGTACTGGTTAAGGGCTCTGCCTTTGACATGGGAGACCAGGGTTTGAATCCTGGCTAGGTAGGGTCAGTATCGATTCAGTAGGAAGTCCTTGGGCAAGACTTGAGCTCTTTGAGTCCGACAGGAGAAAAGCGCTATGCAAAATGTTAGGATTATTATTAGTGATGAGCGGCATAGGCAATATTCAAATTCGAGGATTTTTGGCCGAATATGTGCCATAAATGAGCAAATTCGAGAATTCGTGATCTCCAGTCATTATTTACTTGTAATATATTTGTGATAAAAATTTTCGATTAGAATATTCGCGATCAACACTAAGGGGTAGGCAACTTTCATATTGGTTGCTAGGGATGTTGCTAAGTGCCGATATTCGCAATTAGAATATTTGTGATCAACACTATTTGCTAATACGAATATATAGCACTATATTCAAAATATTTGAGAATTCTCAAAGTGGCGATATTCGCGATTAAAATTCGTGATTTGAATATTCACGCTCAACACTAGTGGCTATGACTTTACATCTTTTTTTTTTTTTTTTTTTTTTCAGGTGTTCAGGTGGATGCAGGCAGATGTTTTAAATAAAGTGATTTAGAAACTTTCTACTTACACCATTCTCTATTAAATGAAATTGTGTAAAAGTACAGGGACTCTTTAAAGTGACCTTAATTTCTAATAAAAATATCTGAACGTATTTTAACCCCTTAGTGACCACCCATACGTGTTTTTACGGCGGTCACTAAGGGGCCTTAGGCTGGGCCGCCGCGTTTTTACGGCGGCCCTGTCTAGGGAGAGCAGACCCGGCTCTCACATGAGAGCCAGGGCCCTGCTCTAACAGCCCTGACTGGCAGAAGTGCCGATCCGGGCTGTTTAACCCTTTACATGCCTCTGTCTCCCATCAGCACCCCGAAAATGTGATTGCGGGGTGCTGATGTGTTGGGAAGCTTACCTCGCTTCCGATCAGGGCCCCGAGCCTGTCTGCAGTTCTCTCCAGCAGGCTGTGCCTCCCTGGCGCAGCCTGCTGGTCAATCTTTGAATAGCATTGCTATTGAAATGTAATGCATTATAGAAAGAGTTAATAAAAGTTAATCAGAAAGTTATGTGTACCCCAAAATGGTGCCATTAAAAACTACAACTTGTCCCGTAAAAAACAAGCCCTCATAAAACTATATAGACAGAAAAATAAAAAAGTTATAGCTCTTGGTCATGAAGGCCCAAACAGGCTTGGTCACTAAGGGGTTAAAAGAAGCAGTCACAGCCATAACAAATAGAAATCCAATCACAGGTAACATCTGCACTAATTTGAGTTGTTTAATTTCCTCTTCTTCTCTATTTGGTCCAGACCATCATGATGATTTCTCCTGAAGACTGCAGAGTTTACTACACATGCATCTTTGGCCTCCTTTGACATATAAGAAGACACTAGTGTTAATATATGTCACGTGGTAGATGGCAGCCATTTACAGATTTTGCATTAGAGCTTAGGAGATTCAGGTTATACCTCTGACTTTGGCTCACTGCTTCTGCAGTCAATCTACTATAGCAAAGAAACCCCCTATACAGATGCTCCCTTTAACACTGCCATTCTATAGCTTCCATGAATACTGTGCTTGCTGCTGTCCCATGTGCCCACATTACTGCACCAACAGTGTTGCCCAATGCCCCCAAATACTATACCGCTAAAATTAAAGTCCACAATCAAACCCATGCAGTTTTATTTATTTAGCTTACTTATATGGCGCCAACATATTCTGCATCTTTAGAGTGTGGGAAGAAACCAGAGGAAGCCCACACAAACATGGGGAGAATATACAAGCTCCATGCAGATGTTGCCCTTCGTCGGTTTGAAACCCAGTGCTGCAAGGCACCAGTTCCAACCACCGATCCACAGTGCTTTCAAACTGCTTGGAATGTTATATAATAATAAAAGCTATGATATCTTATCAATCCCCACCACTCACTTCCGAATCACTGGTCGCAGTGGTCACATGTTCGAGTCAAGAGGGACTTGGGAGTACGGAGACCAGCGAGGACGCAGCGAGTGGCGGAAGGAGTGTGGTGGGGATCAAAAAGGCATCACTACTTTTATTATTTTATGACATTCTTATTCTGATTCAAAAATACATTTTACATGGCTGGAAAAACCCCCTCTTAATGCAAAGCCAAGATGATACCCCAAAATGAATAGACTCCCAGACCCCAGAATGAATGCAGACCGCTAGACATAGACACATAGAATGTGTTGGCAGATAAGAACCATTTGGCCCATCTAGTCTGCCCAATATACTGAATACTATGGATAGCCCCCGGTCCTATCTTATATGAAGGATGGCCTTATGCCTATCCCATGCATGCTTAAACTCCTCCGCTGTATTTGCAGCTGCCACTTCTGCAGGAAGGCTATTCCATGCATCCACTACTCTCTCAGTAAAGTAATACTTCCTGATATTACCTTCAAACCTTTGCCCTCTAATTTAAAACTATGTCCTCTTGTAGCAGTTTTTCTTCTTTTAAATATTCTCTCCTCTTTTACCTTGTTGATTCCCTTTATGTATTTAGCAGTTTCTCTCATCTCCCCTCTGTCTCGTCTTTCTTCCAAGCTATACATGTTAAGGTCCTTTAACCTTTCCTGGTAAGTTTTATCCTGCAATCCATGTACTAGTTTAGTAGCTCTTCTCTGAACTCTCTCCAAAGTATCAATATCCTTCTGGAGATATGGTCTCCAGTACTGCGCACAATACTCCAGATGAGGTCTCACTAGTGCTCTGTAGAGCGGCATGAGCACCTCCCTCTTTCTACTGGTAATTCCTCTCCCTATACACCCAAGCATTCTGCTAGCATTTCCTGCTGCTCTATGACATTGTCTGCCTACCTTTAAGTCTTCTGAAATAATGACCCCTAAATCCCTTTCCTCAGATACTGAGGTTAGGACTGTATCACTGATTTTATATTCTGCTCTTGGGTTTTTACGCCCCAGGTGCATTATCTTGCACTTATCAACATTAAATTTTAGTTGTCAGATTTTTGACCATTCCTCTAGTTTTCCTAAGTCCTTTTCCATTTGGTGTATCCCTCCAGGAACATCAACCCTGTTACAAATCTTTGTGTCATCAGCAAAAAACACACCTCACCATCGAGGCCTTCTGCAATTTTGCTGATGAAGATATTAAACAATATGAGTCCCAGAACAGATCCCTGAGGTACCCCACTGGTAACAAGACCATGGTCTGAATATACTCTATTGGCTACAACCCTCTGTTGTCTGTCCCTCAGCCACTGCCTAATCCATTCAACAATATGGGAGTCCAAGCACAAAGACTGCAATTTATTGATAAGCCTTCTATGTGGGACAGTATCAAAAGCCTTACTAAAGTCTAGATAAGCGATGTCTACTGCACCTCCGCCATCTATTATTTTAGTCACCCAATCAAAAAAATCTATAAGATTAAGTTGACATGATCTCCCTGAAGTAAACCCATGCTGTTTTTAATCTTTCAATCCATGGGATTTTAGATGTTCCACAATCCTCTCCTTAAGTATGGTTTCCATTAATTTCCCCACTATTGATGTCAGGCTTACTGGCCTATAGTTGCCCGATTCCTCCCTACCACCTTTCTTGTGAATGGGCACATTTGCTAATTTCCAATCTTCTGGGATGACTCCTGTTACCAGTGATTAGTTAAATAAATCTGCTAATGATTTTGCTAGTTTACTGCTGAGCTCTTTTAATAGCTTTGGGTGTATCCCATCAGGCCCCTGTGACTTATTTGTATAAATTTTAGACAGCTGACTTAGAACCTTTTCCTCTGTAAAGACACATACATTAAAATATTCATTAGTCTTTCTTCCTAACTGAGGTCCTTTTCCTTCATTTTCCTTTGTAAAAACTGAACAGAAGTATTCATTGAGGCAGTCAGCTAGTTCTTTATCTTCTTCCATATACCTTCCTTCTTTTGTTTTGAATTTGTTAATTCCTTGTTTTAGTTTCCTTTTTTCATTTATGTATCTGAAGAATGTCTTATCGCCTTTTTTCACTTTCTGAGCTAATTTCTCTTCTGCCTGTGCTTTAGAAGCTCTTATAACTTGCTTGGCCTCTCTCTGCCTAATCTTATAAATTTGCCCGTCATCCTCGTTTTTATTTTTATTTTACTAAATTACTAAATGCTATCTTTTTGTTTTTAATGATATTGGCCACTTCTGCTGAGTAGCACAGTGGTCTCTTCCTTTTTTTGCCTTTACTGACAAGCCTAATGCAATTATTTGTTGCCTTCAATAGTGCCACTTTTAAGTAGTCCCATTTCTCCCGGACTCCATTGAAACAGTTACAATCTGATAGGGACTTGTATACCTCTAATCTAATTTTAGAAAAGTCAGTTTTCCTCAAATCTAAAACTTTTGTTTTTGTGTGGTGTGGCTTAGTCACTGTAGTTATAGTAAACCACACTGACTGATGATCACTAGATCCCAAGCTTTCCCCTACAGTAATATCAGATACCAAATTCCCATTTGTGAATACTAAATATAAAATGGCCTCCTTCCGGGTTGGCTCCTCAACTACTTGCTGTAGAGATAATCCCTCCTAGTAGGGAATTTAGAATATCTGTACTCCTGACAGAACTAGCTATTTTGGTTTTCCAGTTTACATCAGGAAGATTAAAGTCTCCCATAATGATAACTTCCCCTTTCAATGTAATTTTTGTTATTTCCTCAACTAGTAGATCATCTAATTCTTTGACTTGGCTAGGTGGTCTATATATCACACCTACACGAGTTGCCTTATGATTATCAAGCTGCAAGGTAACCCAAACTGACTCTAAATTGGTCTCGCTAACTTGTATTAAATTAGATTTTATGCAATCTTTCACATACCGGGCCACCCCTTCCCCTTTCTTGCCTTCTCTGTATTTCCTATATAGAGAGAACCTTGGTATTGTTATATCCCAGTCATTACTCCCATTTAACCATGTCTCAGTAACGGCCACTAAATCTATATTCTCAGATGCCATTATAGACTCAAGTTCATTGATCTTATTCCCTAAACTGCAAACATTTGTGGACAAGACTCTGAGCTTGTCATTTCTTAACCTATGTGGTATTGGCATCTTCTGGCATTGTTTCGGGGGGCAGTCGGACTGCTGGATTATCACTCTTTTGCCCCCCCTTTCCTAGTTTAAATGCTCCTTAGCAAATACTTTGAACTGTTCACTGAGGACATCCGTTCCCTTGAGAGAAAGATGCAAACCATCTTTCTTGTACAGTTCTTTTCCATTCCAACGAGAGGTAACATGAGACACAAAGCCAAACCCTTGGTTCAGACACCATTCACCAAGCCACACATTGAATTCCTTAATGCGCATCTTCCTATCATGCTGAATGTTATGCACAGGCAAAACTGCAGAGAATGAAACAGTTGATGCAACCTCCCTTGTATAATTTCCAAGTGTGTGAAAAGCTTCCTACACCTTTGAAACCTCATTGCAAGCCAGATCATTTGTCCCAAGAGAGACAATAACATCCACCTCCCTTTCCTGCTTTGCTTGCCTAACAATATTAAGGATATGTCGTCTATCCCTGCTAGCGGGAGCACCAGTGGGACATCTCACAAAACAATTTTCCTCAAACTTCACACCTCTTATAATAGAATTGCCCACCAACAGCTGCTTACTATCAGTCCTCACTATCTTCACTATCATTTTTGTCTTTGGCTGCAGTCTTGCATACTTTAGGCATGGGAGATGATTGTTCCTCCCCCACTGTGCCTGAGCCATCCTATATGTTGCTCTTGCGCTCTGAAAGTGCTGCAAATGAATTATGGAGAGCCACAGACTGTGGGACATGTCTTCTATCAACAACTCTCAGTCTACCAGAACCTGCAGTAACCCATCTTCCATTTCTAGGGGGCCTCTGTGGCAGTGGCATTGCAACATTCCCAGCCTGAGTGTCACGGCCATGTTCATTGTCGCGACTCCTGAACCGCATGCGGTTGCCTGCGGTTTGGTTTAGTTGTTCAACCACAGGTGAGGGCCGCTAGTTTGTTGCCTCACTTGTGGTTGCTGCGGGCAACAAGTCATTTGGTATTGTCGCAGTATAGCAGCCTGAGCTGGTGCTAGGCATCTTGCTGCAATGTGCATACGGTTGCACCTAGCAACCTCTCTGTTAGGTGTGTGTGTGCATGTTATGCACTTTGTATGTCTGGTGTGCACGTGGTTTATGTTAGGTGTGCACTGTGACTCTTTCCTTCACTGTGGCTGCCCGTGGCAACGTTTGGTTTGGATGTGTACATGAGGTGGCAGTGTCTCGGCCTTCTGGCTGACTCCCAGGACATGGTTGCCACCCATGTCGTTGCCCGCGGTAACAGCTGCAGTGTGATCTTATTTGGACACTTCCCCTTTAAGTGGTTTAACTCCCTGGTTAGTGTTGGAAGGGTTAATTCCCTCTCCTTGTGTGTCTGTGTGGGTGTGGCCACTTTGGGCTATAAAGCCTCTTTGCAGATCTGAAGCTGAGGGGTTCTTCAGCCATGCTTTGCTGGAGACACCCTCCTGGCTATTCCAGACAAATTGTTGTTATAAATTGTAAATTGTAAATTGTCTACATTGTTATACACGATGTTATGAGGATGTGTTTGTGTGTCATGTCTATTGATTGCAGTGTATGGTTTCCTGGTGTCCTGTGTGGTGTGTGTGCTCTGTCTATTGTGTTTGTGGATAGCAGCACTGATACTTGGGTCCCAGGCTCTGTGTCTGTGGCAGGTAGGTGTTTGTACTAGTTGCACTTACCTGCCATTGCCATATCACTGTTCCAGTCCCCCTGTCTTTATAGTTTGGCCATCTTTAGACTCCTATTTCTCCATGTCCAGGGAGTGAAACCACTTAAAGGGGAAGTGAGTGAAACACTGCAGCTGTTACCGCGGGCAACGACATGGGTGGCAACCATGTCCTGGGAGTCAGCCAGAAGGCCGAGACACTGCCACCTCATGTACACATCCAAACCAAACATTGCCACGGGCAGCCACAGTGAAGGGAAGAGTCACAGTGCACACCTAACATAAACCACGTGCACACCAGACATACAAAGTGCATAACATACACACACACCTAACTGAGAGGTTGCTAGGTGCAACCGCATGCACATTGCAGCAAGCTGCCTTTCACCAGCTCAGGCTGCTATACTGCGACAATACCAAATGACTTGTTGCCCGCGGCAACCACAAGTAAGGCAACAAACTAGCGGCCCTCACCTGTGGTTGAACAACCAAACAAAACCGCAGGCAACAGCATATGGTTCAGGAGTGACGACCATGAACATGGCCGTGACACTGAGTTTGTTTAACAGTTAATTTACAAATCTCAGATTTCAAAAATGAAATTTCCTGCTGCATTATGGAGAGCTGTCTACAGATCAGACAGCATCCAAACCTCCGAAGAGTGGAACCTGAAATAAAAGCACAACAATTCCTGCACAGAACCAGGTCTGCCATTTTAAAGAGGGGGAATATTTTAAACAAACAAATCTAACTTTTTTAGATTGTATCCACCTCCAGATTACCTCCTGAGTATCTCCTGAATATCTCAGATGCACTTGAGAATTCTGCAAGCTATATGACCCTCCAATTAATACAGACCTTCAAAGCCCAAAATTAATATAGGTTCCAAGACCAAACCACAAAATTAACACAAATCTCCAGAGAAACCCCCAAATTCAGGGTCGGATTGGCTGTAGAGCTTACATGGAAATTTCCTGGTGGGCCAATGCCCAGGGGGTCGCCTGAGTCCGTCTCGCGGCCGGCAGAAGTTTTTGGTGGATGTATTTTGTGCTGCTGGCAGTATTTTGTGATGGACTGTGGTATTTAGCCCTGTTGGGGGGTATAATGTGCCACAATATGGTATTGCTGGCCCTGCCTACTTATGTTGGCCCTGCCTACCATGAATTTGGACCCGACTACAAAATGGGGCCACTTTTAGTATTTTTTCAAGGGCTACTTTAAGTTCCCAGTCCGCCCCTGCCCAAATTAATAGTAAGAGAGATACCATCGCACACTCAAGGTTATCATGCAAATTAAAATTATTTTATTCCGACATATCCTCCAATGGGTACATAAGTAATAACAGAGAGATGCCAAAATATAGTGACTCCGAGTCTTTATGATGTTTCGGTCGCTCCGGACCTTGGTCACATAAGTCCCAAAAGTAGAGTGTAGGAAGTTAGGAGGACCCCCGTGGGACAGCAGGAACACGCTGTGGGGGGAGACTGCGAACCAGGGCCCACCCAAATTACAGAGACAGCCAGACTAGACTACAAAATTATTACAGACCTCAAGACCCAAACATTAATATTACCTTCAAAAAGACACCAAAATTAATTTAGACTCTAAAATTAAGATTCCTAGACCAGATGCCAAAATTAATACACACCTCCAGACAGACCCAAAAATTAACAGACTCCCTGCACCCCACAATTAATAAAGACCTCCAGATCAGACCCCAAAATGAATATAGACCCAAGATCAGTCCCCACATTCATACAGACCCTAAATCGGCCTCCAAATTCGTACAGATCCCAGCCCCCAAATTCATCCAGACCCCAGATCAGCTGCTTAATTCATACAGACCCCAGATCAGATGCCAAATTAGACCCCAAATTCATACAGACCTCAAATCAACCCCCAAATCAGTACCAATTTGTTTTGTGTGTGTAAGTTTGGTGTCAGTTGTATATGCATGTATGGTGTTTGTGTGTATACACATGGTTTGAGTGTATATGTATGCGTGTATAGTTTGTAGAAGTGTATGTTTGTGTGTATACTGTATGTATATAGTTTGTAGATGTGTGTATGTTTGTATAGTTTGTAGATGTGTGTTTCTGTATGTGTGTATATATGTTATGAGTTTATATGTATGTATTATGTGTGGATATATATGTATCTATAGTGTAAATTGTTAGTCAGTGAAAGGAGAAGTGATTAGAGCTCTTTATATTTCCCCAAGATTCCTGGCATATGTGCATTAGGCTCAAGGAAGTATTTATCTCTTCCAGGGAAAACTAGATGAGATATAATAGATCTAGTACAGCCAGGGGTGGATTGGGAACCTAAAGTGGCCCTGGTAAATAATACTTAAAAGCGGCCCCATATTGTAGGGGGGTCTTAATTGACAGGAGGCGGTGCAATAAAAGTAGGGGGGTCAGCAATACCATAGCGCAAAATACCGCATACCACAGTGCCGCACAGTATCTTGCCTCAAAAGCTGTCCCTCTGAGTTGGCCATCATTAGAGGCCATTTTCTCTCCTCCTCCTCTTCCAGTTGTCTCTGACTGAGATATGGAGCAGGGTGCTTAGGAGGTGAGATGCGGGACATAGTTAAATTCAGGAGGTCATGGTGTGAGCTGGGTACATGAGAACCTGATTCTAACAGAGTTAATTACCACTGATACCCAGCCAGCAGCAGAGATGGGGGCTTGGGTGGCCCTCTGGGCATCGTCCTTCCAATCTTCCTCGGAGTACAGCTGAGTATTCCGAACAAAGAGTAGTTTGCTAAGGACTATAGTAAGTCCTGTTACAGGCCTGGATGTTTATAGAATGATGGGCAGGTTGGTAGTGGGGCCAGTCATTCCCTTTTTGACCATTACAAGTTTTCTTTGTAACTCAAGTCCAGTTCATATCTGGGATATTTAGTTGCAAGGTGTGCTCTGAAGAGAGCCATCTGATGAGTCAGAACCTGTCTGGAGAGACTGTTACCCTGAAGGTGAACATTTACTCCTGGTGTGAGGTAACACATTAATGTAATTTTGTTTGCGTGGTTGGCAGTAATCCACGTGTATAGCCAGGGAGACTTGTATGTTTAGTTAGAGCTTAGGGGTTGATTTGTGTCTTGAGACTGAATGTGAAGAACTGCGAAGACCTGTTGGAAATAGACCTCTGTGTCACTGTCTCCAATGGCATTTGATCTCCTTTGGCCAAATGTTACAGAGCTGATTCCCGCAATGGGGGTCATTTACCAACAGTTTATTTTGTGACTTTTTAAATGCCTGAGCGACGATATTTGTTGCACGGATGTTTTTATATTGCGTTTGACACAAAGTAGTGTTGGCAGTGGTGGGGGACAGCAAAAAGGAATAGAAGTTGCTGAAAATCGTCTAGATTTTCCAGCAGGCGCAAGGACTGGCAAAGATACCTAACTGTACAAAAAATACCATCAAACAATTAAGGCCTGGGGGGATTCTCTCTGGTAGTTAGGATAAGCGGGCACAGTACAGAGGCAAAATGCAAGTTTGTAATTCAAACTTCAGTGTTTATTCACACATGGTGCCAAAAACAAAATGTCACTTTTGCAGTGTTGGTGTTACTTCACACCTAATGGCAAGTTAATATAACTAAAAGTCGCCTTGGTGGCAGTTCTGCCCTAGATTGTCCAAATACAGGCTTTAGGCAGTCTGACTCATGGTTCACAGCTCTCAAGCCCAGCACAGGCCTCAGATCCCAGCACACAGACACGGCTTCTGAGCCCAGCTGTCTATTTAAGGACAGCTAGGTGCTGCTAAAACCCAGACCGGCACTTAAAATCCGGTCCAGTATTTGACCTCAAATGGCTGTAAATAAGCCAAGCAGCACATGCTGAGAGGAAAATACCTGTTTTACCAGACCAAACCTCTCACTGTGTCACATACCCCTCCCCTTTGTTCAACCCTGAGGGGGTGAACACACGCCAGACAGTGTACTCGGGTGTCACGGCTGAGGATGGGGGAAACCCTCAGCCGGGCGATGCCAGAAGATGTTAGTGGGTGCTCGGCTAGAACAACAGACTTAGGGAGCAGGTCACCTCCTAGAGCATCCCTAATCTGACCCTGACTCCTAGCTGTATGAGCCGACCTTGATGGTAGGAGGGCTCATACTCAGGAACCTTGGATCCCTACTGACCCTCCGACAGATCCCTGAGCTAGAAGCTGGGTAGACAACCTGTTCCTCCTGGACGCAGAGAAACAGGAGTCTAAAGTGGCCAAGCTACATAGAAAGGGGAAGCTAAACAACTTATGGCAATGGCAGGTAAATGCAACAAGAATAACACCTACCTGCCACAGATACAAAGCCTGGAACCCATGTGCAAGTGCTGCTGTCCACACCAAACATAAACGGACACAGCACACACCACACATCACACAGTAACCCAGGACCATAGGCTGCAATAGAGAAGCATACAAAAGACACACCTTCATAACATTGTGTATATGTGAGGCAACAAATCCAAAGCCCTCACCTGTGGTTGAAAACATAGACCAAAACCGCTGACAACCGCATGCGACTAAAGAGTCACGACCATAACCATGATCGTGACACTCCCACCCCTTAAAACCCCCCCACCAAAAGAAAGGGGAAAACTAGTGAGGGACCCATTAAGAGGATAGGAGAAGGGGAATCAGCGTCATAAAATGCACGTCTCCCCAGGACTGCTGCCGGCCCCTGGAGCAACACACAGGAACTAGGAGCCGACTGCCAGGCTCCAGAGCAACACACAGGAACCGGAGACCAGCAAAAAAACAGCCCGGGGAGACCGCACTGACACTGCGTCCACTCTCCACTCACGTCCCCACTCCAGTCGCTTCCAGCAGACACTCCTAACCAGCACGCAGCCGGAACACTACCGGAATGCTGCCAGCAGACGACCAGAGATAGGAACATGGAGAGGGACGAGGGATCACCAACACGGACACGGAACGTAAGGTGGCGGGGAATAAGCCACCAACTGTGCCGTTAACGGTGATCCCCAAAATGCTCTCCCTCTGGAGAACGCGCATGCACCCCACAACATATGGCGATGTATGCTGCACCCTCTTCCGAAGGTCTGCACCGAAGGTCTGAGTGGTTGCTAGGCGCTCACTGTCACAGCATGCAGTTGCCGCTGGCAACATATGTTTGTCTGCACTTTCCCTGTTTGGTGTGCATGGGGTTTATTTGTGTGATGTTGTTTGTACACCTCCCTTTTCAGTAGCCTTCTCCCATGCCTGGTGTAGGAAGGGTTAACTCCCTTCTGTGTGTGTGAACACTGGGTGTGCCTGTGTGGGTGTGGCTACATGGGCTATTTAGCTTTTGCTGTGAGCAGTAGTCAGAGGGGTACTTCAGCCATGGTCTGCTGGAGTCATCCTCCTACATATATACCATCTGCCAGTGGGGGCCACCCTTGTGGTCATACTGTCACGGCTGAGGATGGGGGAAACCCTCAGCCGTGCGATGCCAGAAGATGTTAGTGGGTGCTCGGCCAGAACAACAGAATTAGGGAGCAGGTCACCTCCTAGCGCATCCCTAATCTGACCCTGACTCCTAGCTGTATGAGCCGACCTTGATGGTAGGAGGGCTCATACTCAGGAACCTCGGATCCCTACTGACCCTCCGACAGATCCCTGAGCTAGAAGCTGGGTAGACAACCTGTTCCTCCTGGACGCAGAGAAACAGGAGTCTAAAGTGGCCAAGCTACATAGAAAGGGGAACCTAAACAACTTATGGCAATGGCAGGTAAATGCAACAAGAATAACACCTACCTGCCACAGACACAAAGCCTGGAACCCATGTGCAAGTGCTGCTGTCCACACCAAACATAAACGGACACACCACACATCACACAGGAACCCAGGACCATAAGCTGCAATAGAGAAGCATACAAAAGACACACTTCATAACATTGTGTATAACATAAACTTATACATAAACTTAAACTTATGACCACAAGGGTGGCCCCCACTGGCAGATGGTATATAAGTAGGAGGATAACACCAGCAGACCATGGCTGAAGTACCCCTCTGACTACTGCTCACAGCAGAGGCTAAATAGCCCATGTAGCCACACCCACACAGACATACCCAGTGTTCACACACACACACACACACAGAAGGGAGTTAACCCTTCCTACACCAGGCATGGGAGAAGGCTACTGAAAAGGGAGGTGTACAAACAACATCACACAAATAAACCCTGTGCACACCAAACAAGGAAAGTGCAGACAAACATAAGTTGCCAGCAGCATGCTGTTACAGTGAGCGCCTAGCAACCGCTCAGGCCGCTCCACTGCCAACAACCTTATTTTGCCAGCGGCAACCACTTGTGAGGCAACAAATCCAAAGCCCTCACCTGTGGTTGAAACCATAGACCAAAACTGTTGACAACCGCATGCGACCAAAGAGTCATGACCATAACCATGGTCGTGACACAGGGACAGGGCATCCTCGTTTCCCTGTAACTGGCCTGTCCTGTGTTCCACTGAAAACTTAAAGTTTCGTAGGGAATGGAACCATCGGGTGACCCGGGCATTTCTGTCCTTGGCCTGGCTCATCCACTTGAGAGGGGAGTAGTCGGTCACCAGGTGGAATTTTCTCCCCAATAAATAATAGCGGAGAGATTTGTGTGCCCAGAGAGCCAGGCACTCTCTCTCCACTATACTGTACCGGGTCTCGGCTGAGGTGAGCTTACAACTGAGGAAGACAACGGGATGTTCCTCCCCGTTGACTTCCTGAGACAGTACAGCACAGAGGCCTACTTTGGAGGCATTGGTCTGAACTATAAACTCCCTTTTGAAATCGGGCGTCACCAAAACAGGGGACCCGCACAGGGCCGACTTCAAAGCGGAGAAAACCTCTTCCGCCCGATCATCCCAGCAAACCATCGTTGACTTGTGTCCCTTCAAGAGTCCTGTCAAGGGCGCAGTTAGAGTAGCAAAGTGGGGAACAAACCTCATGTAATAGCCCACCATTCCCAGGAAAGACTTTTTTTTGCCTAGTGGTGATATGTCGGGGCCAATTCCATATCGCCTCTATTTTGCTTCACTTAGGGTTTGATGACTCCGCACTCAAAGACATACCCCAGGTACTTAGTCTCCTCTAACCCTATCGCACATTCTTTTGGGTTAGCGGTTAGTCCCGCCTTCCGAAGGGAGTCCACTACAGCCTGCACTTTGGGTAGGTGACTTTCCTAATATTGTCCAGGTAAGCTGAAGTGTACCGACGATGTGGACGAAGCACAATGTCCATAAGCCGTTGAAAAGTGGCAGGGGCACCATGCAGACCAAAGGGTAGCACCTTATACTGATACAGCCCCTCAGGTGTGATGAAGGCAGATTTCTCTCTGGCAACCTCCTTTAAGGGCACCTGCTAGTACCCTTTTGTGAGGTCCAAAACAGAAAAATACTGGGCTTGTCCTAACCTCTCGATAAGCTCATCCACTCGGGGCATGGGATACTCATCGAATTTGGAAATCTCGTTAAGTTTACGAAAATTGTTACAGAACCGCAATGTCCCATCTGGCTTGGGTATTAAGACTATAGGACTGGCCCACTCACTTTTAGACTCCTTAATGACATCTAGTTGCAGCATTAACTGCACTTCCTCTGAGATGGCTTGTCGCCGAGCCTCGGGTACCCGATATGGTTTTAACCGAACTTTTGCCTGAGGTTCCGTGAGAATGTCATGCTGGATTGTGGAAGTGCGTCCGGGAAGGTCAGAGAACACATCCGTGTTCCAACTAACTAACTCCCTGGCCTTCTGAGCCTGTGTAGAGGAGAGGCTGTCAGCAACGTTTACGGCAGCAACTGTTTCCCTTGCATCAGACAAAGAGGCCGGAACCTCTTCCCCTACATCTTTGACGCGGGCTGTCTTTCATAGAGGTCTCCCGATCCTTCCACGGCTTAAGCAAATTAACATGGTAGATCTGTTCTGGATTTCGCCGCCCTGGCTAGTGTACCTTGTAGTTCACATCTCCAACTTTCTCGAGTACCTCGTAGGGCCCCTGCCACCTAGCCAGGAACTTACTGTCCACAGTCGGTACCAGAACCAAAACCCAATCACCCGGGTTAAAGATCCAGACCCGAGCCTGCCGATTATAGACCTGACTCTGGGCTCCCAGAGCTGCCTCCATATGCTCCCTAACAAGAGGCAACACTGTCTCTATCCGTTCTTGCATCTGCGTAGCGTACTCAATAACGCTTTTATACGGAGTGGGTTGTTGCTCCCATGCCTCTTTGGCTACATCCAAGAGACCGCGAGGGTGTCTGCCATATAGCAGTTCGAAGGGCGAGAACCCAGTAGAGGCTTCACGCTGCGAACATGACATAGGGCAGAAGAAGGTCCCAGTCCTTTCCATCTTTAGCCAACATCCTTTTCAACATATTTTTTTATGTTTGGTTAAACCTTTCTACCAGACCATCCATTTGCGGATGGTAAATGGACGTCCGTAGCCGTTTTATGTGCAGCAACTTACAGAGTTCCCTCATCACCTTAGACATAAAAGGGGTCCCCTGATCGGTCGGAACCTCTTTAGGTAGTCCTACTCGGGAAAACATCTCCATTAACTCCTTAGCTATGAGTTTAGCCGATGTATGTCGCAGTGGCACCGCCTCCGGGTACCGAGTGTCATAGTCTAGGATGACTGAGATGTGTTGGTGCTCTCTGGCGGACTTCAGTTTGGGGCCTATGAGATCCATAGCTATTCTGTCAAACGGTACCTCAATAATCAGGAAAGGAACTAGGGGACTACGGAAATGTGGCTGGGGGATAGTTATATGGCAGGTCGAGCAAGACTTACAAAACTCTTCTATCTCTCTCAATATGCTGGGCCAGTAAAACTGCTGTAGTACACGAACCTGTGTTTTCTGCAACCGCAGGTGACCCCCGAGAACGTGCTTGTGGGCTATATCTAAGACGAGTTTGCAATAAGCCTTGGGGACCACCAACTGTTCGAAAATCTCACCCCGTAGTTGGTTTACCCGATACAGCATACTCTGATGAACCACAAAACGGGGAAACACCAACTCGGTCCCAGGTTGTTGTGATTCACCATCTACTATTAACACATTCTCCCAGGCTCGGGATAGGTTTGGGTCCCGGTGTTGTGCAGTACCAAAGTTATCCCCGGAGACATTGCGGTGTGCCAATTCAGGACCCTGCGGCAAGTCCTCCACCTCTCCCACCATCACACTCAGCGGGATTGTCTCCCCCTCTTCCACCGAAGTGGCGGTCACCCCTACCTCTTGCCCTTCGGCCTCGGGTTCCCAGGGTTGTGGCCTCCCCCCTGAGCAAGGCCACTCTGCTGGGGTTACCCCTGACTCATGTGTATTGGCAATTCTCATAGCAGGCCACAGTGCCTATTATGAGTTCATAATGTAGATTTGTGGCGACAGCCACCTCGTGGGCCCATCTACCGGCAACTGTGGTTAGAGACACCAGCGTGGTGGGGTAGTCTTTTAAGTCTCCGTAGATGCACATCACCCCAACCTTTCGGCCAGTATACTCGGTAGACCGCACCAGGGTAGCCCTTACTAGGGTCACCAGACTCCCTGAGTCCAGCAGTGCCTCCATCAGAGTGTCTCCCACTTCCACCTGGCACAAGTGTTCTAGAGACTCTGGGTTGCCTGTTGCACACAGCCTCCTGGCATATAGCGAATGACAGTAGCCATAATTAGTGTCCATGGGCTCAACCCGATGGGTACAGTCAGCCCTTACAAGGCCAGGCTCCTGACACTTCCAGCAGACTATCTGAGCCAGGTCCGCCGTGGGTACATCCCGGGCTGGTTTTATCAGCTCAAATCTCCGGGCCTGTTGGCACTTACACCTGCCTCTCTGCGCCTGTTTCATCCGAAGTCGATTTGCTCATCCCTAGTCAGCAGCATGAAGCAGGGTGTGTCTGTGGAGTGAGAGGCTACAGATCACACCCTGCATGACGCGTGTGAAGGAAACACTGGCCTGTGGACTGATTACCTGACCTGGCTGTGATCCGGCTGAACTGAACTGTAAGTTGGTTGGAACAAGCAATAAACTGTATTGAAGAGACTTTGTTGTGTCCCTGCCTTTCTTCAAAACTGGTCATAGGAGCCCACGGCATTACAATATGTATTGTGTATTTGTATGAAATCAAAGTATGTGTGTGTATATGTATGTATCGTTTTTGTACAATGTCAATGTATATTTGGTGTGTGGCTGTATGTATAATGCATATGTGTCTGTATGATGTGAATGTATATATATGTATGGTGTGTGTATGTATGTTTTCCTTTTTCAATGGGAGGCATATACACTACAGTAAGGCAGTGGTATCCCCCTAGTCTCTTCTCGGTATAGACCCCTGAAGTTGCCTGTCTCCCAGTGTGTGCCTCCTCCTTCAGTCTGCACCCTTCTCTCCCCATGCTCCCTCCCATCCTCATTACCTCTCTTGTCTATCTTCTGTGTTCCTTGCCTAATTGTGGCTGAATCCTTCCTCCTGAGTCCTTCCCCCTCCTCAAAATTTATGCTGATCTTGGCAAACTGCAGCCCCTGTGCGCCCAATTCCCCAGTGTGCGGGTCCCTCTACAGCTGGACGCAGGAACAGCTGTCTAAAAATAGGCAAATCTATATATGTCTGCAATAGAACCATTTCTAGTGAGGAGGAAGGAAACTGTCAGAGCGCTATGACACCCTCCAGCGTGTGCACAGTGTATGACACCCTCCAGCGTGTGCACAGTGTATGACACCCTCCAGCATGTGCACAGTGTATGACACCCTCCAGCGTGTGCACAGTGTATGACACCCTCCAGCGTGTGCACAGTGTATGACACCCTCCAGCGTGTGCACAGTGTATGACACCCTCCAGCGTGTGCACAGTGTATGACACCCTCCAGCATGTGCACAGTGTGTGACAGGTGTACATATAAATTGGGAGGGTCTGTAGTACAGTCCGGCCTCTGCCTCGCAGACCGCCCACCAGGCTGCCCATGCTTGTCAGATCTGCTCCCATCCCATTTTACTATGTTGTCCTCTTTTCCTCTGTGCAGAGATTGTACGGGCCATGACCTTTGTCATTAACCAGGGGATGGCGATGTATTGGGGCACATCCCGCTGGAGTGCAATGGAGATTATGGTACGTGAGACACAAAAGCTTGATCTCAGCATCAGTCTGCTTTGTAGAAAGCCAGTGCTATAGTCTTGTCCCCCTAGAGTCAACGCTTTTTCCTTATATAATGGAAAGAGGTATCTCCCATAGAAAACCCTCTTGCCACCTTTAGGACGTGCCGCCCAATGAGTCAATATCCAACTTTTTAACAAGCCTTGAAACACGCCAAGCTAAATATCCAACGGCACTAGCAAGGTGGTTCTCATTTGCTGGGAAAGACCTCTTTGCATATTATTTTCCCATGGACCTTTGCCACTAAGGGTAGGTTCACCCCCCCCAGCCGTTTAACTTTTCTTGGAGAGAAGAGCCTTTCGGAGTTCACTGGATCTAGCCGTTCCCCGCCAGATCCCAAAGGCTATCATTGGATGCGTTCAGTTTCCAGCATGAGTGCCGGGTTTGAAATGGGCAAAAAAAATAACGCTACACGCACCAAAACCCGGAAACCAGACATATGCAATTATAGTCGAAGGGGTCCAGAGGTGTGTGGCAGTGTCCAGCTAGGCCGGATATGGTGAACTACGACAGGTTGTTGTATTTTGAGATGTAGTGAACCTTAAAGAGATTGTTTGAACATTAAAGAGATGAATACTCCTCCTTGATGCTTGGTTCTAGGTCTATAGGTCCACCACTGTCTTCACTGTTTTGTTCCCCAAATGTAAACCTCTGTCATGAACAAGTGCTGCTTGGGGGACACTTCGCTGCGGCAGCCAGTCATTTCCATTATGTGAAAACTAAGACACAGTGTAGACAGTAGTGGACCCACAGAGCCGGAACAGAGCATCAGAAAGCAGGTAAGTTTGCTTACCATAACAGGTTCTGCAGAGTGAAGAGAGGGAGTTATCTTAAAAAAAACACATGGTCATTAAAGAGGTTGTCTAACTTCCAAGTCATTTTTTTGTTTTTTCACTGTCGCATTCCATACTTTTTTTTTTACATTTTCATGGCTTTCTGGGAATGAGTTTTATTTTTCAATGTCACCATTTCCGGGTACATATCATTTATTTTGTATTGGGGGTGGGGGGTTGGAAATGCAATAAAAACTTCCAGCAACTGCATTTTTGCCAACTACTATTTGGTAAAAATAACCTGTTAAAGGGGTTGGCCCATCGCAGACATTGATACCATGTCAGATAGGTGTGGGTCCCATCTCTGTGAGTTTCTCCTATCTTCAGGACATGTCCCCAAACTGAAAGAAAGCACACTGCGCAAACGCAGCCACCCTCAAATCACCAACAATTTTTGGAAATCCCATAGCAGTGAATGGGGGGCAAGCTGGCAGTATGCTCTTCTTGACTTCAGGGCCCCATATCTGACATTGACGGCATATCCCAGCGATTACACTGAGGTCTGAGATGGGCCAACCGCTTCAACTTTATTCTGTGGGGGGATGGGGAAAAAACAACAAAATGGCCTTCATGACGGATACAGGTGGTGCTCTGGGAATTAGCACCTGCTCATCGAGGGATATATCCACCATTTGTCATTAAGGAGTAAAGTGGTGGAGAAACTGGAAAACGAGGGACGTGGGTTACTATGTCGTTTTAGTCACTCTTACCTTTGTGTTACCAGGAGGCCTATTCTGTGGCCCGCCAGTTTAACCTCATCCCTCCTGTGTGTGAACAAGCTGAGTATCACCTCTTCCAGCGTGAAAAAGTAGAGACTCAACTCCCTGAGCTGTATCATAAGATTGGTGAGAGTTAAATTCTAGACGACTTCCAATCCACAGTTCGTGGTGACATCACCAACGCTTTGGATTTGTTTCACTCTTGTTTTCACCAGGTGTTGGCTCCATGACCTGGTCTCCATTAGCATGTGGCATGATTACTGGCAAATATGCGGACACTATTCCCGAAAAATCTAGAGCTTCCTTCAAGGTAAGACTATGACACCGTAGACTTACAGGGCCTCCCCATTATGGACAATTTCCAAAGATAAGTTGACCACAGGGTGTACTGGTGGAAGACTGACAACCTGGTTCCCCCTTAACATTGATATTTTTTGGCTGACTATCAATATTAAAATATATTTGTACGTAAAACAATAAACCATTAAGCAAAAAATCTATGAAAATGTCTTACATCCTGGACATTAATGATCAGCTCTTTGTTAGGTATGTACTGGTTTTGTGGATTGCACATGTGCCAGTTCCCAATCTTCAAAAAAATAAATAAAAATTGTTTGCATAATGGCTGTGCTTCTTTGTACAGTCATAACTGTGAAGGGCCAGTTATGCTTGGGCTTACCTAATGTCTCTTTCAGACATATTACCTGTTTCCGCAGCACAGCTAGATGCATTTCACTCAGAAGCAGGGAGTGTCCAGCACTGTACTGCCGTGACATCCTTTTCCTTACTTCCCACTTTCCTTTCAGCTCCAGAGCTTACAGAACAGATAAGGAGGGATAAATCACACTTACAGACACACAGGAGGCTCCTATACTCTTCAGAAGCTGTATAGAAACAGTTGTTTTTATCAGGCTCAGGATTTCAGCTAGCTCTGACACACACCCATTTCCTGTGAACCATCTTCTCGGTCTCTGTTATCACGGACTGATCTTGCCTTGACAACAGGCAGTGGACTGCAACTTAGGTGGAAGTGAGACCCCTAGTGGCCATGACTTTACAGCTTTTTTCACATGGATGCAGGAAGATTTTTTAAATGAAGTGATTTAGAAATTAGCTATTTACACCATTCTCTATTAAATGAAATTGTATGAAAGTGCAGGGACTCTAAGTTTGATATGAAATCAAGTTGTGCTACACTAGCAGATAACACTCCGTAACTGTGTCTTAATGCTTCCTGTATTCTTTGCAGGGATATCATTGGCTGAAAGAAAAAGCAGTGAGTGAAGAAGGAAAAAAACAGCACTTAAAGGTGAAGGATCTGCATCCCATCGCTGAGCGCCTTCACTGCACAGTCACCCAGCTGGCCATAGGTAGGAGAAGACCCTGCACCTTAGTTTATATAGGACTTATATAGTAGTGTGGCCACTTAATAGCAATGTGGGAAAGTGCAGTAGAATACATTGCCTTGGGCTGGCAATAAAGATGAGAAATGTGTCCACATTATAGATGGTCGAACCTATAGTCATAGACAATGTCTTCAAGAGCAGACCAGACAGTTATGCGTTCTAACTTGATTATGACAAAGCCTCTTCTTCTTCTAGCATGGTGCCTGCGCAGCGAGGGAGTCAGTTCTGTGCTTCTGGGTGTCTCCAATTGTGATCAGCTTATTGAGAATTTGGGCTCCATCCAGGTGAGATCCTGTGTTTGTAGGCCCATTGACTAAAATTGCCTTAGAGTTTAACATTAAAGGGGTATTGCAGAACAATCAAAAAGAGGTCCCATGGCCATCAACTGGTTAAAAAAGGGATAAAAGCTTATACTCACCTCCCCGAGCCCATGCTGCTACTGTTTTGATGGTGCACGGGTTCTTACTGTGCTCAACTTCCTGCTCAAGTCCTGACAAAGCAGGAAGTGGCTGTGAATGCATCGATGATCCATCTGTGATTGGCTGAGTGGCATTTCAAGGCATTTGATGCTGTTTTGGGATAACAGCAGAAAGTGGAGCACAGCTTCACTTG
The DNA here is from genome assembly GCF_014858855.1 of Bufo gargarizans. Lineage (NCBI taxonomy): Eukaryota > Metazoa > Chordata > Amphibia > Anura > Bufonidae > Bufo > Bufo gargarizans. The sequence goes on from NC_058081.1 coordinate 18,042,396, forward strand.
GTTTTCAGGAACTACCAAGTCCCTGGTGGACAGTAGTAGATTTATCATCTACTACATATGACATATAATTATGATAGTAAATACCAAGTAGCCAGAGCTGAAGAATGTCCAAGATTGACATGTAGTGTAATTTCCATTCTTCATCTATAGATACTTGGTATTTCTTATCCGCCTATCATATGAAATGAATGTATGCCATCTCCAGTCTTCCAGAAATGGTAAGAAACTTTGACTTGTGCACCAACCTCTCTTCCCACCAAACAATTAAACGGCTTGCCCTATCTCAGACATTGATGATATATCACTAGGTTATGGTTCAATCTTTGTTTATTGAAACAATGGCATAATAAAGTTTACAACATAGCCTGAAAGGTTTCACATTCATTTTATCATTGAGAATCAGTGAGATGAAGGATTAATGATATAATATCTTAACAATCAATAAGTTGGTGGATTAACACGGGGGACTAGACATACACAATAGGCTTGTATGTTTACCGGCTGTCTGAAACCGGGGATAACAAATACACAAAGACATAGGGGGGGGGACAGACTAGGGGGCAAGGGAGGGAAGTCTGGATTCAGTAACAAGTATATTGTATGAGTAGTGTAGTGCTGTTCAATTTACCAGCTGTATGGAACCAGGGATAGCAGACTCACAAAATCAGAGGGGGGGGGGGGGGGGAGAGGCCAGAGAACAGTAGCTGGTGAAGCTGAGGATGTTCTGCACTACCAAGTAACCATGGTATCACAGTTCAGGAGCTATGAGTCTCAGTACTACCAGTAGCCAACCAGTTTGCAAAACGGGATGAGTTCCGAAATTGGAACCATGGCTCCCAAGAGCGTGAGAAAATCTGTATCTGGTTATGGGATTCTGACCCAAGCTCTTCCATACGAACTAGGATGTCCAGGGCTGAGATCCAGGTTATTCTCTGCAAGCTGTCCGTGGACCTCCATCTGCGGGGGATAATTTGCCTCATGGCCTGTACAAAGATTCTAAGCGCCCCGGATATATGGACAGTAAGGCAATCAATGGTGAGGGTGTAACGTTAGGGTGATATAGAGCATTGTTTAGGGAAAAGACGTCTGACCATAAAGAGGAGACTCCTGGGCACTCCCACCATATATGAAGCATGGTGCTCACCGCTGAGTTACAGCGTCGGCACGTGTCAGGAACCGAAGGATAGAATCGGTGGACCTTCACTGGAGTTCTGTACCATCTCGTAAGTATCTTATAGTTAAGTTCCTGTAGTCGACAAGAGACAATGGACTTGTGCGTGTACAGGAGTGCTCTTTTCCACTGATCATCAGATAATGAGGTGTTCAATTCCCTCTCCTAATCAGTCGCAAACTTAGCATCTGCAATTTGAGACTTGAGTGGCCCGTCTCCAATCTCCCCAGTGCCCAACAAGCCGTATACTAGAGAGATAGCATGCCCGGACAAGAATCCGCTAGGAATAGCTTCTCAAAGTCAGTAAAGCGGGCTGACGCCTGCGATCCGGGGGCCAGGGAGTGGAGGAAGTTGTGGAGCTGGAAGTAGAGAAACCATTACCCTGGGGATCTTGGTAGTAAGTGTGATAGGTCAGCCACAGGGCGTATACCAGTGTTCCCGAAGCGATCTCGTATCCTGATCAAGGGTGAAGAAGTGGCGTGAAAGGACAGTAGGTGCCCAATAGCCTGCCGGCAGATTAGGACAGTTGTTAAGAACCGTTAAAGGGCCATAGGCCGTGATCAGATTGAGTTTGGATGCACGAATTAACCCAGGATTTAGCAAGCATATGAAGGAGGGATGGATGTTTGGGATCGAGTAATTGTCTCTGGTATGTTTGCGGCAACCAAAAAATACCAGTTGCTAGGGAAGGGTCTAGTTCGTGGACCATCTCCACCCATAGTTTCCTTTCCCGGTTATGGAAAAGATCTAGGACACAGTTTGCTATCGCAGCTCTATAATAAGAACTAAAATTGGACAAGCCTGCTCCTTCCATGGTTTTGGGGCAAGATAAGATAGCGTAACTAAGCCTGGCTCTGGACCCAACCCATGTAAATATAAATTGTGAGGCTAGCTTGCGAATCTGACTAAAAAACATTTGTGGTAGGACACACGGGACCATCTGAAACAAGTATAAAAGCTTGGGAAGGATGTCCATCTTAAGAGCGTTAATCCTCCCAAACCACGAAATATGGAGGGGAGACCACCACTGCAGACTGGTGGTAATAGCGCTGATGATAGGTTTATAGTTTAGTTTGTATAGGTGTGCTGGATTGGCTGGTAGGTAAATTCCTAGGTGTTTGATGGCGGGTGTAGCCCAACGGAACGAGAAGATGTCTCTGATATGGGTAACCTCCCGCTGCGGAAGAGTAACATTCAGGATTTCGGATTTTTGCACGTTCACCTTGAAGTTACTAAGGTGACCAAATGTTTCAAATTCACGGAGGACCGAGGGTAGACCCACTCTCGGGGAGGACAAATACTGGAGGAGGTAATCCGCAAACAGAGACAGCTTATGCTTGGTACGTCCCACCTGTAAGGGGAGAGAGGGCAGCCCTGACGTGTCCCATTTCGTATCTCAAAGGGGCTGGAGAGCATTCCGTTGACTCGTACCTGGGCCGAAGGGGAGGTATAGAGCGCCACAATCCTACCTATCATCTTAGATCCCAATCCTATATGCTCTAATGTTCTAGAGAGAAACTGCCAATTCACCCTATCGAATGCCTTCTCAGCGTCGACTGAGAGAAGACACAACGGTGTCGTGGATTGTCTCGCCTTGTAAATAATACCAATCGATTTCAGAGTATTATCTAGCGCCTCCCTGCCGGGGATGAATCCGACTTGTTCCCTGTGAACGCAGCTGGGTATACAGTATATGGATGCAATCTCAGGGCCAGCAGCTTCGCATACATTTTCTGATCTACATTAAGTAGGGATATCGGTCGATAACTTGCGCATAGGTCCTTTCCTGGCTTAGGGATCACTGTGATATGGGCACTAAAGGTTTGGCGGGGAAAGGGGTTGGATCTGGAAATATGATTCAATGCCCGTAATAGAACACGTGACAGGACTTCACCCAGTAACTTATAAAAACGAGGGGTCAGGCAATCAGGTCCTGGGCTTTTCCCCGTTTTGAGATCTTTAATAACGTATAAAAGTTTGGGAGCCGCAAAATCATCTTCCAGGTCTGAGGCTGCAGAGTCCGAGATGCGTGCTGGGCCGAATTTCTGCAAGTATTGCTGCATTTCAGTTAAGCCTGAGTCTGATTCACAGCCTCTCCCGGTATTAAAATTATAGAGCTTCTCATAGTAGGCCCTAAATTCAGAGGTGATATCTGACGGGGCACGAACCCGGCCTCCGGTGTGTGAGTTTATAGAAGACACTATGGGTGAGGGGCAATTGGGGATGTAAGGCCCTTGCTCACCATTTTCCACATTTATTGCCGTATTCGAAGAAGCCGTATTTGATCCGGTCTCGCACACAAAGCGATTTTTGATTGAAAATCCGAAGGATTTGTTAACGGGTCGAAGATAAACCAGCTTTAAGCTGATATGAAGGGGAAGTTTTGTTTAGTGTCTCTCCACTATCCATCTGGCGGATTTGAATGAAGTCCGCAATAGCGGAGCGGATGTCCGATAAACAGACCAGATCGTTAAGCAAATTATCATTTAGCCTCCAGGTAAACGAGCGGCGTCCCAGTGGTGACGGGCTCAGGAGGCCACATACTGGGGCGTGATCAAACCACAGGAAGCCATCCATAGAGCATCGGGGCCCAGAATCCAAGAGCTGGTGTGAGATAAACAGATAATCTAGCCTGCCATAGCTGTTATGAGCTTGAGAATGGAAGCTGTAGTCCCTAACCCCGGATGCAGCACCCTCCATAGATCAACCAGGCGGAGCGATGCCAGGTTGGCCTTAAACCTGTTGTGGGACACTAGGGAGATCGAGGACTTACCGGTAGAGGAGTCCAGGGAAGGGTCCAACACCATGTTGAAGTCGCCTCGGAGTATGATAGGGGAACCATCTGCGAAGCTTGAGAGACGTCTGAGCACTATCGTACCCAAGGAAACCTGCCCCTGATTGGGAAAATAGACGTTAGCAACCGTGTATACTGAGAGATCCACGGACAGCTTTAGGAAAACATATCGCCCTTTGTGATCAATATCAGAGGAAAGTACCACTGGCCGAAAGCTTTTATGAAAAGCAATGGATGCCTTTTTTGTAGGGTGAGGACTATGATACCAAGTGTTGTAGTAGCCATGTGTACATTTGGGTATCGATTGGGCCCTAAAATGGGTTTCCTCGAACATAACTAACATGCGCTTGCGGTGGAAGCGGTATAGGATCTGACTTCTTTTCTCTGGCTTATTGAGGCCTCTAGCATTGTAAGAACAGAAGGAGAGGTGGGACATTGTGAAGTACAACAGTATGCCCAGATAACTAGGCGCGATAAGAGGTAATTCTGAGCTAAGAGGGGGGTCAGAAAGGAGAGAAACACTAGGGTGACGCGAGGGAAGGTGAGGGCACGTAGACAAGCTCCTATGGGAGCGAGCCAAATGAGGCTCAGTTAAACTAAGTGGAGACAAAAGCCACAGTCGACACTAGGTGTCGCAAACCCTATGTGGGAGGTGAAGAGGCCAAGGGTCAGCGAGCGGCCTTACTTGTCTTCGGTCATAAAATAGAAGCATATTTTAAAAGTGAACAGAGCAGAATACAGAAAAGAGCGGTAATAAAATGAAGCGATAGAATGTACGAACATGGGACATCATGTCCCGCATAGGATCGGTGACCTCAGTCCGCAGGTTTTTGGAGTCGTCTACAGTCGTGGTCAAAAGTTTTGAGAATTACATAAATATTGGAAATTGGAAAAGTAGCTGCTTAAGTTTTTATAATAGCAATTTGCATATACTTGAGAATGTTATGAAGAGTGATCAGATGAATTGCGTAGTCCTTCTTTGCCATGAAAATTAACTTAATCCCAAAAAAAAACTTCCACTGCATTTCATTGCTGTCATTAAAGGATCTGCTGAGATCATTTCAGTAATCGTCTTGTTAACTCAGATGAGAATGTTGATGAGCACAAGGCTTGAGATCATTATGTCAGGCTGATTGGGTTAAAATGACAGACTTGACCTGTTAAAAGGAGGGTGATGCTTGAAATCATTGTTCTTCCATTGTTAACCATGGTGACCTGCAAAGAAACGCGTGCAGCCATCATTGCATTGCATAAAAATGGCTTCACAGGCAAGGATATTGTGTCTACTAAGATTGCACCTCAATCAACAATTTATAGGATCATCAAGAACTTCAAGGAAAGAGGTTCAATTCTTGTTAAGAAGGCTTCAGGGCGTCCAAGAAAGTCCAGCAAGCGCCAGGATCGTCTCCTAAAGAGGATTCAGCTGCGAGATCGGAGTGCCACCAGTGCAGAGCTTGCTCAGGAATGGCAGCAGGCAGGTGTGAGCGCATCTGCACGCACAGTGAGGCGAAGACTTTTGGAAGATGGCCTGGTGTCAAGAAGGGCAGCAAAGAAGCCACTTCTCTCAAAAAAAAAACATCAGGGACAGATTGATCTTCTGCAGAAAATATGGTGAATGGACTGCTGAGGACTGGGGCAAAGTCATATTTTCCGATGAAGCCTCTTTCCGATTGTTTGGGGCATCAGGAAAAAGGCTTGTCCGGAGAAGAAAAGGTGAGCGCTACCATCAGTCCTGTGTCATGCCAACAGTAAAGCATCCTGAGACCATTCATGTGTGGGGTTGCTTCTCATCCAAGGGAGTGGGCTCACTCACAATTTTGCCCAAAAACACGGCCATGAATAAAGAATGGTACCAAAACACCCTCCAACAACAGTTTGGTGAAGAACAATGCATTTTCCAGAACGATGGAGCACCGTGCCATAAGGCAAAAGTGATAACTAAGTGGCTTGGGGACCAAAACGTTGACATTTTGGGTCCATGTCCTGGAAACTCCCCAGATCTTAATCCCATTGAGAACTTGTGGTCAATCCTCAAGAGGCGGGTGGACAAACAAAAACCCACTAATTCTGACAAACTCCAAGAAGTGATTATGAAAGAATGGGTTGCTATCAGTCAGGAATTGGCCCAGAAGTTGATTGAGAGCATGCCGAATTGCAGAGGTCCTGAAAAAGAAGGGCCAACACTGCAAATACTGACTCTTTGCATAAATGTCATGTAATTGTCGATAAAAGCCTTTGAAACGTATGAAGTGCGTGTAATTATATTTCACTACCTCACAGAAACAACTGAAACAAAGATCTAAAAGCAGTTTAGCTGCAAACTTTGTGAAAACTAATATTTGTGTCGTTCTCAAAACTTTTGGCCACAACTGTAGATGACCTCTGTGGCTTCGGGTTCGCTATCTGCCAAGTTTCTCGTCTCTGGGCGGGAGGCACAGTTGGCTCGTGGGGCCAGTCAGGTAAGTCCATCATTGGGAGATGAAAGGTGGACAGGAGCTTCAGGAGGTCCGCCGGAGATCTGAAAACCGCTGACTTCCCCTCCTTTTGACAATCAGTTGGAACGGGAAACCCCATCTGTAGTTGATAGCGTTATCTCGCAAGGTGCTCAGGAGAGGTTTTGTGGCCTTCCGCAGCATCAGGGTGCGCCGGGCGAGGTCCGGCAAAATGATACAGTCAAAAGACATGGTGGCTGCCCTGGCGGCTCTGAGAATAGCCTCTTTCTCTTTGTAAAAGTGGATCCGACATATAATGTCCCGTGGTCGGGCAGGGTCAGAGGGTTTCAGGCCTAGTGCTCTGTGTATCCGGTCTATTTATATCACTAGGTTATGCCATCAAAGTCAGATAGGTACGTGAGTGCTGTCTCTTCACTGCTATGGGAGCTACAAAAAAAGCCAAGCAAGCATGTTTGGCTGCTCTTGGAAGTCCCCTAGTGGTGAATGGAGCGCGCACAGCACATACAGTATCTCAAAAAAGTCCCCCCCTTAGATTTTTGGAAATATTTTCATGGGACAACACTGAAAATATGACACTTTGATACAATGATGTAAAGTTGTCAGTGTACAGCTTGTATAATAGTGTAAATTTGGTGTGCCCGCAAAATAACTCAACACACATCCATTAATAAGAGGAAATTATATCACCAGTAGGTGATAAAAGACACAAGTGCTGGTGCACAATAACAATCAGCTAGTCCTTGGAGTTTGCACTGTTATCTAGTGCCAGTCTGAGTCACCAGGTAGTGTGCTGCTAGGATGGTAAAAATGGTTAGTCAATGGTTAGTGCTGCTATAGTCCCTACCCTCAGTACCTTGTTCGTTCTTTACTCCAAAGTGATCCCGCTGTTGATGCTCCACTGTGTTGCTTCTTCTGGGTTCTTTTTATACAGATGTTAATGTCCTTTTGAGATTGCGGCGCTCTTCTTGCTCTCCTGTCAAACGGCAGCGCGGCCCCGGCCGGAAGCACGCGCGGCGTGAGGGAGCTTGATCCGGTACCCGGGAAACCTGCCTGCGGTGACGTCACCTGGTGCGAGTATAGTGGCCTCCGTAGGACAAAAGACCATAACCTACGCGTTTCAGAGCCAAAGCGGGCTCCTTCGTGAACCCTGACGAAGGAGCCCGCTTTGGCTCTGAAACGCGTAGGTTACGGTCTTTTGTCCTACGGAGGCCAATATACTCGCACCAGGTGACGTCACCGCAGGCAGGTTTCCCCAATATACTCGCACCAGTACAAGCTCCCTCACGCCGCGCGTGCTTCCGGCCGGGGCCGCGCTGCCGTTTGACAGGAGAGCAAGAAGAGCGCCGCAATCTCAAAAGGACATTAACATCTGTATAAAAAGAACCCAGAAGAAGCAACACAGTGGAGCATCGACAGCGGGATCACTTTGGAGTAAAGAACGAACAAGGTACTGAGGGTAGGGACTATAGCAGCACTAACCATTGACTAACCATTTTTACCATCCTAGCAGCACACTACCTGGTGACTCAGACTGGCACTAGATAACAGTGCAAACTCCAAGGACTAGCTGATTGTTATTGTGCACCAGCGCTACTGGTGATATAATTTCCTCTTATATATCAAATTAGGGAGAACAGTAGCTCCCTTTTAGACACCCAGCAGCAGGTTCTCCTTATACAGGCAGACTGACACGTAGCAATCCAATAGGAGCGCAGGGGGATCCTCTTTTTATCTTTAACACATCCATTAATGTCTAAACCGCTGGCAACAAAAGTGAGTACACCCCTAAGTGAAAAAGGCCAAATTGTGCCCAAAGTGTCAATATTTTTTGTGGCCACCATTATTTTCCAGCACTGCCTTAACTCTCTTGGGCATGGAGTTCACTAGAGTTTAACAGGTTGTCACTGGAATCCTCTTCCAAGACGACATCACAGAGCTAGTGGATATTAGAGACCTTGTGCTCCTCCATCTTCTGTTTGAGGATGCCGCAGAGATGCTTAATATGGTTTAGGTCTAGAGACATTCTGGGCCACTCCAGAAACTTTACCCTCAGTTTTTTTTAGTAAGGCAGTGGTCGTCTTGGAGGTGTGTTTGGGGTAGTTCTCATGTTAGAATATCGCCCTGCGGCCCAGTTTCTGAAGGGAGGGGATCATGCTCTGCTTCATTATGGCATAGTACATATTGGCATTCATGGTTCCCTCAATGAACTGTAGCTTCCCACAGCCAGCAGCACTCATGCAGCCCCAGACACACTTGTCTTTGTACTCCTCTCCAGGTTGCCGCCATGCACACTGGACACCATCTGAACCAAATAAGTTTATCTTGGTCTCATCAGACAAGAGGACATGGTTCCAGTAACCCATGTCCTGCTTGTCTTCAGCAAACTGCTTGTGGGCTTTCTTGTGCATCATCTTTAGAAGAGTCTTCCTTCCGGGACGACAGCCATGCAGACCAATTTGATGTACTGTGCAGCGTATGGTCTGAGCACTGACCGGCTGACCCCACACCCCTGTAACCTGTGCGGTAATACTGGCAGCACTCATATAACCTCTGGATATGATGCTGAGCAAGTGCACTCAACTTATTTGGTCGACCATGGCGAGGCCTGTTCGTAATGAAACCTGTCCTGTTAAACCACCAGTACTGCAGCTCAGTTTCAGGGTGTTGGCAGTTTTCTTATAGCCTCGGCCATCATTATGTAGAGCAACAATTCTTTTATTCAGATCCTCAGAGAGTTCTTTGCCATGAGGAGCCATGTTGAACTTCCAGTGACCAGTGTAAGAGCGATAACACCAAATTTAACACACCTGCTCCCCATTTACACCTGAGACCTTGTAACACTAATGAGTTACAATACACCGGGGAGGGAAAATGGCTAATTAGGCACAATTTGGCCATTTTCACTTAGGGGTGTACTCACTTTTAAAATATAATCAGAACCGCTGCTCTCATTCAGACAAGACAGGTTCAGACGATCGAAAGTACGTGAAAAGTTTTTTTAGAACGTAGTCAATCACTAGTTCAATAAATACAGTGTCCACCAGAGTCTTTGCTCTAATTTCCTGTATTCAACCAGAAAAAGAGCACAACATAGAGAAGCTCCGCAGGTTTCATCAAATACCCAGCACTTTATTGTACTTACAAAATATTGTAAAAACACGAGCATATAATAATAAAAGCTGGATTCCAATTAAGTGCTCTTAGTTGGCGTGAGGAGACTTGTGGGCCATACATGTTCCTCTGAAATTCTGGAAAGAGAGGGATGCAAATAAGCTCTGCCTCTGATACCACCAGATGTGAGGCAGCTATCCTATAAGTCAATGCTCGACCCTTTAAATGGGCCTTGAGTCATAACTCGGATATTAAATAAGCCAGCACCTCAAATGCAAACAGCTGTTTCAGGGTGATTGCCCTTCATCAGTGGCTCTCTCTCACCAAGGAGAGATAGTACCCCACAAATCCTGACTTAGCCTCTCACCCAGTTAAGCCAGTACTCTTTGCTCTGCACTGATGAGGGGCAATCACCCAAAACGGCTGTCTGCAGATGAGGTGCTGGCTTATTTAATATCAGAGTCATGTCTCAAGGCCTATTTAAAGGGTTGAACACTGACTTATAGAATAGCTTCCTTACATCTGATGGCATTAGAGGCAGAGCTTGTTTAGAGCTCATTTGCATCAGTTTTTTCCATTTATTTTTGGAACTCTAATGGGGGTGATTGGAGTGTGGCCATGCTTGCTCGGTCTTCTCTACTTACTTTGGAAGGCACGGTTTGGAGATTGGTGCGGGTGCCACTTCCTAGTGATCTACCATCAATATCTGAGATGAGACAACCCCTTAATAATACGATCTACTAGAGTACAGCTGTACCACTCACTACGGACTAAGAGTTCAATATGCATGCAGATCACTTCTGCGTTGTCTAGACTCCAGCCTTTTTTCCTACCAGATACCAAAGCTAAATTAGATCGATATCAGCCAAACGTGTGACAAGTTTCATTCAGGATCCAGGAGGAACTCAAAGTGCAAGTTCTTCATATGACTCATTGACTTCTTTTGCTTTATTTCCCACTTCTCCATTTCCAGGTTCTCTCACAGATAACGCCTCAGATCATAATGGAGATAGACCAGATTCTTGGCAACAAACCCAACATAAAGAAAGATTCCCGAGCGTGAGGACCTCCCCTCCGTATTTTGGAAGAATCCTCTAAATGTCCTCAACGACTGAGGTCATAGGACATATGAAATTACGCTCGCCTGGTGCATGGTCCCCCACTCTGGCAGTGCTGAGAGAGCGGGAGGAGTACATTTAGCCAGCAATAATGGAAGGAAAAACAGCTGCCTGCTTAGTACTATGGGGTCAATATAAGCATTACTTCATGTCACCCTGCAAGGGGAGGGGCAGAGATAACACAACTAAACTGGTACTAGCATGAAAAAGATTTAAAGAAGGGCTGATTCATGGCGCTCATATTCCTTATTCCTGATTTTCTCTCTAAAAGGACTCATAGCTCCCTTCTGTCTGTATCACCCTGCAGGGGGAGGGGGCAGACTTATAGCGCATCACCCTGCAGGAGGAGGAGCAGACTCATAGCTCCTTCTATATGTATCACCCTGCAGGAGGAGGAGCAGACTCATAGCTCCTTCTATATGTATCACCCTGCAGGAGGAGGAGCAGAGTCATAGCTCCTTCTATATGTATCACCCTGCAGGAGGAGGGGCAGACTCATAGCTCCCTTCTAGTATGTATCACCCTGCAGGAGGAGGGGCAGACTCATAGCTCCTTCTATTATGTATCACCCTGCAGGAGGAGGAGGCAGACTCATAGCTCCTTCTATATGTATCACCCTGCAGGAGGAGGGGCAGACTCATAGCTCCTTCTATATGTATCACCCTGCAGGAGGAGGGGCAGACTCATAGCTCCTTCTGTATATGTATCACCCTGCAGGAGGAGGGGCAGACTCATAGCTCCTTCTATATGTATCACCCTGCAGGAGGAGGGGCAGACTCATAGCTCCTTTATATGTATCACCCTGCAGGAGGAGGGGCAGACTCATAGCTCCCTTCTATATGTATCACCCTGCAGGAGGAGGGCAGACTCATAGCTCCTTCTATATGTATCACCCTGCAGGAGGAGGGGCAGACTCATAGCTCCTTCTATATGTATCACCCTGCAGGAGGAGGGGCAGACTCATAGCTCCTTCTATATGTATCACCCTGCAGGGAGGAGGCAGACTCATAGCTCCTTCTATATGTATCACCCTGCAGGGGGAGGAGCAGACTCATAGCTCCTTCTATATGTATCACCCTGCAGGAGGAGGAGCAGACTCATAGCTCCCTTCTGTCTGTATCAACCTGCAGGAGGAGGAGCAAACTCATAGCTCCTTCTATATGTATCACCCTGCAGGAGGAGGAGCAGACTTATAGCTCCTTCTATATGTATCACCCTGCAGCAGGAGGGGCAGACTCATAGCTCCTTCTATATGTATCACCCTGCAGGGGGAGGAGCAGACTCATAGCTCCTTCTATATGTATCACCCTGCAGGAGGAGGAGCAGACTCATAGCTCCCTTCTGTCTGTATCAACCTGCAGGAGGAGGAGCAAACTCATAGCTCTCTTCTGGCTAGTTGCGCAGGGAGAGGAGAAGTCTCATTGCGTATACATTTCCGACAAGTTAAAATATGCAATGCAACTGTCCGTCTGGACTCCTCATTAAACAGAGTGGGCAGAAGGAAGACCTCCTTTCCTTTTACATGAAGAGCACAATTCATGTTCTGGCTGTGAGTCATTACCACAGTAGTGATGATCATACATGACTGTGTCTTGGTTGTAACATTATTCCTGTTCTTCCTGTGCCATTCAGCTGTGTCCGGAGCATGCCACCACATCAGACATCGCAACACATGACAATCAGCTCCATCCATTAATAAAAGACCCCTGTACATCCAGACAACGCAACTGACGCTAATAAACATTGACCTCTTGTAAAGCCTGATACAGTTGGTTGTAATGCAGCTGGACTACGGATCCACTGACCCGGATGTTGATTTGGTTCTGTAGATTCGCAGTCGGGTTGGGGTTGGCAGCTGCAGGTCAGACCATCTCCATGTTAACACTAGTAGGATGCTGCTCTTATAGACTCTCATTTGCATGCTATAGCCACTGTAGGCATTGGGCATGAGACGCAAGCAGAAAGCAGAGGAGATAAAACCAAACCGAGGTGACAAATCTATAACTTATTGTGACAGGTGCACAACAAAATCCTCCGATGAGTGGTCGGAAATTAAATATCCGTTTGTAAACCTTTGTATTCAAGTATATACGGCTTTTGTGGGGTGCAGAAAAACTGTTTACCCCCTATTGCCTCCGGGTTATAAGAGGTGGCCGCACAGGAGCAACTCGCGCATGAACTGTTCTGCAAAAGATATTTAAAAAAATGTAGCACAGATGTAATACTCTACTTGAAACACAAGATGGCAGTTCAAGAAATAATTATATAACGGAACAGGTATGAAGCTGTAATCTATTACATGAAACACAAGATGGCAGCAGAGATAACCAAATGAATTATACCAGGGGATCCTGCACAAAGATGAAATGTGCTACATGAGTCAGATAATTTAAAGGGGTTGTCCATTTGCACAACTCCCATTCAAACAACTCTGTCCCTCAAAGATGAGCTTAGTACATCAGGACCCATGAAGACTTCTGCCAATTGGCTGTTGCCTACAGTCTATGATCAAAAATGCATCAGGTCTATCAACTTAAGCGGTGCTCTTCAGAGGGGCCCCCATTGGTATATAAGGGGAGGCTCAAGGGGAGAATCACTTTTTTTCATCCAAAGAATAGCAATAGAAAATCCACTTGAGGAGAATTCCTCTTTAATAATTTTTTTTATGAACAGTGAGGTTCCTATTAGTGGGATCCCTCTTTTCTGGTAAATGGTGGAGACCTCAGATTACAATAGGATTCCAGTTGGCAATCCCGAGGCTTAGTTCTAGCCCAAAAAGGGAATTTTTCCCTTACTCAAGCAGCGTTGACCACAGATGTTATGATATTCTGCTCTATTATCTTTAAATAAGTTTCCCAGTCTCCTAAAAAGGATGACCTACCCTCAGGATAGGTCATAACAGCTGAACGTTGAGAGTCCGACACCCCGCACCTCCACCGATCAGCTATTGCCTGCAGCCTGAAAGCACAGCTCCATTCAAAGTGTAGAGGTCCTACTGGGTTACTGCAGCTAAGCTCCCATGGAAGTGAATTGTAGCTGAGCTACAATAACCCGGCATGGCCACTACACGTTGAGCGGCACTGTGCTTCCTATTCCATTCAAAGTGCTAGTCCTAGTGCCGGAGGCTGCAGGGAAGAACGGATCGGTGGGGGCACGGCGTGCCGGACACTCACCCATCAGATATTAATGATCGATCCTGAAGATGTCATCAGTATCAGGAGCCTGGAGAACCCCTTTAATGAGTATCCATAAAGATAATCATGTTGTCTGTGATTCTGTAATGGTTGAAGCCATTTGACTTTCTACCTTTAATTTATTAGTTTATGTTTAAACAGTACGCTGGACAAAATTTGTTCCGTCTTCCAAGTAAATCATTCAGTCTATAGCCAACAGCAGGGAGTTATTTTCAAACTCATCGAGTACAACAATACTGAATGGTCGGTCATAACTCTCACATCAGCCATGTGAGAGGCCATAGACTAGGGAGGGGATGAGTATTTTTTTTTATTATTAGTTCTGTATTGTGTCTTTTTCGTTAAACTTTTATAGATGTACATAGACTTGGCGCAGGAAGCAATAACCAATTTTTGTGCCCGGTGATAACATCTTCCAAATCTGCAGGGATGAGAAGTTTTAAGCTGACAGACATAAGCTAGGAGATGACTACTGATTGGTGTGACTCGAAGGCAGAGAAGTCATTGCTCAAGCTTGCTTAATAATATTAAATTGAGAATCCAAAAAACACTTTCGAGAGTCCTTGTCTGTGATTGGTGTGTATCTCTAGTATCTGCTGTAAAAACGTTTGTAAGACTGAAAAATACACTCTGGACTATTATCCTGCAATGTTGATCCAGAGGAAGCCAAAACACCCCATGAAGACAATTTTCCTCATTGTAGGTAAAAATTCCTTCCCAGCTCTTAATCCAGGAATCAGAATAAATGCTTGGATCAACAACCCTTCTCATGAATTCTAGTAACTATACCCTGGAATATTATAACACTCCAGAAATACATCCAGGCCCCTCTTGAACTCTTTTAGTGAATTCAACATCACCACCTCCTCAGGAATAGAGTTCCATAGTCTCACTGCTCTTACAGTAAAGAATCATATGTAGTACAGGAACCTTCTTTTTTATAGTCGTAGACGATGTCCCCTTGTTAATGTACCAACCAAACTATATGATCTTGAAATTGATACTAAAAAGTTTCTTTACTTAAAGGGGTTGCCCACTTTTGATGACGCCTACCAATCAGTAAGAACAAGGGAACAGCGTTACATGATGCTCATTGAATAGGCTGTCGAGTAATACATGAACGTCAGATGTCTTTCTAAAACTGCTCTTTTGAGTGTTTCAGCTCTTGCAAATGATCTGGGTACAGAAAACAACTCTGGTGGGAAATTCCTAACCTGAAAACCCCACAACTTACCATAAAGAAGGGCAGGGACACTCAGTAACGCTCCCTAACCTCTTCAGCAATGGTGGTCTCTCATATCTTAAAATGTCAGAGATGCTTAAAGCATGGTGTTATATATAAATGAAAAAAAAAATACATCAATTGATCTTTGGAAGAATACTTCTCTAGAGATTCCAGTTATGGAAATCTGTAATTGATGCCTAAGAAGTATATGCCAAAAGATAACATTGTAAGAGATCTATTAACTGGAACCTGTATTAATCACCAGAACAATAAGCTATGTTGGTCAGTAATAAACCTCAACTATTTCCATGTTGGCCCTTTCAGAAGAAGTGAGTGCTTCTTCAGAAACGTCATCGGTTTCCTTGACATTTCACTGATGACCTCAACGGTGGCACTGAAGAAACATTCTGTTACAGTTTCTACAAAAATATAGAATTCAAGGCCAAAATTTCAATTTAGTACTGCTCAGTCTAGTTCTTTTATCACGGCCTTATGATAACCACAAAGGCATGTTCCACAAGAAGAGGTTCAGTTACATGTTGCTCCTTAGCAGAAAAAGTCACGCAAAATTTCTCAGTTGTCTGGTGTTAGGAGGCAAACCCGCAGTCTCTGGACTCATGAGAAGAACTGTGACGGACATACAGTACAGACCAAAAGTTTGGACACACCTTCTCATTCAAAGAGTTTTCTTTATTTTCATGACTATGAAAATTGTAGATTCACACTGAAGGCATCAAAACTATGAATTAACACATGTGGAATTATATACATAACAAAAAAGTGTGAAACAACTGAAAATATGTCATATTCTAGGTTCTTCAAAGTAGCCACCTTTTGCTTTGATTGCTGCTTTGCACACTCTTGGCATTCTCTTGATGAGCTTCAAGAGGTAGTCACCTGAAATGGTTTTCACTTCACAGGTGTGCCCTGTCAGGTTTAATAAGTGGGATTTCTTGCCTTATAAATGGGGTTGGGACCATCAGTTGCGTTGTGGAGAAGTCAGGTGGATACACAGCTGATAGCCCTACTGAATAGACTGTTAGAATTTGTATTATGGCAAGAAAAAAGCAGCTAAGTAAAGAAAAACGAGTGGCCATCATTACTTTAAGAAATTAAGGTCAGTCAGCCCGAAAAATTGGGAAAACTTTAAAAAGGGTCCCCAAGTGCAGTCACAAAAACCATCAAGCGCTACAAGAGTCACCTCTTCTCCGGAGGATAAGTTCATCCGAGTCCCCAGCCTCAGAAATCGCAGGTTAATAGCAGCTCAGATTAGAGACCAGGTCAATGCCACACAGAGTTCTAGCAACAGACACGTCTCTAGAACAACTGTTAAGAGGAGACTGTGTTAATCAGGCCTTCATGGTAGAATATCTGCTAGGAAACCACTGCTAAGGACAGGCAACAAGCAGAAGAGACTTGTTTGGGCTTAAAGAACACAAGGAATGGACATTAGACCAGTGGAAATCTGTGCTTTGGTCTGATGAGTCGAAATTTGAGATCTTTGGTTCTAACCACCGTGTCTTTGTGCGACGCAGAAAAGGTGAACGGATGGACTCTACATGCCTGGTTCCCACCGTGAAGCATGGAGGAGGAGGTGTGATGGTGTGGGGGTGCTTTGCTGGTGACACTGTTGGGGATTTATTCAAAATTGAAGGCATACTGAACCAGCATGGCTACCACAGCATCTTGCAGCGGCATGCTATTCCATCCGGTTTGCGTTTAGTTGGACCATCATTTATTTTTCAACAGGACGATGACCCCAAACACACCTCCAGGCTGTGTAAGGGCTATTTGACCATGAAGGAAAGTGATGGGGTGCTGCGCCAGATGACCTGGCCTCCACAGTCACCGGACCTGAACCCAATCGAGATGGTTTGGGGTGAGCTGGACCGCAGAGTAAAGGCAAAAGGGCCAACAAGTGCTAAGCATCTCTGGGAACTCCTACAAGACTGTTGGAAGACCATTTCAGGTGACTACCTCTTGAAGCTAATCAAGAGAATGCCAAGAGTGTGCAAAGCAGTAATCAAAGCAAAAGGTGGTTACATTGAAGAACCTAGAATATTACATATTTTCAGTTGTTTCACACTTTTTTGTTATGTATATAATTCCACATGTGTTAATTCATAGTTTTGATGCCTTCAGTGTGAATCTACAATTTTCATAGTCATGAAAATAAAGAAAACTCTTTGAATGAGAAGGTGTGTCCAAACTTTTGGTCTGTACTGTAGTTCGGTGTATTTCTCCATGTAGCACAAGTAGTATGATAGCTGTCCTTCTGTGTGGTTTATTCTACCTACAGACACAGTGCTGGGAGCAGAGACATCTCTACACCCACCAATCTGACTGCTCCGATCATAAACATTCATAATTCAGTTATTTGACACATATAGGACTGCTCGTTAGTGAGGGGACGCATATTTGGTACAATGTTTGGTCACTACTAGATAATAAAAAAAAAAATAGTCTATCTCCTTTCATATAAAACACATTAAACTCAAAGGCACGCTCTTCATTCATTGCTGAGAGTTCTAAAAATGTTTGTAATTCACACACACACAAAAGTGGCCACTCCCTCTTCACCACTATGGGACTGTCAAAAATTGCTGAGAAAGTGCTTACCTATTTTCGAAACTCCCATAGCAGTGAATGGAGGGTGGCTGCACATGCATGGCTACTCTCCCTTCACTTCGGGGGTCCTATCCTATAGATAAGAGTGGGTTCCCAGACATATTGATATGCCATGAATGTTCCAAATGGGAATACCCCTTCAAAATGACCATACACTGTAGCTAACGGGTGTTTGTCTGAGCTTGCATTTGTTCTCAATTGGAAGCACACTGCTGCCAGAGTCCTCTAGCGGAGGCATATGTCCCATGAGCACAAAGGGTTGGGCATGTTAAAATTTAAGGAGAAGAGTTGGCACAACCATACACATCAGAATCTCAGTTGCTCCCGCCAAAAACATTGCGTTTGGCCAACATTCCTCTAATGTGTATGGCGACCTTTGGACCAGAGATGATTCTGAGAAAAACAGGCAAACGTTTAGACCTCAGCCAATGAAGTCATTCAATCTGGGTCAGTAATGGGAAGGAGAGCAAACCACCAAAGAGACACAAGTTTCTGTTGACTACTTACCTTGTGTCACGGAAGGTGTACAGGAAACAAGACAATGCAAAATGAATATATGACTTACTGGATCCAAAACTAAGGAACAAAAGGGAGACCCCTGCATAAGACCTGGCACTCTCCCTGACTCTGCTCAGCCTATGCAAACACCCCAATGGTGGATGATCGCATATCCACGTACCTCGACTATATAACACCTGAACACCCTACAATAGTGAGGGGACACGACCACCGGCTCCCTACACTAGACTCGGAGGGAGTCAGGGTCACCTGGGATCCAGCAAACATAAAATCACAAATGAATGTACAACACTTAACTTGTAGAAGACTGGGAACTAGGATCAGAATGCACACACACTCCAGGAAGTTGTATAAACCGCACACTAATGCATTATGGGGAGGAATTTAAAGGGATGCAATCAGTCCAACTACAAGACAGCTGAGAGAGACTAACGAGATAAGGAACTGAAAACCAAAACAAAGAAAAGCTCAAGGAGGAGGTTCTGAAAGGCATCTGTCAGAGCTTCTCAGATGTCTGGTTGTGACAGTACCCCTCCCTCTACGAGTGGACTCCGGACACTCAGAGCCCACCTTCTCAGGATGGAACCTATGGAAAGCCCTGATGAGACGAGTGGCCTTAATGTCCGTCACTGGGACCCACATCCTCTCCTCAGGACCATAACCCTCCCAATGAACGAGGTACTGGAGAGAACCGCGGACAACACGAGAATCCACAATCCTAGAGACCTGAAATTCAAGATTCCCATCAACCATAATCGGAGGAGGAGGCAAAGGCGAGGGTACAATGGGTTGAACATAAGGTTTTAATAAGGACTTATGAAAAACATTATGGATCTTCCAAGTCTGAGGAAGATCAAGACGGTAGGCAACAGGATTGATGACAGACAGGATTTTGTAAGGCCCAATAAACTTAGGACCCAACTTCCAGGAGGGAACCTTCAATTTGATATTCTTGGTAGACAACCACACCAGATCACCAACATTCAGGTACGGACCAGGCACACGTCTCTTATCTGCCACACGCTTATATCTCTCACTCATGCTCTTTAGATTATCCTGAATCTTTTGCCAAATCGATGACAAAGATGAGGAGAATCTGTCCTCATCAGGTAAAACAGAAGACCCCTCTCCCGAGAATGTCCCAAACTGCGGATGAAACCCATATGCACCAAAAAATGGTGACTTATCAGAGGACTCCTGACGACGGTTATTTAAAGCAAATTCGGCAAGGGACAAAAAAGAACACCAATCCTCCTGATTCTCCGCCACAAAACAGCGCAGATATGTCTCCAGATTCTGATTGACGTGTTCTGTCTGGCCATTCGACTGCGAGTGGAAAGCAGAAGAGAATGACAACCGAACCCCCAAACGAGAACAGAAAGCCTTCCAGAATCTAGAAACAAACTGCGTGCCCCTATCAGAGACTATGTCTGAAGGAATACCATGCAATTTGACAATGTGATCAATAAATGCCTGCGCCAGCGTCTTAGCATTGGGCAAACCAGGAAAAGGGATGAAATGCACCATTTTGCTAAAACGGTCCACCACCACCAGAATCACAGTCTTCCCCGAGGAACGAGGCAGGTCCGTAATGAAGTCGATGGACAGATGTGTCCAAGGACGGGAAGGAATGGGTAAGGGAAGGAGAGGACCTGATGGCCGTGAATGAGGGACTTTGGCACGAGCGCAAGTCTCGCAGGCTGCCACAAAACCCTCAACCGACTTACGAAGCGCAGGCCACCAGAATCTCCGAGCGATGAGATCCACTGTGGCTCTTGCCCCCGGGTGCCCAGCAAGGACCGTATCTTGGTGTTCCTTAAAAATCTTGTGTCTTAAAGCGAGAGGCACAAACAACCTCCCAGGAGGACAAAGATCAGGAGCCTCTGACTGGGCTGCCTGCACCTCTGCCTCCAATTCAGGAAAAAGAGCAGAGACTACCACACCTCTACCACACCTTCAGCCAAAATGGGACCCGGGTCTTCAAAATTCCCACCTCCCGGAAAACAACGTGACAGGGCATCTGCCTTCACATTCTTAACCCCAGGGCGGAACGTGACAACAAAATGAAACCTTGAAAAGAACAAAGACCATCTGGCCTGTCTCAGGTTCAGACGCTTGGCTGACTCCAAGTAGGCCAGATTTTTATGGTCAGTAAACACGGTAATAGGGTGTCTGGCTCCCTCTAGCCAATGGCGCCATTCCTCAAAAGCCAACTTGATGGCCAACAATTCCCTATCTCCCACATCGTAATTTCTCTCTGCGGAGGAGAGTTTCTTCGAGAAAAAGGCACACGGTCGCCATTTGGCAGGAGAGGAACCCTGAGACAAGACCGCACCCACACCCACCTCAGAAGCATCAACCTCAACTATGAAGGGTAGAGAAATATCAGGTTGTACCAAGATGGGAACGGAAGCAAAACTCTCCTTGATATTAGAAAAGGCCTTACGCGCCTCTACCGACCAGGAAGAAAAATCTACCCCCTTTATGGTCATATCAGTGAGTGGTTTAACAATAGAGGAATAATTCAAAATAAACTTCCTGTAATAATTGGCAAAGCCCAAAAAATGCATCAGCGCCTTCTGATTCTCAGGAAGCTCCCACTCAAGCACAGCGCGGACCTTCTCGGGGTCCATGCGAAAACCAAAAGCAGAGAGAAGAAACCCCAGAAATTGAATTTCTGGAACCGCAAACACACATTTTTCCAGTTTCGCGTATAATTTATTCTCCCGCAGGATGAGCCTGACGTAAGTGTTCCTTATGAGTTTTGAAATCAGGAGAAAAAATCAAAATGTCATCCAAATACACTAATACAAATTTTCCCATTAAATGATAAAAAATGCTGTTCACGAAATGCTGAAAAACGGCTGGGGCATTCATCAAACCAAAAGGCATAACCAAATTCTCAAAATGGCCCTCAGGGGTATTGAAGGCCGTCTTCCATTCGTCTCCTTCTCTGACCCTGACCAGGTTGTATGCCCCTCTTAGATCTAATTTGGAAAAGACTTTAGCCCCAACAATCTGGTTAAACAGGTCCGGGATCAGAGGAAGCGGATAAGGGTCACGAATAGTGATACTGTTCAGCTCCCTGAAATCCAGACAAGGTCTTAAAGAACCATCTTTTTTCTTAACAAAGAAAAAACCAGCGGCAACAGGTGACTTCGAGGGTCGTATGTGTCCTTTTCTCAGACTCTCAGAGATATAAGTACGCATAGCGACCTTCTCAGGTTGGGAAAGATTGTATAAACGAGATTTAGGCAGCTTGGCGCCTGGGATGAGATTAATAGGGCAATCGTACTCCCTGTGCGGGGGCAAATCCTGAACTCCACTCTCAGAGAAGACATCCGAAAACTCTGAGAGAAAAGGTGGTACAGTCTTAGTAGAAACCTCAGAAACAGATGTCGTGAGGCAATTCTCTCTGCAAAAGTCACTCCAACCATTTATTTGCCTCGCTTGCCAATCAATGGTGGGGTTATGTTTAGTGAGCCAGGGTAGCCCCAACACAAGAGGAGTAGGTAATCCGCTAAGGACGAAACATGACACATCCTCAACATGAGCATCACTCTTTCTGAGAAAGTGGAGCGGAATCAATAGCAAAAACAGGAATATCCTTTCCCAAAGTGCATACCTGGAAACCATGAGTTATCGCAAAATGATTATCAATGAGATTGACAGCTGCTCCACTATCTACAAAAATCTCACAAAAAATGTTCTTGCTCTCTAGCGCCACCCTGGCAGGCAGGACAAAACGGAAACTACAAGCAAACGGAAAACCTTCAATTTCCGCCTCAACCCTGCCAATAGTAACAGATGGAACATTTTTAAAAGATTTTTTCCTTTTTGTTTCTTTATTACTCCCAGAAGACTGCCTGAATCTCCTAGAGGGACAAACATTTGCCAAATGATTTATACCTTCACAACAAAAACAAACCTTCCCATGCGGGCTGAATCTTCTATTGTCAGAGGCAATCAACCCCAGCTGCATGGGATCCTGCTCAGAAGGGGCTGACAGCGACTGAGACCCCTGCGGACAGAATGAGACCGCTGCACTGTCCTGGGACTGAGTATGACAGGAAGGAGAGACCTCTCCTCTCTCTCTAAGACGCCTGTCAATACGAACGCCCTGAGACATAGCAGCGTCCAAGGAGATAGGCCTCTCATGAAAGGCAAATGCATCTTTCAATCCCTCTGAAAGACCATGGCAAAATTGACTTCGGAGTGCAGCATCATTCCAACCAGTATTAGCTGCCCATCTCCGAAATTCTGAGCAGTATATCTCTGCGGATTGTTTACCCTAGCATAACAGACGTAGTCTAGACTCAGCCAAAGCAACACGATCCGGATCATCATATATCTGACCCAGGGCTAAAAAGAATTCATCCACTGAACGGAGGGGCCGTGCCCCCACCGGCAGCGAAAAGGCCCACGACTGAGCGTTACCCCTGAGCAGCGATATAATGATCCCCACCCTCCGTTCCTCATCACCAGAGGAATAGGGAAGAAGGCGAAAATGGAGTTTGCAAGCCTCTCTGAAACGCACAAAATTCTCACTACCCCCGGAGAACGTATCCGGGAGCGAGATCTTAGGCTCAGAGCAAACTCCATGAGCGCAAGCTGAACCGGTCACTAGAAACTGAGAAAGAGTCTTACGGATATCAGCTACCTCCAATGAAAGACCCTGAAAGCGTTCAGTCAAAAGTGAAACCAGATCCATGCTTGAGACGGTTTTGGCGGTTTATAATGTCACGGAAGGTGTACAGGAAACAAGGCAATGCAAAATGAATATATGACTTACTGTATCCAAAACTAAGGAACAAAAGGGAAACCCCTGCATAAGACCTGGCACTCTCCCTGACTCTGCTCAGCCTATGCAAACACCCCAATGGTGGATGATCGCATATCCACGTACCTCGACTATATAACACCTGAACACCCTACAATAGTGAGGGGACACGACCACCGGCTCCCTACACTAGACACAGAGGGAGTCAGGGTCACCTGGGATCCAGCAAACATAAAATCACAAATGAATGTACAACTCTTATCTTGTAGAAGACTGGGAACTAGGATCAGCATGCACACACACTCCAGGAAGTTTTATAAACCGCACACTAATGCATTATGGGGAGGAATTTAAAGGGATGCAATCAGTCCAACTACAAGACAGCTGAGAGAGACTAACGAGATAAGTAACTGAAAACCAAAACAAAGAAAAGCTCAAGGAGGAGGTTCTGAAAGGCATCTGTCAGAGCTTCTCAGATGTCTGGTTGTGACACCATGACAACCTCTTTACATGCTCTCTAAAATGTTAATCTTGACCTCTATAACAGGGGTACAAGCTAAATAATTGTGACGTTTGACCAGGAGATTGTCACAAACTGAAGCACAGCCTCATTGCTGACCTAGAGACTGGCTGGTGTCCATTCATTCCTTAAGGTGGATTTAGACAAGCAGATAATCGTTACAATTCAAATGCAAGCGATGGAAGATGGACGAATGAGCGATGACCAAAAAAGCCCTTTCGACGTCTGATGCAAACAAGTACAATCATGGTTATGATTTAATGTAATGAATTGCGTTATGTAAATGTGCATCGTGTACATTCTTGATAGAGAGCCCTGTGCAAAAAAAAATAATCTAAATTGTACATGACAAACCTTTCATTTAAATGCTAGTGGTCTGCTAGAACGTTTGGCTGGTAGTCGCTCATGTCGGTGATCGCTTAAACGATTATCTGCTCATCTAAATCTACTGTACTTTTAACTAAGGTGGCCAAGGCTTATTCTGTGCCTGACTCATGACTATCATTTGGTCAAAGATTTGTCTCCAAAGCCACCAGTTCATAGGTCAGTGGCAGAGGTCAAAATGGAAGCTCAGAAAGCAGGTAAGGGACAGGTAGTCAGCAACAATAAAGCAGATACTAGTCAGAGATACCAGATTAATATTCCTCCTACTTTGTGTCCTATCTACTGACACTGGAAAGAGAGGACTACATAATGCATACACCAATCTGACTGCCATCACCCTGGACATTAATAATGGCTGAAATGATGGGTTGAACATTAACACAACATTCTGAATCAGCAGTTTACAAAGGTTGTGCAGTAGTGGAAAACCCCTCCTAAGTCCTTAGCCCAGTATGATGGGGAAGCCACACATCTGCTGATCAGGACTGCTGAGAGGGTTCTTAGAGTTATGACCTAAGGTTTTGAGACGGACACAATTTTTGGTTTTCACAAAGTTTGCTGCTTCAGAGTTTTTACTTTTTTTTGTCAGATGTTTCCATGTCATACTATAAGTACAATTATAAACATTTTATAAGCTTTTTAACTTTGACAAAAACGCCAAGCTTTTCAAGACTTCTGTCATTTGCCCTGGCACGCTGGATATCATCTTCTGGGCTGAATCCTGACTGATTGAAACCCATTTAGTGCTTAGATTTTATCACAATTTCTGTGTTTTTGTTTGTCCACCTGCTTTTTGAGGACTTACCACAGGTTCTCAGTGGGATTGAGATCTGTTGAGTTTCCTGGCAATGGAACCAAAATGTTTGCAGAGCCACTTAGTTATTTTGCGCTGTAACCTGGTGCTCTATCACGATGGAAAAAGCATTGTGCTTCACCCAATTGCTCCTGGATGGTTGGGAGAAATTGCTCTCGGAGGAGGTTTTGATATTATTCTTCATTCACTGCAGTGTTCTTAGGCAACATTGTGAGTGTGCCTACTCCATTGGATGAGAAGCAACCCCACGCATGAATGGTCTCGGGACACTTTAGTGTTGACATCAAACAGGACTTATGGTGGTACTCACCTTTTTTTCTCCGGACAATCATTTTTCAGATGTCCCAGTCTGAAGGGGCTTCATCAGAGAAAGTCACTTCACTCTAGTCCTCTGCAGTGTGATCCCTGTATTTCCTGCAGAATGACCATCTGCCCTTGATATTTTTCTTGGAGAAGTTTTTTTTTTTTCCTGCCCTTCTTGACACCAGGCCATTCTTTCAAAAGCATTCACCTCACTGTGCATGCAGATGCCCTCACACTTGCCTGCTGCTATTCCTGGCAAACTCTACACTGGTGATGACCCGATCGCATAGCTGAATGCCTCTGGTACAGCACGTAGTATAGGAGTCTGTACACTTTAAAATGGCGCTAAGAAGCAAGTTCAGATCAAAGCATAGCACTGTGGAGGTGCGATCCAGTTCTGTTTTTCTCCCCATGATAATTGTTATTTGGCTTTCTCTTCTTTATTACTGGTATCAGCACTCCTCCCATTCGGCACAGGTGGTTTTAACCACAGTAGTTCGCATAAAGTGGTCATTGACGTGCAGCTTCTGATAGTAATGGACATGTTGTGTTAGACAACTGTTCACATGGTGCAGTACTGCATGGTGGTATTTGTTTTTGTGGCACTGTTCTGGTGGGTTGGTGGGACCTAGTGCCATGGGTGGCATTGTCGGACAGCAGGGTTGCTGTTTGACTCCTGGTTCCCGCCGCCTACTAGGGCAGTGCCACTTTGTGCTGCACCTTTTTGTCAGAGTAACCTTGGCGTGGTGAGTGGGCTTCTGCCTTTTGATCAAAATGTACACTAATGCCTCTGGTACAGCATGTAGTATGGGGGGCTGTACATAAAAAAATGGCGCTGAGAAGCGAGTTCAGATCAAAGCATAGCACTGTGGATGTGCGATCCAGTTCTGTTTTTCTCCCCATGCATAGCTGAATCCGCTTGAGGAGATGGTCCGGGCCCTTGAGAGGAACTGAACCTCTCTCCTTAGAGTTCCCGATGATCAAATAAATGGTTGATTTTGATGCAATCTTAGAAGCAATATACTTGTCTGTGAAGCCCCTTAGATGCAAAGCAATAATGACTGCACCATGGGTAGCAGAAGAAGACTGGTGGGTGTCTGGTTTACATGAAAAGGTCAGAAATTGATGGAAACACCACTGAAATGGTTCGGGAACAGCATGGGGATGATGTCTGGATGCATCTTGGTCTCCCAGGTCGCTGCTTGGAACGATGTTGTCCGAGTAGTACACCACCTTTACAGATTGACAATAATACGCACAAAACCAAAGATAAAATCGATTTTAAAGGAAAAATTGTTTGGAAACATTCTTTCCTGTATATTTACTTGTATATAAAGTTGAAGTACTGCCAAAAATTACGAGGAAGAGGCACTCCGATACAGCCTGTATATCACATAAAGGAGGGCCTCATTCACATTGTGGTACAATTGTTCAGGTAGTGGGACTCCTACACTCATAAAGCTTATGCACTAAGTGAAAGGGCTGCCAAAAATTACAAGGAACCGACACTTCAAAACACCCTTTGTTACACATAAAATAGTACATCATACACAACCTTGAAAAATTATGATTGATGGCCTGCTGGTGACCTTCAAAAACATTAGGCGCAAGGGCCTACTGGTGACCATCTAAAACATTAGGGGCGAGGGCCTGCTGCTGAGCTGACCATCTAAAACATTATGGACGGGAGTAGAGAAGTCAGGGGCAATCCAGGCCTTGTCCATTTTGATAAGAGTCAACCTGTCAGCATTTCCAGTTGACAGGTGAATGCACTTATCAGTTATTATGCCCCCAGCAGCACTAAATACCCGCTCTAACAAAATGCTGGTGGCAGGGCAGACCAGCACGTCCAAGGCGTAGAGTGCCAGTTCATGCCACGTGTCCAGCTTGGACACCCAATAGTTGTAAGACACAGAGGGATCACTGAGGACGCTGACACGGTCTGCTATGTACTCCTTCACCATTTTTCAAAACATTTCCCTCCTCGTGACAGTAGGCCGCGCATCAGGGTGAGGGTGTTGGCGGGGTGTCATGAAACTGTCCCAGGCCTTGGAGAGTGTTGCCCTGCCTCTGTTGGAACTGCTGTGTGTTCCTCTCGTCTCCCCTCCTACGTACTCTGCCGCCAGCTGGAAATTTTAGGAGCAATTTTTCCACAAGGACCTTCTGGTATTGCACCATTTTGCTCGTCCTCTCCTCCACAGGAATGAGAGATGAGAAGTTCTCTTTGTAGCGGGGGTCGAGAAGGGTGAACAACCAGTAATCAGTGTTGGCCAAAATGCATACAATGCGAGGGTCACGGGAAAGGCAGCATAACATAAAGTCAGCCATGTGTGCCAGAGTCCTAATAGACAAGACTTTGCTGTCCTCATCAGGAGGATGACTCTCAATCTCCTCATCCTCTTCTTTGGCCCATCCACGCTGAACAGATGGAATAAACCTGCTATGGGTACTGCCCTCTGTAGAGGAGGCAACACAGGTGGTATAATCACTACTGCCACAGGTGGTATAATCACTACTGTCACAGGTGGTATAATCACTACTGCCACAGGTGGTATAATCACTACTGTCACAGGTGGTGTAATCACTACTGTCACAGGTGGTATAATCACTACTGCCACAGGTGGTATAATCACTACTGTCACAGGTGGTGTAATCACTACTGTCACAGGTGGTATAATCACTACTGTCACAGGTGGAAAAATCACCACTGTCACAGGTGGTATAATCACTACTGTCACAGGTGGTATAATCACTACTGTCACAGGTGGAAAAATCACCACTGTCACAGGTGGTATAATCACTACTGTCACAGGTGGAAAAATCACCACTGTCACAGGTGGTATAATCACTACTGTCACAGGTGGTATAATCACTACTGTCACAGGTGGAAAAATCACTACTGTCACAGGTGGAATAATCACTACTGTCACAGGTGGAAAAATCACTACTGTCACAGGTGGAATAATCACTACTGTCACAGGTGGTATAATCACTACTGTCACAGGTGGTATAATCACTACTGTCACAGGTGGTATAATCACTACTGTCACAGGTGGAAAAATCACCACTGTCACAGGTGGTATAATCACTATTGTCACAGGTGGTATAATCACTACTGTCACAGGTGGTATAATCACTACTGTCACAGGTGGAATAATCACTACTGTCACAGGTGGAATAATCACTACTGTCACAGGTGGTATAATCACTACTGTCACAGGTGGTATAATCACCACTGCCACAGGTGGAATAATCACCACTGTCACAGGTGGTATAATCACTACAGTCACAGGTGGTATAATCACTACTGTCACAGGTGGTATAATCACCACTGTCACAGGGGGAATAATCACTGCTGTCACAGGTGGTATAATCACCACTGTCACAGGTGGTATAATCACCACTGTCACAGGTGGCATAATCACTACTCTCACAGGTGGTATAATCACCACTGTCACAGGTGGTATAATCACCACTGTCACAGGTGGTATAATCACTACTCTCACAGGTGGTATAATCACTACTGTCACAGGTGGTATAATCACCACTGTCACAGGTGGTATAATCACCACTGTCACAGGTGGAATAATCACTACTGTCACAGGTGGTATAATCACTACTGTCACAGGTGGTATAATCACTACTGTCACAGGTGGTATAATCACCACTGTCACAGGTGGTATAATCACTACTGTCACAGGTGGTATAATCACTACTGTCACAGGTGGTATAATAACTACTGTCACAGGTGGTATAATCACTACTGTCACAGGTGGTATAATCACCACTGTCACAGGTGGTATAATCACTACTGTCACAGGTGGTATAATCACTACTGTCACAGGTGGTATAATCACTACTGTCACAGGTGGTATAATCACTACTGCGACAGGTGGTATAATCACTACTGTCACAGGTGGTATAATCACTACTGTCACAGGTGGAATAATCACTACTGTCACAGGTGGTATAATCACTACTGCCACAGGTGGTATAATCACTACTGTCACGTCTGATATAATCACTACTGTCACAGGTGGTATAATTACTACTCTCACAGGTGGTATAATCACTACTGTCACAGGTGGAATAATCACTACTGTCACAGGTGGTATAATCACCACTGTCACAGGTGGTATAATCACTACTGTCACAGGTGGTATAATCACTACTGTCACAGGTGGTATAATAACTACTGTCACAGGTGGTATAATCACTACTCTCACAGGTGGTATAATCACTACTGCGACAGGTGGTATAATTACTACTCTCACAGGTGGTATAATCACTACTGTCACAGGTGGTATAATCACCACTGTCACAGGTGGTATAATCACTACTGTCACAGGTGGAATAATCACTACTGTCACAGGTGGTATAATCACTACTGCCACAGGTGGTATAATCACTACTGTCACGTCTGATATAATCACTACTGTCACAGGTGGTATAATCACTACTGTCACAGGTGGTATAATCACTACTGTCACAGGTGGTATAATCACTACTGTCACAGGTGGTATAATCACTACTGTCACAGGTGGTATAATTACTACTGTCACAGGTGGTATAATCACTACTGTCACAGGTGGTATAATCACTACTGTCACAGGTGGTATAATCACTACTGTCACAGGTGGTATAATCACTACTGTCACAGGTGGTATAATCACCACTGTCACAGGAGGAATAATCACTACTGTCACAGGTGGTATAATCACTACTGTCACAGGTGGTATAATCACTACTGTCACAGGTGGAATAATCACTACTGTCACAGGTGGTATAATCACTACTGTCACAGGTGGTATAATCACCACTGTCACAGGAGGAATAATCACTACTGTCACAGGTGGTATAATCACTGCTGCCACAGGTGGTATAATCACTACTGTCACAGGAGGAATAATCACTACTGTCACAGGTGGTATAATCACCACTGTCACAGGAGGAATAATCACCACTGTCACAGGTGGTATAATCACTACTGTCACAGGTGGTATAATCACTACTGTCACAGGGGGAATAATCACCACTGTCACAGGTGGTATAATCACTACTGTCACAGGTGGTATAATCACTACTCTCACAGGTGATATAATCACTACTGTCACAGGTGGTATAATCACCACTGTCACAGGTGGTATAATCACTACTGTCACAGGTGGTATAATCACTACTGTCACAGGTGGTATAATCACTACTCTCACAGGTGGTATAATCACTACTGTCACAGGTGGTATAATCACTACTGTCACAGGTGGTATAATCACTATTGTCACAGGTGGTATAATCACTACTGTCACAGGTGGTATAATCACTGCTGTCACAGGTGGTATAATCACTACTGTCACAGGTGGTA
Organism: Bufo gargarizans; assembly: GCF_014858855.1. NCBI lineage: Eukaryota > Metazoa > Chordata > Amphibia > Anura > Bufonidae > Bufo > Bufo gargarizans. The sequence continues at coordinate 18,072,772 of NC_058081.1, forward strand.
TAATCACTACTGTCACAGGTGGTATAATCACTACTGTCACAGGAGGAATAATCACTACTGTCACAGGTGGTATAATCACTACTGTCACAGGTGGTATAATCACTGCTGTCACAGGTGGTATAATCACTACTGTCACAGGTGGTATAATCACTGCTGTCACAGGTGGTATAATCACCACTGTCACAGGTGGAATAATCACCACTGTCACAGGCGGTATAATCACTACTGTCACAGGTGGTATAATCACTACTGTCACAGGTGGTATAATCACTACTGTCACAGGTGGTATAATCACTACTGCCACAGGTGGTATAATCACTACTGCCACAGGTGGTATAATCACTACTGTCACAGGTGGTATAATCACTACTGTCACAGGTGGTATAATCACTACTGTCACAGGTGGTATAATCACCGCTGTCACAGGTGGTATAATCACCACTGTCACAGGTGGTATAATCACTACTGTCACAGGTGGTATAATCACTATTGTCACAGGTGGTATAATCACTACTGTCACAGGTGGAATAATCACTACTGTCACAGGTGGTATAATCACTACTGTCACGTCTGATATAATCACTACTGTCACAGGTGGTATAATTACTACTCTCACAGGTGGTATAATCACTACTGTCACAGGTGGTATAATCACCACTGTCACAGGTGGTATAATCACTACTGTCACAGGTGGTATAATCACTACTGTCACAGGTGGTATAATCACTACTGTCACAGGTGGTATAATCACTGCTGTCACAGGTGGTATAATCACCACTGTCACAGGTGGTATAATCACTGCTGTCACAGGGGGAATAATCACTACTGTCACAGGTGGTATAATCACCACTGTCACAGGTGGTATAATCACTACTGTCACAGGTGGTATAATCACTACTGTCACAGGTGGTATAATCACTGCTGTCACAGGTGGTATAATCACCACTGTCACAGGTGGTATAATCACTACTGTCACAGGTGGTATAATCACCACTGTCACAGGTGGTATAATCACTACTGTCACAGGTGGTATAATCACTACTGTCACAGGTGGTATAATCACTACTGTCACAGGTGGTATAATCACTGCTGTCACAGGTGGTATAATCACCACTGTCACAGGTGGTATAATCACTGCTGTCACAGGGGGAATAATCACTACTGTCACAGGTGGTATAATCACTACTCTCACAGGTGGTATAATCACTACTGTCACAGGGGGAATAATCACTACTGTCACAGGTGGTATAATCACTGCTGTCACAGGTGGTATAATCACCACTGTCACAGGTGGTATAATCACCACTGTCACAGGTGGTATAATCACTACTGTCACAGGGGGAATAATCACTACTGTCACAGGTGGAATAATCACTACTGTCACAGGTGGTATAATCACCACTGTCACAGGTGGTATAATCACTACTGTCACAGGTGGTATAATCACTACTGTCACAGGTGGTATAATCACTACTGTCACAGGGGGAATAATCACTACTGTCACAGGTGGTATAATCACTACTGTCACAGGTGGAATAATCACTACTGTCACAGGTGGTATAATCACCACTGTCACAGGTGGTATAATCACTACTGTCACAGGTGGTATAATCACTACTGTCACAGGGGGAATAATCACTACAGTCACAGGTGGTATAATCACTACTGTCACAGGTGGTATAATCACTACTGTCACAGGGGGAATAATCACTACAGTCACAGGTGGTATAATCACTACTGTCACAGGTGGTATAATCACTACTGTCACAGGGGGAATAATCACTGCTGTCACAGGTGGTATAATCACTACTGTCACAGGTGGTATAATCACCACTGTCACAGGTGGTATAATCACCACTGTCACAGGTGGTATAATCACTACTGTCACAGGTGGTATAATCACTACTGTCACAGGTGGTATAATCACTACTCTCACAGGTAATATAATCACTACTGTCACAGGTGGTATAATCACTACTCTCACAGGTGGTATAATCACTACTGTCACAGGTGGTATAATCACTACTGTCACAGGTGGTATAATCACTACTGTCACAGGTGGTATAATAACTACTGTCACAGGTGGTATAATCACTACTGTCACAGGTGGTATAATCACTACTGTCACAGGTGGTATAATCACCACTGTCACAGGTGGTATAATCACTACTGTCACAGGTGGTATAATCACCACTGTCACAGGTGGTATAATCACCGCTGTCATGTCTGATATAATCACTTCCTTCCTGGGTGACATTTCCTGCCCCCCCTCTATAGCAGCACTTTTCGGGGCTGACATGTTCTCCGCTCGCACTTGTTTCACTTCAGGATTTGGCGGCATTTCTTGTAACGCGCCCCGGCTTGTTTCTTTTCCCTCTAGTTACAACTTTCTGCTTCCGCCTCTTCTCGTCAGGACAAACCCCTTCATTTGCTTACGGGAAACCCCCTGCATCTGGGATACCCCTGGGATACGGATATGTACGTGCTGTAGAGGGCGGCGATCTTTGGCCGGCGCGCCCCCTCCGCTTCTCTCTCAGTTTTGCAGCATGAGTCACCCTGATGTCATCTCCTCCTCTGATCACCTCAGGTTAACCCTTCTCCTCCTGAGGTCTCAGCCCTCTCATGCTGAAACGTGCTGATTTACCCTTGCGCTGCTGTAGAACCGCAGCATCCATGTTAGTCCTCTCGGTCCGACAGAAAATGTATATGTTTTTTAGACTTTTGCACAATACATTTTTTTAATCCCCTATTACTCGTGTATTTCTGTGTGGCTGCATTCCACGGTCAGAACATTATTATTCTCCGTTGCAGAACAGCGCTTGTCTTTTCGGGGAACAAGCGTCTTTCTGATCACTTTTCATCATGTTTTAAAGGCATCTGTGAGCAAAAGAAGACAAAACTGAGAGTTAACCCATTCCTGCTCTGCACCATAACAATACGTTGTGGTGAGAAGATGGTCCATGCGCCGCACTATTACGGAACGTTCACACGGTGGGTTTTACGGTGTAATTGTGGTCGCCGTAAACCTGCCCGTGGCCATGTCCTGATGATCGTGGAGCGGAGCTTATAGCCACGGCCGCACCGAGTGGGGTCATGTCACGGAAAGGAAGCGGCTGCTGGTGGGTTTTCCGTGAAATTTCTTTGGCTCAGAGTCTGCGCGAAAAAATAAAAATAAAACGTGTGAACATACCCTTATTGTACGGTGATGGTGCAGGCTGAGGAACTGAGCCCGCACCCTCCCCGCGCAATATCAGCACAGCGCACGTTTATTAACTATTTAAACCGCAATGAACGCTCAGCCGTGAAAAGTTTTAGGGCCGTATAGGTTCTCCCAAACCTCTGAAAGTAAGCAGACAAATGCTGCCATTCACTGACGGCGACCAGAGATGTTGACAGTGATGAAACAGTCTATGAGAAGGCTGCTTGCTTTACTGGACCGGCCCTTTAAGCCGCAGCAGAAGGCGCTCCACCCAAACCCCGAGGGATCTTCAGCTGCCAAATAGCGGAGCGTTCCCAGAAAGCAGCTTCGGATTCTGGCTCAGAACCCGAGTGAGGAAATGATCCCCCTCATGTGACTTCCCGGGAGTCACGTATGACGCAGGCGTGTGCTCCACCTTGGCTCCTGAGCTGCACGGACTGCGGAGGGGAAGGACTCGCCAGCCAGGACCGGGTCCCTTCGAGAAGACCCATCCTTAGGTCACCGGTGACGGCGGGCACCCACAGAGAGCGGTAGTGGGCATGCTCGACCACCCCTCATACGGAGGATACGGGCCCAGCATTCAGACCCCCGCTGATGTCATCCCGCAGATAGGGGACAACCCCGGAGGCAGCTGTCCTCCCCCCACCATCATTGCAGGCAGCAAATAGTGATGTCATCGAGGACAGGTCTCTCTGCTCCGTTCAAAACAGACATGGCGCCAATACAACCGGTAATCCAGGGACACGTTTTACCTCCTACGTGGCCTCAGGGGCCCGCTCCTATCTCCAGAACGGGGCCCGCTCCTATCTCCAGAACGGGGCCCCTGATGAGGAGAGCGCACCGCTCGGCTATTTTCAGCACTCCCATAGCGATGAATGGAGGGTGGCCGCGTATGCGCAGTGTGCTCCCCGTCACCTCAGGGGCCCCGGTCTGGAGATAGGACACTGAGATGGAAATGCCCCCCAGTGGTAGAATATTGATGTCTTATCCTCCGGTATCAGATTGGCGGGGGTCCGACACCCAGGACCCTCTACTAAACAGCAATGGCTCTTCCTAGGCCAGTGACATCACGTCCATCGGTCACATGAATTGGCCTGGGCTGCAATACCAAGCACTGCCACTATACAATGGGTGGCGCTGTGCTCAGGGAGCGCTGTGGCCCCTTCAAACAACTGATCGCTGGGGGGCGCGGGGTATTGGACCCCCACCTATCAGATAGTGACAGCCTGCCCCTTTAACTCCTTAATGCCATTCCATACACCAATAAAGGGGCGCCGCGTTACTTGAAAATCAGAAACGGTAATCTACTGCTAGTAAATGGTCATGGCGGTCACTGGGGGACGGTCACATGACTGGCCCCTTGGGGGTTATACCTCCAGGGGATGATGGGAGTCACCAGCTGTGGGCTATACAGCCCGACCTGCAATTATAAAGGGTAAAAGAAAAAGAAATCACCTTAAAAACGCGTCATAAAGGTAAATAAATAAAAACTTCCAACTATTATATCATTATTAACATTACGTCACCTGGCACAGGCCGCCAGTGACGTCACCAGTCAGTCAGCCCGCGCAGAGTAATACTCCACGCTCTGAGGACACAATAGCCGCCGCAGACCACGCCCCCCTTTCCTGATTGGGCACAACGTCACTCGTTTCCGGCCGAGGCGGAGCTTTCCCCTGCTATAAAAGCCAGCGCTCCGTCGCCGAGTCTCATTCATATACGTCCAAAAGCGGCTTTGTCCCCCCGGAGCGTCATGACGTCACCCAGCGTCGAGATGGAGGAGTGCGGCATCTGTTACCTTGACTACGACCAGGAGAGAAAGCCGCGCCCATTGGCCGCCTGCCGCCACGTGATCTGTTCCGGTTGCCTCAAGCACCTGGCGGCCAAAGGCAGCGAAGTGACCTGCCCCTTCTGCCGCGCGCCTTCCCCGCTGCCTAGCGACGACGAGGAGGAGGAGGCGGGGAACGGTGACGTCACGGGGCCATTCAAGTGGTTGAAGAGACTGTACAGAAAATCCAGGGCGGGGTCTCGCCGTAGAGGTGAGTGAGTGGGCGTGGTTATAAACCGTGGCCAGTTTATTTTGCTGGGATGGGCGTGGCTTTGGCACTGATTGACAGCAGGCTGTTTCAGGCGCTCCGATATAGTGCTGGATTAGCAGATAATTCACATTGTTCTCCGGTTCCGTGCCGGATTATTGGATGCCACAGGAATGGAGTGTTGCTTTTTTTTTTTTTTCCCCCATGCTTTAGTATAATTCCTCTAGTTTTCTACAACAATCTTCCATTTTATCTATTCCTTAGGTTCTCTTCCCAAGGAGGACCTGCGGGACATGGCGTTGATGTGCTCCTACTTCATGTGACCACTTGCGTGTGACTTCTGCTCTTGGCGTGGCCCTCTACGCCTGGATTTGGTGGACGCCCGGAGGATTTGGAACCATCGAGAAGACGGGGTCAGAAATGGCGGCTCTGGCGCACCTCCTAGGTGCCCCGGCGGAGCGTATGGCGGGAGAAGGCTGGCGCGTTTTGGACTGCTCCCGTGAACCCCCTCGCTCTGGATTATGGAGGTGTCCTGAGTGGGTGACCCCTTCCCCCCACTTTCTTCTGAGACTTGCTGAACCGAGGAGTTGCTGCTGAGGCGTGAGCCACAACATGCCTCCTTTCTGAAGCCCCGTGGACTTGGTGTGCCGCCGGTAGGATTTCACCCGGTGACGTCATGCTTCCTGTGTCGGGCCGGACTCGCTGACTCATCGTCATTAATGTATGATGTCACTCCTCCTCCCATGATGCACTTTGGTTTTTGACTATTTATGTATTTATTGTATGAGGTGTTATATTTTATAAATTTATATCATGTACAGTTCTTGTCTGTGTCCTTATGTTGCCAAAACTGCGCAGAGGCGCCAGTAACCCGTACCTCCTTCCTAAAGAAAGGGGGGGGGTGGCGTGGAGGGGAAATGGCACGGGTTTATAATGGGCAGTGCCCTCTGAATCCATGGAGCGTGACCCCTCCATAGAGCATGTGTTCATGGAAGACCGTCCTGTAGTGGCATCTATTACCTATATAATCAGGTATGCCCACATACCGACCATAGTGACCTGTAATATGGCCGTACAGTAGTGCCCCCTGTAATAGCTATATAATCAGGTTACACGTGGTGCCCACATACTGACCATAGTGACCTGTAATATGGCCGTACAGTAGTGCCCCCTGTAATAGCTATATAATCAGGTTACACATGGTGCCCACATAGTGACCATAGTGACCTGTAATATGGCCGTACAGTAGTGCCCCCTGTAATAGCTATATAATCAGGTTACACATGGTGCCCACACACCGACTATACTGACCTGTAATATGGCCGTACAGTAGTGCCCCCTGTAATATCTATATAATCAGGTTACACGTTGTGCCCACATACTGACCATAGTGACCTGTAATATGGCCGTACAGTAGTGCCCTCTGTAATACCTATATAATCAGGTTACACATGGTGCCCACATAGTGACCTGTAATATGGCCGTACAGTAGTGCCCTCAGTCATATCTGTATCAATGTAGTGCCTATGTACCAACCATAGTGCCCTATAATGTTCATTTCTCCTTGGACTCAGTCCTTGCCATCTCCAGCTCAAAAACATTTCTCCTATACACTCTCTTTCCTTAAGGCCTCATGCACACAACAGTATTTTTTCACGGTCCGTAGGTCCGTGATCCGTGACCGTTTTTTCGTCCGTGGGTCTTCCTTGATTTTTGGAGGATCCACGGACATGAAAAAAAAGTCGTTTTGGTGTCCGCCTGGCCGTGCGGAGCCAAACGGATCCGTCCCGAATTACAATGCAAGTCAATGGGGACGGATCCGTTTGACGTTGACACAATATGGTGCCATTTCAAACGGATCCGTCCCCATTGACTTTCAATGTAAGGTCAGGAGTCCCTTTTATACCATCGGATTTGAGTTTTCTCCAATCCGATGGTATATTTTAACTTGAAGCGTCCCCATCACCATGGGAACGCCTCTATGTTAGAATATACTGTCGGATATGAGCTACATCGTGAAACTCAGATCCGACAGTATATTCTAACACAGAGGCGTTCCCATGGTGATGGGGACACTTCAGGTTAGAATATACTGAGAACTGTGTACATGACTGCCCCCTGCTGTTTTTAACTCATTGGTGGCCAGTGCGGCCGCCCCCGCCCCCCTCCCTCCCCTGTAGTTAACTCATTGGTGGCCAGTGCGGCCGTCCCCCCCTCTCTCCCCTGTAGTTAACTCATTGGTGTCCAGTGGGCCCCCCCCCTCCCTCCCCTGTAGTTAACTCGTTGGTGGCCAGTGGGCCCTCTCCCCTCCCTCTCCTAATTAAAATCTCCCCCCCATCATTGGTGGCAGTGGAGAGTACCGATCGGAGTCCCAGTGTAATCGCTGGGGCTCCGATCAGTAACCATGGCAACCGGGACGCTACTGCAGTCCCGGTTGCCATGGTTGCTTAGCAATTTGTAGAAGCTTCATACTTACCTGCGAGCTGCGATGTCTGTGACCGGCCGGGAGCTCCTCCTACTGGTAAGTGAAAGGTCTGTGCGGCGCATTGCCTATAGCACAGACCTGTCACTTACCAGTAGGAGGAGCTCCCGGCCGGTCACAGACATCGCTGCTCACAGGTAAGTATGAAGCTTCTACAAATTGCTAAGCAACCATAGCAACCGGGACTGCAGTAGCGTCCCGGTTGCCATGGTTACCGATCGGAGCCCCAGCGATTACACTGGGACTCCGATCGGTACTCTCCACTGCCACCAATGATAGGGGGGGTGATTTTAATTAGGAGGGGGAGGGAGGGGAGAGGGCCCACTGGCCACCAACGAGTTATCCACAGGGGAGGGAGGGGGGGCCCACTGGCTACCAACAAGTTAACTACAGGGGAGGGAGGGGGGCCCACTGGCCACCAATGAGTTAACTACAGGGAGAGGGGTTTGCCCCCTGCTGCCTGGCAGCACCTGCCAGGCAGCAGGGGGCAGTCATGTACACAGTTTTTCAGTATATTCTAACCTGAAGCGTCCCCATCACCATGGGAACGCCTCTGTGTTAGAATATACTGTCGGATCTGAGTTTTCACGAAGTGAAAACTCACCTCTGAAAAAGCTTTTATGCAGACGGATCTTCGGATCCGTCTGTATGAAAGCAACCTACGGCCACGGATCACGGACACGGATGCCAATCTTGTGTGCATCCATGTTCTTTCACGGACCCATTGACTTGAATGGGTCCGTGAACCGTTGTCCATAAAAAAAATAGGACAGGTTATATTTTTTTGACGGACAGGAAACACGGATCACGGCCTCGGCTGCAAAACGGTGCATTTTCCGATTTTTCCACGGACCCATTGAAAGTCAATGGGTCCGCGGAAAAAAACGGCACAACGGCCACGGATGCACACAACGGTCGTGTGCATGAGGCCTAACTCTAGGTTAACCAAGGTACTAGTGCTTGCCCTCATCATCTCCTGCCTTGACTACTGAAACGTCCTCCCATCTAATGCTCCAATCCATTCTGAACTCTGCCGCCTGGTTATTGCACCTCTCCCTTACTGCTACTTCACTGACTACCTAGTGGTGGCCCTCTGGAGCCCTGAAGTGTCTTGTAAGCCCTGGTGTTGGAGAGGATTAGTGGTAATACTACAAACTCTACAGACCATGGATCAGCTGGAAAGCCGGGGTTTATCGTATCATGTTTAAAGGGGATTTTCCAGAGATTGACTAGTTGATGTGAATAGGAGTGACGTCTGCTTCTGAAGGCTTGTGGTGCAGTCACCATGTCATGGGAACCAGGAAAAAGGTCACGATCGGGACCTTCTCAGCTGTTGGACTCTGCCCATCTAACTATTATGCAGTGTTAGGGTTAATGATGTTCTACAGGGGATTTTTCCAGTTACTGTGTTTCAGAGTGTCCCATCAGAACAATCTTATAGAAATTTTACAAAACAGGAACCCCATGTGACAGGACTCTGGTGGGGGCAAGTGGGTGTCAAAGAATGGGGGTTTCCAATACAAGACTGCCCTCTATGAGCCACTACAAAAAGGCTTTGTACAAAAGAATTTTGCATGCTGGTGGACTTGAGCTGTCCATGTAGTAAATGGGTGACCTTTTATCTAGATGGCCACTGGGTAACACCACATTTCTGCTTTCCCGGTAAAATCAGCTGTTTGGCCGGGGTCTCAGACTCAAACGGGTTGTCTCACTTACTTTCATAATATGTCTAGGTGTGAATGCGTAACTTGAATCAAATCAGAACGGTAAGGCACATGGGTTAGTCACCAAATGAAAATTCTTAACACAGATGTCCGATGTCTAATGAAGAGGTCCAAGTCTTCACTGAATTACTCCAGCCGGATGGTAGGGCCTCCTCAAGGAGCACACAGTCTTCTTAATGAGAGGTATAGCTTCTGAATGTTACACAACCATGGTACACTGTCTATTACAACTCCCATGAGAAAGTGCTCTCCCTCTTTCAATCAGTACATCCTCCTTGAAGCTGGGGCTACCTTTTGACGTCCTACAGGGCATCTCTGCAAGCCTTCACTGTCTCTTAGCCTCACACAGTTTGTGGAGAGGCTGCTTTCCAAGTCTACCTGCTTCTCAGACACTTCCTCTGTATCTGCGGAGAGACCATTCTCTACCTGCTGTCACAACAATGCAGAGATTATGCTTGGCAATTCCACCTGCTTCTCAAACACTTCCTCTGTATCTACTGAGAAACCGGTCTATACCTGCAGACACTACTATATGGAGATCACATTTGGCTAGTCCTTCTGCTCAGACACTACCTCCTCTGTATCTGCAGAGAGACTGCTCTCCACCTGCTTCAATGACCATTTGAGAATGCTTCCTGGCAAGTCCACCTGTTGCTCAGACATTATCTCTGTCTCAGCTCTCCATCTGCTATAATGACCCTGTGGGGAGGCTTCCTGGCCACCCACTGATGGGCTCCATTCCACCATGGTGCTTCTTTCAAGTCCAGGCTTTTCACGGGAGCACTCAGTCAATAACATGTATGCAATGGGATGGGAGGAAGGGCAGTCCTTTATAGAGTTTAATTGCTCCACGTGATCAGTGTGCCACCCTTATGTCTATGCATTCTCACACCTCTAGGGCCTACCTACTGTGTCACTTCCATCTCATCATGACGTCCAGGGTCGTACATCGCCACTGCCATCTTGGAATGACTATGGTCAAACTAAAACTTTCCAGAGAGCCACCAGAACCTATACAGATATAAAAAGTAATACAAATACACAATAAAGGATGCTTAAATTTGCTCATCTCTACTAACAATAGTTAAAGGGCCCTTCTACCTCTGATAATCCTATGTTGTTCATCTGTGTCCACTTATGCGTTTGGCAGCTCCTTTAACAGTCCTTTGAGATTTTCAAAAATAGCAGTGATTTTCTCATTGTCAAAAAGGCCCACACTTTAATGAAGCCCTATAGACCCCATTGTGAGGTTAATAGGTTAATATGGGCACTATGGTTGGTAGAAGAGATTTGAGACACAATTATGGCTTTGACAGCCGTAGCATAGATGTTACGAGAGCCACGGAATGATCCCCCAAAATAAACTGGTCCTGTTCCCATGCTGGAACACCTGTGGTTTACTGCGGCAAGTATTCAGTTCCCCAACAGTGCCACTGCAGGGGAACAGAAGTACTGCATGGCGCCCATAGAAGTGAATGGGCTGAGTCCTCCAGAGAGAGAGAGAGATGCTCTCTGGCTAATAGTCGCAGGTCCCAAACTAAGGCCACTCGTCTGCCCTAGACTCGTGGAGAAGAACAACAACACCAGCTAATTTCCCGAAAAATTATTATGTGATCCAATTAACATGTCGAGACTAAGCGGACGTGATTTAGCAATGAGGTAAAGTTATCTGGAAATAGCTTTGAGGAAGTTATGGCAGAACCTACTTCAACCCTACCCTTCTCTTTCCGAGAATGCCCTCAAGAATTCAAGAGCTAGATAAGACAGATGATGTGGATTACGGGAGAAGTATATCAAGATTGGCATTACATACAATCAGTCTAAAGCAGAAATGTGCCAGTCTTAATTAGAAGTGGGACAAGTTATTTACAAGGTGCAGGCCTCCTGATCTTCTTTTAGTTCAAGCGTCAGAAACACAAATCTATGCCAGCGACGAGATGTTCAACATTTGCCCCACAAACTATTCTGAAAAGTGACAAAAAGGGGTGATAATCTCAAAAAGGCCTTGTGCACATGGCCGTTGTGTAGCCTGAAAATTGCGGTTCCGAATGCACGGGCAACATCTCAACTTGAGATGGGTCCGTGATCTGTCAGCACCGTAAAAAAATAGTTCAAGTGAATGGGACCGCATCCGTGATGCGGGGTGCACATGGCAGGTACCCACATATTGCGGACCCTCTATTTTTGCAGGCCGCAATACGGCAACGGCTGTGTGCATGAGGCTATATAACTAACACCACCTACACATACAGAAGATAACATGGTTATACCAGCATGGTCCATATCACTGTATACAAGAAGATGTATAACTTATACCAGCTGTACATATATAATTATATACAGGAGATACCCAGGTTATACCAGCATGGTCCATATCACTGTATACAAGAAGATGTACAACTTATACCAGCTGTACATATATAATATATACAGGAGATGCCCAGGTTATACCAGCATGGTCCTTATCACTATATACAAGAAGATGTATAACTTATACCAGCTGTACATATATAATTATATACAGGAGATACCCAGGTTATACCAGCATGCTCCATATCACTATATACAAGAAGATGTATAACTTATACCAGCTGTACATATATAATTATATACTGGAGATACCCAGGTTATACCAGCATGGTCCATATCACTATATACAAGAAGATGTATAACTTATACCAGCTGTACATATATAATTATATACAGGAGATACCCAGGTTATACCAGCACGGTCCATATCACTACATACAAGAAGATGTATAACTTATACCAGCTGTACATATATAATTATATACTGGAGATACCCAGGTTATACCAGCATGGTCCATATCACTATATACAAGAAGATGTATAACTTATACCAGCTGTACATATATAATTATATACAGGAGATACCCAGGTTATACCAGCATGGTCCATATCACTATATACAAGAAGATGTATAACTTATACCAGCTGTACATATATAATTATATACAGGAGATACCCAGGTTATACCAGCATGCTCCATATCACTATATACAAGAAGATGTATAACTAACTGATTTTCCTAGTCTACGACGTAAAGTCATAGTTTTATTAAGACACGGAGGCGAATATTGCTTTCTCTTCCTTTACTGATCACCATAGCAGCAAGGAGAAACAAAAACAAATGCAAATGGTCACCATAGTAACCCATACGTCCCACCCCTACAGCCCCAATATAAGGCTGCGTCCAAGGTGGTACTTCCTCTTTCTCTGCGAACCAGTCCATAATAACCGATGAACGAACAACTCCGGAACACCCAAAGAACGATCCGCGCCAAAGAGACCCACGGAGTCCAAGCAGGAACTTTCCAGCGACAGGATCCACTTCAGGGGAAGGACTGGAAACCATCATCCAAGACTCTCAGCAAATCCAACGTGGTAGATGCAGGAGCTGGAGGAAAACATCGTCCAGAACAGGAACATTCCAGGGCAGGAAGACTCAACCTGAAAGAACAAGAGAAGCAAACTCCGATAAAGCGAGAGTATGGCCAAGCCAAACCCATATCCAGCCGACACAAGAGGTCCAGGCCGGTGTAAAGCATACAAACAAGTATGAGCACATAATGGCGAACAACGTAACACAATAAATGTATAACAGTTCAAAATAGGCCTACCAAATAAAGTAGAGCTAACAGGTCAAAAAACCCCCCCACACTACAAGAGTCCAGGGGAGGGAAGGGTGGGCAATATTCGCCTCCGTGTCTTAATAAAACTATGACTTTACGTCGTAGACTAGGAAAATCAGTTAGTTTTACATCAGACACGGAGGCTTCATATTGCTAGTTCAAAGCTGGTTAACCAAGGGATCAAACAAATGAGGAGGAGGACGGAAATAATACTCACGGAAAGTGGAGGCACTAGACCAGTCCGCCAATCGTAGGATGTCCTCCAGGCGAGCTCCCGAGACCGCCAACGAGGTAGACGCCGCACCGCGCGCCGAATGAGCTGTAAACACCGAAGTGTCCACACCGGCCAGAGCCATAACCCATTTCAACCAACGGGCAAAAGTGGGGCTAGTCACCGGACCGAACGGGTGACGGATGGAGAGAAACAATTGCGGCACCGCCGGAGACCTGTAAGGACGAGTCCTGGCCTCGTATTCTTTCAAACAAGCTACCGGGCACAAGGCCGGAGAAGCAGGAAAGCTGGGGTACGACACGACCCGGATGTTCGTCTTCGTGCGTCTCGAAATGTTAAAAGACACGCCCTCCGGGGTAAAGGACCTGGCGTCGTGGTCCAGAGCCCGCACATCAGAAACTCTTTACAAGAAATTAAGCAAAAGAGAGTGACCAACTTTGCGGAAAGCTGACGTAAGGAAAGGTCAGTATTGGTAGGCCAAGAGGACAAAAAGGTAAGCACCAGGGAAACATCCCAAGTGGAAGAAAATCTCGGCCGGGGAGGCCGAGACAGCCACGCGCCTCGGAGGAGGCGCGAAACGGAAGGGTGCTGTCCTGCCGGAACGCCATCAAATCCTTGATGTGACGAAGAAATCGCCGAACGAAAAAGATTGATCGTTCTGTAAGCCTTTCCCTCTTCAAAGAGGGAGGTGAGGAACTGAAGCAACTGAGCTACAGGAGCTGAAACGGGATCCAGGTCCCGTTCCAGGCACCAGCCAGCCCAAGTTCGCCAGGCCGCCCGATAAGATTTTCGGGTGCCGGGAGCCCAAGCGTCGTCCAGGAGGCGCCTAGTTGCCTCCGAAACTCCGTAGACCGCTCCTGGAGTCCTGAGAGCCGGCAGGCCATCAGACGTAGGGATCCGTCCAGGAGCAGAGGGTGGGGGATCCCCTGAGGGCAGCGCAGGAGAGAGGTTGGGTTCGGTAGAAGGACGGGAATGTCCACTAGAAGCTCCAGGAGAGACGGGAACCACACCTGGGAGTCCCAGAACGGGACTATCGCCACCAACTCCGCCCGATGGCGACGAACTTGGAGAAGCATCCGCGGAATCATCATGAATGGGGGAAAGGCATAGAGAAGGCCGGAGGACCAGTCCTGCAGAAACGCGTCCGCCGCCAACGCCTCCGGATCCGGGCGCCAACTGTAGAACCGAGGGAGGTGAGCGTTGAGCCGGGAGGCGAACAAGTCCACGGAAAAGGGTCCCCATCTGGATGACACCTCCGAGAAAATCAACGGGTCCAACTGCCAGTCGCTGCCGTCCGTAAGATGGCGGGAACTCCAATCCGCCCGCACGTTGTGAAGTCCCGGTAGGTACTCGGCCTGCACCATGATGTCCCTGGAGAGACAGTACGCCCAAAAGTCCTTCGCCAATCCCGCCAGAGTAGCAGAACGGGTTCCGCCCAAACGGTTGATATAGCGAACCGCTGAAATATTGTCCATCCGGAGACGGATACATGCGTTGGCCATACCGTTGGTAAAACTCTTGACGGCCAAGGAGCCGGCCAGCAACTCCAGGGCATTGATGTGCAAGTGTGTCTCGACATGCGACCAAGGTCCTCCGGTGGAGACCCCGTTGCAGTGTGCTCCCCAGCCCTGAAGGCTCGCATCCGATTCGATGGTGAATTCCGGCTGGAAACCAAAGATCGCCCTGCCGTTCCAAGCCTCCAGATTGGCGATCCACCAACGAATCTCTTCTCTGGCCTCCGAATCCAATTCCACCATGTCTGCAAAGGAGGCCCCCGAGCGGAGGTGCGCAATCTTCAAGCGCTGTAGAGCCCGGTAATGCAACGGTGCCGGGAAGACCGCCTGTATGGAGGATGCCAGCAGGCCGATGATGCGGTCAATGCCCGTCGCAGTTCCTTGCGAATGGACCGTAACTTGTCCCCTGGAAGGCTGAGGGATTCCGAGATCGAGTCCACTGTGAAGCCTAGGAAGTCCAACCTCTGGGAGGGAGTGAGCCAGGACTTCTCCAAGTTGAGTAGGAAGCCGAGCGACTCTAGGAGATCCGCCGTCCATCGGAGGTGCTGCAGCAGTGTCGACCTGGATTGATGCATCAGGAGGATGTCGTCCAGGTATATTATGAGGCGTACTCCGCGACTCCTCAACCAGGCCATGACCGGACGCAGGAGTTTGGTGAAACACCACGGAGCCGACGACAAGCCGAATGGAAGGCATGTGAATCTCCAGACCTCGTCTTTCCAGAGGAAGCGAAGGAGATCCCTGGAGTGGGGGGCCACCGAGACCGTAAGGTACGCGTCCTTCAGATCCAACTTCACGAGCCAATCCCTGGGGGAGAGAAGATCCCGGAGTAGATGGATTCCCTCCATCTTGAAGTGACGGTACCGCACGATGCTGTTTAGGGCCCGGAGATTGATGACGGGACGCATCTGACCCCCTTTTTTCTGGACCAAGAAAATGTTGCTTATTACCCCCCCTGAGTGGCCGTGAGCTCTCTCTATGGCTCTCTTGAGGAAGAGGGAAGAGAGCTCCCCGTCCACCCGGGCGGAGTCCGATCCCCTCCGAAGAGAGGACGGTGGGTGTTGCACTGAGCAAGGGGTGTCTATGAGCTCTATGGAGAAGCCCCTGACCGTCGTCAGAACCCATGGGTCTGATGTAATTAGTTCCCAAGCGTGTAAAAAATGCCGAAGCCTGCCCCCTACACAAAGTACCGAAGAATCCCCGTCCGGGGTCTGACTTACCGGATGACTTGCGGGGAGCCGTGTTTCCTCGGAAGGAACGAGAGCGCCATTGTCCCCCTCTGGATGGGAAGAACGTCGGGGGAGACCGCTGGTCTTGAAATGCAGCTCGCTGGGAGAAGGAGCCTCTGGATACACCCCTGCCTCGGGTGCTGGAGCGGCCGGACAGACGGCCCCTGTTGCTGCCGGCCCTGTGAGAGACCCGGCCCTGGAAGACTTTGCGCATAGTAGCCTGCGCCTTGTCCAGAGCGGAAAATGTGCCGACGAAGCGGCTGAGGTCCTTTATAAAGGAGTCCCCAAAAAGCAGGCCTTCCGCTTCTTTGCCCGTCTCAGTCTGGGCAAGATTTATAAGTTTGGGGTCTATCCTAAGCAGGATGGCCTTGCGCCTTTCCACTGACAGGGATGCATTGGTTCCCCCGGCGATGCAAATCGCCCGCTGGGCCCAGCCCGTGAGCTCCTCAGGGTCGATGTGGGAACCCTCATGTCTGGCGGACTCCGCCAATTCCATAATTTTTGCCAGTGGACCGAAAATGTCCAGGAGCTTGTCCTGGCACCCTCTAAGGGCTGAGTCTAAGCCCTTCTTGGCATTCCACCCCGACTTGGACAAAAATTGGGTCATTTTCGGGTCCACGACGGGCGTGTCGCAGACCTTATGGGGTATAATAGGCCGAGGGCACTCGGCCCGCAGCTTACTGCGCGCCTCCTTGGACAGAGGACGGCGGGCCCAATGCTCCAGGTAACTACTAATCTGAGTGTCGGGGAGCCACTCCGCCGATCTAGGGTGGTGGAGGGCTTCAGGATCAAACATGGGAGCCCCGGAGGAATCCAAAGGGAAATTGTCAGCAGAGGCCGAGGAGGAATCCTTAGCTAAAGGAACAGCAGGGGGAGTGGCAATAGGGTCGGACCCCGGAGGGGCGTCATCCTCCTCTGAAAAATCGCTAGCCTCTGCCGGATCCTCCGGGCCCGAACCCAGATCCGAGTCAGAGTCGGCATCCGCATGGGCTCTAGCGTGTTTCCACACCCGCGAATTATCAGCCTGGCGGGGACAAGCTCTTTTACGCGACCTCAGCGCGTCGTCTGGGGTGGTCATCAACACACCGGTCATTGTCTCCTGTCCAACAGGAGGTTCAGCAGCAAAAGAATGCTGAGCAATCTCAGGGGGAGCGAGTCTGGCCCCAGCTAGGGGGTGTGCAGACAGGGCCTGGGAGATGGTCTGTGACAAGACAGTGGACATGGAACCCATAGCCTGTAAAATAGCATTAGACACAGAGCGCTGGATGAGCTGCGCCTGTGTGTCTGAGTCAGGGAGACTAGCATTCCCCGGGAGGGGGGAGGAGGGGGACTGGGCAGAGGGGTCCATATTGGTCCAGCACAGGGAACAGGGTACCTGTAGGAAGACTGTGAGGAGAGCCTGAGGAACTAGGTATCAAGCGCTTTGAAAACGAGGGGTTAATCACCCCAGGAGAGAGGGGAGCGGAGCGGTAGCACAGGTGACCGGCAGCAGGCACGCAGGAGACCGGAGGAAGCGAGATCTCGCGGGAACGGGAACCAAGATGGCCGCCGGATCTCGCGAGATCTCGCTCCAGCCAGCCAAAAGAGCGCGAACAGTGGAGCGAAATGCCGCCGAGCCGGGGCAGCAGACGCGCGCAAAGAGGGGGCGTGGCCCACCACCGGGAGGCAGAAGATGGCGGTAAGGCCAGCGGCGACGCCAAAACACAATGGGACCCCCAAGCAACAAACTCCCGCGGGGAGAAGGGGGAGAGGGAGGAAAACACAAGGACCCCCAGAGGGAAGGGTCCCAGGGGGAAAACGCAGCGCGCAATTAGGACCCGGGAATACTGAGGAAGGCAGAGGTTGCCATGACAGGGAAAAGCCCCTGGGACAAAGAATGCAGGATAAAAGAGATATCCCGCTGCACAATCCCTAAAGGACCTAAAGGGAGGAACAAAACCAAACCCCAGGGGAGACAATAACCAGGGGAATATAATCTATAGCGAAATAAACCCCTAGGGAGAACAGAAACCGCTAACAGATAAAATGAAGATGTTACTTATCTGGTGAGCAGCAAGAAAGAGGGAGTACCACCTTGGACGCAGCCTTATATTGGGGCTGTAGGGGTGGGACGTATGGGTTACTATGGTGACCATTTGCATTTGTTTTTGTTTCTCCTTGCTGCTATGGTGATCAGTAAAGGAAGAGAAAGCAATATGAAGCCTCCGTGTCTGATGTAAAACTTATACCAGCTGTACATATATAATTATATACAGGAGATGCCCAGGTTATACCAGCATGCCCCATATCACTATATACAAGAAGATGTATAACTTATACCAGCTGTACATATATAATGATATACAGGAGATACCCAGGTTATACCAGCATGCCCCATATCACTATATACAAGAAGATGTATAACTTATACCAGCTGTACATATATAATTATATACAGGAGATGCCCAGGTTATACCAGCATGCCCCATATCACTATATACAAGAAGATGTATAACTTATACCAGCTGTACATATATAATTATATACAGGAGATGCCCAGGTTATACCAGCACGGTCCATATCACTATATACAAGAAGATGTATAACTTATACCAGCTGTACATATATAATTATATACAGGAGATACCCAGGTTATACCAGCATGCTCCATATCACTATATACAAGAAGATGTATAACTTATACCAGCTGTACATATATAATTATATACAGGAGATGCCCAGGTTATACCAGCTGTACATATATAATTATATACAGGAGATACCCAGGTTATACCAGCATGGTCCATATCACTATATACAAGAAGATGTATAACTTCTACCAGCTGTACATATATAATTATATACAGGAGATACCCAGGTTATACCAGCATGCTCCATATCACTATATACAAGAAGATGTATAACTTATACCAGCTGTACATATATAATTATATACAGGAGATGCCCAGGTTATACCAGCATGCTCCATATCACTATATACAAGAAGATGTATAACTTATACCAACTGTACATATATAATCATATACAGGAGATGCCCAGGTTATACCAGCATGCTCCATATCACTATATACAAGAAGATGTATAACTTATACCAGCTGTACATATATAGTTATATACAGGAGATACCCAGGTTATACCAGCATGCCCCATATCACTATATACAAGAAGATGTATAACTTATACCAGCTGTACATATATAATTATATACAGGAGATACCCAGGTTATACCAGCATGGTCCATATCACTGTATACAAGAAGATGTACAACTTATACCAGCTGTACATATATAATTATATACAGGAGATACCCAGGTTATACCAGCATGGTCCATATCACTGTATACAAGAAGATGTACAACTTATACCAGCTGTACATATATAATATATACAGGAGATGCCCAGGTTATACCAGCATGGTCCGTATCACTATATACAAGAAGATGTATAACTTATACCAGCTGTACATATATAATTATATACAGGAGATGCCCAGGTTATACCAGCATGGTCTATATTACTATATACAAGAAGATGTATAACTAGGTGATTTTCCTAGTCTATGACGGAAAGTCATGGTTTTATTAAAGACACGGAGGCGAGTATTGCTATCTCCTTCTTTACTGTCCACCAATAGCAGCAAAGAAAATTTTTTACATCACATAACGTAACCATAGTAACATCACCCTCCCCTCACAGTCCATATAACAGACGGCTCCTCCTCTCAATCCTCCTCTTTCTTTACGAGCCTGACACCATGACCGGAACCACCGAACACGAAACCGGAACCTGGAAACGGGAAACGACCA
Source organism: Bufo gargarizans (assembly GCF_014858855.1). Lineage (NCBI taxonomy): Eukaryota > Metazoa > Chordata > Amphibia > Anura > Bufonidae > Bufo > Bufo gargarizans. The sequence goes on from NC_058081.1 coordinate 18,092,647, forward strand.
GCACGGAACCACCGGAACATCCCATCGAAAACCAGCAACTCGGAGCACCGGATCCTCTTTTCAACAAAAGCCAACATGGCTAGAACTGGAACAAGTCAATGGAGACCCGAAGCAAATCAACTTCCTCCTGAAAGCAATAAACAGGTTAAGTAATGGGCAGAATAAAACATCGCAAGTCAAACGCGATCCTGCCAGAGTAAACATTCCGAGTCGACACAGCATACATAGCATGCAAATTAAACTGCAAACCACAGAAATACATAGTAAGGGAGGGAAACCCAGGGCGGGCAATACTCGCCTCCGTGTCTTTAATAAAACCATGACTTTCCGTCATAGACTAGGAAAATCACCTAGTTTTACAGCAAGACACGGAGGCTCCTATTGCTAAGTTTAAAGTTGAGCAATAACAGCAGAAAACAAATGAGGAGGCGGTCTAAAATAATACTCCCTGAATGTTGACGCCGAAGACCAGTCCGCCAGACGTAGGATATCCTCCAAACGAGCACCCGAAACAGCCAAAGCGGTAGCCGACGCGCCTCTAGCGGAATGAGCAGTAAATATGGAAGTATCAATTCCTGCCAACGACATAACCCACTTCATCCAGCGAGCCAAAGTAGGGCTGGAGACAGGACCAAACGGATGCCGAATGGACAAGAAAAGCTGAGGAACCGAAGACGCCCGGTAAGCACGCGTCCGGGACTCGTACTCCTTCAAACAAGCCACCGGGCAAAGAGCCGGCGAAGAAGGAAAAGACGGATAAGACACCGACCTAATGTTGGTCTTCGTACGTCTGGAAATATTGAAGGTGACCCCCTCCGGAGTAAAGGACCTGGCGTCGTGATCAAGTGCTCGAACATCGGAAACCCGCTTGCAGGAAATAAGGCAAAAAAGAACCAATAACTTGGCCGACAACTGCCTCAAAGTGAGATCAGGGTTACCAGGCCAGTCGGACAAAAAGGACAAGACGACCGACACGTCCCAGGTCGCGGTGAAGCGAGGCCGGGGAGGACGAGACATGCGGGAACCGCGAAGCAAACGGCACACAGAAGGATGCTGTCCCGCAGGGACGCCCTCAAAACCCTGATGCGTGGACGAAATCGCGGACCTGAACAAATTAATCGTCCGATAGGCCTTCCCCGCCTCGAAAAGAGAAGTAAGAAAATCCAAAAGATGAATCACAGGGGCCGAAACGGGATCCAAGTCCCGTTCCACGCACCAAACAGCCCAAGATCGCCAGGCTGCCCGATAAGATTTTCTGGTGCCGGGAGCCCACGCGTTGTCCAAAAGGCGTCTAGTTGCTTCAGAAATATCGACGACCTCTCCAGGCGTCCTGAGATTCGGCATGCCACCAGGCGCAGGGACCCGTCCGACAGAAGAGGGTGGTGAAAACCCTGAGGGTCCTGGAGGAGATCCGCCCGAGTCGGAAGGAGAAGAGGAACATCGATCAGGAGACCCAGGAGAGACGGGAACCAAGCCTGAGTCCCCCAAAAGGGGACCACCACCACCAACTCGGCCAACTGACGAGGCACCTGCAACAGCATCCTCGGGATCATCGCGAACGGGGGAAATGCGTACATCAGGAACCCGGACCAGGACTGGAGAAACGCGTCCACTGCCTCCGCCGCCGGATCCGGACGCCAGCTGAAAAAACGCGGGAGTTGGGTATTGAGGCGTGAGGCAAACAGATCGATCCCAAACGGACCCCAGTATCCGGACAACATGGAGAAGGTCCCTGGCGCCAGCATCCAATCGCTGCTGTCCCTCAGGTAGCGAGAGCCCCAATCGGCTCGGCCGTTGTGAAGGCCAGGGAGATATTCCGCCTGAACCATGACCTCCCGAGAGAGACAAAACGACCAGAAGTCCTTCGCCAACCGGGCCAAAGTCGCCGAGCATGTTCCTCCCAATCGGTTGATGTATCGCACTGCAGAGACATTGTCCATCCGCAAACGAATGCACGCGTGAGCCATACCACTGGTGAAACTCCGAATGGCAAACGACCCGGCCAGGAGCTCCAACGCGTTGATATGCATCCGAGTCTCGTCCCCAGACCACCGACCGCCTGTGGAGATTCCATTGCAGTGGGCCCCCCAGCCGTGGAGACTGGCGTCCGACTCGATCGTGAGTTCTGGCTGGAGACCGAAAATCGCCCTGCCGTTCCACGCCCTCAGGTTGTCGATCCACCACACGAGCTCCTCCCTTGATTCTGGGTCCAGGATCAGAGTGTCTGCGAAGGAAGCGCCAGCACGGAGGTGCGCGATCTTCAACCGTTGAAGAGCCCTGTAATGAAGAGGGGCCGGAAACACCGCTTGGATCGAGGAGGCAAGGAGGCCGATGATCCTGGCCAAATGGCGGAGGGATAATTGCGGCAAGGCGAGGGCACGTCTGAGTTCCTTGCGAATGGATACCAATTTCGACGTGGGTAGAGAGAGGGAGGTCAGTACGGAGTCCACCGTAAAGCCCAAGAACTCCATCCTCTGAGACGGGGTCAAACACGATTTCTCGTGGTTGATCAGGAACCCAAGACGGGAGAGCAGGTCCGTCGTCCAGCGCAGGTGGACCAGTAAGGTCGGGGCCGATTGATGCATGAGAAGCATGTCGTCCAGGTAGATTATGAGGCGGACCCCGCGACTGCGGAGCCATGCCACTACCGGATGCATCAACTTTGTGAAACACCACGGGGCCGAGGACAGGCCAAACGGGAGACACGTGAATCGCCAGATCTCCCCGTTCCACAGGAAACGCAGTAAGTCCCTGGAAGGAGCGGCAATAGGAACCGTCAAGTAAGCGTCCTTGAGGTCCAGCTTCACAAACCAGTCGCCCGGCAGGAGAAGATCCCGAAGTAGATGGAAGCCCTCCATCTTGAAGTGGCGATATCGGACAATCGCATTCAGAGCCCGCAGGTTGATGACCGGGCGCATCTGACCCCCCTTCTTCTGGACCAAGAACATGGAACTGAGCACCCCCCGTGAACCCCGCTGGGCCCTTTCTATGGCCTGCTTGTGGTAGAGGGAAAAGAGCTCCAGATCCAACTGGGCAGAGCCGGGGTGGGAGAAACGGGAGGTGGGAGGTGGGGCAATGAGGTCTGGAGAGCCCACCAGTTCCACGTGGAAACCTTCCACCGTGGACAACACCCAGGGGTCGGACGTTATCTCCGCCCAAGCGGGGGAAAAACGACGGAGTCTGCCCCCTATGCAATGATCCAAAGAATCCCCCGAGGGGGGAGGACTTACCGTAAGGGCGTCGTGAAGATTGATTTCCTCGATAGGATCTGCCACGCCATTGTCCACCTCTGGCCGGGAAGAAGGGGGATGGGAACTTCTGTTCCTGAAATGCGGGACGTTGATGGTAGGAGCCTCTGCCCGCATTACGGGCTTGGAAATTGGAACGGCCGGACAGACGGCCCCTAGTACTGCCGGCCCTGGTGGAGACCCGTCCCTGAAACACTCTCCTAATGGAGGACTGGGCCTTATCTAGGGCCGTAAAAGCCCCTACGAAGCGGCTCAGGTCCTTAATAAAGGAGTCGCCGAACAGATGACCCTGGGCGTCTGCGCCGGACTCAGTAAGAGCCAGGTTGGCCAATTTGGGATCCACCTTAAAAAGGATGGACTTGCGTCTCTCTATTGATAGAGATGTGTTGGTATTCCCAGCGATGCAGATCGCACGCTGAACCCAGCCCCTCATCTCTTCCGGGTCAATCTGGGACCCATCCGATCTGGCGCTCTCCGCCAATTCAAACAACTTGGCCAGGGGACCAAAGATATCCAGGAGCTTATCCTGGCAGCTACGGAGAGCTGAGTCCAGACCCTTGCGGGGGTTCCAGCCCGACTTGGCCAGAAATTGGGTGACTTTAGGGTCAACCACGGGTGTGTCACACACCTTGTTAGGCACGATAGGCCTGGGGCATTCAGCCCTCATTTTATTGCGCGCCTCCTTACTAAGGGGGCGGCGGACCCAATACTCCAGATATTTCCCCACATGATCTGCAGGAAGCCATTCCGCCGATCTGGGATGGTGGAGGACGTCAGGGTCAAACATGGGTTCTCCCAACGGGTCAATAAGGGAAGATGCAGGAACGGCTACAGAAGAGGCATCCTTCACTTGGGAAGTAGAAATGGTAGGGCAAGGGGCGTTACTGGGCCCCGAATGAGCCTCTTCCTCTGAACCTGCACTGGCTCCAGCAAAAGCCTCCTCATCTGACCCAAGTTCGGCGTCAGAATCACTCATCAATTGCGCTCTAGCGCTTTTCCAAGACCGCGCCCGTTCTGCCTGGCGTGGATAGGCCCTTTTACGCGATCTATGCGCGTGTTCATGGGTGGCCGGAGGCGCACCAGTCAATTGGTCCTGTGGCACAGGAGGGTTCATAACTGGAGGTTGCTGAGCTAAAGGAGCCGCAGGCAGCACAGGCCCTGAAGCAGGGTGGCCAGCCAGTGCCTGTGCTATCGACTGCGACAGCACAGAGGACATTGAGTCCATCGCAGCAGAAATTGCGGCAGAGACAGAGCGCTGCAGCGCTACTGCCTGGGTGTCATCCATAATCTGAATATCCCTCACAGGGGATGAAGGAGCTGCAGCCTCAGGGGTAGGGTCTGAGAGCGGCATGGTAGGGATGTAGTAATATAAAGGTAACAGCAGGGACCGCTAACTAGCCTCAGGGTCTAGGAGGGAGCAGGGGCGAGAAGCTGAGTGTAGGCAAACTAATGGGCCGACAGCAGGGCAAGGAAGTAGGGTTAGTCACCCGTCAAACCGGAGCTCCGGAACGATGCGACCGCACAGCCGGAGGAATGCGATGAAAGAAAATGGCCGCCGAAGTCTCACGAGACCCGGCGGCAAGCACTGACTAAAACCAAAATGGCCGCCGAAATCCCGCGAGAACAAGCGGGAGGCGGCCGAAAAGGGGTACCAAGATGGCCGCCGAGATCTCGCGAGATCTCGCGGCCATAGAGAAGACGGTAGCGCGGGAACGATGCGCCCGAACAGGTAAAAAATCCACTGGAAGGGGAACAGAGGGAGAACCGGAGACACCGCAAGCGGCACAAAAGAGGGGGAGACCAAAGGATTAATCCATAAACGATAAAATAAGATAAATAGGATAAATACCCCCAGAAATAAAAACGGCCCCAGGGTAAGAAAACCCCCAAGAGGCCACAACACAATAACTGCACAGGGAACGTGCAGAGAATCCCAAACACGTTAAAATAAGCAAAATCTATAGAACAGGCACAATTAGATTAAACATAAATGAGCTGCCATAAAAAACATGTACTTATCTTGGTGGCAGCAGCAAAGAAAGAGGAGGATTGAGAGGAGGAGCCGTCTGTTATATGGACTGTGAGGGGAGGGTGATGTTACTATGGTAACGTTATGTGATGTAAAAATTTTTCTTTGCTGCTATTGGTGGACAGTAAAGAAGGAGATAGCAATAGGAGCCTCCGTGTCTTGCTGTAAAACTTATACCAGTTGTACATATATAATTATATACAGGAGATGCCCAGGTTATACCAGCATGGTCCTTATCACTATATACAAGAAGATGTATAACTTATACCAGCTGTACATATATAATTATATACAGGAGATGCCCAGGTTATACCAGCATGGTCTATATTACTATATACAAGAAGATGTATAACTTATACCAGCTGTACATATATAATTATATACAGGAGATGCCCAGGTTATACCAGCATGGTCCATATCACTATATACAGGAAGATGTATAACTTATACCAGCTGTACATATATAATTACATACAGGAGATACCCAGGTTATACCAGCATGCTCCATATCACTATATACAAGAAGATGTATAACTTATAACAGCTATACATATATAATTACCATATTTTTCGCCCTATAAGACGCACCTAGGTTTTTGAGGAGGAAAATAAGAAAAAAAAAATTGAACCAAAAGGTGTGCTTTTGGTGGGTTTTGAACTAATGGTGGTCTGTGGATGACACTATTATGGGGGATCTGTTGAGGACACTGTTATGGGGGATCTGTGGGTGACACTGTTATGGGGGATCTGTGGGTGACACTGTTATGGGGGCTCTGTGGAGGACACACTGTTATGGGGGATCTGTGGGTGACACACTGTTATGGGGGATCTGTGGGTGACACTGTTATGGGGGATCTGTGGGTGACACTGTTATGGGGGATCTGTGGGTGACACTGTTATGGGGGCTCTGTGGAGGACACACTGTTATGGGGGATCTGTGGGTGACACTGTTATGGGGGATCTGTGGGTGACACTGTTATGGGGGATCTGTGGGTGACACTGTTATGGGGGGATCTGTGGGTGACACTGTTATGGGGGATCTCTGGATGGCTCTTATTGGCTCATCTTATGCTATGTGTCATCCACAGATCCCCCCCATAATAGTGTCCTTGCGGTGTGAATGACCCCCAATACAGGGGCTGGGGGTCGTATCTGGTTTTATAATGACAGCGGGGCCCGTACAGTGACTGTATTCTACTACACGGGCCCCGCTCACTGTATATAATCGTATCTATAATTGTAGGCATTGTTAATATATAAAAGTTCTGGGTAATCAGGGCCTGTATTACGGTACTTACAAGCGCTCGTAGCAGAGAGGAGGGAGGAGGCAGGCCGGGAGGACGGGCGCTGGCAGCGTGTGTCACTACGTCATGCGCCCACGCCGCCTGCTTCATTCATAAAGTGGGCGGCGCGTGACGTAGTGGCTCAAGCTGCCAGCGCCCGTCCTCCCGGCCTGCCTCCTTCCTCCTCTCTGCTACGAGCGCTTGTAAGTACCGTAATACAGGACTTGATTACCTTGAACTTTTATATATTAACAATGCCTACAATTATAGATAAGATTATATACAGTGAGCGGGGCCCGTGTAGTAGAATACAGTCACTGCACGGGCCCCGCTGTCATTATAAAACCAGATGCCGGCCCCCAGCCCGTCTCAGCTGATACACCCGCCTCGCTGCACGGCGTATCATTGAAAATGTGGAAAAATGCAGCATTCGCCCCATAAGACGCACTGCTATTTCTCCCCCCCACTTTGGGGGGGGGGGGTGTAAAGTGCGTCTTATAGGGCGAAAAATATGGTACATACAGGAGATACCCAGGTTATACCAGCATGGTCCATATTACTATATACTGCACCACTTCTCTTAACCAAGACCACTCCTCCCCTCTCCTCCACCCTCACCACTACCACACATTTAGGAAACAAGTGTCTATATATTTTTTTGGTAAAGACAATGCGTCACAAGACCAGGGGTGTAAAAAAAAAAAAGTTTTCCCATTAAAAATTATCTGAAGTTTAGCTGGATAGACCAAGGAGTACTTAATGTCCCTTTCTTGCAGCCGGTTTTTCATCATGATAAAACTGCGTCTCTTGTCTTGAATCTCTTTAGAAAAATTGAGAAATAAGGAAACTACTTCCATTATATAAAGCCCTCCGCACTCCCTAGCTCTTCTCCGAATCATGCCCCTGTCTCGTGAGACCAATATCTTTGCCAGCAATACCTGTGGCTGCCTTCCCGATATAGGTTTTCCCCCTGGGATCCAATGCGCTCTTTCCACCAAGAATAATTTCTCAAGAATTAAGGTCTGTATCATTTCAGAGGGGCTTTTTCCTTCTGTGCCTTCGGGTAGGCCTATAATTCTCACGTTACATCGCCTCGACCTATCCTCTAAGTCCAGCAATTTGTTTTAAGGGAATTAACATCCGTACTCAGGGTGGAAATTTCAGATTTGAATATTTTAACTTCATTCTCCAGACATCTTCCCTCATCAACGTCACATCAGTCTGGATTGCCCCAAGCTGCATTGAAATATCTTGAATTAGCTCTCCATTTTTCTTAACCGCCACCAGAATTTCTTTTAGTGGGGCAGATTCAGGAATAGGCAAGACATTTATAACTTCTCTCGCCACCCCCTCCTCCTGGGAATAATCATCCACCAATTCTTCCACTCTGACTCCAACATTTTTTTTTAACATTAAAATCGGATATCCCTTTTTGGCCTGCCCCTGCTCTTGTCATTACATTAGGAGATTTCAAAAACTGATCGATTTTGGCTGATTCTGGATGCTTCTGCCCCGTTTTTTAGATTTTCTGTTCTCTTTTCTTTTCTCTTTCCTTTCCTTTCTCTTCCTGGTCCTGGGAGCGTCTCTTCTCTTCCTTTTCTTTCTTTTCTTTCTCTTCCTTTCTTTTCTTTCCTCTCCTTTCTCTTTCCTTTTTCTTTCCTTTCTCTTTCCTTTCCTTTCTCTTTCCTCTACTTTCTCTTTCCTTTTCTTTCTTTCCTTTCCGTCCTTTCCTTCTCTTCCTCCTTTCTCTTTCCTTTCTCTTTCCTGTCCTTTCTCTTTCCTTTCTTTTTCCTTTCTCTTTCCTTTTTCTTTCTTTTCCATTCTCTTTCCTGTCCTTTCTCTTCCTTTTTCTTTCTTTTCCTTTCTCTTTCCTTTCCTTTCTCTTTCCTCTCCTTTCTCTTTCCTTTCTCTTTCCTGTCTCTTTCCTTTCCTTTCTCTTTCCTCTACTTTCTCTTTCCTTTTTCTTTCCTTTCTCTTTCCTTTCTCTTTCCTGTCCTTTCTCTTTCCTTTCCTTTCTCTTTCCTTTCCGACTCTAGGAACAATATATAGGGGGGGGGGGGGGGCACAAGATACCACATTCAAAAATGGGGGGGGGGGCAAAAACAAAATAAGTATATATAAATAAGATTACAAAATACGAGAGAATTGCGGTATGCAGGGATACATTTATAATAAAGCAATTTACTTACAAAAGAAGCTATTCAGTCGTCTGCCGTGCCGTCCTCTGCTTGCTTCCACGGATTCTTTCCCCTTCTTTCTGTCTCTCGTCAGTGCGCACTGTTATGGTGGATCTGTGGAAGACACACCATTATGCCTCTTATCACCCCCATATCAGCCCTTATGCCTCAATAGCCCCCATTATAAGCCCTTATGCCTCATTAGCCCCAATTATAAGCCCCTATGCCTTATTAGCCCCCATTATTCCTCTTATTAGCCCCATTATGCCTCATTAGCCCCCATTATGCCTCATTAGCCCCATTATAAGCCATTATGCCTCATTAGCCCCCATTATGCCTAATTAGCTCCCATATGCCTAATTAGCCCCCATATGCCTCCAATTAGCCCCATATGCCTCCTATTAGCCCCCATAGCCCCATATGTCTCCATATAGCCCCCATATGCCTCCAATTAGCCCCCATATGCCTCCAATTAGCCCCATATGCCTCCTATTAGCCCCCATAGCCCCATATGCCTCCAATTAGCCCCCATAGCCCCCATATGTCTACAATTAGCCCCCATATGCCTCCTATTAGCCCCATATGCCTCCTATTAGCCCCCATAGCCCCCATATGCCTCTAATTAGCCCCCATATGCATCCAATTAGCCCCATATGCCTCCAATTAGCCCCCATATGCCTCCAAATAACTCCAATTAGCCCCATATGCCTCCAATTAGCCCCCATATGCCTTCTATTAGCCCCATAGCCCCCATATGCCTCCAATTAGCCCCCATATGCCTCCAATTAGCCCCCATAGCCCCCATATGTCCAGTGCTACTGCCCCCACACCCTTCACACCCGGAAGTCCATATCACTATATACAAGAAGGTGTATAACTTATACCAACTGTACATATATAATTATATACAGGAGATGCCCAGGTTATACCAGCAATCTCCATATCACTAGTACTGGAAGAACATCGGCAGGGACGTTTTGCAGCGGGCCCCATTCACTTTAATCAGAACTAAATCAGACAGCTCACGATCCTCTTGTTACGCTGCGTGGGAAAGGGCAATCACCATATCAAAATTCAAAGGATAATCCCAGCAGGCGTACTTGTATCCAATATATAGTATGCTTTATGCCATAATAAAATGACAAAATCACAGGACGCATTTCGGCCCGTCCAGCCTTCCTCAACTGCATGATGCAAAAGAAAATGTCCAGAGCTGCGCTCACCTGATTCCACTTGAGATGGATGCACGGACTGCGCTGGGATTAAAGCGCACTTGAAAATATATAAGAAAAAAACTTAGAGAGTCCAGCTTCCAAAAAGTGACGTTCTTTATTCCAAAAATATATATTAAAATTCAACATGGCAACCCAGTCTACGCGTTTCGGATCTGCTAATTCCAATCCTTACTTATGACAGGTTGCAAACAAAAAGACTAGGGTTTATATAGCTGAAGTTGCTAATCACAAGTGATTGGGATCAGCAGACCCCCCCCCCCCCCACTTGACATCACACTAAAAAGTTGGAGATGCCATATAAATTTTAAGACATACCTTAAAAATAGCTCAACAAAACAAATGCATGTATAGAGAGAAGAATCAGTAATGCCAAATCAAATCCTGCTTGCAATTAACTCTGCGGTTGTCCACCACGGTAACACTGCAGGTTTTCAAGTTCAGGGTTTGGAGAGAGTTAATCCACCTGTTAGGGGTGGAGACCACAAACTTCTGAACAGGGAAACTTTCTGGATCTTCTGTATGGGCTCCTGTGTCCTGCAAGGATTGAATTGCAAGCAAGATTTGATTTGGCATTACTGATTCTTCTCTCTATATATGTATTTGTTTTGTTGAGCTATTTTTAAAGGATAACTGTCATATTTTCATCGAAAAAATCTATTTCAGCATATGTTACTGCTGCAGCAGCATTATGCGTAAAGCAATCTTTAGTTTCTTCACTTATCACTGTTTTCATTGAGTTTTCCCCTTAGTTACGGCTGTTTTGAATCCTACATTATGATGATCTTCTCAAGATGGCTCCTCTGCCAGTTCTCTGAGGTCAAAACTGCATTTCCTCAGGTCACATACAAACTTGCTGTAGCCAGGAGCTTCCTGCCAGCCAATCAGATTGGATTACTGAGAGACACGCCTCCTCACTGCAGTGTGAAGGACCGCCCCTCTGTCTTCCTAGCCGGAGACAGAGGAGCCATAGCAACAGACTTTTACCTGAGCAGTGGAAAGGGACAGAGGACATTAATGAAAGCTGTTATTATAAGATAATTACAGATCTTTTGGCAATAATTGACAGACTGACTCAGGTATACATGCCGAGCTCTAATAATCTAGCAAATAAAAATAAATATGACAGTTATCCTTCAAGGTATGTCTTTACATTTATATGGTATCTCCAACTTTTTAGTGTGATGTCAAGAGGGGAGGGGTGTTTTGTCTGCTGATCCCAATCACTTGTGATTAGCATCTTCAGCTATATAAGCCCTAGTCTTTTTGTTTGCAACCTGTCGTGAGTAAGGATCAGGATTAGCAGATCTGAAACGCGTAGCCAGGGTTGCCATGTTGGATTTTAATATATTTTTGGAATAAAGAACATCACTTTTTGGAAGCTAGACTCTCTATGTTTTTTTTCTCGCATGATGCTAAATGACACCGTGTAAGATTGTATAGACACAAATTACAATCACCTGGTCATGACATCATCAATTGATTAAGCAAACAGGAAAAGACGTGGGCATACAATCAAAGTGTATTTTTCTTACTGTGGTCCATGGTCACCATATAGAAAAGAAAAATAGCCCTCCAGACTATGATCGTGGTATTGTGGTCTGTAAGAGAATACATCCCATATTAAAATTAAAAACACACAACCTCATAATCTCTATTCAGGCCTTTGGGTTCTTAGGTTTCCAAAGTAGGGATCCAGAAAGCCTCCCTTTTGAGTAATGATCTTTTTAGATCACCTCCCCTCCTTGGTTGATGAACCTGCTCTATAACTTGATATTTCAATTGCGCAATTGAATGTTTTTGAGTATGTTGTAGAAATATTAATAGTTGTAATCAGCTCGCATCAAAGTTTGTGTAAGGAAAAAGGTAAACCCCCTTTCCCTTAGCCGCAGTCAGAGACAGACCCAGGTGCTACCATCTTGATTGAAATTCTGAGCAACCCCTCTCCTCCCTGCTCAACCTGTTCCTTTTATTTACTCACAAAAGGTGTAAAAGGGGCTGGCCCAAGACAAGGATACAGGAAGTGATGACATATCAAAGGACAGGGAGGGGCAATCAATGTGGCTGGACAGACAATGCACACATCCCATCCCTGTATAAGGAAGGATAAGTCATGTCCATTGTCTGACCAGCCAGGTGGCCGCCCACCCCCCATCACTGTCAGCATGGACCTCATTCAATACTGCTCAAAAGTGATCAGTATCTAATAAAGATCATTCTACTGGTTCTTATAGGTTTGAGATTATCTGTGAGACATTGCTACGGCTATTGTCCGTATACGGTACGAGTATACCGACAAGGCAGATATGCATGTCTTATAAGCAGATATGTATCCAGAAAGGGATAGCGAAGCCGCAGCAGAGGTATAATATGTATCTCTCGTTATGCAGACTTCACTTCTCTAATTTGTATAGACATTTGAAGGGAAGAAGCCCAGTGCTTGCACTTAGTGCTCACAAACCGGCAAACGCCCCCCTACACACTGAGAACACGTCTCCAAGCCCATGAGAAGGTTTTCATACTGACGGTATTACCACTGGTCCCGATTCAACCAAAGTACCCTCTGCTAGAGCGTTCGTTGGCTAAATCCGACACAGGGAGACAGATGACAATCTATAAAAACACACACACATCCTAAAATAAAATGTCCGCATAATAAAATTTCCACAGCAAGTATGAAAATGAAAAGGTATGGGTAACAAGAGGTTCTTTTTTACGTATATTTGTGTTTGCTAATGCGATCTTTCATCATCTGCATGGTCTCCCCAACATACAATAGACCACAGGGGCACTTTATAAGAAAAATTACATTTGTAGTGTCAGAAGTATAGTATCCTTTAATCTTATAAGGTTTTCCAGTGCGCGGATGATCGAAAAATTGGCCCTTCTGCACATTGGTGTATTGCATGCAGTGGAGACAAGGAAACGTTCCACATTTTTGATGCGTAAAGGTTTTCTGTATCCGTCCTCTTTATGTAGTAACTATATCTGCATGTACTAGTTGATCCCTCAAATTAGGACTACGCTTATTGCAGATAAGGGGTGGGTTTTTAAATTCCTCCACTGTTGGGTATGATTTCCATAAGTTCTGCCAGTGCTTACATACAATATTATCAACGTGATAATTAAAAGGATGGTATTTATGTACGAACGGATTTATGACACGGCTGATACCGTCCCAAGGATTTAGGCTCCAGTCTCTTCGGAGGAGTGGGTTCGAATCCCACTGCTGCCACCAGTTGTGACGGTATCATCCGTGTCGCCACCTAGTATTCCCTTCTTCCCTTGAAATAGCACAGCCAAATAATCCACAGAGCAATAAAACGCTAGTATCGCTGGTATCACCAGTATCGCTGGTATCGCCAAATAAGTCCATACATGAGCCAAAGCTGAATGCTGGAACAAGACTTTACTGGAAGCAACCCAGGCATTCAGAACTACACTTTCTTTTATGCCCTGCTCCCATGCAAAGGAGACACCCACAACAAATATACATTAACCAATAACACAAAGGTACAACCCACATAGAATCCGCCCCTCTGCCTGTGATATAATTATGGCACACAATGATTAACATAACTATCACAGGCAGGAGCATACACAATGTCTTCTGTCCTGGAGACAACCAAGGTGTAATTTAATTATCTCTCAGGACAAAGGGAAATCACCAATGCACACGGGGAGACAATAAGACAGACATCACTACTTAAATATACAATGTCCCACCCTTTATAGTACACATAGACATTTAACATCCCAAAATGGCACGAATTAGACCAGGTGTTCAAAAGTTAGCAAAAGTCTCTTTGGCCTGGTCCTACACAGTCTTTTGTCCTGGAGACACTTGAGAAGTAATCCACTTATCTCCCAGGGACAGAGGCCAGACTCCATTAGCCACATGGTAGCAAAAGACAGCAAAATACCTGAACTTATATAACTATGCAGGTATTACATAAAACAGGTACATTCAACATGGGACCGTAATCACATGGTAAGAGGCTGGCAAATAGTCCTCTCCAAGTACTCGTGGCAAACTCAAAAGAGGGGGATTTGTCACAGTATCTTCTCAGGATAACCCCTATTTAAAAATGTTGTATGTTGTGTCTCTAAATCTGAGACTATCCTCTTAATCCTCATAAACTGTGATTTTGGGATGGTGTCACGGAAGGTGTACAGGACACAAGGAAACACAAAATGAATAAACGACTGACTGGATCCAAAACTAAGGAACAAAAAGGGAGACCCCTGCATAAGACCTGGCTCTCTCCCTGACTGCTCAGCCTATGCGAAAATCCCAATGGTAGATGATCGCATATCCTCGTACCTCGACTGTATAACACCTGAACACCCTATAATAGTGAGGGGACACGACCACCGGCTCCCTACACTAGATACGGAGGGAGTCAGGGTCACCTGGGATCCAGCAAACAGAAAAACGCAAATGAATGCACAACACTTATCTTGTAGAAGACTGAGAAGTAGGATCAGCATGCACACACACTCCAGGAAGTAATATAAACCGCAAACTGATGCACTATGGGGAGGAATTTAAAGGGATGCAATCAGTACAACTACATGACAGCTGAGAGAGGCTAACGAGATGAGGAACTGAAAGCAAAACAAAGGAAGCTCAAGGCGGAGGTTCTGAAAGGCATCTGTCAGAGCTTCTCAGATGTCTGGGGGTGACAGATGGCTTTTTTAAGGGGAAATGGATGTGCACTTTGATAGTGTAACACACTATTTTTATCCGTTGCTTTTCTATATAGGTCAGTACATAAATATCCACCTTCATGTTTCCATCATTACCATCACATCTAGGAAACTGACAGAATTTTGATCATATGTTAGCGTGAAATGTTATTCAGATGTTCAAACAACAGGAGGAGGGGCTCGAGTGGCGCCATCCATACGCAAAAAATCATCTATAAATCTTTTCCACACTAATGAAAATTTTTGAAAATGCTCATGTGTATAAACATAGTGTTTCTCAAAAAATGACATAAATGCATTTGAGTAGGGCAGGGCCACATTCGCGCCCATCGCAGTCCCACGTTGCTGCAAATAAAATTGATCACCAAATAAAAAATAGTTTTCATGTAGAACCAAACACAATAAATCCACAAAAAAATTCCTGCTGTTCAACGGAATAATCACTCAGCTGTAGCATTGATATTATTGCTTCTATACCCGTACTGTGCTCTATTGAGGTATAAAGACTGACTACGTCTATGGTCAAAAGCCAACAGTCCTCTGGGACATTCCTCAATTCTCTAATCACTTGCAAAAAGTGAGAGGTATCAAGCAAAAAAGAATCAGTGTTTCTAACCAGTGGCGTTAGTATCTTTTCCAAGACTATTGCCAGGGGAGATAACAGCTACAATTGGTCGACTGGGAAGATCCACTAAGGTTTTATGTACTTTCGGCAATAAGTAGAATACTGGCGTCACTGGTGAACGATTGATTAAAAATTCACATAATTTCTCATCAATAACTCCCCGAGCTCTATAACTTGTCACTAAGTTCAAGATTTTCACTTTTATCCAAAATATAGGATTGTGATCCAACATTTTATAAGTGCTCATGTCAGACAATTGACGATTATCCTTTTGCATATATCTGTCCTTATCCATAATTACAATGGAGCCCCCTTTGTCGGCAGGCTTGATTATTATTATCGCCCATTAAATCATGTATGGCTTGTCTTTCTTCCAGGGGTAATTTTAACCAGGGGCCATTTTTATGTGTCTTAAAGTGGAAACTCTCAAAAATGTGCCCTGCAGGAGCCTAGACATTTTTTATTTTAGGCCACTGGAGTACGGGCCCCAAAAATTAGGCATTCACCTGACAGAAAAGAACAAGTGATTATGTGACTGGAAGTACTGTACATTAGAAGGTCATTCAATATCATTTTTACTGAAGGCCAGTACAGGCCCCAAAAATTATGCATTTACCTGACAGAAAAGAACAAGTGATTATGTAACTGGAGGTACATTAGGTGGTCGCTGAATAACAATTTTACTGTAGGCCAGTGGAGTACAGGCCCCAAAAATTAGGCATTCACCTGACAGAAAATACCTTTTATTCCGCTGCATATACATAAGACAAGGACCATTCTTTGTTCTTGGTTCTGGCGTATATGTGTGGGCTGGCATAAGGAAATTCAATTACACGTGGTCGTCACAGGTGTTGAATTCCTCTGAGATCCATGCGTCATTCATTTTTAGAAATGTGAGGTAGTCCACACTGTCGTGAGCTAGGCAAGTGTGCTTATTGGTCACGATCCCCCCTGCTGCTCTGGATGTCCTTTCGGACAGGATACTCGATGAGGGGCAAGCCAAAAGTTCCATGGCAAATTGTGCCAGTTCTGGCTCTGGTCAAGCCTGCACACCCAGTAGTGCAGGGGTTCCTCGGTTCTCAGAGCGTCCACATCGGCCGTTAACCCGATGTAGTTGGACACCTGTCTGTCTAGGCGTTCCCTGAGACTGGATACGGAGGGTGGCTCTCGATGGGTTGGCTGCAAGAATGATCTCATATCCGAAGTGACCAACACATCTTCAAACCACCCTCTTCTTGCAGGCAAGGTAGGATTGGTACCCACACCTGTTTCGCTGTGTGTGGAAATTCCTCTGCCAGCGCCCAGCATCTCTCGCAGCAAGGCCTGGAAATGCTGCATTCTGACAGACCTCTGTGATGCCGGTAACATCTCCGCAGTTTTGTGTTTGTACCGGGGGTCTAAGTACGTTGCCACCCAGTACTGGTCCTTGCCCTTTATGCTTTTTATACAGGGGTCCCTCTTCAAACACTGGAGCATGAAGGCCCCCATTTGCACTAATTTAGGAAGCGGTGGAGCTCCCTGGCTCCTGCTCATCGCCCAGGAGAATGTCGTCCTCGGTCTCCTCCCCCCAGCCACAGGACAACACCAGGGATCCCCGAAAAGTTTAAAGTCCCACTCAAAACCTGTATTTCTTGCTCCTCCTTCTCCTCCCCCCAGCCACCATCCTCCTCTGACTCCTACGGACTCCTGCTGACTTGTATGGAGTAGCCCCCCGGGAATTCATTCAGCATTTGGGCTTCCTCATCTTCCAGCTCCTGCTCCTCGACGGCTTGATTAATGACACGACGCAATGCACGTTCCAGAAAGAAGACGTAAGATACGATGTCACTGATGGTGCCCTGGCTGCGACTGACTAGTTTGGTGATCTCATCAAATGGCCGCAGAAGTCTGCATGCATCGTGCATGAGCAGCCACTGGTGCGGTGAAAAGAAACCAAGATCCCCAGAACCTGTCCTGCTGCAGAGTTCGTACAGGTAGTCGTTAACGGCATGTTTCTGCTGGAGAGGCCTATAAAGCATCTACAAGGTGGAGTTCCAGCGCATCGGGCTTTCACTAATCAGACGTCTGACGGGCAGGTGGTGTCGCCGCTGTACGTCAGCAAGGCGAGCCATGGCCGTGTAAGATCTTCTAAAATGGCCAGAGATTTTACTGGCCTGCCGCAAGACTTCCTGGACCCTGGGTTATTTGGCAACGAATCGCTGCACGACTAAGTTTAGGACGTATGTAGAGTTGAGCGGACACCTGGATGTTCGGGTTCGACGGGTTCGGCCGAACTTCACAAAAAAGTTCGAATTCGGGACCCGTACTTGACCCCGAACACGAACCCCATTGAAGTCAATGGGTACCCAAACTTTTGAGCACTAAAATGGCTGTAAAAATGTCATGGAAAGGGCTAGAGGGCTGCAAATGGCATCAAAATGTGGTTAAATGCATGGCAAGTGCTCTGCAAACAAATGTGGACATAAAATACGTAAAAATAAAAAATAATACTCTTGATCTAGGATGAGGCGGTGGAGGAGGAGGTAGCCTACACTGCTTTTTGGTTTTACATTTATTTATATTTTTTTTAAATTAGGGTACACCCCAAAACATTGAGAAATATAACCTAAGATAACCCCCTCCAGTCGTGCTAAACACACATTCAGACTATACACTGGCTGCAGGGCAGGCCAGCACCTCAAAGGGGTAAAGGGCAAGTTCAGGCCATGTGCCCAATTTGGAGACCCAGAAGATGCAGGGGCTGACCCCTGTCAGTCAGTTCGTGTAGGCATGTGCACACTTACTGCCCCACCATGTCGCATGTCCCCGTGATGTTCACGATCCAATTTGATATCTGCTCTATCAACTTTCGATGTTCTTTTAAGCGCCTACCATGGTGATCACGGGTGGCGGGGAATCAGGGTTCCAGGCCGGAGAGGGAGTGTGAGAAAAGGATACCACATGCAAGGGAGGTCAATGGATAAAATTAAATGTAATCAAGTGGAAATGTGGGACAAAGTATTGAAGCATATGCTTCCAAGTTAAGGAGAGTTCGCGCGGCAATTACCCACTCCCGACTCGGGAGGTAGTGACGATAAATAACAATACAGGACTCTTAAGATGCCCTGTTATTGGAATGATTAATGAAAAATTTCTCTGGAATGTCACTGTGGTATTTTTGATTTGTAAACGTTAGCCAGGAGAGGCCCTGTTGCCGCTTTGTTTACGCTAGATAACTTCTGCCTGATCGCACGTGCCTATGACGTCCACCATCCATTTGGATATCTTCTCAATCAACTTTCGATGTTCTTTTCTGAGCCTACCATGTTGATCACGGTTATCGGCGAATCAGGGTTCCACGCTGGAGAGGGAGCATGAGAAAGAGAGACCACATCCAAGGGAGGATTAATTTTTTAAAATTTAAAATTATAGAGCGGAAATATGGGACAAAGTATTAAAGTGTAAAAGTGGGACAACTTTTTAAAGTTTAAGCATTGAATGAAAGGATGTGGCGCGCATCAATTAATGAAGAATTTCTTACATTTTATTCCCTGTCAACTATGCAGAGCAGGGGTTTATATCCGGCAAAATTTGAAAAATGTCACCTGACAATGTAATAGACGATTCTTTTAAATTTATGTTCTTGTCACCTATGTAGAGGTGCCCCAGTGACATCCTATCTGGCGGTGTTTGAGAAGGTGGCCGTGAGGGAGAGACTACCCCGAGATCAGTGGGCTGAAGTCGTCGCTCCGTTCCTGGCATCCAGACCCCAGCAGGTGTTTTTCGACTTACCAGATGATCAAGCGGCCGATTATATGACATTAAAGGGTGAGATTCTGTCAAGACTGAGGGTGAATGTGTTGGTCCGGGCCCAGCGGGTGCATCAGTGGGAGTTTAACCCGGCTGAACCTGCGAGACCTCAGTATTATGATCTTTTACACCGGTTGCAAAAATGGCTGCAGCCTGATGTGCTGAGTTCCACTGCTATGCTGGACCGTCTGTTGGCTGATATATTCTGGAGGGGTTCGCCGTACCCTCTACAGCACTGGATTGGCCAGGTGTCTCCTGGTAATGCCCTTGAGATGGTCGACCTGGTGAAGCGCTATGAGGCTACCAGGACTATACAGGGGGTTCTTTTGGGAGGGAGCAGTCAAACCCCAGTAATTTCCTCCCCAGACCCGGAGACTGGTGCCAGCAAAACTCACCTGGGATATACCCCCTACAGACCTAGCTCCGATAGTCTGCTGGCGGTGTCAGGAGCCTGGCCAAATTAGGGCCAACAGTCCCCATCGGGGCGAAACCATGGATACTAACTATGTCTACCGCCACTCCTTGTATGCCAGAAAGCTGTGTACAACAGGTAATCCAGAGACTATAGACAATAGCCACCTATGACAGGTGGAAGTGGGAGACACTCTGGCGGTAGCTCTGCTGGACTTAGGGAGTCTGGTGTCCCTGGTAAGAGCTTCCCTGATGCAGCCCACCGAGTATACTGGCCGAAAAGCTGGAGTCGTGTACATCCATGGAGATTTAAAGGACTATCCCACCGCCCTGGTGTCTCTGTCCACTGTGGCTGGCAGGTGGAGCCATGAGGTGGCCGTCGCCACCAATTTACATTACGAACTCATAATAGGGAGGGACTTCCCAGGCTTCCCGACACTGTGGCCTGCTATGAGAGTGACGGATACCAATGAGACAGGGGTAATCCTAGCAGAGTGGCCCAGCTCAGGTGGGAGACCAGAACCCTGGGAAACTGAAACTAAAGGGCCAGCGGTAGGGGTGATGGCCACTTCGGTGGAAGTGGGAGAGACAACCCCACTGAGTGTGATGGTGGGAGACGTGAAAAACTTGCCGCCGGGTCCTGAATTGGCAGACCTCAATGTCTCCTGGGATAAATTTGGTACCGCCTAATGCCAGGACCCAACCCTATCCCGTGCCTGGGAAAATGTGTTAATAGTAGATGGTGAACCACAACAACCTGGGGCAGAGTCCGTGTTTCCCCAATTTGTGGTTCATCAGGATATGTTGTATGGGGTAAACCAACTACAGGGTGAACCTATTGAACAGTTGGTGGTCCCCAAGGCTTATCGCAAGCTTGCATTAGATATAGCCCACCAGCACGTTCTCGGGGGTCACCTGGGACTGCAGAAAACTCAGGATCGTATTCTACAGCGGTTTTACTGGCCCAGCATATTCAAAGAAGTGTAAGAGTTTTGTAAGTCTTGCCCGACCGGCCAGATAACTAGCCCCCAGCCACATTTCCGTAGTCCCCTAGTACCTCTCCCAATTATCGAAGTACCGTTTGACCGAATAGCTATGGACCTCATAGGCCCAGTACCAAAGTCCACCAGAGGGCATCAACACATCTTAGTCATTCTAGACTACGACACTCGGTATCTAGAGGTGGTGCCACTGCAACATACCTCGGTCAGACTCATAGCTAAGGAGTTAATGGAGATGTTTTCCCGAGTGGGACTACCTAAAGAGGTTCTGACCGACCAAGTGACCCCTTTTATGTATAAGGTGATGAGGGAACTCTGTAAGTTGCTGCACATAATACATCTTCGGATGTCCATTTACCATCCGCAAACGAACGGTCTGGTAGAACGGTTTAACTGAACATTAAAGTATATGTTGAAAAAGGTAGTGTCTAAAGATGGGAAGGACTGGGACCTCCTTCTGCCATATCTCATGTTCGCAGTGCGAGAGGTGCCCCAGGCCTCTACTGGGTTCTCGCCCTTCGAACTACTATATGGCAGACACCCTCGCGGTCTCTTGGACGTGGCCAAACAGGCGTAGGAAAAACAACCCACTCCACATAAAAGTGTCATTGAGTACGTTACCCAGATGCAAGATCGGATAGAGACAGTGTTGCCTCTTGTTATAGTACAGACCGATGCCTCCGAAGTAGGCCTCGGTGCTGTACTGTCTCAAGAAGTCAACGGGGAGGAGCATACCGTTATCTTCCTCTGCCGCAAGCTCACCCCAGCTGAGACCAGGTATAGTATAGTGGAGAGAGAGTGCCTGGCCATGAAGTGGGCACTCGAGTCTCTCCGCTATTATTTGTTGGTTCCGCCTGGTGACTGACCACTCCCCTCTTAAATGGATGAGCCAGGCCAAGGACAGAAATGCCCAGGTCACCTGATGGTTTGTGTCCTTACAAGACTTTAAGTTTTCGGTGGAACACAGGGCAGGCCAGTTACAGGGAAACGCAGATTCCCTGTCCCGGGTACACTGTCTGGCGAGTGTTCACCCCTTCAGGGTTGAACAAAGTAGGGGGGTATATGACACAGCGAGGGGTTTTGTCTGGGAAGGCAGGTATTTTCCTCCCAACATGTGCAGCTGGGCTGGTTTCCAGCCAGGTGACGTCAAATACTGGACCGGAGTTTAAGTGCCAATCCGGGCTTTGGCATCACCTGGCTGTCCTAAATAGGCAGCTGGGCTCAGCAGCTTAGTCTCTGTGTTGGTATCTGGGAGCCTTGTGTCTGGATGAAGGCTTGCTACCTGTTTGGCGTGAAAACAAGTTGGTGCTGCTATTAGCAAGGACTCATTGAGGCAGAATTGCCGCATGGTGTGGATTACCACCAACACCGCAAGGTGACTTTTTGTTTCATTATGACTTGTTTTGTCACTTGCCTAAAGTGTGAATAAAACACTGAACTGTTTGATCCAAAGAACTTGTTGTTGCCTCTATACTGCGTCTGCAAATCCTGTCTACCTGAGCGAGTCCCCACATTATATAATTATATACAGGAGATACCCAGGTTATACCAGCATGGTCCATATCACTATATACAAAAAGATGTATAACTTCTACCAGCTGTACATATATAATTATATACAGGAGATGCCCAGGTTATACCAGCATGCCCCATATCACTATATACAAGAATATGTATAACCTACCAGCTGTACATATATAATTATATACAGGAGATACCCGGGTTATACCAGCATGGTCCATATCACTATATACAAAAAGATGTATAACTTACACCAGCTGTACATATATAATTATATACAGGAGATGCCCAGGTTATACCAGCATGCTCCATATCACTATATACAATAAGATGTATAACTTACACCAGCTGTACATATATAATTATATACAGGAGATGCCCAGGTTATACCAGCATGCTCCATATCACTATATAGAAGATGTATGACTTATACCAGTTGTACATATATAATTATATATAATATATACAGGAGATACCCAGGTTATACCAGCATGGTCCATATCACTATATACAAGAAGATGTATAACTTATACCAGCTGTACATATATAATTATATACAGGAGATACCCAGGTTATACCAGCATGGTCCATATCACCATATACAAGAAGATGTATAACTTACACCAGCTGTACATATATAATTATATACAGGAGATGCCCAGGTTATACCAGCATGCTCCATATCACTATATAGAAGATGTATGACTTATACCAGTTGTACATATATAATTATATACAGGAGATACCCAGGTTATACCAGCATGCCCCATATCACTATATACAAGAAGATGTATAACTTATACCAGCTGTACATATATAATTATATACAGGAGATGCCCAGGTTATACCAGCATGCTCCATATCACTATATAGAAGATGTATGACTTATACCAGTTGTACATATATAATTATATATAATATATACAGGAGATACCCAGGTTATACCAGCATGGTCCATATCACTATATACAAGAAGATGTATAACTTATACCAGCTGTACATATATAATTATATACAGGAGATACCCAGGTTATACCAGCATGGTCCATATCACTATATACAAGAAGATGTATGACTTATACCAGCTGTACATATATAATTATATACAGGAGATTCCCAGGTTATACCAGCATGCTCCATATCACTATATACAAGAAGATGTATAACTTATACCAGCTGTACATATATAATCATATACAGGAGATGCCCAGGTTATACCAGCATGGACCATATCACTATATACAAGAAGATGTATAACTTGTACCAGCTGTACATATATAATTATATACAGGAGATACCCAGGTTATACCAGCATGCTCCATATCACTATATACAAGAAGATGTATGACTTATACCAGCTGTACATATATAATTATATACAGAAGATACCCAGGTTATACCAGCATGGTCCATATCACTATATACAAGAAGATGTATAACTTATACCAGCTGTACATATATAATTATATACAGGAGATACCCGGGTTATACCAGCATGCTCCATATCACTATATACAAGAAGATGTATAACTTATACCAGCTGTACGTAGATAATTATATACAGAAGATACCCAGGTTATACCAGCATGGTCCCTATGATTCTATGCAATATGTTTGTGTTAATAATATACTGATTTTATTTTTATGTTATAATGTGATGTTCATATAAAATACGATCTTCTTTCCTCTTCCTATAGCTTCCCTCGTGTTTAGCGTCACAGGGACCGTGTAGCTGGGGGAGATTGCAGCTGGAGACACCGCTTCTGGTCTCTTCTCAGTTAATTAAGCTCCACCACATACCAGTTTAGGAGCAATTTACTGGTAATTGAATAATTGGTGGCCTGAGGGAGGCAGAGGGTTGTCTTGGGATTTGAGGTAGAAAAGTGACTTCATAATTTGTTAGATCTGAGGAGTCGACTTGTTCAGTAATTACCCTGCCGTATCATGGAGCTCAGTACAATCTTCAGATGATGTAATTATTGCCAAAGCCTCTGAGTCTGTTTTCAGTTACTGTATTTGCCAAGTCTCTGGGAATGTCCAGAAGGCTCCCGGAAAAAGTCGAGATCTGCTGTGTTCCAGGAAAGGTTATTAAGTTTTCCTGGATGCTTGTGTCCTGACTAAATACTTACCTTTGTGTGGTCTTCTTTATTCCCTCATGCCCCACAGATAACTTACTAGCACTAGAGTCCATGTCAGGACACTGTCAACCAAAACTGTGTCGGACTGTGGTTCCCTGGGGACCACCAGAGGAAATTATTCTCAATGCCTGACTCCTATCCCATCAATAAAGTTTGGGGTCAAAGAAATAGGCCCTGATGACAAGTGATTGGCTCCAAAGACAGCCACAATGGGATTTTTCTCCTGGATCTTTGGGACCCACTATGGCATCAGAGCCCGGGTCCATCAGAGGATCTTCTGGTACTCAAGTTGGCCAGTGTGATCCTAGGCAACTGCAGGAACACAGAGAGATGAGTGTCTGCAGAGCCTGGTCTAGGGTTTGCATTTTTGAGATTACCTGGTCATGGGTTTGTATTAATTTACGGGGTGTTATCGTAGGTCTATGTTAGAGGCTGTGGCTTGGAAACTATATAAGTTTTGTTGGGGGGAGTATAGTCTGGGTCTGTTTCTATTTAGGGAGGCTGCTATAGGATCAAATTTTTGGGAGGGGGTTCTGATCTGACATCTGCTGTTTTTCAGAAAGACTGGTCTGGAGTCCATGTTTGTTTAGGGGTTCTATGGTCTGTATTTTTTTTATGGTACTGGTCTGGAGTTTATATTGGTGTTTAGTTATAGTGGTCTTCTGCTCTCATGGGTTCTGTGTCTATTTAGGGAGCCTGTTCTTGGCTCTGTATTACTTTAAAGGGGATCTCCAGGAATAATGATTTTTTTGCAAGTGCCTTAAACAGAAGACTTATACCTACCTGCTCCACTCTGGTCCTCCTTACTGCCTCCCACAAGTCCATGTGCAGTGTCCCACTCAGTGATGGTCGTGGGCACTTCTATATATGTTATGTCAATGTATTGCCGTGTAAACTGTAAATTCCTTATAACAGGCTGTTTCAGATGAGAAACCACTTATATATATATCTGGTGGTGTGCCAAAGGAAAAAATAAAGAAAAGAACTGGGGAGAGAACAGGAAGGGAGTTATGTGTGAGGAGGTGTGGAGCAGCACCTGTCCAGGATGAAGCTGCCATTTTAGCTCCTTGGCTGTGGCCGGGCTGACGGAGCATGGTAAGCAGTATTACATCTACCTAGCACAGACCAGAGTTTCTTATGGATATAGAGAGAGTCTAGTGGAGATAGAAGCAGCATTGGCTTATGGGCTCCACAAGCACCAGTGACCGGGAGAAGCCTAAAAACACCTGGACACAACCGGACGACTATATGCGTGGTTGTCTATCACCACATTCCTCTATGGACACTGTCGAACAGAGTGTAGGAAAGCAGCCTGTCCAAAGAATGGAGCAGAGGTTTTTCCCTGCCGTTAGGGAGACCGCCCTGTGGGTTGCTAATTACAAGTAGGACGTTATTATAGCCAGTACCGGTGTGCTAAAGTGTGGACATTGTGTAGACAGCTATAAGAAGGAATCTCCTCCACCTGTTAGAGAGGAGACTCTGCAAGCCATTTCTGCCAAGCCTGTTACAAGGATTACAGCTGAGCTGATATTTGGATTGTTGCTTTTGCTATATAAATGAACTGTACTGACTACCCTGAGACAATTGATCAAGTAAAAGTTCCATTGCTTTCAACCACTCACTCCTCATCCTTTCTACCACCTTCCTTTGCACTTAACAGCGCTGGCGTCACGAACATCAGGGACTCTGCCTCCAAGGCACCTAAAAAAACCATTCCACCAAGGGCATCTCAACCACCATCTGGCAGGAATCCCTGCACAACAGAGTGTACCCAGAAAGGAACGGGTCTTTCACTTCACTGCACACCGGCCCAGGGAGCACTGCTAACCGTGAGTAAAACTACTACTACCCCCATCGGCCCACCGTAGCTCATGTGTTGTCCCTGCGGTCTGGTCGGTGCACATGTTCCAATCTCGGTGGCAGTGTTTACATCCGCTGCAGTATGGGTCTAGTCCCATGACTGGCTTCAGCAGTGACGTGGCAGCAGCAAGAGTTCAGTAAAGTTTAAGTTTTTTGCATTAAAAGCTGGTGTCTGTGTCGTTTTCCCTGTTCTGTGACTTTTCTGTATCCTGGGGGTCCCTCTCCGGTTCTTGGTCCTACAACTTGGAGTAGTCGGCAGGATACAGCGACAGTTATGGACGGGAGTGTGGCGGGAAACTGTCCCCCAGAGCCAGTGGCACCGGATCAGGACCCAGCCCAGGGTGCACAGGCGCAAGGCCAGCTCGCCGCAAGCAACATGGCCATCCCAGTAGGATACATACCCAGTAGGGGCACTGCTGCGTCACCTGCCAAAGTATGACGGTAGAAACATGATGTTGCAGGACTGGACTAAAAGGGTGTGAAGTGCTGTCCAAATGTGTAATCTGACCCCCGAACTGTGGGCAAAGGTTGCGTTGGGAGCCCTAGAAGGTGACATCAGACCGACAGTGATGATAAGGCCTGACTCCGAAAGAGATACCCTAGAGAAGATATTACCCTGCTAGAGAGAGCCCAAAGGGGGGCATGCCAAACTGGTGCAGTTATGGAGTTAAGCGGGAGGGCAAGACCCTGATGCAATACTCCAATGCTCTACAGGAGACGCTGAATGAGATACAACAACGAGACCCTGAGGCCATGGACGCCTTCCGGGAGATTGACCGGTTACTACGAGATCAGTTCATAGTGGGGCTCTACAATAAATTCTTACAAGACAAATTACAAGAGATGACCCAAACAATGGCCAACATAACATTCAACAGCGTCTACTTAGCCGCAGTGGAGATAGAGGAAGAGCCCATACCTGCGGCGGTGAGAGTAGTGAATAGCACGCATGCTACAAGATACAGTTTGGCGTCTGAAGAATCGGAGACCTTAAAGAATGTGGTCCAGGCCCTGCGGGCTGAATTGAAAGGGCTTCGGCCTCCAGAAACGATCCCCGCACCTTGTGCTACTTTACCCAGAACAACCCAGGTAAGGGTGCCTGTCAGAAGAGGGCCTCTCTGTTGGACTTGCCGAAAGTGCGGCCATATGGCCAAAGAGTGCCCAGAACAGGTTGCGTCTGAGCCGACGTTAAACTTCCGACCGCTGCAGTAGCTGGGTGTCCTGCAGCGGTGCACCAGAAGTTAAGCCCTCTGCTGTGAAGAACATGATCTGTATGCCAGCAGGCCTGTTATAGAAGTCGAGTTGGAAGGCCGGAAGTTCTATTGCCTAGTTGACACAGGGTCGGAGTGCACCCTTATGCCTCTGGAGTTCTTCGAGAGGCACTTCCAGCATATGATATACGGGAGCGCCATTAGGCTGACGACTGATGATAACAGAGAGATGGATGTCCGAGGGATAGTCTAGATACGGGTCCGACTGTTTGGGCAAGACATCAGCAAGAAAGGGATCGAGCTGGTGGACCATTTGTCCCGGAATGGAATGGACGTGACCCTGGGCATGAATGTACTAAGAGACCTAGACAATCAACTCCATGCCAAAAAAGGGCCAAAGTATTGGCAACGGGTCACCACACACCGGCCTACCCAGAAGGTTTTACAATAGATGGTGAGGAGCTGTAGCCTGCAAAAGAGTAACATGTCCAGTCGGCCCATTGGAGACATGAGGGTGCCACAGAGAGCCCCAGTGAAGATCCCACCTCGACAAGAGTGAATATTGATGCTACCGGTGAGTGCTGGATGATGACTAAATGGACTGGAGGTCCTGATCGAGCCTGCTTATCAAGAAGAAATGCAAACTTGTCCGCTGGTAGCCCAGGCCCTCGCCATTGTGAAGTATAGATGTGTGCCTGTATGCTGCCGCAATGTTGAGGACTGCGAGTTAACTGTCCCTGGAAACACCTTGCTGGCCACAGTTTATGTGTCCGAAGGGGGTATCGTTCGACAAAGGGACTTCATGCTACAGCCTGATAGGAGATCCGCCTGGACCTATGCCTTGGAGATCCATCCAAGGGAAACCCTGACAGCAGACTGGAATGGTCGAGTGATCATGGCCCAGATGGGGGTGGACTGCAGAACCCTGACCCCAGGGGAACAAAATCTGCTACAAGATGCCCTTTGGGAATTTCAGGAGGCCTTCTCGAGACATGATAAGGACTTTGGGTGTGCTGCTGCCATTGAGCATGAAATCCCAACTGGCAATGCTGCACCGATCAGAGAACGTTACCGACAAATCCCACCTAACATGTACCAGGAGGTGAAATATATGGTGGCCAGCATGTTGGAAAACCAGGTGATCCAGGAGAGTCAAAGTCCGTGGGCTGCTCCGGTAGACTTGGTGCGGAAGAAAGATGGGAGTCTCCGGTTCTGCGTGGATTATCAAAAGCTGAATGCTCAGACCGTTCAGGATGCCTACCCCTTTCATGGATTGAGGAGTCATTGTCAGCCCTTCTCGACTCTTGACCTGACTAGTGGGTACTGGCAGGTGCCGGTGGCCAAGAAGGACAAAGCCAAGACGGCCTTCATTCTACCTATGGGACTCTACGAGTTCAACCAGATGCCATTCGGCCTCTCCAATGCTCTGGGGACATTCCAGTGATTGATGGAGCACTGTCTGAGGATCTCAACTTCGAGTCAGTATTGATATACCTGGATGACATAATAGTGTTTGGGGC
This sequence comes from Bufo gargarizans, assembly GCF_014858855.1. NCBI lineage: Eukaryota > Metazoa > Chordata > Amphibia > Anura > Bufonidae > Bufo > Bufo gargarizans. Next base: position 18,121,402 of record NC_058081.1, read on the forward strand.
CTCCTTTGAAGATCACCTGCAAAAGCTGTGACAAGTCCTGGGTCCACTACAAGACCATGGGCTCAAGATCAATCCCAAGAAGTGCCAGCTGTTCCGACAGCAGATAGAGTACTTAGGACATGTGGTCACCAAGAAGGGGGTAAAACCGTCCCCCAGCAAGGTGGAGGCCATTCAGAAGTGGCCCTGGCCAAGTACACTATGAGAGGTCCGGGCGTTCGTTGGACTGGCCGGCTACTACGGGAGGTTTATACCCAAATTTGCTCATCTGGTGGGCCCGTTAAACGAGTTACTAAGGGGCACGGCTGGGGGCCCGAAGAAACATCCCGTTGACTGGGGACCCCGGCAACAAGAAGCCTTTGAAGTGGTGAAAGAGGCACTGACCTGTGCCCCGATCCTGGCTTATGCCCTGTTTGACACCCCATTCCTGCTGTACACTGATGGAAGCCTATATGGTCTGGGGTCCATACTATCCCAAGCCCAGGATGGACGGGAGAGAGTCATCGCCTATGGGAGCCAGTCCCTGAGAGAGTCTCTGATAACTCTAGCTCCTATAAACTGGAACTACTGGCACTGGTGTGGGCCTTGACCGAAAGGTTTGCAGAATACCTGACTGGTACAGAAGTGACCGTGATGACGGAAAACAACCTGTTGGCACATTTGGAGAATGCCTAGCTCGGTGCACTCGAGCAGAGATGGTTGGCCCACCTTTCTAAGTACCAATACTGCATCAAGTTCCGTTCCGGTAGGGAGAACAGCAACGGCGATGCACTCTCCCGAGTTCCAGTAGGACAGTCGACTCAGAGAGCCAATGAGGAGTTAGAGGACACTGAAACTCCTGACCTTGGTTACTTACCTATGTTCCAGGATGTAGCACATTCAAGTGGGGTGGCAACCGGGATGACCCTGGTGCTGGGAAAAACATTGGCTGATTGGGAGAGAGTCCAGAATAGCTGCCCGGACTTGTGAAAGAATGGTTTCGGAGCAAGATCTGGCCTCGGCCAAAAGAACAAGCCCGTCTGACCCCAGAGGGCAAAAAGTTGTTGAGGCAGTGGGACAAGCTGACAGTTACTCAGGGCCTCCTGTGCCGGACCATATACTTACAGTCAGAGCTGCAATAACGGGAACAAATTGTCATCCCCATGTCGTTGGGACTGGAGGCCGCCAGGGAAGCTCATGAAAAGGGAGCTCATTTCGGGAGCAACAAAATGTTTAAGTGTCTCCAACGGCTGGTATACTGTCCAGATCTGGCCGACATGGAGGCCGTGGCATGTCTTAAGTGTTGACCCTGCGGGCTGAGTAAGAGTACTGAACAGCAGGCTCCTGTACAGACCATACGCACCTCAGCATCCCTAGAACTTCTGATGATCGATTATGCACAGATTGGATACTCTACCTCGGGACACTCGCACTGTTTAGTCATGACAGATCACTTTACCAAGTATGCGGTGGCCGTGCCCACCAGAGACCAGACCGCAGAGTCGGCCGCCGAAGCTGTCTGTAAACACTTTATACAGGTGTTTGGGTGTTCACGGAGGATACATTTTGACCAGGGAGCATGCTTTCAGGGTACTTTAATGAACGAACTGTACCAGCTGTATGGGATTGAATGCTCCCGCACCACTCCATATCACCCACAAAGAAATGGGGAGTGCGAACGCTTCAATCGCACCTTGCTTCAGATGCTGCGGACTCTGGAGGACAGCCAAAAAGCCCAGTGGCCCGCGTACCTACCCGAATTGATGTGGGCCTATAACAACAGGGTACACAGTATCACCGGATACTCTCCACATATGCTCATGTTTGGAAGAGCCAGACGGGAGATTGAAGATCTCCACATGCCCAACCTGATGGAGCCCCCATGAGAAGTTTCACCGCATGGGTGCATGAGCACCGCCGCCGGCTGTGAGCAGTCCACAAGGTTGTGGGGTAGCGCCTGGGACAGGTGGTACACCCTAACCCAAGACCAGTGCAGAAAGATGGGTATGCCCCGGGTGATTGAGTGATGGTCAAAGCCAAACTGCCATCTGGGAAGTTGGATGGGCAGTGGGAGGTGGTTTCATACATGGTGAAAAGAAGGGTAGACACTGCTATTCCGGTCTATGAGGTAGAGCCAGTAGGGACGGGGGGAACCCTCACAAAACTTGCACCGTAATATGTTGAGACGTTGCAATTTTGACGAGCCAATGTGCGTGGAGGAGGTGCCGTCTCACGCTCATAGTATGGAGGAAAGCCCCTCAGATGAGTGAGTAGGAGGAGGTGGGTTGTCCCTGCCCAGGTGTCCACGGAGGTTCCGGCCGTGGCAGGTTTGCCACCCAGGTGCAATGCTGAGCAGTCAACAGCTCCTCCCTTGTCAAATATGCCTGATGTCCCCAGTATTTCTGAGCCCCTCACTCTGAGAAGGTCAGCGAGGCCTAATGCTGGTATGCCTCCACAGCGCTATGCACAGGATGGGTTTATATGGGGGGAGTTGCCGGGACTTCAACCTCTAGTGGGGTGGCATGTGAGATTGTGAGACAGCTCTCATAGTTCAATGTGTGTATATAACTGTAATTCAGAATTTTGACCACAAGAGGCCGCTGATACTCTGTTACAGATAAGTTACTGCTGAATTTAAATATGCAAAAGATGACTCATGCTCTGCTGCTGGAAGAACCAGGAAGTGGGAGCTAAAATGAGCTGACATGGTGGAAGGGATGTTTTGTGTGATACTGAATACGATTTCATCTTGGTGTCCGAGTGTCCTGGATTGATCGGGGACGCAGTGGAAGGGAACTAGTTATTGTCCCTCAACTAGATCCGGCTCTTAGGAAGAGGGATTGTTCCAGGAGGACTACTTACAGCGTTTGGGCAGAAGTCTAACTACCAAACAAGGCCGTACGTGTGCTGAGAGGCTGGTGGCCATCTCGGGTAAGAAGCATCCTCAGGCCCAGAATGGACGCAGGTCAGTACACCCGTTTACTCATCGCCTTTTACTAGTGGCGCCTGAAGAAACAGAGACTAGGCCTGAAATTAGATAGATAGATAGGGTTGTGTGATTGTCAGGCTGTACAAAACTGTTCTGCGGCGCAGTATTGACTTTGCAGGCTTTGCCGTGTCCTCCATTGGCTAGGTTTGCCCTGTTTTGCGGCACAGTATTGACTTTGCAGGCTTTGCCGTGTCCTCCATTGGCTAGGTTTGCCCTGTTTTGCGGCACAGTATTGACTTTGCAGGCTCTGCTATGTCCGCTATCGGCTAGGTCTGTCCAGTGGACAGGGACAGTGACTGTGGGTTCGGGATATAGCATATTCTGTGCATGTTTGTATTGTTGCGGCTATACTAGTGTTATAGTAAAGTTTCTGTTTTTTGCATAAAAAGCTGGTGTCTGTGTCGTTTTCCCTGTTCTGTGACTTTTCACGGTTCTACAACTGCATGGTAAATCTCTCACCTGCACCGCGACGTTTAATATTCAGCGCAGGCGCAGTAAGTCAGCAGCCAGGGAGCTTCCTTCTTTGACTATGCCTGCGCCGAATACGGAACAGCATGGCGCAGGCGCGAGATTTAACATGCACTTAGGGCCGGCAGGAGGATGCGAATGCTGCCTGGCCCTGTCAATCAAGACTTGGAGGGAGGTGACAGAGGTGGGAGAACGGAGCCTCTAGGAGCAGGAGCAAAACCCCCCTGCTCCTAGAGGCTAATTTGTATTTTATAAAAGTTACATTTATGGAGTAACGGGTACATGGGTACATGGTACAACACTAGGAATAGGCTAGTTAGGTTCAGCTGACATTAGCACATCGCTAATGTCAGCCAGTTTAATTTAGGTATTTCTGGTGACAGAAACCCTTTAAGGACTTATGATCTATTTGTGGTCTGCATTTATTTAGGTGGCCTGATCTGGGGTCTGTATTCGTTTTTGAGGTTCTGATCTGGGATCTGTATTTTTAGTGTGTTGCCTAGGGTCTGTATTAGTTGAAGGTATTTTGATCTGGGGTCTGCATGTGTCTAGTGGGTTTGGTGTGTGCTGTGGTTGAGGTGTCTATCAGTGTACTAGGTCTAGGGCCTGATTGATTTTTCCCAGCTGCTAGACTAAACATCCTCATAAAATAGTGAGCAAAGACTAGTTGACATATTGTCACGACCATGGTTATGGTCGTGACTCCTTGAACCGCAGGCAGTTGCCTGCGGTCTTGTTTTTGTTGTCAATCACAGGTGAGGGCTGAAGTATGTTGCCTCACCTGTGGTTGCCTCTGGCAACATTATGTATTGGCAGTATAGCAGCCTGAGCTGTGGCTAGGCAGCTTGCTGTCAAGTGCATGCGGTTGCACCTGCAACGTGTGTTTATATGTGTGCACTTTCCGTTCGGGTTAAATCCCTTCTGTGTGTGTGTGAACACTGGGTGTGTCTGTCTGTGTGTGGCTACTTGGGCCTATATAGCTTCTGTTGTGATTCAGAAGCTGAGGGGTACTCCAGCCTTGTAGTAAGCTGGAGGCACCCTTCTGGTCTCTAATACCATCTGCCAGTGAGGGCCACCCTTGTGGTCATAAATATTATATGTGATGTTAAGTTGATGTTGCCTTCCTTTTCATGTTTATTACAGCTATAGATGTCCTGGTTTTCTGTGTGTTTTGTGTGTTCTGTCTCCTTAGTGTTTGTGTGGACAGCCATACCTGGTGCATGGGTTCCAGTCAGCAAGGCTGTGGCAGGTTAGTTTGGAACCAGTGTTGTTCACCTGCCATATCTATATGTCTGTATATGTCTCCCCTTCCTTGCAGCTTGGCCAGTGAGACTCCCGTTCCTCCGTATCCAGGAGGAACAGGTCGTCTTACCCTGCTCCTAGTAAGGGCCACCCTGAGGGCTAGTAGGGACTTAAAGGTTCCGGAGTATGAGCCCTCCCACCATCAGGGTCGGCTCATATAGCTAGGAGTCAGGGTCAGATTAGGGACGTTATAGGAGGTGACCTGCTCCCTGATCCTGTGCTCCTGGCCAAGTGGCGATTAACATCTTCTGGCATCGTACGGCTGAGGGTTTTCCCCATCCTCAGCCGTGACACATATTGAGCAATTATGGCCGTTTCACCAATCCTCTTATTAAAAATGTTGTATTTTGCAGATCTGTAAAAAGTGGGTCAGGCCTCCTGTGAAGCATGAATGAGGATTACAGACCATTACAGGAAGACGTCTTTGGTCAGTTTTGTGCATCCCCCTCTGCCACATAAGAGTAATAAGACACCAGTATCACTAAACGACACATAGGGGTAGCCTGACTGATGTGATTAGGGTTGAATTGTTGCTGGAAGACCAACCTGCTATTGATATTCAGTTCATATGTGGATTATGCAACTTTCTTCTTTGATTTAGGTGGTAAAATTTCTAGCTCTAGCTAAATATCCCCAAACCATGCCACTACCAACACCATGTTCAATGGATGATATGAGGTTCTTCTGTTGCAATGAAATGGTGGATATTTTCTAAAGGTTTTGATTCTGCTGGTGGTCTACTGGCCCATTAAGATTATCTTTGCAACAAGACAACAATAATGGTTCTTCTTTATTCTCCACTTCCCTCTTGTTCAATGAGTAATTTGTGGTGGTCTCAGGAACACCTTTATTTTCAAGATAGGCTTGGGATTCCATAAAGAGGAAGTGTACCTGGCCCTTTCTGTTTAAATAAGACACCTGTGTCTCATGTGATGCAAGTCACATGAGTGACCAATAAATCCTTTTGAGCAAAGAAAATTGGAGTGCCGGTTTTTCTTCGTTGTGCAGACTTCGGGATTACATCCGCAAGACCGAGCACCCGCCGACTAAAAAAGCGCAGTGCTGCCGGACCTTACCATACATCCACAAATAGGAAGTCTGAGTTTTTTATACTGATGACCTATTCTAAGGATAGGCCATCAGTATCGGATTGGTGGGGGTTACGTTATTTGAAGGGGCCTCTTCCTAGGCCAGTGACATCACGTTCATGGATCACGTGACCTTGGCTCAGCTCAGTCCCAGCTGTGAGCTGTGATACCAAGGACAGCTGCTATCGAATGGATGGCACAATATTTGGTATGCTGGGAGGAGGCTAGTGTCAGACCCTCACTGATCAGATACCTATCCTCAGGATAGGTCATCATCAGAACACTCGGAAAATTCCTTTAAATTGGTTTGTCAGAAAGTTAAATGGATGACCTATCTTTAGAGTGTCCATAAACAAGTCTTAACACACCAATATTGGCAGGGCCAGTAATATTGGGGTATGCCGCTATTATGTGTTGAGGAAAAGAAGGACCGAGTTTGTTGGAGTTCAGTATACCCCATCCTTTGCTTTGCTGGGAGATAAATAGTTTCTAGGTGTTTGACAGCGGTTTCCTCCCTTCTCCCCATTAAAGACACATACATGCTCAGCCAAACCAAATTTTCATGTATATGTAGGAGGAGAGGGTGGAACTGCTGTCAGCCAAACAAGCTATTAACGGTAGAAGGCCAGTTTTAGGATGAAACACCAATGTGAGATTGGTGGGCATTTGGGATTTCCCCCGGATCAGCACCCTTAGGCTAAATTCACACAAACGTGATGGACCTTTTTAGAACCAATTAAAGACTATGGTTCACATGGCCAGGGAACAGAGGCAGTAATAAATAGGACATGTCCTATTTTTGTCCGTTTACACATCCAGCCGGATTCCATTGAAATCAATGGGACCATTTTTAAGAGCCGTTTAGTCAGGAGTGCACCTGTCTAGTGGCCAATAAAAATTAATACACTGTGAAAAAAGGGTCTTTTGGTGGCTAAAATATGCACTAGCACTAGACCACTCACTCCTCACCGGAGGCAGCAGGACCTGAAGCTCCCAGCGTGATGATGTCACTTGATCATGTTGGGAGCACAGGTCCTGCTGCCACCAGTGAGGAGTGAGTCTTCCCGCTCTTGCAAGTTGATAAGATTAGTTTTTTTGGGGGGTCGGCACTATACTCGGGGCCACTAAGAGGAGCATTATATATACTGAAGGCCACTGAAAGAAACATTATTCATAGTTGGGAGCAAAAAGAAGGGCACTATTCATCCTGGGGGCCACTAAGGGGAATAGAGCTGGGACGAGGTAGTTTGGTGCCCTAGGCAATGCAGGCAAATTGCTCCCCCCCCCCCCCGAATCAATTTAAAGTGACCCGACTTACTAATAAAGAGATGTAAACACTTTTAAAAGAAGTAGTCAGAATTCAGTTGTTCATCACGTTCCTTTTCTTCTCCATTTGGTCCACACCATTAAGGGAAGATGACTTTGGTGAGTTGTGTGCAACCCCCTCTGTCACATAATAGTATGGGGGACTGTTACAGATTTTTCAAATCAGCCCCCAAAACCGCAACGTCCCGTCCAGCTTAGGTATCAATACTATGCCAATTCGGGACCCGGCGGCAAGTCCTCCACGTCTCCCACCATCACACTCAGAGGGGTTGTCTCCCCCTCTTCCACCGAAGTGGCGGTCACCCCTACTGCTTGCCCTTCGGCCTCGGGTTCCCAGGGTTGTGGCCTCCCCCCTGAGCAAGGCCACTCTGCTGGGGTTACCCCTGTCTCATGGGTATCAGTATTTCACGTAGCAGGTTACGGTATCGGGAAGCCCGGGAAGTCTCTCCCTACTATACTGGGGTCCATCTACCGGCCGCCGTGGTTAGAGACGCCAGCGTCTTTGCAAGAGGTGAAGTAAGTTATAATAATGGGGTCTTGCAGGGTCAGCCGGGTTGAACCCCCACTGATGCACCCGCTGGGCTCAGACTAACACATTCACCCCCAGTCTTGCCAGAGTCTCACCCTTGACTTTCTGGTAGTTGGCCGCTTGATCGTCCGGCAAGTTGAATACACCCTCTGGGAATCGGATGCCAGGAACGGAGCGACGACCTCAGCCCACTGGTCACGGGATACCTTTTCCCTGATGGCCACTTTCTCATACATTGCCAGGTAGGTTTTGTTGTTGTCTGCGGGGATCATCTTAGGAATCGCGGCATGGACTGCTCTCCGGGCATCGTGGACACTCGGGGTTGTTCCTACTGTATGCAAAGCCATCACGTGTTGTAGCAGCAACTGGTTAGTCTCTTGTTGCTGCTTATTAGCCTCGCGTTGCTGAATGTTTGAATGTTTGTCTCTCGCTGCTGCAGATTAGCCTCAATGAGGACCTTCACAACAGCCTCCCTTTTTTAGTGGGGCACTGGTTGTAATACAGCTGGTTTAATGTACGACATACAACCGTGCCTGAAAAATGCAGAAACTAAAAATATCGGCGTTTACGCCAGCCTCACTGCTCTTGCCCGCATCCTCCACCAATTGTGGGGTTTTGCTCTGGTAGACAGGATTAGCGGACACAGTATAGAGGCAACAACACATTCTTTGGATCAAACAGTTTAGTGTTTTATTCACACTTTAGGCAAGTGACAAAACAAGCAGTCATAAACAAGCAAAAAGTTACCTTGGTGGTGTTGGTGGTAATTCACACCATGCGGCAAATCTGCCTCAAAGAGTCCTTGAGTATAGCAGCACCAACCTGTTTTCATGCCAAACAGGTAGCAAGCCTTCATCCAGACACAAGGCTCCCAGATCCCAACACAGAGACCTCGCTTTCTAAGCCCAGTTGCCTATTTAATAACAGGCAGGTGCTGCCAAAAACCCGGAGGGGCACTTAAAGTCCGGTATTTGACCTCACCTGGCTGTAAATCAGCTCAGCAGCACATGCTGGGAGGAAAATGCCTGTTTTCCCAGACCAAACCTTTCAGTGTGTCACAATATATATATATATATATATATATATATATATACAGTATATATATATATTGTGGGGATTCGCTCTGGTAGTTAGGACTAGCGGATGCAGTATAGAAGCAAAGTACACAGTTCTTGAATAAAACAGCAGTGTTTATTCACACATTGGTATATAACAAAAGGCATATAAGTTGTATCACAAAACGCAGGTGGCTTGGTGTTTGTTCAGGAAAGTTCATAAACAATAAAAGTCACCTTTTCTCCTGGGTGTAAATTCACATCCTGTGTGCAGTTCAGCCTCATCAAGTCCATAGGCAGCCTGTTCACCTTTAGAGGGGCCTCCTTAGCTCCACTGTCAGACGGAGGTAAATCCACCACACCTGGCAGTTCTGGCTGTTTTTTTTTTGCTTGGCAAGACCCGGCCTGGAACATGGGGAGTAGTCACCCACCCAGCACTTTGACTACTCCCAGTAAGAGCCGTGTTGGATCAGCTATGACAGCCATGCTAAATCTCAAGACGTCAATTAGCCTTAGCTGCTGACACATAAAATACCGGCTCTTACTTCACCTAGGCCAGGAACCTCGGTGACACACACCTTCCATCCACGATGATTCCAGGTACCTTCTTACAAAACCTATAATAAAATAATAATCTATACTGTAAAAAATGCACTAGAATACAGATATAGTAACATAATCATATATACATATAATCCTAAAATAAATAATAATACATATATAATTCTAATAATACATAAATAAATAATAATATATACAGTTAGGTCCATATATATTCGATATTCAGACACTGTCACAAATGTAGTTTTTATTACCTGTTTACTAAAACATATTCAAGTTACAGTTTTATAATGGACATGGACATAAAGTCCAGACTTTTAGCTTTTATTTGAGGGTATCCACATTAAAATTGGATAAAGGCTTTAGGAGTTTCAGCTCCTTTACATGTGGCACCCTGTTTTAAAGGGGGCCAAAAGTAATTGGACAAATGACTCAAAGGCTGTTTCATGGGCAGGTGTGGGCATGTGCTGCTGGGCTGATTTACAGCCAGATGAGGTCAAATACCGGACCGTATTTTAAGTGCCGGTCCGGGTTTTGGCAGCACCTGGCTGTCCTTAAATAGGCAGCTGGGCTCAGAAGCGAGGTCTTTGTGTTGGGATCTGGGAGCCTTGTGTCTGGAAGAAGACTTGCTACCTGTTTGGCCTGAAAACAGGTTGGCGCTGCTATGCTCAAGGTCTCTTTGAGGCAGAATTGCCGCATGGTGTGGATTACCACAAACATCGCAAGGTGAATTTTTGCTTGATTATGACTGCTTGTTTTGTCACTTGCATAAAGTGTGAATAAAACACTGAACTGTTTTATCCAAAGAACTTGCTGTTGCCTCTATACTGTGCCCGCTAGTCCTGTCTACCAGAGCGAAACCCTACAATATATATATATTGCCAGTATATAATGCTCACTCCCTCTAGTGCCACAATATATATAGTCCCCCCATAGTGCCAGTATATAATGTTCCCCCTTAGTGCTAGTATATAATGCTCCCCGTTAGTGCTAGTATATAATGCTGACCCCAGTGCCAGTATATGATGCTGCCCCCATAGTGTCAGTATATAATGCTGCCACCGTAGTGTCAGTATATAATGCTGCCCCCATAGTGTCAGTATATAATGCTGCCCCCCAGTGCCAATATATAATGCTGCCCCCAGTGCCAGTATATAATGCTGCCCCCAGTGCCAGTATATTATGCAGCCCCCCCTTAGTGCCAGTATATGATGCTGCCCCCCCCTTTGTGCCAGTATATGATGCTGCCCCCCCTTTGTGCCAGTATATAATGCTCCTTTGTCCCCCCCCACTTAACGCCAGAGTAGGCTACTGCTTAGTTTAAAAAACAAACAAACACCTTACTCCATTCCCCCACTGCCGTCTGCGCTGCAGGCCACAGACCTTTTCCGTTCTGTTGCCTGTGTTGCCATGTCCTGGCACAGGTCGTCCACATGACGTAATCACACGAAACCCGACGCAGGAGGTTGCAGTGATGTGATTGCTACTTCTTGCACTACTTTACTCCCTCAGAATCTTTAGGCCTATTGGCCTGAAACCTATGAGGTGATCGTCTGCAAATGCGGCCATGATTTCTCCCCCATCATGGGTAGCGAAATGGCACCCTAGGCTGGTGCCTATTCCCACCTACCCCTCGTCCTGTCCCTGAATAAGAGCATACATTATACTGGAAGACACCAAGAGGAGCATTAACTATACTGGGAGCCACTAAAAGGAGCATTAACTATACTGGGGGCCACAACATGGAGCATTAACTATACTGGGGGCCACTAAGAGAAGCATTAACTATACTGGGGTCACTAAGAGAAGCATTATATATACTGGGGTCCACTAAGTGGGACATTAACTATCCTGGGGGCTACTAAGAAGGGCACTATTCATACTGGGGGCCACTAAGAGAAGCATCAACTATACTGGGGGCCACTAAGAGGAGCACTAGATATACTAGGGGCCACTAAGAGGAGCACTAACTATACTATGGGCCACTAAGAGAAGCATTTACTATACTGGGACCACTAAAAGGGACATTAACTATACTGGTGGCCACTAAGAGGAGCATTAACTGTACTAGGGGCCACTAAGAGGAGCACTAGATATACTGGGGGCCATTAAGCGGAGCATTTACTATACTGGGGGCCACTAAAAGGGGCATTAACTATACTGGTGGCCACTAAGAGGAGCATTAACTGTACTGGGGGCCCTCTAAGAGGAGCCCTAGATATACTGCGGGCCACTAAGAGGAGCATTAACTATACTGGGGGCTACTAAGAGAAGCATTTACTAGACTGGGGCCACAAAAAGGGGCATTAACTATACTGGTGGCCACTAAGAGGAGCATTAACTGTACTAGGGGCCACTAAGAAGAGCACTAGATATACTGGGGGCCACTAAGAGTAGCATTAATTATAATTGGGGCTACTAAGAGGAGCATTAACTATACTAGGGGACACTAAGTGGGGCATTCACTATAATGGGGGCTACTAAGAAGAGCACTTTTCATACTGGGGGCCAGTAAGAGGAGCAGCAACTATACTGGGGGGGGGGGGGCACTAAGAGGAGCAATAACTATACTGGGGGCCACTAAGTAGGGCATTAACTATCCCGGGAGCTAAGAAAGGCACTATTCATACTGAGGGCTACTAATAAGGGGACTATTCATACTAGGGGCCACTAAGAGAAGCATCAACTACACTGGGTGCCACTAAGAGGAGTACTTGCTATACTGGGGGCCACTAAGAGGAGCATTAACTATACTGGAGGCCACTAAGAGGAGCATTAACTATACTGGGGGCCACTAAGAGGAGCACTAGCTATACGGGGGGCCACTAAGAGGAGTGCTTGCTATACCGGGGGCCACTAAGAGGAGCATTAACTATACTGGAGGCCACTAAGAGGAGCATTAACTATACTGGGCCACTAAGAGGAGCACTAGCTATACTGGGGGCCACTAAGAGGATCATTTACTATACTGGGGGCCACTAAAAGGGGCATTAACTATAATGGAGGCCACTAAGAGGAGCATTAACTATACTGGGCCACTAAGAGGAGCACTAGCTATACTGGGGGCCACTAAGAGAAGGATTTACTATACTGGGGCCACTAAAAGGGGCCTTAACTATACTGACTCTGGGCACATTAGATATACTGGGGGCACTGCAGGGGTTGGATTTTGTAATAAAAAAAAGCCAATGGGCTCCATTCGTTTTTTAAGGGCTTTTTTTTTTTAAAAGACTATTAAAAATGTACAGAGGGCCAGAAAATAGATGCGCACAAAATACTGACAGCATGTTTGTTTTTAACAGCTATTTTTTTTTACTGCCGTGTGAATGTGGCCTTGCAGTTGTACCAGATGCTTCCATTCATGTGGTCACGCCTGGTATTGAAGTTTATCCATGGCTCAGGCCTTGTATGAGGTTGAGCTGGAGCACCATGTGCCCCATGTATGGAGCCACCATTGTGTAGTCCCAGAGGACCCTTCGTTCTACTGACTGATGGTCATCCATGAGGTCAGACTCCTACGCATTGCACGTTGTTGGCCTGGTCTTAGGACAACCCCTTAGCGATGTCTATCCTGAATTGGTTTCCACTAATATTCTGTTCCTTTAGACCATTTTGAGAAAATGTTCTTGGTCCTTTTAATGATCATTGTCCTACAGGTAAGAGGAACTTGAACTTTGTTGATGTCCAGGCAACACCTTGAGGGTGATTTCGAGCTGCGGGGATGAAGGCAAAACCTTGGGCTTATGGGTTTATTATGGGGTGGGGAGGAAACATTGACTGAAACTCCCAGTAATCACAACTGATTATTAGAAGAACATTCTGATCAATCAATAATAATAATGTATACAACTCTACATGTTCTTATACTGATGATGTCCCCTTCCCAGGTTCTAAACCTCTGCAGGCTACGCTGATCATTTTTCACGCAGTGAGGAGGTGAAGGGGTTAAGTTCTTTGCTACGGGAAATCTTTTTTTCTAGTTGTTCAAAGAGCAGATTGTCTACTTTGCTTTTCTTCTCTCTAAATAGCTATGGGAATTGTGAAACGCGTGCGAAGGGCGAGGAGGGGACGTGAGATGGAGGATAATCTGAGCAATTATTTCACTTGGTGAGACATGTTGTAGCCTGACGGGTCTGCTCCCCAGACGCCATTCAGCTGGAGATCTGCTGCAGTGTGTGTCAGCTGTGCGCACGGGGAATAGAGCTCCAGACCGGTGCCGAGGAATATAATATATACATTTATATGGAGATGATAGATAGATAGAAAGACCTAGGATAGATGATAGCAGGGGCGTAGCTAGAAGGGACTGGGCCACACAGCAAACTTTTGGTCCCCCCCACCCACGTTTTTTATAGTTTTTATAGTTTTTATCTTTATATAAAACATCGGGAAGGGGGTGATTTGAACTTTCATCCCAATCTCTGCCAGCCTCCTGTCTATAGCTTGCAGTACGTGGCAGCCTCCTCTTTCTGCCCTCTCTTCTGTGCTTATTATGGCACATATAAGTGCACACCCGATGCCAGCCCAGGACCATCCTGGCATCACGTGTGCATATATAAAAGTGCCAAAATAAGCAGTAGTAGATGGCAGAACAGCGAACAGAGAGGGGAGGCTGCCATGTACTGCATGCTTTATTACGGAAGGCTGGCATAGGAAGGAGTGGGTAGAGGCTGGGATGGCTACCTGGCAGATAGTCATCCCAGCCTCTGCCCACTCCTTGTGCCAGCCTTCTCTTCGGTACTGTAGCAGAGATGCATATAATACAGGAGGCTGGGGCACTGCCTGCAACCTGCTGTACCTGGCCTGCTTTCCTGGCCTGCGTACGATCCGCATCCGCTCCGCATTTTGCGGAATAGATGCTGATCCATTCATTCCCATGGGTGAATAAAATGTGCGGACAACATTCAGTTTGTTATTCGCATCCGTGTTTCCGCATTTCTCGTCCGCAAAAATATGAAACTTGTACTACTATTGTCCGCACAGATCGGTCCGCAGCCCCATTCAAGTCAATGGATCTGCAAATTGCGGAAGACATACGGAAACCATTCGGTATGTCATCATCCGTTTTTTTTTTTTTGCGGATCCGTTTCCGTGTAATTGAAGTCCCTGCTCCCTGACCTTGGAGCAAAATATTCTGATATTGCTATTGCAAAATGCGGACACACGGAACGGATGCAGAAACACAACGGAAACAAATTACAGATACACGGTTCCGTTATTTGCGGACCGCTATACGGAAAAGGATTACACACGGTTGTGTGAATGTACCCTTAGGCTACATGCACATGACCGTGATGTTTTTTGTGGTCCGCAAACCGCGGATCCGCAAAAAACAGAAACCGCCCGTGTGCCTTGCGCAATTTGCGGAACGGAACGGGTGGACCATTGCAGACATGCCTATTCTTGTCCGCAAATCGGACAAGAATAGGACATGCTTTATTTTTTTTGCGGGTCCACGGAACGGTGCAACGGATGCAGACAGCACACGGAGTGCTGTCCGCATCTTTTGAGGCCCTATTGAAGTGAATAGGTCCGCATCCGAGCCGCAAAAATGGCGGCTCGGATGCGGACCAAAACAATGGTCGTGTGCATGAGGCCTTACACAGAGTCAAGGACTCCACACTCTCTTCTACTCCACCCTGCCCTCCTACTTTGGCTGCAGGCAAGGGCCAGGGGAGCGCAGGCAGCAGGCACATACCTGAAAAGCCGAGGGATGTGCGCTGCTGTGCGACTGACGTGCTGCACCTTTTGCCTGCCACGCTGCTTCTGCTTCCTTTTTAGGTCAGGAACTTTGTGGGTGGGCTTAATTAGCATAGCGCGCTGCTCCTGCCGGTTTGTACTTTTCTCTAGCTGGTGGTGCGGCGCGCTGTGCATGCACAGTCTGGCAGTGCCAGTATAGGACCAATGTATGGAGGTGGGGTGGAGTGGGCGGGTAGCCCACTTTTCATGAACGAATGATGGACAACAGGCCTGGCGCGGGCCCCCAATGTGCCTGTTACCGCACAGTATGTAAAGGGGTCGGGCCCAGTCTGGCCTGAAACTAAGACTGTATGTTAACCTGTCTGAGACACTGCTCCTGGGTGGCCGGGCCCCTTGTCAGCCCGGCCCAAAAGCAGCCGCTTCCCCTGCTTCCTCGGTAGTTATGCCACTGGATGATAGGTAAATAGACGTAGAATAGATGATAGGTAGATATGAGATAGATAGATAGATAGATAGATAGATAGAAAGACCCTTTTTAGAAATGACACCTCCTGCGGATCAGGGATAAAGAACAAAATATAATTTCTTTGGCATTGGAGTGGTGACCTTATGAGTGCTGCCATGATTAGGCCAGAATGCCCCTTTGAATGGTACGAAAACTGCAGCCACTGATCAGAGAATGTTCCAGGACGTCTTATACTCCGTGCACCATACAGGATAGATCTCATGATTGGGCACTAGACAGAAGAACCAGAAGATCCTGAATTCCTATTTTATTTTGAGTTGCCTTCTTCTGTGACCATTCATGTTCAATGGTGTCTACGTTTAGCCTTCAGATATGTTACATTAGAGTTCTCAAAATTATACGTCCCCCAGATGACCGCATGTTTTTGAAAGATGGAAGCCTTGTGTATTGTCTTGTGGTGGATAATGACTATGTGATAATAATCACTTTCTAGACTCTCAGCTTCGCCAGCGTATATAATTATAACTGATTACATTACATAATGAACAGGTAACTATCTACCTGCTATATCATCAGCGCAGTCAAAGCTGTCTCCAAATCTATAATTATGCGCCAGCAGCTGCCTCTACTCATATACCCATTTAGACTTGTTGTCTTCTTAGTGTGAATCTGCCATAATAATAGAATGTCCTTCAAGATTCACAAAAATTTGTCAAACTTGGGGGTTAAATAGAAAAGACTAGTGATGTGCGAGCATGCTCGGCAGAACACCTGTTCGGCTCAAGCATCGCTATGCTCGGCAGATCCGAGTGCTCGAATACAATAGAAGTCAATGGGAGACAACCAGGCACCCCTTGCTCGGAAGCAGTGGCGTACTGACAATATAGGCAGACCGCGCCATTGCTATGGGGCCTGTAGCGCATGGAAGGCTCCGCCCCTACTCTGCACAAGACAGTGACAGTTTATTCATAGTTTGAGGCGGCGTTCTTGAACTTCTCCCTCCGGCTCCAACCCCACCCATTGTTCGGGCTGCGGTTCCCTCCCAGGCAATGATCCTGCTGCTGATTGGCCAGTGTATCAGGCAGCAGGAGCAGCGCAGCCAGGCACACATAGAGACTAGGGTGGCCACTGGCTTCACAGACCTTGCCGGCCACGCCCCAAAACCTATAAACCACGCCCACATCCATGAAGCCACACCCCCATTGCCTATCGGGAACTGGGTGGAGGAGAGGTAAAAACCATCCCTGGAAGAAGCCAGGTTTACTGGCGAAACGGCGTTGGGTCAGGAGTCGGCCGAGAGACCTTTGCACCACTCAGGGTATGTTTAAGCTTGACCATGTACTCTAACCTCAATCTCTACAATTGCCTCCTTTGCACTTTGTTTGGGGCGTTGCTGTCATATGGTTTTGAGGTACGCTAGCTAGCATTCTTTTTTCCCTGTTGTTATTTTCGTGCACTGATCTCCCGGCCTCTCCTTGGGTCCTGCTCCTCATCTGTGTGTCCTGCCTTGTGCTGCCTTCTTTTATCATGCATGTATGTATTGTTCATATATATTTATAATAATGTATATAAAGTAAAATAAAGTAAAAGACAGAGGCTACACCCACCAATCGGCTGTGGAAATAAGAGGGGCACTCTCTACATATGGGATCACACCCATATCCAACCAATACCATATATGAGCTTTATATTGAGTCTGCTGCTGTCCTCTTACTGTGGCACACTTCTGTGTTCACTGACCGGTCCTTCAGTATGGGCCAGGGCTGGTGGGCGTGCGGCAGATGGTGGGCAGCATGTGAGCGCAGAGGATAACTCTGCCACGCCGGGTGCACGCCTCTATTAGGGTGGCCAGACGCCCGTTTTTTATACTCCTGGTCCTCCATCCGGCACAAGGCCAGGACGGCCAGAAGTCCTCCTTTTTTGTGGCCATCGGCGACTCTAGACTCGACGAGTACGGGGCACGTTAAGGATCACTCACATCACGGCGTAGAGCGCACTGACATCAAGTCGCACGTCCGGCAGCGGCTACATCACGCCAGTCAATTCAGGTTTGTGCAGGCGCGGCCACGCAGGAAGTGGAGGAACAGATTCTGAGGAGCGCAGCTGCAATGAGGTACTCACTGGTCTGTGCTGTGGGCTGTCGGGGATTGCTCAAAGGGGGGAAGGGCAGGCGCTGGTAATTTTGAAAGAGGTTAATAATAACTACTGTGTGGGTCCTGGGAACAGCTGAAAGGGGGAAATAAATAAGTGTGAAGAGGGGACTGAAAGGGGTTAATAAATACTGTGAATGAGGGACTGCTGAAAAGGGTTAATGTGAAGGTCCTTCAGAGTAGTTATTAACCCCTTTCAGCAGTTCCCCATTCACAGTATTTATTAACCCCTCGGGGAACTGCTGAAAAGGGTTAATAAATAATAATTCTACGTGGCATTGATTCAACAAGGTGCTGATAGCATTCTTTAGAAATGTTGGCCCATATTGATAGGATAGCATCTTGCAGTTGATGGAGATTTGAGGGATGCACATCCAGGGCACGAAGCTCCCATTCTACCACATCCCAAAGATGCTCTATTGGGTTGAGATCTGGTGACTGTGGGGCCATTTTAGTACAGTGAACTCATTGTCATGTTCAAGAAACCAATTTGAAATGATTCGAGCTTTGTGACATGGTGCATTATCCTGCTGGAAGTAGCCATCAGAGGATGGGTACATGGTGGTCATGAAGGGATGGACATGGTCAGAAACAATGCTCAGGTAGCCCGTGGCATTTAAACGATGGCCAATTGGCACTAAGGGGCCTAAAGTGTGCCCAGAAAACATCCCCCACACCATTACACCACCAGCCTGCATAGTGGTAACAAGGCATGATGGATACATGTTCTCATTCTGTTTACGCCAAATTCGGACTCTACCATTTGAATGTCTCAACAGAAATCGAGACTCATCAGACCAGGCAACATTTTTCCAGTCTTCAACAGTCCAATTTTGGTGAGTTTGTGCAAATTGTAGCCTCTTTTTCCTATTTGTAGTGGAGATTAGTGGTACCCGTGGGGTCTTCTGCTGTTGTAGCGCACCTTTCTTTCCCATTCTGACCTTCAGTTTGGAGTTCAGGAGATTGTCTTGACCAGGACCACAACCCTACATGCATTGAAGCAACTGCCATGTGATTGGTTGACTAGATAATCGCATTAATGAGAAATAGAACAGGTGTTCCTAATAATTCTTTAGGTGAGTGTATATAGCTCCTCCTTGTGGACAAGAGTAACCAGTCCCTGAATTCAAGTCTAGCAATATATTTCTCCAGGTACGCTGTTCAATGTCCCAGTTCCATTGAAAGTGCAATAGTGCAATTAAATAGTCGGAGCAGTCCTTGCAGTTTTGTATAACTTAATCCAATGGTAATCCAATGTCACTATGCAGTCAGTTCAACCTTTAAATATAACAGCGTATACTGTTCTATTTTATTGCGCTAGATGTGTCAGCCTGACGGCTGTATAGTGCGCTGCTGTGTCCGGGACTAAAAGTAGATGTCTCTTACCGGACTCTCGATGTGTCCCTCGCCCGCCTCCCAGTGGTCGGCTGCTCTTACCGGCCTCCCAATTCACGGCGTCCTCCGCTGCCCTGCTCCTCACCCTTCAAGCTGCGTCTTACGTGGTGATGCAAGTGTCGGCACGGCGTCTCACGTGACGCGGTAGAGGCGTTCCTTGCCGGTCAGCTGATTGTACTTGCCGAAGGTCCTGGTTGGGCTGAGGCAATTCCTAGACAGGCCTGTCGTTATTAATTCAATATCCTTTGCGTGCACATCCGTTAGTTAAGCTCACTTGCTGGGACCATACGCGTTTCGGGGACAACCCCTTCCTCAGTGGATCTCAGGAGTGAGCTTTAATGCTGATCTTTTATAGGCAGATGCCTGTCAATCAACCTTGCTGGTGGTTCATTACAAAGTCCGGACTGGAATCCTTATTAGTAGTCTTTTTGTTTCCTCACTTATGTAATGCTGCAATGTTATATACTGTCTTCATCATATATTAGAATAATAAAAAATATAATAAAACACTAAAATCAGAATCATATTCCTAAAATATACATGTTATTTGTATATAAACAGGCCATTGGTGGCAACTCATTAAATGTGACTCATTTTAAAAGGCAACATGAGTAACAATCTACTTAGGGGGAGAGAGAAGTTTTTATTGGAGAAGTTTTTATTATTATTATTCCACTTCTTGGGGGGTATTCATACATATATCCCATATAAAGACATGGAGTCAGTTTGCCTAGATCCGGGCAGAGGCTTGAATGTCGAGTGGGGTACAGATGGAATAGGAAAAGGGGGCATGTAGGGAGAGGAGATCGGAGTGTCGATAACACGACCAGACTCCGATGTCCAGTCCCCAACAGGCCCCCCCCCCCCTCCTCACAAAAAGCCAAAAAGCTCCAGCTCGGCATTTAAACCCCCCGGTATCATAGTCTCAAATTCAAAAATGCATCTTGACTCCTGTCTGGACATATGCGCAATATGGTTTCCCCCACTCCATGGTCTCTTAACCTTCTCAATGGTTGTAAACATTAATCCTGAGGGGTCACAGCCATGTACCAATTTAAAATGTTTGGAGAGAGAATGTGCCTCATAGCCCTTTTTTATGTTGGCCATATGTTCCAGTACTATCTTTTTGAGAGTCCTCTTCGTTCTCCCTATGTATTGCTTGTTACACCCGCATTGAAGCAGGTATATAACATCCATTGTATCACAGGTGAGGCAGTCCCTGATGCTTAAAGTAAATGAATTGGTGGTGGACTTTACCTTTTCTCTCTTTTTTGGGAACTTAGTGATTTTACAGTTAGCACACCTATTGCATCTAAAAAAAAACTTTGGTGGATAGCCAATTCCCTCCCCCCTTCATTGTGGGATTTTTAACTGTCGGCGCCACTTTCCCCGCTAGATTTGCTGTTTTCGTGTACACAATATTTGGAGTATCCCGGAATTAGGTCCCTATAGTCTTGTCCTTTAGTAGGTGGTTCCAATGCCTTTTGACAATTTTTTCTACAGTGCGGTATTGGGAGTTAAATGGCAGGATAAGTTTGGGGGTGTCGTCATCTATAGAAACCTTCTTTTTTGAGAAAAACTCTTTCCTCTCCATTTTCCTCACTTTTTCGAGGGACCCGTCGATAACTTTCAATGGATATTCCCTTTCTGCCAGTCGGTTTTTTAAAAGCTCAGCTTCCTGTTCAAATTTTTGTTCTACTGTGCTTGTAGGTACATTAATCAGCCACCGTGGTAGGTGGCAGCTTGAAAATCTGATAAAGCTATTTTTGGAAACCGGTTTAAAGTGGGTACTACAGATCAATCTATTCCCATCAACTTTAATGTCAAGGTCCAAGAACTCCACTTCTTTGAGACTAACAATAGGGGAGAATACCAGATTCCTATCATTCTCATTTATCTGTTTTAAAAAACAATCCAACTCCTCTCTTGTATCCTGCAAGATGAATAGAATGTCATCTATAAATCGTCACGATAGCACCAGACCCGCCCCCAACCTGGGCTGGATAATTTCCAATTCCCACTGTGCCAGAAACCAATTTGCATAGCTGGGGGCGAACCTGGTGCCCATAGCGGTCCCTGTTCACTGGAGGTAGAATTCTCGCTCAAAGGCAAAATAATTATGTGAAAGAATATAACAAACTCCCTTCAATAAATACGACAATTGGTCTCCATGTATGTTGCCATTCCTGGAGAGTTGTTTGTCAAGGGCGTCAATTCCTGCACTGTGATCAATCACTGTGTACAGTGAACCCACGCCCAGTGTCCCCAAGATCCATCCATCTTTCCATTCCATTTCCTCAAGTGTCTTTACTACATCAGTGGTGTCACAAATGTATGACGGTGTCACTTTCACGTATGGTTGCAGCCATTTGTCTATGTACTGTGACAAATTGCATGAAATGGAATTAATTCCGGACACTATTGGTCGCCCCAGTGGGGACTCCAGATTTTTATGGATCTTGGGGACACAGTAGAACATGGGTATCCTTTTCTCAGTCTCAGTTATAAACCTAGCTTCCTGTTCCAATAGATATCCCACATCCACTCCCTCCTTGCATTAATCCCTTAGTTCGTCATGGAATTTCTCTGTTGGGTCCCCTTTTAATTTTTCATATGTTGCCGCATCATTAAGTTGTATCCTACACTCCTGTAGATAATCCTCTGTGTTTAGAATCACCACCGCACCGCCTTTATCGGCTGGTCTGATGGTGATTTCTTCATTTGTCTGTAGTTGTTGGATTGCCTTAATTTAGTCTCCAGTAACATTGTTGTTAATTCTCCGACTTTTAACATGTCTTAAGTCCCGTTCAACGTTTTTCCTAAACGTTGCTATATGCTCACTAATTTCTTGTATTGGGTATTTTTTTGATTTGCCCTTCAGACTCGTATGTGCATATCTTTCTGTGCCCTCATCCTGTTTACTGTTTGTCACTATGGGAGCGGACACACTTCAACGACGAAAGACACGAAGGGGGCGACATTCAAACAAGGGAAAACAAGACAACCCAGTACAGACAGTGACGAACATAGTGAATATCAATGGTAAAACACTGACTGACACCCAAACGAAACTCCTGAACAAAGGTCTTAAATTTGCACCTACTAACGTACTTGATAAATTCTCAACCTACATAGGGGTGGAGAAATTTGTTAGACATTTATGTCTAAAAAAATATTTTTAAAGAACCCCATAGTGACAAATAGCAAACAGGATGAGGGAATAGAAAGATATGCACATACGAATCTGAAGGGTAAATCAAAAAAATACCCAATACAAGAAATTAGCGAACATATGGCAACGTTCAGGAAAAATGTTGAGTGGGATTTAAGACACGTCAAAAGTCGGAGAATTAATAATAATATCACTGGAGATGAAATTAAGGCAATCCAACAATTACAAACTAATGAAGAAATAACCATCAGACCAGCAGATAAAGGTGGTGCGGTGGTGATTTTAAATACGGAGGATTATCTACAGGAATATAGGAGACAACTATGTGGGAACATATGAAAAATTGAAAGGGAACCCAACAGAGAAATGTCATGATAATTAAGGGACTATTGTAAGGAGGGAGTGGATGTGGGATATCTATTGGAACAGGAGGCTAGGTTTATAACTGAGACTGAGAAAAGGATACCCATGTTCTATTGTGTCCCCAAGATCCATAAAAACCTGGAGTCCCCACCAGGGCTACCAATAGTTTCGGGATTAATTCCATTTCATGCAATTTGTCACAGTACATAGACAAATGGCTGCAACCATACGTGAAAATGACACCGTCATACATTCGTGATACCACTGATGTAGTAAAGACACTTGAGGAAATGGAATGGAAAGATGGATGGATCTTGGGGACACTGGATGTGGGTTCACTGTACACAGTGATTGATCACAGTGCGGTAATTGATGCCCTTGATAAACAACTCTCCAAGAATGGCAATATACATAGATACCAATTATCGTATCTATTGAAGGGAGTCCGTTATATTCTTTCACATAACTACTTTGCCTTCGAGCGGGAATTCTACCTCCAGCGAATGGGTACCGCTATGGGCACCAGATTCGCCCCCAGCTATGCAAATTTGTTCCTGGCACAGTGGGAATTGGAAATCATCCAGCCCAGGCTGTGGGCGGGTCTGGTGCTATGGCGCCGATTTATAGATGACATTCTATTCATCTGGCAGGATACAAGAGAGGAGTTAGATTGTTTCTTAAAACAGATAAATGAGAATGATAGGAATCTGGTATTCTCCCCTATTGTTAGCCTCCAAAGAAGTGGAATTCCTAGACCTTGACATTAAAGTTGATGGAAATAGATTGATCTGTAGTACCCATTTTAAACCGGTTTCTAAAAATAGCTTTATCCGATTTTCAAGCTGCCACCTACCACGGTGGCTGATTAATGTACCTACAAGCCAGTTTAGAAGATTAAAGCGAAGCTGTACAGTAGAACAAAAATTTGAACAGGAAACTGAGGTTTTAAAAAATCAACTGGTAGAAAGGGAATATCCACTGAAAGTTATTGACGGGTCCCTCGAAAAAGTGAGGAAAATGGAGAGGAAAGAGTTCTTCTCAAAAAAGAAGGTACCTATAGATGACGACACCCCCAAACTTATCCTACCATTTAACTCCCAATATTGCACTGTAGAAAAAATTGTCAAAAGGCATTGGAACCACCTATTAAAGGACAAGATTATAGGGACCTATCTCCGTGACACTCCAAATATTGTGTACACTAAAGCAACAAACCTAGCGGGGAAAGTGGCGCCGACAGTTAAGAATTCCACAATGAAGGGAGGAGGGAATTGGCTATCCACAAAAGGGTTTTCCAGATGCGGGAGGTGTGCTAACTGCAAAATCACAAAGTTCCCTAAAAAGAGAGAAAAGGTACAGTCTACCACCAACTCATTTACTTTAAGCATCAGGGACTGCCTCACCTGTGATACAATGGATGTGATATACCTGCTTCAATGCGGGTGTAACAAGCAATACATAGGGAGGACGAAGAGGACTCTCAAAAAGAGAGTATGGGAGCATATAGCCAGCATAAAAAAGGGCTATGAGGCACATTCTCTCTCTAAACACATTAAACTGGTACATGGTTGTGACCCTTCAGGATTAATATTTACAGCCATTGAGAAGGTCAAGAGACCATGGAGGGGGGGAAACCATATTGCGCATATGTCCAGACAGGAGTCAAGACGCATTTTTAAATTTGAGACTATGATACCGGGGGGTTTCAATGCCGAGCTGGAGCTATTTGGCTTCTTGTGAGGAGGGGGGGGCCTGTTGGGGACGGGACATCGGAGTCTGGTCGTGTCATCGACACTCCGATCTCCTCTCCCGGCATGCCCCCTTCTCCTATTCCATCTGTACCCCACTCGACATTCAAGCATCTGCCCGGGTCTATGTCCATGTCTTTATGTGGGATATATGTATGAACACCCCCCAAGAAGTGGAACCATAATAATAATAAAAACTTCTTCAATAATAAAAAAACTCCCCCAATAACAACTTCTCTTTCCCCCTAAGTAGACTGTTACTTATGTTGCCTTTTATAATGAGTCGCCATTAATGAGTTGCCACCAGCGGCCTGTCTATATATAAATAACATGTATATTTTAGAAATATGATTTTCATTTTAAGTATCTATGCATTGTTTAGCGTTTTAATATTTTTTATATTTTTTTATTATTTTAACATATGATGAAGACAGTATATATATAGCACTGTAGCACTGTATAAGTGAGGAAATGAAAAGACTACTAATAAGGATTCCAGTCCGGATTTTGGATATGAACCACTAGCAAGGTTGATTGACAGGCATCTGCCTATAAAAGATCAGCATTAAAGCTCACTCCTGATATCCACTGAGGAAGGGGTTGTCCCCGAAACGCGTATGGTCCCAGCAAGTGAGCTTAACTAACTGATGTGCACACAAAGGATAGTCAATTAATAACGACAGGCCTGTCTAGGAATTGCTTCAGGAATTGCTTCAGCCCAACCAGGACCTCCGGCAAACATAACCAGCTGACCGGCAAGGAACGCCTCTTCCGCGTCACGTGAGACCCACGCCGATGCTTGCATTACCACGTGGGACGCCGCGTGAAGGGTGAGGAGTAGGACAATGGAGGATGCCGTGAATCGGGAGGCCGGTAAGAGATGCCGACTACTGGGAGGCGGGCAAGTGGCACATCGAGAGTCCGGTAAGAGATATCCATTTTTAGTTCCGGACACAACATCGCACTATACAGCCGCTCGGCTGATACATTTAGCGCAGTAAAATAAAGCAGCATACCCTGTTATATTCAAGGCTAAACTAACTGCATAGTGACATTGGATTACAATTGGATTGAGATATACAAAGTCACATGGACGGTTCATACTATTTAACTGCACTACTGCACTTTGAATTAGAACTGTATTATTGCACCTTGAATGGAACTAGAACATTGAATAGCCTACCTGGAGAAATATATTGCTATACTTGAGTTCAAGGACTAGCTACTTTTGACCACAAGGAGGAGCTATATATATATATAGTGGATAACTTTCCTTCTTTTCCACCAGTAGCAGATTTGAGCATTATACTGCATGATCAATTGATGTATTTTATTTTGGGCAGTGTATTTTTACCATTTTATTCATTCACTTTGTATTTTTAGGGAATTTTTTTTGTTATTGTCATCTGTAGTGAGGATATTAAATGCAAAATTAACCATATCTATTTTGTGTGTGATCCCATATGTAGAGAGTGCCCCTCTTATTTACATACATATATTTATAATAAAGTCTTTTGCATTTTCATATATATACGAAAGTCATTTTCATTTTTCGGTGATTATTATGACTCCTCGCGGGTCAGTTTTTTTCGATTTATTTGATATTTATTCTGTCCGGTTAATATTGGTTGACCAGAGGTAAGAACTTGTTGAGGGGCCATGGGTGTCCTGGAGGGGTCGGGGGTATGGAGCCAGCCAGTCCCCCCTTCACAGTAGTAGTTATTAACCCCTTTCAGCAATACCCCATTCACAGTATTTATTAACCCTTTTCAGCAGTCCCCCGAGGGGTTAATAAATACTGTGAATGGGGAACTGCTGAAAGGGGTTAATAACTACTCTGAAGGACCTCCACATTAACCTTTTCAGCAGTCCCTCATTGCACAGTATTTATTAACCCCTTTCAGCTGTTCCCAGGACCCACACAGTAGTTATTATTAACCTCTTTCAAAATTACCAGCGCCTGCCCTTCCCCCCTTTGAGCAATCCCCGACAGCCCACAGCACAGACCAGAGAGTACCTCAGTGCAGCTGCGCTCCTCAGAGTCCTTTCCTCCACTTCCTGCGTGGCCGCGCCTGCACAAACCTGAATTGACTGGCGCGATGCAGGCACTGCCAGACGTGCGACTTGATGTCAGTGCGCTCTACGCCGTGATGTGAGTGATCCTTAACGTGCTCCGTACTCGTCGAGTCTAGAGTCGCCGATGGCCACAAAAAAGGAGGACTTCTGGCCGTCCTGGCCTTGTGCCGGACGGAGGACCAGGAGTCTAAAAACCAGACTCCTGGCCACCCTAACAGAGGCGTGCACCCGGCGTGGCAGAGTTATCCTCTGCGCTCACGTCCTACTCCTCCCACACTGTCCTCCTGAGTCCTCTATGATCCTACAGGGTCCCCCCAGCACATCAGTCACTTTGCAGGGGCAGGGGGAGAATATGAGTGGTGGCTATGTGCACACTTAGCATCAGCAGCAATGAGTTAAAGGGGTTATCCAACCCCTATAATGCCCCCCGAAATGCCCGGGGCCAGGCACCTTACTTACCTCATTCCCCAGCACCCGCATTGCTCCTGATGCCCACACAGCCGCCACTGCCTCCATCCCGTCACGTAGATTAATACATCCAGTGACAAAAATGGCAAATGAGGTGGAATTTGAAAAAAAACAACAACAATTTTTCCACCTTTTTATGGGTTTTGTTCCTACAGGCATTCCCTTTGTGCAAAACTGACCTGTGCCCTTCATTCTCTGGATCAGTACGATTACAATGATACCACATATGTATAGGTTTTTTATGTCTAAATAGTGTAAAAATACATTAAGCTTTTGATAAAAAAAAAATAGGTACTTTTTACATCACCATATTCTGACCCCCATAACTTTTTTATAGTTCTATGATCTACTGAGCTGTGTGGGGGCTAATTTTTTGCGGGATGAACTGTAGTTTTTATTGATACCCTTTTGGAGTGTGTGTGACACTTTAATCACATTTTATTACATTTTTTGGGGTGAGAGAAGTGATGAAAAAATGGTGCTGGTAATAAAGGGTTTAAGATATTGGGGAACGGGCTGTGTCAGGCTTTAGCGCAGTAGGCACAGGCAGGAGGAGTGATATATATGTGGGCTCCTGCCCTGCACTAGTTCAGCTGTGCTCGCATACATACGGCGCCTTGTGCCCACTCTGCTAAAGCCTGACATCGCCCATCTATGCCCGGCTTTACCAAAGCAGACAGGCAGGAGCAGTGATGTGTGCCGTACATGGCTCACTGCCCCCTAGGGAGATCCCATACAAAGCGGATTATAAAGCGCTATAGGCCCCTGAATTCAGCACCTATTTCTTAAAGGTTTCTAACGGTTTCAGGAGAACATGTATACATTTTTTTATTGGCAAATGGGGGTGTGGCAGGGGAGGAGCCAGAAGGTGAGATGGGCCAGAGGTGGGTAGTGGACGGGGTTGGGGGCCCAATTCAGACTCTTGCTATGGGGCCCAGTGATTTCTGTGTACGCCCCTGCTCAAAAGACAAGAGGGTATCTGGTTCAGAAAAAAAGGTTAGAAATTGATGGAAACCCCATGAAAATGGTTTGGCAACAGCATTAAGAGGATAGCTGGATGTGTCTTAGACTCCTATTATATATGACATACAATAGACAACCACACAAAGGCTATATACCAAAAGCCAGGTATGTGCCCAATCTATCCATGAGACAGATAACTGCCAGCATACCTTACAATGGCAGCCTTGTGCACTATGAGATATTCCAAACCAGCTCTTATCCGACTGAGAACCAGTAAACCTCAAAGATTTTTGGATGGCTTGGGTAGACCTGCGCACCTAGATCAATATCATTAGGGTGACAAAAAGTTTTCCGATTGTCCTAACATAATATTCAATAACCTTTCTATACTGTTTTGTCATGTAAAAACTAATTTGCATAAACATGGGCTTATGGGAAAGACATGCAAATGAGCAGAATCTGCCTTGTTTTTCAGCTCCCATAAGAATATGAAAAACAATAGAGGGCGCTATGGCGTTATGAACAGTGCCCTCTATTGGTTTCACAGTCTTATGACAAGATAAATATTTTTTTCAGAAGACTATGAAACCAATAGAGGGCGTTGTTCATAACTCAATAGAGCCCTCTATTGGTTTCATAGTCTACTGACAAGAATATTAGACTGAGTCTTGTGAAAAGCTTATTAGCCTTTTGCATGGAAAACTTGCGATTAGAATATTCACAATCTACACTAGGATAATATCTGACACTGGGAAAGCTGGGTAATAACTCAGTGATAAAATATGACACTGGGAAAGCTGGGTAATAACTCAGTAATAAATATTCTGAATATTCAAAAAAACTGATATATAGCAATATAGCGAACATTATGTAATAATTATGTAGTAAGTCAATGATAATATCTGACACTGGAAAAGCTGGGTAATAACTCAGTGTAGATCATGAGTTATTACACAGCTTTCCCAGTGTCAGATTTTATCCTAGTGTAGATCGTGAATATTCTAATCGTGGATTTTCCATGCAAGAGGCTAATAAGCTTGTCATAAGAATCAGTCTAATATTCTTGTCAGAAGGCTATGAAACCAATAGAGGGCGCTATTGAGTTATGAACAGCGCCCTCTATTGGTTTCATAGTCTTCTGAAAAGAATATTAGACTTGTCATCAGACTGTAAAGCCAATAGAGGGCGGTGTTCATAACTCCATAGCGCCACCTATTGGTTTTCATAGTCTTATGACAGCTGAAAAACAAGGCAGATTATGCTCATTTGCATGTCTTTCCCATAAGCCCATGTTTTTGCAAATTAGTTTTTACATGTCAAAACTGTATAGAATGCTTATTGAATATTCTGTTAGGACAATCGGAAAACTTTTTGTCGCCCTAATGATTAGTCATGAGTAGAGTTGAGCGAACACCTGGATGTTCGGGTTCGAGAAGTTCGGCCGAACTTCCCGGAAATGTTCGGGTTCGGGATCCGAACCCGACCCGAACTTCGTCCCAAACCCGAACCCCATTGAAGTCAATGGGGACCTGAACTTTTCGGCACTAAAAAGGCTGTAAAACAGCCCAGGAAAGAGCTAGAAGGCTGCAAAAGGCAGCAACATGTAGGTAAATCCCCTGCAAACAAATGTGGATAGGGAAATGAATTAAAATAAAAATAAAATAAATAAAAATTAACCAATATCAATTGGAGAGAGGTCCCATAGCAGAGAATCTGGCTTCACGTCACCCACCACTGTAACAGTCCATTGTCAGATATTTAGGCCCAGCACCCAGGCAGAGGAGAGAGGTCCCGTAACAGAGAATCTTGCTTCATGTCAGCAGAGAATCAGTCTGCATGTCATAGTAGAGAATCAGGCTTCACGTCACCCAACATTGGAACAGTCCATTGGCATATATTTAGGCCCCGGCACCCAGACAGAGGAGAGGTTCATTCAACTTTGGGTAGCCTCGCAATATAATGGTAAAATTAAAATAAAAATAGGATTGAATGAGGAAGTGCCCTGGAGTCCAATAATATATGGTTAAGGGGAGGTAGTTAATGTCTAATCTGGACAAGGGACGGACAGGTCCTGTGGGATCCATGCCTGGTTCATTTTTATGAACGTCAGCTTGTCCACATTGGTTGTAGACAGGCGGCTTCGTTTGTCTGTAATGACGCCCCCTGCCGTGCTGAATACACGTTCAGACAAAACGCTGGCCGCCGGGCAGGCCAGCACCTCCAAGGCATAAAAGGCTAGCTCTGGCCACGTGGACAATTTAGAGACCCAGAAGTTGAATGGGGCCGAACCATCAGTCAGTACGTGGAGGGGTGTGCACACGTACTGTTCCACCATGTTAGTGAAATGTTGCCTCCTGCTAACACGTTGCGTATCAGGTGGTGGTGCAGTTAGCTGTGGCGTGTTGACAAAACTTTTCCACATCTCTGCCATGCTAACCCTGCCCTCAGAGGAGCTGGCCGTGACATAGCTGCCTTGGCGACCTCTTGCTCCTCCTCTGCCTTGGCCTTGGGCTTCCACTTGTTCCCCTGTGACATTTGGGAATGCTCTCAGTAGCGCGTCTACCAACATGCGCTTGTACTCGCGCATCTTCCTATCACGCTCCAGTGCAGGAAGTAAGGTGGGCACATTGTCTTTGTACCGTGGATCCAGCAGGGTGGCAACCCAGTAGTTCGCACACGTTAAAATGTGGGCTACTCTGCTGTCGTTGCGCAGGCACTGCAGCATGTAGTCGCTCATGTGTGCCAGGCTGCCCAGGGGTAAGGACAAGCTGTCCTCTGTGGGAGGCGTATCGTCATCGTCCTGCCTTTCCCCTCAGCCAAGCACCAGTGATGGGCCCGAGCTGCGTTGGGTGCCACCCCGCTGTGACCATGCTTCATCCTCATCCTCCTCCACCTCCTCCTCATCCTCGTCCTCCTCGTCCTCCAGTAGTGGGCCCTGGCTGGCCACATTTGTACCTGGCCTCTGCTGTTGCAAAAAACCTCCCTCTGAGTCACTTCTAAGAGACTGGCCTGAAAGTGCTAAAAATGACCCCTCTTCCTCCTCCTCCTCCTCCTCCTGGGCCACCTCCTCTTCCATCATCGCCCTAAGTGTTTTCTCAAGGAGACATAGAAGTGGTATTGTAACGCTGATAACGGCGTCATCGCCACTGGCCATGTTGGTGGAGTACTCGAAACAGCGCAACAGGGCACACAGGTCTCGCATGGAGGCCCAGTCATTGGTGGTGAAGTGGTGCTGTTCTGCAGTGCGATTGACCCAGTGCGTGCTGCAGCTGAAACTCCACTATGGCCTGCTGCTGCTCACACAGTCTGTCCAGCATGTGCAAGGTGGAGTTCCATCTGGTGGGCACGTCGCATATGAGGCGGTGAGCGGGAAGGCCGAAGTTACGCTGTAGCGCAGACAGGCGAGCAGCAGCAGGATGTGAACGCCGGAAGCGCGAACAGACTTTATGCAGCAGCTCTGACATGTCGGGGTAGTTGTGAATGAACTTCTGCACCACCAAATTCAGCACATGCGCCAAGCAAGGGATGTGCGTCAAACCGGCTAGTCCCAGAGCTGCAACGAGATTTCGCCCATTATCGCACACCACCAGGCCGGGCTTGAGGCTCACCGGCAGCAACCACTCGTCGGTCTGTTGTTCTATACCCCGCCACAACTCCTGTGCGGTGTGGGGCCTGTCCCCCAAACATATGAGTTTCAGAATGGCCTGCTGACGTTTACCCCGGGCTGTGCTGAAGTTGGTGGTGAAGGTGTGTGGCTGACTAGATGAGCAGGTGGAAGAAAAGGAGGAGGAAGCTGAGTAGGATGAGGTGGCAACAGGAGGCAAAGAATGTTGCCCTGCGATCCTTGGCGGTGGAAGGACGTGCGCCAAACAGCTCTCCGCCTGGGGCCCAGCCGCCACTACATTTACCCAGTGTGCAGTTAGGGAGATATAGCGTCCCTGGCCGTGCTTACTGGTCCACGTATCTGTGGTTAGGTGGACCTTGCCACAGATGGCGTTGCGCAGTGCACACTTGATTTTATCGGATACTTGGTTGTGCAGGGAAGGCACGGCTCTCTTGGAGAAGTAGTGCCGGCTGGGAACAACATACTGTGGGACAGCAAGCGACATGAGCTGTTTGAAGCTGTCTGTGTCCACCAGCCTAAATGACAGCATTTCATAGGCCAGTAGTTTAGAAATGCTGGCATTCAGGGCTAGGGATCGAGGGTGGCTAGGTGGGAATTTACGCTTTCTCTCAAATGTTTGTGAGATGGAGAGCTGAACGCTGCCGTGTGACATGGTTGAGATGCTTGGTGACGGA
The DNA here is from genome assembly GCF_014858855.1 of Bufo gargarizans. Taxonomy (NCBI): domain Eukaryota; kingdom Metazoa; phylum Chordata; class Amphibia; order Anura; family Bufonidae; genus Bufo; species Bufo gargarizans. Next base: position 18,153,496 of record NC_058081.1, read on the forward strand.
GGTGGTGGTGTTGGTGGTACATCCCCTGTTTGCTGGGCGGCAGGTGCCAACGTTCCTCCAGAGGTGGAGGAAGAGGCCGAGGCGGCAGCAGCAGAAGAGACCGAGGCGGCAGCAGCAGAAGAGGCCGAGGCGGCAGCAGCAGAAGAGGCCGAGGCGGCAGCAGCAGAAGAGGTAGCAGGGGGAGCCTGAGTGACTTCCTTGTTTTTAAGGTGTTTACTCCACTGCAGTTCATGCTTTGCATGCAGGTGCCTGGTCATGCAGGTTGTGCTAAGGTTCAGAACGTTAATGCCTCGCTTCAGGCTCTGATGGCACAGCGTGCAAACCACTCGGGTCTTGTCGTCAGCACATTGTTTGAAGAAGTGCCATGCCAGGGAACTCCTTGAAGCTGCCTTTGGGGTGCTCGGTCCCAGATGGCGGCGGTAAGTAGCAGGCGGAGTCTCTTGGCGGCGGGTGTTCTGCTTTTGCCCACTGCTCCCTCTTTTGCTACGCTGTTGGCTCGGTCTCACCACTGCCTCTTCCTCCGAACTGTGAAAGTCAGTGGCACGACCTTCATTCCATGTGGGGTCTAGGACCTCATCGTCCCCTGCATCGTCTTCCACCCAGTCTTGATCCCTGACCTCCTGTTCAGTCTGCACACTGCAGAAAGACGCAGCAGTTGGCACCTGTGTTTCGTCATCATCAGAGACATGCTGAGGTGGTATTCCCATGTCCTCATCATCAGGAAACATAAGTGGTTGTGCGTCAGTGCATTCTATGTCTTCCACCGCTAGGGAAGGGCTGGGTGGATGCCCTTGGGAAACCCTGCCAGCGGAGTCTTCAAACAGCATAAGAGACTGCTGCATAACTTGAGGCTGAGACAGTTTACCTGATATGCATGGGGGTGATGTGACAGACTGATGGGCTTGGTTTTCAGGCGCCATCTGTGCGCTTTCTGCAGAAGACTTGGTGGGAGATAATGTGAACGTGCTGGATCCACTGTCGGCCACCCAATTGACTAATGCCTGTACCTGCTCAGGCCTTACCATCCTTAGAACGGCATTGGGCCCCACCAAATATCGCTGTAAATTATGGCGGCTACTGGGACCTGAGGTAGTTGGTACACTAGGACGTGTGGCTGTGGCAGAACGGCCACGTCCTCTCCCAGCACCAGAGGGTCCACTAACACCACCACGACCATGTCCGCGTCCCTTACTAGATGTTTTCCTCATTGTTACCGTTCACCACAATAAGAAAAATATAATTTGGCCCAATGTATTGAATTCAAATTCAGGCCTTTTTTTACAGACACCTAACACTATCTGGCTAGGTAACGTATTACACTAATACAGGCACAGCAGTAACAACAGATTTAGCTGAACATAAATTTGAGGCCGAGTATTTAGGCGCTGGGTGACAGGTATAGGTTTACTGACAGAATTAGACTTGGAAATGCACAGTAGCGTGTGTGTGAAGTTATTCAGAATGACCCTATGTGCACCTTGAATCTTATATACCCTTTTAGGGATAGATTTAAAGTAGCTCTGATACAGCAGAAAACACTAAATTAGGAAATTGCTAAATTGGGAATTGTATTTCAACCCAGAACAAAAACTGTGCTTTGACGGACACTAAATAACTTGACCAGCCACAGCAGTAACGACAGATTTAGCTGGATATAAATTTGAGGCCTAGTATTTAGGCGCTGGGTGACAGGTATAGGTTTACTGACAGAATTAGACTTGGAAATGCACAGTAGCGTGTGTGTGAAGTTATTCAGAATGACCCTATGTGCACCTTGAATCTTATATACCCTTTTAGGGATAGATTTTAAGTAGCTCTGATACAGCAGAAACCACTAAATTAGGAAATTGGTAAATTGGGAATTGTATTTCAACCTAGAACAAAAACTGTGCTTTGACGGACACTAAATAACTTGACCAGCCACAGCAGTAACAACAGATTTAGCTGGATATAAATTTGAGGCCTATTATTTAGGCGCTGGGTGACAGGTATAGGTTTACTGACAGAATTAGACTTCTAAATGCACAGTAGCGTGTGTGTGAAGTTATTCTGAATGACCCTATGTGCACCTTCAATCTTATATACCCTTTTAGGGATAGATTTAAAGTAGCTCTGATACAGCAGAAACCACTAAATTAGGAAATTGCTAAATTGGGAATTGTCTTTTAACCCAGAACAAAAACTGTGCTTTGACGGACACTAATTAACTTGCCCAGCCACAGCAGTAACGACAGATTTAGCTGGATATAAATTTGAGGCCTATTATTGGTGACAGGTATACGTTTACTGACAGAATTAGACTGGGATATGGCCAAAAAATAACCACACTATTGATGGTTAAATGCACTTGGTTTGACAGCTTGACCAACCACACTATTGAGGGTTAAATGCACCTGGTGACAGCTTGCCCCTGATGTAGTATGTGGCCAAAAAATAACCAGACTATTGATGGTTAAATGCACTTGGTGTGACAGCTTGACCCTGATGTAGGATTTAGCCAAAAAACAACCACACCATTGAGGGTTAAATGCACTTGGTGACAGCTTGCCCCTGATGTAGTGTATGGCCAAAAAATAACCACACTATTGCTGGTTAAATGCACTTGGTGTGACAACTTGACCCTGATGTAGGATTTAGCCAAAAAAACAACCACACCATTGAGGGTTAAATGCACTTGGTGACAGCTTGCCCCTGATGTAGTATATGGCCAAAAAATAACCACACTATTGATGGTTAAATGCACTTGGTGTGACAGCTTGACCCTGATGTAGGATTTAGCCAAAAAACAACCACACCATTGAGGGTTAAATGCACTTGGTGACAGCTTGCCCCTGATGTAGTATATGGCCAAAAAATAACCACACTATTGATGGTTAAATGCACTTGGTGTAACAGCTTGACCCTGATGTAGGATTTAGCCAAAAAACAACCACACTACTGAGGGTTAAATGCACTTGTTGGCAGCTTGTGCTGGCGCACCACAAGACACAAATTGGCCGCCGATCACCCCAGAAAAAAGTGACTGAAAAACGCTCTGGGCAGCCTAAAAACAGTGAGCATTTCAATAGCAGCAGTTCAATCATCCACAGCTGCAGATCGATCTCTGAATAAAGTCTTTTGGAGGAGTTAATCTGCCTAATCTCGCTCTAACGTCGCAGCTGCAGCCTCTCCCTACACTGATCAGAGCAGAGGGACGGGCGGCGCTATGTGACTCCAGCTTAAATAGAGGCTGGGTCACATGCTGCACTGGCCAATCACAGCCATGCCAATAGTAGGCATGGCTGTGACTGGCCTCTTGGGGCAAGTAGTATGACGCTTGTTGATTAGCTGCTTTGCAGCCTTTCAAAAAGCGCCAAGAAAGCGACGAACACCGAACCCGAACCCGGACTTTTACGAAAATGTCCGGGTTTGGGTCCGTGTCACGGACACCCCAAAATTCGGTACGAACCCGAACTATACAGTTCGGGTTCGCTCATCCCTAGTCATGATGCGAGCACTAAAGTGTTCGGGTGTTCTGGTACTCGGTCCGAACACATAGCAATATTTGTGCGATCGGCCGAGCACCCGAGTATAATGGAAGTCAATGGGAGACAGCCAGGCACCCCCTGCTCGGATGAGGGGAGGGTGCCTGGTTCATAGGAAAAGGTCTGAAAGTGATGGAAACACCTCTGAAATCGATCAGGAAGAGCAGGGGGACCATGTCTGGATGCATCTTGGACTCCAATGTCGCGGCTGGGAACCATATTGTATGCCACTTTTGCAGACCGACAAAATTATCCTTGATGGCCTACTGGTGACCTTCCAAAACATTAGAAGCAAGGGCATGCTGGTGACCCTATAAAAAATTAGGGGCAAGTGCCTGCTGCTGAGCTGACCTTCCAACACATTATATCTGAGGGCCTGCTGTTCAGCTGACACTCTAAAACATTATATGTGAGAGACTTCAGGTGAGCAGACCGCATAAAACAGTACAGGTGAGTGCCTACAGGTGAGCAGACCGTATAAAACATTAGAGGTGAGGGCCTACCGGTGAACAGACCGTATAAAATATTGGAGGTGAGGGCGTGAAGGTGAGCAGACCATATAAAACATTGGAGGTGAGGGCTTGAAGGTGAGCGGACCCTATAAAACATTGTAGTGAGGGCCTACAGGTGAGCAGACCGTATAAAACATTAGAGGTGAGGGCCTGAAGGTGAGCGGACCCTATAAAACATTGTAGTGAGGGCCTACAGGTGAGCAGACTGTATAAAACATTGGAGGTGAGGGCCTACCGGTGAGCAGACCGTATAAAACATTGGAGGTGAGGGCCTGAAGGTGAGCAGACCCTATAAAACATTGTAGTGAGGGCATATATACTGTATGGAAGAGGAAGAGGAGGAGGAGGATGAGAAAACAAGATTCAAACATATACCCTTTTTTGTGGTGAAAAGGGTGCATCTGAATCTTGTGGATTGAGTACATTATAAAGCATACATTTAAATTGAGTTTTTGTTCCTCAATAGCTCAGCTTTCCTCTGGTGGAGTGAAGAAGACAGGGGCAATCCAGGCCTTGTTCATTTTTATCTGAGTCAACCTATCAGCATTGTCAATGGACAGGCGGATACGCTTATTTGTTATAATGCCACCAGCAGCACTAAATACACGCTCAGACAATACGCTGGCGGCAGGGCAGGCCAGCACCTCCAAGGCGTAGAGCGCAAGTTTGTGCCACGTGTCCAGCTTGGACACCCAGTAGTTGTAAGGCACAGAGGGATCATTGAGGTCGCTGACACGGTTTGCTATGTATTCCTTCAACATCTTCCAAAACTTTTCCCTCCTTGGGACAGTAGGCCATGCTTCAGGGTGCGGTTGCTGCCGAGGTGTTATGAAAGTGTCCCATGCCTTGGAGAGTGTTGCCCTGCCTTTGTTGGAACTGGAGTGTGCCGCCAGCTTTGTCAGATGGAAATGTTTGGAGCAATTTCTCAACAAGCACCTTCTGGTATTGCACCATTTTACTTGCCCTCTTCACCACAGGAATGAGAGATAAGAAGTTCTCTTTGTAGCGGGGGTCAAGAAGGGTAAACACCCAGTAACCCATTTTATCTAAAATGCGTATAACGCGAGGGTCGCGGAAAAGGCAGCCTACCAAGTAAGTCAGCCATGTGTTCCAGAGTACCAACAGGCAAGACATTTATGTCGACGTCAGGATAACTCTCCATCTCCTCATCCTTCTCCTCATCCCCTTGTGCCCATCCACGTCGAACTGATGGAATTAAAGTTCCGTCGGTAATACCATCTGTAGCAGAGGCAACTGTCTCCAGCTCCTCCTCCTCTTTATGGTCCAATTCGCGCTGAGACGACAAAATATGGGTGGTCTGGCTATCACCCACACTAAAGTCCTCCCCCATTTCCATGTCTGCCACATTTAGACCGTCTTCCTCAATTGGGAGCAGCTATCGTTAGAGTAGACATAGAAGTGGGATGCTTAGGCTGATTATAGCGTTATCGCCAGTAACCATCTGTGTGGATTCTTTAAAGTTTATTAAAACCTCACAGAGGTCTGACATCAATGCCCACTCCTCGCTTGTGAATAGTGGAAGTTGACTCGAAAGGCAACGACCATGTTGCAGCTGGTATTTAACAACTGCCCTCTGCTGCTCACAAAGCCTGGACAACATGTAGAACGTAGAGTTCCAGCGCGTGCTCACGTCGCACAACAGTCGGTGAGCTGGAAGCCCCAAGTGCTGCTGCAGCGTTGACAGACCGGCTGAAGCTGTGGACGACTTGCAGAAATGGGCACCTAGTAGCTCTGTCAAATTTGGGTATGTTTTAATAAACCGCTGACCACTAAGTTTAAGACTTGGGCTAGGCATAGCACGTGCATCAGGTTGCCGAGCTCCAAAGCCACCACCAACTTACGGCCATTGTCTGATCAGACCAGACCGCCATGATGATTTTTCAGCCATCTCCCGTCTCTGCAGAGATTGACAAACAGACATTAGTTTCCCACATTTCCATCATCTTCACACCTTCTGAACACCCTTTCCTGCCACCCCCAATACTATACTGCATAAACAGTCCCCCTGGAAATACTACTACCACACAGATAGTGCCCCCAATACTGTGCCCACTGTGCCACCAATACTATACTGCAGAAACAGTCCCCCTGTAAATACCACTACCACACAGATAGTGCCCCCTTCAACAATTATTGGTACACAGTGCTCTAAAAAAATAACTGCGCCCAGACACTAATAGTATAAAGATAAAAGATGTCCCAAAAAATGATTGTGCTAAGCTGATACTGTAGCAGGGCTCCCCAAAATAGAAATAATTCTCTGCCAGAGCACACTTAGTAGTAATAATGCCCCTATAGTGCCCATACTAGTAATCATGTTCCTCATAGCCCCCCAGTAGTAGCAAAGCTCCGCATAATACCTCCTAGTACTAATAATTCTCCCTACAATATGACAGTACATGAAATACCCCCGCTTAGTGCCTGCTGTTGAGCTAATGTCCCCATAATGTATGCTAGTATAAAATACCCCTATATAGTGCCCCAGTAAATGCCCTCATAGTGCTCCTCTCCCCCTTCCCCATAGCGTCCCCCATAATATGCCAGTAAAAAATGCCCCTTCTAAGTGCCACCTATATGCCCCAATAGTGCTCCTCTCCCCCATAGTGCCCCCAAATAATGCCCCATAGTGCTGCTCTCCCCTACAGTGCCTCCCATAATGTGCCAGTAAAAAAATGCCGCCTTAGTGCCACCAGATGCCATAATGCCCCCCATAATGTGCCAATAAGAATAATGGCCCCTTTAGAGCCCCCACTTCCCCTTAGTGCCCCCAAATAATGCCCCTATAGTGCCACCAAATGCCCCCTAGTGCCGTTCTCCCTTATAGTGCCCCCCTAATGTGTAAATAAAAAAAGCCCCTTTAGAGCCCCCATAGTGCTCCTCTCCCCCATGGTGCCCCCCAAATAATGCCCCTATAGTGCCACCAGATGCCCCATAGTGCCGTTCTCCCCTATAGTGCCCCCCATAGTGTGTAAAAAAAAAAAAAAGCCCCTTTAGAGCCCCCATAGTGCTCCTCTCCCCCATGGTGCCCCCCCATAATGTGCCATTAAGAACTGCCACCCCCAAAAAAATGGGGCTGTAAGAATTGTCAGCTCCCCCCATAGTGCCAGCTCCCCCCCTCCAAAAACAAACAAACAAAAAAAAAATATATACACTGATACTTACCTCCATCAGCAGCGATGTGATGCAGGCCTCTTCCGGCCTGTGTCCCTGCTGTGTGCTGCCCGGCTCAGGCACCGCTATGATGACGTCATCGCCCCGCCTGAGCCGGTCTCTGATAGGCTGCAGGCATTAGTGCCTGCGGCCTATCAGAAGAACAGGGGAGGGACACACCTCTCCCTCCCCTGCCGCAGCACAGGCATCTGTATTGCTGTTCTGAGGACGGCGATACAGATAGATTAGATATGGAGATGAGCGCTTCCACAATGGAAGCGCTCATCTCCTACTGCCCCCCTGCCCCCACCGCTTCCGCAATTACATCCAGGGCCGCGCCGCCTGTGGTGATCGGTGGTGCGGCCCTGAAGGATAAAAAAAAATATATATTGTCTGGTTGTTCTAGGGGGGTCCAGACCCGCTGGACCCCCCTTGTAGGTGCGCCACTGCCTGTGCCATCCCAGGGTACTACTCACTCCTGGCCTCCACAACATTAACCCAGTGTGCGGTCATGGAAATGTAGCTTCCCTGGCCACCAGCAATTGTCCATGTGTCTGTGGTCAAGTGGACCTTCCCATTAACCGCGTTGGTCAGGGCACGGGTGATGTTCTGGGACACATGCTGGTGTAAGGCGGGCACGGCACACCATGAAAAATAGTGGTGGCTGGGGACTGTGTACGGAAGGACAGCTGCCGACATCAGGCTGCGGAAGGCCTCAGTCTCCACAAGACTATATGGCAACATTTCAAGGGCCAGTAATTTTGAGTTGCGCATTTATTGCTATGGACAGTGGGTGGGTGCCTGGGTATTTCCGCTTGCGTTCAAATGCCTGGGGTAAGGACAATTGGACGCTGCGCTGGGACAGGGAAGTGGATGTAGTTGCTGATGGTGCATGCGAAGGCCCAGGTGCAGGGCAAGGGGCATCCGGCCCTGCACCTTCAACAGGGGATTGGCCAGCAGTGTGTAACACAGGGGAAGAGGAAGCAGTGGGGTGGGCCGTAGACCCAGATTGTGGACCCAGGCATTCGGCCCACTGATTAGGGTGCTTGGATGCCATGTGGCGGATCATGCTGGTGGTGGTGAGGTTGCTGGTGTTTGCGCCCCGACTCATTTTCGTACGGCACAGGTTGCAAACTACCACTCTTTTGTCGTCTGCACTTTCCACAAAATAGCGCCATACTGCGGAACACCTACCCCCTGGCAAAGGAGATTTACGAATGTGGGTGCTCTGTGTAATGGTTGCGGGCCAGTTTGGTGTGGGCCGACTTCTCCCTTTTGCCACACCACTGCCTCTTACAGCTTGTTGCGGTGCTGCAGATCCCTCCTCGTCTTTACTGCTTTCCTCGCTCGGCTTTTCACCTTCCCAAGTTGGGTCAGTGACCTCATCGTCCACCACCTCCTCTTCCTCTTACTCATCCCCATCCTCCTGACTTGACCTAACCACAACCTCAGAGATTGACAACTGTTTCTGATCCTCATCCACCTCGTGAACAAATATTTGACGCACCACTCTCATCTTCTTGACCCTGTGATAGGTCAAGAGGTTGTGAATCAGGGCACAAGATCTGTGCCTCTTTAAGCGTGCTTGGCGAGGGGGCCAAATCTAGTGATGGCGATGAAAATAGGTCCTCGGAATGTCCGAGTGTGGTATCAACGGTTTGTCCGACTCCTGACTCTAGATGGTGGGAGCAAGGAGGATCAGGGTGAGGATTCTGTAGACCAGTGGAAGAGAGGGTGGAAGAATTATCTTCTTCCATCCAACCGACCACCCAGTCGCACTGGTCCGACTTGGACAGTGTTATCCTGCGACGCCCAGTTAACTGGGAAATGAAACTGGGTATGGTGGATTTTTTTATTTTTTCCAGTTTCAACAGCAGCTGGCACAGTTTCATTGCGCCCAGCGCCACGGCCTCTGCCTAAACCGTCAGCAACAAGCCCACTTCCCGGTCCCTTATTGCTCGCCTTCTTCATATTAAATGGTTTATTCAATAGATGTTAGACAACTTATTTAAATTTGCCCCCAGCAAAATAATTCTTTGCTGGAATACTGTATATAATGTTCAGGGGCAGACTGACAACTCATGGGGCCCCCGGGCAATAGGAAATTATGGGGCCCCTGTGTCCCGCCCACCCTCAAGTCACACCCACACACAGCCCCACCCACATATTGAGCTGCCCACATCACCTACACTTGGTACAGAATTTCTCTTTACCACCCCCCCACTTTCTCCAACCACCCAGCACCCTTAGGCCTCATGCACACGGCCGTTGTTGTGGTCCACATCCGAGACGCGGCTCGGGTAAGGACCCATTCACTTCAGTGGGGCCGCAAAAGATGCGGACAGCACTCCGATTTGTGTCCGCATCCGTTGCTCCGTTCCGTGGCCCCGCAAAAAAAAATATGGCATGTCCTATTCTTGTCCGTTTTTGCGGACAAGAATAGGCATTTCTACAGTAGGCCACCCGTTCCGTTCTGAAAATTGCGGAAGGCACACGGACGGCTTCCGTATTTTGCGGATCAGCGGTTTGCTATTTACAGTTCTGAAGACTCCAGCAGGCTCAGGATCAGTGCTCTGGGCAGCTGGGCTCAGGGCTGGAAGTGGGCCACCGCTCTGCAGATCAGGAGACCTATAAGAGGCACCTAGGTTTTAGAGGGGGGCAATAAGAAAAAAAAGATTTCTCATTACACCTCAGGTCAGACCACCAATCAGACCCACAATGTTAATCAGACCTCAGCTGACAGCCACAATTAGACCCCCAATGTAAATAAGACCCCAATAAGACCTCAAATCAGACCTCAGCTCAGACCCTAATGTAAATTACCCCCAATCAGACCTCAGATGAGAGCCCCATGCCTTTTATCAGCCCCCATTATCAGCCCTTATGCCTCTCATCAGCCCCCATTATGCTTCTTAGCCCCCATTATGCGCCTCTTAGCCCCCATTATGCCTCTTAGCCCCATTATGCCTCTCAACCAGCCCCCATTATGCCTCTCAGCCCCCAGATTATGTGCCCCTCACAGTAGATATGCCCAGATATGTGCCCCCTAACGGTAGTTATGCCAGATTATGTGCCCATCACAGTAGTTATGCCAGATTATGTGCCCCTCACAGTAGATATGCCCAGATATGTGCCCCCTAATGGTAGTTATGCCAGATTATGTGCCCTCTCACAGTAGTTATGCCTGATTATGTGCACCCTCACAGTAGTTCTGCCAAATTATGTGCCTCTTCACAGTAGTTATGCTAGATTATGTGCACCCTCACAGTAGGTATGCCCAGATAGGTGCCCCTCACAGTAGATATGCCCAGATATGTGTCCCTCACAGTAGATATGCCCAGATATGTGCCCCCTCACAGTAGATATGCCCAGATATGTGCCCCCTCACAGTAGATATGCCCAGATATGTGCCCCCTCACAGTAGATATGCGCAGATATGTACCCCCTCACAGTAGTTATGACAGATCATGTGCCTTCTCACAGTAGTTATGCCAGATTATGTGCCCACTCACAGTAGTTCTGCTAGATTATGTGCCTCTCGCAGTAGATATGCCCAGATATGTGCCCCCTCACAGTAGTTCTGGCCAGATATGTGCCCCTCACAGTGGTTATGTCGAGATATGTACCCCCTCACAGTAAATATGCCAGATATGTGCCCCCTCAAATTAGTTATGCCCACAGCCTCCTCACAGTAGTTGTTGCCCCCAGTCTGCAGCTTTTAAAAAAAAAAAAAAAAAAAACACATACTTACCTTTTTTCCTGATGACGCACTCCCACACTCACATCGCACTGCTAGCTGTGCTGGAGGTCGATTCCTGGGCCTTCAGCGCTCCTCCCACAGCCAGCAGCGCAATGTATGGCCAGCACGGGGAGCGCTCAGAAGAACAGTGAAGCAGGGAATGGAGAGTGCTCCCTGCTTCGCTATGAAAACAACAGCCCGGCAGTGACAAGAACTGACGGGTGTGTGAGTGCACACCGTGCGTCGTCCCCCCTTGCCTCTGTGCCAACACCCCCCCTCTTCCTTGCCTCATATTATACATGTTTGAGGAGAGTTCTGACGGGGCCCAGCATGGTCACTGTACTTCATGCCGGGACCCGTCAGAGCGCTCCATTACATGTGAGTGCAGAAGACGGCCCTGACAGGGCCCCCTAGTGGCCGCGGACCCTCGGTCCATGCCCGAGTGCCCGAATGGTCAGTCCGCCCCTGATAACGTTTGTGGATTGAACGGACACACAGATGTGCCTAAAACTAGTTAAATTTGTCCCAAATAAAAGTTATTCTGTGCTAGAATATTGTATATAACGTTTGTGGATTGAACGCACACACAGATGTGGCACAAATGAGGTTAATTTCCCCAGAAAAAAATATATATCTCTGATGGCGCTGTGTATGTCTCACTAGCAGGCACATTCTAGCGAATAAGCCCCTTTTTATAATGTCTGCTAAACACACTGCTTTCTGATGGCGTACTGTAGATCTCACTAATATCAAATCTTTCGGTTTTTTAAAAGCTTTTGGGTAGAGTTGAGCGAACACCTGGATGTTCGGGTTCGAGAAGTTCGGCTGAACTTCCCGGAAATGTTCGGGTTCGGGATCCGAACCCGATCCGAACTTCGTCCCGAACCCGAACCCCATTGAAGTCAATGGGGACCCGAACTTTTCGGTACTAAAAAGGCTGTAAAACAGCCCAGGAAAGGGCTAGAGGGCTGCAAAAGGCAGCAACATGTAGGTAAATCCCCTGCAAACAAATGTGGATAGGGAAATGAATTAAAATAAAAATTAAATAAATAAAAATTAACCAAAATCAATTGGAGAGAGGTCCCATAGCAGAGAATCTGGCTTCCCGTCACCCTCCACTGGAACAGTCCATTCTCAGATATTTAGGCCCCGGCACCCAGGCAGAGGAGAGAGGTCCCGTAACAGAGAAACTGTCTTCATGTCAGCAGAGAATCAGTCTGCATGTCATAGCAGAGAATCAGGCTTCACGTCAGCCACCACTGCTACAGTCCATTGTCATAAATTTAGGCCCAGCACCCAGGCAGAGGAGAGAGGTCCCGTAACAGACAATCTGGCTTTATGTCAGCAGAGAATTAGTCTTCATATCATAGCAGAGAATCAGGCTTCACGTCACCCACCACTGTAAGAGTCCATTTTCATAAATTTAGGCCCAGCACCCAGGCAGAGGAGAGAGGTCCCGTAACAGACAATCTGGCTTCATGTCAGCAGAGAATCAGTCTTCATGTCATAGCATAGAATCAGGCTTCACGTCAGCCACCACTGCAACAGTCCATTGTCATAAATTTAGGCCCAGCACCCAGGCAGAGGAGAGAGGTCCCGTAACAGACAATCTGGCTTCATGTCAGCAGAGAATCAGTCTTCATATCATAGCAGAGAATCAGGCTTCACGTCACCCACCAATGTAAGAGTCCATTTTCATAAATTTAGGCCCAGCACCCAGGCAGAGGAGAGAGGTCCCGTAACAGACAATCTGGCTTCATGTCAGCAGAGAATCAGTCTTCATGTCATAGCAGAGAATAAGGCTTCACGTCAGCCACCACTGCAACAGTCCATTGTCATAAATTTAGGCCCAGCACCCAGGCAGAGGAGAGAGGTCCCGTAACAGACAATCTGGCTTCATGTCAGCAGAGAATCAGTCTTCATATCATAGCAGAGAATCAGGCTTCACATCACCCACCACTGTAAGAGTCCATTTTCATAAATTTAGGCCCAGCACCCAGGCAGAGGAGAGAGGTCCCGTAACAGACAATCTGGCTTCATGTCAGCAGAGAATCAGTCTTCATGTCATAGCAGAGAATCAGGCTTCACGTCAGCCACCAGTGCAACAGTCCATTGGCATATATTTAGGCCCAGCACCCAGGCAGAGGAGAAAGGTCCCGTAACAGAGAATCTGGCTTCATGTCAGCAGAGAATCAGTCTGCATGTCATAGCAGAGAATCAGGCTTCACGTCAGCCACCACTGCAACAGTCCATTGTCATAAATTTAGGCCCAGCACCCAGGCAGAGAAGAGAGGTCCCGTAACAGACAATCTGGCTTCATGTCAGCAGAGAATCAGTCTTCATATCATAGCAGAGAATCAGGCTTCACGTCAGCCACAACTGCAACAGTCCATTGTCATAAATTTAGGCCCAGCACCCAGGCAGAGGAGAGAGGTCCCGTAACAGACAATCTGGCTTCATGTCAGCAGAGAATCAGTCTTCATATCATAGCAGAGAATCAGGCTTCACGTCACCCACCACTGTAAGAGTCCATTTTCATAAATTTAGGCCCAGCACCCAGGCAGAGGAGAGAGGTCCCGTAACAGACAATCTGGCTTCATGTCAGCAGAGAATCAGTCTTCATATCATAGCAGAGAATCAGGCTTCACGTCAGCCACCAATGCAACAGTCCATTGTCAGATATTTAGGCCCAGCACCCAGGCAGAGGAGAGAGGTCCCGTAACAGACAATCAGGCTTCACGTCAGCCACCAGTGCAACAGTCCATTTGCATATATTTAGGCCAGGCACCCAGGCAGAGGAGAGAGGTCCCGTAACAGAGAATCAGTCTGCATGTCATAGCGGAGAATCAGGCTTCATGTCAGCCACCACTGCAACAGTCCATTGTCATAAATTTAGGCCCAGCACCCAGGCAGAGGAGAGAGGTCCCGTAACAGACAATCTGGCTTCATGTCAGCAGAGAATCAGTCTTCATATCATAGCAGAGAATCAGGCTTCACGTCACCCACCACTGTAAGAGTCCATTTTCATAAATTTAGGCCCAGCACCCAGGCAGAGGAGAGAGGTCCCGTAACAGACAATCTGGCTTCATGTCAGCAAAGAATCAGTCTGCATGTCATAGCAGAGAATCAGGCTTCACGTCAGCCACCACTGCAACAGTCCATTGTCATAAATTTAGGCCCAGCACCCAGGCAGAGGAGAGAGGTCCCGTAACAGACAATCAGGCTTCACGTCAGCCACCAGTGCAACAGTCCATTGGCATATATTTAGGCCCAGCACCCAGGCAGAGGAGAGAGGTCCCGTAACAGAGAATCTGGCTTCATGTCAGCAGAGAATTAGTCTTCATGTCATAGCAGAGAATCAGGCTTCACGTCAGCCACCACTGCAACAGTCCATTGTCATAAATTTAGGCCCAGCACCCAGGCAGAGGAGAGAGGTCCCATAACAGACAATCTGGCTTCATGTCAGCAGAGAATCAGTCTTCATATCATAGCAGAGAATCAGGCTTCACGTCAGCCACCAATGCAACAGTCTATTGTCATATATTTAGGCCCAGCACCCAGGCAGAGGAGAGAGGTCCCGTAACAGACAATCAGGCTTCACGTCAGCCACCAGTGCAACAGTCCATTGGCATATATTTAGGCCCAGCACCCAGGCAGAGGAGAGAGGTCCCGTAATAGAGAATCTGGCTTCATGTCAGCAGAGAATTAGTCTGCATGTCATAGCAGAGAATCAGGCTTCACGTCACCCAACATTGGAACAGTCCATTGGCATATATTTAGGCCCCGTCACCCAGACAGAGGAGAGGTTCATTCAAATTTGGGTAGCCTCGCAATATAATGGTAAAATGAAAATAAAAATAGGATTGAATGAGGAAGTGCCCTGGAGTACAATAATATATGGTAAAGGGGAGGTAGTTAATGTCTAATCTGGACAAGGGACGGACAGGTCCTGTGGGATCCATGCCTGGTTCATTTTTATGAACGTCAGCTTGTCCACATTGGCTGTTGACAGGCGGCTGCGTTTGTCTGTAATGACACCCCCTGCCGTGCTGAATACACGTTCAGACAAAACGCTGGCCGCCGGGCAGGCCAGCACCTCCAAGGCATAAAAGGCTAGCTCTGGCCACGTGGACAATTTAGAGACCCAGTAGTTGAATGGGGCCGAACCATCAGTCAGTACGTGGAGGGGTGTGCACACGTACTGTTCCACCATGTTAGTGAAATGTTGCCTCCTGCTAACACGTTGCGTATCAGGTGGTGGTGCAGTTAGCTGTGGCGTGTTGACAAAAGTTTTCCACATCTCTGCCATGCTAACCCTGCCCTCAGAGGAGCTGGCCGTGACACAGCTGCCTTGGCGACCTCTTGCTCCTCCTCTGCCTTGGCCTTGGGCTTCCACTTGTTCCCCTGTGACATTTGGGAATGCTCTCAGTAGCGCGTCTACCAACGTGCGCTTGTACTCGCGCATCTTCCTATCACGCTCCAGTGCAGGAAGTAAGGTGGGCACATTGTCTTTGTAGCGTGGATCCAGCAGGGTGGCAACCCAGTAGTCCGCACACGTTAAAATGTGGGCAACTCTGCTGTCGTTGCGCAGGCACTGCAGCATGTAGTCGCTCATGTGTGCCAGGCTGCCCAGGGGTAAGGACAAGCTGTCCTCTGTGGGAGGCGTATCGTCATCGTCCTGCCTTTCCCCCCAGCCACGCACCAGTGATGGACCCGAGCTGCGTTGGGTGCCACCCCGCTGTGACCATGCTTCATCCTCATCCTCCTCCACCTCCTCCTCATCCTCGTCCTCCTCGTCCTCCAGTAGTGGGCCCTGGCTGGCCACATTTGTACCTGGCCTCTGCTGTTGCCAAAAACCTCCCTCTGAGTCACTTCGAAGAGACTGGCCTGAAAGTGCTAAAAATGACCCCTCTTCCTCCTCCTCCTCCTCCTCCTGGGCCACCTCCTCTTCCATCATCGCCCTAAGTGTTTTCTCAAGGAGACATAGAAGTGGTATTGTAACGCTGATAACGGCGTCATCGCCACTGGCCATGTTGGTGGAGTACTCGAAACAGCGCAACAGGGCACACAGGTCTCGCATGGAGGCCCAGTCATTGGTGGTGAAGTGGTGCTGTTCTGTAGTGCGACTGACCCGTGCGTGCTGCAGCTGAAACTCCACTATGGCCTGCTGCTGCTCGCACAGTCTGTCCAGCATGTGCAAGGTGGAGTTCCACCTGGTGGGCACGTCGCATATGAGGCGGTGAGCGGGAAGGCCGAAGTTACGCTGTAGCGCAGACAGGCGAGCAGCAGCAGGATGTGAACGCCGGAAGCGCGAACAGACGGCCCGCACTTTATGCAGCAGCTCTGACATGTCGGGGTAGTTGTGAATGAACTTCTGCACCACCAAATTCAGCACATGCGCCAAGCAAGGGATGTGCGTCAAACTGGCTAGTCCCAGAGCTGCAACGAGATTTCGCCCATTATCACACACCACCAGGCCGGGCTTGAAGGCTCACCGGCAGCAACCACTCGTCGGTCTGTTGTTCTATACCCCGCCACAACTCCTGTGCGGTGTGGGGCCTGTCCCCCAAACATATGAGTTTCAGAATGGCCTGCTGACGTTTACCCCGGGCTGTGCTGAAGTTGGTGGTGAAGGTGTGTGGCTGACTGGATGAGCAGGTGGAAGAAGAGGAGGAGGAAGTCGAGTAGGAGGAGGTGGCAACAGGAGGCAAAGAATGTTGCCCTGCTGATCCTTGGCGGCGGAAGGACGTGCGCCAAACAGCTCTCCGCCTGGGGCCCAGCTGCCACTACATTTACCCAGTGTGCAGTTAGGGAGATATAGCGTCCCTGGCCGTGCTTACTGGTCCACGTATCTGTGGTTAGGTGGACCTTGCCACAGATGGCGTTGCGCAGTGCACACTTGATTTTATCGGATACTTGGTTGTGCAGGGAAGGCACGGCTCTCTTGGAGAAGTAGTGCCGGCTGGGAACAACATACTGTGGGACAGCAAGCGACATGAGCTGTTTGAAGCTGTCTGTGTCCACCAGCCTAAATGACAGCATTTCATAGGCCAGTAGTTTAGAAATGCTGGCATTCAGGGCCAGGGATCGAGGGTGGCTAGGTGGGAATTTACGCTTTCTCTCAAATGTTTGTGAGATGGAGAGCTGAACGCTGCCGTGTGACATGGTTGAGATGCTTGGTGACGGAGGTGGTGGTGGTGTTGGTGGTACATCCCCTGTTTGCTGGGCGGCAGGTGCCAACGTTCCTCCAGAGGCGGAGGAAGAGGCCGAGGCGGCAGCAGCAGAAGAGGCCGAGGCGCAGCAGCAGAAGAGGTAGCAGGGGGAGCCTGAGTGACTTCCTTGGTTTTAAGTTGTTTACTCCACTGCAGTTCATGCTTTGCATGCAGGTGCCTGGTCATGCAGGTTGTGCTAAGGTTCAGAACGTTAATGCCTCGCTTCAGGCTCTGATGGCACAGCGTGCAAACCACTCGGGTCTTGTCGTCAGCACATTGTTTGAAGAAGTGCCATGCCAGGGAACTCCTTGAAGCTGCCTATGGGGTGCTCGGTCCCAGATGGCGGCGGTCAGTAGCAGGCGGAGTCTCTTGGCGGCGGGTGTTCTGCTTTTGCCCACTGCTCCCTCTATTGCTACGCTGTTGGCTCGGTCTCACCACTGCCTCTTCCTCCGAACTGTGAAAGTCAGTGGCACGACCTTCATTCCATGTGGGGTCTAGGACCTCATCGTCCCCTGCATCGTCTTCCACCCAGTCTTGATCCCTGACCTCCTGTTCAGTCTGCACACTGCAGAAAGACACAGCAGTTGGCACCTGTGTTTCGTCATCATCAGAGACATGCTGAGGTGGTATTCCCATGTCCTCATCATCAGGAAACATAAGTGGTTGTGCGTCAGTGCATTCTATGTCTTTCACTGCTGGGGAAGGGCTAGGTGGATGCCCTTGGGAAACCCTGCCAGCGGAGTCTTCAAACAGCATAAGAGACTGCTGCATAACTTGAGGCTGAGACAGTTTCCCTGGTATGCATGGGGGTGATGTGACAGACTGATGGGCTTGGTTTTCAGGCGCCATCTGTGCGCTTTCTGCAGAAGACTGGGTGGGAGATAATGTGAACGTGCTGGATCCACTGTCGGCCACCCAATTGACTAATGCCTGTACCTGCTCAGGCCTTACCATCCTTAGAACGGCATTGGGCCCCACCATATATCGCTGTAAAATCTGGCGGCTACTGGGACCTGAGGTAGTTGGTACACTAGGACGTGTGGATGTGGCAGAACGGCCACGTCCTCTCCCAGCACCAGAGGGTCCACTAACACCACCACGACCATGTCCACGTCCGCGTCCCTTACTAGATGTTTTCCTCATTGTTATCGTTCACCACAACAACAAATATATTATTTGGCCCAATGTATTGTATTCAAATTCAGCTGAATATAAATTTGAGGCCTAGTATTTAGGCGCTGGGTGACCGGTATAGATTTACTGACAGAATTAGACTTGGAAATGCACAGAAGCGTGTGTGTGATTTTATTCTGAATGACCCTATGTGCACCTTGAATATTATATACCCTTTTAGGGATAGATTTCAAATAGGTCTGATACAGCAGAAACCACTAAATTATGAAATTGCTAAATTGGGAATTGTTTTTTAACCCAGAACAAAAAATGTGCTTTGACGGACACTAAATAACTTGCCCAGCCAGAACAGTACAGCAGTAACGACAGATTTAGTTGGATATAAATTTGAGGCCTAGTATTTAGGCGCTGGGTGACAGGTATAGATTTACTGACAGAATTAGACTTGGAAATGCACAGTAGCGTGTGTGTGAAGTTATTCTGAATGACCCTATGTGCACCTTGAATATTATATACCCTTTTATGGATAGATTTCAAATAGGTCTGATACAGCAGAAACCACTAAATTATGAAATTGCTAAATTGGGAATTGTTTTTTAACCAAGAACAAAAAATGTGCTTTGACGGACACTAAATAACTTGCCCAGCCAGAACAGTACAGCAGTAACGACAGATTTAGTTGGATATAAATTTGAGGCCTAGTATTTAGTCGCTGGGTGACAGGTATAGATTTACTGACAGAATTAGACTTGGAAATGCACAGTAGCGTGTGTGTGAAGTTATTCTGAATGACCCTATGTGCACCTTGAATATTATACAGGTCCTTCTCAAAAAATTTGCATATTGTGATAAAATTCATTATTTTCTGTAATGTACTGATAAACATTAGACTTTCATATATTTTAGATTCATTACACACCAACTGAAGTAGTTCAAGCCTTTTATTGTTTTAATATTGATGATTTTGGCATACAGCTCATGAAAACCCAAATTTCCTATCTCAAAAAATTAGCATATTTCATCCGACCAATAAAAGAAAAGTGTTTTTAATACAAAAAAAGTCAACCTTCAAATAATTATGTTCAGTTATGCACTCAATACTTGGTCGGGCATCCTTTTGCAGAAATGACTGCTTCAATGCGGCGTGGCATGGAGGCAATCAGCCTGTGGCACTGCTGAGGTGTTATGGAGGACCAGGATGCTTCAGTGCAGCGTGGCATGGAGGCAATCAGCCTGTGGCACTGCTGAGGTGTTATGGAGGCCCAGGATTCTTCGATAGCGGCTTTAAGCTCATCCAGAGTGTTGGGTCTTGCGTCTCTCAACTTTCTCTTCCCAATATCCCACAGATTCTCTATGGGGTTCAGGTCAGGAGAGTTGGCAGGCCAATTGAGCACAGTAATACCATGGTCAGTAAACCATTTACCAGTGGTTTTGGCACTGTGAGCAGGTGCCAGGTCGTGCTGAAAAATGAAATCTTCATCTCCATAAAGCTTTTCAGCAGATGGAAGCATGAAGTGCTCCAAAATCTCCTGATAGCTAGCTGCATTGACCCTGCCCTTGATAAAACACAGTGGACCAACACCAGCAGCTGACATGGCACCCCAGACCATCACTGACTGTGGGTACTTGACACTGGACTTCAGGCATTTTGGCATTTCCCTCTCCCCAGTCTTCCTCCAGACTCTGGCACCTTGATTTCCGAATGACATGCAAAATTTGCTTTCATCCAAAAAAAGTACTTTGGACCACTGAGCAACAGTCCAGTGCTGCTTCTCTGTAGCCCAGGTCAGGAGCTTCTGCCGCTGTTTCTGGTTCAAAAGTGGCTTGACCTGGGGAATGCGGCACCTGTAGCCCATTTCCTGCACACGCCTGTACACAGTGGCTCTGGATGTTTCTACTCCAGACTCAGTCCACTGCTTCCGCAGGTCCCCCAAGGTCTGGAATCGGTCCTTCTCCACAATCTTCCTCAGGGTCCGGTCACCTCTTCTCGTTGTGCAGCGTTTTCTGCCACACTTTTTCCTTCCCACAGACTTCCCACTGAGGTGCCTTGATACAGCACTCTGGGAACAGCCTATTCGTTCAGAAATTTCTTTCTGTGTCTTACCCTCTTGCTTGAGGGTGTCAATGATGGCCTTCTGGACAGCAGTCAGGTCGGCAGTCTTACCCATGATTGCGGTTTTGAGTAATGAACCAGGCTGGGAGTTTTTAAAAGCCTCAGGAATCTTTTGCAGGTGTTTAGAGTTAATTAGTTGATTCAGATGATTAGGTTAATAGCTCGTTTAGAGAACCTTTTCATGATATGCTAAATTTTTGAGATAGGAATTTTGGGTTTTCATGAGCTGTATGCCAAAATCATCAATATTAAAACAATAAAAGGCTTGAACTACTTCAGTTGGTGTGTAATGAATCTAAAATATATGAAAGTCTAATGTTTATCAGTACATTACAGAAAATAATGAACTTTATCACAATATGCTAATTTTTTTAGAAGGACCTGTATACCCTTTTAGGGATAGATTTCAAATAGCTCTGATACAGCAGAAACCACTAAATTATGAAATTGCTAAATTGGGAATTGTATTTCAACCCAGAACAAAAAATGTGCTTTGACGGACACTAAATAACTTTCCCAGCCAGAACAGTACAGCGGTAACGACAGATTTAGCGGGATATAAATTTGAGGCCTAGTATTTAGGCGCTGGGTGACCGGTATGGATTTACTGACAGAATTAGACTTGGAAATGCACAGTAGCGTGTGTGTGAAGTTATTCTGAATGACCCTATGTGCACCTTGAATATTATATACCCTTTTAGGGATAGATTTCAAATAGCTCTGATATAGCAGAAACCACTAAATTAGGAAATTGCTAAATTGGGAATTGTTTTTCAACCCAGAACAAAAAATGTGCTTTGAAGGACACTAAATAACTTGCCCAGCCACAACAGTACAGCGGTAACGACAGATGTAGCGGGATATAAATTTGAGGCCTAGTATTTAGGCGCTGGGTGACCGGTATGGATTTACTGACAGAATTAGACTGGGATATGGCCAAAAAATAACCACACTATTGCTGGTTTAATGCACTTGGTGTGACAGCTTGACCAACCACACTACTGAGGGTTAAATGCACTTGGTTGACGGGCGCAGCTTGCCCCTGATGTAGTATATGGCCAAAAAAAAAAAAAAGACTATTGCTGGTTAAATGCACTTGGTGTGACAGCTTGACCAACCACACTACTGAGGGTTAAATGCACTTGGTGACGGGTGCAGCTTGCCCCTGATGTAGTATATGGCCAAAAAATGAACAGACTATTGCTGGTTAAATGCACTTGGTGTGACAGCTTGACCAACCACACTACTGAGGGTTAAATGCACTTGGTGACGGGCGCAGCTTGCCCCTGATGTAGTATATGGCCAAAAAATAAACAGACTATTGCTGGTTAAATGCACTTGGTGTGACAGCTTCACCCTGATGTAGGCTTTAGCCAAAAAACAACCACACCATTGAGGGTTAAATGCACTTGGTGACAGGCGCAGCTTGCCCCTGATGTAGTATATGGCCAAAAAATAAACAGACTATTGCTGGTTAAATGCACTTGGTGTGACAGCTTCACCCTGATGTAGGCTTTAGCCAAAAAACAACCACACCATTGAGGGTTAAATGCACTTGGTCGCAGCTTGTGATGGCGCACCACAAGACACAAAATGGCCGCCGATCACCCCAGAAAAAAGTGACTGACAAACGGTCTGGGCAGCCTAAAAACAGTGAGCAATTGAGGATCAGCAGCTCAATGATCCACAGCTGCTGATCGATCGATTAATCAAGTCCTTTGGAGGAGTTAATCTGCCTAATCTCGCCCTACTGTCGCAGCCGCAACCTCTCCCTACGCTAATCAGAGCAGAGTGACGGGCGGCGCTATGTGACTCCAGCTTAAATAGAGGCTGGGTCACATGGTGCTCTGGCCAATCACAGCCATGCCAATAGTAGGCATGGCTGTGACGGCCTCTTGGGGCAAGTAGTATGACGCTTGTTGATTGGCTGCTTTGCAGCCTTTCAAAAAGCGCCAAGAAAGCGTCACAAAAGCGCCAAGAAAGCGACGAACACCGAACCCGAACCCAGACTTTTACGAAAATGTCTGGGTTCGGGTCCATGTCACGGACACCCCAAAATTCGGTACGAACCCGAACTATACAGTTCGGGTTCGCTCATCCCTACTTTTGGGTACTTAAAAAAGCAATTTTCCAGCCCCGCACTATCTGTCCCTTCCTGAAGACGCCTGTCACTGACACTGCAGAATTTAACCCCTGGTAAAAAAATTATAATAATAATATGGTGCTGCACTGCTGTCAAACACACACTGTAGTCCTTAAGAGGACTGTTTGGTCTTTCAATAGTTTTTTTGGAGTTAAATGTTTGAATTTCCAGCAAAACGCTATCTGTCCCTGCCTACTGTCGGCTCTCCCTGACGCTGAATGAGGGACATCGGCTCCTATATAAACTGGTATCACGTGTTCCGGCCAGCCAATAAGTGTAAGGGTAATAACTAACATGGCTATGTCATTACAGGGAGTGCAGAATTATTAGGCAAATGAGTATTTTGACCACATCATCCTCTTTATGCATGTTGTCTTACTCCAAGCTGTATAGGCTCGAAAGCCTACTACCAATTAAGCATATTAGGTGATGTGCATCTCTGTAATGAGAAGGGGTGTGGTCTAATGACATCAACACCCTATATCAGGTGTGCATAATTATTAGGCAACTTCCTTTCCTTTGGCAAAATGGGTCAAAAGAAGGACTTGACAGGCTCAGAAAAGTCAAAAATAGTGAGATATCTTGCAGAGGGATGCAGCACTCTTAAAATTGCAAAGCTTCTGAAGCGTGATCATCGAACAATCAAGCGTTTCATTCAAAATAGTCAACAGGGTCGCAAGAAGCGTGTGGAAAAACCAAGGCGCAAAATAACTGCCCATGAACTGAGAAAAGTCAAGCGTGCAGCTGCCAAGATGCCACTTGCCACCAGTTTGGCCATATTTCAGAGCTGCAACATCACTGGAGTGCCCAAAAGCACAAGGTGTGCAATACTCAGAGACATGGCCAAGGTAAGAAAGGCTGAAAGACGACCACCACTGAACAAGACACACAAGCTGAAACGTCAAGACTGGGCCAAGAAATATCTCAAGACTGATTTTTCTAAGGTTTTATGGACTGATGAAATGAGAGTGAGTCTTGATGGGCCAGATGGATGGGCCCGTGGCTGGATTGGTAAAGGGCAGAGAGCTCCAGTCCGACTCAGACGCCAGCAAGGTGGAGGTGGAGTACTGGTTTGGGCTGGTATCATCAAAGATGAGCTTGTGGGGCCTTTTCGGGTTGAGGATGGAGTCAAGCTCAACTCCCAGTCCTACTGCCAGTTTCTGGAAGACACCTTCTTCAAGCAGTGGTACAGGAAGAAGTCTGCATCCTTCAAGAAAAACATGATTTTCATGCAGGACAATGCTCCATCACACGCGTCCAAGTACTCCACAGCGTGGCTGGCAAGAAAGGGTATAAAAGAAGAAAATCTAATGACATGGCCTCCTTGTTCACCTGATCTGAACCCCATTGAGAACCTGTGGTCCATCATCAAATGTGAGATTTACAAGGAGGGAAAACAGTACACCTCTCTGAACAGTGTCTGGGAGGCTGTGGTTGCTGCTGCACGCAATGTTGATGGTGAACAGATCAAAACACTGACAGAATCCATGGATGGCAGGCTTTTGAGTGTCCTTGCAAAGAAAGGTGGCTATATTGGTCACTGATTTGTTTTTGTTTTGTTTTTGAATGTCAGAAATGTATATTTGTGAATGTTGAGATGTTATATTGGTTTCACTGGTAAAAACAAATAATTGAAATGGGTATATATTTGTTTTTTGTTAAGTTGCCTAATAATTATGCACAGTAATAGTCACCTGCACACACAGATATCCCCCTAAAATAGCTAAAACTAAAAACAAACTAAAAACTACTTCCAAAAATATTCAGCTTTGATATTAATGAGTTTTTTGGGTTCATTGAGAACATGGTTGTTGTTCAATAATAAAATTAATCCTCAAAAATACAACTTGCCTAATAATTCTGCACTCCCTGTACACTGGAGGAATTACTTACCTGAACGTCTATTGGCTGCTTAGGCGTTGCCAAACGTGCGGGGAGGAGACTCGAGCAATGCGACAAGCAAACGTGGTATTCGGCTGAGTACCGCCACGCGCCGAGCATAGCGATGCTCGAGCCAAATCGGTACTCGGCCGAGCATGCTCGCTCATCACTACTAATGATATTGATCTAGGTGTGCAGGTCCACCCAAGCCATCCAACAGATGCGAAATAACTTTGAGGTTTACTGGTTCTCAGTCAGATGAGAGCTGGTTTGGAATATCTCATAGTGCACAAGGCTGCCATTGTAAGGTATGCTGGCTGTTATCTGTCTCATGGATAGATTGGGCACATACCTGGCTTTTGGTATACAGCCTTTGTATGGTTGTCTATTGTATGTTGTACATAATAGGAGTCTAAGGTGCATCCAGCTATTATTGTGATGCAAAAAACCATTTTGATGGGGTATACATCAATTTCTAACATTTTATTATGAACCAGACATCCTCTTCTCTTCTGAGCATTGGATGCCTGGTTGTCTCCCATTGACTTCCATTATACTCGGAGCACACAAATGTAGTAATGTGTTTGTGTCGAACACCTGAACACCCGAATACTTTGGTGCTCGCTCATCACTAGAAAAGACCACTCCAAAAAAAACACCAGTGGCAGTCATGAGTGGTGGAGGTACATTAGGTATGAGCAAAGATTCAATTTGCTCTTGGGCTTTTCCTTATACTTGGAGGGGACAATGGGTCTCTATAAAGGCAGCATCATGACAGGTGGCTGGTGGAGAAACTCTACAATATTATACTAACGTCATGATGTTAAGCTCACACTAGATGGTGCTATAACCCTATGAAATGAACCTGAAATAATCAAGCTTCCAAAACTACAATACAGAGATGGTTTGACTCTTCAGACAGACATTAGTATAGTGCCTTAGGATCCATGCCAAAAGGGGACCCACAGTTCCTTGAACAATTACAACACTCCTGAAAAAGGGTTGTATTTATGGCCAATCATGAGAGTAGGCTATCGGTGTTTGACTGGTAGATTTTGAACCCCTAGGACTACTCCACAGACCATGAGAGTCATGGTCTTATCATTATTTGTTCCAATCATGACATACACTGAGGATAGGCTGTCAATCTTTAATTAAGGGAGGTCCAACCCCTGGGACTACTCCACTGATCATGAAAGCCATGATCTGATAATTCTTAGTTCCAATGGTGACCTATCCTGATGCTAAGCTATCACTATTTGATTGCTGGAGGTCCATCTCAGGGCACTACTCCACTGATCGTGGGAGCTGTGGCTTTATCATTATTAGTTACTATCATGACCTATCTTGAGGATAGGCTATCAATGTTTAAAGAAGCACTCACTCATTTTTTTTATTCTCTTACCTTGAGGTAATCTGAAGTCAGTAGCGTACATACAGGGGTCGCAGTTGCGACCGGGCCTGGCACTCCAGGGGGCTCAACTGCCTGTGGACTCCCCTGGCCCCTGCAGTCAGTGTTCCCTCTAACTAAGCTGCGTGGGTGGGCGGCCGTGCAGCAATTATTGTGGCCCCGCTTAAGTGCGCAAAATGCCAGCGCCCCCATCAGTCAGTGCAGTGAGTGTCAGAAAAATCTCTGCCATGCGCCTCCTGCCCAGTCTGCCTGCTCCTCCCACTTTATAAATGAAGCAGGCAGGCGGGGCAGGAGGCGCATGACAGAAGGAGCTCAGGGAGAGATGCCGGTTCGTGGACCCCATGTGCCTGCCCCGGTGTCCTGACAGCCACTCAATCCACCGCCGACGCCCCATGCTCTGGATCTCAGAAGCAGTAGAAGAAGCGTGGGGAGGAGCTGGGCCATGACCGTGGAGCAAAATGTCCTGCAGTAGAACTCTCAGAATGTAGGAGCTGCCCCCGGTGTGTGCACAGCGCCAAGCACTGCACCGGCCCCGCCGCCAGTGTCCCCACCTCCTCCCTGTCCACTGATACATTACTACAAGGCCTTTATGGGGGATCTGTGGAGGGCACTGTTATGGGGATATCTGTGGAAGGCACTTATGGGGATATCTGTGGAGGACACTAATGGGGGATCTGTGGAGGGCACTTAGGGGGCCTGGGGCCTCTTGAACCCACCATATTTAAGTTTCTATTTATCAGCTGCTCAGTGTGAACTGGCACTTTAAGCGTGAAGTCCTTGTTATGAGTAAATTAGATAAGGGAACAGCGAGACCGGAGGTCCTGAACGTTGTTATTAACAATACTTATGGCCTGACACAAACAGCAAACCTAGCATTTCAATCACTAAAACAGTAGGGTAGCGAGGAAGCGAGAAATAAATAGAATATGTAGAAGACAAAAGTAGCCAAACTAGATACCTGAGAGATTAATTGCCAATGAGAGTTAAACAAACCCTAAAATGTTCTTCAATTATATAAGTAGTAAATAGAGTAATGAGGGGAGGGGAGAGTTGCAGAGAGCAATGAGGAGAAAGCAAAGCTATTAGATATTTTTTTTCTCCACTGTACTCACTAAGGCCTCTTTCACACTTGCGTTGTCCGGATCCGGCGTGTACTCCACTTGCCGGAATTACACGCCGGATCCGGAAAAACGCAAGTGAACTGAAAGCATTTGAAGACGGATCTGTCTTCAAAATGCGTTCAGTGTTACTATGGCAGCCAGGACGCTATTAAAGTCCTGGTTGCCATAGTGGGAGCGGGGAGTGGGGGAGCAGTATACTTACAGTCCGTGCGGCTCCCGGGGCGCTCCAGAGTGACGTCAGAGCGCCCCATGCGCATGGATGACGTGCCATGTGATCACGTCATCCATGCGCGTCGGGCGCCCTGACGTCATTCTGGAGCGCCCCGGGAGCCGCACGGATGGTAAGTATGCTGCTCCCCCGCTCCCCACTACACTTTACCATGGCTGCCAGGACTTTAGCGTCCCGGCAGCCATGGTAACCATTCAGAAAAAGCTAAACGTCGGATCCGGCAATGCGCCGAAACGACGTTTAGCTTAAGGCCGGATCCGGATCAATGCCTCTCAATGGGCATTAATTCTGGATCCGGCCTTGCGGCAAGTCTTCAGGATTTTTGGCCGGAGCAAAAAGCGCACCATGCTGCAGTATTTTCTCCGGCCAAAAAACGTTCTGGTCCTGAACTGAAGACATCCTGATGCATCCTGAACGGATTTCAGATCTGGATTCTTCTGGCATAGAGCCCCGACGACGGAACTCTATGCCGGAAGAAAAGAACGCAGGTGTGAAAGAGCCCTAAAGAAAATAAACTGTCAGATGAAATGGAGATTGTAAAAATAAATTCCCCATTAACCACTTCAACCCCGCTAGCTAAAACCCCCTTAATGACCAGGCCACTTTTTACACTTCTGCACTACACTACTTTCACCGTTTATCGCTCGGTCATGCAACTTACCACCCAAATGAATTTTACCTCCTTTTCTTCTCACTAATGGAGCTTTCATTTGGTGGTATTTTATTGCTCCTGACATTTTTACTTTTTTTGTTATTAATCGAAATTTAACGATTTTTTTGCAAAAAAATGACATTTTTCACTTTCAGCTGTAAAATTTTGCAAAAAAAACGACATCCATATATAAATTTTTCGCTAAATTTATTGTTCTACATGTCTTTGATAAAAAAAAATGTTTGGGCCAAAAAAAGATGGTTTGGGTAAAAGTTATAGCGTTTACAAACTATGGTCCAAAAATGTGAATTTCCGCTTTTTGAAGCAGCTCTGACTTTCTGAGCACCTGTCATGTTTCCTGAGGTTCTACAATGCCCAAACAGTAGAAAAACCCCACAAATGACCCCATTTCGGAAAGTAGACACCCTATGGTATTCACTGATGGGCATAGTGAGTTCATAGAACTTTTTATTTTTTGTCACAAGTTAGCGGAAAATGATGATTTTTATTTAAATTATTTTTTTTCTTACAAAGTCTCATATTCCACTAACTTGCGACAAAAAATAAAAAATTCTAGGAACTCGCCATGCCCCTCACGGAATACCTTGGGGTGTCTTCTTTCCAAAATGGGGTCACTTGTGGGGTAGTTATACTGCCCTGGCATTCTAGGGGCCAAAATGTGTGAGAAGTACTTTGCAATCAAAATGTGTAAAAAATGGCCTGCGAAATCCGAAAGGTGCACTTTGGAATGTGTGCCACTTTGCCCACCTTGGCTGCAAAAAAGTGTCACACATCTGGTATCGCCGTACTCAGGAGAAGTTGGGGAATGTGTTTTGGGGTGTCATTTTACATATACCCATGCTGGGTGAGAGAAATATCTTGGTAAAAGACAACTTTTCCAATTTTTTTATACAAAGTTGGCATTTGACCAAGATATTTTTCTCACCCAGCATGGGTATATGTAAAATGACACCCCAAAACACATTCCCCAACTTCTCCTGAGTACGGCGATACCAGATGTGTGACACTTTTTTGCAGCCAAGGTGGGCAAAGGGGCACATATTCCAAAGTGCACCTTTCGGATTTCGCAGGCCATTTTTTACACATTTTGATTGCAAAGTTCTTCTCACACATTTGGGCCCCTAAATTGCCAGGGCAGTATAACTACGCCACAAGTGACCCCATTTTGGAAAGAAGACACCCCAAGGTATTCCGTGAGGGGCATGGCGAGTTCCTAGAATTTTTTTTTTTTGTCGCAAGTTAGTGGAATATGAGACTTTGTAAGGAAAAAAGAAAAAAAAGAAAAATCATAATTTTCCGCTAACTTGTGACAAAAAATAAAAAATTCTAGGAACTCGCCGTGCCCCTCACGGAATACCTTGGGGTGTCTTCTTTCCAAAATGGGGTCACTTGTGGGGTAGTTATACTGCCCTGGCATTCTAGGGGCCAAAATGTGTGAGAAGTACTTTGCAATCAAAATGTGTAAAAAATGGCCTGCGAAATCCGAAAGGTGCACTTTGGAATATGTGCCCCTTTGCCCACCTTGGCTGCAAAAAAGTGTCACACATCTGGTATCGCCGTACTCAGGAGAAGTTGGGGAATGTGTTTTGGGGTGTCATTTTACATATACCCATGCTGGGTGAGAAAAATATCTTGGTCAAATGCCAACTTTGTATAAAAAAATGGGAAAAGTTGTCTTTTGCCAAGATATTTCTCTCACCCAGCATGGGTATATGTAAAAATACACCCCAAAACACATTCCCCAACTTCTCCTGAGTACGGCGATACCACATGTGTGACACTTTTTTGCAGCCTAGATGCGCAAAGGTGCCCAAATTCCTTTTAGGAGGGCATTTTTAGACATTTGGATCCCAGACTTCTTCTCACGCTTTAGGGCCCCTAAAAAGCCAGGGCAGTATAAATACCCCACATGTGACCCCACTTTGGAAAGAAGACACCCCAAGGTATTCAATGAGGGGCATGGCGACTTCATAGAATTTTTTTTTTGCATAATTTAGCGAAAATTGATATTTTTTTTGTTTTTTTCTCACAAAGTCTCACTTTCCGCTAACTTAGGACAAAAATTTCAATCTTTCATGGATTCAATATGCCCCTCACGGAATACCTTGGGGTGTCTTCTTTCCAAAATGGGGTCACATGTGGGGTATTTATACTGCCCTGGCTTTTTAGGAGCCCTAAAGCGTGAGAAGAAGTCTGGAATATAAATGTCTAAAAATGTTTCCGCATTTGGATTCCGTGAGGGGTATGGCGAGTTCATGGGAGATTTTATTTTTTGACACAAGTTAGTGGAATATGAGACTTAGTAAGAAAAAACAAACAAAAAATATATATATTTCCGCTAACTTGGGCCAAAAAAATGTCTGAATGGAGCCTTACAGGGGGTGATCAATGACAGGGGGGTGATCAATGACAGAGGGGTGATCACCCATATACACTCCCTGATCACCCCCTGTCATTGATAACCCCCCCTGTAAGGCTCCATTCAGACGTCCGCATGTGTTTTGCGGATCCGATCCATGTATCCATGGATCCGTAAAAATCATGCGGACGTCTGAACGGAGCCTGACAGGGGGGTGATCAATGACAGGGGGGTGATCAATGACAGGGGGTGATCAGGGAGTTTATATGGGGTGATCATGGGTGATCAGGGGTTCATAAGGGGTTAATAAGTGACGGGGGGGGGTGTAGTGTAGTGTTTGGTGCGACTTTACACAGCTACCTGAGTCCTCTGGTGGTCGATCCAAACAAAAGGGACCACCAGAGGACCAGGTAGCAGTTATATTAGACGCTGTTATCAAAACAGCGTCTAATATACCTGTTAGGGGTTAAAAAAATCACATCTCCAGCCTGCCAGCGAGCGATCGCCGCTGGCAGGCTGGAGATAAACTCTCTTACCTTCCGTTCCTGTGAGCACGCGCGCCTGTGAGCGCGCGCGCCTGTGTGCGCGCGTTCACAGGAAATCTCGCGTCTCGCGAGATGACGCGTATATGCGTGACTCTCCGCAGCGCTGCCACCTCCGGACCGCACATCTGCGTTAGGCGGTCCGGAGGTGGTTAAAAGTGCCCTGTCTGACCCAGGAAGAAGTACAGCTGCATCTAAAAAAGATTAAAATAGAGATTTTGCCAGAACCAGATGGCATACTTCCCCGTATCCTAAGGGAATAAGTAATGTCATAGCCAGACTCTTATTTCTGATATTTGCGGACTCTATACTGACAGGGAATGTCCCACAGGATTGGCGCATGGGAAATGTGGTGCCAATATTCAAAAAAGGGTCCAAAAACAGAGCCCGGAAACTATAGGCTGGTAAGTTCAACAATAACATCTGTCATGGGTAAAGTGTTTGAAGGTTTTCTAAGAGATGCTATTTTGGAGTACGTCAATGAAAATAAGCAAATAACGCCATATCAGCATGGCTTCATAAGGGATCGGTCATGTCAAACTGATTTAATCAGTTTCTATGAGGAGGTAAGTTCTAGACTTGACTGGATCAATGGATGTCGTGTATCTGGACTTCTCCAAAGCATTTGACACTGTACCGCATAAAAGGTTAGTATATAAAATGAGAATGCCCGGACTGGGAGAAAATGTCTGTATGTGGGTAAGTAACTGGCTCAATGATAGAAAACAGAGGGTGGTTATTAACCACTTCAGCCCCGCTAGTTGAAACCCCCTTCATGACCAGAGCACTTTTTACACTTCGGC
Source organism: Bufo gargarizans (assembly GCF_014858855.1). NCBI lineage: Eukaryota > Metazoa > Chordata > Amphibia > Anura > Bufonidae > Bufo > Bufo gargarizans. The sequence continues at coordinate 18,185,063 of NC_058081.1, forward strand.
ACTACACTCCTTTCACTGTTTATCGCTCGGTCATGCAACTTACCACCCAAATGAATTTTACCTCCTTTTCTTCTCCCTAATGGAGCTTTCATTTGGTGGTATTTTATTGCTGCTGACATTTTTACTTTTTTTGTTATTAATCAAAATGTAACGATTTTTTTGCAAAAAAATGACATTTTTCACTTTCAGCTGTAAAATTTTGCAAAAAAAACGACATCCATATATAAATTTTTCGCCAAATTTATTGTTCTACATGTCTTTGATAAAAAAAAATGTTTGGGCAAAAAAAAAAATGGTTTGGGTAAAAGTTATAGCGTTTACAAACTATGGTACAAAAATGTGAATTTCCGCTTTTTGAAACAGCTCTGATTTTCTGAGCACCTGTCATGATTCCTGAGGTTCTACAATGCCCAAACAGTAGAAAAACCCCACAAATGACCCCATTTCGGAAAGTAGACACCCTAAGGTATTCGCTGATGGGCATAGTGAGTTCATAGAACTTTTTATTTTTTGTCACAAGTTAGCGGAAAATGATGATGATTTTTTTTATTTATTTTTTTCTTACAAAGTCTCATAGTCCACTAACTTGCGACAAAAAATAAAAAATTCTAGGAACTCACCATGCCCCTCACAGAATACCTTGGGGTGTCTTCTTTCCAAAATGGGGTCACTTGTGGCGTAGTTATACTGCCCTGGCAATTTAGGGGCCCTAATGTGTGAGAAGAACTTTGCAATCAAAATGTGTAAAAAATGACCGGTGAAATCCAAAAGGTGCACTTTGGAATATGTGCCTCTTTGCCCACCTTGGCATCAAAAAAGTGTCACACATGTGGTATCGCCGTACTCAGGAGAAGTTGGGGAATGTGTTTTGGGGTGTCATTTTACATATACCCATGCTGGGTGAGAGAAATATCTTGGCAAAAGACAACTTTTCCCATTTTTTTATGCAAAGTTGGCATTTGACCAAGATATTTTTCTCACCCAGCATGGGTATATGTAAAATGGCACCCCAAAACACATTCCCCAACTTCTCCTGAGTACGGCGATACCACATGTGTGACACTTTATTGCAGCCTAGGTGGGCAAAGGGGCACATATTCCAAAGTGCACCTTTCGGGTTTCGCCGGTCATTTTTTACACATTTTGATTGCAAGGTACTTCTTACACATTTGGGCCCCTAAATTGCCAGGGCAGTATAACTACGCCACAAGTGACCCCATTTTGGAAAGAAGACACCCCAAGGTATTCCGTGAGGGGCATGGCGAGTTCCTAGAATTTTTTTTTTTTGTCACAAGTTAGCGGAAAATACAGATTTTTTTTTTTCTCTTTTTTCCTTACAAAGTCTCATATTCCACTAACTTGCGACAAAAAATAAAAAAATCTAGGAACTCGCCATGCCCCTCACGGTATACCTTGGGGTGTCTTCTTTCCAAAATGGGGTCACTTGTGGCGTAGTTATACTGCCCTGGCAATTTAGGGGCCCTAATGTGTGAGAAGTACTTTGCGATCAAAATCTGTAAAAAATTACCGGTGAAATCCGAAAGGTGCACTTTGGAATATGCGCCCCTTTGCCCACCTTGCCATCAAAAAAGTGTCACACATCTGGTATCGCCGTACTCAAGAGAAGTTGGGGAATGTGTTTTGGGGTGTCATTTTACATATACCCATGCTGGGTGAGAGAAATATCTTGGCAAAAGACAACTTTTCCCATTTTTTATACAAAGTTGGCATTTGACCAAGATATTTTTCTCACCCAGCATGGGTATATGTAAAATGACACCCCAAAACACATTCCCCAACTTATCCTCAGTACGGCGATACCAGATGTGTGACACTTTTTTGCTGCCAAGGTTGGCAAAGGGGCACATATTCCAAAGTGCACCTTTCGGGTTTCGCAGGCCATTTTTTACACATTTTGATTGCAAGGTACTTCTCACACATTTGGGCCCCTAAATTGCCAGGGCAGTATAACTACGCCACAAGTGACCCCATTTTGGAAAGAAGACACCCCAAGGTATTCCGTGAGGGGCACTGCGAGTTCCTAGAATTTTTTTTTTTTTTGTCACAAGTTAGCGGAAAATGATGATTTTTTTTTTTTCTCTTTTTTCCTTACAAAGTCTCATATTCCACTAACTTGCGACAAAAAATAAAAAGTTCTAGGAACTCGCCATGCCCCTCACGGAATACCTTGGGGTGTCTTCTTTCCAAAATGGGGTCACTTGTGGCGTAGTTATACTGCCCTGGCAATTTAGGGGCCCATATGTGTGAGAAGAACTTTGAAATCAAAATGTGTAAAAAATGGCCTGCGAAATCCGAAAGGTGCACTTTGGAATATGTGCCCCTTTGCCCACCTTGGCATCAAAAAAGTGTCACACATCTGGTATCGCCGTACTCAGGAGAAGTTGGGGAATGTGTTTTGGGGTGTCATTTTACATATACCCATGCTGGGTGAGAGAAATATCTTGGCAAAAGACAACTTTTCCAATTTTTGTATACAAAGTTGGCATTTGACCAAGATATTTATCTCACCCAGCATGGGTATATGTAAAATGACACCCCAAAACACATTCCCCAGCTTCTCCTGAGTACGGCGATACCAGATGTGTGACACTTTTTTGCAGCCTAGATGCGCAAAGGTGCCCAAATTTCTTTTTAGGAGGGCATTTTTAGACATTTGGATCCCAGACTTCTTCTCACGCTTTAGGGCCCCTAAAAAGCCAGGGCAGTATAAATACCCCACATGTGACCCCACTTTGGAAAGAAGACACCCCAAGGTATCCAATGAGGGGCCTGGCAAGTTCATAGAATTTTTTTTTTCGCATAAGTTAGCGGAAATTGATTTTATTTTTTTTTTTCTCACAAAGTCTCACTTTCCGCTAACTTAGGACAAAAATTTAAATCTTTCATGGACTCAATATGCCCCTCAGCAAATACCTTGGGGTGTCTTCTTTCCAAAATGGGGTCAGTTGTGGGGTGTTTGTACTGCCCTGGCATTTGAGGGTCTCCGCAATCATTACATGTATGGCCAGCATTAGGAGTTTCTGCTATTCTCCTTATATTGAGCATACAGGTAATGAGATTTTTTTTTCCGTTCAGCCTCTGGGCTGAAAGAAAAAAATGAACGGCACAGATTTCTTCATTCGCATCGATCAATGTGGATGAAAAAATCTCTGCCAAAAAAAAAAATGGAGGGGAAAGGCGTCTGCCAGGACATAGGAGCTCCACCCTACATCCATACCCACTTAGCTCGTATGCCCTGGCAAACCAGATTTCTCCATTCGCATCAATCGATGTGGATGAATAAATCATTGCCGGGATTATATATATATTTTTTTTTATATATATATATATACAAAATGTTTGCCAAAGCATAGGAACGCCGCCTCCTCCTCAGCTCGTATGCCTTGGCAAACGTATCTGTCACTGCAGAGGAGAAAATCCCGTCTTGCAGCGCCGCATACACCGACTTGCGTGTAATCTGACAGCAGCACAATGCTTCTGTCAGAATGCACATCGGTGCTGCAGCTAGTAGATCGGTTGGTCCACCTGGAAGGTAAAAAAAAAAAAAAAAAAAAAAAAAAAAACCAGGCCACAACGCAATAATTTTATTAACTTTGGAACAGAACATGTAAACTTTAACTTTTTGAACTAAACATTAACGTGTTTGCTTACTGGTGTTTTTTTTTTTTTTTTACCATTATAGAACAAACCTCTCCTTCCCCATGGGTCAATGTGCAAAGCGCAAATCGCCCAAAGATGTGGCGAAGTGCGTTATGCACTTTGTCCCATGTGAAAGGAGACGTTTGCAGCAGCTGTGAGTGAATGGGCCCTAATAGCCCTGTGTGCCTGTCCTGGTGAGATGATCCCTATGCTAATAGTGTACCTGTGAGTGGTACTTCCGGAAACACTCTCCAAAGCATAGGGCAGGGTGGTCAGGACAGTCAGGACAGAAATAGCGGGTGTCACGCCTTATTCCACTCCTGCTACAGACACGACATTTTTTTCGGGGTGGCGGTCGGTTTGAGGTACCAGGAACGACACTGGGGAAATGTCGCTCGTGTAGACGGCTAACTACACTGGTGGATGGGGCCACGGAACCTCCTGGGTACAGGAGGTTCGCGATGATCTCTTCCTGAAATTTGAGGAAGGATCCAGTTCTCCCAGCCTTACTGTAGAGAACAAAACTATTGTACAGAGCCAATTGAATTAAATATACAGACACCTTCTTATACCAGCGTCTGGTTCTGCGGGACACTAAATACGGAGCCAACATCTGGTCATTGAAGTCCACCCCTCCCATGAGCAAGTTATAGTCGTGGACTGAGAGGGGCTTTTCAATGACACGGGTTGCTCGCTCAATTTGGATTGTCGTGTCTGCGTGAATGGAGGAGAGCATGTAAACGTCACGCTTGTCTCTCCATTTCACCGCGAGCAGTTCTTCGTTACACAGTGCGGCCCTCTGCCCCCTTGCAAGACGGGTGGTAACGAGCCGTTGGGGGAAGCCCGCGCGACTAGTTCGCGCGGTACCACAGGCGCCAATCCGTTCTAGAAACAAATGCCTAAAGAGGGCCACACTTGTGTAAAAATTGTCCACATAAAGATGGTACCCCTTGCCGAATAAGGGTGACACCAAGTCCCAAACTGTCTTCCCACTGCTCCCCAGGTAGTCAGGGCAACCGACCGGCTCCAGGGTCTGATCTTTTCCCTCATAGATCCGAAATTTGTGGGTATAGCCTGTGGCCCTTTCACAGAGCTTATACAATTTGACCCCATACCGGGCGCGCTTGCTTGGGATGTATTGTTTGAAGCCAAGGCGCCCGGTAAAATGTATCAGGGACTCGTCTATGCAGATGTTTTGCTCTGGGGTATACAAATCTGCAAATTTCAGGTTGAAATGGTCTATGAGGGGCCGAATTTTGTGGAGCCGGTCAAAAGCAGGGTGGCCTCTAGGACGGGAGGTGCTGTTATCACTAAAGTGCAGGAAACGCAGGATGGTCTCAAATCGTGTCCTGGACATAGCAGCAGAGAACATGGGCATGTGATGAATCGGGTTCGTGGACCAATATGACCGCAATTCATGCTTTTTTGTCAGGCCCATGTTGAGGAGGAGGCCCAGAAAAGTTTTAATTTCGGAAACTTGGACTGGTTTCCACCGGAAAGACTGGGCATAAGAGCTTCCCGGGTTAGCGGTTATAAATTGTGTGGCATATCTGTTTGTTTCGGCCACAACTAAGTCTAAGAGCTCCGCAGTCAAGAACAGCTCAAAAAATCCCAGGGCCGAACCGATCTGAGCTGTCTCAACCCGAACTCCAGACTGGGCAGTGAAAGGGAAAACTACAGGTGCGGCTGAAGTTGGGGACTGCCAATCAGGGTTTGCCAGCACCTCTGGGATTCTAGGGGCTCTACGGGCACGTCTTTGCGGTGGCTGCGACGGGGTCACTACTGCACGTGCCACCGTACCAGCTTCAACTGCCCTTCTGGTGCTCGCTACTTCACCAGGTTGTACGGCAGTGCTGGTACTAGGTCCAGGAAGGGCTGGGCTGCTGGTGTATGCCTCACCACGTAATCCGACAGCACCAGCCCCACTCTGCTGCTCTTGAAGCGGATCCTGCGCAACCTGCGGTCTAGCGACACCAGGCCGGGTACGGCTGGTGCTATCAGGGACCTCAGCCTCCTCGTCCGAACTTTGGGTCAGAGAGCCACTGCTTTCTACAGGTTCGTATTCTGACCCGCTGGATTCATCAGATGAGGGTTCCCACTCCTCATCCGACTGGGTCAGAAGCCTGTAGGCCTCTTCAGAGGAATACCCCCTGTTAGACATTTGGGCAACTAAATTTAGGGGTATTCCCTGAGACTACCCAAGAAAAAAAAAGCAAGCCTGTCTTACAAAGGGGAGGCTAGCGAAGTACCTGAGGCCGCTGCGGTTGATAAAAAATATCAAAACTGATTTTTTTATCGCCGCAGTGCGTGTAAAGTGAATGTGCAGTGATCAAAAAATAATAATTTTTTTGTCACTGCGGTGGGGCGGGCGTGGGCGAACGCACGTGTGGGCGACCGATCAGGCCTGATCGGGCAAACACTGCGTTTTGGGTGGAGGGCGAACTAAAGTGACACTAATACAATTATAGATCTGACCGTGATCAGTTTTGATCACTTCCAGATACTATAAAAGTACAAATGCTGATTAGCGATACGCTAATCAGCGAATAACGGACTGCGGTGCGGTGGGCTGGGCGCTAACTGATCGCTAAACTACCTAACCAAGGGGCCTAAACTATACCTAAAACCTAACGGTCAATACCAGTGAAAAAAAAAAAAGTGACAGTTTGCACTGATCACTTTTTTCCTTTTCACTAGTGATTGACAGGGGCAAGAAGGGGTGATCAAAGGGTTAATTGGGTGCTGGGAGGTGATCTGGGGGCTAAGTGTAGTGTAGTGGGTACTCACAGTGATGTGTGCTCCTCTGCTCCTCTGCTGGAACCAACCGACCAAAAGAAGGAGCAGAGGAGCACAGCAGCCATATAACCCCATCATATTTACTAATATGATGGGTTATGTGGCTTCTGATTGTTTTTTTTGAAAATCATCAACCTGCCAGCCAATGATCGTGGCCGGCAGGTTGATGACGAACTTCTTCTTTGAATTTTGCCGGCCCGCGATGCGCATGTGCGGGCCGGCATACCCGGAAATCTCGCGTCTCGCGAGAGGACGCACCGGCGCGTCCACCCAGAAGAGCACAACCGCCGAGAAGACGCAATCCTGCGTACGGCGGTCGTGAGGAGGTTAATAGTGTTGAGTGTGAATATTAGAATCGCGAATTTTAATCACGAATATCGCAGCTTTGTGGATTTGCCAATATTTATAATATAGTGCTATATATTCATATTTTTTAATAATGAATAATCTAATCGCAAATTTAAAGCTAATTTATTGCGAATATATTACATTGCCAATTTTTGCAATCAAGTAAACAATGACTGGAGAACACAAATTCTCGAATTTGCAAATTTAGGAAGAATATTCGGCCAAAAATGTGCAAAATATTGCAAATTCAAATATTGCCTATGCCGCTCATCACTAGTTATTAACGGTACACCTAAAGATTGGGTCACTGTCACTAGTGGGGTACCTCAGGGCTTTGTATTGGGCCCTATTCTCTTCAATATATTTATTAATGATCTTGTAGAAGGCTTGCATAGTAAAATATCAATTTTCGCAGATGACACTAAACTGTGTAAAGTAATTGACACGGAAGAGGACAGTATACTACTACAGAGGGATCTGGATAGATTGGAGGCTTGGGCAGAGAAGTGGCAAATTAGGTTTAACACTGACAAATGTAAGGTAATGCACATGGGAAGGAAAACTACATGTCACCCGTACGTACTAAATGGTAAAACACTGGGTAACACTGACATGGAAAAGGACCTAGGAATTTTAGTGAACAGCAAACTAATCTGTAGAAACCAGTGTCAGGCAGCTGCTGCCAAGGACAATAAGATAATGGGTTGCATAATAAAGGGCATAGATGCCCGTGATGAGAACATAGTCCTACCACTTTACAGATCACAAGTCAGAGCTGGAGAGGGTTCAGAGGAGGGCAACTAAAGTAATGACTGGAATAGGGGGACTACAGTACCCTGAAAGATTATCAAAATTAGGGTTATTCACTTTAGAAAAAAGACGACTGAGGGGAGATCTAATAACTATGTATAAATATATTGGGGGTCAGTACAGAGATCTCTCCCATCATCTATTTATCCCCAGGACTGTGACAAGGGGACATCCTCTGCGTCTGGAGAAAAAAAGGTTTGTACACAAACATAGAAGAGGTTTCTTTACAGTAAGAGCAGTGAGACTATGGAGCTCTCTGCCTGAGGAGGTGGTGATGGTGATTTCACTAAAAGAATTCAAGAGGGGCCTGGATGTATTTCTGGAGAGTAAAAATATCACAGGCTATAGCTACTAGAGAGGGTTCGTTGATCCAGGGAGTTATTCTGATTGCCTGATTTTTTTCCCCTAAAGTAGGGAAAATTGGCTTCTACCTCAGTTTTTTTTTTTTGCCTTCCTCTGTATCAACTTGCAGGATAACAGGATGAACTAGATGGGCAGATGTCTTTTTTTCGACCTTGCAAACTATGTTACTATGTTACTAACTAACTGACTACAGGCCTAGCTTCAGTCTCTAGGATTATAGGCGCCAAAACTGCAATGAAGTATGTGCACAATTAGTCTTACCAACCCAGCTCTGTTCTGTATAAGCTGGTGACTGTGGACAGAACAAGGGTTTCTCCAACCAGCGTGCTGTACCGCAGTGTCTGTGGCTTTACTCCTCAGCTCTCATCTGCTTTTCTGGCAGCAATTCCCCTTCCTCTGGACAAGATCAAGGTCATAGACACGATCAGCTCTACTTGACTTCAGCCGGCAACTCTCATGTGGTGGTATTTCTTGGTGGTGGCTCCATTGGATCGGGCATGTGGAGATCTTGAATCTCTTGGCCAGCTCTCCCGAACATGAGCATATGTGGGAAGTAACTGATGGTACTGTCTGCAGCATCTGAAGCAAGGTGCGATTGAACCGCTCGCACACCCCATTTCCATGGGGGTGATACGGGTTGGTGCAGAAGCATTTGATACCATACAGTTGATGCAGCTTATTCATTAGAGTACTGTAACGAGCCCCTGCTTGCTCTATTCTGCTCTCACGGCACTCCCTGATGTGACCACAATATCTGCTGGTTTCGCCATTGATGATCCGGCCTCAAACGACCGCTCGTGTTGTTTTAATTCTCACAGAACTAACACCATTCAGGCTGTATGTGAGTTCAAACTGACAATTCTTTATTGAATGCATCACATATATTTATATTGACATTTGGAACACCTCTTTCAATTGGTAAATTGTAAAACCCCCCTCTGATTGGCTATGCAAATAAGGTAAGCAGAGATTAGTTCAAGAGCTTGGCTGGGAGGCAGATAGGTGTGGCCATTGTCACAGAGAGATTCAAACCATGACATTATCCCCCCTCCCGGGAAACAGTCCAACAGCCACAGTGGGACCCTCACCGGGTCAACTCGAGGATGTTGGAAAAGTAGTCTTAAGATTCCAGGTCCGTTTGCCGGGATAATCCATCCGCATTCCCGTTTTGAGGCCCTGGCCGATATTGTATGGTGAAATTGTAGGGTTGCAAAGCCAGGCTCCACCTTAGTAATCGGCCATTCTCTCCCGCCACCCGGTTTAGCCATATCAAGGGATTGTGGTCCGTCATGACGGTAAAAGAGCGTCCATAGACAAAGGGCTGCAATTTCTTTAAAGCCCAGACTAAAGCCAATCTTTTTTTTTTCCACGGCAGCATATCCAACTTCATGGGGTAACAACTTGCGGCTGAGATACGCCACCGGGTGCTCCTTCCCATCGTCGCCAACTTGACTTAGTACGGCTCCCAGTCCGAACATGGAGGCGTCTGTATGTACGACAAAGCGTTTGTTAGGATCGGGTGCCGCCAGTATGGGAGCTTGTGTTAGGGTGGTTTTCAACTGTTGAAATGCTGTTTCGCACTCCGGGGACCACAGGACCTGACTAGGGAGATTCTTTTTGGTCAGGTCCGTCAGTGGTTTGGCTATGTCACTATAGTGAGGTACAAACTTTCTGTAGTACCCGGCTGTCCCTAAAAATGCAAGTACCTGGGCCTTGGTTCTGGGAATCGGCCAGTTTAGGATGGCCTCGATTTTTGCAGGCTCCGGCCTCTGCTTCCCACATCCCACTCTATGTCCCAAATATTGTACCTCAGACATCCCGATATTACACTTGTCTGGCTTCAGGGTCAGACCTGCAACTCTGATTCTGTCTAACACTATGTCCAGGTGTCTGAGATGCTCCTCCCATGTCTGGCTATAGATTACGATGTCATCAAGATATGCGCATGCAAAATCCTGCAGACCACCGAGGAGTTGATCTATCATTCGTTGGAAGGTAGCCGGAGCATTTTTCATCCCGAATGGCATTACCCGGAACTGGTAAAGGCCAAACGGGGTGATGAAGGCCGACTTTGGAATGGCGTCCTCCTCCAGGGAAATCTGCCAGTAACCCTTACACAGGTCAATAGTCGTCAGATAATGTCACTGAGCTATTTTGTCCAACAATTCATCCACTCGGGGCATGGGGTAGGCATCTGTCACAGTACAGTCATTCAAAAAAAGTAATGATCAGCCGGCACTCCGTAACTAGAGTTGAGCGAACACCTGGATGTTCGGGTTCGAGAAGTTCGGCCGAACATCCCGGAAATGTTCGGGTTCGGGATCCGAACCCGATCCGAACTTCGTCCCGAACCCGAACCCCATTGAAGTCAATGGGGACCCGAACTTTTCGGCACTAAAAAGGCTGTAAAACAGCCCAGGAAAGAGCTAGAGGGCTGCAAAAGGCAGCAACATGTAGGTAAATCCCCTGCAAACAAATGTGGATAGGGAAATGAATTAAAATAAAAATTAAATAAATAAAAATTAACCAAAATCAATTGGAGAGAGGTTCCATAGCAGAGAATCTGGCTTCCCGTCACCCACCACTGGAACAGTCCATTCTCAGATATTTAGGCCCCGGAACCCAGGCAGAGGAGAGAGGTCCCGTAACAGAGAATCTGGCTTCATGTCAGCAGAGAATTAGTCTGCATGTCATAGCAGAGAATGAGGCTTCACGTCAGCCACCACTGCAACAGTCCATTGGCATATATTTAGGCCCAGCACACACACAGGCAGAGGAGAGAGGTCCCGTAACAGAGAATCTGGCTTCATGTCAGCAGAGAATCAGTCTGCATGTCATAGCAGAGAATGAGGCTTCACGTCAGCCACCACTGCAACAGTCCATTGGCATATATTTAGGCCCAGCACACACACAGGCAGAGGAGAGAGGTCCCGTAACAGAGAATCTGGCTTCATGTCAGCAGAGAATCAGTCTGCATGTCATAGCAGAGAATGAGGCTTCACGTCAGCCACCACTGCAACAGTCCATTGTCATAAATTTAGGCCCAGCACTAGTGTTGAGCGGCATGTCCCATATTCGAATTCGCGAAATTTTGTGAATATTCGAAAGAATATTCGTAAAATATTCGCGATTATTCAAATTCGTTATTATTTCGCATATGCGATAATTCGAATTTTCGCATCGCATAATACATATGCTATGCAAAATTCACATGTGCGCTAATGAAATCGCCTTACGAAGATTCGCAACTCAATTCAATCACTAATGTATGAATGCAATGCCCTTTGCCTCTGTTCTGGGACAAGTGTAGATATTCGCATGTGCGCTAATAAAATCGCCTTACGAAGATTCGCACCTCAATCACTTTCTAGGGAATGTGAGACTTTTGGGAATCAATCGAGATACAGTGGGGGGTGATGACAGTAGTTGACAGAGTACAGATCAATGTAATCTGTAAGGTGGAAAGTAAAATAAAAAATACGAATATTCGTAAATCGAATTTTACGAAGTTCTACGTATTCGCGAATATGGTGCTATACTATATGAATGCACAGGCCTTTGCCTCTCTGTTCTGGGGACAAGTGTAGATATTTGCATTTGCGTTAATAAAATCGCCTTACGAAGATTCGCAGCTCAATTCAATCACTAATGTATGAATGCAAAGCCCTTTGCCTCTGTTCTGGGACAAGTGTAGATATTCGCATGTGCGCTAATAAAATCGCCTTACGAAGATTCGCAACTCAATTCACTAATGTATGAATGCAAAGCCCTTTGCCTCTGTTCTGGGACGTGCCGATATTCGCATGTGCGCTAATAAAATCGCCTTACGAAGATTCGCGCCTCAATCACTTTCTAGGCAATGTGAGTAAGATCTGAGCTGTTGGACCTTTGGGAAACAATCAATTATATGTGTACTGTAATTTTGTGGGGGGGGGGGAAAACAAAAAACGAATATTCGTTTTTACGAATATATAGCACTATATTCGAAATATTCGCGAAATCGCGAAGTTGCGATATTCGCGAAAAAAATTTGCTTTTCGAATATTCGCTCTCAACACTACCCAGCACCCAGGCAGAGGAGAGAGGTCCCGTAACAGACAATCTGGCTTCATGTCAGCAGAGAATCAGTCTGCATGTCATAGCAGAGAATGAGGCTTCACGTCAGCCACCACTGCAACAGTCCATTGGCATATATTTAGGCCCAGCACACACACAGGCAGAGGAGAGAGGTCCAGTAACAGAGAATCTGGCTTCATGTCAGCAGAGAATCAGTCTGCATATCATAGCAGAGAATGAGGCTTCACGTCACCCACCACTGCAACAGTCCATTGGCATATATTTAGGCCCAGCACCCAGGCAGAGGAGAGAGGTCCCGTAACAGACAATCTGTCTTCATGACAGCAGAGAATCAGTCTGCATGTCATAGCAGAGAATGAGGCTTCACGTCACCCACCACTGCAACAGTCCATTGGCATATATTTAGGCCCAGCACACAGGCAGAGCAGAGAGGTCCCGTAACAGACAATCTGGCTTCATGTCAGCAGAGAATCAGTCTGCATGTCATAGCAGAGAATGAGGCTTCACGTCACCCACCACTGCAACAGTCCATTGGCATATATTTAGGCCCAGCACCCAGGCAGAGGAGAGAGGTCCCGTAACAGACAATCTGTCTTCATGACAGCAGAGAATCAGTCTGCATGTCATAGCAGAGAATGAGGCTTCACGTCACCCACCACTGCAACAGTCCATTGGCATATATTTAGGCCCAGCACACAGGCAGAGCAGAGAGGTCCCGTAACAGACAATCTGGCTTCATGTCAGCAGAGAATCAGTCTGCATGTCATAGCAGAGAATCAGGCTTCACGTCACCCACCACTGCAACAGTCCATTGGCATATATTTAGGCCTAGCACACAGGCAGAGCAGAGAGGTCCCGTAACAGACGATCTGGCTTCATGTCAGCAGAGAATCAGTCTGCATGTCATAGCAGAGAATGAGGCTTCACGTCAGCCACCACTGCAACAGTCCATTGGCATATATTTAGGCCTAGCACACAGGCAGAGCAGAGAGGTCCCGTAACAGACAATCTGGCTTCATGACAGCAGAGAATCAGTCTGCATGTCATAGCAGAGAATGAGGCTTCACGTCAGCCACCACTGCAACAGTCCATTGGCATATATTTAGGCCCAGCACACACACAGGCAGAGGAGAGAGGTCCAGTAACAGAGAATCTGGCTTCATGTCAGCAGAGAATCAGTCTGCATGTCATAGCAGAGAATGAGGCTTCACGTCACCCACCACTGCAACAGTCCATTGGCATATATTTAGGCCTAGCACACAGGCAGAGCAGAGAGGTCCCGTAACAGACAATCTGGCTTCATGTCAACAGAGAATCAGTCTGCATGTCATAGCAGAGAATCAGGCTTCACGTCACCCACCACTGCAACAGTCCATTGGCATATATTTAGGCCTAGCACACAGGCAGAGCAGAGAGGTCCCGTAACAGACGATCTGGCTTCATGTCAGCAGAGAATCAGTCTGCATGTCATAGCAGAGAATGAGGCTTCACGTCAGCCACCACTGCAACAGTCCATTGGCATATATTTAGGCCTAGCACACAGGCAGAGCAGAGAGGTCCCGTAACAGACAATCTGGCTTCATGACAGCAGAGAATCAGTCTGCATGTCATAGCAGAGAATGAGGCTTCACGTCAGCCACCACTGCAACAGTCCATTGGCATATATTTAGGCCCAGCACACACACAGGCAGAGGAGAGAGGTCCAGTAACAGAGAATCTGGCTTCATGTCAGCAGAGAATCAGTCTGCATGTCATAGCAGAGAATGAGGCTTCACGTCACCCACCACTGCAACAGTCCATTGGCATATATTTAGGCCTAGCACACAGGCAGAGCAGAGAGGTCCCGTAACAGACAATCTGGCTTCATGTCAGCAGAGAATCAGTCTGCATGTCATAGCAGAGAATCAGGCTTCACGTCAGCCACCACTGCAACAGTCCATTGGCATATATTTAGGCCCAGCACACACACAGGCAGAGGAGAGAGGTCCCGTAACAGACAATCTGGCTTCATGTCAGCAGAGAATTAGTCTGCATGTCATAGCAGAGAATCAGGCTTCATGTCAGCCACCACTGCAACAGTCCATTGGCATATATTTAGGCCTAGCACACAGGCAGAGGAGAGGTTCATTCAACTTTGGGTAGCCTCGCAATATAATGGTAAAATGAAAATAAAAATAGGATTGAATGAGGAAGTGCCCTGGAGTCCAATAATATATGGTTATGGGGAGGTAGTTAATGTCTAATCTGGACAAGGGACGGACAGGTCCTGTGGGATCCATGCCTGGTTCATTTTTATGAACGTCAGCTTGTCCACATTGGCTGTAGACAGGCGGCTGCGTTTGTCTGTAATGACGCCCCCTGCCGTGCTGAATACACGTTCAGACAAAACGCTGGCTGCCGGGCAGGCCAGCACCTCCAAGGCATAAAAGGCTAGCTCTGGCCACGTGGACAATTTAGAGACCCAGAAGTTGAATGGGGCCGAACCATCAGTCAGTACGTGGAGGGGTGTGCACACGTACTGTTCCACCATGTTAGTGAAATGTTGCCTCCTGCTAACACGTTGCGTATCAGGTGGTGGTGCAGTTAGCTGTGGCGTGTTGACAAAAGTTTTCCACATCTCTGCCATGCTAACCCTGCCCTCAGAGGAGCTGGCCGTGACACAGCTGCCTTGGCGACCTCTTGCTCCTCCTCTGCCTTGGCCTTGGGCTTCCACTTGTTCCCCTGTGACATTTGGGAATGCTCTCAGTAGCGCGTCTACCAACGTGCGCTTGTACTCGCGCATCTTCCTATCACGCTCCAGTGCAGGAAGTAAGGTGGGCACATTGTCTTTGTAGCGTGGATCCAGCAGGGTGGCAACCCAGTAGTCCGCACAGGTTAAAATGTGGGCAACTCTGCTGTCGTTGCGCAGGCACTGCAGCATGTAGTCGCTCATGTGTGCCAGGCTGCCCAGGGGTAAGGACAAGCTGTCCTCTGTGGGAGGCGTATCGTCATCGTCCTGCCTTTCCCCCCAGCCACGCACCAGTGATGGACCCGAGCTGCGTTGGGTGCCACCCCGCTGTGACCATGCTTCATCCTCATCCTCCTCCACCTCCTCCTCATCCTCGTCCTCCTCGTCCTCCAGTAGTGGGCCCTGGCTGGCCACATTTGTACCTGGCCTCTGCTGTTGCCAAAAACCTCCCTCTGAGTCACTTCGAAGAGACTGGCCTGAAAGTGCTAAAAATGACCCCTCTTCCTCCTCCTCCTCCTCCTCCTGGGCCACCTCCTCTTCCATCATCGCCCTAAGTGTTTTCTCAAGGAGACATAGAAGTGGTATTGTAACGCTGATAACGGTGTCATCGCCACTGGCCATGTTGGTGGAGTACTCGAAACAGCGCAACAGGGCACACAGGTCTCGCATGGAGGCCCAGTCATTGGTGGTGAAGTGGTGCTGTTCTGTAGTGCGACTGACCCGTGCGTGCTGCAGCTGAAACTCCACTATGGCCTGCTGCTGCTCGCACAGTCTGTCCAGCATGTGCAAGGTGGAGTTCCACCTGGTGGGCACGTCGCATATGAGGCGGTGAGCGGGAAGGCCGAAGTTACGCTGTAGCGCAGACAGGCGAGCAGCAGCAGGATGTGAACGCCGGAAGCGCGAACAGACGGCCCGCACTTTATGCAGCAGCTCTGACATGTCGGGGTAGTTGTGAATGAACTTCTGCACCACCAAATTCAGCACATGCGCCAAGCAAGGGATGTGCGTCAAATTGGCTAGTCCCAGAGCTGCAACGAGATTTCGCCCATTATCACACACCACCAGGCCGGGCTTGAGGCTCACCGGCAGCAACCACTCGTCGGTCTGTTGTTCAATACCCCGCCACAACTCCTGTGCGGTGTGGGGCCTGTCCCCCAAACATATGAGTTTCAGAATGGCCTGCTGACGTTTACCCCGGGCTGTGCTGAAGTTGGTGGTGAAGGTGTGTGGCTGACTGGATGAGCAGGTGGAAGAAGAGGAGGAGGAAGCCGAGAAGGAGGAGGTGGCAACAGGAGGCAAAGAATGTTGCCCTGCGATCCTTGGCGGCGGAAGGACGTGCGCCAAACAGCTCTCCGCCTGGGGCCCAGCTGCCACTACATTTACCCAGTGTGCAGTTAGGGAGATATAGCGTCCCTGGCCGTGCTTACTGGTCCACGTATCTGTGGTTAGGTGGACCTTGCCACAGATGGCGTTGCGCAGTGCACACTTGATTTTATCGGATACTTGGTTGTGCAGGGAAGGCACGGCTCTCTTGGAGAAGTAGTGCCGGCTGGGAACAACATACTGTGGGACAGCAAGCGACATGAGCTGTTTGAAGCTGTCTGTGTCCACCAGCCTAAATGACAGCATTTCATAGGCCAGTAGTTTAGAAATGCTGGCATTCAGGGCCAGGGATCGAGGGTGGCTAGGTGGGAATTTACGCTTTCTATCAAATGTTTGTGAGATGGAGAGCTGAACGCTGGCGTGTGACATGGTTGAGACGCTTGGTGACGGAGGTGGTGGTGGTGGTGTTGGTGGTACATCCCCTGTTTACTGGGCGGCAGGTGCCAACGTTCCTCCAGAGGCGGAGGAAGAGGCCGAGGCGGCAGCAGCAGAATAGGCCGAGGCGGCAGCAGCAGAAGAGGTAGCAGGGGGAGCCTGAGTGACTTCCTTGGTTTTAAGGTGTTTACTCCACTGCAGTTCATGCTTTGCATGCAGGTGCCTGGTCATGCAGGTTGTGCTCAGGTTCAGAACGTTAATGCCTCGCTTCAGGCTCTGATGGCACAGCGTGCAAACCACTCGGGTCTTGTCGTCAGCACATTGTTTGAAGAAGTGCCATGCCAGGGAACTCCTTGAAGCTGCCTTTGGGGTGCTCGGTCCCAGATGGCGGCGGTCAGTAGCAGGCGGAGTCTCTTGGCGGCGGGTGTTCTGCTTTTGCCCACTGCTCCCTCTTTTGCTACGCTGTTGGCTCGGTCTCACCACTGCCTCTTCCTCCGAACTGTGAAAGTCAGTGGCACGACCTTCATTCCATGTGGGGTCTAGGACCTCATCGTCCCCTGCATCGTCTTCCACCCAGTCTTGATCCCTGACCTCCTGTTCAGTCTGCACACTGCAGAAAGACGCAGCAGTTGGCACCTGTGTTTCGTCATCATCAGAGACATGCTGAGGTGGTATTCCCATGTCCTCATCATCAGGAAACATAAGTGGTTGTGCGTCAGTGCATTCTATGTCTTTCACCGCTGGGGAAGGGCTAGGTGGATGCCCTTGGGAAACCCTGCCAGCGGAGTCTTCAAACAGCATAAGAGACTGCTGCATAACTTGAGGCTGAGACAGTTTCCCTGGTATGCATGGGGGTGATGTGACAGACTGATGGGGTTGGTTTTCAGGCGCCATCTGTGCGCTTTCTGCAGAAGACTGGGTGGGAGATAATGTGAACGTGCTGGATCCACTGTCGGCCACCCAATTGACTAATGCCTGTACCTGCTCAGGCCTTACCATCCTTAGAACGGCATTGGGCCCCACCATATATCGCTGTAAATTCTGGCGGCTACTGGGACCTGAGGTAGTTGGTACACTAGGACGTGTGGATGTGGCAGAACGGCCACGTCCTCTCCCAGCACCAGAGGGTCCACTAACACCACCACGACCATGTCCACGTCCGCGTCCCTTACTAGATGTTTTTCTCATTGTTATGGTTCACCACAACAACAAATATATTATTTGGCCCAATGTATTGTATTCAAATTCAGCGGGATATAAATTTGAGGCCTAGTATTTAGGCGCTGGGTGACCGGTATGGATTTAGTGACAGAATTAGACTTGGAAATGCACAGAAGCGTGTGTGTGAAGTTATTCTGAATGACCCTATGTGCACCTTCAATATTATATACCCTTTTAGGGATAGATTTCAAATAGCTCTGATATAGCAGAAACCACTAAATTATGAAATTGCTAAATTGGGAATTGTACTTCAACCCAGAACAAAAAATGTGCTTTGACGGACACTAAATATCTTGCCCAGCAACAACAGTACAGCGGTGGGTAACGAGAGATTTAGAGGGAATTAAATTTGAGGCCTAGTATTTAGGCGCTGGGTGACAGGTATGGGTTTAGTGACAGAATTAGACTTGGAAATACACAGTAGCGGGTGTGTGTGAAGTTATTCTGAATGACCCTATGTGCACCTTCAATATTATATACCCTTTTAGGGATAGATTTCAAATAGCTCTGATATAGCAGAAACCACTAAATTATGAAATTGCTAAATTGGGAATTGTACTTCAACCCAGAACAAAAAATGTGCTTTGACGGACACTAAATATCTTGCCCAGCAACAACAGTACAGCGGTGGGTAACGAGAGATTTAGAGGGATTTAAATTTGAGGCCTAGTATTTAGGCGCTGGGTCACCGGTATGGATTTAGTGACAGAATTAGACTTGGAAATGCACAGAAGCGTGTGTGTGAAGTTATTCTGAATGACCCTATGTGCACCTTCAATATTATATACCCTTTTAGGGATAGATTTCAAATAGCTCTGATATAGCAGAAACCACTAAATTATGAAATTGCTAAATTGGGAATTGTACTTCAACCCAGAACAAAAAATGTGCTTTGACGGACACTAAATATCTTGCCCAGCAACAACAGTACAGCGGTGGGTAACGAGAGATTTAGAGGGAATTAAATTTGAGGCCTAGTATTTAGGCGCTGGGTCACCGGTATGGATTTAGTGACAGAATTAGACTTGGAAATACACAGTAGCGGGTGTGTGTGAAGTTATTCTGAATGACCCTATGTGCACCTTCAATATTATATACCCTTTTAGGGATAGATTTCAAATAGCTCTGATATAGCAGAAACCACTAAATTATGAAATTGCTAAATTGGGAATTGTACTTCAACCCAGAACAAAAAATGTGCTTTGACGGACACTAAATATCTTGCCCAGCAACAACAGTACAGCGGTGGGTAACGAGAGATTTAGAGGGATTTAAATTTGAGGCCTAGTATTTAGGCGCTGGGTCACCGGTATGGATTTAGTGACAGAATTAGACTTGGAAATACACAGTAGCGGGTGTGTGTGAAGTTATTCTGAATGACCCTATGTGCACCTTCAATATTATATACCCTTTTAGGGATAGATTTCAAATAGCTCTGATATAACAGAAACCACTAAATTATGAAATTGCTAAATTGGGAATTGTACTTCAACCCAGAACAAAAAATGTGCTTTGACGGACACTAAATATCTTGCCCAGCAACAACAGTACAGCGGTGGGTAACGAGAGATTTAGAGGGAATTAAATTTGAGGCCTAGTATTTAGGCGCTGGGTGACCGGTATGGATTTAGTGACAGAATTAGACTTGGAAATACACAGTAGCGGGTGTGTGTGAAGTTATTCTGAATGACCCTATGTGCACCTTCAATATTATATACCCTTTTAGGGATAGATTTCAAATAGCTCTGATATAGCAGAAACCACTAAATTATGAAATTGCTAAATTGGGAATTGTACTTCAACCCAGAACAAAAAATGTGCTTTGACGGACACTAAATATCTTGCCCAGCAACAACAGTACAGCGGTGGGTAACGAGAGATTTAGAGGGATTTAAATTTGAGGCCTAGTATTTAGGCGCTGGGTCACCGGTATGGATTTAGTGACAGAATTAGACTTGGAAATGCACAGAAGCGTGTGTGTGAAGTTATTCTGAATGACCCTATGTGCACCTTCAATATTATATACCCTTTTTGGGATAGATTTCAAATAGCTCTGATATAGCAGGAACCACTAAATTATGAAATTGCTAAATTGGGAATTGTATTTCAACCCAGAACAAGAAATGTGCTTGAACGGACACTAAATAACTCGCCCAGCTACAGCACTAGGGACAGATTTAGCTGGATATAAATTTGAGGCCTAGTATTTAGGCGCTGGGTGACCGGTATGGATTTAGTGACAGAATTAGACTGGGATATGGCCAAAAAATGAACAGACTATTGCTGGTTAAATGCACTTGGTGTGACAGCTTCACCCTGATGTAGGCTTTAGCCAAAAAACAACCACACCATTGAGGGTTAAATGCACTTGGTGACAGGCGCAGCTTGCCCCTGATTTTGTATATGGCCAAAAAATGAACAGACTATTGCTGGTTAAATGCACTTGGTGTGACAGCTTCACCCTGATGTAGGCTTTAGCCAAAAAACAACCACACCATTGAGGGTTAAATGCACTTGGTGACAGGCGCAGCTTGCCCCTGATTTTGTATATGGCCAAAAAATGAACAGACTATTGCTGGTTAAATGCACTTGGTGTGACAGCTTCACCCTGATGTAGGCTTTAGCCAAAAAACAAACGCACCATTGAGGGTTAAATGCACTTGGTGACAGGCGCAGCTTGCCCCTGATTTTGTATATGGCCAAAAAATGAACAGACTATTGCTGGTTAAATGCACTTGGTGTGACAGCTTCACCCTGATGTAGGCTTTAGCCAAAAAACAACCACACCATTGAGGGTTAAATGCACTTGGTGACGGGCGCAGCTTGCCCCTGATGTAGTATATGGCCAAAAAATAAACAGACTATTGCTGGTTAAATGCACTTGGTGTGACAGCTTCACCCTGATGTGGGCTTTAGCCAAAAAACAACCACACCATTGAGGGTTAAATGCACTTGGTCGCAGCTTGTGCTGGCGCACCACAAGACACAAAATGGCCGCCGATCACCCCAGAAAAATGAGACTGACAAACGGTCTGTGCAGCCTAAAAACAGTGAGCAATTGAGGATCAGCAGCTCAATGATCCACAGCTGCAGATCGATCAGTTAATCAAGTCCTTTGGAGGAGTTAATCTGCCTAATCTCGCCCTACTGTCGCAGCCGCAACCTCTCCCTACGCTAATCAGAGCAGAGTGACGGGCGGCGCTATGTGACTCCAGCTTAAATAGAGGCTGGGTCACATGGTGCTCTGGCCAATCACAGCCATGCCAATAGTAGGCATGGCTGTGATGGCCTCTTGGGGCAAGTAGTATGACGCTTGTTGATTGGCTGCTTTGCAGCCTTTCAAAAAGCGCCAAGAAAGCGTCACAAAAGCGCGAAGAAAGCGACGAACACCGAACCCGAACCCGGACTTTTACGAAAATGTCCGGGTTCGGGTCCGTGTCACGGACACCCCAAAATTCGGTACGAACCCGAACTATACAGTTCGAGTTCGCTCATCCCTATCCGTAACGAGTAGCGTGGTGCTCGCGTCCGAGATAACGATCCAAAACTGCAGTAAAGAAAGACCGGCACTCACTGTATCTTGAAGAAAGGAAATCTTTATTGTCACATATAATCCGTGACGCGTCTCGACTCACATCTGGAGCCTTTCTCAAATGTATAGGATATGGTACAAACATAGGTAAGTCCACGGCATTTAAATAACTGGCCTAGGCGGAAATGACATCACAATACCATGATTACAAATTCAACAGAAACAATTATCCAATTAAGGTATAAGGCAGGTGAAGAAAATAATGGAAATGAGAGAAGTGAAGAAAAGATCCCAGCCACAATCAATGAATAATTTATATAGTAGAGATTTCATAATGGCAGTGATAGGGTTAAATGCGATGGAAAGATAATGTTGCCGCTGGGATGTCTTCAGATTTTCTAGAAGAAAAAAGAAAAACAAATTATCTAATATGTTGATTTGCAGTCATGGTAGAGATTTCATCCAAAAAGGGAAAAATATAAAGAAGAACATGTTCTACATGATAGTCAGTAAATGGAGAGCTGGGAATTTACAAGAAGCTGTGGAGGTCATACTCGCGGTTCAAGCCTTTGGGCTCCAATGTCTGCAAAGTGTGAATCCAATAGGATTCACGCTTCTTCAACATCTTAACCCTATCACCACCTCTGCGCGGTTGTGACACATGTTCTATTATTTGAAACCGCAATTGCGATACATTGTGATTACAGCGTTTAAAGTGGTGCGGTATAGGTAGAAGCAGGTTCTTTTTTCGTATGGTAGATTTGTGTTTTGAAAAACGATCCTTCATACGCATTGAAGTTTCGCCTATATATAATAGACCAACACGGGCACTTCAGTAAATAAACAATGAAATTACTGTTACAAGTATAGAAACCCCGAATGGGAAATTGTTTCCCTGTATATGGATGTGAGAAGAACTCACCTTTAATCTCGCTAGAGCAATGTATGCAGCCTAGACAAGGAAAGGTCCCCTTTTTAGGTGTGGATAAAGTGGTTTGACGTTGTGCCAAGTTGTGGTTTGTACCATATCCTATACGTTTGAGAAAGGCTCCAGATGTGAGTCGAAACGCGTCATGGATTATATGTGACAATAAAGATTTCCTTTCTTCAAGATACAGTGAGTGCCGGTCTTTCTTTACTGCAGTACAGTCATTCAATCGCCTATAGTCCACACAAAATTGGGTTGTGCCATCCCGTTTTGGGACTAATACTACAGGGGAAGCCCAGGGGCTTGCTGATGGTTCCATCACCCCTAACTCAAGCATCTCCCTAATCTCTGCTCTAATTCCTTCTTGCACAGCTCCGGGAATCCTATAGACTGATTGTCTCAGGGGCTTCTGCCCGAGGGTCTCCACCTTGTGCACTGCCAAGTGAGTGTATCCAGGGAGTGTTGAGAACATCTCTTTCTGGTCGTGGAGTGATTCCCTGACCTGTTCTTGTTCCTGGGGTCCTAACCCATCTCCTAACTGAACATCTTCCAGCCCCCCAGAACGGTTACTGATTGCAGGAAGGTCCAGCATCGGCAGGTATTCAAAGTCCCCGGTGGCAGGAGCGCATATGGCGGCTACTGCCTCAGCCCTCTCGTGATAGGCCTTCATCATATTGATGTGGAATGTCCTATTAATTCTTGTGTCTGCACAGCTGGCGACCACGTAGGTGGTGTCGCACAGCTGTTTTACCACCTGATAGGGGCCCTGCCAGGAGGCCTGTAATTTATTTTGCTTCAAGGGTTTTAGTACTAGGACCTTCTGTCCGACACAAAAAGTGCGATTCCGAGCAGATCGATCATACCAAACCTTCTGCTAACTCTGGGCTGATTGCATATGTTCATGGACTAGCTCGGTAAGTTCCCGCAGTCGATCCCTGAGTTCCAAGACGTAACTAAGGATGGGGAGGCCTTCAGGATCCTCTCCCCCTTCCCACTGGGCCCTCACTAAGTCTAAGGGTCCCCTAACCCTTCGCCCATACAACAGCTCAAATGGTGAAAACCCTGTGGACTCTTGAGGTACCTCCCTGTATGGGAACAGTAGGTGGGGAAGATATTTTTCCCAATCCTTCCTACTCTCCACGAAGGCCCGAAGTAGCTGTTTTAGGGTCCTGTTAAATCTCTCGCACAGCCCGTTTGTTTGGGGGTGGTAGGGTGCACTCTGGGGGTTTTTAATACCACAGAGGTGCCAGAGCTGCTGGGTCAGCTCGGCGGTGAACTGATTTCCTTGATCAGACAATATCTCCTGGGGAAATCCTACCCTAGTAAACACCTGCAGTAATGCATCAGCTACCGTGTCAGCCTGGATATTGGATAGGGGAATAGCTTCCGGGTAGCGGGTGGGGTAATCCACCACTGTAAGAATATACTTCTTCCCAGTGGCACTGGGGCGGGCCAGTGGGCCAATAATGTCTACTGCTATCCAGCTAAAGGGTTCCCTAATTATTGGCATGGGGTGCAGAGAGGCTTTTGGATGATCCCCCGCCTTTCCTACTCTCTGGCAAGTCTCACAGGTCAGGCAGTATTCTTGTACCTCTGCATGTAACCTAGGTCAAAAGAAAGCACAAGACAACCGACTCCGGGTCTTAGCTATCCCTAAATGTCCGGCCAAGGGGATGTCGCGAGCCAGCCTCAATAGCTCCTGTCTGTACTTCTGGGTACGACTAGCTGTTTGTGGGGGCCCTCGTGCTTCCCGTTGCCCACCCCTTCAGTGAAACGATAAAGAAGCCCTCCCTCCCACTCTATTCTGTCTTCCCCTAACCCCCCTGGATCTTTGTCCGCCCTGTCCCGATAGCACGCTAAAGTAGGGTCTCTCCGGGTTTCTTGCCTAACGTCGGAAGGAGAATCTCAGGACATGGGGTTGTCAAGTCGGAGTAACGTGGGAGGATTTGGTCTTAACTGGGTCACCATAGGAGTGGAGTTGCCTTGTATGTAGGTGGCTTTGTTGTCAGGTGGTCACGGCCATGGCGGTCTCTGGTGCAAATGAAGAAGTCAAATGCCCCAAGTCGTTCCCCAAAAGTACTTCTGCGGGTAACTCACGGAATATCCCTACTCTCACTTGTCGCTTCCCTGAGCCCCAATCCAGGTGAACTCTGGCAGTGGATAAGCGCAGCACCTTGCCCCCTGCTACCCTGACTGCCACAGTCTGGCCGGTTCGGGCCGACTGAGGAACCATGTGAGGCTGAATAAGGGTAATCGAAGTCCCTGGGCCGGCTGCCCATTAACCCATACCGCCTGACGATGGTGCTGCCGATTTATCTTCAGCTGCGGCCTAGACGGGATCGGCCTCGAACAGCTCACCTCTTCCTGAACATCTAGAGGGTTGGCCTCATTCTGGAGGCAATAAGTCACCGACCTGGATAACTGGGAAGTCTCTTGGTACCTCGGGGATCGGTTAGGGCAATAACGCTGCAGATGACCCGTCTGATTACATGTATAGCACTTAGGCCCGGTAGAAGGTTTTGATTGGGCTAAGGGTCTAGAGGCAGCCCACTGAGATACTGGAGTTGGGCTCGAGGTCAATACACTGGGCCATGGTAGTGGATAGTGCTGGCCTCCGATGGATCTCCGAGAGTCCAGATATTCATCGGCCAAAGTAGCTGCTTGCTGTACCATCTGTGGCCGCTTATCTCGCACCCAATCCCATACTATCGGAGGGGTGTGGTCAAATAACTGCTCTAAGAGAACTAGCTGGGTGATGTCCTCTATGGTATGAGCATGGCTTCCCTGGAACCAGCCCTTGAGGTTCCGCTGCAGACGATGTGCCCACTCCACATAGGTTAGGTTGACTTGTTTCCGGGATTCTCGAAACTTAATCCAGCTGGCTTCAGGGGTAATGGCAAATCGGGCTAGCAGGGCTTCTTTTACCCGGTCATAATCCATGGCGTCCTCATCCTCCATGGCCCGATACGCATCTGTAGCTTTGCCAGTTAGGTTACTCGCCATTAAGGCAACCCGATCTTGGGACAGCACTTTATGTATCTGGCACAGTCTCTCAAAGTCCTGGAGGAACTCTTCTATGTCCTCCTCTCCTTCCCTAAATAATTTGAATGCGCGAAAGGGCAACTTACGGACAGGTGCTGTATCTCTAGGTGCTGTCTCTGATCGCCGTATTTCCGCAATTCTCCACTCATGTTGTCGCTTCCAATTCTCTCTCTTGTCGCTCTAGTTCTCTCTCTTGACGCTCATCCTGCAGCTGGATGGCATTCTGTATGGCGGTCTCGGATGGGTTGGCACCATATAATGCCAACCGTTCTCTAACTCGTTGCTGAAACAAGGCTTCCACGGACCGAGGTCCAGCATCACCATCCCTCTGATCCATCTCAGCTAACTCACTGATCAAGGTGGCTTTGTTCTTTGTCCCAGCGATTCCCTCCTCGGCTCTCAAGTAAATCTTTCAGCGTGTGTCTCCTGCAGGCTGCGTAGCTGGTCATTCCTAGTTGTGATTTGGAGTGTCCCAGTAACTGGAGAGCCAATCCCACCGCTGCCACCAATGTAACGAGCCCCTGCTCGCTCTATTCTGCTCTCATGGCACTCCCTGATGTGATCACAATATCTGCTGGGTCCGCCGTTGATGATCCAGCCTCAAACGACCTGCTCGTGGTGTTTTAATTCTCACAGAACTAACACCAGTCAGGCTGTATGTGAGTTCAAACTGACAATTCTTTATTGAATGCATCACATATATTTAGTATTGACAGTTGGAACACCTCTTTCAATTGGTAAATTGTAAACCCCCCTCTGATTGGCTATGCAAATGAGGTAAGCAGGGATTAGTTCAAGAGCTTGGCTGGGAGGCAGATGGGTGTGGCCATTGTCACAGAGAGAATTAAACCATGACAAGTACCATGAAAACATGCCCTCTGGTTCAAATTATTCTCCGTGGACACCCGAACACCTGTATAAAGTGTTTGCAGACTACTTCAGTGGCAGACTCTGCTGTCTGGTCTCTGGTGGGTGCAGCCACTGTATACTTTGTGAAATGATCTGTCATGACCAGACAATACCAGTGTCCTGAGGCAGAGTACCCAATCTGTACATAATTCATTATCAGGAGCTCTAAGGGTGCAGACATCTTAATGGCCTGGACAGGAGCCTGATGTTCAGTACTCTTACTCAACCTGCAAGGCTGACACTTGAGACATGCCTCTGCCACCATGTCTGCCAAGTCAGCCGTTGGAGCCACTTGTACGTTACGTCGCTCCCGTGGGCCTCTGGTCCCAATGAAATGGGAATGACAATCTGTTGCCGATACTGCGGCTCTGATTGCAAGTATATGGTCCAACACACGAGGCCCTGGGTAAAACTTAGCTTATACCACTGCCTCAATGACTTCTGACCCTCCGGAGATAGACTGGCCCACTCTTCTGGCCGGGGCCAGACCTTGGTCCATGGTCTTATTAACATTGAGGCTCTGATCTGAGGTTTGAATAGGGGGCTTTTTTACATTGGGGCTCTGATCTGAGGTCTGATTAGGGGTCTTATACTTATTAGGGATCTGATCTGATGTCTGATTGAGGGTCTTATAAACCTTGAAGTCTGACTGGGCGTCTTATTAACATTGAAGCTCTGATCTGACGTCTAAATGTGGGTCTTAATCACATTGGAGGTCTGATCTGAGGTCTAATTGGGGGTCATTCACATTGGGGATCTGACCTGAGGTCTGATTGGGGGTCTTATTGACATTGGAGGTCTGATCTGAGGTATGGATTGGGGGCTTATTAACAAGCTGACATATGATTAGCATTAGGTGTCTGATTGGTGGTCTGATCTGAGGTTTGATTAGGGGTCATTCACATTGGGGGTCTGATCTGAGGTTGGATTGGGGGCCTTATAAACATTGGGTGTCTTAACTGAGGTCTGATTGGGGTCTTGATAACATTGAGGATCTGTTCTGAAGTCTGAGGCCATGGTCTTCATTGACATGTGCACTGATGAATGGTGGCCATTGTAATGGGTCATCTTTGTGAATGTATCTGATTGTACCTGTGATATATGACTTTATGGATATGTATAGAATAAATATAAAATAATTACCATGGTTGTGTGTGAGTGTGATGTAGATTATATAATAGTGAGAAGGGGAGGGGAAGAGGGGGAAGGGGAAGTTACAGAATAAGGGATGTCAAGGGGGAAAGTAGGGGGAATGAAGGAAAATTCCGTTGGAAAAGGATGGAAGAATGGTGAAGGGGATGGTTCTAACACATCAGATCTACAAGGCATTTCAACATGTCTGTAAAAGAAAAGGAAGCGCACTCTCCATTAAGACCTCTAGGTTTCAAAGCATCTAGTCGGTGAATCCACATATTGGACTTATTCTGTTTCAGCATTTCCTTCCTGTCACCACCACATCTCAAAAAGGGGACGTAGTCAACCACCTGAAACCTAAGTTGTCCTACTGTATATGATGTTTCAACTGCTTGAAGTGGACAGGTACAAGTAAAAGTAAATTCCGACATCTAATAGTTGACTTTTGTTGGGATACTCGATGTTTGACCAGTTGTTCGGTTTTTTCCCACGTAGATGAGACCACAAGGGCACTTGAGAACATATACCACGTGGTAGAATCACTTAAAAAAACTTTTAATTTAATAATGTTGTCCATTTTATGGATGTGGTATGTACTCCCCTTTGAAAAGATCCTTTTCTAGGAGTTTGGAGAAAAAGTTGAGTGGGTTGTCTGTTGAGACTACCAACATTGGCTCTAACAAGTTTGACCCTTAAATTTCTGGATATTTTATAATGCGTAAGTGGAGGGGATTTGAATTCCTCAATTTCTGGAAAAGATTTGTGACCCAAAGACCAGTATTTCTTCAATGCCTGGTGTATCTTGGGGATAAGGGGGTGGTATGTGGTAATGTAGGCTATTCTCCCTGGCTTGGTAGTTTTGGGAGATGTATCACAATGCTATTGTACATAGTGGATTCAAGTTATCTCTCTACCATAAGGCATTGGATAGCCTCCAGTAGAGAATTTTGCTTTCATTTCTTGTAATCGGTTCAGTTTGGTCAATGGAATGAAAATTACTTGATTTACCCTAGTTAATTGGGTAAAAGTTTATGTAGAGTAGAAGGCTATTATGGTCGGAAGGCTTCGTATAGAGAGATCTACGGAGAGACTACCTGTGATACTAATGATCATGGTATCTAGAAAGCTAATCTGTTCCCTGCTCTGATGTACTGTGATTTTTAATTCAGGGTAGATGGAATTGAGGAAGTTGAAAAATGAATCTACCTTGATTCTGGCCCCCTGCAAAGACAAAATATATGGAACCATGCAATCAAATTGCAAACTGACTGAGGTTTTTATTCTTTCCTGACTCTTGTTCCTTGTGCTGTTGATTCTGACTCCTAATTGACCCTGACATTGATCCTGGATTTATTTGGTGCAATATTTAGGATTTTTTGCTTGATAATAGTTAATCTACTTCTGATTCTGCCCCCTTCTTCTGCTCTTGACTATGCTCGCTTCTTGTCCTCTGAGCTGTTGCATCCTTACCGCTCTCCTGATGAGGACCTTTAGCTCCATTCTTGAATATTCTCCTACATCCCTAGTGATACATATGTTTCTACAGTGGCATACGCCAGAGATTTCTGTCAGAGGTATGCTGTACAACAGGAAATATTCCTAAGTCCCAATATATACTGTACCTTTTATGAAGGCCCCAATGCCCCATTCTTAGCTCCTCCCACTACCTGTTCCTGGCCAGTATATAAAGAAGTGTTCTGATATGTTGCGTAGAAGGTATAAAGCTCGTACTTCACATATCAGTACATGGGCTGGTGTTGGGGGTTGGCAAACTGGTCCCGATCCTGTAAGGGGCCCCCTGATTCAGTGTTGCTGAACATCATGGTGGCAGACCACTGAAGAGTCGGGACTCAGTGTTCCCGGCTTAATAGTCCTATGCTCTAACTCCATATATGGTTTGGCAGTCCATGCTCTATGTCCATATATAGAGTCAGTGCTATGAACATGAAGGGGGTATTCCAAAAAATTGTCAGTATGAGTGGGTACACCCTGTATATTTAAATCTTATTTAGTCTCTATTTTTTAATGTTTTTTTACCAGGATTTGAAACTCACAACCATCTTGTCAAGGGGTAGCGACACAGGAATAAAGATAGAGCGTTGGGTGCACCCCCTGAGCTGCCACCCGGTCCCCTGTCCCTGCCTACTTGCACCACCCGCCCTAGGTGACGGGGAACAACTGGGTGACAGTCCCTGACCTGAGTAAGTGCAAGCAGAGAGATAGAGACAGCAGGGAAAAGGACAGCCAATGAGAGGTAGCACTAGAGCGGACAGAGAGGTGGAACAAGCAAGGTACCACCAAAAACGGAAGGGTGAGGCAGGTCAACTAGCCAGGGTCAGTCCAGGAGGTCACGTCAGTACAAGAGAAGAGGCAAAGACGAAATCCAAAAGCAAGCCAAGGTCAAAATCCGAAATGTAGCATCAAGGTTCAGGGAGCAGGCAGAAGAGGTGTCAGGAAGCAGATCAAGGGTCAAATCCAAAGCTAAGCTAAATAACAATAATAATACACAGCCTAAGGTACCAAAATCACAGGCAACCTATAGCCAGCAGGTTGCCTGTATTTATAGTGGGGAGTGAGGGTCATGTGACATGGCCAGCGTCACATGACCGACAACCAGGCAAGTCGAGCAGCGAGTGATCAGCTCGGCGCTCAGGGTAGACCTAGGAGCAGGGAGCCTCCCAGCTAGCAAAGCTGCCCTGGGAACGAGGCCGAACACAGATCCTTGCTCCCGAAGCTAAGCAGCTGGTTTCTGGCTGATGGGAGACCGAGTGCGCCTTCGGCTCCCCGTTACATATCTGCATTAAAGGCAAGAATGATAACCACTGAGCTATAGAGTTCATTGTTAAACTGTCGCAGAAAAACCTCATAGTAGTTTCTCATGTATTAGTTATTCATATACATCAGAAGTATAACTTTTTATTTTTTGCTCTGTGCAGTTTCCTTACTAGATGTACAGGAGATGTAATGTTGAAATCCTCAACTTGAAGATGATGTCATCACAGATCCTGGTAGATGCTCCTATCTAAAAGAAAGCAAGTGGAGATAGTATACAAAAATATCACTTTATTCTCAAGTATAAAATATGGGAAAAGGGCGGGATGGTAAACATTATACAGAGAAGCGAAGGGCAGTATACACAACTGCATATACATCTGTATCCATGCGACAATGAGCATAGATGGCACACAGGAAAAAGTGGTAGGAAGTCACAGACAGCCAGGTCTATATAGCAAAAATGTCCCGGTCAGGGCTATATAAT
Source organism: Bufo gargarizans (assembly GCF_014858855.1). Taxonomy (NCBI): domain Eukaryota; kingdom Metazoa; phylum Chordata; class Amphibia; order Anura; family Bufonidae; genus Bufo; species Bufo gargarizans. The sequence goes on from NC_058081.1 coordinate 18,215,628, forward strand.
CAAGGATAGAAGACAATTGTAACTGGATGTCCGTGAATAGTACCACAACATCCAGGAGTCATAAGCGATCAAGACAGACAGATATAATGCAAAAAATAATAACTCAAGTCTAGTCTACCGCTGAATCCCAAGGTATAGCAATATTTTTAAAGGTATCAAAATAATATGGATGTGGTGAAAAACCATATATGAATATAGAGCAATACTATACGCAGGACGTACCTGAAGCCATGATGAATGCAGGAGGATACTGAACCCTAAGCGCAGGACCTCGACGCGCGTTTCACCTAACGGCGTCGTCAGGAGGTACTAAGTAATAGAGTGGCAGGGTATATATAGTCTGGGAAAAAGGAATTTACCTTAGTTGCGGACACCTGTGACCTGATGGAATGAGCGCGAAAACACCATGTTCCACGGAGCCATCTCTCAGCGCGTCCCCGCCTGCATACCGCGCATGCACGACGCATACAGACGTCATGGAGCACTTTGAGATGACGCCGTGCAGCGCATGTGTGATCCGCGACCCTGTGGAACGCAGGTGAACCGCAAACACACCAGCCGGTGGATCCTGTTCAGGAGGACTGTGAAGTGGACTCCAGATCTCATATTGTATAAATAGTACCGATCGGAAAAATTAATTAATAGTATATAGGGAACATCCATATTAGGTCTGTGATTCCCTGCAAACACCGCTACACCCATAGGGTAAAGATCCAGCAGCGCAACAGAAAAAATTGTCCCCTCGATCCTATAATCATGTGTTAATACAATACAGAATTAACCATAAAAAGTGATCCTATAGGGGAATTAGTAAAAAATGGGTGACCAAAACATTATCTGTATATATAAAAGCACATCATAAGAGACATTTTGAAAGAAAATGCTGTAATAATTAATAAGTGATAAATATCATGCTCTGAGACCTAATTACATGATACTCCTAATATCTCACCAGGTGCATAATCCATGTGCCAGTGCATATAATATATAAGATAATATTATAAAAGATCATTTATCTCAAATGAATAGTAAATGCACCATACTGATGCAAAATTGGTGATAATATGGTAATGCATCACAGCAAGAATCATAGTAAAGGCTGTGACACACATATCCACACTAGATGCTATTGGGTGCGCATCACCCGCATAAATTGTCTTAAACAATAAGGGATGCAGGGCGAGAGTGCCAAGGGGCGGCCCCACCGGCGGCAAAGGCCGCCCGTGGGGTCGACCGAGGCAATCACGACCAACCTTACCTAGAAATAAGTCGCAAATCAATGCTATGTACAATAACAAAGCCCGACCACTTTGATGTCGTAAGGTTGTAATACAGGGGCAATCAGTGCAAAGAATTTAAGGGTATAGGGCCAGAGTGTCCAGGGCGGCCCCACCGGCGGCAAAGGCCGCCCATGGGGTCGACCGAGGCACTCCAGACCAACCTCACATGAAAAAGAGACAAAGGGCCAATGGTATATGTAAGAACAGTCCCCAATCGATCAAAACATCATGGATAGGAAAATAACCCCAATACTAATATGGACAGTTCACACCTTCTCGGTATTTCTTCATGTGATAATACATTTTCCCCTTTACATGTTGTTTGATGTTCTTTTCGAGTCGTAGGTTCATACCGAACATGTATGTACGTTCCCCCCCAAAACCTTGTGCCCCGCGGTGGATGTCTTTGTTAAGCTGGTCAAACGAGATTTAAATGTGGGACATCCATATATAAGGGGAGATAACTTGACAGAGACAGGCACTGCGCGAATTACAGGAATTCAGGGACATAGTAATCAAACCATCCGACAAGGGGGGCAATGTCGTGATATGGCCGGTGCAGATGTATGAGAAGGAGGCCTTTCGGCAGCTTAATAATAAACAATGCTATAGGAGAATCGATAGCGACCCTACTTCCCTCTATAAAAGAGAGGTAGATGACATCTTGCAAGATGCTTATGAGGAGGGCATTATTGGCCAAAAAATGATGGAGGGTTTGCGAGTTGAGTTTTCCATCAAACCTACTCTGCATCTGCTCCCTAAAGTCTACAAGAGCTCCCGCCTTCCCCCCGGACGCCCCATTGTGTCGGGGATTGGGAGCTTGTGTACCAACGTGGGTAGATTCATTGACTTTTTTCTACAAAAAAGTGTAGAGATCTTACCTTCCTTCGTGAAAGACACCACGGACATGCTGAGACGTCTTAATGGGATCCAAGTTGATTCTGACGTGGTTCTCGTTACGTGCGACATTGAGTCGCTATACACGTCTATATACCACGACCAGGGAGTGCGGGCATCTAGATCCTTTCTATCGATGACAGATTATAGCAACAGTATGGTCGAATTTATTTTGGAGCTATTAGAATTTATGCTTACACATAATTATTTTCTTTTTAAAGACCGCCTCTTCCTACAGCTCCAGGGTACAGCAATGGGGGCGTCTTGTGCGCCCTCATATGCTAATTTGTTCCTGGGGCTGTGGGAAAGAGAGATTGTCCATAATACTCCTGGATACGATGCCGCACTCCTTTGGTCTAGGTATATAGACAATGTATTCTTCCTATGGCAGGATTCTATTCCAGCCCTGGAAGACTTCATGGCCCGTCTGAACACCAACGAACGCAATATTAAACTCACCTGGAAATATAGTCAAACTAATGTTGAGTTTTTAGACATCATGATCACGAAGGGTCCTGATGGATTTTTGTCTACCAACCTCTTTAGGAAGACCTCGGCTGTCAATTCCCTTCTCCACGCCTCCTCTGCACATCACCCGAATACTATTCGGGCAATACCCACAGGGCAATTTTAAGGAACACGCAGGATCTGCTCCAATGACTGAGCATTTTGAACAGCAGGCATCTGTTTTGACACAGAGATTCCTCGAAAGAGGATATCAATCTGATATGATCCAGCAAGGTTACGAGAGAGCCAAAAAAACAACAAGAGATTCCCTGCTGGTAAATAAAATTAAAGCAAAAGACAACAGGGACCTAGGTGTTAGATTTATCACCCCATTTAACAATAAATGGCGGTTTATTCAAAGTATTTTGCGCAGGCATTGGCCGGTGTTACAAACAGATGGGGATCTGGCAGTGTGCCTTACTCCATATCCCCAAATCACATGGAGGAGGTTACGCAATTTACGGGACATTCTGACCAAGAGTCATTATGTACCTCAAACAGCAGGAGGTATATTTGGTAGTAAGGGTCCTAGATGGGGGTCATTCTCTTGTGGATCATGCGCTGCATGTAAATATATGGTGCGCTCTACTGCCTTCTCGGATTCCTCTGGGAAAAAGAATTTTAAGATTGTACACAATATTAACTGCAATACAGAGGCAGTGATATACTTGATCACATGCCCATGCAATCTTTTCTATATTGGTATGACCACCAGGGCCCTTAAGGTTCGGGTGTTGGAACATATCAGCAAGATTCATGCAGCCCTAGAGACACCTGAGAAAGAATGGGAAACATTACAAGCGGTTCCACGGCATTTCCGTAGATTCCATAGGTCTGATCCGCGGGGCCTTACAGTAAGAGGTATTGACAGAGTCAATTTAGGATCTAGGGGTGGCAATGTCAAACTGGCCTCACTCCGTAGAGAAACCAGATGGATAGTTATCTTGGACACGGTTGCCCCACATGGCCTGAATGAGTCTAATAGCTTCTCCTCCTTCCTATAAGAACAGCGTGAATTTTAATCAGCAGGGTATAATAAGTTTTATATTTTGTATTTTTCTATTCTTCATTATAATATCTCTTCCTTTCTTTCTTTCTTTCTTTCTTTGAGATTTACTATTTCTTTACATCTGGGATATGGTGGCGATGGATCCATTAAGCTATCAGGTGAAGACATGTTCGGTATGAACCTACGACTCGAAAAGAACATCAAACAACATGTAAAGGGGAAAATGTATTATCACATGAAGAAATACCGAGAAGGTGTGGACTGTCCATATCAGTATTGGGGTTATTTTCCTATCCATGATGTTTTGATCGATTGGGGACTGTTCTTACATATACCATTTGCCCCTTGTCTCTTTTTCATGTGAGGTTGGTCTGGAGTGCCTCGGTCGACCCCATGGGCGGCCTTTGCCGCCGGTGGGGCCGAACTGGACACTCTGGCCCTATACCCTTAAATTCTTTGCACTGATTGCCCCTGTATTACAACCTTACAACATCGAAGTGGTCGGGCTTTGTTATTGTATATAGCATTGATTTGCAACTTATTTCTAGGTAAGGTTGGTCGTGATTGCCTCAGTCGACCCCACGGGCGGCCTTTGCCGCCGGTCGGGACGCCCCTTGGCACTCTCGCCCTGCATCCCTTATTGTTTAAGACAATTTATGCGGGTGGTGCGCACCCAATAGCATCTAGTGTGGATATGTGTGTCACAGCCTTTACTATGATTCTTGCTGTGATGCATTACCATATTATCACCAATTTCGCATCAGTATGGTGCATTTACTATTCATTTGAGATAAATGATCTTTTATAATATTATCTTATATATTATATGCACTGGCACATGGATTATGCACCTGGTGAGATATTAGGAGTATCATGTAATTAGGTCTCAGTATAAATCTGAGTAAAACATTAAGCATGATATTTATCACTTATTAATTATTACAGCATTTTCTTTCAAAATGTCTCTTATGATGTGCTTTTATATATACAGATAATGTTTTGGTCACCCATTTTTTACTAATTCCCCTATGGGATCACTTTTTATGGTTAATTCTGTATTGTATTAACACATGATTATAGGATCGAGGGGACAATTTTTTCTGTTGCGCTGCTGGATCTTTACCCCATGGGTGTAGCGGTGTTTGCAGGGAATCACAGACCTAATATGGATGTTCCCTATATACTATTAATTAATTTTTCCGATCGGTACTATTTATACAATATGAGATCTGGAGTCCACTTCACAGTCCTCCTGAACAGGATCCACCGGCAGGTGTTTTTGCGGTTCACCTGCATTCCACAGGGTCGCGGATCACACATGCGCTGCACGGCGTCATCTCAAAATGCTCCATGACGTCTGTATGCGCCGCGCATGCGCGGTATGCAGACGGGGACGCGCTGAGAGATGGCTCCGTGGAACATGGTGTTTTCGCGCCCATTCCATCAGGTCACAGGTGTCCGCAACCCAGGTAAATTCCTTTTTCCCAGACTATATATACCCTGCCACTCTATTACTTAGTACCTCCTGACGAAGCCGTGAGGTGAAACGCGCGTCGAGGTCCTGCGCTTAGGGTTCAGTATCCTCCTGCATTCATCATGGCTTCAGGTACGTCCTGCGTATAGCATTGCTCTATATTCATATATGGTTTTTCACCACATCCATATTAGGCCTTTTTTGATACCTTTCAAAATATTGCTATACCTTGGGATTCAGCGGTAGACTAGACTTGAGTTATTATTTTTTGCATTATATCTGTCTGTCTTGATCGCTTATGACTCCTGGACGTTGTGGTACTATTCACGGACATCCAGTTACAATTGTCTTCTATCCTTGATTATATAGCCCTGACCGGGACATTTTTGCTATATAGACCTGGCTGTCCGTGACTTGGTACCACTTTTTCCTGTGTGCCATCTATGCTCATTGTCGCATGGATACAGATGTATATGCAGTTGTGTATACTGCCCTTCGCTTCTCTGTATTCTGTTTACCATCCTGCCCTTTTCCCATATTTTATACTTGAGAATAAAGTGATATTTTTGTATACTATCTCCACTTGCTTTCTTTTTGCTATGCTGTATGCTGTACAGGTGGAATGTTTTGCTGTCTAGGTTTGACAGAGAGGTGTTTTGTAGGTTTACTAGATGCTCCTATCTAACCTGGAAACTACACCATTCTTTGTGCAGTTACTTTACTAGATATATAGGAACTAAGATGACATATGGTTCAATGAGAGTAATGACTGGGATATAACAATTCCAGGGTTTTCTCTATATAGGAAAGACAGAGAATGCAAGAAAGGGGGAGGGGTGGCCCTGTACGTGAAAGGTAGCATAAAATCAAATTTAATACAAGTTGGCAAGACCAATTTAGAGTCAGTTTGGGTTACGTTGCAGCTTGATAATCATAAGGTAACTCGTGTAGGTGTGATATATAGACCACCTAGCCAAGTCAAAGAATTAGATGATCTACTAGTTGAGGAAATAGCTAAAATGACAATGAAAGGGGAAGTTATCATTATGGGAGACTTTAATCTTCCTGGTGTAAACTGGAAAACCAAAATAGCTAATTCTGCCAGGGGTACAGATATTCTAAATTCCCTACTGGGATTATCTTTACAGCAAGTAGTTGAGGAGCCAACCCGGAAGGAGGCCATTTTAGATTTAGTATTCACAAATGGTGGTATCTGATATTACTGTAGGGGAAAGCTTGGGATCTAGTGATCACCAGTCAGTGTGGTTTTCTATAAGTACAGTGAATGGACTACTTAAAAGTGACACTATTGAAGGCAACAAATAATTGCATTAGGCTTGTCGGTAAAAGCAAAAAAAAAAAAGAGACTACTGTGGTACTCAGCAGAAGTGGCCAAAATCATTAAAAGCAAAAATATAGCATTTAGTAATTATAAAAAAAAAAGGAGGCTGACAGGGAAATTTATAAGATTAGGCAGAGAGAGGCCAAACAAGTTATAAGAGCTTCTAAATCACAGGCAGAAGAGAAATTAGCTCAGTCAGTGAAAAAAGGCGATAAGACATTCTTCAGATACATAAATGAAGAAAGGAAACTAAAACAAGGAATTACCTAATTAAAAACAAAAGAAGGAAGGTATATGGAAGAAGATAAAGAACTATCTGACTGCCTCAATGAATACTTATGTTCAGTTTTTACAAAGGAAAATGATGGAAAAGGACCTCAAATAGGAAGAAAGACTAATGAATATTTTGATGCATGTGTCTTTACATAGGAAGAGGTTCTAAGTCAGCTGTCTAAAATTAATACAAATAAGTCACAGGGGCCTGATGGGATACACCCAAAGCTATTAACCACTTCAACCCCGCTAGCTAAAACCCCCTTAATGACAAGGCCACTTTTTACACTTCTGCACTACACTACTTTCACCGTTTATTGCTCGGTCAAGCAACTTACCACCCAAATGAATTTTACCTCCTTTTCTTCTCACTAATAGAGCTTTCATTTGGTGGTATTTCATTGCTGCTGACATTTTTACTTTTTTTGTTGAGAGAAATATCTTGGTCAAATGCCAACTTTGTATAAAAAAATGGGAAAAGTTGTCTTTTGCCGAGATATTTCTCCCACCCAGCATGGGTATATGTAAAATGACACCCCAAAACACATTCCCCAACTTCTCCTGAGTACGGCGATACCAGATGTGTGACACTTTTTTGCAACCAAGGTGGGCAAAGGGGCACATATTCCAAAGTGCACCTTTCGGATTTCGCAGGCCATTTTTTACACATTTTGATTGCAAGGTACTTCTCACGCATTTGGGCCCCTAGAATGCCAGGGCAGTATAACTACGCCACAAGTGACACCATTTTGGAAAGAAGACACCAAGGTATTCCGTGAGGGGCATGGCGAGTTCCTAGAATTTTTTATTTTTTGTCACAAGTTAGCGGAAAATTATGATTTTTTTTTTTTTTCTTACAAAGTCTCATATTCCGCTAACTTGTGACAAAAAATAAAAACTTCCATGAACTCACTATGCCCATCACAAAATACCTTGGGGTGTCTTCTTTCCAAAATGGGGTCACTTGTGGGGTAGTTATACTGCCCTGGCATTCTAGGGGCCCAAATGCGTGAGAAGTACTTTGCAATCAAAATGTGTAAAGAATGGCCTGCGAAATCCGAAAGGTGCACTTTGGAATATGTGCCCCTTTGCCCAGCTTGGCTGCAAAAAAGTGTCACACATGTGGTATCGCCATACTCAGGAGAAGTTGGGGAATGTGTTTTGGGGTGTCATTTTACATATACCCATGCTGGGTGAGAGAAATATCTTGGCAAAAGACAACTTTTCCCATTTTTTTTATACAAAGTTGGCATTTGACCAAGATATTTATCTCACCCAGCATGGGTATATGTAAAATTACACCCCAAAACACATTCCCCAACTTCTCCTGAGTACGGCGATACCAGATGTGTGACACTTTTTTGCAGACTAGATGCACAAAGCGGTCCAAATTCCTTTTAGGAGGGCATTTTTAGACATTTGGATCCCAGACTTCTTCTCACGCTTTAGGGCCCCTAAAATTCCAGGGCAGTATAAATACCCCACATGTGACCCCATTTTGGAAAGAAGATACCCCAAGGTATTCAATGAGGGGCATGGCGAGTTCATAGAATTTAAATTTTTTTGCATAAGTTAGCGGAAATTTTTTTTTTTTTTGTTTTTTCTCACAAAGTCTCACTTTCCGCTAACTTGGGACAAAAATTTAAATCTTTCATGGACTCAATATGCCCCTCACGGAATACCTTGAGGTGTCTTCTTTCCTGAAATGGGGTCACATGTGGGGTATTTATACTGCCCTGGCTTTTTAGGGGCCCTAAAGCGTGAGAAGAAGTCTGGAATATAAATGTCTAAAAAATTTTACGCATTTGGATTCCGTGAGGGGTATGGTGAGTTCATGTGAGATTTTATTTTTTGACACAAGTTAGTGCAATATGAGACTTTGTAAGAAAAAACTAACAAAAAATAATAATATTTCCGCTAACTTGGGCCAAAAAAATGTCTGAATGGAGCCTTACAGGGGGGGGTGATCAATGACAGGGGGGTGATCAGGGAGTCTATATGGGGTGATCACCCCCCTGTCATTGATCACCCCTCCTGTAAGGCTCCATTCAGACGTCCGCATGTGTTTTGCGGATCCGATCCATGTATCCATGTATCCGTAAAAATCATACGGTCGTCTGAATAGGAGCCTTACAGGGGGGTGATCAATTACAGGGGGGTGATCAATGACAGGGGGTGATCAGGGAGTGTATATGGGTGATCACCCCTCTGTCATTAATCACCCTCCTGTAAGGCTCCATTCAGACGTCCGCATGTGTTTTGCGGATCCGATCCATGTATCCATGGATCCGTAAAAATCATACGGACGTCTGAATGGAGCCATACAGGGGGGTGATCAATGACAGGGGGGTGATCAATGACAGGGAAGTGATCAGGAAGTCTATATGCGTGATCACCCCCCTTGTCATTGATCACCCCCCTGTAAGGCTCCATTCAGACGTCCGCATGTGTTTTGCGGATCCGATCCATGTATCCGTGGATCCGTAAAAATCATACGGTCGTCTGAATGGAGCCTTACAGGGGGGTGATCAATGACAGGGGGGTGATCAGGGAGTCTGTATGGGGTGATCAGGGGTGATCAGTGGTTCATAAAGGGTTAATAAGTGACAGGGGGGGTGTAGTGTAGTGTAGTGGTGTTTGGTGCTACTTTACTGAGCTGCCTGAGTCCTCTGGTGGTCGATCCAAACAAAAGGGACCACCAGAGGACCAGGTAGCAGGTATATTAGATGCTGTTATCAAAACAGCGTCTAATATACCTGTTAGGGGTTAAAAAAATCACATCTCCAGCCTGCCAGCAAGCGATCGCCACTGGCAGGCTGGAGATCCACTCGCTGACCTTCCGTTCCTGTGAGCGCACGCGCCTGAGTGCGCGCGTTCACAGGAAATCTCGGCCCTCGCGGGAGGACGCATATATGCGTCCACCCAGAAGAGCAGGGCCGCCGCCAGGATGCAATCCTGCGTACGGCGGTCCTGAGGAGGTTAAAAGAGCTCAGCGGTGAACTAGCAAAACCATTAACAGATTTATTTAACCAATCACTGGTAACAGGAGTCATTCCAAAAGATTGGAAATGAGCAAATGTTGTGCCCAAAAAAAGGTAGTAGGGAGGAATCGGGAGACTATAGGCCAGTAAGCCTGACATCAATAGTGGGGAAATTAATGGAAACCATACTTAGGGAGAGGATTGTGGAACATCTAAAATCCCATGGATTGAAAGATGAAAAACAGCATTGGTTTACTTCAGCGAGATCATGTCAAACTAATCTTATTGATTTTTTTGATTGGGTGACTAAAATAATAGATGGAGGAGGTGCAGAAGACATCGCTTATCTGCTTATCTAGACTTTAGTAAGGCTTTTGATACTGTCCCACATAGAAGGCTTATCAATAAATTGTAGTCTTTGTGCTTGGACTCCCATATTGTTGAATGGATTAGAAAGTGGCTGAGGGACAAACAACAGAGGGTTGTAGTCAATGGAGTATATTCAGACCATGGTCTTGTTACCAGTGGGGTATCTCAGGGATCTGTTCTGGGACCCATATTGTTTAATATCTTTATCAGCAAAATTTCAGAAGGCCTCGATGGTAAGGTGTGTCTTTTTGCTGATGACGCAAAGATTTGTAACAGGGTTGATGTTCCTGGAGGGATACACCAAATGGAAAAGGATTTAGCAAAACTAGAGGAATGGTCAAAAATCTGACAACTAAAATTTAATGTTGATAAGTGCAAGATAATGCACCTGGGGCAAAAACAAAACAAAAACAAGAGCAGAATATAAAATCAGTGATACAGTCCTAACCTCAGTATCTGAGGAAAGGGATTTAGGGGTCATTATTTCAGAAGACTTTAAAGATAGACAGACAATGTCATAGAGCAGCAGGAAATGCTAGCAGAATGCTGGGGTGTATAGGGAGAGGCATTACCAGTAGAAAGAGGGAGGTGCTCATGCCACTCTACAGAGCACTAGTACTGGAGACCATATCTCCAGAAGGATATTGATACTTTGGAGAGAGTTCAGAGAAGAGCTACTAAACTAGTACATGGATTGCAGGATAAAACTTACCAGTAAAGATTAAAGGACCTTAACATGTATAGCTTGGAAGAAAGACGAGACCGAGGGGATATGATAGAAACTTTTAAATACATAAAGAGAATCAACTCGGTAAAAGAGGAAAGGATATTTAAAAGAAGAAAAACTGCTACAAGAGGACATAGTTTTAAATTAGAGGGGCAAAGGTTTAAAAGTAATATCAGGAAGTATTACTTTACTGAGAGAGTAGTGGATGCATGGAATAGCCTTCCTGCAGAAGTGGCAGCTGCATATCAGTGAAGGAGTTTAAGCATGCATGGGATAGGCATAAGGCCATTCTCCATATAAGATTGGGCCAGGGGCTATCCATAGGATTCAGATATATTGGGCAGACTAGATGGGCCAAATGGTTCTTATCGGCCGACACATTCTATGTTTCTATGTTTCTATCATCACAGGTCCTTTAGCTTTCTCCACTGATGATAGGGATAATATTCTGGAGCTGGACAATAATTAATGTGATTAGGGGCTGGGGTATTTGGAAATGAAACTAGCATCTGCCAATCGACTGAGGTTCTTACCCTTTTTGGCTCTCAACCCCTGTGCTATTAATCCTGAAGTTCTTACTCTTTTTTGGCTCTCAACCCCTGTGCTATTAATCCTTTTTCTGATTCCTAATTGATGATGATCTTGATTCTTGGCATTGGTCTTGTTATTAGAGATTGCTCCTGCCTTGTCATTTAGATTGTTCGCTTGATACCTATTGTTCTACTCCTTACACTGACCCTTGGCCTAATTCTTGACTACTGCTATATTACCCATACTGCTGCCAGACCACAACTTGGGCATGTTCCACAACTTTGCGCCAATTGGATTAAGGCTTTGGATTTTTTTAAAAACATATCTTCAGTATGTGGCTATAACATGGGGAAATCATTAAAATAGTCAAGAACGTCAGGTGCTAAAAAATATATTTCAAGTTTGGCCAACATTTTGTTGTGGAGGTGGTCCTTTCCCACTGCCGATCCTCTTATGCTACTGGGCACTGGTGCCTCCTTGCTCACCTGCTCCATAGCTGCAGGGCTTCTGCGGTTGAGTCTTGCTGATGTCTAACTTTTCCTGCCCGGTAGTCCTGACTGCCGGGGTAGCGTTACTCCTTTCACGCATTCTGAGGCATGCTTTCTCTCTCTGCCCATAAGGCATGCAGACACACTTTCTCCGGTTCTTAAAGGGCCAGTGTTTGCATGGTAATCTTCTACAGCCAATGACTGGTTACTCTAAGGTACTTTAGCTATCTTCCACTGTGGGAAGGTGACCGAGCTAGTTGCTAGTTTCCTGCTAAAGTGTGCTATGTTTGTTTCCCTGTTCTGTATACCTGACCTCCACCTATTCTCTGTTCTGACCCTGAGCTCACCCACCCTGATCTAATCCTGGTTATTGGATTGCACATACTCTGCCTGCCCTGACCTCAGCTTGTCCCTGACTATAGTTGTTGCCTGACCTCTAGGTGCCCTGCACCTGAACCCTGTTAGATAGCAGTCACTTGAACTAAGGCTACTCCAAGTAGCAGCCTGGTGGTTCCCACACAGTGAAGTCCAGATCCCTGTATAGGTTTAAAGGTTAAATACCTAGGGCGCCACTTAGATAACACCCTTAAGCCTCATTCACACGTCGGTGTTTTCCCATCAGTGATTGTGAGCCAAAACCAGGATTGGAGCCTCCACAGACATAAGGTATAAGGGAAAGATCTGCACCTGTCCTGTATTTAGAGCCGCACATGGTTTTGGCTCAAAATCACTGATGGAAATCACTGACCGAACACTGACGTGTGAATGAGGCTTTAGGAGTAGCCCCAAGCCAAATCTGTTCAAGTGACAGTGTATCCACAAACGTTTGATGTCCAGCTTAGCAAGTGTGGTACTGAACCAGCACTAGGAAGATGGCCCATTATGATTTTCCCTACAGGCCCCTCTTCTCCATGAAAACTCCTGGTGGCAAGAGTGAAGAATCTCAATATCTTTGGCTATTTGTTTATGATTTTATTGATCATGTTGTTTTTTTCTGACGTAATCCAAATCACAGCCGACAAACAAAGTAATATTCAGAAAGGTACGTTCAAATTATCTTTTCCAACCATTATTATGATTCCCGTCTAATGAGGATTGCCAGATTATGTACAATTAAAACCTCTGCCCCTGAGGCTACAGCAGTCAATTACAAGCAAGTTGTGAATCAATATATATTGCTCGACACAAAGGGCACATGAGAGTCCACGACCTGCAAAGACCAGACTTCAACTCACTCTGCAAGTAAGACGAATCGAGAGCTGGTGAGACTGTATTATATCTGACTATAAAATAACCTGAAATACACATAGGTAGTATAGTAACGCATGATGATTCTTATAGTGAGGGATATTTATAGTCTATAAAAGCCACAATTATAATTAGGCTGCACATGAAATGTAGAATATTCATTGGTAGGACACACAAGAGGCTTCAGCACTCTGCAGACATGACTGTATGGGCTATAAATGCTATAATCCCTACATAAAAGAGGCACTTCACAAATATCTTGCTCAAGCTAAATACTCAAAATGACCTTTCATAGATAGAATCCTATAAGCAGCCACAGCATGCACACAGCGGCGCGATTGTTTTGTTTTATAGGATCTGCTGACTTCTTTTTTATCATTATACATTTCTGCAGGTAGTTATTTTTACCTTAGTATTATTATTATTATTTATTATTAAAGTGCCATTCATCCCCTGGCGCTGTACATATGATAAGCGGTGCACATACATAATACAGACAATTGCACTAAGCATGAACAAGACGAGTTACAAACTGGTACAGAAGGAGAGAGGGCACCGCCCGTGAGGGCTTACAATCTACATTGGAAGAAGGACACAGTAGGTGCGGGTGAAGCGGTCATGGCGGTATAGAGGCAGCAGGGTCGCTGGTTGTAGGCTTGTCTGAAGAGGCAGGCTTTAAGATTTCTTTTGAAGGATTCCACTGTAGGTGAGAGTCTGATATGTTGGGGTAGCGAGTTCCAGAGTCCGGGGGCTGCACGGGAGAAATCTTGGAGGCGATTGTGGTAATTGTAGTATTGTATATTTTATCCTGTTTGTAACCGTTCATACGCCTTTTACGACAGTCATAAACGGCTTTAACTTCTTAAGAAAAACATTTTTTTTCTTTTTGTATTTTTATTTCCTCACTGCTTTCCATTCACATAGTCCTAAAGGGGCATATTTTTTTTGCAGGTGAAGTCTTATTGTTTTACTAGAACCATTCAATCTACTATATCTTGTATTGGAAAAAGGGCTGAAATTGAAAAACAAAAAACACAATTCGGCCACAGTTTTTTTGGCTTTTGTTATTACGGTGTTGACCATGCTAAAAAAAAATATGACATTACTTTTTTATTCTGCAGCTCTTTATAATGTTTTTTATTATGTTTTAATACTCGTAGAAAAAAATTTGAAACCTTTCAAAACATTAAAATTTTAAGCCATAACTTTATAGTACATCCTAATGCAGAGGTGGTTCAGGGCTTGCTTTTCGAAGGGCAAGATGCATTTTTTGTTGGTACCATTTTGGGGTTCATATGACTTTTTATTACATTTTTTAAGAGGGAACAAAGTGAGCAAAAAACTGTGAATCACATATTTTTATTCCTATTGCAGGAAAAATATTAATAATTTTTATTTTTAGTAGTTTTTATTTGTAAAATTTGGAAAGAAGGTGATTTCAATTTAGTATTTTTGTTTCATATATATATATATATATATATTTTTTTTTTTATTCATTATTTTTTTATTTACTGGTATTTTTAGTCCTCTGAGGTGACTTGAGCATGTGATCTTTTTATACCATAGACTGCAATAGAATACTATGCCAGTCTATGGGATTTTTACTGGCTGTCATGATTAGCTTACGATGACTGGCCTGGGATCCTTCACAAGACCCCAGGCTGTCATATCAATGGGGGACAGAGGGAGCCTGCTCAGATGGTGGAGTCGTTATAGAGGGATTAAATGACTGGGATTGAAATTATCTCGGATCCTGATCTTTGCAGCTGGGTAACTGCTGTATTATAGAGCAAGCTCAGCTAATGAGCCCACCCATACATTCCCTGCACACAAATGCATTCTGAGGATAAACCTACACATATGCTTTTTTAAGGTTCTGCAGGTTTCACCTGGCACTGATATCTTGTGCCGGATGAAGCATGTGACCATCGTTATAATAACTGCTGGCCCCTGTCCGAAGGGCTGAGATCGGAAAAAGCTCAAATCCATCTATTTAACCCCTTAGATCCAGAGGCCAGTAGAAACTGTAGCATTTGAGTGGTTTTAGAGGGAGGGGGCTCCCTCTGCCAACCCCCTCTCCCCCCCCCCCCACTAATGTGACTGAAGGGTGCCAATGGCTTTGCATAATAGCTGGGGGTCTTACTGAAAGCCCCCATGGTTTTCCTTCTGAAATATGAGATAGATAGATAAATAGATAGAAAGATAGATAGATCATAGATAGATAGATAGATACTATAGAGAGATAGATATGAGATAAATAATAGATAAATGGAGACAATAGTTAACAGTGTACATTCTTAGAATGATGATGTTCTATTAAGCTCCTAATTTTGACTTTTTCAGATACAGACTACTTGTTCAAGGTCTTCTTCTCGGCATGTTGCTGGGGTTGTATTTTTTCAATCTCTTGGCTTTGGTTTCATTTGGACAATCTCTTCCATGTAGTCTTCCTGACAAACGAGAGACGGCATTTGTACGGAATGGAGATCTTATTATTGGAGGACATTTCGCAATGCACACTTCCTACAAACAGTCCCCCTACTCATTTACAACGAAAGAACGTCAGATTACCTGCGATTCGTGAGTGTTTAGTGTATTGTTTCTGAACTAAGCACACACGAAATCTACTAAATTATCTGTCTTTTGTAGCCTTTTCCAGTTTTGTTCATCCATCTTTGTTCTGAGATCTTCTGAAAGGTGTATACATCAAGGGATGGTTCACACTAATAAAACATATAAATGTTCTCCTCTTATCTTGCAGATTCAGCACTGTATCCTATACGTGGCTTCAAGCAATGGTTTATGCAATTGAGGAGATCAATGCTAATGATCTTCTGCTCCCTAACATCACTTTGGGCTTCCAGTTGTTTGATAACTGTGCACACTTATCCCGTGCTCTTTTGGAGACATTTATTGCCCTGACAGGAGAAGACAAGGCCATTCCAAATTATCAGTGTCATAAGAAGGTGCCTCTTGCCATCATTGGTGACCCTTTATCACTTTTCTCCATGGCAATGGCTGCTATATTGGGTGTCTATGGATATCCTCAGGTGTGGACCACATGTCAAATCAATAATGCACTCATATATTTAAATCTATTCATTGGATATGGGGTTATGTTTTTGACATAACCAAAGGAAGTTTGAAGGGGGTAAAAGGGAAACTTCCAGATTTGAGTGACTTGCCTATTGTAAGCATGGACATAAGATGCACAGATTATCCATGAAATCTATTTCTTAAATTGTTTTTGGATAGACCTTCATGACTTCTGTTTTTTTTTTGCTAAACCTGGAGCAGGGCCCCCGACTTACCATGTGCCATTTGAAATACTAGTGTCTTCCACTGGCAAATGGCTATTAGGCCTCCCTCAGACATCCTGCCTCAATTTCATCAACTGTACCTTTTTACCCTTTGTAGCTACTCTCCTAGAGAAATTCCTCCATGTTTCCCTTGTATTCGTTCTGATAAATCTCTCTCAATATGAAAATCCAACTTCACTACATCATGAGATTAGTAGTTGAAGCCAATTTTTACTTCGACTCACCTGTGCTAAATAGAAGTTGCTGAACTAAACCTATTGGGTGGTCATGTATTATAAAAATATACACTGATGAGCAAAAAGGTAAATGCTTTGAACTTTTGACTTTCAGGCTCCATATGTCATCATCCACTACAACTTCAATATTGTCATAAGAAGCATCGGCTTGAGTTTACAAAAAGGTGCGAAAAGTGGGCAGTGGAAACAGGTGATTTGGAGCAATGAGACCGAACTCAATAGACTGGGCTCTGATGGGTGCAAATGGGTCTAGGAGAAACAAGGAAAAAGGGGCTAATGGATTAAGAAATTGAAGGAACTGTCAAGTTCGGTGGAGAAAGCCTGATGATATGGGGTTTTTTCACAGCCAAAGGTGTTGGATACTTGACCAGGATCTATAGTGGTCTCAATGCTGAGCTTTATGTGAGTATCCTACAAGACAAGTTACTTTGTACTCTTAAGTACTATGGGTATGAAAAGGACAACATAGTGTTCCAGCAGGACAACGAACCGAAGCATACGTCAAGATTGGCGATTAAATGGTTTAATGACAATGAAGTAGAGGTTCTGGATTGGATGCCATAGTCCCCAGACCTCAACCCAATCGAACACTTGTGGGGAGAGTTGAAGAAAAACCTTTATTAGTACCCAAGTGAGTCAACCAGTATGTACCAACATTGGAAACGTGTAGATGAGACCTGGGAACAGATTTCAGCTGAGGCATGCTTGAATCTGATCGACAGTATGCCCAGAAGGATTCAGGAAGTATTAAAAGCCAAAGGTGGATTTACAAGATACTAACAAAATAATAAAAATCAAAATTTAGAGTTTTAGGAAAAAAACTGTAACAATGCAGTTACATAACAAGAACCTGCATAACTAATCAAATGCTAAATAGTTTCAAGTTCAATTTCTGTATGAGATAGCCAAGATGATTGTCTATAGAATGATGGTAGTCTCATGTTCGAATCTGTAGTGGATGGTGAGCAAAGCCTGAAAGTCAAAAGTTCAAAACATTGTTACCCTTTTGCTAGTAAGTGTATGTCCAAGCTTAGATTTTTTTTTTTTATATTATGGATTGCAACCACAGATTTGCACTTTACTTTTGTCAGTACTCAGTTACCCCAGTTTTAAAAACAGACATAACTGAGATTTAGGGTAAAAAGGATGACTATCTGTTTTTGCATATTTTGATTAATACTGTCCTTATTTTTGTACTATTTTCGTTTCAGGTCAGCTACGCTGCATCCATACACTCATTGAGTGATCGTTTCTTATATCCAACATTTTTTCGTACTGTTCCTAGTGATGACAAACAGTCAAAAGCTTTGGTCAAATTGATCTCTTTTATGGGTTGGAAATGGGTTGGATTGCTATCTCTCAATAATGAATATGGAATTTTAGGGTCACAAATCCTTAAAGAGGAACTGCAGAAGTTGGATGTGTGCATCGCTTACCATGAGACATTTGGGCAAGGGACTTCTTTAGCAAAACTTCAGGCCATATCAAAAACTATCATTCAGTCCTCAGCAAAGGTTATCATCCTGTTCTCCAGGGACCCTGAGATCAACCAGCTGATGGAATTGCTTTTAGAGCGTAAGGATGTGGAGAGAATCTGGCTCGCTAGTAACGGCTGGTCAAACTCACCAATGTTGTCTATATCAAAATACAGTCACCTATTAGCTGGTACTATTGGCTTTATATTACATGAAGTAAATATGCCGGGGTTTAAAGAATATTTACTGAGACTCAGACCATCTGCCTTGCTCCCTCAAGACATTTTCATAGAAAAGTTTTGGGAGCTGGTTCTAGGTTGCCGTTGGCAAAGTGGTGGTTCTAGTGGAGATAATAGGACTCTGTGGTGCACTGGAGAGGAGAAACTGAAATCGTACAAGAACAGCCAGTATGGCTCCTATAACGATGACTTCAGGGGGCAATATTTAGTATACAACGCAGTATACTCAGTAGCTCATGCTGTCCATAATGTAATCTTTCCCTATGCTCTGCATCAGAAGTCCACCACATGTGAAAAATGTAGAGACCTGACCAACATAAAGCCATGGCAGGTAAAGTTTATTTTCAGATTGTATGCTTTTATTTAAAATCAACTTTTTATATGTTTATATTAATAGTGATAATGATGGTAACCCATCTAATTACTCTTGATGACACATTCCTTCCAGTACTCAATAGAATAATGACTGTTGTAAAGCATTCTTTTGTCAATTTCTGTGTGTACTTCAAATTTATTTTTAATATTTTTTATCAATTAACAAAATGCAAAGTGGATGAATAAGAACAATCTAAATCCAATCAATATTTGGTGTAACTATCCTTTGCCTTCAGCATCACTTCTTCTAGGTATACTTGCACAGAATTTTTGAAGGAACTCTGCAGGCCTGTGTTTTCTTGGAATACTAAACATCTCCTGTGGTTGTAGGATTGTTCTAGTTATTCTATCTCTTCATGTAATACAGACTTGATGGCTACCATTTTATCGCTTCCAGGAGAGTTTTAGGTGGCTGCCTAAAACGTTTGCACAGTACTGTATTTGGAGATGAGCACAGGTGAAATTTCACCCATGGAAGTCATAGCTGTGGAAGTCATTTGTTTAACTTGTAATCTTTACCAAATTTAAAAAAACATGGAACCTATCTATTCTCTAGGTTTTCCACCACTTGAAGCATGTCTATTTCAAAAATCGGATGGGAGAAGAGATGTTCTTCGATGCCAATGGAAACCCTCCAACTGACTATGACCTTCTAAACTGGCATAAGAACTCAGATGGTGTTATTTACTTTGAGACAGTGGGTCGGTACAATTTACGCCAAGCTGAAGAAAATGAATTGACTATCAATATCACAACTATCAGGTGGATCACAGGTGGCAGCGAGGTACCATGTCATATTTACTGTTAGAGGACTATGTACATAAGAACACCATAACTTTATAATGTAAAATTTTCTTACTATCTCTAGGTCCCCAGATCAGTATGCAGCGAAAGCTGCTCTCCAGGATTCCGCAAAGCTGCTCAAAAAGGGCAACCGGTGTGTTGTTATGACTGTATTCCTTGTTCAGAGGGTGAAATATCCAACCAAACAGGTATATTCAGATATATGGTCCTTGCCAAACTCAACCAAAGCTCTCAACTGGTGTCTTTAATTAACTAAAACCTAATATCAACCATTTAACCCCCATACAAACCCTTAAGTACCACTTTTGTAGATTATTGTAGAGTATTCTCAATTATTCTAAACCAAGTACCTCAAAGGCTACAATCTGATTTCATTATTTATTTTTTTATTGCTAAATGCACATATTGTGCTGAGGTTATTAGTACTGCATTATCGTAATGGGGCTGATGTGCATCTGCTGTCACTTGAACAGATTTTACTAAGGGCGACTACTAAGAGCGTTTTTTAAGTGGCATACAAGATCCTCACCCTTTAAGCATTATACAGGGATCTAGACTCCACTGCAGTGAACCACCAGTGGATCAGGCGAAACCATAGTCACTCATAGTATGAGGTTAGGGGATTACAAAAAACATGGTAAACAGTTAAAGGCCAGGAAAGGCAGCTCAGGGTCAGAATTGAGAAAGGGCAGTGGTCTGGTCAGGTGGCGAAGGGTCAATGTAAGAAGTCAGTCAGATGTTGGTATATTAAACAGGTAGACGTAAATCACCGGCAGTGATGGGCTGGCTTTAGCGCTGCTCTAGCCAGTAAAACGGCTAGGGCAGCACTAAAGCCCGCCTATCAGAGCCGGTTCACTTCACTGAACCCACTGACTGGCAGAAGCCTCCGCTGTGTGCTATTGTAAACAAAAGAGCCTTTGCCCTGCGCGATTTAGCGCAGCGCAAAGGAGAGCATCAGAGCATGAACTGCTCTGATGCTCAAGTCATGGTGGGTTGCAAAGGTGAAAATAGAGGTTTGTCTGGGTTCAGCTCTAAACCCAGACAACCTCTTTAAGCTGGTCATACACAATTATTGGGTATTGGCCAAACCCATTTTATCTTATGGGATTGGCCGACCATCTAATGTATTTGGTGGTGTTCTGTCCTATACACTTCCCACCAAAGCCTTCTGTTCAACACCTCTTCAATGCAGGCTTAGCAGCCCACCATAAGACAAATCTCCTCATTCTGTCCTTAAAAAAAAAAATACATTTAGTTCCCCCACCTCGAAACTATTCAAATTTGTCTCCAATTATCCCCAACTTGGGGATTTCAGAGAATCAATCAATTTGGACGAAATGCACTCAAAATGGCATCCTTTAGTTTACAGATTGTTTACAGACAGCACAGCAGGACAGGAAAGATGAAGAAGGATCACATAACCCTTGGCAGTGCCCTGACTGGCATTGTTGCCAATGATGCCTTGCAGTCAGCCTCAGCCAATCAGGAGCGATAAAACTGAGTTATGCAATAGGCACTAGTTATGATCCCTCCAAAATTGTCCTTCAAAACATGACATTTATGAGAATAAATGGATCTGTGAGGATTCTCACACAACTCCACTGATGCCAGTAAATAGATCTGCCATTACTGACAGTGGGTACTGGTGATTTATCACTGGCCCAATAATTCCTATGCTGCTGTTTGCCTGCCCATCGTGTCCCATACTGTACTGCTGTCAATGCAGCCTACTGCTGCCCCTGCAGCCACAACTATTACCCCTATGTAGATACACATCTCCTGCCTTGTTCATACTTCATATTGTACAGATACTACTGCCTCTTCCTCCACTACTACCCATACACAGTCACACATTTCCTACTTTGTGCATACTCCATAATGTACTGCTACTAGTGCCCCTTCTTCCACTGTGACTACCCATACACAGTCACACATCTCCTGCCACTTCAATCATGTTCCATACTGTACGGCTACTACTACCCCTGCTGTCACTACTACTATCCCTGTGTAGCTACATATCTCATGCCTTGTCCATACTGTACTGCTAGCACTGCCCCCTCTATCACTCTGACTACCCATACACAGTCACATATCTCCTGCTGTTTCAATCATGTTCCATACTGTACTGCTACTAGTGCCCCTTCCTCCACTATTACCCATACACAGTCACACATCTCCTACCTTGTCCATCATGTTTCATACTGTACTGCTACTACTACCCCTGCTGCCATTACTACTGCCCCTACACAGTCACATATCTTCTGTCTTGTCTATCAGATTCCATACTGAAATGCTACTGCTTCTATTTCTACTGCTACTACTGCCAATACTACTATCCCTATATGGTCACACATCTGCTACCTTGTCCATCATGTTCCATACTGTATTGCTACTACTGCTCCTACTGCCAATACTACTAACTCTATACAGTCACACATCTCGTGCCTTGTCTATCAGATTCCATACTGAAATTCTGCTATTGCTTCCAAAAATTAGATTTTTTTTTATAAAAACAAAAGTATTTGCTTCTTCACTTTCTCAAAACTCAGACACGTTATCACCAGCACATGCATTTGTGGTGTTGCTATTGGTGTAGACAGAATACATATATGTATTTTATTTAACATAACACCAAAACTGTTGTTGGTCCCCAAAAAAGTGATACTTTTTGGACTGCTTGTTGAAAACAAGTCATTGCTTTTTTAGTACCACCATGTGTCTATAAACTATAAACACTATCAGGCTGTGCCCCTTCAAAGAAATAATTTCGGAATCATTTTTTTATTTTAAAAAGCATAAATCCGGGTTTTGTACAGTCCCTGGAGACCTCAGATTGTCCTACATAACTTTTCACAGCAATCTGAGCAGTTTTGTTTCAGGTCAAATTTATTATTTCTTACCCAAAGCGAACCTTTCAATTAATTCATTCAAATGGGACCTGAAATTAATTTCAAGAAATTCATCTCTACCCCACCAATGGTGGCCTAAGCGGTTACCTACTATGTGAGCCCTCATCTCACCTTTTAATTACGATTTTGCAATGAGCGCATCTAAGCAAACAAGTGATCAACTCTTATTATTGTTATTAGAGATGAGCGAATTTTTGAAAAGTTTGATTCGGCCGACTTCGTCATGCAGCGCATTTTTTGTAAGTAGCGGGTGCAATGACAGGGAGCTGCGACAGCGCTGCCCCCTTCATTGTACCCCTCAGATGTTGCGTTAATACATGATTGCGGCATGAGTGTAAAAACTGTGTAAAATTAACAGAATTCATTTTTTTAATCAAACTTACCGCCTCCATTAGCTCACAACGGGCCGGTTGCCACCATCTTGCTTGAAGATCTGGCACGAAATCTTGTGTGGCAGGAGAGTACGTCATCGTGCCGGCCGGCCTGGTGATGTCATACGTCACTGCGCATGAAATTTCGGCCGAGATATTTCATCAAGATATTTAATCGTGGGATTCCATTCGCTCATCTCTATTTATTATATTCAGACCAAGAACAGAGAAGCTTTTCTCAAATCAAACTTGAATTTCATAAATTAGAGTTATTTAGTATAGAGCCAAAACTAGAAGAGGGATGATCCAATAACTGTGTATAAATACATCAAGGGTAAGTACAGAGATCTCCGTGCCAAAGGAACATCCCCTTCATCTAGAGAAAAGAAAGCTTCTACTACTACATGGAAGGGCATTCTTTACTGTGAGACTATGGAGCTCTCTACCAGAGGAGCTTGTGATGGTGGACTCAATGAGTCCAAGAGGGACCTGGATGTCTGGAGAAGGGTTTTATATTCAGCCAGATTTGGAGTCAGTAAATAATTTTTCCCCTACAATGAAGAAATCTGCTTCTTCCTTATGAAGGTTTTTTGCTTTCCTCTCTACCAATGGTGCAGGATAATAGGCTGAACTGGATGGATGTAAGTCTATATTTTAACGTTATTATGTCTTTATATTTTATCTCTTAGATTCAAGCAACTGTTTTCCATGTGCTGCTGACATGTGGCCCAATGCTAACAACACCATGTGCCTTTATAAAGAAGTAGAGTTTCTGTCGTACTGGGAACCACTTGGAGTCGCCTTAACTTCTACTGTTATTTTATGCTCCTTCATCACCCTTTCTGTCTTGTGTATATTCGTCAAATACAAAGACACTGCCATTGTCAAAGCCAATAACAGTAATCTCACCTACTGCCTCCTTATCTCCTTGTCCTTAAGTTTCCTCTGCTCTCTACTATTTATTGGAGAACCTAAAATATTAACATGTCTCTTGCGTCAAACAGCTTTTGGAGTAATCTTTGTCGTTTGTGTTTCATGCATATTTGCTAAAACTCTGATGGTTATCATAGCTTTCCGGGCAACTAAACCTGGAAGCAATATGAGAAAGTGGCTAGGACCAAAAATCCCTGCTGTAGTCATTGTAATCTGTACCTGCATGCAGATTTTCATTTGTATGTTCTGGATTTTGCATTGCCCTCCATTTCCAGAGAAGAACCTTAAGATAAAGGCTGGAGTCATCATCTTTCAATGCAATGAATGTTTAGATGTTTTATTGTGGGCCATGCTTGGGTACATGGGACTTCTTGCTTGTATCAGTTTCATAGTTGCATTTCTGGCCAGGAACTTACCAGATAGTTTCAACGAAGCCAAGTGGATTACTTTTTCCATGTTGATCTTCTTGAGTGTCTGGATCTCTTTTGTCCCAGCCTATCTCAGCACTCAGGGAAAGTTCATGGTGGTTGTTGAAGTGTTTGGAATAATTTCCTCCAGTGCTGGGATCTTAAGTTGCTTTTTTTTCCCAAAGTGTTATATTATATTATTTCACCCTGATCTTAACACCCGTGAGAGCCTCCTGGGAAAAAGCACCACTCAGAAGACAAAGACCTAGATCTCATAGTATATGTGTGGCGGGCTGCCCCCCAGGGGCAATTGGGTCCTAGGGTTTAGGAATGCTGAGTGGCATGTTGCGGCCCTAATACTTTCTGTCATATTGTTCCTACCTGGACTCTGTTACTCCCAGGGTTAGGCTCCATAGCAACAAAGGAGATGTACTTGGTGGCGTAAGTAGAGTCCACACTTGGTGAAATTTAACGGCTTTACTTAAATAAATTTGAAATAAACTTGTGTTATCCTAACAATACTTGATCTTTCTCTTGGCTCCAGCAGGAGCTGGTGAACTTAAATACTTTGCTTTATCGCTCTGCTGCTTTGCTAATCTCTGGCTTCAGTCTGTTTCCTATCAGCTTCAGTTGCTGTTTCTTATGAGAGTGAGGTATCCTGTAACCCCTTTTGCTGAGTATGGTGTCTTTGGCACCATTTTACCTCTCAGGGGTACTAAGTCCATATATATATATATATATATATATATATATATCAGGAGTATACTGCTCTCTGAGCTACTTTTTGAAAGATGCTGCAGCAGTGAAGGTAAAATACTCCCTTCCAACACCATGCTGTTTCACTCTGTTGCTCCAGCTCTTAACTCCTCAACTCTCGACTAACTATAGCTTCCTGCAATCCCAGGCACATCACATGTAATACAATAATAGATTAGTTTAACAATTTTATTAAGGCACAGTGTCAGATGATCTGGAATTAAATACACAGCTGAAATACTTTGCCAGCCATTAGAGACAGTAACTAGGCATAGGAGTGGTAGTGCTCACTCTGGGGTACTACATACACCCTACTCAAAACAAAGCCACCCTTAGCTTGTGCTAAGGGCTGTGATGGCTAACAACAGCTGGAGTGCTGGAGGTTAGCCATCACATGGTTAGGGTATGCCCCAGGGTTCCATTTTTTAATTAGAGTGCTGCTTCATATTGCTTTCTGTGCTTTCCTGCTTAACTCACATATTTTTGGCAGCAGGTTTCACCTTTAAAGTATTAAGGCACTGGTGCTGCTTGTAGCAATGGTGCTGCTTGGGACTTTATGTCATGGTCCTTCCTGTGTAGCAACAGCGCAGGACATTCTGGCTCCTTCCCCTTCCGAGTCTGTGGAGAGAAAATGGTTAACAACATATGCAAACACAGCACAATTCATAGGCTTTCTAAACTAACACAGAGCAAAATGACCATTTTATACTTTTGAGTCCTCAGAGGCAGTCCACAAGATCAATGGAGAAGGGGTAGCTAATTACCTAGCTAACAGTACTATTTAACCAAAGTCCAGTCAAAAAGTGCATAAAAAATCACATTATTCTTCTAATCAACAAGAGTCCATACAATAGGCTAAAGTGCCTAAACATTGCGAAAACTTTAGTGCAAAGATTTCACAGCTGAGGTCACAAAGAGGTCAAGTACTAAAATCAATTTTTTATTTTTTTATTTGGTTGAGCGTTCGAATAAAATTTTTGAAAACTTCCTTCATCTCTAGTATTTACTTTAAAGCAGTGCTGTCGCCCAGATAAAAAATCACAAAGAGTCTATACAATGCTGCCACTACTACTACCCCTATGTAGCTACATATGTCCTGCCTTGTCCATACTCCATACTGTACTGCTAGCACTGCCCCCTCTTTCACTGTGTCTACTCATACACAGTCACATATCTCTTGCCATTTCAATCATGTTTCATACAGTTTTGCTACTAGCGCCCCTTCCTCCACTATTACCCATACGCAGTCACACATCTCCTACCTTGTCCATCATGTTCCATACTGTATTGCTACTACTACCCCTGCTGCCACTACTACTGCCCCTACACAGTCACATATCTCCTGTCTTATCTATCATCTTCCATACCATACTTCTACTGCTACTACTGCCAATACTACTGTCCCTACATAGTCACACCTCTCCTGCCTTGTCCATCATGTTCCATACTGTATTGCTCGTACTGCCAATACTACTACTGTAACTCTACACAGTCACACATCTCCTGCCTTGTCTATCAGATTCCATACTGAAATGCTGCTGTTGCTCATAAAAATTTGAATTTCTTTTCATAAAAACAAAAGTTGTTGCTTCTTCACTTTCTCAAAACTCAGACACGTTATCACCAGCACATGCATTTGTGGTGTTGCTATTGGTGTAGACAGAATACATATATGTATTTTATTTAACATAACACCAAAACTGTTGATTGTCCCCAAAATAGGGATAATTTTTGGACTGCTTGTTGAAAACAAGTCATTGCTTTTTTAGTACCACCTTGTGTCTATAAATTATAAACACCATCAGGCTGTGCCCCTTCAAATAAATAATTTTGGAATTATTTTTTAATTTTAAAAAGCATAAATCTGGGTTTTATACAGTTCCTGGAGACCTCAGATTGTCCTACATAACTTTGCACAGCAATCTGAGCAGTTTCGTTTCAGGTCAAATTTATTATTTCTTACCCAAAGCGAACCTTTCAATTAATTCATTCAAATGGGACCTGAAATTAATTTCAAGAAATTCATCTCTACCCCACCAATGGTGGCCTAAACGGTTACCTACTATGTGAGCCCTCATCTCACCTTTTGATTACGATTTTGCAATGAGCGCATCTAAGCAAACAAGTGACCAACTCTCATTATTGTTATTAGAGATGAGCATTTTTTTTTTCTTTTTTAAGATTAATTCGGCTGACTT
This sequence comes from Bufo gargarizans, assembly GCF_014858855.1. Lineage (NCBI taxonomy): Eukaryota > Metazoa > Chordata > Amphibia > Anura > Bufonidae > Bufo > Bufo gargarizans. The sequence continues at coordinate 18,242,777 of NC_058081.1, forward strand.
TGTCATGAAGCAAATTTTTTCTAAGGAGGAGTAGAACCAGTCTACTATCATTAGCTCCAATGAGGGCTAAGCCTTTCTAATAAATAGCTAAACTCCTATATTTTTGGCAGCAGGGTTACCCTTTAAAGTATTAAGGCACTGGTGCTGCTTGTAGCAATGGTACTGCTTACAGCAATGGTACTGCTTGGGACTCTATGTCATGGTCCTTCCTGTGTAGCAAAAGCACATAAAATTCTGGCTCCTTCCCCTCACAAGTCTGTGGAGAGAAAACGGTTAACAGCATATGCAAACACAGCACAATATACTATTTCATACTTTTTAATCCTCAGAGGCAGTCCACAAGAGCAATGGAGAAGGGGTAAGGGGTATCTAATTACGTATCTAACAGTACTACAGGGAGTGCAGAATTATTAGGCAAATTAGTATTTTGACCACATCATCCTCTTTATGCATGTTGTCTTACTCCAAGCTGTATAGGCTCGAAAGCCTACTACCAATTAAGCATATTAGGTGATGTGCATCTCTGTAATGAGAAGGGGTGTGGTCTAATGACATCAACACCCTATATCAGGTGTGCATAATTATTAGGCAACTTCCTTTCCTTTGGCAAAATGGGTCAAAAGAAGGACTTGACAGGCTCAGAAAAGTCAAAAATAGTGAGATATCTTGCAGAGGGATGCAGCACTCTTAAAATTGCAAAGCTTCTGAAGCGTGATCATCGAACAATCAAGCGTTTCATTCAAAATAGTCAACAGGGTCGCAAGAAGCGTGTGGAAAAACCAAGGCGCAAAATAACTGCCCATGAACTGAGAAAAGTCAAGCGTGCAGCTGCCAAGATGCCACTTGCCACCAGTTTGGCCATATTTCAGAGCTGCAACATCACTGGAGTGCCCAAAAGCACAAGGTGTGCAATAAGACATGGCCAAGGTAAGAAAGGCTGAAAGATGACCACCACTGAACAAGACACACAAGCTGAAACGTCAAGACTGGGCCAAGAAATATCTCAAGACTGATTTTTCTAAGGTTTTATGGACTGATGAAATGAGAGTGAGTCTTGATGGGCCAGATGGATGGGCCCGTGGCTGGATTGGTAAAGGGCAGAGAGATCCAGTCCGACTCAGACGCCAGCAAGGTGGAGGTGGAGTACTGGTTTGGGCTGGTATCATCAAAGATGAGCTTGTGGGGCCTTTTCGGGTTGAGGATGGAGTCAAGCTCAACTCCCAGTCCTACTGCCAGTTTCTGGAAGACACCTTCTTCAAGCAGTGGTACAGGAAGAAGTCTGCATCCTTCAAGAAAAACATGATTTTCATGCAGGACAATGCTCCATCACACGCGTCCAAGTACTCCACAGCGTGGCTGGCAAGAAAGGGTATAAAAGAAGAAAATCTAATGACATGGCCTCCTTGTTCACCTGATCTGAACCCCATTGAGAACCTGTGGTCCATCATCAAATGTGAGATTTACAAGGAGGGAAAACAGTACACCTCTCTGAACAGTGTCTGGGAGGCTGTGGTTGCTGCTGCACGCAATGTTGATGGTGATCAAAACACTGACAGAATCCATGGATGGCAGGCTTTTGAGTGTCCTTGCAAAGAAAGGTGGCTATATTGGTCACTGATTTGTTTTTGTTTTGTTTTTGAATGTCAGAAATGTATATTTGTGAATGTTGAGATGTTATATTGGTTTCACTGGTAAAAATAAATAATTGAAATGGGTATATATTTGTTTTTTGTTAAGTTGCCTAATAATTATGCACAGTAATAGTCACCTGCAACACAGATATCCCCCTAAAATAGCTAAAACTAAAAACTACTTCCAAAAATATTCAGCTTTGATATTAATGAGTTTTTTGGGTTCATTGAGAACATGGTTGTTGTTCAATAATAAAATTAATCCTCAAAAATACAACTTGCCTAATAATTCTGCACTCCCTGTATTTCACCAAAGTCCGTTCAAAAAGTGCATCAAAAGTTACATTATTGTTCTAATCAAAATAGGCTAAAGTGCCTAAACATTGCGAAGACTTCAGTGCAAAGATCTCCCAGTTGAGGTCACAAAGAGGTCAAGTTAGGGTTGATGACAGTGATTTAAATGATACCTGTCTTATGTGTATCAGTGGTATTGTTACGGAGAAAAAATAACTTTTTAAATTATGCACATGAACTATCGTGCACCAGGAGGAGGGTTTATGCAGTTGGAGCACAGCTCCAGCGATGCCACTGGTGCTCCATAATGATGCACCTCTGCTTTTCTTCACGCCCCCCTGCCTTTAGATTGAAGGCACCAAACCGCACTCATGGGGATGAAGCGGAATATGTTTTGTGCATGCTCCATTCTGGACATGAGTGCTGTCTAGTGCTGTCAATCTAAAGGCGGGAAGGGGGAGGCTTGATGAAAAGCAGAGGGGCGTCATTATGGAGCATGGAGTGGTGCTTAAACCACATAAGCCCGTCTCCTAATGCTGAATAGTTCATTTGCATAATGTAAAAAGTTCATTTTTCTCCATAACGATACCACCGACAGACATAAGACAGGTATCATTTTAATCAGCGTCATCAACTGTAGCACGTTATATGCCTGGTAGGGTAGGGTTGATAAGAGTGACAGAGCCACTTTAAATGAGCGCTCAACTGCCTGACAATCTTGACTACTGCCATAGTTTGACGGGGTCATCTGCATTGTCTTCATCATCATCCTCCAGCTCCACATGCTCCTCCTGGTCTTCCTGCTGTCACTTGGTCAGATAAACCACCTATTTGTGTATAAAATTCCTCAACGTTTATGTCCTCCTCCTCTGCCAGTTGATCCTCCTCAGGTGGCCGTGAATTGTAGAGGCCACATCTTCTGTCCCCTCACCAATCAGAATTGTCAGCATCCCCTACAGGACGTGAAGGAGTGGAATGACATCATTCATCCCAAAGTTCTGCTGACTGACAAATAAAGTGGTCTCCTCAAAGGGCCTAAGCAAACGACATGTGTCGCACATGAACTGCCACTGGCTAACATGGAAGTTGCACTGGGGAGTAGACCTGTCCATCTGCAGCATTAAGAAATTGTTGACCTCCTTCCTCTACTCCATATGACTGCTCCATATTGTGCGTTGAGTTCCAATGGGTGGAAATGTTGCATATCAGGCAATGTTGTGTAAGAGCATTTTGCCTTTTCAGATCAAGGAGGGTGTGTTTTGCATGGGAAGAGTGGCTGAAGAGCATGCACAGTTTCCTGGACATTTTTAACAGCTCTTGCGGTTCAGTGGAAGACTTGAAAAACCAGTTGACAATGAAATTGAAGACATGCACCATGCAAGGTGCATGGGTCAGCTCTCCCTGATGCAGAACAGACAAAATGTTCTTCCTGTTATCAGTAACCATGGTTCCTATCTCCAGTTGGCGAGGAGAAAGCCAGTATTCAATTTCTTTATTGATGATGCTTAGCAGTTCCTGACCAGTGTAGCTCTGTTCGCCCAGGCTGAACAGGTGCAGAACCATGTGACAACTCCTAGCTTTGCATAGGTGATATGCTAGACAACTACTGTGAACTGTGGCTAGAGGGGAGGCTGAGGAGAAGGTGGAGGATGAGGAGGCAGAGAAGGACTTTGGTGCAGAAATATCAGCATTACAATGAGAAGGCAGCATTGCCATCACCTGGCCAAGTTGCTGGTGTACCTGGCCCGAAACCACATTTACTTAGGGGTTGTGAATGAAATATATTGTCCTTGACCATAGTTGCAACTCCATAAGTCAGCGCTGGCGTGAACATTACCAGACTTGCCCACTATCTGATCAACATACGTTTGCAGGGCTGATACATCTTATTTGGAAAAGTAATGTCGGCCTGGGATTCTCCACCTTTGCCGGCACAAGCCAAACGTTCTCTGACATGTGCTGAGTCAACTACATGGAAAGGGAGGTAATTTCTGGCATGTGCAGAGTTCTCTGACATGTGCAGAGTCAACTACATTAAAAGGGACGGACTGTAGTACCAGCAACTTCGCCAGGAGCAGGTTAAGCTTCTGTGCTGTTGGATGAGTGCATGCATACTGTTTTCTCTTTGCAATCGCCTCAGTGATCGTTTGCTGTTGAAACAAGTTATGAGGAGTAGGAGGAACATCAGGCGCTATAGACAAATTCCTTCTTCTGACGTTGTTGAGCCCTGTCTGCAAGAGAGGGGGTGCGGGCCAATGGGAGATGCAGCAATTGCTGCATCAGGCTGTAAGACTAAATGAGTGGCACAGGTTTTCCCACACCATTTTATGGTGATGGTTCATGTGTTGACGCAGGGCCGTGATGCCAACATTAGCACCCTGGGCACACCTCACCTTCTGCTCACATATCCTGCATCCCACCAAGCTAATGTCTCCCAGCGACTTACTGGGGGATGCCTACCTGCCACTGTGTTTATGAACCTGTGCACTGCTAGTGTGTTCCTCACAGGTAGTCTCCTGAATAGCAGACTGTGTACCTCTCCCACCTCTGGCTGCAGATTTCCATTTGCTTCCACCCTGCTGTCTCACAGGCATGCTGGCACCCTCACCCTCTGATGATGACCCCTCTTCACCTGGCTCTCACGTGCAATCGACTACATCATCATCAACATCAGTTTGGTTGTCACTTGTGTCACCCTCACATGTCTCTTGAGCACGTCCTTGACATCTCGCAACATATGCTCATTACTGGTAGTTGCACATCTAGCGGAGTCTGCAGCAGACCTCTCCTCCAAATCTGTGCTGGTCAGTAACTGCTGACCGTCCTCTAAAAGCTCATCCGAAAAAAAGCGGAGCAGAGCTTGCAGGCATACCTTACCTGGCTAGCAGAAGGAGCAGCAAAAGAGAGAGGCAGGTTCAGGACACGTGAGCGCACAGAGGCAGTTACTGGGCCATGGCAACTAAGTGTGGTGTTAGAGGAACCCACCCATTCCTGGCTGTTGAAGAGCAAGTCAACCATTCCAGTACAGCTGGATTGATGGTCAAAACACGACCGCTGGATGACAGTGGCAGCTCTGGCCAGTTGCTGCAGCTGCTGCTACGACCAACCCTTCCTCTGCTGCTACTTATTCCAGCTACAGCTAAATTTTTGCCACTGCCCGTTCCTTTGGAGGACCTGCCTGTTGGCCATGGTGTACTGTAATTGTATTCAGTGCTTAAGATTGAGTATAAATGGCGCAGTAGATGAACTAGATAAACATGCCTATATATTAGACCGTCTGTTGGCAATGAGCCTGACGCACAGTAAGTCTATGTATAACAGAACATATAAGTTGCAGATCAGGAAAATAATGTTTTTGGACAAAAAAGTGTGTTTTTTAAACCCAAGAAAATTATGGGTGTATTTCTAGTTTAAATTGCACACTGACTAATCTGACACTGCAAAGAACGCCCTTCTTCAGTTGCAAAGGCAGAATAGCATTCCCAAATATCTCATATGCGACGTTTTCACAGGTTGGACTCCACCCTCCACATGTTGGACCGCCTATATGAGCAGAGGAAGGCCATCAACGATTTCTTGATGATGCAGGCAATCAGGAGCACTCCCCTGTGCAACTTTGATGTTAGCCAGTGGCAGCTCATGCGTGACACCTGACGTTTGCTCAGTCACTTTGCGGAGGCCACTTTATTTGTCAGTCGCCAGGACTATGGGATGAACGACTTCATTTCACTACTTCATGTCCTGGAGCAGATGATGATAACTCTGCCTGGACAGGGTACAGGAGATGCGACGCCTGGCGCCTACATCTCACGGCTACCCGACCCCTGTGGGGGCTGAACTGGAGGAGGACATACAGGCACAAGCAATGTATGCAGAAATGGGTAGTTTTTCTGCACAAGTGACAGGAGAGGATCAGGAGGAGCAGAATGGGGTAGAGGGCAATGAGGAAGACCATGCAGATGATCCTGAGACACCGTGGTAGTATCTAGTGGATATGGAGGCAGGGAGTCCCTTGCACAAATGGCAAGATGCATGCTGAGTTGGTTGCGTAGTGACAGCCGAATTATCACCATTCGTCAGAGGGATGACTACTGACTCTACACCATGTTAGACCCTCGTTACTGCTCCAAAATAAGGGTCTTTTTCCACCCTCTGAGAGGGAGGATAAACTCAACTACTGCTGAAACATCCTATGTAGTCAGTAGACCGCTGCCGATATGTGACATCGCCATCCCTACGAAGATCTGAGTGGGGGCCCTCTGTGCTCATGTTCCACTGCCAAGGCTGCTAGAGGTGGGTGGGGGATAGGAGCAGCTCCATCAGCAGCAACTTAAGTCTGGAGTCTCTAATGAGCCCTTTTCTTCACCCGCCTACTGAAGAAACCACTCACCAGCAGCAGTAGCAAGACATGGAGCAGAACCTGAACCAGCAGGTGGTGACATACTTAGATTGCACCCTGCTACCTGGCATCCAAGATCCCCTGGACTACTGGGCAGCCAAACTTGATTTGTGGCTGCAACTGGCCGAGTTTGCCCTGGACAAGCTTTCCTGTCCAGCCAGTAGTAGGGGCATGAGAGCGGGTGCTTAGTGCGGCGGGGGGCATGGTTACCCCAAGGAGAACTTGCCTTTTCACCCAAAATGTGGAGAGACTGACCTTTGTAAAGATAAATCAGGCGTGGATCAGCCACGATTTCTACACTCCAGTGCCTGATGCATCAGACTAGATCATTCTGGGTGCCACCCACAAAGTTTGTGAAAAGTCACCCACTTCTTCTGACCACCTGCTTCACCCACTATTCTGATGCTGTCATCCGACTGATGCCACACACCTGCTGCCTCTGCTGCCATGTTCTCCTACTGACACCCACCATCTTGTGCTGTTATTTCCACTACTGTTGCCCCTGACCCTGTGACTACTCATGCGTTTGCCACCCTCATCACTCTTTGACTAAACACTATCTTGATTCCTCATGCATTCTTCCTTTTTTTGCCGGAAGTCCTGAGCGCCGGAGTATCAATGCTCCTTCAGCCTGCTTCAGGCCGTCAATGCCTCTCTCTGCCCATAAGGCATGCATGCACACTTCCTTCCTGTTCTTATAGGACCAGCGTGCACATGCTAATCTTCTACAGCCAATGATCCGGTTACCCTGTGGTACTTTAGCTACTTTGTCCTGTGGTAAGGTGCCTGAGCAGCAGGTTCTAGTTTGCTAGTTTCCTGCTAAAGAGTGCCATGTTTGTTTGCCTGTTCTGTATACCTGACCTCCACCTGTTCTCTGTTCTGACCCTGAGCTCACCCATCCTGATCTCATCCTGTTTATTGGATTGCAGCATTCTCTGGCTACCCTGACCTTGGCCTGTCCCTGACTACAGTTGTTGCCTAATAATACTCCCTTGAGAAAGCTGTGATGGTGAAACCGGTTGGGTTTTAAGATGTTTTATATGCATAACTACAAGATTTTGATTCTGCAAGTATAATTTTAAGCCTGTTAAATAAACTACATCGGATCCCACCCCGGGTGCGCTAGTTTGTTTTCAAATTCTGTGCAGTAAACTCCCAGACTCCACGAAGCAAAGGAACAGCCACAACTATGTGTAACGGCAGCGTTTTCAACTGAACCAGCTCGGAGAAAGAAAGAGGGATGCTACTGCACCTAACAGCCAATCCGGCTTACTGGGACATCTAACAGAGCCGATGCTGACTGATCTGGTGAGATCAGGACTTTTATAACTGCTAATAAACCTACTTTTCTAATCAAAGGAAACTGCTCCAGTTCCAGGCTTTTTTGTTTTAATTGTGTTCAGTATCTGGCTATTACACAAGCACTAATTTGGACTTGTTTTTGAGCCACATATAAGATTCTATTCTATTCTTGTTTATCTGATCCCTTGGTGCCCTGCACTTGTGTCTCCTGACCCCTGTGGGACAGCAGTCACTTGACTTGAGACTACTTCAAGAGGTAGCACCCTGGTGGTTCCCCTGCAGTGAAGTCCAGATCCATGTATATAGGTTAAAAGGTGAATACTGCGGGAGGGGGGGTCACTTAGATAACACCCTTAGGAGTAATTCAAAGCCAAATCTGTTCAAGTAATACCCATTTTGTTATACAAACGTTTGATGTCCAACTTAGCAAGTGTGGTACTGAGCCAGCTCTAGGAAGATGGCCCATTGTGATTTTCCCTACAGGCCCCTCTTCTCCATGAAAACCCCTGGTGGGAAGAGTAAAGAATTGCAATATCTTTGGCCATTCGTTTGTGAATGGTCATGTTTTTATTTTTTTTCTGATGTAATCCAAATCACAGCTAACAAACATATTAATATCCAGAAATGTAATTTCAAATGATAATTTCCAACCATTATTACGTTTCCCGTCTAATGAGGATTGCCAGATTATGTACAATTAAAACCTCTGCCCCTGAGGCTACAGCAGTCAATTACAAACGATTTACGAATCAATATATGTTGCTCGGCATTAAAGGGCACATGAGAGTCCACGACCTGCAACGACCAGATATTAACTCACTCTGCAAAAGTAAGAAGAATCGAGCGCTGGTAAGAATGTATTATACCTGACTATAAAATAACCTGAAATACACATAGGTAGTATAGTAACGCATGATGATTCTTATAGTGAGGGATCTTTACAGTCTATAAAAGCCACAATTATAATTAGGCTGCACATGAAATGTAGAATATTCTTGGTAGGACACACAAGAGGCTTCAGCACTCTGCAGACATGACTGTATGGACTATAAATGCTATAATCCCTGCATAAAAGAGGCACTTCACGAATATCTTGCTCAAGCTAAACACTCAAAGTGACCTTTCATAGATAGGATCCTAATAGCAGCCACAGCATGCACACAGCGGCGCGATTGTTTTGTTTTATAAGATCTGCTGACTTCTTTTTTCAGCATTCATTATACATTTCTGCAGTTAGTTATTTTTACCTTAGTATTATTATGGATTTTATCCGGTTTGTGACCGCCCATTCGCCCAGAGCAACTTTATATTTTTTTTAGCGTTTTTGTTTATTTCCTTCCCTGCGTTTCAAGAGTCACAATCATTTATTTATTTTTTCTCTTTTCCGTTCACATAGCCCTTTAGGGCCTTATTTTTCGCATTTTTTGCTGGTAATGTCTTCTTGTTTGAATGGAACCATTTAATTTACCACACCGTGTATTGTTTTTATGGGGCTCTAAAAATGACATATCTTTTTTTATTCTGCTGGTACTTATGATTATGGCGATGCCAAATTTAGCATGTTTTTTTTTATTATGTTTTAATACTTGTAAAAAAAAAATCTTTGCATGGCCATATTCTGACAGCCATAACTTTATAGTACCTCCCTATACAGAGGTGTTTGAGAGCTTGCTTTTTGAAGGGCAAGCTGCATTTTTTTTTATTCGTAACATTTTGGGGTTCATATGACTTTTTGATCACATTTTATAAAAAAATTTAAGTGGGGGTTTCCTATCAAAGCATTCACTGAGCATAAAAGTATTTTTATGTTTTAATAATTTGGACATTTATAGACATTGCCAATTATATGTATTTTCTATCATTTATTTGTATGTGTATAATTGGGAAAGAAGGTGATTCAATTTAGTATTTTTGTGTTTTTTATATTTTTTTAAATGTTTTACTGTGATTTTTAGTCATTGTGATCCTCTGATGTCTTGTACCATAGACTACAATAGAAAACTATGCCAGTCTATGGAATTTGTACTGGCTGCATTCCAAGCACTGTCATGGTTAGCTTACTATGACTGGCCTGGGAGCCTTCACAATGGGGGACAGAGGCAGCCTGCTCAGATGCTGCAGTCGCTATTGAGGGATTAAATGACTGGTATTGGAGATATCTCTGATCCCGATGATAGTGGCCGGGTGTCTGTTGTATTATACAGCTGGCACCTGATGTGTACAGAATGAGCTCAGCTAATGAGCCCACCCATACATTCCCTGCATCCAAATGATATAAATGTACGGCATTGTGCGTTCCGGGGATAAACCTGCACATATGCACTGGTGTCCTCTGCTGGGTGAAGCAGGTGACCATCGGTCTAAGGACAGATGGCTCCTGCTCTAAAAGTCGGGATTGGAGAAGCTCCGATCCAGCTATCTAACCTTTAGATCATGTGGTCAGTAACAACAGTAGCATCTAAGTGCTTTCAGAGGTAGGGGGCTCCCTCTGCCAACCATCCCCCCTCACTAATGCGACTGTGGGGTGCCAATGGCTTTACATGACAGCATAGGGGTCTACTGAAGGCCCCCAGGTCTGCCGTCTGTGTATGCCTATAAGCTTGTGTCTCTGTATTGCTTGTCACTGACATCATAATACACTGTAGTGCAATTCCACCTGTTCTGGGACTAGTAAATGATTAAAATAGGAAGTCAATAAAGTTTTAATAAAAAACCTCCATATGTTTGGTATCACCACATCTGTAAAGATCTAAACTAGATAGATAGATCTGAGATAGATATTAGATATATTACATAGATAAATAGATAGATGATAGATAGATAGATAGATAGATAGATATGAGATAAATGGATAGATAGATAGATATGAGATTAGATAGATAGATAGATAGATATGAGATAGATAGATAGATAGATAGATAGATAGATAGATATGAGATAAATGGATAGATAGATAGATAGAATATAGATAGATATGAGATTAGATAGATAGATAGATATGAGATAGATAGATAGATAGATAGATAGATAGATAGATAGATAGATATGAGATAAATGGATAGATAGATAGAAGATAGATAGATATGAGATTAGATAGATAGATAGATAGATATGAGATACAGTGAGGAACAGAAGTATTTGAACACCCTGCAATTTTGCAGAAGTTCTCTCACTTAGAAATCATGGAGGGGTATGAAATTCACATTGTAGGTGCAGCCCCACAATTTAAAATAGAATTGATGTATGTACTGTATGTATGATTTTTAAATAATTTTTTTCTTATGCACTGCTGAACATAAGTATTTGAACACCTGAGAAAATCAGTGTTAATATTTGGTACAGAAGCCTTTCTTTGCAATTACAGAGGTCAAACGTTTCTTGTAGCTCTTGACCAGGTTGCACACACTGCAGCAGGGATTTTGGCCCACTCCTCCACACAGATCTCCTCTAGATCTGTCAGGTTTCGGGGCTGTCGCCGAGCAACATGGATTTTCAGCTCCCTCCAAAGATGTTCTATTGGATTTAGGTCTGGAGACTGGCTAGGTCACTCCAGAACCTTGATATGATTCTTATGGAGCCGCTCCTTGGTTATCCTGGCTGTGTGCTATGGGTCATTGTCATGTTGGAAGACCCAGCCACGACCCATCTTCAATGCTCTGACTGAGGGAAGGAGGTTGTTGCTCAAAATCTCATAATAAATGGCCCCATTCATCCTCTCCTTAATACAGTGCAGTCGTTGGACAGTGATCTATTTTCACCAAGCTGCTTGGCAATTGCCCCGTAGCCCTTTCCAGCCTTGTGGAGATCCAAAATTTTGTCTTTAGTGTCTTTTGACAGCTCTTTGGTCTTGCACATGGTTGTAGTTGGCATCCGACTAACTGTGGGGTGGGCAGGTGTCTTTAAAGAGCTCAGACAGGTGCTACTAAGTAAGATTAATAAGTGGAGTAGAGGTGGACTTTTGGAAGGCACAGTAACAGGTCTTTGAGAGCCAGAATTCTTGCTGTTTCTAAGGTGTTCAAATACTTCTGTTCAGCAGTAACAAAGTAACATAGTACATAAGGCCGAAAAAAGAAATTTGTCCATCCAGTTTGGCCTGTCATCCTGCAAGTTGATCCAGAGGAAGGCAAAAAAAAAAACTGTGGGGTAGAAGCCAATTTTCCTCATTCCATGCATCCACTACTCTCTCAGTAAGGTAATACTTCTTGATATTACTTTTAAACCTTTGCCCCTCTAATTTAAAACTATGTCCTCTTGTAGCAGTTTTTCTTCTTTTAAATATTCTCTCCTCTTTTACCTTGTTGATTCCCTTTATGTATTTAAAAGTTTCTATCATATCCCCTCTGTCTCGTCTTTCTTCCAAGCTATACATGTTAAGGTCCTTTAATCTTTCCTGGTAAGTTTTATCCTGCAATCCATGTACTAGTTTAGTAGCTCTTCTCTGAACTCTCTCCAAAGTATCAATATCCTTCTGGAGATATGGTCTCCAGAACTGAGCACAATACTCCAGATGAGGTCTCACTAGTGCTCTGTAGAGCAGCATGAGCACCTCCCTCTTTCTACTGGTAACACCCAAGCATTCTGCTAGCAAGTCCTGCTGCTCTATGACATTGTCTGCCTACCTTTAAGTCTTCTGACATAATGACCCCTAAATCCCTTTCCTCAGATACTGAGGTTAGGACTGTATCACTGATTGTATATTCTGCTCTTGGGTTTTTATGCCCCAGGTGCATTATCTTGCACTTATCAACATTACATTTTAGTTGCCAGATTTTTGACCATTCCTCTAGTTTTCCTAAATCCTTTTCCATTTGGTGTATCCCTCCAGGAACATCAACCCTGTTACAAATCTTTGTGTCATCAGCAAAAAGACACACCTTACCATCGAGGCCTTCTGCAATTTCGCTGATAAAGATATTAAGCAATATGGGTCCCAGAACAGATCCCTGAGGTACCCCACTGGTAACAAGACCATGGTCTGAATATACTCCATCGACTACAACCCTCTGTTGTCTGTCTCTCAGCCACTGCCTAATCCATTCAACAATATGGGAGTCCACGCACAAAGACTGCAGTTTATTGATAAGCCTTCTATGTGGGACAGTATCAAAAGCCTTACTAATGTCTAGTTAAGCGATGTCTGCTGCACCTCCGCCATCTATTATTTTAGTCACCCAATCAAAAAAAAAATCTATAAGATTAGTTTGACATGATCTCCCTGAAGTAAACCCATGATGTTTTTCATCTTTCAGTCCATGGGATTTTAGATGTTCCACAATCCTCTCCTTAAGTATGGTTTCCATTAATTTCCCCACTATTGATGTCAGGCTTACTGGCCTATAGTTGCCCGATTCCTCCCTACTACCTTTCTTGTGAATGGGCACAACATTTGCCAATTTCCAATCTTCTGATTGGTACTGTAGTTGCCCCATTCCAGTTATTACTTTAGTTGTCCTCCTCTGGACCTTCTCCAGCTCTGCTATGTCTGCCTTGTTTACAGTAGCCCAGAACTGAATACAGTTATCCATGTGTGGTCTGACTAGCGATTTGTAAAGTGGTAGGACTATGTTTTCATCACGGGTATCTATGCCCCTTTTGATTCAGCCCATTATCTTATTGGCCTTGGCAGCAGCTGCCTGACACAGGTTTTGCAGCTTAGTTTGCTGTTTATAAAAATTCCTAGATCCTTTTCCATGTCAGTGTTACCCAGTGTTTTTCACCATTTAGTATGTACGGGTGACTTGTATTATTCCTTCCCATGTGCATAACCTTACATTTGTCAGTGTTAAACCTCATCTGCCACTTCTCTGCCCAAGCCTCCAATCTATCCAGATCCCTCTGTAGTAGTATACTGTCCTCTTCAGTGTTAATTACTTTACACAGTTTAGTGTCATCTGCAAAAATTGATACTTTACTGTGCAAGCCTTCTACAAGATTATTAATAAATATATTAAAGAGAATAGGGCCCGGTACTGACCCCTGAGGTACTCCACTAGTGGCAGTGACCCAATCTGAGTGTGTACCGTTAATAACCACCCTCTGCTTTCTATCATTGAGCCAGTTACTTACCCACATACAGACATTTTCTCCCAGTCCGAGCATTCTCATTTTATATACTAACCTTTTATGCGGTACAGTGTCAAATGCTTTGGAAAAGTCCAGATATAACGACATCCATTGATTCGCCGCTGTCAAGTCTAGAACTTACCTCCTCATAGAAACTGATTAAATTAGTTTGACATGACCGATCCCTAACGAAGCCATGCTGATATGGCGTTATTTGCATATTTCCGTTGAGATGCTCTAAGATAGCATCTCTCAGAAAACCTTCAAACAGTTTACCCACAACAGATGTTATACTTACCGGCCTAAAGTTTCCAGGCTCTGTTTTTAGACTGTTTTTGAATATTGGCACCACATTTGCCATGTGCCAATCCTGTGGGACATTCCCTGTCAGTATAGAGTCCGCAAATATCAGAAATAAGGGTCTGATGATGACATTACTTAATTCCGTTATGATACAAGGGTGTATGCCATCCGGTCCCGGCGATTTGTCTATTTTAATCTTTTTAAGTCGCTGTTGTACTTCTTCCTGGGCCAGACAAGGCACTTTTAATGGGGAATTTACTTTTACATTCTGCATGTCATGTGACAGTTTATTTTCCTCAGTGAATACATTGAAAAAAAGAATATTTAACAGCTTTGCTTTCTCCTCGTCGTGCTCTGCGACTCCCCCCTCATTACTCTTTAAAATTTATATAATTGAAGAACATTTTAGGGTTAGTTTTACTCTCTTTGGCAATTAATCTCTCGGTCTCCAGTTTGGCCGCTTTTATTAGTTCTATTTTATTCCTTATAGTTTTTCAATGCTTCCGTGCTACACTCCTGTTTTAGTGATTTATATGCTTTATTTTGGTCATTTATTGCTTTCTTTACAGTTCTATTTATCCACATTGGTTTCTTTTTGTTCCTTAACCTTTTATTCCCATATGGTATGTACCTCTCACAATGAGATTTTAGGATGCTTTTAAAGATATCCCATTTTGTGGCTGTATTTTTATTTTTGAGGACTTTGTCCTAGTTAGTTAGGCCTATGGCCTTTCTTAGTTGGCTAAATTTAGCTTTTTTGAAGTTTGGTATTTTTGTTCCTCCCTGTAGAAACGCTTTTTGGAATGATAATTGGAAGGTTATTACTTTATGGTCACTATTTCCCAGGTGTCCCCCAACCTGCACGTCTGTTGTTCTGTCAGGCCTGTTGGTTAATACTAAGTCCAGTATGGCCGTCCCTCTAGTCGGGTCCTGAACCAGTTGGGAGAGGTAATTGTCTTTGGTTATTACCAAGAACCTGTTCCCTTTATGAGATATACAAGTTTCAGTTTCCCAGTCTATATCTGGGTAGTTGAAGTCCCCCATAATAACCACCTCATTATGATTTGCCGCCCCGTCTATCTTGTTTAGTAGTAGATTTTCTGTGGACTCTGGTATATTAGGTGGTTTATAGTAAACTCCTATTAGTAATTTATTATTGATTTTAGCTCCATATATCTCTACCCACAGTGACTCCACATGTTCATGTCCCTTAGTTATATCTTCTCGGACTGTGGGCTTTAGACCGGACTTTACATAACGGCAAACCCCTCCCCCTCTCTCCGGTTTGGGCGATTCTTTCTAAACAGACTGTAACCTTGTACATTAACTGCCCAGTCATAGCTATCATCCAGCCATGTCTCAGCTATTCCCACTATGTCATAGTCCTCCTCACACATCACTAATTCCAGCTCCCCAGTTCTATTAGTCAGGCTTCTGGCATTAGTATACATACATTTGAGAGGTTTATGTATATTTTTTACCCTACACCTTTCCTTCTGAACTGTTCTAGTCCTTCCTTCCATTCCTCCCCCAGTCCCACTACCTTGCCCCCGGTCTCTATCTGCACTATCTTCCCCTCCTATAATGTAATTTTGCTCCCCCCCCCCAGTCCCCAGTATAAACACTCCTCCAACCTTCTAGCCATCTTTCTCCCCAACACAGCTGCCCCTTCCCTATTGAGGTGCAGCCCGTCCCTATGATAGAGCCTGTAGCAGATAGAGAAGTCGGCCCAGTTCTCCAGAAACCCAAACCTCTCCTTCCTACAACAGTTCTTGAGCCACTTGTTAATCTCCCTAATCTCCCGCTGCCTTTCTTGTGTGGCCCGTGATACAGGCAGTATTTCGGAAAATACTACCTTTGAGGTCCTTGCCCTAAGCTTTTGACCTAAATTCCTAAAATCATTTCTAAGGACTCTTTACCTACCTCTAACTTTGTAATTGGTTCCGATATGGACCATGACCGCTGGATCTTCTCCAGCCCCTCCCAGTAATCTGTCAACCCAATCCGTGATGTGTCGAACTCTAGCGCCAGGAAGACAGCACAATGTTCGATGATCCCGGTCTTTGTGACAGCTCGCCCTATCTATACCCCTAATAATGGAGTCTCCCACTACCAGCAAATGTCTGCATTGCTCTGCTCTCCTTGTTCCCTGCTTACTGGAGCTGACATTCCCCTGACTGGCAGAGGAAGTGTCCGGCTGCACCAGTGCTGTCCCTGGACTGACATCCCCCTCATCTGCCAAACGTGCAAACTTGTTGGGGTGTGTCAGATCAGGGCTAGCCTCCCTGGCACTCTTCCCTTTACCCCGCTTTCTAACTGTTACACAGCTAGCTGCCTCACTTTCCTCAGCCTCCTCTCTGTCACCCTTCCCCTCATCTCCCCTAAAGAGTGCTTGCTCGGTGAGAAGCAAACTCTTTTGCAAATTGTCAATGCCTCTCAGTGTTGCAACTTGCCCGTTTAGAGATTCAATTTGCGATTCCAAACAGATAATTTGCTACATCTTGAACAAAAGATTTACACCCTCGAACGGCTGTTCCAGGACTGCATACATCATGCAAGATGTGCACCGGACTACGTTGTCAATTGTGCAACACATACTAGATGGGGATTACACCACAAAAGCGAAAAATACAATATAAGTAGTAATATGAAACTGGCTAATTGCAGTCCCCCACTGAAGTCCCTGGATCTGAAGTCACTTAATCTTGTCACACACTCACAGTAACCACACTTAATCAACCACGCGTTGCAGACAAACTCGCGTTATATATCTGCTTATATAAATATAAAGGAAGCTCACTACAACAGCCTGGTTTGTTTTCCCTCTGGATTGCAAGACAAATACATTCTTTAAAAATTATACAATGTGATTTCATGAATTTTGTTTTTAATTCTGTCTCTCAGAATGGGAATGCACCTACAATGTGAATTTCAGACCTCTCCATGATTTCTAAGTGGGAGAACTTGCAGGGTGTTCAAATACTTCTGTTCCTCACTGTAAATTAGATAGATAGATAGTTATGAGATAAATACTATAGATAGATATGAGATAGATACTATAGATAGATAGAGGTGAGATAGATACGATAGATAGATAGATAGATAGATAGATAGATATGAGATAGATACTATAGATAGATAGATGTGAGATAGATACGATAGATAGATAGATATGAGATAGATACAATAGATATAAATGAGATAGATAGATACTATAGATAGATAGATATGAGATAGATAATAGAGGAATGGAGACAATATTTATACAGTGTACATTCTTAGAATGATGATGTTCTATTAAGCTCCTAATTTTGACTTTTTCAGATACAGACTCCTTGTTTGAGGTCTTCTTCTCGGCATGTTTCTGGAGTTGTATTTTTTCAATCTCTTGGCTTTGGTTTCATTTGGACAATCTTTTCCATGTAGTGTTCCTGACAAACGAGAGCCAGCATTTGTACGGGATGGAGATCTTATTATTGGAGGACATTTCCCAATTCACACCTCCTACAAACAGCCCTTCTACTCATTTACAACAAAAGACCATCAGATTACCTGTGATTCGTGAGTGTTTAGTGTATTGTCTAGTGTATTGTCTATCTATCTATCTATCTATCTATCTATCTATCTATCTATTTCAAATCAGCTTTATTGGCCGGACTAAATACATTTTAGCATTGCCAAAGCAAGTGGGAAATAATAGGGTAGGGTTGGGGGATAGGGACACATTCAGTGTGACTGTATAGGGTAGGTTTGGGAGATGGAGATTAGGACACATCCAGGGTGGGGGTATATGAGTCCATATCATAATAGGCTCCTCTCAGTCTATGGCACTCACTGACATATTGTGCTGCTATGACCGGTGTGTGTTCCTCTTCTCCCAGCAGTATGTAGAGTCTCTCTTCCTTCTCCATGGAGGTGAAGTGTGGGCAGAGATCAGACAGTCTCCTGAAGTGAGTGTCCCTCACTGCTGAGTATTTGGGGCACAGCAGCAGAAAGTGAGCCTCATCCTCCACAGCCTCCTGATCGCACTGCTGGCACAGTCTGCCCTCGCTGGGCATGTCTGTGCCGCCCGGATTCCATGACCAGGCTGTGGGCGCTCAGTCTTTAGCGGTTCAGGATCTGTTGGTCTCTGGGGTTGGGGAGTTTCTCCAGATATGGGGCCAGTTTGTACTTCCTCTGCAGGCTCTGATATACTGTCAGCTTCTGTGGTGTACTTATGTCCTTCCTCCAGATGCAGATATACTTCTGTTTGCTCTTGTGTATCTTCCTCTGTATTCCCCAATTTTTCAGGCTGTATTGGTTGGTCAGGCTGGGTTTGGGTGACTTGTTGCAGGGTGCTTTGTTTTTCTGGGGCTTCCTGGTGTAGCAAGGCTTTGTGATGGTAGGCGAATATGTAGAGAGGCGGTAGGCACTGCCCAGAGTGGACCATATGCATATGTGGACTAGAGATGTTGCGAACGTAAAATTTTCCGTTCGCGAACGGCAAACGCGAGTTTTTGTAAATGTTCGCGAACGGGCAAACCGGGCAAACCGCCATTGACTTCAATAGGCAGGCGAATTTTAAAACCCACAGGGACTCTTTCTAGCCACAGTAGTGATGGAAAAGGTTTTTCAAGGGGACTAACACCTGGACTGTGGCATGCCGGAGGGGGATCCATGGCAAAACTCCCATGGAAAATTACATAGTTGACGCAGAGTTGGGTTTTAATCCATAAAGGGCATAAATCACCTAACAATCCTAAATTTTTTGGAACAACGTGGTTTAAAACATCCAGTTTGTGTATACTATCAGGTATTATGTTGTATCGATCAGGTAGTGTAAGGGTTACGCCCGCTTCACAGACATTGACAGACCAAACTCCCCTTTTAATGCACCGCAAACAGTCCATTTGCCCAACCGCAAACTCCCCATTTGCACAAGGTTGGATACCAAGCTAGCCATGTCCCGTTGATGTCATTGAAGGTTTCTTCCTCCACCCAGCCACGTACAACACCAAGGGTCCCCGAAAGGTGAATTGAATTGATTTTTCGAATGGGGAGATGGTTAAAAACACGCTGGCTCCCACCCCTTTGTTTGAATCCACGGTCACTGCATCTGCGCCGTGCAATTTACTGTCACACCCGATATATGTGGTATTTTCTGTAGTTCTCTTCTCATCAGTTTAATCCCTGTTACGTCCCATATCAGGGATTGCCTTTTGTGAAAAAAGAAATTTAGGCCGGGTACCTTCGACTGCCTTCACAGTGACAGACCAAACTCTAATACACCAAACTGAATTGATTTTAGGAACCGGGAGATGGAAAAAGCAGCTTTGTCGGTCCTCTTACTCCCAAGTTGGGGCACTGTGCGTGCACGGAGCAATGTGCTGTGACACCCTATATGAGTGGTGTCTTAACTAGTACTATTCCTATCAGTTTAATCCCTGTTATGTCCCCTATACGGGGACATGTGTCGAATTGATTAACTATTGTCGAATTAACGAACCATTACGACATCCTGAAATAATTTAGTTCCGAGCTCTGTACTTGCTTTGTATTGGAATTGATGGGGATTTTTTAAATTGTCTGCATTATTTCTAATAAACTATTAAGAGACTTTATTATGATTTTTTTATTTTATGTATTTAAAACCCATACAAAAAAAAAAAAAGAAAATGTATGTTTTTTCTATGAAAAATTATCCAGCCGATCGCTTTTAGTCTGATCATAATGAAGCAACGGCCTTATCTGGGGTGTGACAACATTGCCAACACACTCATAGAGGTGATGATCACTTAATTGTGATACGCAAGCCCCTTCACCACAACAAGGTACCGATCACGAAGGGGAATTGACACATATACATGCCTTTTTTTTTGTTTTGTTTTTGCAGCCACAGTGCAGCACCAGATGCCTAAAAAATTAGGTATTGTTGCAGCCGCTGTACAATTTATGTTTTCCAGGCAGAAAGGTGACTAAAACATTGCGGCTTGAACCCTAGTTGGGGGCGGAGAATTCACGAAAGTCCTCCGGTATGCAGACATTAAATACAGCAGCGTGGGGACCATTTTGAGGCCAAGGCATGTCATCAGGCCTTTTGTTAGTCAAACGTATCCCCCACTGTCAGTCCCTTCGGGATCCATGCCTCTTTTTTGACCTAGACGACTTCTTTTGTCAGTGCCAATGCCTCCTGCTGCACTGAAGGTCCTTTCTGACAGGACACTTGAAGCGGGGCAGGCCAGAAGTTCTATCGCAAACTGGGATAGCTCAGGCAACAGGTCAAGCCTGCACACCCAGTAGTCAAGAGGTTCATCGCTCCTTAGAGTGTCGATATCTGCAGTTAAGGCGAGGTAGTCTGCTACCTGTCGGTCGAGTCGTTCTCTAAGGCTGGATCCCGAAGGGCTGTGGCGATGTGTAGGACTGAAAAAGCTCTGCATGTCCTTCATCAACAACACATCTGTAAAGCGTCCTGTCCTTGCCGCCGTGGTTGTGGTAGGAGGAGGATTACTTTCACCTTTTCCCCAGTTAGATTCCCGTTGTGCTGTGACATCCCCCTTATAAGCTGTGTAAAAAATATTTTTTAGTTTGGTTTTAAACTGCTGCATCCTTTCTGACTTTCAGTAATTTGGTAACATTTCTGCCACTTTCTGCTTATACCGGGGGTCTAGTAGCGTGGCCACCCAGTACAAGTCGTTCTCCTTCATCCTTTTTATACGAGTGTCCCTCAACAGACATGACAGCATGAAAGACCCCATTTGCACAAGGTTGGATGCAAAGCTACTTCGGTGCGACTGACTAGGTTTGTCACCTCCTCAAAAGGATGCATGAGCCTACAGTATCTATCTATTGCTCCGCAGAGGCTGTCCTAGCACCACGGTCATACAAATACTCGTTGACGGATTTATCTTGTTGGAGCAGACGGTTGTCACCACCAGACATCTGAGAAGCTCTGACAGACGTTCTTCAGAACCTCCTGCTTGAGGTTCTTTTGTTTTGCTTTCGTTTTGTTATCTCGTTTCCCTCTCTCAGCTGTCATCTAGTTGCACTGATTGCATCCCTTTAAATCCCCTCCCACACTGCATCACTTTGCAGTTTACACAACTTCCTGGAGTGTGTGCATGCTGGATGCTACAACTGATGCTTCTACAGATAAGTCTGTTCATTTATTTGTGTTTTCCTGTTTGCTTGATCCTAGGTGACCCTGACTCCCTCCGTATTAAGTGTAGGGAGCCTGTGGTCCTGTCCTCTCACTATTATAGGGTGTTCAGGTGTCATACAGTCGAGGAACGTGGGTATGCAATTATCTACTATAGAGATTTTTGCATAGGCTGAGAAGTAAGGGAGAGAGCTAGGGCTGTTACAGGGCTTACCCTTTGGTTCCTTAGTTTTGGATCAAGTGAGTCGGATCTTCATTTGTGTCTTCTAGTTTTCTGTAACACCTTCTGTTACAGTGGTCGAACATTAGGAGTGTTGAATTCCAACGTGTCGGGCTGTCGCAAATTAAGCGCCTCACTAGCATGTTGTTTCGGCGCTGAATGTCTGAAAAGTGCGCCATGGCCGTGTAGGAACGCCTGAAATGGCCACACACCTTCCTGGCCTGCTTGAGGACGTCCTGTAAGCCTGGGTACTTAGACACAAAAACTTAGACACCGCAGCAGAAGAGGACTCAGCCGAGGAGGTTATCGAAGAGGATGGAGTAGAGGAGGTGGCAGTAGGCCTGCCTGCAAGTCGTGGCGGTGTCACCAACTCCGCTGCAGAGCCACGCATTCCATGCTTGTCAGCCGTCAGCAGGATGGCCCAATGCGCAGTGTACGTGATATACCTGCCCTGACTGTGCTTTGCAGACCAGGTATCAGTCATATGGACCCTTGCCCTAACACTGTATGCCAGAGATGCCATGACTTCCTTTTCAATAACAGAGTAGAGGTTTGGGATTGCCTTTTTTGAAAAAAAATTTAGTCCGGGTACCTTCCACTGTGGTGTCCCAATAGCGACACATTTTTTGAAGGCCTCTGTCACGGCCACGGTCATGGTCGTGACTCCTCAACCGCAAGCGGTTGCCTGCGGTTTGGTTTTGCTGTTCAATCACAGATGAGGGCCGCTGGTGTGTGGCCTCACTTGTGGTTGCCGCGGGCAACTAGTTGTATGGTGTTGGTTTCAGCAGAGCAGCCTGAGCGGTGCTGGGCGCTTGCTGCATGGCATGCGGTTGCACCTAACAACCTTCATGTTGGGGGTTATGTTTGTTTGTCTGGTGTGCACTGAGTTTTGTGTTGTGTGTGCACTAGGACTCTTCCCTTCACTGTGGCTGCCCGTGGCAACGTTTGGTTGGATGTGTACATGTGGTGGCAGTGTCCCGGCCTTCGGGCTGACTCCCAGAACATGGTTGTCACCACACGTACCTGTCACAGCCACGCTGACTGGAACCCATGCATGCACTACTAATGTCCACAGAACAACTAGAGGACACAGCACACATAACACACAGGTAACCAGGACATCCGTAGTTGCAAATAAACAGAGACAAAGGAAAACATCAACTGAACATCAAGACATAAACTTCACAAATAAACCTATGACTACAAGGGTGGCACCCACTGGCAGATTATATACACAGGAGGCTGCTCCAGCTAAGCATGGCTGAAGCAACCCACTGACACATGCCAAACACTGAGGCTTTATAGGCCTAAGAGGCCACACCCACACAGACACACCCAGTGTCTCACACACACAGAAAGGGAGTTAACCCTTCCAACACCAGGGAAGGGAAAACACCACTTAAAGGGGAAGTGTCCAAACCAAGATCACACTGTGGCTGTTGCCGCAGGCAACGACATGGGTGACAACCATGTCCTGGGAGTCAGCCCGAAGGCCGGGACACTGCCACCACATGTACACATCCAACCAAACTTTGCCACGGGCAGCCACAGTGAAGGGAAGAGTCCTAGTGCACACACAACACAAAACGCAGTGCACACCAGACAAACAAACACAACCCCCAACTGTAGGGGAAAGCTTGGGATCTAGTGATCACCAGTCAGTGTGGTTTACTATAAGTACAGTGACTGAGTCACACCACACAAAAACAAAAGTTTTAGAATTTAGAAAAACTGACTTTTCTAAAATTAGATTAGTGGTACACGAGTCCATATCAGACTGGAACAGTTTCATTGGAGTCCAGGAGAAATGGGACTACTTAAAAGTGGCACTATTGAAGGCAACAGAAAATTGCATTAGGCTTGTCAGTAAAAGCAAAAAAAGGAAGAGACCACTGTGGTACTCATCAGAAGTGGCCAAAATCATTAAAAACAAAAAGATAGCATTTAGGAATTATAAAAAAAACAAAATGAGGATGACAGACAAATTTATAAGATTAGGCAGAGAGAGGCCAAACAAGTTATAAGAGCTTCTAAAGCACAGGCAGAAAAGAAATTAGCTCAGTCGGGGAAAAAAGGCGATAAGGCATTCTTCAGATACATAAATGAAAAAAGGAAACTAAAACAAGGAATTGCCAAATTAAAAACTAAAGAAGGAAGGTATATGGAAGAAGATAAAGAACTAGCTGACTGCCTCAATGAATACTTCTGTTCAGTTTTTACAAAGGAAAATGAAGGAGAAGGACCTCAGTTAGGAAAGAAGACTAATGAATCTTTTGACGCATGTGTCTTTACACAGGAAGAGGTTCTAAGTCAACTGTCTAAAATTAATATAAATAAGTCACAGGGGCCTGATGGGATACACCGAAAGCTATTAAAAGAGCTCAGCGGTGAACTAGCAAAACCATTAATAGATTTATTTAACCAATCACTGGCAACAGGAGTCGTCCCAGAAGATTGGAAATTAGCAAATGTTCACAAGAAAAGTAGTAAGGAGGAATCGGGCAACTATAGGCCAGTAAGCCTGACATCAATAGTGGGGAAATTAATGGAAACCATACTTAAGGAGAGGATTGTGGACCATCTAAAATCCCATGGATTGAAAGATGAAAAACAGCATGGGTTTACTTTAGGGAGATCATGTCAAACTAATCTTATAGATTTTTTTGATTGGGTGACTAAAATAATAGATGGAGGAGGTGCAGTAGACATCGCTTATCTAGACTTTAGTAAGGCTTTTGATACTGTCCCACATAGAAGGCTTATCAATAAACTGCAGTCATTGGGCTTGGACTCCCATATTGTTGAATGGATTAGGCAGTGGCTGAGGGACAGACAACAGAGGGTTGTAGTCAATGGAGTATATTCAGACCAAGGTCTTGTTACCAGTGGGGTACCTCAGGGATCTGTTCTGGGACCCATATTGTTTAATATCTTTATTAGTGAAATTGCAGAAGGCCTCAATGGTAAGGTGTGTCTTTTTGCTGATGATACAAAGATTTGTAACAGGGTTGATGTTCCTGGAGGAATACACCAAATGGAAAAGGACTTAAGAAAACTAGAGGAATGGTCAAAAATCGGACAACTAAAATTTAATGTTGATAAGTGCAAGATAATGCACCTGGGGCGTAAAAACCCAAGAGCAGAATATAAAATCAGTGATACAGTCCTAACCTCAGTATCTGAGGAAAGGGATTTAGGGATCATTATTTCAGAAGACTTAAAGGTAGGCAGACAATGTCACAGAGCAGCAGGAAATGCTAGCAGAATGCTTGGGTGTATAGCAAGAGGAATTACCAGTAGAAAGAGGGAGGTGCTCATGCTGCTCTACAGAGCACTAGTGAGACCTCATCTGGAGTATTGTGCTCAGTACTGGAGACCATATCTCCAGAAGGATGTTGATACTTTGGAGAGAGTTCAGAGAAGAGCTACTAAACTGGTACATGGATTGAAGGATAAAACTTACCAGGAAAGATTAAAGGAACTTAACATGTATAGCTTGGAAGAAAGACGAGACAGAGGGGATATGATAGAAACTTTTAAATACATAAAGGGAATCAACAAGGTAAAAGAGGAAAGAATATTTAAAAGAAGAAAAACTGCTACAAGAGGACATAGTTTTAAATTAGAGGGGCAAAGGTTTAAAAGTTATATCAGGAAGTATTACTTTACTGAGAGAGTAGTGGATGCATGTAATAGCCTTCCTGCAGAAGTGGTAGCTGCAAATACAGTGAAGGAGTTTAAGCATGCATGGGATAGGCATAAGGCCATCCTTCATATAAGATAGGGCCAGGGGCTATCCATAGTATTTAGTATATTGGGCAGACTAGATGGGCCAAATGGTTCTTATCTGCCGACACATTCTATGTTTCTATGTTTCTATGAAGGTTGTTAGGTGCAACCGCATGCCATGCAGTAAGCGCCCAGCACCGCTCAGGCTGCTCTGCTGAAACCAAATCTATACAACTAGTTGCCCGCGGCAACCACAAGTGAGGCCACACACCAGCGACCCTCACCTGTGATTGAACACCAAAACCAAACCGCAGGCAACCGCATGCCGTGACACTCCCACCCCTCAAAGCCCCCCCACCAAAAAAAATAAAAATTGTGAGGGACTCACACAAGGGGATAGGAGAAGGGAACGTCCAATCTCAGGAAATGGTTCCCACAAAGTCACTGCCAGCATGCATCCTCTCCCAGCACACACTAAAGCTAGTCCAACGAGGCCTGCAGCCAGCCACACCGACACAGGGAAAAGAACCACTGAGACGTGGACGAGGGGACTCTCCACTCACGTCCCCACTCCAGTCGCTGCCAGCAGACACTCCTAACCAGCACGCAGCCGGACCACTAACAGAATGCTGCCAGCAAACGACCAGAGATGGGAACATGGAGAGGGACGAGGGATCACCAACACGGACACGGAAGGTAAGGTGGCGGGGAATAAGCCACCAACTGTGCCGCTAACGGTGATCCCCCTTAACGCTCTCCCTCCAGGGAACGCGCATGCAGGCCACAAGAAGATGGCACTGCATGCTGCACCCTCTTTCGAAGGTGTGTCACCGCACACCAAAAAACACACGTGCAGAAAAAAAATAAGGGGACGCCAAAACAGACAACGGTGAAGGGATGGCGGGGAATGCCACTCACCGCGCCTTCAGCGGCGAAACCCCCACATTGCTCTCCCTCCGGAGAACGCGCATGCACCCCATCCGCATATGGCGGTACATGCTTCACCCTCTTTCGAGGGACACCATGTGAGGAGCCATTGTGGTCATACTGTCACGGCTGAGGATGGGGAAAACCCTCAGCCGTGCGATGCCAGAAGATGTTAGGCTGCTCGGCCAGGACGACAGGATTAGGGAGCAGGTCACCTCCTAAAGCGTCCCTAACCTGACCCTAACTCCTAGCTGCATGGGCCGACCTTGAAGGTAGGAGGGCCCATACTTAGGAACCCAGGACCATAAGTTGCAATAATAAGGAAACCCCACACACACCTAGTGTCTCACACACACAGAAAGGGAGTTAACCCTTCCAACACCAGGGAAGGGAAAACACCACTTAAAGGGGAAGTGTCCAAACCAAGATCACACTGTGGCTGTTGCCGCAGGCAACGACATGGGTGACAACCATGTCCTGGGAGTCAGCCCGAAGGCCGGGACACTGCCACCACATGTACACGTCCAACCAAACGTTGCCACGGGCAGCCACAGTGAAGGGAAGAGTCCTAGTGCACACACAACACAAAACGCAGTGCACACCAGACAAACAAACACAACCCCCAACATGAAGGTTGTTAGGTGCAACCGCATACCATGCAGCAAGCGCCCAGCACCGCTCAGGCTGCTCTGCTGAAACCAACACCATACAACTAGTTGCCCGCAACCACAAGTGAGGCCACACACCAGCAGCCCTCACCTGTGATTAAACACCAAAACCAAACCGCAGGCAACCGCATGCGGTTGAGGAGTCACGACCATAACCGTGGCCGTGACAGCCTCAGACTCCACCAGCTGGTATGGTAAAAGCTGGCGGGCTAAGAGTTCCGTCAAGCCAGCTGTCAGACGCCGGGCAAGGGGGTCACTCTGTGACATTGGCTTCTTACGCTCAAACATTTCCTTGACAGACACCTGGCTGTGGGCAGATGAGATGGAACTGCTGAAGGTGAGAGGCGGAGTGGCGGGTGGTTGAGAGTGGGCAAGGAGGACAGCAGTGGTTGACGTGGCTGAAGATGCTGGACCATGAGGAGGATGGTGGCTTTGAGTTTGTGTGCTGCTTGTACTCATGTGTTGATCCCATTGGCGTTTGTGATGTGAGATCATGTGCCTTCGCAAAGCAGTTGTACCGAGGTAAGTGTTGGACTTCCCACGACTCAGTTTCTTTTGGCACAGGTTGCAAATGGCATTGCTGTTATCAGAGGCAGACACACACAAAAAAATGCCACACTGCTGAGCTTTGCAATGACGGCATTCTGGTGGTGGCAACAGCATGCGTTGATTGGCGTGCTGTCTGGCTGACCCCGGGTGCCGATACATGCTGTCTGACTTTGCCACTAATTTCTTGCGACGACCTCCCTTTGCTTCCAACTTGTCTCCTCCTTCTCTCTGTCTCCCCTTCTGAACTTTCCCCCTCTTCTTCTTCTCTTCGAGCAGGCACCCACGTGGCATCCACGGACACATCGTCATCATCAACCGCTTCACTTGTATCTGACACCTCATCATCATCATCATCACACTGTACGTCCATGTGTGTAATGCTGCCTGACTGAGACATATCCCTGTTATCTACATCCTCTGGCAATAATGGTTGCGCATCACTAATTTCATCCAACTGATGTGTAAATAACTCCTCTGACGGATCAAGTAAAGCGGCTGTGGTGGCTGTGGTGGTAGTGGTGGTGGTGGCGGCGGGCGGCAAAGTGGTAACTTGAGAGCAGGTCACCAAAGCTGAGCTGGAGGAGGATGGTGCGTCAAGGTTCTTAGCGGAAGCTGTTGAAGATTGGGTGTCCTGTGTAAGCCCTATGTTCTCAGAATTTTTCGGGTTCAGAGTACGTGGACTCTGAACACTGGGCATTATTTCAGGGCCAGTCGAAATCACAGCACCACGATCAGTATCAAGTGCCTCCCGCTTCCCCCATTGGCAGTAAAAGTCTGGTATTAAAAAACAAAACAAAAACACTTATAGTTACCTCCATCACACAGCGATGCTATGCAGGCCTCTTCCGGCCTGTGTCCCGCGCTGTACTGCTCAGGCGGCACGATGACGTCATTGCGCCGCCTGCACCGGCCTCTGATAGGCTGCAGGCCTTGTGGCTACAGCCTATCAGAGGAACAGGGAAGGGAGACGCCTGAGGACAGCCATACAGATGACTATGGAGATGAATGCTTCCACAATGGAAGCGTTCATCTCCCTGTGACCTGCCGCTGTCGGGTGGTGGGCTTGGGGGCCCCTAAAGACTCAGGGGCCCGGGGGCAATTGATCCCCTTGCCTCTATGGAAGCGCCGTCCCTGGCGCTCACCAATATTCTTTCAGCAGCTTTTATTGTTCTATTAAAACACGGTGGATCCGGGTACAGCACAGCAAAAGGCAACAGCCATTTTGCACTTCCTGTGCTTTCTCAGGCCTCAACATTGGCCTCAAATATGCTGTTCTCCTCCCATTCACCTTCAAACTGCATCTGTTCTTGGTTTAGGAATTTTTGATGAGATCATATATTTTTTCTCCTATTCCGCTTTCGAGAAGTTTCAGGAGTAGGCCCGGGTGCCACACTGAGTCAAAGGCCTTCTTAACGTCCACAAAGCAGGCATAGATCTTTCCATGCTTTGTATTGTGGACATGGTACTTGATGTGGCTCTACAGGGTGTAGATGTGGTCCATAGTGCCGTGGTTTGGCATGAAGCCTCCTTGGCTTCTAATGAGGACATTGTGCTGGGTGAGGATACTAAGGATCCTCTTATTCAGGATACTGCTGGGGAGTTTCCCCAGATTGCTGCTGACACATATTCCTCAATAGTTTTTTACCTCCCCGTTCTTGAATTAAGGTCTCCATAGATGACAACATTGCCCAGGGCTTATTAATGGGCGGCTTCCCTCTGTAGGATCTCAAAGCTGTTGTGATTGACGTATAGAGACTCTGGCAGAGCTATGTATGTTGCACAGAGGTAGATGTCAGCCTGAGAGGTGAGGATGGAGTGGCCTATTTTTCCCCAGATGTGGCTGTCTCCTCTTTTCACTGGTCTGATCTGCTCATGGAGCTTCTCTTTATACAGTACCAGACTAATATTCCTCCTGACCTCCAGCCTGCTTGACATTTTAGTTTTTCAGGGCAGGAACAGAGATCTCCCTGCATCTGGTTTGATTTATTCTCTGCTTTAGTCCATGTTTCTAGGAGCATCTGTATGTCAATGTTTTCTAGTCTTTGAGTAAAGTCTGGATCATGTGTCTTACATCCGAAGGCTGTAGTGTGCAGGCCCTGAATGTTCCAGATGCTGATATAAGAGATGTTATTGTGTGTCCATATACCTTGTAATGAGCTGGCCTGCATAGGACAAGCTGAATTCTTGACTGGTGGCCATGTTTTATCAGTTTGGTCCAGTCAGTTTTCCACACATAGTGCTGAGCAAGGTCTTCATCTCCTCCAAGTCTCTGCTCTGTAATATTCTGTGTGAGGCAGGTGGATTCCTCCATGATTTGTACCTCTGATGGCCATATTTAGGGTAAAGGTCATTATTTGTTGTGAGTGACTTTTCCATAGTTTTTTGTCTTGTTTGGGGTCCGGGCCGGGGGTCTCTGTTGAGCACTATATCTTTAAGTTCTTTGGCTAGAATGCTGACTCCTTGGTTACTGAGGTGTTTATTGTCATATAGGTGGTGCTGCTTTATGGAGGAGTGTTGAGCCAGAGTAATGTCTGGTATCGTACTGATTTTAGCTGCCAGTTCTGTTTTGATGCTCTGGGTGATGTGTTTAGGGATGTCCTTTCTTAAGAGCAGAGATAACAGGATGATTTTACAGCCAGGGAACATTTGTTGTATGATCCCTGCTAGTTGGCTTAGTTGTCCTGCCATCTCCTGGTGCAGGCCCTGGAGATTACTGGTGCATGTATATATGAAAATACGGTTGTATTTGGTAAAATATGGATTATTGATGATGGCTGCTGCTTGTTTGATAGTAGAGCAGCAGATTTTACTGACTCTTTTTCCAGGGAAAAGTCAATCTGTGTTCCAATACTTAACATTGGAGTCTATATTCAGAACAGTATCAGGACATGGTAACTTACTTCCCCCGTGTCGTCTCATGTTGGTGTTCTGCATGCTGCTCAAGCTTCTTGTAGAAAGCTGCAGTGTTTCTATAGTTGGGGTTGTGGTGTTGGCTCTGTTGTTGGGGGCTGTTGTGGTTCTATACTTGGAGTTGTCAGCTCTGGCCCCCCTTTTATTACTCTGCTGTTCTTTGCTTTGCTCTCATTTTCTGTTATTTCCATTTGGCGGTTATTTTATACATTTTGGGGGTCATGTCTGCTGACTTTCATTTGGTTCTCATACCTTTCTTTCCCTGGATTTCTCTCCTTGATTAGGTGATCAGTCTGGGATTTCAGTTTTGCTATAGCCTGTCTCAGTTCTGGGTTTTGTTGCTTCAATTTTTGTAGTTTACGTCTTATTTCCTGCAGGGCTGAGGCCTGTTCACACTTCAGTCTGGCTATCATTTCATTTACTTGGTCATTTGCATTTTTATCACCAAGATTTCTTTAAAGCTTCTCTTTAAAGTGTATAGAGTCTCTTTCTAGCTGAGATAAGCAATCTCTGAGGGTCTCCAGGAATCTGTGTGAGGAATTAGGACATGGGGCTGCAGGGGGGTCTCTGGTGGTTTTCTCTGTAGGGGTAAGGGTAAGGGGGTCTTTGGTGGTTGTCTCTGTAGATTTAGGATCATCACTGCTCTTAGTCTGCTCTTTGTAAGCTTTCGCCTGACTTTAATATGAGGGAAGATATATTCAAACTGGCTGAGGTTGTCCTCTGTGGCCTGGATGACTATGGTGGCATTATTGTACAGGTTGATGGTGAGTGTTTTGTCATTGTCATTTTGTTGGTCTTTTACTCTGATCTGTTGGCCCTTGTTGATGCCACGCCTGGTGATATACTTATAATGCCTGCACGGGGCTGTGTGTCTGGCAGTCGAAGGGGCGTTGCTAGGGTCTCAAAAGATCCAGGGCCCAAACCCCAATGAATAAAGCCCAATTATCTAAGTCGATCCTCCCCCCCGCATACCTTATTTTGCTGTACTTGCTATACAGCAGCACATACCTCTCACATCCAGGGCCCCCCAGGTAATGTCTCCTCCGATGTAGATCTTCTTTGTCATCATCTTCTCCATTTGGTCCATACAATTTCTCCAAGCCGCCTTGTCTCTGCAGAGTGTGACACACAGACATCTTAGCTTCCTCACATTTCTATAATCATCTCCCAACCTGGAGCCCCAACAGTGTTATCCTGCTGCTCGCTGTGCTCCCCAATACCCTTAAATACTATCCTGAAGAAATAATAGTGCCCCCATAGTCCTACCAATAGTAATTCCCTTCTAGAATTCCCTCATTAGTAATACTGCCCCCTACAATGCCCCAAACCGTCATAACACTCCCCATGAGTGCCCCCATTAGTAAAAAAAAAAGACCTCCAGTATTAATAATACTCTCAGAGAGCCCGCAGTAGAAATAAGGACCCCCTGTTGTTCCCCCAGTGGTAATAAAGCTATCTACAGACCCCTTAGTAGTAATAAGGCCCCCATAGTGCTCTTTGTAGAAATAAGACAGATCTATAAGTCCCTCCTATAGAGCCCCAGTAGTAATAAGAGCGTATAATGTCCCCTGGATTAGCAGTGCCCCCTGTAGTTATATTCCTCCCACCACCATTTAGTTCTATGTAAATAACATCACACCATATCTCCTGCTCCCTCCAAAATACAGTCCTATGTAAATAACATCACTCCCCTCCCTTGAGCCCCCCAACATACAGTCCTATGTAAATAACACTATTTTCCTCCCTCTGCCATAAAGTCCCATGTAAATAACATCACACCATCTCTCCAGCCCCCTCCAAAATACAGTCCCATGTAAATAACATCACCCCCTCAAAATTCAGTCCCATGTAAATAATATCACTCCCTCCCACAGACGCTATCAACATACAGTCCCATGTAAATAACATCACTGCCTCCTCCAGCCCCTTCTGATATACAGTCCCATGTAAACAACATCACTCCCCCCATAGCCTCCTCCAACACACAGTCCCATGTAAATAACATCAAGTACACCCCAGCCATCTTCAACATATAGTCCCATGTAAATAACATCACCCCCTCAACATTCAGTCCCATGTAAATCACATCACTCCCTCCCACAGCCGCCATCAACATACAGTCCCATGTAAATAACATCACTGCCTCCCCCAGTCTCTTTCAATATACAGTCCCATGTAAGTAACATTACTCCCTCCCCCAGCCACCTCCAACACACAGTTCCATGTAAATAACTTATTTCCCTTCAGCCCTAACATACACCACAGACTCTTCTCCTCTTCACTGCCCTCTTCTCTTGCACTGGTCACATGATGGTAACATCATCACAGGTCCTTCCCAACCACTGGCTGTTTTGCTGGTCACATGACCTGTGATGTCACCATAGGTCCTTCAACTCTTCCAGTGCATTAGATTCAATTGTATTGCCGTTCTGAAGAGGGCAATTCACTTGTATATAGCTGGCAGGCAAGACATTGGGGGCCTGGGACAAAACATCAGGGGCCCAGGCCCCGAATGTTTTAACCTAGCAACACCACTGGGCGGAGGGCTGCTCGCTGTAGAAAAGCACATTAGTCTTTCTTTTTTTTTCTTCCTTTAAGGTAAAATCTGTGAAAAGGGTGTTTTTTTCTCTCTAATTTTGTCATGTTTTATGGCTCTTTTCATTTGATTACTTCTCACAGTAGGTGATCTCCTGGGTGTCTGAGGCTACAGTCCCGTGCTCTATCCTATGGTCAGTTACATTCTTGGGGCTTTCTTTTTCTAAATGATCATTTTCTAAATTGTAGTTTTCTATTTTCCAGAAGCTCTCCAAGAATCCACATTATTTACTTACACTCACCTAAAGAATTATTAGGAACACCTGTTCTATTTCTCATTAATGTGAGTCAACCAATCACATGGCAGTTGCTTCGATGCATGTAGGGTTGTGGTCCTGGTCAAGACAATCTCCTGAACTCCAAACTGAATGCCAGAATGGGAAAGAAAGGTGATTTAAGCAATTTTGAGCGTGGCATGGTTGTTGGTGCCAGACCGGCCGCTCTGAGTATTTCACAATCTGCTCAGTTACTGGGATTTTCTCGCACAAACATTTCTAGGGTTTACAAAGAATGGTGTGAAAAGGGAAAAACATCCAGTATGCGGCAGTCCTGTGGGCGAAAATGCCTTGTTGATGCTAGAGGTCAGAGTAGAATGGGCCGACTGATTCAAGCTGATAGAAGAGCAACGTTGACTGAAATAACCACTCGTTACAACCGAAGGTATGCAGCAAAGCATTTGTGAAGCCACAACATGCACAACCTTCAGGGCGGATGGGCTACAACAGCAGAAGACCCCACCGGGTACCATCTCATCTCCACTACAAATAGGAAAAAGAGGCTACAATTTGCACGAGCTCGCCAAAATTGGACTGTTGAAGACTGGAAAAATGTTGCCTGGTCTGATGAGTCTCGATTTCTGTTGAGACATTCAAATGGTAGAGTCCGAATTTGGCGTAAACAGAATGAGAACATGTGCAGGCTGGTGGTGGTGGTGTAATGGTGTGGGGGATGTTTTATGGGCACACTTTAGGCCCCTTAGTGCTAATTGGCCATCGTTTAAATGCCACGGGCTACCTGAGCATTGTTTCTGACCATGTCCATCCCTTCATGACCACCATGTACCCATCCTCTGATGGCTACTTCTAGCAGGATAATGCACCATGTCACAAAGCTCGAATCATTTCAAATTGGTTTCTTGAACATGACAATGAGTTCACTGTACTAAAATGGCCCCCACAGTCACCAGATCTCAACCCAATAGAGCATCTTTGGGATGTGGTGGAATGGGAGCTTCGTGCCCTGGATGTGCATCCCTCAAATCTCCATCAACTGCAAGATGCTATCCTATCAATATGGGCCAACATTTCTAAAGAATGCTATCAGCACCTTGTTGAATCAATGCCACGAAGAATTAAGGCAGTTCTGAAGGCAAAAGGGGGTCCAACACCATATTAGCATGGTGTTCCTAATAATTCTTTAGGTAAGTGTATATGGGGTGTGCTCTCTAGAAGGACTATTAGACAGGTGATGGAGCAGAGTGCTCTTACCTTTAGATGCCTTCAAATGCTCAGCTCTGTCTGATGTGCCCTGTTCTTGTCTTATCAATAAAATTCAGTTTTTTTTAAATCATTCTTTATCCTTATATAAGGAGACATTTTAGTCCTTCTTGTTTGTGTCTTCCATGGAGTCAGTACTTTCCAAGTTTTGCCTTATAGGTTGCTCCTTACAAAGTATAAATTGATGAAAACTTAGGAGCTCATGTTCAGTGCTGCTTACTCCTGGGTGGTATATATCTATCTATCTATCTATCGTGGCAGTGGAGCTGACGGAGGGCCATATGAGGGCCATTAAAATGGTGTGGCTGACCCAGAGGAGCCTAGGTGAGAACAGAAGAGGCTGGTAAAATAGGTTTTTCACACTGTCTGCAGCAGCTAGGCTGGTAATGAAGAGAATTAGCAGCCAGCTGAGGAGCTCAGGTAAATGTGGGCTGAGCTCCTCAATCAGGGCTCCCAGTCTGGGGAAGGAGCAGGCTGTGCCAAGGCCTGTTGGAGCCGGGACCCTCTAACCCTGTGTAGGGTAATCACCATGTGGTGTTTTGGGGAGCTAGGTGGTAGACCCAGATCACGACAGAGAGGGGGAAATACTGTGTAGTCAGTGGCCAGACGGCCGATGATTTGTGTTTATAATTTGCTTGGTTTGCTGTAAAAGTGACAATAAAGCTGGTCATGGCCAGTTTGCACCAAAATCTGCAGTGTTGGAGTGGCTTTGTGAGGTGTGCCAGCCATCTAAGCGGAGAAGACAGCGATCCTGGAGACCTAAGTGACCCCGAGGTGTCACACTATCTGTCTATCTGTTTAATTTCAAATCTCTGTCTAAATACAGTTACAAACATAAGTGAACTCCTTGGACTAACCTGGATTTACTGTTTGACAAACGTAATGTAACTAAACTAAAAACATGCAACCCGTTATAATGTTCTTGTCTTTTATTGAATACACTAAGTAGACATGTACAGTGCAGAAAGAAAAAGTAAGTACACTATTGGATTTAATAACTTGTAGATTCCTCTTTCGCATCATTCACCTCCACTAAATATTATCTGTAGCTGCACATAAGATGTGCTCAACATTGAGGTGGAATTTTGGGTCATTCCTCCCAGAAAATGTGTCATTTCATCATTAGTTTTAGGATTCCCTCTTCAGGTCATACCATAGCATCTCCATAGGGTATAGGTCAGGAAGTTTCTCTGACTTGGCCATTCCAAAACACTAATCTTCTTTTCAGTCATTCCCTAGTTTATTTACTTGTATACTTTGGGTCATTGTCTTGTTGCATTACAGAAGATCTCTTCAGCTTGAGGTCATGGACAGCTGCCCTTGCAATCTCCTGTAAAAGATTTCATACTCCTTAGAATGCAGTAAAGCAGCCCCAAAACACGATGCCCCTTTCACCCCTTGCACATTTGAGATGAGGATTTGGTGTTGGCATGCCTTGTTTTTTTCTGCTCCAAACATAGTGTTTTACATTTTTGCTAAATATTTCCACTTTATCTGTCCATAGAACATTTTCCTAGAACAACTATGAAACATCCGGGTGGCCTTGGTAAAACTCGAGACAAACCGTAATTTAAAAAAAAATTTTTGGGCTGGCAGCAGCTTTCTTTTGTCCTTCTATGAACACCATTCTGTTTTCCTAACAGTGGACACATAAACAGAGGGTTTTGTAGTTTTAGTTCTTTTAGGATTGCCACACAAAAAGCTAGTGTGAAAGTAGCCTAAATTGGAATAATGTACAGACGGATCTTTGACTTATGTAGACTTTTCTGCCTTTGTTCATCTGTACAACTCTTCTTCTGAGATCTTCTGAAAGGTGTATACATCAAGGCAGGTTCACACTAATAAAACATATGAATGTTTTCCTCTTATCTTGCAGGTTCAGCACTGTATCCTACACATGGCTTCAAGCAATGGTTTATGCTATTGAGGAGATCAACGCCAATGATCTTCTGCTCCCTAACGTCACTCTGGGCTTCCAGTTGTTCGATAACTGTGTACACATATCCCGTGCTCTCTTGGAGACATTTATTGCCCTGACAGGAGAAGACAAGGCCTATTCCAAATTATCAGTGTCATAAGAAGGTGCCTCTTGCCATCATTGGTGACCCTTTATCACTTTTCTCTATGGCAATGGCTGCAATATTGGGTGTCTATGGATATCCTCAGGTGTGGACCACATGTCAAATCAATAATGAAACCCATATATTGTCATCTATACATTGAATATAGGGTTATGTTTTTGACATTATTAGCAAAGGAAGTTGGGAGGGGAGAGAAGGGAAACTTCCAGATTTGATAGACTTGCCCATTATAAGTGTATTCAAGATGGACATAATATGCACAGATTATCCATGAGATGTGCTTCTGAGACTGTTCTTGGATAGACCTTTGTGACTTCTAGGAGTTGATGCTAATTCTGTAGCAGGGCTCCGACTTACCATGTGCCATTTCAAATACTAGTGTATTTTACTGGCGAAGGGCTGTTAGGCCTCCCTCAGAAATCCTGGGTCAGGTTCATCAACTGCACATCTTCACCCTTTCTAGTTAAACTCCTGGAGACACTCCTTCATATTTCCTTGTATTACCTTCTGATTATTCTTCCTCAATGTGATGACTCAACTTCCCCACATCATGAGATAAGTAGTTAAGACTACTTTTTAATATAGCTCACCTGTGCTAAACAGAAGTTACTGAGCTAAACCTATTAGGTGGTTATGGTTAAAAATAATATATGTCCAAGTTTAGGAGAACTTTTTGATATTACGGATTGCAACCACAGATTTGCACTTCACTTTTGTCAGTACCCAGTCATCCCAATTTAGAAACCAACATAACTGAGATTTAGGGTGAAAAGGATGACTCTATCTGATAGTTTTGTTAATGTTTTTGCATACTTTGATTAATGCTGTCCTTATTTTTGTACTATCTTAATTTCAGGTCAGCTATGCTGCATCCATACACTCATTGAGTGATCGTTTCTTATATCCAACATTTTTTCGTACTATTCCTAGTGATTACAAACAGTCAAAAGCTTTGGCCAAATTGATCTCTTTCATGGGTTGGAAATGGGTTGGATTACTATCCCTCAATAGTGACTATGGAATTCTAGGGTCACAAATCCTTAAAGAGGAACTGCAGAAGTTGGATGTGTGCATCGCTTACCATGAGACATTTGGGAAAGGGACATCTTTAGTAAAACTTCAGGCCATATCAAACACTGTCGTTCAGTCCTCAGCAAAGGTGGTCATCCTCTTCTCCAAAGACCCTGAGATCATCCAGCTGATGGAATTGCTTTTAGAGCGTAAGGATGTGGAGAGAATCTGGCTCGCTAGTGATATCTGGTCAAACTCACCAATTTTGTCTGTTTCAAGATACAGTCCTCTATTAGCTGGTACTATTGGCTTTATATTACATGAAGTAGATATGCCAGGGTTTAAAGAATATTTACTGAGACTCCAACCATCTGCCTTGCTCCCTCAAGACATCTTTATAGAAAAATTTTGGGAGCTGGTTCAAGGTTGTCGTTGGCCAAGTGGTGGTTCTAGTGGAGATAATGGGACTCTGTGGTGTACTGGAGAGGAGAAACTGAAATCTTACAAGAATAGACAGTATGGCTCCTATAACGATGACTTCAGGAGGCAATATTTAGTATACAACGCAGTATACTCAGTAGCTCATGCTGTCCATAATGTAATCTTTCCCGATGCTCTGCATCAGGAGTCCACCACATGTGAAAAATGTGAAGACCTGACCAACATAAAGTCATGGCAGGTAACGTTTCAGATTTTATGCTTTTTTTTAAATCAACTTTTTATGTGTTTATATGGATAGTGATATTGATGGTAAGCCATCTAATTACTCATGGTGACTAATGCAATGCTGCTGGCCCATTCCTTATAGTACTCAGTTGGATACTGACTGTTAATAAGCATTCTTTTGTATGTTTCTATATGTGCACCTCATGTTGTATATCAAATGTATTTTAATAATTAATAAAATGCAAAGTGGATAAAGAAAAGATAATTCTAAATCCAATCCATATTTGGTGTGACCAACCTTTGCCTTCAGCATCACTTCTTCTAGGTACACTTGCACACAGTTTTTGAATGAACTTGGCAGGGTGGTTGTTCCAGACATCCTGGAGAACTAACCATCTTCTGTGAATGCCAACTTGCTCCAGTCTTTCTATCTATGTAAGACAGTCTGGATGATATTGAGATGAGGGCTGTTAGGCTGCCACGCCACCACTTCCAGGACTCCTTATTCTTGTTTAAAGGGAACCTGTCATCAACTTTATGCTGACCGCCAATCTGCTGATGATTGGAAGCTCTCTCCTAGAGAGAAAGGGAGTGAATGAATAACCAGGTGGCCTTGACTCTTTTCCAGACCCAGTCTGCAATGATTGTCATGTTGGTTCTCGGCAACCACTTATTTTTAACTTATAAATGACAGATCGCTGAAATACACTCACCTGTCTCTACTTTACGCTGCTGTTAGTATGGGCAGCATAAAGTTGATGACAGGTTCCCTTTAAGTGGAAGATGGTGTTTAGTGACATTAGCTTTATGTTTGGGGTCATTGTTAGAGATAAGCGAATCTAAGTTGACAAAATTGAATTCGATCTGAGTTTAAAGGGAGTCTGTCAGCAGATTTACCCCTTTTTAACAGTTGCCATACCGCTGTAGCCGCAAAACAGATGATTAACACGGTACCTTTATATGCTTTGGTGGACTTTTAAATATGCCAAAAACGAACTTTGATGAGGGCTCGCAAGTGCCCAGGGCGGAGTCCACCGGGTTGGAGCCCAGGCAGCTCTGCCTCTTCGGCTCTTATCCCCGCCCAGCCTCCTCCTCTGCTCGCCTATCTGTTGTCTCTCCCCCTCAGCGAGATCCTGCGCCGACGCGATGACTTGCTTGGTCGGGGCATGCGCATAAGCTACTGCGATGCCGTGTCAGCAATGGTCATGGCAGTGCGCATGCCCCGACCAAGCAAGTCATCGCGTCGGCGCAGGATCTCGCTGAGGGGGAGAGACAACAGATAGGCGGGCAGAGGAGGAGGCTGGGAGGGGATAAGAGCCGAAGAGGCAGAGCTGCCTGGGCTCCAACACGGTGGACTCCGCCCTGGGCACTTGCGAGCCCTCATCAAAGTTCGTTTTTGGCATATTTAAAAGTCCACCAAAGCATATAAAGGTACCGTGTTAATCATCTGTGTTGCGGCTACAGCGGTATGGCAACTGTTAAAAAGGGGTAAATCTGCTGACAGACTCCCTTTAAGGAAAAATTTGATTTGTGCTGAAGTTGAATTTCGTAATTTCTTAGAAAAGAAAATTGATTCCACCTCACCAATAATCGCACGTGCAGCGGAGAAGCCAGGCTGACTTCGTAGTACAAAGCTTCAACAGATGAAAGATTCCCAGCACGTAGTTAAATGTGATCTTGCACAGCCTTTATTTCATATCCAAATGGTACATACAGTACAGTGTGGTGGACACAGACTCCCAACATCTCCCGTCAGAACGACATGTTTCGAGCCGGCAGACTAAGAGCTTGCCGGCTCGAAACATGTCGGTCTGACGGGAGATGTCGGGAGTCTGTGTTTACCACACTGTATGTACCTTTTGGATATGAAATAAAGACTGTACAAGATCACATTTAACTTACATGCTGAAAATTTTTCATCTGTTAAAGTTGAATTTCCTTGCGCTTCGTGGTAACAAATCATATTTTTTTCTAAAATGGCTGCTGCACATGTTAGAAAGAGGAAGTAAGAATCCCGGAAATGAGAGAGCACCCATAATGCCATGCATACAGCCAATCAGCAGATAGCCAGCCCCTATGATGTCACAGCCTTATAAAAAGTCTCCTTCTGCCCGGTTTCCGCCATTGTCCAGTGAACAGGCACTAGGGACAGTGTTTAGGAGGACATCAGTCAGCAAAAATTTGGCAGTTCAGGGAAAGATTATTCATAGTACAGGGAAAGGATAGGGAGGCATTATCCACACTGTAGGGAGAGAGCAAGGACCAATAGGACAGTGTAAAGCCTGGGTTATAGGGGTTATTCTATTACACCTTGCTGCACTAATTGGGGTTACAAAGTCATCTATTACTAGTGATCATAGGTTGTTTGCATTTAGAGATGAGCACATTTCTTAAAAGTTTGATTCGGCTAATTCACTGAATTTCACAAAAAAATCACTTCTTAACGAATTATTTTGTCACAAAGCGCATTTTTTTGTAAGTAGCAGGTGCAATGGCATATTAAAAAAATATATGGAACCTATCTATTCTCTAGGT
Organism: Bufo gargarizans; assembly: GCF_014858855.1. Taxonomy (NCBI): domain Eukaryota; kingdom Metazoa; phylum Chordata; class Amphibia; order Anura; family Bufonidae; genus Bufo; species Bufo gargarizans. The sequence goes on from NC_058081.1 coordinate 18,283,291, forward strand.
TTCCCACCACTTGAAGCATGTCTATTTCAAAAATCGGATGGGGGAAGAGATGTTCTTCGATGCCAATGGAAACCCTCCAACTGACTATGACCTTCTAAACTGGCATAAGAACTCAGATGGTGTTATTCACTTTGAGACAGTTGGACGGTACAATTTACGTCAAGCTAAAGAAAATGAATTGAGCATCAATATCACAGCTATCAAGTGGATCACAGGTGGCAGCGAGGTACCATGTCATATTTACTGTTAGAGGACTATGTACATAAGAACACCATAACTTTATAATGTAACATTTTCTTACTATCTTTAGGTCCCCAGATCAGTATGCAGCGAAAGCTGCTCCCCTGGATTCCGAAAAGCTGCTCGAAAAGGGCAACCGGTGTGTTGTTATGACTGTATTCCTTGTTCAGAGGGTGAAATATCCAACCAAACAGGTATATTCAGATGTATGGTCCTTGCCAAACTCAACCAAAGTTCTCAAATGGTGTCTTTAATGAACTAAAACCTAATATCAACCATTTAACCCCCATACAAACCCTTAAGTACCACTTTTGTAGATTATTGTAGAGTATTCTCAATTATTCTAAACCAAGTACCTCAAAGGCTACAATCTGATATAATTTTTTTTTTTTTTATTGCTAAATGCACATATTGTGCTGAGGTTATTAGTACTGCATTATCGTAATGGGGCTGATGTGCATCTGCTGTCACTTGAACAAATTTTACTAAGGGCGACTACTAAGAGCGTTTTTTAAGTGGCATACAAGATCCTCACCCCTTAAGCATTATACAGGGATCTGGACTCCACTGCAGGGAACCACCAGTGGATCAGGCGAAATCATAGTCACTTATAGTATGAAGTCAGGGCAGGGAGATTACAAAAAACATGGTAAACAATTAAAGGCCAGGAAAGGTAGCTCAGAGTCAGAATTGAGAAAGAGCAGTGGTCTGGTCAGGTGGCAAAGGGTCAATAAAAGAAGTCAGTCAGAAGTTGGTATATGGAACAGGTAGACGTAAATCACCAGCAGTGATGGTCTGGCTTTAGTGCTGCTATAGCCAGCAAAACGGCTAGGGCAGCGCTAAAGCCCTCCCATCAGAGCTGGTTGACAGTCACTGAACACACTGCCTGGCAGAAGCCTCCTGCCGGGCAGTGTGTTATTGTAAACAAAAGAGCCTTTGCCCTGCCTGGTTTAGCGCAGCGCAAAGGAGAGCATCGGAGCATGAACTACTCTGATGCTCAAGTCATGGGGGTTGCACGGGTGAAAATAGAGGTTTGTCTGGGTTCATCTCTGAACCCGGACAACCCCTTTAAGCTGGTCATACACAATAATTGGGTATTGGCCAAACCCATTTTATCTTATGGGATTGGCCGTCCATCTAATGTATTTGGTGGTGTCCTGTCCTATACACTTCCCGCCAAAGCCTTCTGTTCAACACTTCTTCAATGTAGGCTTAGCAGCCCACCATAAGACAAATCTCCTGACTCTGTCCTTAAAAAAAAAGACATTTAGTTCCCCCACCTCGAAACTATTAAAATTTGCCTCCAATTATCCCTAACTTGGGGATTTCAGAGAATCAATCAATTTGGACGAAATGCACTCAAAATGGCATCCTTTATTTTACAGATTGTTTACAGACAGCACAGCAGGACAGGAAAGATGAAGAAGGATCACATAACCCTTGGCAGTGCCCTAATTGTTGCCAATGATGCCTTGCAGTCAGCCTTAGCCAATCAGTAGAGTTATTCAGTAGGCACTAGTTATGATCCCTCCAAGAGAAGCCATATGTATTCTGAGGTTGTACATTGATGCGACAGGACAGACAGAAAGAGAAAAGATAGGGAAGATAGGGCAAAGATATGGAAGATAATAGCTAGGTAGATGTGCCATCCTAACATACTGGAGAGGACTCCTCTGCATGTGCACATCTGTCCCAACAATGTATTTCAATGCAGCTTTGAGCACTGACAGTGGGGGAGCAGCGGACAGTAGGAAAATATAAGATAGCGATCTGGACCCCTTATCTACAGTACCATGAACTGCATATAAAAGTCCAAGACTGGACCAGTGGCAAGAACTTGCCCAGTTTGCCATGTGCTTACTGTCTTGTCTAGCCTGCAGTGTGATGTCATCACAGCCAGTTGCATCATCACACCAACGTGGACAAAATTGTCCTTCCAAACATGACATTTATGAGAATAAATGGATCTGTGAGGATTCTCACACAACTCCACTGATGCCAGTAAATAGATCTGCCATTACTGACAGTGGGTACTGGTGATTTATCACTGACCCAATAATTCCTATGCTGCTGTTTGCCGGCCCATCGTGTCCCATACTGTACTGCTGTCAATGCAGCCACTGCTGCCCCTGCAGCCACAACTATTACCCCTATGTAGATACACATCTCCTGCCTTGTCCATACTTCATATTGTACAGATACTACTGCCCCTTCCTCCACTACTACCCATACACAGTCACACATTTCCTACTTTGTGCATACTCCATAATGTACTGCTACTAGTGCCCCTTCTTCCACTGTGACTACCCATACACAGTCACACATCTTCTGCCACTTCAATCATATTTCATACTGTACGGCTACTACTACCCCTGCTGTCACTACTACTATCCCTGTGTAGCCACATATCTCCTGCCTTGTCCATACTCCATACTGTACTGCTAGCACTGCCCCCTCTATCACTCTGACTACCCATACACAGTCACATATCTCCTGCTGTTTCAATCATGTTCCATACTATACTGCTACAAGTGCCCTTCCTCCACTATTACCCATACACAGTCACACATCTCCTACCTTGTCCATCATGTTCCATACTGTACTGCTACTACTACCCCTGCTGCCACTTACTACTGCCCCTACACAGTCACATATCTTCTGTCTTGTCTATCAGATTGTAGCGGTCAGAGGAGGGAGAGCCCGCAAAGCATGATTCAAGTACAGTACAGCGGACAAGGAGACTGAAGCAAAAGCAGGTTTTATTAGCGAACCAGATGTAACTGCCGGAAAATCGAATTAACAGTATAAACAGGTTTACACAGATTGCATGAACACGAGTTAGAATGCGAGTCCAGGCTACACTCAGCTAGTATACTCCTATCTAGCCCTGCTACCTAGGGGACGCTTCTACAGCGCACTGACTAAGTCCCTGACTCTATAACCTATCACAGATAAGCACCGGTGCCACTCACAGTTCTGCAGATTCTCCTTGATCCCATAAGATGCAGTCTGGCTCCAGGTCTGGTCGCTTGCTTGTCTGTCTTTCTCTCTCTGGTCACAACAGATGCAGCTCTCCACCTCTGGCAGGAAGGATCCAGCTGGTCTCTACACTCACGGTCCCACTCCTCTGTAACACTGTGCAGTCTCTTTCTCTGGGTCACAGCTGAAGCACTTCAGTTCAGAGTCTATCTTGGCCTGTCTCCAGCACAGCCAGCTTCTCAGGACTCCATCAGTCAGGCTCCATGTCCCATCACTAGCCTTTACTTGGCTCCTAACATGGCAGCCATCCTCTCACAGCTCCCAGGACACTCCAACCTCCAGCCAGGACTCAAACCCCGGGAACTTCTGGCTCCTCCTACCTCTTGTGTATCTCAGAAACAGTTCAACTTCCTCATTCTCAGAGCCACAGTGGCCTCTAGTGGCTGAAACAAGTCATCACAGTCTATGTAACACCATATTGTAAGATATCTGTGCAAAGAACAGTATTCTAGAGGCTGACCCTTACATGCCTTCCCACTTTAAAGGGGGCCGTCCTCGGCCTCGCTATATAGTCCATGGAAAACAAAGGGGTTAATGAAACATTTAAACTGCAGTACAACATTGTCCACAATACCTACAGGCAGACCAAATGAACTTGTCAGCAGCGTACCTATTTGGTAGAACCCCTGCAGTAGACCTACTGGATCTCCGGAGGTCTTGACTATCTGCTAGGACCTGACTTTCTCCACTAATAGCTGTTAACCTGGACAGCAGGAGATCTGGATGTGGTCGCGGGCTCTTCGGACCAGCATGGCCGTGGCATATTCCTATGTAGAGTCCGTGAGGCAAACTCCTCCTTTTCAACCTGCACTTTGTAAGCCGGACCATCGGGATATACTCCCTTGCTCACTTTGTATGGCCGTACCTCCCAACATTCGCTCAAATCGCCTCTGGGACGTTTCTCTTGCGGAATTACCACAGATTGGTGTGCTGGGACTCTCTTCCGGGTCCCACAAAATCGGATCTGCCAGTTGAAATGCTATCTGGGAAGGTTTGTGTGGAGTGGCTTGCTCCCAATAATCCAGAGGTTCTGGGTGTCCTAGGCGGCTTACTCCAACACCTCTCTGGCGAAATGTCCTATATTTCCACACCGCCAACACTGTACCCTTCGACGGCCCTCTCTCCACCTGTGTGCGGGAGGTGCCTCTAGAACTTGGTGGGGAGGCAACTTAAGGTGAGGACGTTCTGGTGTAGGAACCTGCAGGGTCGCCTGATAGGCTTGTTGTTGGGCCGGACAGGCCGCCTCAGGGAGATAACACGACTCAATCCGTTTTCCAGGTGCGTCAACTTTTCGTGCATAGCACTCAGAGCAGCTGTGTAAGTCTTGTACCACTCTGACTAGGACCTCTTCGCTCTTTGTAACCCTGTGGGGTGTGACGGTCTGGGTCCGTGTCACTTCGGATGCATAACTTTCCTCTTTACTCCGCGCCACAGCCTCTGCCAATGTTTGTCGGAAGGTTAGAGCAGGGTCCACCCTGACTCGTTCCCACAGGGCCTTTCTCAGGGGAGTGCTGTAGAGTCCCAGAATGAATTGTTCCCGCAGTATACGGTCCACGGGCCCCAGGCCGGTTACTCCGTCTGCCTCTTTTTTCTGTATCTCGGCCAATATTCCCTGTAACGCCATTGCATATTGTGAGACCCCTTCCTCTTCTCGCTGAATCCGGTAAAAGAACGTTGCCCGGAGGTGCCCCGCACTAGCCGTCTCACCGTATATTTCTTCTAGAAATTGCACAATCTCTTCCAACGTTCTACGGGTGGCTTCTGGTTGTAGGAAAACAGTCTTCCGGGCCTCACCCTCTAATGCGGCTAACGCGATTTCCACCTGGAGTTCTGGGCCGACATTTTAAATCCTAGCAGCGCTCCGTAACCTTATCACCCAGTCCGACAGTGACATATTCTGGCCATCAAATTTGGGTAGCAAGTTAAACAACATGCCAATAGGGAGGGCCCTTGCAGGGTTCCACCATTGCCTGAGGTACTCACATTAGCATTATGCACATTGCCTTCAGCCGACTCCATCTCTGTGACTGTACCCTGCTCGCAGCGCCATTTGTAGCGGTCAGAGGAGGGAGAAACCGCAAAGCAGGATTCAAGTACAGTACAGCGGACAAGGAGACTGAAGCAAAAAACAGCTTTATTAGAGAACCAGATGTAACTGACGGAAAATCTAATTAACAGTATAAACAGGTTTACACAGATTACATGAACACGAGTTAGAATAAATGCGTTCCACAGTATACACATACGAGTCCAGGCTACACTCAGCTAGTAGACTCCTGACAAGCCTTGCTACCCAGGGGACGCTTCTACAGCGCACTGACTAAGTCCCTGACTCTATAACCTATGACAGATAAGCACCGGTGCCACTCACAGTTCTGCAGATTCTCCTTGATCCCATAAGATGCAGTCTGGCTCCAGGTCCGGTCGCTTGCTTGTCTGTCTTTCTCTCTCTGGTCACAACAGATGCAGCTCTCCACCTCTGGCAGGAAGGATCCGGCTGGTCTCTACACACGGTACCACTCCTCTGTAACACTGTGCAGTCTCTTTCTCTGGGTCACAGCTGCAGCACTTCAGTTCAGAGTCTATCTTGGCCTGTCTCCAGCACAGCCAGCTTCTCAGGACTCCATCAGTCAGGCTCCATGTCCCATCACTAGCCTTTACTTGTCTCCTAACATGGCAGCCATCCTCTCACAGCTCCCAGGACACTCCAACCTCCAGCCAGGACTCAAACCCCGGGAACTTCTGGCTTCTCCTACCTCTTGTGTATCTCAGAAACAGTTCAACTTCCTCATTCTCAGAGCCACAGTGGCCTCTAGTGGCTGAAACAAGTCATCACAGTCTATGTAACCAGGGCCGGCCTTAGGTGTTCAGGCGCCCTGTGCGAGATAACCTTGTGGCGCCCCCCCCCCCCCAAAAAAAAAACAAAAAACACTGCTTGTTGCTGGCATCATGGCATAGGCTGGCTGACTATCCAACCAAGTAGTTACCAGCCCTCACACCCCAAAGGCCGGTGTAATGTTATACTTCCCTAGTTCGTGAGATTTCCCTACCCTCGTCACTTCCGGTCGCACCGGACATGACGTGAGGAGGTGTGCAGCGCCGCGCAGGCGCACAACGACAGGTTAGGGAAATTTCACAGCAGAGTGCGCATGCGCCAGGAGCCTCGCCGGCGGTTAGGGTAGGGAAAAACTATGGGCCAATGCGCAGGCGCAGTGATCGGATGGATGTTCTCAGCTGAACACCGGCCGACACTGCGCATGCATCGGGAGCCTCACCAGCGGTTAGGGAAGGGAAAAATTACGTACGGGCCAGTGCTTTTTCCCTACCCTAACCGCTGGTGAGGCTCCCAGCGCATGCGCAGTGTCGGCCGGTGTCCAGCTGAGAAAATTCGTTTCCAATGTAGTATTAATAACTAAACAATTAAATAATAAACATATTGCATTGTCTACTTACCGCCAGGACAATTAGATGATCTGGACTCTGGCTGCAGTCTGGCTCTGGGGACTCCATTGTCACTCTCTTCCCCCCCCCCTCCCTCTCTTGTCACTCTTTCCCCCCCCTTCCCTTGTCACTCTCATTATCCCCCCTCTCCCTTGTCACGCTCATTATTTCCCCCCCCCCATCACTCTCATTATTTCCCCCCCCCATCACTCTCATTATTTCCCCCCCCCCATCACTCTCATTATTTCCCCCCCCATCACTCTCATTATTTCCCCCCCCCATCACTCTCATTATTTCCCCCCCCATCACTCTCATTATTTCCCCCCCCCCCCCATCACTCTCATTATCCCCCCCCCCATCACTCTCATTATCCCCCCCCCCCCCCATCACTCTCATTATCCCCCCCCCCCCATCACTCTCATTATCCCCCCCCCATCACTCTCATTATTCCCCCCCCATCACTCTCATTATTTCCCCCCCCCATCACTCTCATTATTCCCCCCCCATCACTCTCATTATTTCCCCCCCCCATCACTCTCATTATTCCCCCCATCACTCTCATTATTCCCCCCCATCACTCTCATTATTCCCCCCCCCCATGTCACTCTCTTTCTTTCCTCCCCCCCTCTCTTTTCCCCCCCTCCCTTGTCACTCTCTTTCTTTCCTCCCCCCTCCCCCCTTGTCACTCTCTTTCTTTCCTCCCCCTCCCCCCTTGTCACTCTCTTTCTTTCCTCCCCCCTCCCCCCTTGTCACTCTCTTTCTTTCCTCCCCCCTCCCCCCTTGTCACTCTCTTTCTTTCCTCCCCCCTCCCCCCTTGTCACTCTCTTTCTTTCCTCCCCCCTCCCCCCTTGTCACTCTCTTTCTACTCCCACCTCCACCTCTAGTGTAGCGTGGCCGAGCTCTGTTCGATCCGCGGTACAGGAGCATTTGTTTCCTGTACCCGGCCGGACTGACAGGAAGTGCACACTAAGTGAGCACTTCCTGTCAGTCCGGCCGGGTACAGGAAACAAAAGCTCCTGTACCGCGGACCTAACAGAGCTCGGCCACGCTACATTAACAGGCGCAGGATTCTTTAGAGCGGCAAGCGCTCAGCCTCAGCCACTCAGGCGGCGCAGAATGAGGGGCGCCGCCAGCCGCCCCCAACTTATATAAGCAACTTTTTTTTTTAAACCGCAACGGGCGCCGTGCGCCCCCTGCTGAATATAGGAGGAGGAGGAGGGGGGGGAAACATAAGTGCCGCCTCGCCTGCCCATATTACATTGCGGGCTGTCGGCCGCCCGGCGCCCCTGTTGCTATGGCGCCCTGTGCGGCCGCACAGCCCGCACACCCCAAAGGCCGGCCCTGTATGTAACACCATATTGTAAGATATCTGTGCAAAGAACAGTATTCTAGGGGCTGACCCTTACAAGATTCCATACTGAAATGCTACTGCTTCTATTTCTACTGCTACTACTGTCAATACTACTATCCCTATATGGTCACACCTCTCCTGCCTTGTCCATCATGTTCCATACTGTATTGCTACTACTGCTCTCACTGCCAATACTACTAACTCTATACAGTCACACATCTCGTGCCTTGTCTATCAGATTTCATACTATAATTCGGTTGTTGCTTCCAAAAATTCGTATTTTTTTTCATAAAAACAAAAGTAGTTGCTTCTTCACTTTCTCAAAACTCAGACACGTTATCACCAGCACATGCATTTGTGGTGTTGCTATTGGTGTAGACAGAATACATATATGTATTTTATTTAACATAACACCAAAACTGTTGTTGGTCCCCAAAAAAGTGATACTTTTTGGACTGCTTGTTGAAAACAAGTCATTGCTTTTTTAGTACCACCTTGTGTCTCTAAACTATAAACACTATCAGGCTGTGCCCCTTCAAATAAATAATTTCGGAATCATTTTTTTATTTTAAAAAGCATAAATCTGGGTTTTGTACAGTCCCTGGTCCACAAATGGTGGCCTAAACGGTTACCTACTATGTGAGCCCTCATCTCACCTTTTAATTACGATTTTGCAATGAGCGCAGCTAAGCAAACAAGTGATCAACTCTTATTATTGTTATTAGAGATTAGCGAATTTTTGAAAAGTTTAATTCGGCTGACTTCGTCATGCAGCGCATTTTTATGTAAGTTGCGGGTGCAATGATAGGAAGCTCCGATAGCGCTGCCCCCTTCATTGTACCCCTCAGATGCAGCATTAATACATGATTGCAGCATAACATTTTTTTAAATCAAACTTACCGCCTCCATTAGCTCACAACGGCCCGGTTTCCGCCATCTTGCTAGAAGATCTGGCAGGAAATCTTGTGTGGCGGGAGAGTACGTCATCATGCCGGCCGGCCTGGTGACGTCATACGTCACTGCACACGGAATTTCGATATTTAATCGTGGGTTTCGATTCGCTCATCTCTATTTATTATATTCAGACCAAGAACAAAGAAGCTTTTTTCAAATCAAACTTGAATTTCATAAATTTGAGTTATTTAGTATAGAACCAAAACTAGAAGAGGGATTGATCCAAAAACTGTGTATAAATGCATCAGGGGTAAGTACAGAGATCTCCGTGCCAAAGGAACATCCCCTTTATCTAGAGAATAGAAGGCTTCTACTACTACATGGAAGGGCATTCTTTACTGTAAGAGCAGTGAGACTATGGAGCTCTCTGCTAGAGGAGCTGGTGATGGTGGACTCAATGAGTCCAAGAGGGACCTGGATGTCTGGAGAAGGGTTTTTGATTCAGGCCGATTTGGAGTCGGTAAATAATTTTTCCCCTACAATGAAGAAATCGGCTTCTCCCTTATGAAGGTTTTTTGCTTTCCTCTCTACCAATGGTGCAGGATAATAGGCTGAATTGGATGGATGTAAGTCTTTATTTTAATGTTATTATGTCTTTATATTTTATCTCTTAGATTCACGCAACTGTTTTCCATGTGCTGCTGACATGTGGCCCAATGCTAACAACACCATGTGCCTTCATAAAGAAGTAGAGTTTCTGTCGTACTGGGAACAACTTGGAGTCGCCTTAACTTCTACTGTTATTTTCTGCTCCTTCACCACCCTTTCTGTCATGTGTATTTTCGTCAAATACAAAGACACTGCCATTGTCAAAGCCAATAACAGTGATCTCACCTACTGCCTCCTTATCTCATTGTCCTTAAGTTTCCTCTGCTCTCTACTATTTATTGGAGAACCTAAAAGATTAACATGTCTCTTGCGTCAAACAGCTTTTGGAGTAATCTTTGTCGTTTGTGTTTCATGCATATTTGCTAAAACTCTGATGGTTATCATAGCTTTCCGGGCAACTAAACCTGGAAGCAATATGAGAAAGTGGCTAGGACCAAAAATCCCTGCTGTAGTCATTGTAATCTGTACCTGCATGCAGATTTTCATTTGTATGTTCTGGATTTTGCATTGCCCTCCATTTCCAGAGAAGAACTTTAAGATAAGGGCTGGAGTCATCATCTTTCAATGCAATGAATGTTTAGATGTTTTATTGTGGGCCATGCTTGGGTACATGGGACTTCTTGCTTGTATTAGTTTCATAGTTGCATTTCTGGCCAGGAACTTACCAGATAGTTTCAACGAAGCCAAGTGGATTACTTTTTCCATGTTGATCTTCTTGAGTGTCTGGATCTCTTTTGTTCCAGCCTATCTCAGCACTCAGGGAAAGTTCATGGTGGTTGTTGAAGTGTTTGGAATAATTTCCTCCAGTGCTGGGATCTTAAGTTGCTTTTTTTTCCCTAAGTGTTATATCATATTATTTCACCCTGATCTTAACACCCGTGAGAGCCTCCTGGGAAAAAGCACCACTCAAAAGACAAAGACCTAGATCTCATAGAATATGTGCGGTGGGCTGCCCCCCAAGGGCAATTGGGTCCTAGGGTTTAGGAATGCTGAGTGGTATGTTGCGGCCCTAATACTTTCTGTCATATTGCTCCTACCTGGATTCTGTTACTACCAGGGTTAGGCTCCATAGCAACAAAGGAGTTGTACTTGGTGGAGTAAGTAGAGTCCACACTTGGTGAAATTTAACGGCTTTACTTGAATAAATTTGAAATAAACTTGTGTTATCCAAACAATACATGATCTTTCTCTTGGCTCCAGCAGGAGCTGGTGAACCTAAATACTTTGCTTTATCGCTCTGCTGCTTTGTTAAACTCTGGCTTCAGTCTTTTTCCTATCAGCTTCAGTTGCTGTTTCTTATGAGAGTGAGATATCCTGTGACCCCTTTTGCTGAGTATGGTGTCTTTGGCACCGTTTTACCTCTCAGGGGTACTAAGTCCATATATACAGTACAGACCAAATGTTTGGACACACCTTCTCATTCAAAGAGTTTTCTTTATTTTCATGACTATGAAAATTGTAGATTCACACTGAAGGCATCAAAACTATGAATTAACACATATGGAATTATATACATAACAAAAAAGTGTGAAACAACTGAAAATATGTCATTTTCTAGGTTCTTCAAAGTAGCCACCTTTTGCTTTAATTACTGCTTTGCACACTCTTGGCATTCTCTTGATGAGCTTCAAGAGGTAGTCACCTGAAATGGTTTTGACTTCACAGGTGTGCCCTGTCAGGTTTAATAAGTGGGATTTCTTGCCTTATAAATGGGGTAGGGACTATCAGTTGCGTTGTGGAGAAGTCAAGTGGATACACAGCTGATAGTCCTTCTGAATAGACTGTTAGAATTTGTATTATGGCAAGAAAAAAGCAGCTAAGTAAAGAAAAACGAGTGGCCATCATTACTTTAAGAAATGAAGGTCAGTCAGTCCGAAAAATTGGGAAAACTTTGAAAGTGTCCCCAAGTGCAGTCACAAAAACCATCAAGCGCTACAAAGAAACTGTCTCACATGCGGACCGCCCCAGGAAAGGAAGACCAAGAGTCACATCTGCTGTGGAGGAAAAGTTCATCCGAGTCAACAGCCTCAGAAATCGCAGGTTAACAGCAGCTCAGATTAGAGACCAGGTCAATGCCACACAGAGTTCTAGTAGCAGACACATCTCTAGAACAACTATTACGAGGAGACTGTGTGAATCAGGCCTTCATGGTAGAATATCTGCTAGGAAACCACTGCTAAGGACAGGCAACAAGCAGAAGAGACTTGTTTGGGCTAAAGAACACAAGGAATGGACATTAGACCAGTGGAAATCTGTGCTTTGGTCTGATGAGTCCAAATTTGAGATCTTTGGTTCCAACCACCGTGTCGTTGTGCGACGCAGAAAAGGTGAACGGATGGACTGTACATGCCTAGTTCCTACTGTGAAGCATGGAGGAGGAGGTGTGATTGTGTGGGGGTGCTTTGCTGGTGACACTTTGGGGGTTTATTCAAAATTGAAGGCATACTGAACCAGCATGGCTACCACAGCATCTTGCAGCGGCATGCTATTTCATCCGGTTTGCGTTTAGTTGGACCATCATTTATTTTTCAACAGGACAATGACCCCAAACACACCTCCAGGCTGTGTAAGGGCTATTTTACTATGAAGGAGAGTGATGGGGTGCTGCGCCAGATGACCTGGCCTCCACAGTCACCGGACCTGAACCCAATCGAGATGGTTTGGGGTGAGCTGGACCGCAGAGTGAAGGCAGAAGGGCCAACAAGTGCTAAGCTTCTCTGGGAACTCCTTCAAGACTGTTGGAAGACCATTTCAGGTGACTACCTCTTGAAGCTCATCAAGAGAATGCCAAGAGTGTGCAAAGCAGTAATCAAAGCAAAAGGTGGCTACTTTGAAGAACCTAGAATATGGCATATTTTCAGTTGTTTCACACTTTTTTGTTATGTATATAATTCCACATGTGTTAATTCATAGTTTTGATGCCTTCAGTGTGAATCTACAATTTTCATAGTCATGAAAATAAAGAAAACTCTTTGAATGAGAAGGTGTATCCAAACTTTTGGTCTGTACTGTATATATATATATCTGTCAAGACACTGGATGTTCCTCGACCCAAATTAAGGCCATTACTGGTGCTGACTGCAGCCCCATAACCATCAGACGGCATTTGAGACTGAAGGGCTTCAAAAACAAAAAACTTCTTCAAAGACCTAGTCTCCTTGAACTACAGAACTACTAGTCTCCTTGTTCTCCACAGAACTACTCGTTTGGACTTTGCAAGAGAGCACCAAACATGTGACATTCAAAGGTGGAAGAAAGTTTTATTCTCTGATGATTTTTTTTTAACCTTTATGGTCCTGATGGTTTCCAACGTTACTGGCATGACAAGCAGTCACCTGAGATGTTTTCTACGTTCCACAGTGAAGGGGGCGCCATAATGGTCTGGGGTGCTTTTTCCTTCAGTGGAACAATAGAGCTTCAGGAAGTGCAGGGGCGTCAAGCGGCCTCTGGCTATGTCCAGATGTTGCAGAGAGCATTCCTCCTGACTGAGGGCCCTCGTCTGTGTGGTAACGACTGAGTTTTTCAACAGGACAACGCTACAGAACACAATGCCCGCAGGACAAGGAACTTCTTCCAGGAGAATAACATCATTCTTTTGGCCAATCCTGCCTGTTCCCCTGATCTAAATCCAATTGAGAACCTTTGGGGATGGATGGCAAGGGAAGTTTACAAAAATGGACAACAGTTCCAGACAGTAGATGGCCTTCGTGCGGCCATCTTCACCACTTGGAGAAATGTTCCCACTCACCTCGTGGAAACGCTTTCATCAAGCATGCTGAAACAAATTTTTGAAGTGATAAACAATAACGGAGGAGCTACTCATTACTGAGTTCATGTTTGGAAGTTGGATTTCTGTTTTGGGGGGTTTAGTTTTTTTTTTGGAGGTGTGGTCCTAAACTTTTGATCAGCTGAAAAACAGCCTGTTTCAGTTTATTCGTTGTTTTCATAAAATTGAATGCTCAAAAAATGTTTTGTCTCACTCACATTTCTTCTTGTTGCATGTTGAAGCTCTACTTGGAACCTTGTTAAGATCCAGGCATGCTAAATATGATTTTTCAAGTGGTCTTAAACTTTTGATCAGGACTGTATATTAATAAAACAATTTTATTAAGGCACAGTGTTAGTTGAACTGGAATTAAATACACAGCTGAAATACTTTGCCAGCCATTAGAGACAGTAACTAGGCGTAGGAGTGGTAGTGCCCCCTCTGGGGTACTACATACCCCCTACTCAAAACAAAGCCACCCTTAGCTTGTGCTAAGGGCTGTGATGGCTAACAACAGCTGGAGTGCTGGAGGTTAGCCATCACAGGGTTAGGGTATGCCCTAGGGTTCCATTTTTTAATTAGAGTGCTGCTTCATATTGCTTTCTGTTGTTTTCCTGCTTAACTCACATATTTTTAGCAGCAGGTTTAACCTTTAAAGTATAAAGGCACTGGTACTGCTTGTAGCAATGGTACTGCTTGCAGCAATGGTGCTGCTTGGGACTTTATGTCATGGTCCTTCCTGTGTAGCAACAGCACAGAACATTCTGTCTCCTTCCCCTTCCAAGTCTGTGGAGAGAAAATGGTTAACAACATATGCAAACACAGCACAATTCATAGGCTTTCTAAACTAACACAGAGCAAAATGACCATTTTATACTTTTGAGTCCTCAGAGGCAGTCCACAAGATCAATGGAGAAGGGGTAGCTAATTACCTAGCTAACAGTACTATTTAACCAAAGTCCATTCAAAAAGTGCATCAAAAATCACATTGTTGTTCTAATCAACAAGAGTCCATAAAATGGGCTAAAGTGTCAAAACATTGCGAAAACTTTCGTGCAAAGATTTCACAGTTGAGGTCACAAAGAGGTCAAGTACTAAAATCAACTTTTTTTTTGAAAATTTGGTTGAGCGTCCAATTAAAATTTTTGAAAACTTCCTTCATCTCCAGTATTTACCTTAAAGCAGCGCTGTCGCCCAGATCAAAAATCACAAAGAGTCCATACAATGCTGCCACTACTACTACCCCTATGTAGCTACATATGTCCTGCCTTGTCCATACTCCATACTGTACTGCTAGCACTGCCCCCTCTTTCACTGTGTCTACTCATACACAGTCACATATCTCTTGCCATTTCAATCATGTTTCATACAGTTTTGCTACTAGCGCCCCTTCCTCCACTATTACCCATACGCAGTCACACATCTTCTACCTCGTCCATCATGTTCCATACTGTACTGCTACTACTACCCCTGCTGCCACTACTACTGCCCCTACACAGTCACAAATCTCCTGTCTTGTCTATCATCTTCCATACCATACTTCTACTGCTACTACTGCCAATACTACTGTCCTACATAGTCACACCTCTCCTGCCTTGTCCATCATGTTCCATACTGTATTGCTCCTACTGCCAATACTGCTACTGTAACTCTACACAGTCACACATCTCCTGCCTTGTCTATCAGATTCCATACTGAAATGCTGCTGTTGCTCATAAAAATTAGATTTTTTTTTCATAAAAACAAAAGTAGTTGCTTCTTTACTTTCTCAAAACTCAGACACGTTATCACCAGCACATGCATTTGTGGTGTTGCTATTGGTGTAGACAGAATACATATATGTATTTTATTTAACATAACACCAAAACTGTTGATTGTCCCCAAAATAGGGATCATTTTTGGACTGCTTGTTGAAAACAAGTCATTGCTTTTTTAGTACCACCTTGTGTCTATAAATTATAAACACCATCAGCCTGTGCCCCTTCAAATAAATAATTTTGAAATTATTTTTAAATTTTAAAAAGCATAAATCTGGGTTTTGTACAGTCCCTGGAGACCTCAGATTGTCCTACATAACTTTTCACAGCAATCTGAGCAGTTTCGTTTCAGGTCAAATTTATTATTTCTTACCCAAAGCGAACCTTTCAATTAATTCATTCAAATGGGCCCTGAAATTAATTTCAAGAAATTCATCTCTACCCCACCAATGGTGGCCTAAACGGTTACCTACTATGTGAGCCCTCATCTCACCTTTTGATTACGATTTTGCAATGAGCGCATCTAAGCAAACAAGTGACCAACTCTCATTATTGTTATTAGAGATGAGCAATTATTTTTTTTTTAAGATTAATTCGGCTGACTTTGTCATGAAGCAAATTTCTTGTAAGGAGGAGTAGAACCAGTCTACTATCATTAGCTCCAATGAGGGCTAAGCCTCTCTAATAAATAGCTAAACTCCTATATTTTTGGCAGCAGGGTTACCCTTTAAAGTATTGAGGCACTGGTGCTGCTTGTAGCAATGGTACTGCTTACAGCAATGGTACTGCTTACAGCAATGGTACTGCTTACAGCAATGGTACTGCTTGGGACTCTATGTCATGGTCCTTCCTGTGTAGCAAAAGCGCATGAAATTCTGGCTCCTTCCCCTCCCAAGTCTGTGGAGAGAAAACGGTTAACAGCATATGCAAACACAGCACAATATACAATTTCATACTTTTTAATCCTCAGAGGCAGTCCACAAGAGCAATGGAGAAGGGGTAAGGGGTATCTAATTACGTAGCTAACAGTACTATTTCACCAAAGTCCGTTCAAAAAGTGCATCAAAAGTTACATTATACTAATCAAAATAGGCTAAAGTGCCTGAACATTGCGAAGACTTGAGTGCAAAGATCTCACAGTTGAGGTCACAAGTACTCAAATCAAAATGTTTTTTAGAAAAAAATTTGGTTGAGCGTCCGATTTGAATTTTTTAAAACTTTGTTTATCTCTAGTATTTACCTTAAAGCAGCGCTGCCACCCAGATCAACCCTACCTTACCTGGCATATAGCCTGTTAGGGTTGATGACAGTGATTTAAATGATACCTGTCTTATGTGTATCAGTGGTATTGTTACGGAGAAAAAATTTCTTTTTAAATTATGCACATAAACTATCGTGCACCAGGAGGAGGGTTTATGCAGTTGGAGCACAGCTCCAGCGATGCCACTGGTGCTCCATAATGATGCACCTCTGCTTTTCTTCACGCCCCCCTGCCTTTAGATTGAAGGCACCAAACCGCACTCATGGGGATGAAGCGGAATATGTTTTGTGCATGCTCCATTCTGGACATGAGTGCTGTCTAGTGCTGTCAATCTAAAGGCGGGAAGGCGGAGGCTTGATGAAAAGCAGAGGGCCGTCATTATGGAGCATGGAGTGGTGCTTAAACCACATAAGCCCGTCTCCTAATGCTGAATAGTTCATTTGCATCATAATGTAAAAAGTTCATTTTTCTCCATAACGATACCACCGACCTACATTTTAATCAGCGTCATCAACTGTAGCACGTTATATGCCTGGTAGGGTAGGGTTGATCAGGGTGACAGAGCCGCTTTAAATGAGTGCTCAACTGCCTGACAATCTTGACTACTGCCATAGTCTGACGGGGTCATCTGCATTGTCTTCATCATCATCCTCCAGCTCCACATGCTCCTCCTGGTCTTCCTGCTGTCACTTGGTCAGATAAACCAACTATTTGTGTATAAAATTCCTCGACGTGTCCTCCTCCTCCTCCTCTGCCAGTTGATCCTCCTCAGGTGGACGTGAATTGTAGATGCCACATCTTCTGTCCCCTCATCAATCAGATTTATCAGCATCCCCTACAGGACGTGAAGGAGTGGAATGACATCATTCATAGAAACATAGAATGTGTCAGCAGATAAGAACCATTTGGCCCATCTAGTCTGCCCAATATACTAAATACTATGGATAGCCCCTGGCCCTATCTTATATGAAGGATGGCCTTATGCCTATCCCATGCATGCTTAAACTCCTCCACTGTATTTGCAGCTACCACTTCTGCAGGAAGGCTTTTCCATGCATCCACTACTCTCTCAGTAAAGTAATACTTCCTGATACTTTTAAACCTTTGCCCCTCTAATTTAAAACTATGTCCTCTTGTAGAAGATTTTCTTCTTTTAAATATTCTCTCCTCTTTTACCTTGTTGATTCCCTTTATGTATTTAAAAGTTTCTATCATATCCCCTCTGTCTCGTCTTTCTTCCAAGCTATTCATCCCAAAGTTCTGCTGACTGACAAATAAAGTGGTCTCCTCAAAGGGCCTAAGCAAACGACACGTGTCACACATGAACTGCCACTGGCTAACATGGAAGTTGCACTGGGGAGTAGACCTGTCCATCTGCAGCATTAAGAAATTGTTGAACTCCTTCCTCTACTCCATATGACTGCTCCATATTGTGCGTTAAGTTCCAATGGGTGGAAATGTTGCATATCAGGCAATGTTGTGTAAGAGCATTTTGTCTTTGCAGATCAAGGAGGGTGTGTTTTGCATGGGAAGAGTGGCTGAAGAGCATACACAGTTTCCTGGACATTTTTAACAGCTCTTGCGGTTCAGTGGAAGACTTGAAAAACCAGTTGACAATGAAATTGAAGACGTGCACCATGCAAGGTGCATGGGTCAGCTCTCCCTGATGCAGAACAGACAAAATGTTCTTCCTGTTATCAGTAACCATGGTTCCTATCTCCAGTTGGCGAGGAGAAAGCCAGTATTCAATTTCTTTATTGATGATGCTTAGCAGTTCCTGACCAGTGTAGCTCTGTTCGCCCAGGCTGAACAGGTGCAGAACCATGTGACAACTCCTAGCTTTGCATAGGTGATATTCTAGACAACTACTGTGAACTGTGGCTAGAGGGTAAGCTGAGGAGAAGGTGGAGGATTAGGAGGCAGAGGAGGACTTTGGTGCAGAAATACCAGCATTACATTGAGAAGGCAGCGTTGCCATCACCTGGCCAAGTTGCTGGTGTACCTGGGACATGCCAACTAAGTGTGGTGTTAGAGGAACCCACCCATTCCTGGCTGTTGAAGAGCGAGTCAACCATTCCAGTACAGCTGGATTGATGGTCAAAACACGAACGCGGGATGACAATGCCAGCTCTGGCCAGTTGCTGCAGCTACTGCTACGACCAACCCTTCTTCTGCTGCTACTTATTCCAGCTACAGCTAAATTTTTACCACTGCCTGTTCCTTTGGAGGACCTGCCTGTTGGCCATGGTGTAATATAATTGTATTAAGTGCTTAAGATTAAGTATAAATGGCGCAGTAGATAAACTAGATAAACACGCTTATATATTAGACCGTCTGTTGGCAATGAGCCCGACGCACATTAAGTCTATGTATAGCAGAACATATAACAAGTATAAATGGCGCAGGGGAACCATTTGGTGAAGTTCAGCAGTTCGAGTCGCTTAACACTAATTGTCATGGTTATGTGTGTGTAAGGAGAGGGAAGGAAAAGTCAGGGGGAATGAGAAGAAGACTGGTGAAGGGGTAAATGGATCGTTCTCACCTATTGGATTTCCAAGGCATACGTGCTTGTAAAAGAAAATAAATTACAGGTTAATATAATAATCACACTCTCTATGAAGACCTCTAGCTGTCAAAGCATCTAGTCAGTGAATCCACAGTCTCAAAGGGGACACGTGGACAAGCACTTGAAACCTAAGTTGTGTTATATGATGTTTCAACTGCTCGAAGTGGTACAGGTAAAAGTAAATTCTGACGTCTATTGAGTGACTTGTGTTTAGATACTTGACGGGTTGCTTCATTTTAGTAGTGGAGACCACAAGGGCACTTGAAAACATATTCAACATGGGTAGAATCACATGTGAACAAAACTTTAATTTATGATGCCGTCCACTATATGGATGTGTTATATATGACCCTTTGAGTACATTAGAGCAGAATGCACACCCCAGACAAGGAAAGGAAAAGTTCCTTTCTAGGAATTTAGCTGAAAAAGTTGAGTGGGTTGTCTGTTGAGACTACCAACAGCGGCTCTAACATGTTTGTCCCTTAAATTTCTAGACTTTTTATAACATGTAAGTGGAGGGGATTTGAATTCCTCAATTTCTTGAAAAGATTTTCTGAACCAAAGACCAGATTTCTTCAATGCCTGGTGTATCTTGGGGATCAGGAAGTGGTATGTGGTAATGCATGCTGGCTTGGTAGTTTTGTATGCTATATAGTGGATTCAAGTTCTCTCTCTAATAGGGGGATTGGATAGCCTCCAGTAGAGAATTCTGAGGTTACAGCTTGTGTAGTGTAGAATGCTAATACGGTAGGCTTCATATAAAGATCTACGGAGAGACTACCTGTGGTGTCTCTAAAGATCATTATATCTAAAAAGCTAATCTGTTCCGTACTGTAAATTTTAATTCAGGGTAGATGTAATTGAGGAAGTTGAAAAATCAATCTACTTTGATTCTGGTCCCCTGCCTAGACAAAATATATCATCTATGAAATGAAACCTACAATCACCTTGCCCTGGCAGCGAAGACAATCAGCATCGAACAATTTGCCAGTTGACTGAGGCTCTTATTCTTTCCTGACTCTCATTCCTTGTCTTGTTCCTAGTTGATCTTCTTCTGGCTCTGCCCCCTCCTTCTGTTCCTGACTACACTCCCTTCTTGTACTCTGGGACGTTGCATCCTTACTGCTCTCCTGATAAGGACCTTTAGATCCATTCATGATTATTCTCCTACATCACCAGGGATACATTTGTCTATACAGTGGCATACACCGGAACTTACTGTCAGAGGCATGCTGTACATCAGGAAATATTCCTAAGTCCCAAAATATATCACTTATGAAGGCTCTGACATCTTGTGAACTGACCATAAGCAAGGATACGGAACAGAATAAAATAAATATTGATACACAGTGCCATAATAATTATTTGGTAAAGGGCAGTGAATTAGTCAATATATCTGGTGTTCTAATGGCAGTGTAAGGGTTATTGTCAGGATCCCTGGTGGTCTAGGTCAGTAAAGGAATTAATGACGGGGCCCCTTGTGGTCTAGGGCAGTGAAGCAGCTAATGTCAGGATGCCTTGTGTTCATCACTCTCTTTTTTTACGCCCAAGCCTTATCAATCCTATGAGTATGAGTGCTCTCATGTTGGCTTAAATTCTGGTCCAACTTCTCCTGCATTCAGTGGTGGCTTCCAGAAAATGGTAACTGTGTAAATTCCTATGCAGTTCTGACAAGTCTTGAGGGATCCATGCCTGGTTCATTTTATTGAATGTGAGCTTGTCCACATTGGCTGTGGACAGGTGGCTGCGCTTGTCTGTGATGAGGCCCCCTGCCGTGCTAAACACACGTTCAGATAATACACTGGCTGCAGGGCAGGCCAGCACCTCCAAGGCATAGAGGGCAAGCTCACGTCATGTGCCCAATTTGGAGACCCAGAAGTTGAAGGGGGAAGACCCGTCATTCAGTACGTGTAGGCGTGTGCACACATACTGCTCCACCATGTTGGTGAAATGCTGCCTCCTGCTAAGACGTTCCATATCAGCTGGTGGTGCTGGTTGTTGTGGCGTGCAGACAAAGCTTTTCCACATTTCGGCCTTGCTAACCCTGCCTTCTGAGGTGCTGGCGGTGCCCCAGCTGCGTTGTCAACCTCTTCCTTGTTCTCTGCCTTTGCATCACGATCCAGTGACGGAATTAAGGATGGTACATTGTCCTTGTAACAGGTATAAGAGAAAAAAAGATATAGAGGGTTAATCACAAGACTTACTTGGATCAAAGTCCAAGGAGTCTATATAATTAGGTGCAGGGCGCCAAAGGAGGTAAAAGTGGGATGAAGTAGGTCAAAGAGTAAGGTTAGGTGTTTGATAGGCAGCCGGATGTGGTCAATCGTGTGAACAAGTTCAACACATATATACAGTCTTGAAAAGGAAAAAAGAGGGTGAGAGAACCACAATGTTAGGCGCCAGTCAAAGGGGAAGGAGACAATACCTATATTTGTAAGGAATATATATTTTTTCTCAACACGAGCGGATCAGTGATAGAAAGTCGCACTAGAAATCTAGAGATATTGAGACCAGCTGAATTGTGTTCATAACAGCAAGTGAGGTAAATAGCAGAATCACACCCGGAATACTCGGATCTAGTACATAACCTAGAAGGTGCAGATATAAACTGGTATTACCAGATTTTGGACCCCTAGGGGCCTATACATATAGGTAAAACAATATAATTAATAGGATTTTTAAATGCTTAGTAAAAACAATAATGGTATTTTCCACTCACTTCACAGGGAGGAAATTTTGAGGGATAAAACTCAAGACACCCAAAAAAGTTTCCTCCCAATCCTGGATCGCTTCAATGGTTTTAGGAAGAGGCAGCAGTTCCAGATTCGGTACTTCTTGCGAAATTCCTTTTATTTATTTATAAAACAACAGGAACAAAAAGAGCTCTACGCGTTTCGGGGCATAGAATAGGTCCCCTTCATCAGGAGCAGCCCCCCCCCTGATGAAGGGGACCTATTCTATGCCCCGAAACGCGTAGAGCTCTTTTTGTTCCTGTTGTTTTATAAATAAATAAAAGGAATTTCGCAAGAAGTACCGAATCTGGAACTGCTGCCTCTTCCTAAAACCATTGAAGCGATCCAGGATTGGGAGGAAACTTTTTTGGGTGTCTTGAGTTTTATCCCTCAAAATTTCCTCCCTGTGAAGTGAGTGGAAAATACCATTATTGTTTTTACTAAGCATTTAAAAATCCTATTAATTATATTGTTTTACCTATATGTATAGGCCCCTAGGGGTCCAAAATCTGGTAATACCAGTTTATATCTGCACCTTCTAGGTTATGTACTAGATCCGAGTATTCCGGGTGTGATTCTGCTATTTACCTCACTTGCTGTTATGAACACAATTCAGCTGGTCTCAATATCTCTAGATTTCTAGTGCGACTTTCTATCACTGATCCGCTCGTGTTGAGAAAAAATATATATTCCTTACAAATATAGGTATTGTCTCCTTCCCCTTTGACTGGCGCCTAACATTGTGGTTCTCTCACCCTCTTTTTTCCTTTTCAAGACTGTACATTGTCCTTGTAACGGGGATCCAGCAGTTTGGCCACTCAGTAATCAGCAAAAGTTAGAATGTGGGCAACCCGGCGGTCGTTGCTAATACACTGCTGCATGTAATCGCTCATGTGTGCTAGGCTGCCTAGAGGCAATGAAAAGCTGTCCTCTGTGGGAGGTGTATCGTCTGTGTCCTCTGTATCCCCCATCCACGCACCAGTGATGGCCATGAGCTGGTATGAGTGCCACCCTGCTGTGAACATGGTTCCTCCTCCTCCTCCTCCACCTCCTAATCCTCCACCTCGTCATCCTCCAGAACTGTGCCCTGGCTGGAAAATTGTGTACCTTGGGTTTGTGGGTGCAGGAACCCACCCTGGGAGCCACTTGGGAATGACTGGCAAGAAACCCTACGAAATAATCCCTCTTCCTTCTCATCCTCCTGTGCCACATCCTCTTCCATCATCCATGATAATGTGGAGTAACACGCAAAGATATAGATCTATTATTGCAGGGATAAATGAAAGGTTAAATAATTGTACTATCTTCCAATTAACAGAAGCAGGGATTTTGTCACATCAGGGTAGTAGGAAGGTTCCGCTTTTTCAGCTGATGGATACAGTTTGGAAGCAAGCAAGAGAACTATGGAACCAAACTGGACTCTATGCTGACACTATACTGTGGGGGAATACTCACCTCACAGAATAAAATTTAATTGAACAGAAAATTTGGTGGAAACATGGCGTTTACAGACTGGGCCAGGTATGAAGACCTTAATAGGGAGTATGGATTGAACAATATAGGATTGAGGTTCTTTTACCTACAATTAAAGTATGGGCTACGAACGACGTTAGGTAAAGTTACACAAATAGTTGACCTTCTAAACAAACAGTAGGGGGAAAACTAGTCTCTAAAATATACAAATCTTTGTTATATCAAAAGACTAAGAAAAGAGTAACTAATAGCTTAAAGCATAAATGGCGAGATGTTTTAGAGCCCCAACAAGAAGAGTTTTGGGAATTGGCAATATGGGGAAAAAACACGGTTTCAAAGAACTTTTCCTATAGGATTACCCAATTTAATATATTATACCGTCTCTATTATTCACCTAAGATACTAATGAAGTATTACAAACCTAAAGAGTTTAGATGTTTAAAATGTGGGGAGGTAGGGGCGGATGAAGGTTAAGCATAAAATAGAGCAATATCACCGGTTTAAAATCCCTAGTAAATTTGAGACTTGTGTATTGGGCGTGATGGACAAAACGGACTCCCCTCAACATCAAGAAATAGCATCCAAGCTCCTTTTTTAAGCAAGGAAATGTATTATAGAACATTGGGGAGGTAGTGCGGTTCCCATGATTAGGGAATGAGAGAGGTTTGCTAGAACTTCACTTGCCAGAGAAAATTACCATCTAACAAATACTAAGAAAAAAAAATAGATTTGCAGAGATGGCTAACATAGCGATCTTTATTTTTCTTTATTTTATTTTTTCGGAGACTTGGGTAGTGTGGTTTGGGATCGTGGGGGGCGGGAGGGAGAGAGAGAGAGTGGGATTTTTTTTTTTTGTTGAGAGCAGACATCGAATAAGGAAATTGGGGGGGTATATAATGTATGATGTCAAATGTTTGTAATAATAACCTTGTATGATGGAAAAAAAACATTGCGGAGACACTGCAGCATGTAATCGCTCATGTGTGCCAGGTTGCCCAGAGGCAATGAAAAGCTGTCCTCTGTGGGAGGTGTATCGTCTGTGTCCTCTGTATCCCCCCATCCACGCACCAGTGATAGCCATGAGCTGGTCTGGGTGCCACTCTGCTGTTAACATGGTTCCTCCTCCTCCTCAATCTCCTCCTCCTCATCCACCACCTCGTCATCCTCCAGAACTGTGCCCTGGCTGGGCAATTGTGTACCTTGGGTTTGTGGATGCAGGAACCCACCCTTGGAGCCACTTGGGAATGACTGGCCGGAAACCCTATGAAATGATCCCTCTTCCTCCTCCTGTGCCACATCCTCCTCCATCATCGCCAGGAGCGTTTTTTCAAGGAGGCATAGAAGTGGGATAGTAACGCTGAGAACGGCGTTACCGGCACTGGCTATGTTGGTGGAGTACTCGAAACAGCGCAACAAGGAACACAGGTCTTGCATGGAGTCCCAGTCATTGGTGGTGAAGTGGTGCTGTTCCGCCGAGCGACTCACCCGTGCGTGCTGCAGCTGAAATTCCACTATCGCCTGCTGCTGCTCGCACAGTCTGGCCAGCATGTGCAAGGTGGAGTTCCACCTTGTGGGCACGTAGCAAATGAGGCGGTGAGCGGGAAGGCCGAAGTTACGCTGCAGCGCTGACATACGAGCAGCAGCAGGGTGAGAACGCCGAAAGAGCGCACAGACGGCCCACACTTTATGCAGCAGCTCTGAAATATCGGGGTAATTTTTAAGGAATCTCTGCACCACCAAATTCAGCACATGTGCCAGGCAAGGGATGTCCGTCAAACCGGCTAGTCCCAGAGCTGCTACGAGATTTCACCCATTATAGCACACCACCAGGCCGGGCTTGAGGCTGACTGGCACAAACCACTCATCGGTCTGTTGTTTAAGGCCCGTCCACAGCTCCTGCGCTGTGTGGGGTTTGTCCTCCAAACAGATAAGTTTTAAAACTGCCTGCTGTCGTTTACCCCTGGCTGTGCTGAAGTTAGTGGTGAAGGTGTTATGCTGACCGGATGAGGAGCTGGTAGAGGATGAGCAAGTAGAGTAGGAGGAGGAAGAAGCAGGAGGCAAACTGAAGCGCCCTGCAATCCTCAGTGGTGGAAGGACATGCGTCAAACTGCTATCCGCCTCAGGCCTAGCCGCCACTGCATTTACCCAGTGTGCTGTTATGGAGATATAACGGCCCTGACCGTGCTTACTGGTCCACATATCCGTAGTCAGGTGCACCTTGTCACAGATGGCGTTGCGCAGTGCACACCTGATTTTGTCCCCTACTTGGTTGTGCAGGGAAGGGATGGCTCGCCTTGAAAAGTAGTGGCGGCTGGGCACGACGTACTGTGGGACAGCCACCGCCATAAGGCCTTTAAAACTATCCGTCTCCACCAGACGGAATGACAGCATTTCAAAGGCCAGTAATTTAGAAATGCTGGGATTCAGGGCTAGGGATCGTCCCTTATTTGACGCTCTCCTCATATTTTTTGAATTTAGGATCTTGCCCTAAATGGGTGTTTAATTAATAGTAGAATAGAACGTCAGTTTGTAGAGGGTGTATGTCACACAGCCTGAATCAGACTAGGCCTCAATAAAAAAAAAATTGCCCAAAATGGCTGTATTTCAAATGCTTGAATCAAACTTCTGTATGTAAAGGGTGTATCTCACACGGCCTGAACCAGTGTAGGCCTGAATTCAATATTTCTTTGCCCAAAATGGCTGTATTTCAAATGACTGTATTTCAAAAGCCTGAATCAAACCCCTGTATGTAGAGGGGGTATCTCACACGGCCTGAACCAGTGTAGGCCTAAATTAAATATTGGTGCACCAGTTTTAAGGGTGTATCTCACAATGACATCTGCATCAAAGGCTGCCAACTATAATTTTTTTTGTCCAAACGAGTGTTTGTTTAACAACTCAATTTGACAGCAGTATATAAGCCTGTAATTTCACACGTGCTGATGCTGCAAGGCCTGAAAATTGTTTTTTTTTTGTCAAAAAAAATAGTGTTTTTAAAACCCCAGAAAATGATGGGTGTATTTCTAGCTTAAATTGCTTACTGACTAATCCAGATTTTGTAGATGGCCCAAAAAGTTTTTTTTTGGTAACAGAATATGAAAGCTGTATATATTAAACTTGAATTTAACACTTGCAGATCTGGAAAATAATGTTTTTTGGCAAAAAAGTATGTTTTTAAAACCCCAGAAAATGATGGGTGTATTTCTACATTAAATTGCACACTGACTAATCCAGATGTTGTAGATTGCTACAAAAGTGTTTTTTTGGTAACAGAATATGAAAGCTGTATATATTAAACTTGAATTTAACACTTGCAGATCAGGAAAATACTGTTTTTTTGTCAAAAAAGTGTGTTTTAAAAACCCCAGAAAATGATGGGTGTATTTCTAGCTTAAATTGCACACTGACTAATCCATATGTTGTAGATTGCCCAAAAAATGGTGACTTGCAATGTCCTAAAACTGAGATGCAATGCTGGTGCACTGAGCTTGCATAAAATTGCCGCCGCCGCCGCCCACCTAACTAACAGAATTATAAAAGGTTTTTTTTTTGGTCAACGAGCTCAGGGCAGGGTAAAACGATTGTGTCCTGCACCCACACAACTATTTCTCTGTAGATCGCTGAGTTAGATTCTCTCCTATTCTCTCCCTGAAATCACAAGTCCAGCAGCATCCTCTCCCTACACTTGTAACAGCAGAGTGACGTCCGGCGCTACGTGACTCAAGCTTATATAGGGCCTGGGTCACATGCTGCTCTGGCCAATCACAGCCATGCCATTAGTAGGCATGGCTGTAATGGCTTCTAAGGTCAGACAGTTAACCGCTTTCAAAAAGCACCAAGAAAGCGCCGAACACCGAACCCGAACTGTTACTGAAATGTTCGTGTCCGGGGTCTAAAAATCCTAAAGTTCGGTACGAACCCAAACTTTACAGTTCGGGTTCGCTCAACCCTAGTGGTGGGGACTGAGAATCACAAAGAATTGAGTCAGAGATGGCAGCTAGAATAAGAGTGCTTGGTACAGTCAAACACCTAGATGTCAGTGGTTTGAAGATGCAACAAAAAACACCATATGGTGAGGCAATCTCACTAGTCTGACGGTGAATGTCCGTGAAATAAAAAGTGATTAGTGCCACTCCCTTAGTCTTAGGTATAGTATATTAGATACATAGCTTCAAAGCTTATTTAAAGAGGTATAAAAGAAAACGGGAACTCACAGATCCCAGGTATAAGATAGATAGGTTCTCTAGTGACAAAATAGATTCAGGACAATGTAAAAACAGAGAACCTAAGGATCAATAACTATTAATGTAAATAAAACGAGTCACTTAAAATTATAAAATAAATAAATGAGGTAAAATCCGTATGCACTCACTTCGCTGGGGGTAGTCAGTAGGATAAAATTCAAGATACCTGTGACTTTGAATCCCCCAGGCCAGGATCGCATGTAGAGGTGTCAAGGATCGATGGCAGCAAACTTCTGGAGGCTTCTGGTCAATCCCTTTATTTCAATAAATATATGTCTCAACGCGTTTCGGGGACAATATTCCCCTTCCTCAGGAGCAGGTGCAGACACCTAAACATACAGAATTAAAGCTGTTAGGCATCTGAACACTTCTTCTTCTGTTCCCAATGTCAGTTGCTGCCTTCCTCAATCTAGTTGCTGCTCGCTTCCTCACCTCAGCTGGAGTTGTTCCATTGAAAGGAAACCAACATCTGCCAACCTGCTGAGCTTCTTACTAGAGATGAGCGAATCGAAGTTGAATAAGTGGAACATTTTTATTTGTCCCTAAGTTGAATTTCCTCGTGCTTCGTGGTAACGAATCACATTTTTTCTATAATAGCTGCTGCACATGTTGCAAAGAAGAACAAGGGATCACCCATAATGCCATGCATGCAGCCAATCAGCAGATAGCCAGCCCCCGTGATGTCACAGCCCTATAAAAAGCCTCCTCCTGCCCGGTCTCTGCCATTTTACAGTGAACTTAGTGCAGGGAGAGACGTTACAGGCACTAGGGACAGTGATTAGGAAAGACTTTGTTCACCAAAAAATAACTATTTTTCACCAAGATCTTGTATTGATGATGGTAGAGTCTGACCGCTGCGCAAAGCCTTCTCCAGCACATCCCAAAGATTCTCAATAGGGTTAAGGTCTGGACTCTGTGGTGGCCAATCCATCTGTGAAAATGATGTCTCATGCTCCCTGAACCACTCTTCCACAATTTGAGCCCGATGAATCCTGGCATCGTCATCTTGGAATATGCCCGTCCCATTAGGGAAAAATAAAATTCATTGATGGAATAACCTGGTCATTCAGTATGTTCAGGTAGTCAGCTGACCTCATTCTTGGAGCACATACTGTTACTCAACCTAGACCTGACCAACTGCAGTAACCCTAGATCATAGCATTGCCCCTACAGGCTTGTACAGTAGGCACTAGGCATGATGGGTGCATCACTTCATCTGCCTCTCTTCTTACCCTAATGCGCCCATCACTCTGGAACAGGGTAAATCTTGACTCATCAGACCACATGACCTTCTTCCATTGCTCCAGAGTCCAATCTTTATGCTTCCTAGCAAATTTAATCCTTTTTTTCTGGTTTGCCTCACTGATTAGTGGTTTTCTTACATCTACACAGCTGTTCAGTCCCAATCCATTGAGTTCCCTTTGCATTATGCATGTGGAAATGCTCTTACTTTCACTATTAAACATAGCCCTGTTGTCTTTCTTCAATTTTATTTCACCAAACGTTTAAGTGATCGCCACCCCAATTTCTTTGTCGAATACAATGGGTCCCCACTAGCCTTCCAGTTTTTGTTAATCCGTTGGACAGTTCTTAACCCAATTTTAGTAGTTTCTGCAATCTTCTTAGATGTTTTCTCTGTTTGATGCATGCCAATGATTTGACCCTTCTCAAACAGACTAACATCTTTTCCACGACCATGAGATGTGTCTTTTGACAGTGTTGTTCAAGAAATGAGAAGCAACTCATTGCACCAGTTGGGGTAAAATAACTAGTTGCCAGCTGAAAGATAATCGCCCCTGCAGTAATTATCCAATAGGAGGCTCATTACTATTTGCTTAGTTAAATCCAGGTGGCAACTTTTTTTTGGGACAGGCAGTGTATAAGTACATTCATTCATCCTTAATTCTGGGGTGAAATTGAGTTCTGATACAACAAGTTTTGGGGTGTTTTTATTTTATATATAAGTACATCCATTCATTATTGATTCTGGGGTGAAATTGCAGACTGATACTACAAATTTTAGGAAGCTCAAATTATATATCTGTAAGTAAATATATCTGTTAATCCCTAGTTGTGGAGTTGGTGTGAAATTGAGGCCTGATACTACTGGTCTTTTACCCTTACAGTTACAGTAAAGTATGTCTGACAGACAGGTGACAGGCCCTTCTAAGGGAACGAGCAGTGACCAAATGTTTCTGGCGATGGCAGAAATAGCAGTAGAAGAAGGGCGTGATAGCAGCAATCGCAGTGACAGGCCAGAGCTGCCAGTTTCATCTAGCGATCGTGCTTTGACCAGCATCCCAGCTGTCCTTGAAAATAAAGTGGCCTGGAAAAACCGTGGTTCTAATGTAGTGGTACAGCCTGGGGCAGCAACCGCTGCATCACCAAGTGGCCCGCATGCTTTTTCCACAAATCAAGGCTCCACCACCTCAGCAAAAGAAAGCTGTGTTTCCTTCCCATCATCTACTGCTCCTGATGCTCCTGCACCTCCTCCTACTACTCCCCATCAGTAATTTCATCAGCAATCGATCCCAGAGGCAAATAGACAAAAGTATGTGTGCACTCATCCAATGGTGCAGAAGCTGAACATGCTCCTGGCCAAGTTGCTGGTACTACAGTCCGTCCCTATCCATGTGGTTGACTCTGACTTTCAGAGAGCTGATGGCTTGTTCCAAGCCAAGGTGGAGAGTCCCAAGCCATCATTATTTCTCCAAAAAGGCAGTACCAGCCCTGCAAAACGTATGTTGAACAGAAGGTGGGCCAGCCTGTCGTGTCTGCTAAAGTTCACTGTAGTGCCGACATGTGGAGCTGTAAGTACGATCAAGGACAATATATGCCCTTTACGGCCAACTGGATTATTGTGGTTCCTGCCCAGCCACACCAGCAACTTGGCCAGGTGACGGCACTGCCGCCTTCGCCTTCTGAAGCTGTGGGACCTGCGCCAATGTCTTCCTCTGCCTACTCATCCTCCACCTTGTCCTCAGCCTCCTCTGCAGGCACAATTCAGAGTGCTTCTACAGTATACCACCTGTGCAGAGCACTGTGGTGTCACACTGTTCTGCACCTGGTTTGCCTGGGTCAACGGAGTCACACTGGGGAAGAACTGTTCTGCGTCCTTCAAGAGGAAATCAAATCCTGAATGTCTCCTCGCCAAGTTAAGATTGGAACCATGGTCACCGATAACGGGAAGAACTGTCACACACGCAGGGGGCGGAGTAGTGACCACTGAACTACACCCTCACCCCTGTCCCTGCCTACTTGCCTCGCAAGTCCTAGCGACAAGGGACAACTGGTTGACAAACCCTTAGCTAGGATAGTGCAGGGAAGGCACATGAACAGAAATGTCAAGCCGCGTCAAAACCAAGAGAGCAGAAAAGGTACCGGATGAGCAAGCAGAGAATCGTCAAACCAGGAGAGCACACCAAGACCAGAGGATGAGACGGACAGGAAATCGGAAGCCAAGCAGGAACAAACAAACCAGGTGAGTATCATGCAGGAAGGACTTCAATAACAGGCAATCTGTGGCCAGCAGATTGCCTGTTTAAATAGAGCGCTGGTAGAGTCATGTGAAGTCGCCAGCGTCACATGACTCCTGAGTTCTGATGTAGCCGAGCTGTTCACTCGGCGCTCAGCCCTATTGTGGTTGTCATGGGAATGGGCTACATTGTGTTGGTGCTGTGTCAAGGAGGGCTGATCCATGTGCCCTGCATGGTGCAGGTCTTTAATCTGGTTGTAAAGCGTTTCCTGAAGTTTTCCACCCAACTGCAAGACATCCTGAAAATGGCGAGGAAACTGTTCAGTCAACCACTCTGACACTGCAAAGAACGCCCTTCTTGAGTTGCAAAGACAGAATAGCGTTCACAAATATATCATATGCGACGTTTCCACAGGTTAGAGTCCAAGATGGTGATATTATCAGAATCATCTCGACCATTGACACCAAGAGCCAGGAGATTAGGGACATCATTAATAAATATTGGCCCATCCTTCTGATGGACCCTGATGTGTCAGACATACTACCCTCCCGTCCCAGTATTTCGTTCAGACGGGGTAGGTGCCTTCATGACCGGCTAGTTCATAGCCACTATTCAAGACCTGTTCCGAAAGGAACGTGGCTTGATCGTAAACCACTGGGCACGTTCCGTTGTGGGTCTTGTATGGCCTGCAGCCATATAAGAAACTCTAAAAACAACACCTGTTTGGTCACGGGTAAGATCTACGACGTCCGGGACTTTATCAATTGTCGTAGTAAAGAGGTGGTCTACCTGGCCCAGTGTACATGCTCAAGGGAGTATGTGGGCAAAACTTTTAGGGAGTTCCGGAGGCGTATCCTCGAACATATTAACGACATCAAGAATAAGAAGGATACCCACCTAGCTAACCATATGTGGGAATTCCACAATGGGGATCCCCGACTCATCAAATTCTCTGAATTAGAATTGATTAGACCCTCCCCCAGGAAGGGTGACTGGGACCACAGGATCCTCCAGAAAGAGACCGAGTGGATCTACCGGTTCCGGTCGCAATCACCGGGAGGCCTGAATGAACAATTGACGTTTTCATGATTCCTGTAGAACACCGGGTTCTATTGTCTATGGGTGTAACCCCGAATACACACCAAACTTCTTCCTCGCGTGAAAGAATTCGCTATCGACACGTGAAGTGTCAGCATAATAATTTTAGGGCCTTTCTTTACCTGAAATGCCTACTTGATATACATCTCTTGTATCGCTTTCACGACTATAGACAGTATAATTCACTGATACACCATAAACTCTCCCCTGCGCAGTATCTGTACGTAGGAGACACCATTAGGGCAACGGCAGGATCCGTACTAACCATGGACCCTCTGTGGCATTTCCATCTGTGTTTTTGTTTTTATTAAATCTTGGCGGCTACTTATAGATATACCTACTCTTTGTCACCACTAAATATAGAGCAGTCATTGTACACACATGTACTAATAATAACAATAAAAATATTTAATTGGCTTAGAGTTGGAACGCACGGCCATCTATGTGGGCATGCGCTCAACTTAGTTAGGTGGGGTCATCTTTTATCAATTTTCCTATATAGTATAGTCAGTCTCTGCAAGGTTCTTGATTAATGTATCGGGACCTGCCACCTCGGAAATATATGTTCTCTATGATTGAGGGGTAGAATCTTTAGTAAATCATGGTGGAACGCAAAACCACGCCCACATGGTGCCGCGGTGGAACGCATTACCAAGCGTCAGCGCCCCACGTGATCCGGCCTCTGCAGCCGGTCTATGACGCGGACGGCCCTTATTGGCTTCAGACCTGCGGTGGAACGCACGGCCATATTACCTCCCGGCGTGCGTTCCACCTGCGGCCAGCAGCACATCGAACATGTTAGGTTAGTGTTGGCTGCCGGACGTGACCAGCATCTGTCGGCACATTTGCGCTATTATGCCACACATACCTAGAAGCATTCAGAAATGTGTTTATTTCTTTATTCTACCTACCGACACATGGCACTATTAGGTCACATGACTGGCTGCCGGAATAGTGATTGGACAAACAGAGTTAAGGACCGTCTTCCGTGGGTTTAAATAGCAGTGAAATTCAGTGAACAAATTGGAGCCTCATTTTAAGTGCCCCCTGTTGCACCCCAAGCCATATACCGGTGATCAGAAAGGATGTACATCACCAGATGAGTATTAAACGGGTTTTTCTTCTCTGGATTGTATCTACAAGTATTAATTGATTTTCTGACTGTTGAGTACCATCTTGGGGGTGCTCCAGTATTTTGGTTTGGTTTGATTTTGATTGTTGTTGTGCAGTCGCTGTGTATTTGCAGCGATTTGCTCGCTTGTCTATCTTTGTCTCCTGACGAACCTTGGTAATAAGGGGAAACGCGTCGAGACCAGGACTGCAAAGTAATGTAACCAAATAAGTATATCAAACTAATTTGAATGACCCAGGCATCCATATGGGTCCATTTTTGTTGTAAGGGCGCTATAAGGACAGGTAGGTTAGGCACGGGGACAGAGTGCTCCTACCATCTGGGTGCATCTCTGGGCAGAGAAACATTTTAGGGACACCCTAGGGATATACTAGGGACCCATATGGTTTCGCCCCTTGTCCACCACCGTTAACATCTATCCCCTACATGGTCCTCAGTAGCTCTTTTTTATCTGTGTTTGTCTGTGTCTATATTAGTTCCCGTGTGAGGGACCCAGATATAATTTTATTATATTAGAATTATTATATTAGAATTGATTGTGGACTCCACCCTCCACATGTTGGACCGCCTATATGAGCAGAGAAAGGCCATCAACGATTTCTTGATGATGCAGGCAATCTGGAGCACTCCCCTGTGTAACTTTGATGTTAGCCAGTGCCAGCTCATGCGTGACACCTGACGTTTGCTCAGTCACTTTGCGAAGGCCACTTTATTTGTCAGTCGCCAGGACTATGGGATGAACGACTTAATTTCACTACTTCATGTCCTGGAGCAGATGATGATAAATCTGCTTGGACAGGGTACAGGAGATGCAGCGCCTGGCGCCTACATCCCTCGGCTACCTGAGCCCTGTGGGGGCTGAACTGGAGGAGGACATACACGCACAAGCAATGTATGCAGAAATGGGTAGTTTTTCTGCACAAGTGACAGGAGAGGAGCAGGAGGAGCAGGAGGGGGTAGAGGGCAATGAGGAAGACCATGCAGATGATCATGAGACACCGTGGCAGTATGCAGTGGCTATAGAGGCAGGGAGTCCCTTGCACAAATGCAAGATGCATGCTGAGTTGGTTGCATAGTGACAGCCGAATTATCACCATTCGTCAGAGATATGACTACTGACTCTCCACCATGTTAGACCCTGGTTACTGCTCCAAAATGACTGCTTTTTTCCACCCGCTGAGAGGGAGGATAAACTTAACTAATGCCGAAACATCCTATGTAGTCAATTGACCGCTGCCTATATGTGATATTGCCATCCCTACGAAGATCTGAGAGGGGGCCCTCTGTGCTCATGTTCCACTGCCAAGGCTGCTAGAGGGGGGTGGGGGGACAGGAGCAGCTCCATCAGCAGCAACTTAAGTATGGAGTCTCTAATGAGCCCTTTTCTTCACCCGCCTACTGAAGAAACCACCCACCAGCAGCAGTAGCAAGACATGGAGCAGAACCTGAACCAGCAGGTGGTGACATACTTAGATTGCACCCTGCTACCTGGCATCCAAGATCCCCATGACTACTGGGCAGCCAAACTTGATTTGTGGCTGCAACTGGCCGAGTTTGCCCTGGACAAGCTTTCCTGTCCAGCCAGTAGTTGGGCATGAGAGCGGGTGCTTAGTGCGGCGGGGGGCATAGTTACCCCAAGGAGAACTTGCCTTTTCACCCAAAATGTGGAGAGACTGACCTTTGTGAAGATAAATCAGGCGTGGATCAGCCATGATTTCTACACTCCAGTGCCTGATGCATCAGACTAGATCATTCTGGGTGCCATCCACAAAGTCACCCACTTCTTCTGACCGCCTGCTTCACCCACTATTCTGATGCTGTCATCCGCCTGATGCAACACACCTACCTGCTTATTATTGACTATTTTTTTACTAAGCTACTGCTTCTTTAGCTATACTGCTGCCAATCCGCAACTTGGGGATGTTCCACAAATTTGTGCAGTCTGGATTGAGGATTTGAGAAACCACATCTCTAGTATGTGGCTATAACATAGGGAAATATGAAGAGTAGTCAAAAACCTCAGGTGTAAAAAAATATATTTTAAGCACAAAATATCATCAACAAACAAAAGCTGAAATAGGGGAATCATACTTATAACTTTAGAGGTCATCATGCAGCTGCTACAAGTAGGGATCCTTTGATTTTAGCTGGCTACACTGCCACACTCAATTGCTATACTAATATACATACCTGTCCTGAATCTCATTTTGGTGGTCTTATCTGGGAGGAAGAGGATGTGACACCATATATGATTGGTCAGGTGGCTTTGCACTTTATAGAGAGGTGATATCTGAGATGTACTGGCTAGAGATAAGGAAATTTCCTATTTTGAAATTTGTTTACGATTCGTTTACTGGACCAAAACACAATTCTATAATGAAATGCATAACGGAATTCCTTCAGGGGCATTCCGTTATTCATTCCGTCATAATAGAAGTCAGAGGACTCCCCTGCATAACGGAAATGGGGCGGATCCGTTATGCAGCCCATAGACTTCTATTATGATGGAATGAATAACGGAATGCCTCTTAAGGCATTCTGTTATGCATTTCTTCATAGAATTGCGTTATCGTCTGTGGTAACGGAATCCATAACACAATTCTGCTTTTACCACCAAACGAATCGCAAATAAATTTCATAAGCAGAAATTCGCTCATCTCTAGTACTGGCATTGCTGGTTCCTAGCAACAGATGTTTTTTGAATTTAGGAAGCAAACAATGACCAGACCTTCTGTCCTAAGACTATAGCTGGTCATACAAATAGGATAGCTGATGGCCAAAAACTGTCACTCCCGATCTTCTCATATACAATCCATGTTCTCAGTAGTTAGAGGGGGATGAAGCTGCTGTTTATCTCCTTAATAACAAGTGGATCCGTCAGTTAAAGGAAATCTGTCAGCTCCGAAATACCCTCCAAACTAGAACATGCGGTGTATAGTAATGCAGAGTCCAGTGATAACATTTTTATTTTGTACTCACTTGCATTCCGACACTGTGTTCCAACAAATCAGCAGTAAAATGCATTGAGAGGAGTCATCGGCATACACACATAATTTAGAGTACTCACAGAGGAGTCCTCAATCCATTTTACTGCTGGTTTGTTGGAGCACAGTGTTAAAATGCAAGTGTCACGGATGGTGTTGCAGAAAGCTGGAACTTATAAATAAACATCCGACTGGCTTGATCTAAAACTAAGGAGCATATGGGTGAGCCCTATAAAACCCCTAGAGCTCTCCCTGACTGCTATGCCCATGCATAGGTCTTTATGGTAGACGATTGCATGTCCACGTACCTAATACTATGTGACACATAAAAACCCTATAATAGTGAGGGGACATGACCACTGGCTCCCTGCACTTAATACGGACGGAGTCAGGGTCACTTAGAATCAAGCCAGCAAGGAAACACAAAGGTAACAGACTTATCTAAAGGAAGCAGCCTCCAGTAGTGAACACAATCCAGGAAGAAGTATAAACCGCAAAGTGAGGCAGTATGGGAGGGAATATAAAGGGAGACAATTAGTGTAAATAGGTGACAGCTGGGAGAAGGAAAGGAGATGACAAAGTGAAACCAAAAAAAAGAACGTCATGCAGGTAGAGAAGAACATCTAACAGACCTTCTCACAGAAGTGGCGGTGACACTACCCCTCACTCTACTGGTGGACTCCGGACACTCAGAGCCCACCTTCTCAGGATGAGACCTATGGAAGGCCCTGATAAAACTAGTGGCCTTAATGTCCGCCACTGGGACCCACATCTTCTCCTCAGGATCATAACCCTCCCAATGAACGAGGTACTGGAGAGAACCACGGATAATGTGAGAATCCACAATACTAGAGACCTGAAATTCAAGATTACCATCAACAACAATCGGAGAAGGAGGCAAAGAGGAGGGTACAGTGGGTTGGACAAAAGGTTTGAATAGGGACCTGTGAAAAACATTATGGATCTTCCAAGTCTGAGGAAGATCAAGACGGAAGGCAACAGGATTGATGACGGACAAGATCTTGTAAGGCCCAATAAACTTAGGACCCAACTTCCAGGAGGGAACCTTCGGTTTTATATTCTTTGTAGACAACCACACCAGATCACCCACATTCAGGTCCGGACCAGGCACACGTCTCTTATCCGCCACACGCTTATATCTCTCACTCATCCTCTTCAGATTACCCTGAATCTTTTGCCAAATAAATGACAAGGACAAGGAAAATCTCTCCTCATCAGGTAAACCAGAAGACCGCTCGGCTGACTCCAAGTAGGCCAGATTCTTATGGTCGGTAAACACGGTAATAGGGTGTCTGGCTCCCTCTAACCAATGGCGCCATTCCTCAAAAGCTAATTTGATGGCCAACAACTCCCTATCTCCCACATCGTAATTTCTCTCTGCAGAGGAGAGTTTCCTTGAGAAAAAGGCACACGGTCGCCATTTGGCAGGACAGGGACCCTGAGACAAGACCGCACCCACACCCACCTCAGAAGCGTCCACCTCAACAATAAAAGGTAGAGCGGCATCAGGTTGTACCAAAATGGGAGCGGAAGCAAAACTCTCTTTGATACTAGAAAAGGATTTAAGCGCATCTACTGACCAGGAAGAAAAACCTACCCCCTTTTTAGTCATATCAGTGACTGGCTTAACAGCAGAGGAATAATTCAAAATTAACTTTCTGTAATAATTGGCAAAACCCAAAAACCGCATCAGCGCCTTCTGATTCTCAGGAAGCTCCCAATCAAGCACAGCTGGGACCTTCTCAGGGTCCATGCAAAAACCAGAAGCGTAGAGAAGAAAACCAAGAAATTGAATCTCCGGAACCGCAAACACACATTTTTCCAGTTTAGCGTACAATTTATTATCAAGCAAGACCTGACGTAGGTGGTCTCGATGAGTCTTGAAATCAGGAGAAAAAATCTAAATGTCATCCAGATACACCAGTACAAATTTCCCCATTAAATGATGAAAAATGCTGTTAACGAAATGTTGGAAGACGGCCGGAGCATTCATCAAACCAAAAGGCATAACCAAATTCTCGAAATGACCCGCAGGGGTATTGAAGGCCATCTTCCATTCGTCCGCTTCCCTGACCCTGACTAGGTTGTATGCCCCTCTTAAATCCAACTTAGAAAAAACCTTAGCCCCAACAATCTGGTTAAACAGGTCCGGGATCAGAGGAAGCGGATATGGGTCACGAATCGTGATACGGTTCAGCTCCCTGAAATCCAGACAAGGTCTTAAAGAACCATCTTTTTTCTTAACAAAAAAAAAACAACGGCAACAGGTGACTTCGAGGGTCAGATGTGTCCCTTTCTCAGGCTCTCAGAGATATAAGTACGCATAGCGACTCTTTCAGGTTGGGAGAGATTGTATAAATGTGATTTTGGCAGTTTGGCGCCTGGGATGAGATTAATAGGGCAGTCGTACTCCCGGTGCGGGGGCAACTCCTGGACACCACTCTCGGAAAACACATCCGAAAATTCAGAGAGAAAAGATGGCACAGTCTTGGTAGAAACCTCTGTAAGAGACGCCGTGAGGCAATTCTCTCTGAAAACTCACTCCAACCATTTATTTGCCTTGCTTGCCAATCAATGGTGGGGTTATGTTTAGTGAGCCAGGGTAGCCCCAACACTAGAGGAGTAGGTAATCTGCTTAAG
Organism: Bufo gargarizans; assembly: GCF_014858855.1. Taxonomy (NCBI): domain Eukaryota; kingdom Metazoa; phylum Chordata; class Amphibia; order Anura; family Bufonidae; genus Bufo; species Bufo gargarizans. The sequence goes on from NC_058081.1 coordinate 18,322,075, forward strand.
ACGAAACATGACATATCCTCAACATGAGCGTCACCCACAGTCAAACGGATATTGTGAACTATGCCCCTTAACGATCTTTGAGAAAGTGGAGCGGAATCGATAGCAAAAACAGGTATATCCTTTTCCAAAGTGCATACCTGGAAAGCATGCGTTATTGCAAATTGATTATCAATGAGATTGACAGCTGCTCCACTATCTACAAAAATCTCACAAACAATGTTCTTGCTGTCTAGCGCCACCCTGGCAGGTAGGAGAAAACGGGAACTACAAGTAAATGGCAAACCTTCAATTTCTGCGTCAACCTTGCCAATAGTAGCAAATGGAAAGTTTTTAGAGGGTTTTTTTCTTTTTGTTTTTCTTTTATTACCCTCAGAAAACTCCATGAATCTCCTAGAGGGGCAAACATTTGCCAAATGATTTATACCCCCACAACAGAAACAAACCCTCCTCTGAGACCTGAATCCTCTACTATCAGAGGCAAGCAAACCCAGCTGCATGGCCTCCTCCTCAGAGGGGATTGAGAGAGACTGAGACCCCTGAACACTGAATGAGACAGCCCCATTGTCCTTGGACTGAATATGACAGGAAGGAGTAGTCTCCTCTCTCTCTCTAAGACGCCTGTCAATACGAACAGCTAGAGACATGGCAGATTCTAACGAGGCTGGTCTCTCATGAAAAGCAAATGCATCTTTCAATCTTTCAGAAAGACCATGGCAAAATTTACTTTGGAGTGCAGCATCATTCCAACCAGTATCAGCTGCCCATCTTCGAAATTCTGAACAATATATCTCTGCGGACTGTTTACCCTGGCATATAAGATAGCAGTTTAGATTCAGCCAGAGCAATACGATCCGGGTCATCAGATATCTGCCCCAGGGCTACAAAAAATTAATCCACCGATCGGAGGGGCCGTGCACCAACCGGCAGCGAAAAGGCCCAAGACTGAGCATTATCCCTGAGCAGTGAGATGATGATCCCCACCCTCTGCTCCTCATCACCAGAGGAATGGGGAAGTAGGCGAAAATGGAGTTTGCAAGCCTCTCTAAAGCGAACAAAATTCTCACTACCCCCGGAGAACGTATCCGGAAGCGAGATCTTAGGCTCGGAACAAACTCCATGAACGCCAGCAGAACCGGTCACCTGAAACTGAGACACAGTTTTACGGAGATCTGCTACCTCCAGCGAAAGACCCTGCATGCGGTCAATCAAGGCTGAAACCGGATCCATGCTTAAGATGGTTATGGCGGTTTATAATGTCATGGATGGTGTTGCAGAAAGCTGGAACTTATAAATAAACATCCGACTGGCTTGATCCCAAACTAAGGAGCATATGGGTGAGCCCTATAAAACCCCTAGAGCTCCCCCTTTATGGTAGACGATTGCATGTCCACGTACCTAATACTATGTGACACATAAAAACCCTATAATAGTGAGGGGACACGACCACCGGCTCCCTGCACTTAATACCGACGGAGTCAGGGTCACCTAGAATCAAGCCAGCAAGGAAACACAAATAAAGGAAACAGACTTATCTGAGGAAGCAGCCTCCAGTAGTGAACACAATCCAGGAAGAAGTATAAACCGCAAAGTGAGGCAGTATGGGAGGAAATATAAAGGGAGACAATTAGTGTAAATAGGTGACAGCTGGGAGAAGGAAAGGAGATGACAAAGTGAAACCAAAACAAAGAACGTCATGCAGGTAGAGAAAAACATCTAACAGACCTTCTCACAGAAGTGGCGGTGACAGCAAGTGAGTATGAAGATAAAAATTACAAAATTGGACTTAGCGTCACTTACACTATACACCATTTATTCTAGTTCAGATGGTGTTTCGTAGCTGACAGATTCCATTTAATTACTTGGTTGACCGATCCCACTAAAATTGGCAAGTTTGGCCAACATTCTGTTGTGGAGGTGGTCTGTGCTCACTGCCGTTCCTCTCATGCTAGTGGGCACTGCTGCCATCATGCTCACCTTCTCCATAGCTGCAGGGCTTAAGTGGTTCAGTCCTGCTGATGTCTTCCTTTTTTTGCCGGAAGTCCTGAGCGCCGGAGAATCAATGCTACTTCAGCTTGCTTTGGGCCGTCAATGCCTCTCTCTGCCCATAAGGCATGCGTGCACACTTCCTTCCTGTTCTTATAGTACCAGCGTGCACATGCTAATCTTCTACAGCCAACGACCGGTTACCCTGTGGTACTTTAGCCACTTTCTCCTGTGGGAAGGTGCCTGAGCAGCAGGTTCTAGTTTGCTAGTTTCCTGCTAAAGTGTGCCATGTTTGTTTGCCTGTTCTGTATACCTCACCCATCCTGATCTCATCCTGTTTATTGGATTGCACATTCTCTGGCTACCCTGACCTTGGTCTGTCCCTGACTACAGTTCTTGCCTGATCATACGCCCTTGAGAAAGCTGTGATGGTGAAACCGGTTGGGTTTTAAGATGTTTTAGATGCATAACTACAAGATTTTGATTCTGTAAGTATAATTTTAAGCCTGTTAAATAAACTACATTTTTCAAATTCTGCACAGTTAACTCCCAGACTCCACAAAGCAAAGGAACAGGCCATAACTATGTGTAACGGCAGCGTTTGCAACTAAACCAGCTCGGAGAAAGAGGGACGCTCCTGCACCTAACAGCCAACTGCCTTGGCTACAATCTGGCTTACTTGGAACATCTAACAGAGCCATGCTGACTGATCTGGTGAGATCGGGACTTTTATAACTGCTAACAAACCTACTGTTCTAATCAAAGAAAACTGCTCCAGTTCCAGGCATTTTTGTTTTAATTGTGTTCAGTATCTGGTCCATTACACAAGCACTAATTTGGACTTGTTTTTGAGCCACATATAAGATTCTATTCTATCATTGTTTATCTGACCCCTTGGTGCCCTGCACTTGTGTCTCCTGACCCCTGCGGGACAGCAGTCACTTGACTTGAGACTACTTCAAGAGGTAGCACCCTGGTGGTTCCCCTGCAGTGAAGTCCAGATCCCTGTATAGAGGTTAAAGGGTAAATACTGGGGGAGGGGGGTCACTTAGATAACACCCTTAGGAGTAATTCAAAGCCAAATCTGTTCAAGTAACACAATGAGTCCACACGTGTGGTACTGAGCCAGCTCTAGGAAGGTGGCCCATTGTGATTTTCCCTACAGGCCCCTCTTCTCCATGAAAACCCCTGGTGGGAAGAGTGAAGAATCTCAATATCTTTGGCCATTCGTTTGTGAATGGTCATGTTTTTTTTTTTTTTACTGATGTAATCCAAATCACAGCTAACAAACATATTAATATCCAGAAATGTACTTTCAAATTATAATTTCCAACCATTATTACGTTTGGCGTCTAATGAGGATTGCCAGATTATGTACAATTAAAACCTCTGCCCCTGAGGCTACAGAAGTCAATTACAAACGACTTACGAATCAATATATATTGCTCGGCATTAAAGGTCACCTGAGAGTCCACGACCTGCAACGACTAGATTTTAACTTACTCTGCAAAAGTAAGACGAATCGAGCGCCGGTAAGAATGTATTATACCTGACTATAAAATAACCTGAAATACACATAGGTAGTATAGTAACGCATGATGATTCTTATAGTGAGGGATCTTTATAGTCTATAAAAGCCACAATTATAATTAGGCTGCACATGAAATGTAGAATATTCATGGTAGGACACACAAGAGGCTTCAGCACTCTGCAGACATGACTGTATGGACTATAAATGCTATAATCCCTGCATAAAAGAGGCACTTCACGAATATCTTGCTCAAGCTAAACACTCAAAGTGACCTTTCATAGATAGGATCCTATAAGCAGCCACAGCATGCACACAGCGGCGCGATTGTTTTGTTTTATACTATCTTCTGACTTCATTTTTCAACATTCATTATACATTTCTGCAGTTTGTAATTTTTACCTTAGTATTATTATGGATTTTATCCTGTTTGTGACCGCCCAGAGCAATTTTATTTTATTTTTTTGCTTTTTTGTTTATTTCCTTCCCTGCGTTTCAAGAGTCACAACAATTTTTTTTTCTTTTCTCTTTTCCATTCACATAGCCCTATAGGGCCTTATTTTTTATTTTTTTTTGCTGGTAATGTCTTCTTGTTTGAATGGAAACATTTAATTTATCACACTGTGTATTGTTTTTATGGGGCTCTAAAAATAACATATCTTTTTTTATTCTGCTGGTACGGTTTTGCTTGTCACTGACATCATAATACACTGTAGTGCAATTCCACTGTTCTGGGACTAGTAAATGATTAAAATAGGAAGTCAATAAAGTTTTAATAAAAAACAATTTTTGGGAATGGAAAAAATAAATAAAATCCATATATTTGGTATCACCACATCTGTAAAGACCTAAACTAGATAGATAGATAGATCTGAGATAGATATTATATATATTGCATAGATAAATGGATAGATATGAGATAGATAGAAGATAGAAAGATAGATTAGATAGATAGATATATAGATAGATCTGAGATAGATTCAATAGATATGAGATAGACACTATAGATAGATAGATATGAGATAGACACTATAGATAGATATGAGATAGATACTATAGATAGATAGATATGAGATAGATAGATATAAGATAGATCTGAGATAGATTAGATAGATAGATAGATAGATAGATAGATCTGAGATACACCCTTTGATTTTGCAGAGTTCTCTCACTTAGAAATCATGGAGGGGTCTGAAATTCACATTGTAGGTGCAGTCCCACAATTTAAAAGTGAATTTATGTGTGTATGATTTTTAAAGAATGCATTTGTCTTGCTCTGCTGAACATAAGTATTTGAACACCTGAGAAAATCAGTGTTAATATTTGGTACAGAAGCCTTTGTTTGCAATTACAGAGGTCAAACGTTTCCTGTAGTTCTTGACCAGGTTTGCACACACTGCAACAGGGATTTTGGCCCACTCCTCCACACAGATCTCCTGTAGATCTGTCAGGTTTCGGGGCTGTCGCTGAGCAACATGGATTCTCAGCTCCCTCCAAAGATGTTCTATTGGATTTAGGTCTGGAGACTGGCTAGGCCACTCCAGAACCTTGATATGCTTCTTACGGAGCCACTCCTTGGTTATCCTGGCTGTGTGCTTCGGGTCGTTGTCATGTTGGTAGACCCAGCCACGACCCATCTTCAATGTTCTGACTGAGGGAAGGAGGTTGTTGCTCAAAATCTCACAATAAATGGACCATTCCTCTTCTCCTTAATACAGTGCAGTCATCCTGTCCCCTTCGGAGAAAGGCACCCCCAAAGCATGATGTTACCACCCCCATGCTTCACAGTAAGGATGGTGTTCTTGGGATCCAACCTACCCTTCCTTTTCCTCCAAACACGAGTGAAGTTTTGACCAAAAAGTTCTACTTTGGTCTCATCTGACCACATGACATTCTCCCATGCCTCCTCTGGATCATCCAGATGGTCATTGGCAAACTTCAGACGGGCATGGACATTTGATGACTTGAGCAGCGGAACCTTCTGTGCAATGCACCTTTCTTATCATCAGTGATATCCCACGAGGTGAGATCTTGCATTGGAGCCCCAGTCCAAGAGAGACTGACAGTCTTCTTTAGCCTCTTCCATTTTCTAACAATTGGTCCAACAGTTGATCTATTTTCATCAAGCTGCTTGGCAATTGCCCCGTAGCCCTTTCCAGCCTTGTGGAGATCCACAATTTTGTCTCTAGTATATTTTGACAGCTCTTTGGTCTTGCCCATGGTAGTAGTTGGCATCTGACTGACTGTGGGGTGGACAGGTGTCTTTAAAGAGCTCAGACAGGTGCTACTAAGTTAGATTAATGAGTGGAGTAGAGGTGGACTTTTTGAAGGCACAGTAACAGGTCTTTGAGAGCCAGAATTCTTGCTGTTTCTCAGGTGTTCAAATACTTATGTTCAGCAGTAACATAGTAACATAGTACATAAGGATGAAAAAAGACATTTGTCCATCCAGTTCGGCCTGTCATCCTGCAAGTTTATCCAGAGGAAGGCAAAAAAAAAACTGTGAGGTAGAAGCCAATTTTCCCCAATTTAGGGGAATAAAAAATTCCTTCCCGACGCCAATCAGGCATCAGAATATCTCCCTGGATCAGCGACTCCTCTCTAGTAGCTATAGCCTGTAATATTATTACACTCCAGAAATACATCCAGGCCCCTCCTAAATTCCTTTATTGTACTCACCATCACCACCTCCTCAGGCAGAGAGTTCCATGGTCTGACTGCTCTTACCATAAAGAATCCTCTTCTATGTTTTTGTACAAACCTTCTTTCCTCCAGACGCAGAGGATGTCCCCTCGTCACAGTCACAGTCCTGGGGATAAATAGATGATGGGATAGATCTCTGTACTGACCCCTTATATATTTATACATAGTAATTAGATCTCCCCTCAGTCATCTTTTTTCTAAAGGGAATAACCCTAATTTTGATAATCTTTCAGGGTACTGTAGTTGCCCCATTCCAGTTATTACTTTAGTTGCCCTCCTCTGGGCCCTCTTCAGCTCTGCTATGTCTGCCTTGTTTACAGGAGCCTATAACTGTACACAGTACTCCATGTGTCGCGATTTGTAAAGTGGTAGGACTATGTTCTCATAACGGGCATCTATGCCCCTTTTGATTCAACCCATTATCTTATTGGCCTTGGCAGCAGCTGCCTGACACTGGTTTTTGCAGCTTAGTTTGCTGTTTATTAAAATTCCTAGATCCTTTTCCATGTCAGTGTTACCCAGTGTTTCACCATTTAGTATGTACGGGTGACTTGTATTATTCCTTCTCATGTGCATAACTTTACATTTGTCAGTGTTAAACCTCATCTGCCACTTCTCTGCTCAAGCCTCCAGTCTATCCAGATCGCTCTCTGTAGTAGTATACTGTCCTCTTCAGTGTTAATTACTTTACACAGTTTAGTGTCATCTGCGAAAATTGATATTTTACTATGCAAGCCTTCTACAAGATCATTAATAAATATATTGAAGAGAATAGGGCCCAATACTGACCCCTGAGGTACCCCACTAGTGACAGTGACCCAATCTGAGTGTGTACTGTAAATAACCACCCTGTGTTTTCTATCACTGAGCCAGTTACTTACCCACATACAGACACTTTCTCCCAGTCCGAGCATTCTCATTTTATATACTAACCTTTTATGTGTCACAGTGTCAAATGCTTTGGAGAAGTCCAGATATACGACATCCATTGATTCACCGCTGTTACCTCCTCATAGAAACTGGCTAAATTAGTTTGGCATGACCGATCCCTTATGAAGCCATGCTGATATGGCGTTATTTGCTTATTTCCATTGATATGCTCTAAGATAACATCTCTTAGAAAATTTTCAAACTGTTTACCCACAACAGATGTTAAACTTACCTGCCTATAGTTTCCAGGTTCTGTTTTTGGACCCTTTTTGAATATTGGCACATTCCCTGTCAGTATAGAGTCCGCAAATATCAGAAATAAGGGTCTGACTATGACATTACTTAATTCCCTTAGGATACGGGATGTATGCCATCTGGTCCTGGAGATTTGTCTATTTTAATCTTTTTAAGTCGCTAATGTACTTCTTCCTGGGTCAGACATGACACTTTTAATGGGGAATTTATTTTTACATTCTGCATGTCATCTGACAGTTTATTTTCCTCAGTGAATACATTGGAGAAAAAATATTTAATAGCTTTGCTTTCTCATCGTCGCTCTCTGCGACTCCCACCTCATTACTCTTTAAAGGGCCGACACCTTCAGATTTATACTTTTTAACATTTATATAATTAAAGAACATTTTAGGCTTAGTTTTACTCTCTTTGGCCGCTTAGTTTTACTCTCTCTCGATCTCTAGTTTGGCCGCTTTTATTAGTTTTTTACATGTTCTATTCTTTTCCTTATAGTTTTTCAGTGCTTCCGTGCCACCCTCCTGCTTTAGTGATTTATATGCTTTCTTTTTGTAATTTATTGCTTTCTTTACAGTTCTATTTATCCACGTTGGTTTATTTTTGTTCCTTAACCTTTTATTCCCATACGGTATGTACCTCTCACAATGAGATTTTAGGATGCTTTTAAAGATATCCCATTTTGTGGCTGTATTTTTATTTTTGAGGACTTTATCCCAGTTAGTTAGGCCTATGGCCTCTCTTAGTTGGCTAAATTTAGCTTTTTTGAAGTTTGGAATTTTGTTCCTCCCTGTAGAAATTACTTTATGGTCACTATTTCCTAGGTGTCCCCTAGGTGTCCCCCACGTCTGTTGTTCTATCAGGCCTATTGGTTAATACTAAGTCCTGTATGGCCATCCCTCTAGTCGGGTCCTGAACCAGTTGGGAAAGGTAATTGTCTTTGGTTATTCCAAGAACCTGTTTCCTTTATGGAATGTACAGCTTTCAGTTTCCCAGTCTATACCTGGGTAGTTGAAGTCCCCCATAATAACCACCTCATTATGATTTGCCGCCTCGTCTATCTCGTTTAGTAATAGATTTTCTGTGGACTCTGGTATATTAGATGGTTTATAGTAAACTCCTATTAGTAATTTATTATTGTTTTTAGCTCTATGTATCTCTACCCACAGTGACTCCACATGTTCATGTCCCTCACTTATATCTTCACGGAGTGTGGGCTTTAGACAAGACTTTACATAAAGGCAGACCCCTCCCCCTCTCCGGTTTTGACGATTCTTTCTAAACAGACTGTAACCCTGTACATTTTCTGCCCAGTCATAGCTATCATCCAGCCATGTCTCAGTTATTCCCACTATGTCATAGTTCTCTTCACACATCACTAATTCCAGCTCTCCAGTTCTATTAGTCAAGCTTCTGGCATTAGTATACATACATTTGAGAGGTTTATGTATATTTTTTACCCTACACCTTTCCTTCTGAACTGTTCTAGTCCTTTCTTCCATTCCTCCCCCAGTCCCACTACCTTGCCCCCGGTCTCTATCTGCACTATCTTCCCCTCCTATAATGTAATTTGCTCCCCCCCCCAGTCCCAGTATAAACACTCCTCCAACCTTCTAGCTATCTTTCTCCCCAGCACAGCTGCCCCTTCCCCATTGAGGTGCAGCGCGTCCCTACGATAGAGCCTGTATCCGATTGAGAAGTCGGCCCAGTTCTCCAGGAACTCAAACCCCTCCTTCCTACACCAGTTCTTGAGCCACTTGTTAATCTCCCTAAGCTCCCGCTGCATTTCTTGTGTGGCCCGTGGTACAGGCAATATTTTGGAAAATACTACCTTTGAGGTCTTGCCCTAAGCTTTTGACCTAAATCCCTGAAATCATTTTTAAGGACTCTCCACCTACCTTTAACTTTGTCATTGGTTCCGATATGGACCATGACCGCTGGATCTTCTCCAGGCCCTCCCAGTAATCTGTTAACCCGATCCGCGATATGTCGAACTATAGCGCCAGGAAGTTAGCACACTGTTTGGCGATCACGGTCTTTGTGACAGATTTCCCTATCTATACCCCTAATAATAGTCTCCCACTGCCAGCACCTGTCTGGCCTGCCCGTCTCTCCTGGTCCCCTGCTTACTGGAGCTGACATTCCCCTGACTGGCAGAGGAAGTGTCCGGCTGCAGCAGTGCTGTCCCTGGACTGACATCCCCCTCATCTACCAGTATTCGAGGAGTCTCATCTAGTGGCTCCAAACAACTGAATGGATCCAACCAGACATCACCCAAAAAAGAAAAGAACACACTATAAAAGGCGCCACTCCCAAGAGTATGGAGGAGATAAATAGGATAAGTGATCAATCACCCCTTATATCAGGTGACGATACAAAATAATCTCCTAGCAGGAGGTTGGTGATTCTGAAGATTAGAGTACTCACTTCACAGGGGGGGTAGTCACAGGATAAAGCTCAAGACACCCGTGACCAACTGCCCCCCTAGCCAGGATCGCATGTCAGATGGTAACAATTGATGGCTGCCAAACGATAAGGCTTCTGATCAATAGCAGTTTATTATAGTGGAAAATACAAATATTCCAATGCGTTTCGGAGGTCTCATAACCCTCCTTCTTCCCTCTACCCCGCTTTCTAACTGTTACTCAGCTAGCTACTTCACTTTCCTTAGCCTCCTCTCTGTCACCCTCCCCCTCATCTACCCCAAAGAGTGCTTGCTCGGTGAGAAGCAAACCCTTTTGCAAATTGTCAATGCCTCTCAGTGTTGCAACTTGCCCGTTTAGAGACTCGATTGTGATTCCAAACAGGCAATTTGCTCACATCTTGAACAAAGATATACACCCTCGAAGGGCTGTTCCAGGACTGCATACATCATGCAAGATGTGCACCGGACTGCGTTGTCAATTGTGCAACACATACTAGATGGGGATTACACCACAAAAGCGAAAAGTACAATATAATGTAGTAATAAGAAACAGGCTAATTGCAGTCCCCCACTGAAGTCCCTGGATCTGAAGTCACTTAATCTTGTCACACACTCACAGTAACCACACTTAATCAACCACGCGTTGCAGACAAACTCGCGTTATATATCTGCTTATATAAATATAAAGGAAGCTCACTACAACAGCCTGGTTTGTTTTCCCTCTGGATTGCAAGACAAATACATTCTTTAAAAATTATACAATGTGATTTCATGAATTTTGTTTTTAATTCTGTCTCTCAGAATGGGAATGCACCTACAATGTGAATTTCAGACCTCTCCATGATTTCTAAGTGGGAGAACTTGCAAAATCGCAGGGTGTTCAAATACTTCTGTTCCTCACTGTAGATTAGATAGATAGATAGTTATGAGATAAATACTATAGATAGATATGAGATAGATACTATAGATAGATAGATGTGAGATAGATACGATAGATAGATAGATAGATAGATAGATAGATAGATAGATAGATAGATAGATATGAGATAGATACTATAGATAGATAGAGGTGAGATAGATACGATAGATAGCTATGAGATAGATACTTTAGATAGATAGAGGTGAGATAGATACGATAGATAGATAGATAGCTATGAGATAGATACTTTAGATAGATAGATGTGAGATAGATAATAGATAAATGGAGACAATAGTTATACAGTGTACATTCTTAGAATGATGATGTTCTATTAAGCTCCTAATTTTGACTTTTTCAGATACAGACTCCTTGTTCGAGGTCTTCTTCTCGGCATGTTGCTGGGGTTGTATTTTTTCAATCTCTTGGCTTTGGTTTCATTTGGACAATCTTTTCCATGTAGTGTTCCTGACAAACGAGAGCCAGCATTTGTACGGGATGGAGATCTTATTATTGGAGGACATTTCCCAATTCATACCTCCTACAAACAGCCCTTCTACTCATTTACAACAAAAGACCATCAGATTACCTGTGATTCGTGAGTGTTTAGTGTATTGTCTAGTGTATTGTCTATCTATCTATTTATCTATCTAGAAGAAAAAAGAAAAGAAGCAGCACACAAAGAGTGTATATGGGTGTAAAAATCCTCCTAAGGGACCTGAGACCAAGGCCCCAAGTGTAGATAAAAAAAAGAGAAGGCAGCACTCCAAGTAGTGAAAAAAGTGGACGGTTTATTCACCCAACCAGCAGCAACGTTTCAGCTCTCTCTATGGAGCCTTTGTCTAGCTATGGAGCTAGACAAAGGCTCCATAGAGAGAGTTGAAACGTTGCTGCTGGTTGGGTGAATAAAACGTCCACTTTTTTCACTACTTGGAGTGCTGCCTTCTCTTTTGCCTTTTATCTATCCATCTATCTATCTATTTCAAATCAGCTTTATTGGCCGGACTAAATACATTTTAGCATTGTCAAAGCAAGTGGGAAATAATTGGGTAGGGTTGGGGGATAGGGACACATTCAGTGTGAGTGTATAGAGTAGGTTTGGGAGATGGAGATTAGGACACATCCGGGGTGGGGGTATATGAGTCCATGTCATATCAGGCTCCTCTAAGTCTATGGCACTCACTGACATATTGTGCTGCTATGACCGGTGTGTTTTCCATTTTCTCCCAGCAGTATGTAGAGTCTCTCTTCCTTCTCCATGGAGGTGAAGTGTGGGCAGAGATCAGACAGTCTCCTGAAGTGAGTGTCCCTCACTGCTGAGTATTTGGGGCACAGCAGCAGAAAGTGAGCCTCATCCTCCACAGCCTCCTGATCGCACTGCTGGCACAGTCTGCTCTCGCTGGGCATGTCTGTGCCGCCCGGATTCCATGACCAAGCTGTGGGCGCTCAGTCTTTAGTGGCTCAGGATCTGTTGGTCTCAGGGGTTGGGGAGTTTCTCCAGATATGTGGCCAGTTTGTACTCCCTCTGCAGGCTCTGGTATACTGTCAGCTTCTGGGGGTGTTCGTATGTGCTTCCTCCAGATGCAGATATAGTTATCTTTGCTTTTGTGTATCTTCCTCTGTATTCTCCAATTTTTCAGGGGAATGTATTGGCTGGTCAGGCTGAGTTTGGGTGACTTGTTGCAGGGTGCTTTGTTTTTCTGGGGCTTCTTGGTGTAGCAAGGCTTTGTGATGGTAGGCGAATATGTAGAGAGGAGGTAGGCACTGCCCAGAGTGGACCATATGCATATGTGGACTACTCCTGCGCAAATTTGTTTGTGATCTCTGGCGGTGTTCAGCTGACCCACAGCTTTAACTCTTGAATCAATATCATGTAGATAGAAGAAAACAGCAGCGCTCACCAGTATTTTTTCAGCAGCTTTTATTGTTCTATTAAAACACGGTGGATGTGGGTGCAGCACATATACAAGTTAGTGGAATATGAGACTTTGTAAGAAAAAATTAAAAAATTTAAAAAAATCATAATTTTCCGCTAACTTGTGACAAAAAATTAAAAATTCTAGGAACTCGCCATGCCCCTCACGGAATACCTTGGGGTGTCTTCTTTCCAAAATGGGGTCACTTGTGGGGTAGTTATACTTCCCTGGCATTTTAGGGGCCCTAATGTGTGGTAAGTAGTTTGAAATCAAAATGTGTAAAAAATGACCTGTAAAATCCGAAAGGTGCTCTTTGGAATGTGTGCCCCTTTGCCCACCTAGGCTGCAAAAAATTGTCACACGTCTGGTATCGCCGTACTCAGGAGAAGTTGGGGAATGTGTTTTGGGGTGTCATTTTACATATACCCATGCTGGGTGAGAGAAATATCTTGGCAAAAGACATCTTTTCCCATTTTTTTATGCAAAGTTGCCATTTAACCAAGATATTTATCTAACCCAGCATGGGTATATGTAAAATAACACCGCAAAACACATTCCCCAACTTCTCCTGAGTACGGTGATACCACATGTGTGACACTTTTTTGCAGCCTAGATGCGCAAAGCGGCCCAAATTCCTTTTAGGAGGGCATTTTTAGACATTTGGATCCCAGACTTCTTCTCACGCTTTCGGGCCCCTAAAATGCCAGGGCAGTATAAATACCCCACATGTGACCGCATTTTGGAAAGAAGACACCCCAAGGTATTCAATGAGGGGCATGGCGAGTTCATAGAATTTTTTATTTTTTTGGCACAGGTTAGCGGAAATTGATTTTTTTTTGTATTTTCTCACAAAGTCTCCCTTTCCGCTAACTTGGGACAAAAATTTTAATCTTTCATGGACTCAATATACCCCTCACGAAATACCTTGGGGTCTCTTCTTTCCAAAATGGGGTCACATGTGGGGAATTTATACTGCCCTGGCATTTTAGGGGCCCTAAAGCGTGAGAAGAAGTCTAGAATATAAATGTCTAAAAAAATTTACGCATTTGGATTCCGTGAGGGGTATGGTGAGTTCATGTGAGATTTTATTTTTTGACACAAGTTAGTGGAATATGAGACTTAGTAAGAAAAAACAAACAAACAAAAAAATAATAATTTCCGCTAACTTGGGCCAAAAAAATGTCTGAATGGAGCCTTACAGGGGGTGATCAATGACAGGGGGGTGATCACCCCATATAGACTCCCTGATCACCCCCCTGTCATTGATCACCCCCCTGTAAGGCTCCATTCAGACGTCCGTATGATTTTTACAGATCCACGGATACATGGATCGGATCCGCAAAACACACACGGATGTCTGAATGGAGCCTTACAGGGGGGTGATCAATGACAGGGGGTGATCAATGACAGGGGGGTAATCAGGGAGTCTATGTGGGGTGATCACTCCCCTGTCATTGATCACCCCCCTGTAAGGCTCCATTCAGACGTCCGCATGTGTTTTGCGGATCCGATCCATGTATCCATGGATCCGTAAAAATCATACAGACGTCTGAATGGAGCCTTACAGGGGGGTGATCAATGACAGGGGGGTGATCAGGGAGTCTATATGGGGTGATCAGTGGTTCATAAGGGGTTAATAAGTGACGGGGGGGGTGTAGTGTAGTGTAGTGGTGTTTGGTGCTACTTTACACAGCTACCTGTGTCCTCTGGTGGTCGATCCAAACAAAAGGGACCACCAGAGGACCAGGTAGCAGGTATATTAGACGCTGTTATCAAAACAGCGTCTAATATACCTGTTAGGGGTTAAAAAAATCGCATCTCCAGCCTGCCAGGAAATCTCGGTTATCGCGAGAGCACGCGTATATGCGTCCACCCAGAAGAGCAGGGCCGCCGCCAGGACGCAATCCTGCGTACGGCGGTCCTGAGCAGGTTAAAGTCCTTTACCGTGACATTTACTCCTTCTGGCTCCAGCTAATACACTTTATTATGGAAGTTATGGAGCATCTCCTGGATCTATGCACTGTTTATAGTCTCTATATACTTTGGGGCTAACATCTTGGACTATTTAAATGATGGAGGTAGGCTGAAGAGGCCATTCTGCTGTGGTGTTTGTGCTGGTGGTTTGCTTGTAGATTTAATATAGGAGCAGTTGGTTTTGGTGTGTCTGTGGGGTGAATATGAAGCCATCAACATTTGTGGGGTCCATATTTGTGATGGCGTAGTCTACCGCACTGCTGCCTACATGGGAGTTTTGGGTATGTCTACAAAGAGAGTCTCCCTTGGTGCGGCCATTGAGAATGCAAAGTCTGAGGCTTTGACATAAGTTCAGCAATTCTCTTCCACTTTTATATACTGTGCCATTATAGCTATTCCTCTCGGTGTGCACTGAGCTGTTACAGTCATTGTCTGCTCGAATATATGCATGTTTCAGTCAGTGGTCAGGTTTTTTCCCTCCCTGTTCTTGCATTGAGGTCTCTATAGATGACAACATTGCCCAGGGCCTAGAAATGGGTGGCTTCCCTCTGTAGGATCTCAAAGCTGTTGTGATTGACGTATAGAGACTCTGGCAGAGCTATGTATGTTGCACAGAGGTAGATGTCAGCCTGAGAGGTGAGGATGGAGCGGCCTATTTTTTTTCCCAGATGTGTCTCCTCTTTTCACTGGTCTGATCTGCTCGTGGAGCTTCTCTTAATACAGTATCAGACTAATATTCCTCCTGACCTCCAGCCTGCTTGACATTTTTGTTTTTCAGGGCAGGAACAGAGATCTCCCTGCATCTGGTTTGATTTATTCTCTGCTTTAGCATGTTTCTAGGAGCATCTGTATGTCAATGTTTTCCAGTCTTTGAGTAAAGTCTGGATCATGTGTCTTACATCCGAAGGCTGTAGTGTGCAGGCCCTGAATGTTCCAGATGCTGATATAAGAGATGTTATTGTGTGTCCATATACCTTGTAATGAGCTGGCCTGTATAGGACAAGCTGAATTCTTGACTGGTGGCCATGTTTTATCAGTTTGGTCCAGTCAGTTTTCCACACATAGTGCTGAGCAAGGTCTTCATCTCCTCCAAGTCTCTGCTCTGTAATATTCTGTGTGAGGCAGGTGGATTCCTCCATGATTTGTGCCTCTGATGGCCATATTTTGGGTAAAGGTCATTATTTGTTGTCAGTGACTTTTCCATAGGTTTTTGTCTTGTTTGGGGTCTGGGCCGGGGGTCTCTGTTGAGCACTATATCTTTAAGTTCTTTGGCTAGAATGCTGACTCCTTGGTTACTGAGGTGTTTATTGTCATAAAGGTGGTGCTGGTTTATGGAGGAGTGTTGAGCCAGAGTGATGTCTGGTATCGTACTGTTTTTAGCTGCCAGTTCTGTTTTGATGCTCTGGGTGATGTGTTTAGGGATGTCCTTTCTTAAGAGCAGAGATAACAGGATGATTTTACAGCTGGGGAACTTTTGTAGTATGATCCCTGCTAGTTGGCTTAGTTGTCCTGCCCTCTACTGGTGCTGGCCCTTGACATTATTGATCCATGTATATATGAAAATACAGTTGTGTTTGGTAAAGTATGGATTATTGATGATGGCTGCTGCTTGTTCGATAGTAGAGCAGCAGATTTTACTGACTCTTTTTCCAGGGAAAAGTCAATCTGTGTTCCAATACTTACCATTGGAGTCCATATTCAGAACAGTATCAGGACATGGTAACTTACTTCCCCCGTGTCGTCTCATGTTGGTGTTCTGCCTGCTGCTCAAGCTTCTTGTAGAAAGCTGCTGTGTTTCTATAGTTGGGGTTGTGGTGTTGGCTCTGTTGTTGGGGGCTGTTGTGGTTCTATACTTGGAGTTGTCAGCTCTGGCCCCCCTTTTATTACTCTGCTGTTCTTTGCTTTGCTCTAATTTTCTGTTATTTCCATTTGGCAGTTATTTTATATATTTTGGGGGTCATGTACTTGATTAGGGGATCAGTCTGGGATTTCAGTTTTGCTATCTCCTGTCTCAGTTCTGGGTTTTGTTGCTTCAGTTTTAGTAGTTTACGTCTTATTTCCTGCAGGGCTGAAGCCTGTTCACACTTCAGTCTGGCTATCATTTCAGTTACTTGGTCATTTGCATTTTTGTCACCAAGATTTCTTTGAAGCTTCTCTTTAAAGTGTATAAAGTCTCTTTGTAGCTGAGATAAGCAATCTCTGAGAGTCTCCAGGGAGGGGTGTGAGGAGTTTGGACATGGGGCTGCAGGGGGGTCTCTGGTGGTTGTCTCTGTAGGGGTAAGGGTAAGGGGGTCTTTGGTGGTTGTCTCTGTAGATTTAGGATCATCACTGCTCTTAGTCTGCTCTTTGTAAGCTTTCGCCTGACTTTAATATGAGGGAAGATATCTTCAAACTGGCTGAGGTTGTCCTCTGTGGCCTGGATGACTATGGTGGCATTGTTGTACAGGTTGATGGTGAGTGTTTTGCCATTGTCATTTTGTTGGTCTTTTACTCTGATCTGTTGGCCCTTGTTGATGCCATGTCTGGTGATATACTTATAATGTCTGCACAGGGCTGTGTGTCTGGCAGAGGAAAGGGCGTTGCTAGGGTCTCAAAAGATCCAGGGCCCAAACCCCAATGAATAAGGCCCAATTATCTAAGTCGATCCTCCCCCCGCACACCTTATTTTGCTGTACTTGCTACACAGCAGCACATACCTCTCACATCCAGGGCCTCCCAGGTAATGTCTCCTCCGATGTAGATCTTATCTGTCATCATGTTCTCCATTTGGTCCATACAATTTCTCCAAGCCGCCTTGTCTCTGCAGAGTGTGACACACAGACATCTTAGCTTCCTCACATTTCTATCATAATCTCCCAACCTGGAGCCCCCACATTGTTATCCTGCTGCTCGCTGTGCTCCCCAATACCCCCAAATACTATCCTGAAGAAATAATAGTGCCCCCATAGTAATAGTGCTCCTCATAGTAATAGTGCTCCTCATAGTCCCACCAATAGTAATTCCCTTCTAGAATGCCCTCATTAGTAATACTGCCCCTACAGTGCCCCAAACCGTCAAAACACTCCCCAAGAGTGCCCCCATTAGTAAAAAAAAGAAAGCCCTCCAGTATTAATAATACTCTCAGAGAGTTCGCAGTAGAAATAAAGACCCTCTATTGATCCCCCAGTGGTAATAAAGCTATCTACAGACCCTTCAGTAGTAATAACACGAGTGCTCTTTGTAGAAATAAGACAGATCTATAAGTCCCTCCTATAGAGCCCCAGTAGCAGTAAGAGCGTATAATGTCCCCTTGATTAGCAGTGCCCCCTGTAGTTATATTCCTCCCACCACCATATAGTTCCATGTGAATAACATCACACCATCTCTCCTGCTCTCTCCAAAATACAGTCCTATGTAAAGAACATTACTCCCCTCCCTTTAGCCCCCCAACATACAGTCCTATGTAAATAACACTATTTTCTTCCCTCTGCCATAAAGTCCCATGTAAATAACATCACACCATCTATCCAACCCCCTCCAAAATACAGTCCCATGTAAATAACAGCACTCCCTCCCACAGCCTCCTCCAACACACATTCCCATGTAAATAAAATCACCTACTCCCCAGCCACCTTCAATATATAGTCCCATGTAAATAACATCACCCCCTCAACATTCAGTCCCATGTAAATAACATTACTCCCTCCCACAGCCGCCATCAACATACAGTCTCATGTAAATAACATCACTCCCTGCCACACCCGCCTCCAACATACAGTCCCATGTAAATAACATAACCCCCTCCCCAGCCACCTTCAACACACAGTTCCATGTAAATAACTTCCTTCCCTTTAGCCCTAACATACACCACAGCCTCTTCTCCTCTTCTCCTCTTCACTGCCCTCCTCTCTTGCACTGGTCACATGATGGTGACATCATCGCAGGTCCTTCCCAACCACTGACTGTTTTTCTGGTCACATGACCTGTGATGTCACCATAGGTCCTTCAACTCTTCCAGTGCATTAGATTCAATTGTATTGGCATTCTGAAGAGGGCAATACACTTGTATCTAGCTGGCAGGCAAGACATTCGGGGCCTGGGACAAAACATCAGAGGCCCAGACCCCGAATGTTTTAACCTAGCAACACCCCTGGGCGGAGGGCTGCTCGCTGTAGAAAAGCACATTAGTCTTTCTTTTATTTTCTTCCTTTAAGGTAAAATCATTGAAAATGCTTTTTGTTTCTCTAATTTTGTCATGTTTTATGGCTCTTTTTGTTTGATTACTTCTCACAGTATGTGATCTACTGGGTGTCTGAGGCTACAGTCCCGTGCTCTATCCTATGGTCAGTTACATTCTTGGGGCTTTCTATTTCTAAATTATCATTTTCTAAATTGTAGTTTTCTATTTTTCCAGAAGCTCTCCAAGAATCCACATAATTTACTTATATGGGGTGTGCTCTCTAGAAGGACTATTAGACAGGTGATGGAGCAGAGTGCTCTTACCTTTAGATGCCTTCAGATGCTCAGCTCTGTCTGATGTGCCCTGTTCTTGTTTTATCAATAAAATTCTGTTTTCTTTTATCATTCTTTATCCTTATATTAGGAGACATTTTAGTCCTTCTTGTTTCTGTCTTCCATGGAGTCAGCACTTTCCAAGTTTTGTCCTTACAAAGTATAAATTGGTGAAAACTTAGGAGCTCATGTTCAGTGCTGCTTACTCCTGGGTGGTATATATCTATCTATCTATCGTGGCAGTGGAGCTGCCGGAGGGCCATATGAGGGCCATTAAAATGGTGTGGCTGACCCAGAGGAGCCTAGGTGAGAACAGAAGAGGCTGGTAAAATAGGTTTTTCACACTGTCTGCAGCAGCTAGGCTGGTAATGAAGAGAATTAGCAGCCAGCTGAGGAGCTCAGGTAAATGTGGGCTGAGCTCCTCAATCAGGGCTCCCAGTCTGGGGAAGGAGCAGGCTGTGCCAAGGCCTGTGGAAGCCTCTAACCCTGTGTAGGGTTAGCACCGTGTGGTGTTTTGGGAAGCCGGGTGGTAGACCCAGATCCAGACAGAGAGGGGGAAATACTGTGTAGTCAGTGGCCAGATGGCCGAGGATTTGTGTTTATGATTTGTTTGGTTTGCTGTAAAAGTGACAATAAAGCTGTTCGTGGCCAGTTTGCACCGAAATCTGCCATCTAAGCGGAGAAGACAGCGATGGAGAGCTAAGTGACCCAGAGGTGTCACACTATCTGTCTATCTGTTTAATTTCAAATCTCTGTCTAAATACAGTTACAAACATAAGTGAACTCCTTGGACTTACCTGGATTTACTCTTTGATTACAATTGTCGACAAACGTAATGTAACCTAAGTAAAGACATGCAACCCGTTATACTGTTCTTATCTTTTATTAAATAAACTAAGTAGACATGTACAGTGCAGAGAGAAAAAGTAAGTACACTATTGGATTTAATAACTTGTAGATTCCTCTTTCGCATCATTCACCTCCACTAAATATTATCTGTAGCTGCAAATAAGATTTGCTCAACATTGAGGAGGAATTTTGGGTCATTCCTTCCAGAAAATGTGTAATTTCATCATTATTTTTAGGATGCCCTCTTCAGGTCATACCACAGCATCTCCATAGGGTATAGGTCAGGAAGTCTCTCTGACTTGGCTATTCCAAAACACTAATCTTCTTTTCAGCCATTCCTTAGTTTATTTACTTGTATATTTTGGGTCATTGTCTTATTGCATTACAGAAGATCTCTTCAGCTTGAGGTCATGGACAGCTGCCCCTGTAATCTCCTTAGAATGCAGTAAAGCAGCCCCAAAACATGATGCCCCTTTCACCATGCTGCACAGTTGAGATAAGGATTTGGTGTTGGCATAACTTGTTATTTTTGCTCCAAACATAGTGTTTTACATTTTTGCTAAATATTTCCACTTTATCTGTCCATAGATTACTTTCCTAGAACAACTATGAAACATCCGGGTGGCCTTGGTAAAACTCGAGACAGACTGTAATTTTTTTAATTTTTTGGGCTGGCAGCAGCTTTCTTTTGTCCTTCCATGAACACCATTCTGTTTTCCTAACAGTGGACACATAAACAGAGGGGTTTGTAGTTTTAGTTCTTTTAGGATTGCCGCACAAAACGCGAGTGTGAAAGTAGCCTAAATTGGAATAATGTACAGCCGGATCTTTGACTTATGTAGACTTTTCTGCCTTTGTTCATCTGTACAACTCTTCTTCTGAGATCTTCTGAAAGGTGTATACATCAAGGCAGGTTCACACTAATAAAACATATGAATGTTTTCCTCTTATCTTGCAGGTTCAGCACTGTATCCTACACATGGCTTCAAGCAATGGTTTATGCTATTGAGGAGATCAACGGCAATGATCTTCTGCTCCCTAACGTCACTCTGGGCTTCCAGTTGTTCGATAACTGTGTACACATATCCCGTGCTCTCTTGGAGACATTTATTGCCCTGACAGGAGAAGACAAGGCCATTCCAAATTATCAGTGTCAAAAGAAGGTGCCTCTTGCCATCATTGGTGACCCTTTATCACTTTTCTCTATGGCAATGGCTGCAATATTGGGTGTCTATGGATATCCTCAGGTGTGGACCACATGACAAATCAATAATGAAACCCATATATTGTCATCTATACATTAAATATAGGGTTATGTTTTTGACATTATTAGCAAAGGAAGTTGGGAGGGGAGAGAAGGGAAACTTCCAGATGTAATAGACTTGCCCATTATAAGTGTATTCAAGATGGACATAATATGGACAGATTATCCATGAAATTTGCTTCTGAGACTGTTCTTGGATAGACCTTTGTGACTTCTAGGGGTTGTTGCTAATTCTGTAGCAGGGCTCCGACTTACCATGTGCCATTTAAAATACTAGTGTCTTTCACTGGCGAAGGGCTGTTAGGCCTCCCTCAGACATCCTGGGTCAGGTTCATCAACTGCACATCTTCATCCTTTCTAGATAAACTCTAGCTAAACTCCTGGAGACACTCCTTCATATTTCCTTGTATTACCTTCTGATTATTCTTCCTCAATGTGATGACTCAACTTCACCACATCATGAGATAAGTAGTTAAGACTACTTTTTAATACAGCTCACCTGTGCTAAACAGAAGTTACTGAGCTAAATTAATTGGGTGGTTGTGTTTAAAAATAATATATGTCCAAGTTTAGGAGAACTTTTCTGATATTACGTATTGCAACCACAGATTTGCACTTCACCTTTGTCAGTACTCACCCCAATTTAGAAACCAACATAACTGAGATTTAGGGTGAAAAGGATGACTCTATCTGATAGTTTTGTTAATGTTTTTGCATATTTTGATTAATACTATCCTTATTTTTGTACTATCTTCATTTCAGGTCAGCTATGCCGCAACCATACACTCATTGAGTGATCGTTTCTTATATCCAACATTTTTTCGTACTATTCCTAGTGATGACAAACAGTCAAAAGCTTTGGCCAAATTGATCTCTTTCATGGGTTGGAAATGGGTTGGATTACTATCCCTCAATAGTGACTATGGAATTCTAGGGTCACAAATCCTTAAAGAGGAACTGCAGAAGTTGGGTGTGTGCATCGCTTACCATGAGACTTTTGGGCAAAGGACTTCTTTAGCAAAACTTCAGGCCATATCAAACACTGTCGTTCAGTCCTCAGCAAAGGTGGTCATCCTCTTCTCCAAAGACCCTGAGATCAACAAGCTGATGGAATTGCTTTTAGAGCGTAAGGATGTGGAGAGAATCTGGCTCGCTAGTAACGGCTGGTCAAACTCACCAATGTTGTCTATTTCAAGATACAGTCATCTATTAGCTGGTACTATTGGCTTTATATTACATGAAGTAGATATGCCAGGGTTTAAAGAATATTTACTGAGACTCCAACCATCTGCCTTGCTACCTCAAGACATCTTCATAGAAAAATTTTGGGAGCTGGTTCAAGGTTGTCGTTGGTCAAGTGTAGTTTCTAGTGGAGATAATGGGACTCTGTGGTGTACTGGAGAGGAGAATCTGAAATCCTACAAGAATAGCCAGTATGGCCCCTATAACGATGACTTCAGGAGGCAATATTTAGTATACAGCGCAGTATACTCAGTAGCTCATGCTGTCCATAATGTAATCTTTCCCGATGCTCTGCATCAGGAGTCCACCACATGTGAAAAATGTGAAGACCTGACCAACATAAAGCCATGGCAGGTAACATTTCAGATTTTATATGTTTATATGGATAGTGATATTAATGGTAAACCATCTAATTGCTCATGGTGACTAATGCAATGCTGCTGGCCCATTCCTTATAGTACTCAGTTGGATACTGACTGTTAATAAGCATTCTTTTGTATGTTTCTATATGTGTACTTCATGTTTTATAGCAAATTACTTGAATAATTAATAAAATGCAAAGTGGATGAAGAACAGAGAAATCTAAATCCAATCCATATTTGGTGTGACTAACCTTTGCCTTCAGCATCACTTCTTCTACGTACACTTGCACACAGTTTTTGAAGGAACTTGGCAGGGTGGTTGTTCCAGACATCCTGGAGAACTAACCATCTTCTGTGAATGCCGGCTTGCTCCAGTCTTTCTATCTATGTAAGACAGTCTGGATGATATTGAGATGAGGGCTGTTAGGCTGCCACGCCACCACTTCCAGGACTCCTTATTCTTGTTTAAAGGAAACCTGTCATCAACTTTATGCTGACCGCCAATCTGCTGATGATTGGAAGCTCTCTCCTAGAGAGAAAGGGAGAAAACTAGGTGAAAGCCTGTCAAACATCAGCAGGTGGGCAGGGAGAACAAGAATTCATGAATAACCAGGTGGCCATGACACTTTTCCAGACCCAGTCTGCAATGATTGTCATGTTGGTTCTCGGCAACCACTTATTTTTAACTTATAAATGACAGACCGCTAAAATACACTCACCTGTCTCTACTTTATGCTGCCGTTAGTATGGTGAGCATAAAGTTGATGACAGGTTCCCTTTAAGCGGAAGGTAGTTTTTAGTGACATTAGCTATATGTTTGGGGTCATTGTTAGAGATAAGTGAATCTAAGTTGACAAAATGGAATTCGATCTGAATTTAAGTAAAAATGTGATTTGTGCTGAAGTTGAATTTCGTATAGAAAAGAAAATTGATTCCACCTCACCAATAATCGCACATGCAGCGGAGAATCCAGGCCGACTTCGTAGTACAAAGCTTTAACAGATGAAAGATTTCCAGCACATAGTTAAATGTGATCTTGCACAGCCTTTATTTCATATCCAAAAGGTGCATACAGTGTGGTGGAGTATATCAGTTAATCCCTAATTGTACGATTGGGGTGAAATTACGGCCTGATACTACACATTTTACTGTAGGGTGCTCAAGTTATATTATATATAAATATATTTATGATTCCAAATTGTAGAACTGGGATAAAATTGCGTTTTGATACATCCACTCATCCTTGTTTCTGGAGTTAAATTGAGGCCTGATGCTACACATTTTAAGGTGCTCAAGTTCTATAATACATAAGTATATCCGTTAATCCCCAATTGTGGAATTGGGGTGAAATTGTGGCCTGATACTACAAGTTTTGGGGTGTTTATTTTTATATATACATAATATGTACATTCATTCATCCTTGTTTCGGGAGTGAAATTGTAGTCTGATACTACTGCTCTTTTACCCTTACAGTTACTATCAGAGTACAGTATGTCCGACAGACAGGTGACAGGTTGTTCTAAGGGAATGGGCAGTGGCTAAAATGTTTCTGGAGCTGGCAGAAGAAAAAAGGAGATGGTAGCATCAGTCGCAGCAACAGGCCTGAGCTGCCAGTGTCATCCAGCAGTCGTGTTTTGAGCAGCAACCCAGCTGTCCTTGAATGGTTGACTCGGTCTTCTACTTTGTCGCCAGTGACATCAGACACACCCAGCCAGAAGTCTGTAGGTTCCTCTGACACCACGATTAGTTGACATGGCCCAGGAACAAACTCTGTTCCCCCACCTATCCTGAACCTGCCTCTGTCATTTTCTGTTCCTTCAGCTCAAGAAGAACTGAGCCATCCATCAGCTCAGCTCTACATTTCAGTGAGGACGAGATTTTAGAGGGCAGTCAGCAGCTGATGATAAGCCAATATCTAGAGGAGAGATCCGCTGCTTCCTCTGGTAGACGGGCAAGTAGCAACGATCAGGGTCGCGTGAAAGCTGGTTTTGCGAGTGGTCAGGCACGTAGCCCTGAGACTGGGAGGGTGACGTTCAGACAGTAGCCGATGATGTGGCCAATCGCACGTGGGAGCCGGATATAGAGGAGGCTTCATCATCATTAAAAGAAGAGGGTGGCAGCTTGTGCATGAGCCAGCAGGGTGGTAGCGGGCTGTGAGTCAGCAGGGTGGCAGCAGTGTGAGATCTGGAGCCAAACGTGCCCAGGGTAGACCACCAGCTACGCAGGAGGCTAGCTGTCTGGAAAGAAGTAGCGGTGCACGGGTTCACAGAGGCAGTGGTAGCAGGCAGTCAGCACAGAGTGGTGGGGGGAAAATTCCCTACTCGGCGATGTGGAATTTTTCATCAAGCCACAGGAGGACGTCAGCGTGGCTATTTGCAGAATCTGTGGGCAGAAGGTGAAGCGTGGGCAGGGTTCCAATGCTGGCACCCTGGCCCTGCGTCAACACATGCAGCATCATCATAAAGTAGCCTGGGAAAACCATGGTGGTTTCGTTCACCAAGGCGATTGCAAAAAAAACAACAACAGTATGCGTTCAGTTATCCAACGGTGCAGAAGATGAACATGCTGCTGGCTAAGTTGCTGGTACTACAGTCCGTCCCTTTCCATGTGGTGGATTCTGCACCTTTCAGAGAACTGATGGCTTCTGCTGATCCAAGGTGGAGAGTCCCAAGCCATCATTACTTCTCCAAAAAGGCTGTACGAGCCCTGCACATGTATGTTGAACAGAAGTTGGGCCAGTACTTGAGCCTGTCGGTGTCTGCTAAAGTTCTGGAGCTGTAACTATGGTCAAGGACAATATATGTCCTTTATGGCCCACTGGGTAAATGTGGTTCCTGTCCAGCCACACCAGCACCTTGACCAGGAGATGGCACTGCCGCCTAATCATTCTCAATCTATGTGGGTCCTGCACCAATGTCCTCCTCTGCCTCTTCATTCTCCACCTTGTTCTGCATCAGGTTTGTCTGGGTGAACAGAGTCACACTAAGGAGGAACTGCTCTGGGTCCTTCAAGAGGAAATCGAATCCTGGCTGTCTCATCGCCAATTTAAAATTGGAATGATGGTCACTGACAATGGAAAGAACATTGTGTCAGTGCTGCATCAAGGAGGGCTGACCCATGCGCCATGAATGGTGCACATCTTTATTCTGGTTGTAAAGCGGTTCCTGAAGTCTTTAACCCAACTGCAAGACATCTTTAAAATGACTAGGAAACTGTGCATACACTTCAGCCACTGTTACAGTGCAAAACATGCACTCCTTGAGCTGCAAAAGGCAGAATAGCGTTCCCCAACATCGTCTGATAAGTGACATTTCCACCCATTGGAACTCCAACCTTCACATGTTAGACCGACTATATGAACAAAGGAAGGCCGTAAATGATTTCTTGATGATGCAGGTGCACAGGAGCACTCCTCTGTGTACCTTCAACGTTATTCAGTGCGTGAAACCTGGCGTTTGCTCAGGCCCTTTGAGGAGGCCACTTTATTTGTTAAACAACCAAAACAAATAATAATAAAAATTTATACTGGGGTGAGTCAATAGTGGCAAAAGACATAAGCAAATACATAATATGGGGATATTGGCAGACTAAACATGTTATATGCGGACCAGTCCTGCAAAAGATCTAAACCAAATCTCCAAAAAGACAGAAATCTAAATCCGACTCACCCGAGATGCAGAGTGGTGTGTACCATGTTTAGTCTGCCAATATCCCCATATTATATATTTGTATTTGCTTATGTCTTTTGCCACTATTGACTCACCCCAGTATACATTTTTATCATTATATGTATTTATTTACATGGAATATTAATATTTCATGACACAATTCTGTAGTCTGTAGTGTGTGTAGTGCCAGGATGGTGCCTGTTCTGTCACTTCCCCCTTTTTAATGGTATATTTTGTTATACATTGTAACTTAATAAAATACTATTTTTTATGGGTACTTTGCGAGCTCCATTTTTTGTTTTGGTTGTTTGGTATACTTGGGAGTTTGTACCGGATTCTTTGAATTGGTTGATCCCTTTACCAGCCACAACAATTAGTTGATACACTAGGTTTTGGCAATAGGGACACCTATGGTCGTTTTATGCTATTCACTTTATTTGTTAGGCTACTTTCACACCAGTATTTTTGCTGGATCCATAATGCTTCTGTCATAATAATACAGATGTCTGCATCCGTTCTGAAGGGATCCGGTTGCATTATCTCTAAAATAGCCAAGACGGATCCGTCTCTAAAACCATTGTTTTCTTTTGTATCCGAGAAATAGGATCCGCAACCATTGACTTACATTGTGTGTCATGATGGATCCTTCTTGCTCCACACCACATCGCTGACAGAAAAACGCTGCTTTCAGTGTTATTCTGTCTGCGGTGGGGACGCAACCTAACGGAACAGAATGCATTCTGATGCATTCCGTTTTGTTCTGTTCAGTTTTGTCCCCATTGACAATGAATGGGGACAAAACAGAAGCGTTTTCCCCTTCTATTGAGATCCTATGACTGATCTCAATAGCGGAAAGGGAAAGAGCATATGTGAAAATAGCCTTAGTCACCAGGACTATGGTATGAATGACATCATTCCTCTCCTTCACATCCTGTAGCAGATGCTGATAAATCTGGCTGGCCAGGGGACAGGAGACGTGGTGCCTACATCTCACAGCCACATGAGCGCTGTGGGGGCTGAACTGGAGGAGGAGGACATTGGATCACAAGCAATGTGTACAAAAATGGGTGTTTTTTCTGCAGAAGTGACAGGACAGGAGCAGAAGGAGCTAAACGGTGATGAGGAAGACCAGGAAGATGACCTCGACACACCGTGGCAGTATGCAGTGGACATGGAGGCAGGGAGTCCTTCTGAGTCGCAAATGGCCAGATGCATGCTGAGTTGCTTGTGTAGTGACAGCCGTATTATCACTATTCAGCAGAGGGATGACCACTGTCTCCCCACCATGTTAGACCCTCACTACCTCTCCAAAATGGGGTCTTTTTTCCACCCGCTAAGAGGGACTACTATTCAGACATCCTATGCATTCAGTTGACCTCTGCCTATGTGCAACATCTCCCATCCTCATGAAGGTCTGACAAGATAGGGCCCTCTGCACTCACGCTCCACTGCCATGGCTGCTGGATGAGGGTGGAGGGAACAGGAGCAGCACCAGCTCCATCAGCAGCAGCTTAAGTCTGGAGTCTCTAATGAGCACTTTTCTTCACGCGCCTAGTGAAAAAACCACCCACCAGCAGCAGTAGCAAGGCATGGAGCAGAACCTAAACCAGCATGTGGTGGCATTCTTGGACTGCACCCTGTCTGCCTAAATCCAGGATCCCCTGGACTACTAGGCAGCCAAGCTATATTTGTGGCAGCAACTGGCCAGGTTTGCCCTGGACAAACTTTTCTGCCAGGCCAGTAGTGTGGCATTAGATTGGGTGTTTAGTGCAGCAGGGAGCATAGTTACCCCAAGGAGAACTCACCTTTTCACCCAAAATGTGGAAAGACTGACCATTGTGTTGACTCCTTTTTGCAGTTGCCACCCTCCCCATACTGTAACTGGGCAATTATGTTTACTCCTCAGGCAGTTGCCACCCTCACCACTCTGTCTTACCAGTATTTTGACTCCTGTTTGCCACCATCACCACTCTGTGACTTGGCCTTTGTGTTGACTCCTCATGCATTTGCCACCCTTACCACTCTGTGACTGGGCAAATGTGTTCACTCTTCATGTGGTTGCCACCCTCTTCATAATGTAACTGGGCCACTATGTTGACTCCTCATGTGGTTGCCACCTCGCCACTTTGTAACTGGACCACTGTGTTGACTTCTCATGCGGTTATCACCCTCCCTACTCTGTGACTGGGCCACTATGTGCTGGGCCACTATATGCTCATTAGAGATGAGCGAATTTCTCAAAAATTCAATTAGGTCGGTTCGCCAAATTTTCCAAAAAGATTCGATTTTATTAAAATTTATTTGGGGTGAATTGCTTAAAAAATCTTCTATTTCCTGGCTGCAGAGAGCCTGTATAGTGGTGTGGAATAATGTGCCTTGCAGTAACACGGATAATGAGTCTGCTGTGGTAGTGAAACAATACTGTGAGTCAGAATGACATGCAGATGACAGGCGTCGCTCTTAGAATCACTGCACACTTCACTTATTTGGGCAGTCACGGGCCAAATGTCACCACCAGACATCTGAGAAGCTCTGACAGATGCCTTTCAGAACCTCCTCCTTGAGCTTCCTTTGTTTTGCTTTCAGTTCCTCATCTCGTTAGCCCCTCTCAGCTGTCATGTAGTTGTACTGATTGCATCCCTTTAAATTCCTCCCCATAGTGCATCAGTTTGCGGTTTATATTACTTCCTGGAGTGTGTGTGCATGCGGATCCTACTTCCCAGTCTTCTACAAGATAAGTGTTGTGCATTCATTTTTCTTTTTCTGTTTGCTGGATCCCAGGTGACCCTGACTCCCTCCGTATCTAGTGTAGGGAGCCGGTGGTCGTGTCCCCTCACTATTATAGGGTGTTCAGGTGTTATACAGTCGAGGTACGAGGATATGCGATCATCTACCATTGGGATTTTTACATATGCTGAGCAGTCAGGGAGAGTGCCAGGTCTGATGCAGGGGTCTCCCTTTTTGTTCCTTAGTTTTGGATCCAGTGAGTAGTATATTCATTTTGTGTTGTCTTGTTTCCTGTACACCTTCCGAGACACCAAAACTGACCAAATAACTCAAGAATAACCTCAGCCTTACAGGTCGATATTAGCGTCAAGAAGAAGCGCACTCCTTTTACACCGCTGTCAGCTGATTCTACATAGATGTCTACAGAGCCTGTTCTATTAAACGCTTAGGCCTCTTTCACATAGGCGTTGCGTGTGAGGGCTGGACAAGATGCAGGTGCGTTGCGGGAAAATGTGCGATTTTTCCGCTCGAGTGCAAAGCGTTTTATTGCGTTTTGCACGCGTGTGAGAAAAATCAGCATGTTTGGCACCCAGACCCGAACCCGGACTTCTTCACAGAAGTTCGGGTTTGGGTTAGGTGTTCTGTAGATTTTATTATTTTCCCTTATAACATGGATAACATGGTTATAATGGAAAAAAATATCATTCTTAATACAGAATGCTTAGTAAAATGTCCATTGAGGGGTTAAAAATAATAAACAAATTTAACTCACCCCATCCACTTGATCGCGTAGCGGATCTCCTCTTCTTTCTACTTTCTTCAGGACCTGGCTAAAGGACCTTTGATGACGTTACTGCTCTCATCACATGGCCCATCACATTGTCCATTACCATGCTGAGCGCAGTGACGTCACCACAGGTCATTTTCATAAAAAAAAGAAAGAAGACATGCCAGGCTGAGCGTTCAAGTGGATTAAGGCGAGTTTATTAATATATATATTTTTTTTAACCCCTCCATCACTATTTTACTAAGCATTTTGTATTAAGAATGCCATTATTTTCCCTTATAACCATGTTATAAGGGAAAATAATAAAGATCAGGTCCCCATCCCGATCGTCTCATAGCAACAATGCGTGAAAATCGCACCGCATCCGCACTTACTTGCGGATGCTTGTGATTTTCACGCAGCCCCATTCTCTTCTATGGGGCCTGCGTTGCGTGAAAAACGCACAATATAGAGCTTGCTGCGATTTTCACGCTACTCACCAGTGATGCGTGAAAATCACCGCTCATGTGGACAGCCCCATTAAAGTGAATGGGTCCGGATTCAGTGCGGGTGCAATGCGTTCACCTCACGCATTGCACCCGCACAAAATTCTTGCCCATGTGAAAGGGGCCTTAGCCAACTTTCACACTAGGGTTTTTGCTGGATTCGGCAGAGTTTAGAAAAAACGCTTCCGTTACTGATAATACAACCATCTGCATCCGTTATGAATGCATCCGGTTGTATTATCTTTAACATACCCAAGATAGATCCGTCATGAACTCCATTAAAAGTCAATGCTGCGGTTTGCTCCCTGGTATGAGAACGGAACGGAATGCATTTTGGAGCATTCCGTTCTGTTTAGTTGCGTTTTGTCCCCATTGACAGTTAATAGAGACAAAACGGAAGCGTTTTTTTCCAGTATTGAGACCCCATGACGGATCTATATACCGGAAAATATTAACGCTAGTATAAGACTACTTTCACAAAAGTAGAGCCTCCCCCCCGACAGAGTGGAGAGGGTGTCAGCAATAAGTTTGTGTTGACGTCACTGATTATTTTGCCCATCCTCTGACCCGTCAGAACCATAACCCCCAAAAAACGAATCCTGTCTGTTGAGCATCCGCATTCACTCAGTCAGCATTTGGTCAGTAATCCATCAGTATTGCTAAAGCCAAAAAATCTGGAGTTGATCCAAAACAGAGATGACACATAAATAGAATATTTGCATGTCTTCTGTGTTTTGTACCCACTCTTGCTTTTGGCTACCAAATCACAAGACAATTCTGATGGAACCATACAGGCCTTACAGCTGCTACATAGACAGGATCCATTGTGAGTCTAATTTTCCCTTCCTTCTGACAGATCAGAAGAAGGGTCAAATAAATGAGAATGGCAACCAGGCCAAAAGCGCAAAATAGTGTCCCAATCATGAAGTGGGGAAGGTGGGAACTGCATGAGAAGTCCAGAGAGTTGGCTCAAAGACATAGTGTTGAGGTGGTAGCAGCATGAGTAGACCACAGAGTGGCCCAGTGACATAGAGGTGATGTGGCAGCAGCATGAGGAGACCACAGATTGGTTCAGAGACATAGTGGTGATGTGGCAGCAGCATGATGAGACCAAATAGGGGTGAAGTGGCAGCAGCATGAGGAGACCACAGAGTGGTGATGTGGCAGGAGCATGAGGAGACCACAAAGTGGTGAGGTGGCAGCAGCATGAGGAGACCACAGAATGTCCCAGTGACATAGTGTGTAGGTGGGGGGCAATACCAGTACCAGCTGAAGATTGTGGCTGACAGTAGGAGCACCTGGCAGCAGGTGTGGCATCAGGCAGGTGGCAGCATCAAAATAGTAGCTAAAGCAGGTAGCCAGAAGAAACAGGTCTTTTCTGTCAAAGTGTTGGTGTGGCACCATGGATGATCTAGTTTGATGCATCAGGCATTGGTGTATGAAAATCCTGGCTGATCCTTGCCTGATTTATTTTCACAATGGTCAGTTTCTCTACATTTTGGGTGAACAGGCGAGTTCTCTTTGGGGTAACTATGGCCCCCTCCCCACTAAACACCCACTCTGATGCCACACTACTGGCCGGGCAGGGAAGCTCGTCCAATTGCGGCCAAAAATCGAGTTTGGCTGCCCAGTAGTCCAGGAGGTCTTCGATGTGGGGTGGCAGGGTGTACTTCAAGTATGCCACAACCTGCTGATTCAGATTCTGCTCTATATCTACCTGCTGCTGGTGAGTAGTTTCTTCAGTAGGTGGGTGAAGAAAACTGCTCATCAGCGACTCTAGACCTAAATTGCTGCTGATGGAGCTGGTACTACGCCCCCCCCCCCCAGCAGCCATGGCAGTGGAACGTGAGCGCAAAGAGCCCCGGTCAGACCTGCGTGAGGATGGGCGATGGCGCACATAGACATAGGCCAACTGACTACATAGTATGTTTCGATAGTAGTTCAGTTTGTCCTCCCTCTCAGCGGGTGTGAAAAAGGCCCCAATTTTGGACCAGTAGCAAGGGTCTAACATGGTGGAGAGCCAGTAGTCACCCCTCTGGCAAATAGTGACAATTCGTCTGTCACTACGCAAGCAAGTGAGCATGCATTGGACCATTTGCTGAAGTGACTCTGAGGGACTCCCTGCCTCCATCTCCACTGCATACTGCCACGGTGTGTCTGGGTCCTCTGCCTCGTCTTCCTTATCGCCCTGTAGCTCCTCTGGCTGCTCCTGCTCCTCCTTTCCTGTCACCTGTGTAGAAAAACCACCCATTTCTTTACGCATTGCTTGCTCAAATGTCCTCCTCCTCCTCTAATTCAGCCCCCACAGGGCTCATGTGGCCGTGAGATGTAGTAGCCACATCTTCTGTCCCCTGGCCATCCAGATTTAGCAGCATCTGTTCCAGAACATGAAACAGTGGAATGATATTGTTCATCCCGTAGTCCTGGCGACTGACAAAGTTGCCTCCTCAAAGGGCCCCAGCAAACAGTAGGTGTCAGGCATGAGCATGCCACTGGCTAACATCGAAGTTACACAGGGGAGTACCTCTGTCCACCTGTATTATCAGGAAATCATTTCTCTGTTCATGTAGTTGGTCCAACATAAGAAGGGTGGAATTCCAACGGGTGGAAACATCGCATATCAGCCTATGTTGGGGAATGCCGTTCTGCCGCTGCAGCTCAAGGAGGGTGTGCTTTGTGGTGTACAAGTGGCTGAAATGCATGCAAAGTTTCCTGGCCATTTTCAGGATGTCTTGCAGATGGCCAGAAGACTTCAGGAACCGCTTTACAACCAGATTGAACATTTGTGCCATGCAGGGAGCATGACTCAGCCCTCCTTGATGCAGCGCCAACACCATGTTCTTCACATTGTCAGTCACCATGGTTCCGCTTGTGAGTTATCGCGGAAAATTCCAGGATTTGATTTCTTGATGAAGGACGCAGAGTAGTTCCTCCCCTGTGTGACTCAGTTTGCCCAGGCAAACTAGGTGCAGAACAGTGTGACACCGTCATGCCCTGCACATGTGGTATGCTGGTGGGGTGCTGTGAATTGTCCCTGCAGTGGAGGCTGAGGACACGGTAGAGGATGAGGAGGCAGACTGACATTGTTGCAGGAACAACGGCGTGAAAACATGGAGGCAGAAGCGGCATCACCTGGCCAAGTTGCTGGTGTAGCTGGACAGGAACCACATTAGCCCAGTGGGCCGTAAAGTTCATATATTGTCCTTGACCGTAGTTACAGCTCCACACATCGGTTCTGCCGTGCACTTTGGCAGACACCGACAGGCTCAGGGACTGGCTCAACTTCTGTTCTACATATGTGTGCAGGGCTGGTACTGCCTTTTTGGGGAAATGAAGGATTGGGGCTCTCCACCTCTGCTCCGCACAAGCCATCAGTTCTCTGAAAGGTGCAGAGTCCACCACTTGGAAAGGGAGGGACTGCAGCACCAGCAACTTGGCCAGGAGCATGTTCAGCTTCTGCGCCGTTGGATGAGTGCAAGCATACTGTTGTCTCTTGGCAATCACTTCGGTGATCGATTGCTGACGGAATGACTGACGAGGAGGAGCAGGAGCATCAGGACCAGCAGATGATGGGAAGGACAGACAGCTCCCTTTGGCTGAGGTGGTGTAGCCTGCATGAAACTGCATGAAATTGGGTGCTTGCCACTAGGTGATGCAGTGGTTGCTGCGGCAGGCTGGACCACCACAGTTCTCCCAGGCCACTTTATCATGACGCACCCTGGCCACGCTTCACCTTCTTTCCACAAATCCGGCAAATGGCAATGTTCACCTCCTCTCGCGGCCTAACAAAAAATTGCCACACCGTTGAGTATGGCATTTTCCCAGCAACACTCCGTGCTGACTGCCTGCTACATCTGTCTTCGTGAACCCCTGCACTGCTACTTTTTGGGCCGGTAGGCTCCTGCAAAGTGGGTGGTCTACTCCGGGCACGTTTGGCTCCCGACCTCCCACTGCTCCCACCCTGCTGACTCTCAGCCACGCTGTCACCCTGCTGGCTGAGCCCCTGCCTCATGCGCAAGCTGCCACCCTCTTCTCCTGATGATGAAGCCCCTTCTTCACATAGCTCCTAAGTACGACCAGCTACATCATCATCATCCACTACTGTCTGCAAGTCACTGATGTCCCCCTCAACGGTCTCATGGCCAGGAGCCTGACCGCTCGCAACACCTGCTCCCACTTGACTCTCCTCATCACTACTTGCCTGCCTACCAGAGGAAGCAGTGGATGTCTCTTCCAGATCTTGACTGTTCAGTAGCTGCTGACTGTCCTCTAGTAGCTCGTCCTCGCTGAAAAGTCAAACTGAGCCTACGGCATATAATACTTCTCGCACTGAGGGAACAGCGTGCCATGACAACTAAGCATCGTGTTAGAGGAACCCACCGACTCTTAGCTGGGGGTGTCTGATGTTACTTGTAACAAACTCGAAGACCAAGTCAGCCATTCAAGCACTGCTGGGTTGCTGGTCAAGACACAACCACGAGATGACACAGAGAGGAGCTCAGGCATCTCGCTGCGACTCCTGCTGCCACCCCCCTTCTTCTGCTGCCTGCGACAGAAACATTTTGGCCACTGCCCATTCCCTTTGAAGGGCCTGTCTCCTGTCTGTCTGACATACTGTATGATAAAATAATTAAATTAAAATTAAAATACCCCCCAAAAAAGGCTGTAGTACAATGTTACTTCACCGCTGAACGGCAATTAAGACAAATATATATTTTTTTCTGATTAATAAACTCCCCCCCCCAAAAAAAAACACAATTCACTGCAGAACAGCAATTAAGACGTATACTTTTTCCTATTTCTACACCCCAAAAAAAGAAATATAGCAATCACAATTCAATGCAGAATAGGTGATGAGACATACGTATATTTTCTGTTTCTAAACCACATAAATGGCTGTAGTACAATGTAACTTCACCGCTGAATGGCAGATATGATATATATATATCAATATATATATTTTTTTCCTAATAATACACCCCCAAAAAAAGTAAAACAATGTAAAATCAACTCAGAATAGCTAATAGGACGTAAGTATTTTTCCTATTGATACACCCCGTAAATGGCTGTAGTACAATGTAACTTCACTGCTGAACAGAGGTGTGCGGACCGAAACGTTGCTTTGGTCACATCTTTATTTTACTTGTGGAAGTGCTGTGGACTATTCCTTTTATGTTTCTTGGAGATTGGATCGCTTCTACAACCGCTGGCACCCAACCTACTCTATTTTGTTGTGCTGCTCACAAGCTTGGACTTATATATATATATATATATATATATATATATAGATTGTGTAGAATCAGGGCAGCACTCCTGGTATCCGACCGATGGGTGCCAGCGGCGATAACACCTTACCAAGGTGTACAATGTAGAACAAAAAAGGCACCGCAGCACATCCGTAGGTGAAAAATAGTGGATCTTTATTCACCCTTGCGACGTTTCAGTCCTCTTACTGGGACTATTATATATATATACAGTCGTGGCCAAAAGTTTTGAGAATTACATAAATATTGGAAAATGGAAAAGTTGCTGCTTAAGTTTTTATAATAGCAATTTGCATATACTCCAGAATGTTATGAAGAGTGATCAGATGAATTGCATAGTCCTTCTTTGCCATGAAAATTAACTTAATCCCAAAAAAACCTTTCCACTGCATTTCATTGCTGTCATTAAAGGACCTGCTGAGATCATTTCAGTAAACGTCTTGTTAACTCAGGTGAGAATGTTGATGAGCACAAGGCTGGAGATCATTATGTCAGGCTGATTGGGTTAAAATGGCAGACTTGACCTGTTAAAAGGAGGGTGATGCTTGAAATCATTGTTCTTCCATTGTTAACCATGGTGACCTGCAAAGAAACGCGTGCAGCCATCATTGCGTTGCATAAAAATGGCTTCACAGGCAAGGATATTGTGGCTACTAAGATTGCACCTCAATCCACAATTTATAGGATCATCAAGAACTTCAAGGAAAGAGGTTCAATTCTTGTTAAGAAGGCTTCAGGGCGTCCAAGAAAGTCCAGCAAGCGCCAGGATCGTCTCCTAAAGAGGATTCAGCTGCGGGATCGGAGTGCCACCAGTGCAGAGCTTGCTCAGGAATGGCAGCAGGCAGGTGTGAGCGCATCTGCACGCACAGTGAGGCAAAGACTTTTGGAAGATGGCCTGGTGTCAAGAAGGGCAGCAAAAAAGCCACTTCTCTCCAAAAAAACCATCAGGGACAGACAGCAACTTCTTCCAACAATATAACAACAGTTTGGTGAAGAACAATGTATTTTCCAGCACGAGGGAGCACCGTGGCATAAGGCAAAAGTGATAACTAAGTGGCTCGGGGACCAAAACGTTGACATTTTGGGTCCATGGCCTGGAAACTCCCCAGATCTTAATCCCATTGAGAACTTGTGGTCGATACTCAAGAGGCGGGTGGACAAACAAAAACCCACTAATTCTGACAAACTCCAAGAAGTGATTATGAAAGAATGGGTTGCTATCAGTCAGGAATTGGCCCAGAAGTTGATTGAGAGCATGCCCAGTCGAATTGCAGAGGTCCTGAAAAAGAAGGGCCAACACTGCAAATACTGACTCTTTGCATAAATGTCATGTAATTGTCGATAAAAGCCTTTGAAACGTATGAAGTGCGTGTAATTATATTTCACTGCATCACAGAAACAACTGAAACAAAGATCTAAAAGCAGTTTAGCTGCAAACTTTGTGAAAACGAATATTTGTGTCATTCTCAAATTTTCTCCTAATAATAACCCCCCCCCAAAAAAAAAAAACAATGTAAAATCAACACAGAACGGCTAATAGGACGTATGTATCTTTCCTATTAATGCACCCTGTAAATGGCTGTATCACACAGAACTTGCACCCCAATCACAAGCAAGGTTTGCTGGAATTAGTGATGTATGATATAGTGCAAACAACCTAAAATCAATTTGGATCCCCAATTAGTGCAGCAAGGTTTAATGGAATCACTCCTATTACCCAGGCTGTACACTCTCCTATTGCACTCTGTTCTCCTTTTATAGTGTAGATGATGCCTCCCTATCCTTTCCCTACACCTTGACTAATCCTTCTCTAAACTTGTAAATCGTTTTTTTAGCACAATGAAGTCTTTCCTAGCACTGTCCCTAGCACCTGCTGACATCTCTCTCCGCACTAAGTACACTGTAAAATTGCTGAATCCAAGATGGCTGAGGCTATTTATAGGGCTGTGACATCACAGGGGCTGGCTGCTGATTGGCTGCATGCTTGGCATTATGGGTGATCCCGCCTTCCTGGAGTTCCGTGCTCCATTTACTCACACGTGCAGCAGCCATTTTAGGAAAAAATTTGATTTGTTACCGCGAAGCGTGAGAAAATTCAGATTCGGTGCTAATCGTCAACTTCAATTCGCTCATCTCTACTCCTCTCTACACAGTCCACTGTGTTGACTCCTCATGTGGTTGCCGCCTCACTACTGTGTAACTGGGCCATTATGTTGACTCCTCATGCGGTTACCTCCCTCCCCATAATGTAACTGGGTCACTGTGTTGACTCCTCATGCGGTTGCCACCTCACCACTCTGTGACTGGGCCATTGTGTTGACTCCTCATGCGATTGCCACCCTCCCCATAATGTGGGCCCCTGTGTTGCCACCCTGCCCACTCTATCCTGTATTTGGAGCATCCATAAGACCTGTATCACATGGTCCCTATTTTGCATCAGAATATGCTCATGATTTGGAAGCCAAAAGTAGGAGTGGGTAAAAAACACAGAAGACATACAAACTTTCCAATCACGTGTAATCTGTTTTTTGGATCCACTCCTGTTTCTCTTTTGGCCTTAGCAATACTGATGGATTACTGACCAAATGCTGACCATGTGAAGGCGGATGCTCCAAAGACAGGATCCTTTTTGGGGGGGGTTTATCTTATGACTGATCAAAAGAAAGGCAAAATAAACAGTGATGTCAATGCGAACTTGCTCTCCACTCTGTCAGGGGGGCTCTGCTTGTTTCAGCATGTAACAGAACAGGTTCTGTAGAAATCTATATGGAATCAGCTGATGACGGTGTAAAATGAGTGCGCTCTTTCACTCTACAGTACAATCTTGGGCCTCTGCACAGTTCTTTATACCTGACGCTAACCTTAACCAATAAGGATAGGTTCACACTTGAGTTATTTGGTCAGTTTTGTCCCCGTAACTGACTAAACAAGTGAAGTGTGAAGTGATTCTAATAGTGACGCCTGTCAACTGCCTGTCATACAGACACAAAGTAACTGTTTCACTACCACAGCAGACTCCCTATGCATGTTTCTGTAGTCTAAAATGTTCAAAACCAATATAGGGGCTCTCTGCAGCCGGGAATTCACACTAATAAATTCAGATCAAATCAAATCTTTTTGGAAAACTCAGCAAATTTTTGAAAAATACGCTCATTTCTAGTCATTGTCCTAGATTAAAATTTTAACTATTAACACATATTTTTGAAAGCATTCCCACACCTGCCTTAAAAGTTTGCACAGTACTGTATTTGGAGATGAGCACAGGTGTAATTTCACCTTTGGAAGTCATTTGTTTACCTTTTAATCTTTAGCAAATTCAAAAACATATGGAACCTATCTATTCTCTAGGTTTTCCACCACTTGAAGCATGTCTATTTCAAAAATCGGATGGGAGAAGAGATGTTCTTCGATGCCTATGGAAACCCTCCAACTGACTATGACCTTCTAAACTGGCATAAGTACTCAGATGGTGTTATTCACTTTGAGACAGTTGGACGGTACAATTTACGTCAAGCTAAAGAAAATGAATTGAGCATCAATATCACAGCTATCAAGTGGATCACAGGTGGCAGCGAGGTACTATGTCATATTTACTGTTAGAGGACTATGTACATAAGAACACCATAACTTTATAATGTAACATTTTCTTACTATCGTTAGGTCCCCAGCTCAGTATGCAGCGAAAGCTGCTCCCCTGGATTCCGAAAAGCTGCTCGAAAAGGGCAACCGGTGTGTTGTTATGACTGTATTCCTTGTTCAGAGGGTGAAATATCCAACCAAACAGGTATATTCAGATATATGGTCCTTGCTAAACTCAACCAAAGCTCTCTACTGGTGTCCTCAATTAACTAAAACCTAATATCAACCAGTTAGCCCCCCCCCCCCATACAAACCCTTAAGCACCACCTTTGAAGAGTATTGTAGAGTATTCTTAAAAACTCAAAATCAAATACATCAAAGGCTGCATTCTGCTTTCATAGAATTTTTTTTATAAATTGTGTCAGGCTGCTCAGAGGCAACGACCAGCTGTCCTCGGAGGGAGGTGTATTGTCTGTGTCCTCTGTATCACCCCCGTCATGGTCCATTGATGCCTGTGAGCTGATATGGGTGCCACCCTGCTGTGAACATGGTTCCTCCTCCTCATCATCCTCCAAAACTGTGCCCTGGCTGGACAGTTGTGTACCTGGCCACGGTTGGTGCAGAAACCCACCCTCTGAGCCACGTGTGGATGACTGGCCTGATAACAGTGGGAATGATCCCTCTTCCTCCTCCTCTTCCTTTCTGTGCCACATACTCATCCATCAGCGCCTGAAGTGTTTTTTCAAGGAGGCATAGAAGAGGGATAGTAAT
Organism: Bufo gargarizans; assembly: GCF_014858855.1. Lineage (NCBI taxonomy): Eukaryota > Metazoa > Chordata > Amphibia > Anura > Bufonidae > Bufo > Bufo gargarizans. The sequence goes on from NC_058081.1 coordinate 18,362,188, forward strand.
GCTGAGGACGTAATCATCAGCACTGCCCATGTTGGTGGAGTACTGGAATCAGCGCAACATGGCTCACATGTCCCAAATGGATGCCCACTCGTTGATGGTGAAGTGGTGCTGTTCCGCAGAGCCACTCACTCATGCGTGCTGCAGCTGAAAATCCACTATCGCCTGCTGCTGCTCTCACAGTCTCTCCAGCTTGTGCAAGGTGGAGTTCCACCTGAAAGCGCACACAGACAGCCCTCACTTTCTGCAGCAGCTCTAACATATCGGGGTAATTCAGCACATGCACCAGGCATGGGATGTGCGTCAAACTGGCTATGCCGAGAGCTGATTTTGCCCATTTTTGCACACCACCAGGCCGGGCTTGAGGCTCAGCGGCGCCAACCACTCTGTTCTTCAATGCCTATCCATAGCTCCTGTGCGGTGTGGGTTTTTTCCCTGGCAGTGCTGAAGTTGGTGATGCAGGTGTTACGCTGACCGGATGAGAAGGCGGTAGAGGAGGATAAGGAGGAGGAAGCAGATTAGGAGGCAACAGGGGGCACATCCTGCAATCCTCCGTGGTGGTAGGACATGCGCCAAACTGCTTTCCGCATCGTGCAAACCACCCATTTCCTGTTGTCAGCACATTGCCTGAAGAACTGCAATGCTAGGGAAATTCTTTGAGCTGGCTTTGGGGTGCTCTGTCCCTCGGTGCTGTGGTCATGCCGACTGCACTTTTAGCAGTGGACCAGGTGTAAGACAATATGAAGGAACAGGAGGCACTGTCAGCCAGGCAATCTTCTACCGCCTCTACTTGTTCTGGCCTCACCATTCATACAGTGGTATTTGGGCCTACAAAATGACGCAGAATGTCCTGGCACCAGAAGAAGGCGTTTCATTTGAATGCTTAGCTAGCAGATCGACAACGTCCTCTCCCTGCAGCAGGAGCTCCATTACCACCAACACAAGAAGCACCATGACCATGTCCCTTACTTGATGCTCTCCTCATTCTTTGAGGGCACCCACAAAATCAACAGACTGAATAACTATTGTATTTCCGAGTTACGGAGGCTAATGAGGTGTTTTACACCTCAAAAAATTTATATAGGTGACCAACAAAATTAACAGAGAGATTAAGTATTGTTTTATTGTGTGACGGAGGCAATGGAGGTGTTTTGCACCCCATAAAATGGCTACAGGTCACCGAAAGAATTTATAGCACGATTAAGTATTGTATTTCTGTGCCACTGGTGCAAAGGAGGTGTATTGCACCCACCAAAAATGCCTACAGGTCACCCACAGACTGAACACCCACAATAAAAGCCAAACACTGTCCCTCACTACAGCAGCGTCCTGTCCCTACACTAATTACAGCACAATGGCGGCGCGACATGTGATCTGGCATTTATGCATGCAGGGTCACATGCTGCGCCGGCCAATCACAGCCATGCCAATAGTAGGCATGACTGTGATGGCTCCCAAGTTCTCACAGCTTAAAGGAGTATTCCCTTCACAGACAATGGGGGCATATCGCTAGGATATGCCCCCATTGTCTTATAGGTGCGGGTCCCACCTCTGGGACCTGCACCTACAATGAGAACAGAGCGGGGAAATGAACGGAGGGCGCACTGCGCATGCGCAGCCGCCCTCCATTCATTTCTATGGGGCAGCTGAAAATAGCCGAGCGCTGGCTCTGCTATTTCCGTGTGCCCCATAGAAATGAATGGGAGCCGGGACTCGCATGTGCGGGGTGCTCCCATTCACTTCTATGGGAGTAGCGGGGCACAGCTCTCCCCGCTCCGTTCTCGTTGTAGGTGCGGGTCTCAGAGGTGGGACCCGCACCTATCAGACAATGGGGGAATATCCTAGTGATATGCCCCCGTTGTCTGTGATGGGAATACCCCTTCAAAAGCTTGTTGATGGGCTGCTCTGCAGCCTTTCAACAAGCTTTATTTAGTATCAGAACACTGAACCCGAACACGGACTTTCGCAGCAAAGTCCGTGTTCGGGTTTGGGTACACGGACACCGTAATGTTCAGTAAGTACCCGAACATTTTGTCCAGGTTCACTAAACCCTACTTAGGGCTACTCCTAAGAAAGTTTTCTAAGTGGCATACTAGATCCTCACCCTTTAAGCGCTATAAAGAGATCTGGACTCCACTGAAGGGAACCACCAGGTGCTACCTCTGGGAGTAGTCTCAATTGACTGCTGATCCATGGGTTTTAAGAAACACTGCATCAAGGAATCAGGCAAAAACATAGTCAGGAACAGGCTGAGGTCAGGGCAAAGAGAGTACAACCAATATTGTAAAAAGTTAGCGGAAGGGCAGGCAGCTCAGGGTCAGAATGGAGAAAGGTCAGGAATTGGGTGAGGCAGTGAAGGGTCAATTTCAGAAGTCAAGCAGAAGTTGGTACATGGAACAGGTATATGTAAATGAACAAATGACACACCTTTGCAGGAAACTAAAAAATGAAAACCTATTGCTCAGGAACCTTCCCACAGGGTAAGGTACCTGAAGTATTCCAGGGTAATGAGCCATTGGCTGGTGAAGATTAGAGTGCTTGCATTATGGCCTTTTAAGATCTGGAGTGAGAGAGAGTGCCTGCATGCCTTTAGGGGACAAGAAGCAGGCCTCAGCCTGCAAAAAAATGAGTATTATTACTCTGATGACCGAGCACCACTGGGAAAGGAGAGGTAGTGTCGGGATTCGAACCCGTGACCAGCCACATCCCAGGCAGTAGCCCTGCTTACTAGGCTACCATCCTCTCTGGACATTCCTCCCTGAAACCTATTATGTAACCTCAGTCTTGCCAAGCCTTGCTCATCACCCTTGATTCCCCACACCTGGTACTTCCCTATATAAGTCCAGCCCCTTGCACTCTAGCTTGCTGATTATTGAGCTCCTGAGCCTTGATCAAGCTTCTCCTCATCAGCTGCTCTTGCTACTATTGGAAGTCCACTGCTGACCAGGAATTGTCTACCGACTACTCTTCTGCTTTGCCCCTACCTACTGAACTGCTACCACCGTTGCCATCCGCATTGTCTGACCACGCTTACTGCCGCCTGCCCTGACCCACCGCCTGCCTACCGACTACGCCTCTGCCAGACTTCCTGCACCTACTACCTGCCTGCGGTCCTTGCCACTGGGCTCCACTCCTACCTCCAGCCAGCTGTCCTCTGACTCAGGTGAGCCTGTAGGACTGTTACAGAATAATCAGCCACACTATGGAGTCCGCAATGGCCACTCTGCGTAAGCAGGTCTCTGAACTTCAAGAATTTGGTACTACTTATCAGGAGAAATTTGCCCAGCTCCAAGTCGTAGTCCAAAGCCAACAGAGCGAGATTATTGAACTACAGAGGCAACTCCTGGACGTCCGCGGCACGGCTGCAGACACCCGCATGCCACTCCCATCAAGATTCGGCGGTGACAGACGCCAGTATCGGGGGTTTCTAAACCAATGCCGCATCTATTTTCAGATGTACCCGGCCCCCTTCACCACCGAGAAAAAGAAGGTGCTATTTATGGTCAATCTCCTGACGGATGAAGCATTAGCATGGGCATCACCATACGTGGAGACTAACAGTCAGCTCCTGAACAACCTAAACAACTTCATCACCGCAATGAGCCAAGTCTTCGACGACCCCAACCGCTGTGCGACAGCCGAGGCGCGACTACATAGTCTGCGGCAAGGAAGACGCTCCGTCGCCGAATACACCGCTGAGTTTCGCCGTTGGGTCACGGACACCACCTGGAACCCAGCGGCACAGAGGAGCCAATTCCGGCGAGGCCTGTCCGAATTAATAAAGGACGAACTCACCAGAGTTGAGGCCCCGGACGATCTGGATGACTTCATTCAGTTATGCATCCGGATAGATCAAAGACTCTCGGAGAGGAAGAAAGAAAGACTCTCGTCCTTGGACCACAGACCTACTTATTCCTTCTCTTCCACCACCCAGCGCGACCCCCAGTCAGCAACTGAACCTATGCAGGTCGACGCTCTACGTAGGTCTCTATCCACAGCTGAGAAGGAGAGACGGCTGGCCGAAAACCTCTGCCTCTACTGTGGGCAGCCGGGTCATTTTGCCATCAAATGTCCTCATAAGATCCGAAAGACTATTGCTGTCACGGAACTAAAGGAGCAACAACAGACTCCAGCCCCTGAAAATAACAACACGGCGGCTCATGGATCCCACTTCATCGTCCCCATCCTCATCGAGATTGAGGGGCGACAACTCACCTGTTCAGCGATGTTAGACTCCGGGGCGGGAGGCAACTTCATGGACCTAACCTTCGCCCGCGAAAAGAATATTCCACTGACAATCAAGGCAGCCCCCGTTGACCTGGAAACCGTCGACGGATCCCCACTCTCCTCGGGGCCGGCCACTCACGAGACCACCGAACTACAACTCCTCATAGAACCAGATCACCGTGAAAAGATCCACTTCTCTCTGATCGCCTCCCCGAAGTTCCCAGTGATCTTGGGCATCCCATGGTTGGCCACCCACAACCCCTCGGTGGACTGGGAAACCCGCTGCATACGATTCCCGTCCGAGTTCTGCTCGCTAAATTGCTCCCACAAACCCGTCCTTCCACCCGAAGACACCACCATCTCAAAACTATCCGTCAAGGATCTGCTACCCTCTCAATACCGCGAGTTCCAGGATGTCTGCGACAAGAAAAACGCAGACAAGCTGCCACCACACCGACCCTACGACTGCCCTATAGAACTGTTGCCCGGTGCCGAAATACCCTTTGGCAGTATCTACTCCCTCTCAGAGCCTGAACTCAAGGCTCTGAAAGAGTACCTGGACGAGGACCTGAGGAAGGGGTTCATCCGGCCCTCCACCTCCCTTCGTAGAGAAAAAAGACTCCTCCCTGCGTCCCTGCATAGACTACAGAAAGCTTAACGACATAACTGTAAAAAAACGGTACCCGCTCCCACTGATTTCAGAACTCCTTGAGAGACTCCGGGCAGCGAAGATCTTCACTAAACTCGACCTTCGAGGGGCCTACAACCTCGTCCGAATCCGCCCTGGGGACGAATGGAAGACCGCCTTCCGGACACGTTATGGTCATTTCGAGTACCTGGTCATGCCTTTCGGACTCTGCAATGCTCCCGCCACCTTCCAGCACTTCATTAACGACGTCCTCAGGGACATGCTGGATCTGTTTGTAGTCGTTTACCTGGACGACATCTTGATCTTCTCTGAAGACCTCGAGCAGCACCGCGAACACGTCCGCAGGGTACTGCAGAGACTCTGACAGAACTCTCTCTATATCAAGCTAGAGAAATGCGAGTTTGAGCGAACCACCACTCAGTTCCTCGGATACATCATCTCCCCAGAGGGCCTAAGTATGGACCCGGGGAAGGTCCAAGCTGTGATGAACTGGCCCGTTCCGAAAAACGAGAAGGAGATACAAAGATTCATTGGCTTCGCCAACTTCTATCGGAAGTTTATCCGGAACTTCTCCAAGGTCATAGCACCAATCACCCAACTCACCAAGAAGGCAGTCCCCTTCTCCTGGACACCCGAGGCCCAGGAGGCCTTCACCAAGTTGAAACTCCTCTTCACTTCTGCCCCAATCCTAATCCACCCGAACCCCGAGCTCCCATTTACAGTCGAAGTGGATGCATCAGACTCCGCGTGGGGGCAGTTTTGTCACAACGGACAGGGGAGAAGATGCTATTACACCCGTGCGCATATTTCTCCCGCCAGATGTCCCCCTCCGAGAAGAACTATGACATCGGGAACAAAGAACTACTGGCGATCAAGGATGCCTTCTCTGAGTGGAGACACCTGCTGGAGGGAGCCACCAACCCCATAATCGTACTAACTGACCACAAGAACCTCGAGTTCATCCGCAGCGCTAAGAGACTCTCAGCCAGACAGGCCAGATGGAGCCTATTCTTTTCCCGCTTCAACTTTCTCATCACCTATCGCCCCGGATCAAAAAACGGCAAGGCTGACGCCCTCACCAGAATGTTTTCCGAGCCCTCACAGAGTAACAAGGGCCAAAATAACATCTTACCTGAGAGAAGGGTCGTAGGGGCCACCTACTCTAAAGAACTCCTGGGCACAATCAAAGAAGGATATGAAAATGACCCCTTCCTCGCCCACCCCACAGGGAATATCAGCCTTACGTTTAAGAACGGTCATTGGTTTCATCAGGACCTACAACTATATATACCAGAAATCGCACGGCTCAAGGTGCTCAAACTCAACCATGACTCCAAGCTGGCCGGCCATTTTGGCACAAGAAAGACCCAGGAGCTTCTCTCCCGCTCCTTCTGGTGGCCAACATACAAGGAGGACATCAAGAGGTGCATCTCCTCGTGCGCGGTCTGTGCCCGCAATAAGTCTCCCGTGGGTCTGTTACAACCCCTCCCTATTCCCTCCCGCCCATGGGGCTCGATCTCCATGGACTTTGTGGTAGACCTTCCTCCTTCAAAAGGGATGAACACCATCCTGGTCGTGGTCGATCGTCTCACCAAGATGGCCCATTTCATCCCCTACAAAGGCATACCCACCGCCAAACAGACGGCCGATCTAATTCTCAGAGAGGTCTTCAGGCTGCATGGGATCCCGGACGACGTGGTCTCCGACCGAGGCGTACAATTTGCCTCAAAGTTCTGGAAGAACTTCTGCCTGGCGCTCGGGGTTAAAGTGAACCTGTCCTCTGCTTTCCACCCTCAGTCAAATGGGCAGACTGAGAGAACTAATCAGACCCTAGAGCAGTACCTACGCTGTTTCAGCTCCCACCTGCAGGATGACTGGCTTGACCATCTCCCCACGGCCGAGTTCGCCTACAACAATGCTGAGCACAGCTCAACCAAGCACAGCCCCTTCTTTGCTAACACAGGCTCGCACCCGGTGTTCATTCCCCACCTGCCCATCGCCTCCACCCTCCCAGCAGTGGCCGAACGCCTAACAACCCTACAGGAGGCACAAAAGAACATTATAGACAACCTCCACCTCGCCCAGAGGCGTTTTAAACAGGGAGCAGACAGACGTCGCAAACCCACCCCGGGCTTCCATGTGGGAGACAAGGTGTGGCTGTACACCAGGAACCTCAGATTGAAGGTCCCCTCCAAAAAGTTGGCCCAAAGATACATGGGTCCGTTCCCGATCACCGCACAAATCAATGAGGTCACGTTCCGGCTCGACCTTCCGGACTCCATTAGGGTGCACCCTGTCTTCCATTGCTCACTCCTAAAGCCATACGTGGAGAACACCTTCACAGGCCGCCACTCGCCCCCACCACCACCACCCGTGAGGGTACAGGGTGAAGAAGAATACGTTGTCGCAAAGATCCTCGACTCCAGGATCCACCGGGGAAGACTACAATACCTAATTGGGTGGGAGGGTTACCCTCCCGAGGATAACTCCTGAGAGCCAGAAGAGAATGTCCACGCCCCCAGACTGGTAAAAGAGTTCCACCAACGGCACCCCGGTAAGCCTGCCCCTGCGGTGCCCGGAGGTCACCTTGGAAGGGGGGGAGTACTGTCGGGATTCGAACCCGTGACCAGCCACATCCCAGGCCAAAAAATGGACCAGGCCAAAAAATGGACCAGGCCAAAAAATGGCCTGGTCCTTAAGGTGATATAAGGCTGTGTCCTTAAGGAGGTAATGAGCGTGACGAGACTTATAGGCCATAGTGTACATGCTCCTCTGGAATTCTGGGAGGAAAAGGAGGCAAATGAGCTCTTAACAAACTCTGCCCCTAATGCCACCAGATGTAAGCATGTTAAGAGCTCATTTGCATCCCTTTCCTCCCAGTACAGTATGAAACATGATGGACAAGGTAGGAGATGTGTGACTGTGTATGGGTAGTAGTGGAGGAAAGGGGAGTAGTAGCTGTACAATTTGGAGTATGGAAAAGTAGGAAATGTGTAGCTACATAGGGGTAATAGTTGTGGCTGCAGGGGCAGTAGAGGCTGCATTGACAGCAGTACAGTATGGGACATGATGAGCAGGCAAACAGCGGCATAGGAATTATTGGGCCAGTGATAAATCACCAGTACCCACTGTCAGTAATGACAGATCTATTTTTTGGCATCAGTAGAGTTGTTTCATAAATGTCATATTTTGCAGGACAATTTTGTCCACTTTGGTGTGATGATGCAACATGCCGTGATGACATCACACTGGAGTAGGCAGATGGCAAACTGGGCAAGTTCCTGCCACTTGTCCATACTTGGACTATAATATGCAGTTCATGGTACTGTAGATAAGAGGTCCAGATCACTATCCTTACTAGGCTACCATCCTCTCTGGACATTCCTCCCTGAAACCTATTATGTAACCTCAGTCTTGCCAAGCCTTGCTCATCACCCTTGATTCCCCACACCTGGTACTTCCCTATATAAGTCCAGCCCCTTGCACTCTAGCTTGCTGATTATTGAGCTCCTGAGCCTTGATCAAGCTTCTCCTCATCAGCTGCTCTTGCTACTATTGGAAGTCCACTGCTGACCAGGAATTGTCTACCGACTACTCTTCTGCTTTGCCCCTACCTACTGAACTGCTACCACCGTTGCCATCCGGATTGTCTGACCACGCTTACTGCCGCCTGCCCTGACCCACCGCCTGCCTACCGACTACTCTTCTGCTTTGTCCCTACCTACTGAACTGCTACCACCGTTGCCATCCGGATTGTCTGACCACGCTTACTGCCGCCTGCCCTGACCCACCGCCTGCCTACCGACTACGCCTCTGCCAGACTTCCTGCACCTACTACCTGCCTGCGGTCCTTGCCACTGGGCTCCACTCCTACCTCCAGCCAGCTGTCCTCTGACTCAGGTGAGCCTGTAGGACTGTTACAGGTAGACAATGGTGGGACCAGGTCACCAGATCCCTGAAGCTATGGGCAGGTGAGCAAGTCAGCGGCAATTATTGCCTGAATTCATCTCTGAAGTCACATTGCCTAAGTTGGTCATACATAATAATTGGGTATTGGCCAAACCCATCATATCTTATAGGATTGGCTGGCCATCTGATGTATTTGGTGGTGCCTTGTCATTTACAAATATTAACGGGTTGTCTGAGTTATTTTTTATTATTTGTATGTTTCTAATAGTGTTTATCACGAATATTCGAATTTCGAATTTTTATCACAAATATAGGTACTATTTGCGAATATTTCGAATATAGTGATATACAGGGTTGATACACCTTAATAAAATGGGAATGGTTGGTGATATTAACTTCCTGTTTGTGACACATTAGTATATGTGAGGGAGGAAACTTTTCAAGATGGGTGGTGACCATGGCGGCCATTTTGAAGTCGGCCATTTTGAATCCAACTTTTGTTTTTTCAATAGGAAGAGGGTCATGTGATGTGACACATCAAACTTATTGGGAATTTCACAAGAAAAACAATGGTGTGCTTGGTTTTAACGTAACTTTATTCTTTCATGAGTTATTTACAAGTTTCTGACCACTTATAAAATGTGTTCAATGTGCTGCCCATTGTGTTGGATTGTCAATGCAACCCTCTTCTCACACTCTTCACACACTGATAGCAACACCGCAGGAGAAATGCTAGCACAGGCTTCCAGTATCCGTAGTTTCAGGTGCTGCACATCTCGTATCTTCACAGCATATGATGTGCAGCACTTGAAACTACGGATACTGGAAGCCTGTGCTAACATTTCTCCTGCGGTGTTGCTTGCTTAGCTTAGCTATATATTGCTGACCATCAGATTTACAGTGCTATATTTTTTTTTACATAGCTTGGAAGACCCCTTTAATACATACCGATACTTCATATTTCACTTACCTGCCTTCCGTTCAACACTTCTTCAACGCAGGGTTAGATGCCCACCATAAGATGTATTTCCTGACTCCATCCTTCCAAAAAGCCCTCATGCACACGACTGTTGTGTTTTTTGCGGTCCGCAAACCACGGATTTGCAAAACACGGATGGCATCCGTGTGCATTCCGCAATTTTTGCGGAACGGCACAGACAGCCTTTAATATAACTGCCTATTCTTGTCTGAAAAGCACGGACAAGAATAGGACGTTATATTTTTTGGCGGATCACGGAACGGAGCAACGGATGCGGACAGCACATGGAGTGCTGTCCGCATCTTTTGCGGCCCCATTGAGGTGAATGGGTCCGCATCCGAGACACCAAAACTGCGGCTCGGATGCGGACCAAAACAACTGCCGTGTGCATGAGGCCAAAAATATTTATTCCCCGCCACCCATTCCTCAATACTATTCAAATTTGTCTCTAATTTTCCCAGACTTGGGGATTCCAGAGAATCCAAAACTTTTGTGATTCGAATTTGGACGAAATGGCATCCTTCATTTTACAGATTATTTACAGGCAGCACAGCAGGACAGGAAAGATGAAGGAGGATCACATAACCCTTGGCAATGCCATGGCTGCCAGGGTTGCCAATGATGCCTTGCAGTCAGCCTCAGCCAACCATGAGCGATGATACTGACATGTCTAATATGATCCCTACCAGAGAAGCCGTGTGTATTCTGAGGTTGTACATTGATGCGACAGGACAGACAGAAAGAGCAAAGATAAAAGGAAGATAATTGCTAGTTAGATAGAGATAGGTTTTAGCTAGGGACAGGACAGGGTCAATGTACTGTATTGTGCGTCACTTGGCTGTAGCCATTTCCATCCAATGTACCTTCACAGAACATCAGTATTTAAAGTGAATTTCTCCACTATGATCCTGGACTATTATCTGCAGTACTACATGCAGGGTCAGACTGGCCCACCAGAGTACCAGAGCATGCCTCCCTCTTTTGGAGGAACATTTCCTCTTTTTGACCCAAGTCCCTCTGTCCCTCCTTGATCTTTAAATGTCCCTCTTTTTGACCTGGGGAATTAATTCATAAATGTGCATTAATAAATTTACTAACTATCTGTATGGTTTCTAACTGTATATTAGACCAGAACTTCATTATTTGGTTCAATTTGGACATTTAAAAATCCATAATCTGATGATTTATGTGCTAATATTCAAATGGTTATTGAAGTACGGTACAAGAAAAATAAAATGTCCCAGGGACTCCACATGCTGTAAAAAACTAAAGGAACTTGCACTAACCTAACCGATCCCCAGAGTCAGTAATTATGCTTTGGGCGGAGTTAGAGGAGTGGCCTAGTATGAAAATAGGCGCAATGGAAGGCGCACATATTGTCACTCTTTGCGATTTTTAAACATTGGGAGGTATGCCAGAGGATTCTCTACTGTGCCTAATCTCTCATAAAATAGTGGGATCCAAAGGTCCAGGAGAAAAAGAACTCATTTGGAGCTGCATTTTGAAATAATCACTTGCCACTAAAGTCTATTTCTTTCATTCAATACATATATGATATTATTAATGATATAGGGGATTGAGCCTTGAGAATAATTTCCTCTGCTTCAGAGTCCTGATGACTACACTGAAATAGACAGGCTACCATACTGGAGAGGACTCCTGTCTCACCAATTTACTTTAATGCAGCTTTGACCACTGACAGTGGGGGAGCAGGGGACAGTAGGAAAAAAAAAAAAAGGATAGTGATCTGGACCTCTTATCTACAGTACCATGAACTGCATATTATAGTCCAAGTATGGACAAGTGGCAGGACTTGCCCAGTTTGCCATCTGCCTACTCCAGTGTGATGTCATCACGGCATGTTGCATCATCACACCAAAGTGGACAAAATTGTCCTGCAAAATATGACATTTACGAAACAACTCTACTGATGCCAAAAAATAGATCTGTCATTACTGACAGTGGGTACTGGTGATTTATCACTGGCCCAATAATTCCTATGCCGCTGTTTGCCTGCTCATCATGTCCCATACTGTACTGCTGTCAATGCAGCCTCTACTGCCCCTGTGGCCACAACTATTACCCCTATGTAGCTACACATTTCCTACTTTTCCATACTCCAAATTGTACAGCTACTACTCCCCCTTCCTCCGCTACTACCCATACACAGTCACACATCACCTACCTTTTCCATCATGTTTCATACTGTACTGGGAGGAAAGGGATGCAAATGAGCTCTTAACATGCTTACATCTGGTGGCATTAGGGGCAGAGTTTGTTAAGAGCTCATTTGCCTCCTTTTCCTCCCAGAATTCCAGAGGAGCATGTACACTATGGCCTATAAGTCTCGTCACGCTCATTACCTCCTTAACGACACAGCCTTATTTCACCTTAAGGACCAGGCCATTTTTTGTAAATCTGACCAGTGTCACTTTAAGTGATGATAACTTTAAAACGCTTTTACTTATCCAGGCCATTCTGAGATAGTTTTTTCATCACATATTGTACTTCATGACACTGGTAAAATGGAGTAAAAAAACAAACATTTTTGTTTATAAAAAAATACCAAATTTGCCAAAAATTGGGAAAAACTTGGGCAAATTTCCAAGTTTCAATTTCTCTACTTCTATATTACATAGTAATACCTACAAAAAAAGTAATTACTTTACATTCCCCATATGTCTACTTCATGTTTGGATCATTTTGGGAATGACATTTTATTTTTAGGGGACGTTACAAGGCTTAGAAGTTTAGAAGTAAATCTTGAAATTTCTCAGAAATTTTCAAAAACCAACTTTTTAAGGACCAGTTCAGATCTGAAGTCACTTTGTGAGGCTTACATAATAGAAACCACCCAAATTACCCCATTCTAGAAATTACACCCCTCAAGGTATTCAAAACTGATTTTACAAATGTTGTTAACTCTTTAGGCATTCCACAAGAATTAATGGAAAATAGAGATACAATTTCAAAATTTCCCTTTTCTGGCAGATTTTCCATTTTAATATTTTTTTTCCTGTTAAAAAGCAATGGTTAACAGCCAAACAAAACTCAATATTTATGGCCCTGATTCTGTAGTTTACAGAAACATCCTATATGTGGTTGTAAACTGCTGTACGGGCACACGGCAGGGCGCAGGAGGAAAGGAATGCCATAAGGTTTTTGTAAGGCAGATTTTGCTGGACAGTTTTTTTGACACCATGTCCCATTTGAAGCCCCCCTGATGCACCCCTAGAGTAGAAACTCTAAAAAAGTGACCCCATTTTAGAAACTATGGGATAGGGTGGAAGTTTTGATGGTACTATTTTAGGGTTCATATAATTTTTGGTTGCTCTATATTACACTTTTTTTGAGGCAAGGTAACAAGAGATAGCTGTTTTGACACAGTTTATTTTAATTTTATTTACAACGTTCATCTGACAGGTTAGATCATGTGGTATTTTTATAGAGCAGGTTGTCACAGACGTGGCAATACCTAATATGTATACTATTTTTTTATTTATGTAAGTTTTACACAATGATTTCATTTTTTAAACAAAAAAAAATCATGTTTTAGTGTCTCTATAGTCTGAGAGCCATAGTTTTTTCATTTTTTGGAAGATTATCTTAGGTAGGGTCTAATTTTTTGCGAAATGAGATGACGGTTTGATTGGCACTATTTTGGGGTGCATATGACTTTTCGATCGCTTGATATTTCACGTTGTGTGATGTAAAATGACTTTTTTTTATACCGTTTTTTTTCTTTTACGGTGTTTACCTGATGGGTTAGGTCTTGTGATATTTTTATAGAGCCGGTCGATATGGACGCGGCGATACCTAATATGTATACTTTCTTTTTATTTATGTAAGTTTTACACAATGATTTCATTTTTTAAACAAAAAAAAGTAAGAATTAGTCTTAGGCCTCATGCACACGACCGTTGTGTGCATCCGTGGCCGTTGTGCCGTTTTCCGTTTTTTTTCACGGACCCATTGACTTTCAATGGGTCCGTGGAAAAATCGGAAAATGCACCGTTTGGCAGCCGCATCCGTGAGCCGTGTTTCCTGGCCGTGAAAAAAATATGACCTGTCCTATTTTTTTCACGGCCAACGGTTCACGGGCCCATTCAAGTCAATGGGTCCGTGAAAGAACACGGATGCACACAAGATTGGCATCCGTGTCCGTGATCCGTGGCCGTAGGTTTTAATTTCATACAGACGGATCCGAAGATCCGTCTGCATAAAAGCTTTTTCTGATCTAAGTTTTCACTTCGTGAAAACTCATTTCCGACAGTATATTCTAACACAGAAGCGTTCCCATGGTGATGGGGACGCTTCTAGTTAGAATACACTGCAAACTTTGTACAAGACTGCCCCCTGCTGCCTGGCAGCACCCGATCTCTTACAGGGGGATATGATAGTACAATTAACCCCATCATATCCCCCCTGTAAGAGATCAGGGCTGCCAGGCAGCAGGGGGCAGACCCCCCCCCCCTCTCCAGTTTGAATATCATTGTGCGGCCCCCCCCCTCCCCTGTTGTTAACTCGTTGGTGGCCAGTGTGCGCACCCCCCCTCCCTCCCTCTATTGTTTTAATACATTGGGGCCAGTGTGCGCGCCCCCCCCCCAACCCCCCCTCCCTCCCTCTATTGTTTTAATACATTGGGGCCAGTGTGCGCGCGCCCCCCCAACCCCCCCTCCCTCCCTCTATTGTTTTAATACATTGGGGCCAGTGTGCGCACCCCCCCAACCCCCCCCCCCCTCCCTCCCTCTATTGTAATTATCATCGGTGGCAGCGGAGTAGAAGATTTTCATACTTACCTGCTTCTTGCTGCTGCGATGTCTGCGTCCGGCCGGGAGCTCCTCCTACTGGTAAGTGACAGGTCTGTGCGGCGCATTGCTGTCACTTACCAGTAGGAGGAGCTCCCGGCCGGACGCAGACTCCGCTGCCACCGATGATGATTACAATAGAGGGAGGGAGGGGGGGGAGGGAGGGGGGGGGGGTTGGGGGGGTGCGCACACTGGCCCCAATGTATTAAAACAATAGAGGGAGGGAGGGGGGGGGTTGGGGGGGCGCGCGCACACTGGCCCCAATGTATTAAAATAATAGAGGGGGGGTTGGGGGGCGCGCGCACACTGGCCCCAATGTATTAAAACAATAGAGGGAGGGAGGGGGGTGCGCACACTGGCCACCAACGAGTTAACAACAGGGGAGGGGGGGCCCACTGGCCACCAATGAGTTAAAAACAGGGGGGGGGGGGTCTGCCCCCTGCTGCCTGGCAGCACCTGCCAGGCAGCAGGGGGCAGTCATGTACACAGTTTTTTTGTATATTCTAACCTGAAGCGTCTCCATCACCATGGGAACGCCTCTGTGTTAGAATATACTGTCGGAAATGAGTTTCACGATGTAGCTCATATCCGACAGTATATTCTAACATAGAGGCGTTCCCATGGTGATGGGGACGCTACAAGTTAAAATATACCATCGGATTGGAGAAAACTCAGATCCGATGGTATAACAGAACTCCAGACTTTACATTGAAAGTCAATGGGGACGGATCCGTTTGAAATGGCACCATATTGTGTCAACATCAAACGGATCCGTCCCCATTGACTTGCATTGTAATTCAGGACGGATCCGTTTGGCTCCGCACGGCCAGGCGGACACCAAAATGACTTTTTTTTCATGTCCGTGGATCCTCCAAAAATCAAGGAAGACCCACGGACGGAAAAACGGTCACGGATCACGGACCAACGGAACCCCGTTTTGCGGACCGTGAAAAAAAACGTCCGTGTGCATGAGGCCTTACCGGTAATGATGTTTCCAGGAGTCCGACATGACAGCACTACATGGAGGTTGTCTCCCCCGCCCACTATTGGGACAGGAAACAGAGAGGTTAAAAGCTCCCCCCCCACCCACCATCACCAGTGTTTTATAGATTATCACACAATAATGGGTATCATAGTACAAAAAAAGAAGAAAAGGAAGATTACTCTAACCATTAGGGAGGGAACTACCAGTGCTGTCATGTCGGACTCTTGGAAACATCATTACCGGTAAGACTAATTCTTACTTTCCAGGACGTCCTTCATGACAGCACTACATGGAGTAGGAATACCAAATTAATCCAATAACTAGGGAGGGACCGCAGCCTGAAGAACTTTACGTCCAAAACACTGGTCAATATTCCCTGACACATTTAATCTGTAATGCTTACAAAAGGTTTGGGAGCTTGCCCAGGTGGCTGCCTTACATATCTGGTCGATAGAAGCATTCGCATGTTCGGCCCATGAAGCCGAGACTGCTCTCGTTGAATGAGCCCTAATCTCTTGGGGACAGGGAAGCTCCTGGCTCAGATAGGCCTCTTTAATGACTATTTTAATCCATCTTGCTAATGTTGCTTTAGAAGCTTTCTTGCCTTTATTGCGGCCTGAAAATTGAATAAACAGATTTGAGTCCAATCTAAAGGTACTGGTAACGTCTAGGTAGGAAAGGAGAGAACGTCTGACGTCTAGAAGATGGAACTCCTTCTCCCTTTCGGTCTTTGGATCTGTGTAGAAAGTTGGTAGTACTATTTCCTGGTTACGATGAAAGGAAGAAACTACCTTAGGTATAAAGGACGGGTCTAGCCTTAATATGACTCTATCTTCACAGATTGTAAGGTACGGCTCACGGATGGTGCGGGCCTGGATCTCTCCTAGCCTACGGGCTGATGTGATAGCTACTAAAAACATCATTTTTAAGGTTAGGTTTCTTAAGCTACTCTCGTGTAGGGGTTCAAAAGGTGGTTTTGTTAAGGCATTAAGAACTAGCGACAGATCCCAGGGTGGGACCGGGGACCTTAGTGTTGGTCTAATCCACGTGGTTGCCTTTAAGAACCTGCTGACAGGGAGTAATTTAGAAACCAACTTAAGGCTGCAGTTTGAACCTTAAGGGTACTGGGCCTAAGACCCATGTTGAACCCTTCCTGGAGGAAATCAAGAATATCTCCTAGACTCGGGAGTAGAGGATTCTTCCCTCTCAGCGCCATCCAGGAGCAGAATTTTTTCCAGATTTTATTATAAATCGCCGATGTCACCTGTTTATGGCCTCTATGAATAGTGGCTATTACTTCGTCTGAGAACCCCTGTCATTTTAACAAGTCCCTTTCAGAAGCCACGCTGTTAATTTCAGCTTGTTTATTTCCGGATTCCAGATTGGACCCTGATGCAACAGGTCTGGCCTGAGAGGGAGGGGAATCGGTTCTTCTTGACTCAGAGAGGACAGGACCGGGAACCAGGCTTGTTTTGGCCAAAAAGGAGCTATGAAGATCACTTTGGACGATTCCCTGCTGATCTTCTTTAGGGCTACTGAAATCAGAGGGAAAGGAGGAAACGCATACGCTAGCTTCATGTTCCAGGACTGGGATAAAGCGTCTACTGCTGTGGGGTGATCGGCAGGATTCCGGGAGAAGAAGGAGGTTGTTTGAGCATTCTCCCTTGAAGCAAAGAGGTCGATGTCTGGGTATCCCCATGAAGCTGTCAACTCTAGAAACACCTGTCTGTTCAGAGTCCACTCGTTTGGATCTATAAAGTGTCTGCTGAGGAAATCTGCCGACTGGTTTCTTGAACCCTGTAGGTGTACTGCTGAGATTGACAGCACGTTCTCCTCTGCCCAGGAAAAAATTTTGTTTGTTAGATTCTGGAGGAGAGGGTATCTTGTTCCTCCCTGATGTTTGAGGAAAGAGACCGCTGTCATGTTGTCTGATAGGATTCGTATGTTCTATCCGCTCAGAAGATCCTGACTCTGTTTGAGAGTCTCCCAAACGGCCTGAAGTTCTCTGAAGTTTGAAGACCTGTTTTTTATGGTCTGGCTCCAGGTTCCTTGGAAGTAGTAGATTCCAACCTTTGCACCCCAACCTTGTTGGCTGGCATCTGTAGTTACTACGACGTACGGATTTAGATTCCAGGAGACGCCTTTTGATAGGTTGCTTGATGTCTGCCACCAATTCAGGGATCTCCGAGCATTCTCCTTTATAAGGATTTTCCGGTCTATGGATCGGTGGTCTCCGTCCCAGACCGATAGAATCATCTTCTGTAGGACTCTCGTGTGATGTTGACTCCACGGTACCGTGAATATGCAAGATGTCATCAGGCCCAGAATGCTCATGGCGTTTCTGATGGTGCACACTGATTTTCCTTGAAACGCTTTCAATTTCTTGACAAGGTTCTGCTGTTTTTGAGGTGGAAGGAAAGACCTCTGTAGGTTCGAATCTAGCAGCGTTCCCAGGAAGATCTTTCTGGTCTCTGGTACTAGGTCCGATTTTTCCCAATTTATGATCCAGCCGAGATCCTGTAAGAGGGATATTGTTGTCTGTGTTTGTGCCGCTAGAACTGGTGCAGAGTCTGCGGTTAGGAGAAGATCGTCTAGATAAGGTACAATCTTTATTCCCTTCAGTCTGAGGAAGGCCACTATCTCTATTACCAACTTTGTAAACACCCGGGGGGCTGTTGATATCCCAAAGGGCAGGCACTGAAACTGATAATGGTTTACTTTCCCTGCTTCCCTTACCACAAATCTTAGGAATTTTTGGTGGTCCGGATATATTGGTACATGGTAATAAGCATCTTTTAAGTCCAAGGTGCACATTACCGCTCCCTGAGAAATGAGCGGTGTTGTCGATTTTATCGATTCCATCTTGAAACGACGGTACTTTATGAAGACGTTTAGGGGTTTTAGGTTGATTATAGTTCTGAATGAACCATCAGTTTTTTTGACCAGGAATAACCCTGCCTTCCTGACCCGCAGGGACGCAAGTCACTGAGCCTGGATTCTTTAATTTTGCGACGTCTTTTAAAATATTTTCCTGTGGTGTACCTCCTCCGTACCCTGTCAGCACAAATTTGTGTTGCGGAACAGATATAAATTCTATCTTGTATCCCTCTTAAATAATTTGGAGCACCCAAGGGTTCTGAGTTATTTGGCTCCATGCTGGGAGAAAGGATCTTAATCTCCCCCCGACTGGTCTGGCGTCATTGTTTGTCTTGGGAAGTGTTGGGGTTAAGCAGAAATCCTCTGCCCTTACCCCCTTTAGGATAGGACCATCTCCCTGACTTTCCCTTATCTTTATACGTTTGGTTTTTTGGCTGGAATTTTTTCCGAAAAAAATGTGTCTTCCTAGTTTTTGTTTCAGGAAACCCTATCTTTTTATCTGAGGCTTTCTCAAGAATTTTGTCCAGACTAGGGCCAAACACGTATGATCCTGAAAAAGGGATTGCACATAACTTATTTTTTGAGGTGAGATCACCAGACCAGTTCTTCAGCCACAAAGCCCTTCTTGCAGTGTTCAGAAGGGCCCCGCTTTTAGCTGCGAACCTGGCGGTGTACAGGAAACAAGACAAAGCAACATGCATATATGACTCACTGGATCCAAAGCTAAGGAACCAAAAGGGAGACCCCTGCACAAGACCTGAGACTTTCCCTGGCTGCTCAGCCTATGCAAAGATCCCAAAGGTGCATGGTTGCATATCCACGTACCTCGACTATATAACCCCTGAACACCCTACAATAGTGAGGGGACTCGACCACCGACTCCCTACACCAGACACGGAGGGAGTCAGGGTCACCTGGGATCCAGCAAACAGAAAATAACAGATAAACGTACAGCACTTAACTTTGTAGCAGACTGGGAAACAGGATCAGCATGCACACACACTCCAGGAAGAAGTATAAGCCGCCCAGTAATGCATTATGGGGAGGAATTTAAAGGGAGAGATATAAGCACGCATAGCGATCCTCTCAGGTTGGGAAAGATTGTATAAACGAGATTTAGGCAGTTTGGCGCCTGGGATGAGACTAATAGGGCAATCGTACTCCCTGTGCGGGGGCAAATCCTGAACTCCACTCTCAGAGAAGACATCCGAAAATTCAGAGAGAAAAGATGGTACAGTCTTAGTAGCAACCTCAGAAACAGATGTCGTGAGGCAATTCTCTCTGCAAAAGTCACTCCAACCATTTATTTGCCTCGCTTGCCAATCAATGGTGGGGTTATGTTTAGTGAGCCAGGGTAGCCCCAACACTAGAGGAGTAGGACGAAACATGACACATCCTCACCAAGAGCATCACTCACAATTAAACGGATATTGTGAACTATGCCCTTTAATGATTTCTGAGAAAGTGGAGCGGAATCAATAGCAAAAACAGGAATATCCTTTCCCAAAGTGCGCACCTGGAAACCATGAGTTATTGCAAATTGATTATCAATGAGATTGACAGCTGCTCCACTATCCACAAAAATCTCCCAAAAAATGCTCTTGCTCTCTAGCGCCACCCTAGCAGGCAGGACAAAACGGGAACTACAAGCAAATGGAAAACCTTCAATTTCCGCCTCAACCCTGCCAATAGTAACAGACGGAACATTTTTAAAAGATTTTTTCCTGTTTGTTTCTTTATTACTCCCAGAAAACTGCCTGAATCTCCTAGAGGGACAAACATTTGCCAAATGATTTATACCTCCACAACAAAAACAAACCCTCCCATGCGAGCTGAATCTTTTATTGTCAGAAGCAATCAACCCCAGCTGCATGGGCTCCTGCTCAGAAGGGGCTGACAGCGACCGAGACCCCTGCGCACAGAATGAGACCGCTGCACTGTCCTGGGACTGAGTATGACAGGAAGGGGACATCTCTCCTCTCTCTCTAAGACGCCTGTCAATACGAACGGCCTGAGACATAGCAGAGTCCAAAGAAATAGGCCTCTCATGAAAGGCAAATGAATCTTTCAATCCCTCTGAAAGACCATGGCAAAATTGACTTCGGAGTGCAGCATCATTCCAACCAGTATCAGCTGCCCATCTCTGAAATTCTGAGCAGTATATCTCTGCGGATTGTTTACCCTGGCATAATAGACGTAGTCTAGACTCAGCCAGAGCAATACGATCCGGATCATCATATATCTGACCCAGGGCTAAAAAGAATTCATCCACTGAACGGAGAGGCCGTGCCCCCTCCGACAGCGAAAAGGCCCAAGACTGAGCGTTACCCCTGAGCAGCGATATAATGATCCCCACCCTCCATTCCTCATCACCAGAGGAATGGGGAAGAAGGCGAAAATGGAGTTTGCAAGCCTCTCTAAAACGCACAAAATTCTCACTACCCCCGGAGAACGTATCCGGGAGCGAGATCTTAGGCTCAGAACAAACTCCATGAACGCAAGCTGAACCGGTCACTTGAAGCTGAGGAAAAGTCTTACGAAGATCAGCTACCTACAATGAAAGACCCTGGAAGTGCTCAGCCAAAAGTGAAACCGGATCCATGCTTGAGACGGTTTTGGCGGCTTATAATGTCACGGACGGTGTACAGGAAACAAGACAAAGCAACATGCATATATGACTCACTGGATCCAAAGCTAAGGAACCAAAAGGGAGACCCCTGCACAAGACCTGAGACTTTCCCTGGCTGCTCAGCCTATGCAAAGATCCCAAAGGTGGAAGTTTGCATATCCACGTACCTCGACTATATAACCCCCTGAACACCCTACAATAGTGAGGGGACACGACCACCGGCTCCCTACACCAGACACGGAGGGAGTCAGGGTCACCTGGGATCCAGCAAACAGAAAATAACAGATAAATGTACAGCACTTAACTTTGTAGCAGACTGGGAAACAGGATCAGCATGCACACACACTCCAGGAAGAAGTATAAGCCGCCCAGTAATGCATTATGGGGAGGAATTTAAAGGGAAGCAATCAGTCCAACTACATGACAGCTGAGAGAGGCTAACGAGATGAGGAACTGAAAAGCACAACAAAGAAAACTCAAGGAGGAGGTTCTGAAAGGCTTCTGTCAGAGCTTCTCAGCTGTCTGGTTGTGACACTGGCTGACTCGGCTGAGGCGTCCGCTGTAAAGGCTGTCGCCATCTTTAGGAGCGGAATAGTCTCCAAAATGTCCTCCCTGAGAGTTCCCATTGACAAATGATTCTCCAGCTGAGATAACCACAATAATAGGGACCTAGCCACTGAAGTAGCTGCAACGTTAGTAGAAATTAAGGCCGCAGAAGCCTCCCAAGATTTCCTCAGGAGACCATCGGCCTTGCGGTCCATGTGGTCCTTCAGCTGGGAGAAGTCCTCGAATGGGATCGCTGTTTTTTTAGCTACCCTGGCGACCGGGGCGTCGATCTTGGGGATTTCTTCCCAAAGTTTAGTGTCCTCTTTGTCAAAGGATAAACGACTTTTAAATTCCCTGAGAATAAACAGCCTTTTCTCTACATCCTCCCACTCATCCAGGATCATCTGTTTTAGGCTAGAATTTAAGGGGAACACTTTCCTCTGTTTTGTAATTAGGCCAGCAAACATCTCCTCCTGAATGGACCTCTTAGTTGGTTCGTCTGAGATATCCATAGTCTGTCTAACTGCAGTTAGGAGGGAATCCATATCCTCAGTTGAGAAACAGTACTTGCGTTTCTCCTCATGGGATGAGGAAGGTAAAGACTCCTCTTCTTCCTCCTCTCCTGAATATTCCACCTCTATGACTTCTGGGTCTGACTCCAAGTTTTCCCTATGTCTTTTAATCCCGGTGGTCTGTTCAGCCACCTTAGGCGTTATTAAGGAGGAAACTGACGCTTTAACCTCTTCTTTAATGATGGCTCTAAGGTCTGTTAAAAGGGACTACTACCTCTTTCATCATCTTGTTAATACAACCGGCACAAAGCTTCTTTGTATATGACTCCTGAAGCCTTTTGCTGCAAATAGCGCATCTTTTGGGCTTCTTTTTAATGTCCACCTTTAGGGTAGGATCTTTCTCTCCCTAGGAGACATGATGATAGAAAAACAGGCTATAATCCTTCTGAGCCTATCACTATTCCCCACCATGTAGTGCTGGGTTGCTCACATGTCCCTGGGCAGGAGGGTCTGGGGACTGCTCTCTCATACCAGACGAATCCATGACTGAGGGACTGACACCTAGCCCAACCAGACTTTAAATGCCACTGGCACTTACCCCTCCTGACGTGGATGCTCCTCCCATAGACTCCGGATGGACGCGAGGCCGAACGCTAGGCCTCCAGCGTCCCTCGCCGCTTGGGGACCGATCGCAGGGCGCCGCCATACTGGATCCGGCGTCGGAGGTCACGCACATGCGCACTCCTTCGCCGGCGCTTAGACGTCACTTCCGGCTCAGCGCCGAAGCCGGAAGTGAGAAAAAAGATGCTCCGGCTCCCGCGCGATCCCTCCTGGAGGAGCGTCCTGCAGCCCAGAGCCCCAGCGGGGTTGCGGCTACCATTTCCCAGCCCCTGGTATACACGCTTCCAGCCGAGAGCCGTATGAGCCACAGGTACTGGAGAGGGCTGGGAGGCTAAGAGACCGCAGCTTAGGGGTTTTAGCCCGGCGAAATAGGAAAAAGAAAAGATTTTTTTTTTTTTACAGGTCTACAAGAGAGACCCCTCTCTGCCCTGTCCATTATTGGGACAGGAAAAAACACTGGTGATCGTGGGTGGGGGGGGGGGAGCTTTTAACCTCTCTGTTTCCTGTCCCAATAGTGGGCGGGGGAGACAACCTCCATGTAGTGCTGTCATGGAGGACGTCCTGGAAATCATATTCTAGTGTCTCCATAGTCTGAGAGCCATAGTTTTTTCAGTTTTTAGGCGATTATCTTGCTATTACACTTTTTGTGATGTAAGGTGACAAAAAATGGGTTTTTTTTTACCCTTTTTTTGTTTTTTACGGTGTTCATCTGAGGGGTTAGGTCATGTGATATTTTTATAGAGCAGGTTATTGCGGACGCGGCGATACCTAATATGGATTATTTTTTTTATTTATGTAAGTTTTACACAATAATATCATTTTTGAAACAGAAAAATATAATGTTTTAGTGTCTCCATAGTCTGAGAGCCATAGTTTTTTTAGTTTTGAGGCGATTATCTTAGGTAGGGTCTCATTTTTTGCGAGATGAAATGACGGTTTAATTGGCACTATTTTGTGGGGCATTTGACTTTTTGATCGCTTGCCATTACACTTTTGGTGATGTGGGATGACAAAAAATGGCTTTTTTTACACAGCTCTACCCCACAAATGGTGGTCTAGACTGTTACCTATTATGTGAGCCCTCATCTCACCTTTGATTACGAGTCTGCAATGAGCACATCTAAGTAAATAAGTTATTAATTTTATTCAGGCAAAGAACAGAGAAGAGTTTCTCAAATCAAACTTGAATTTCATAAATTAGAGTTATTTAGTTTAGACACAAAACTACACGAGGGATGATATAATGACTGCGTATAAAAATCTCAAGGATCAGTACAGAGATCTCTGTGACATCTAGAGAATAGAAGGCTTCTACAACTACATAGAATGGCATTCTTTACTGTGAGAGCAGTAAGACTATGGAGCTCTTTGCCAGAGGAGCTTGTGATGGTGGACTCAATGAGTCCAAGAGGGACCTGGATGTCTGAAGAAGGGTTTTTGATTCAGGCAGATTTGGTGTCGTTAAATAATTTTCCCCCTACAATGAAGAAATTGGTTTCTCACTTATTGAGGTTTTTTGCTTTGCTCTGGACCAATGGTGCATGATAATCGGTTGAACTGGATGGATGCAAGTCTATATTTTAATGTTATTATGTCTTAATATTTTATCTCTTAGATTCAATCAACTGTTTTCCATGTGCTGCTGAGATGTGGCCCAATGCTAACAGCACCATGTGCCTTCCTAAAGATGTGGAGTTTCTGTCATACTTGGAACCACTTGGAGTCGCTTTATCATCCATTGTTATCTTCTGCTTCTTCACCACCCTTTCTGTCTTGTGTATGTTCGTCAAATACAAAGACACTGCCATTGTCAAAGCCAATAACAGTGATCTCACCTACTGCCTCCTTGTCTCATTGTCCTTAAGTTTCCTCTGCTCTTTACTATTTATTGGAGAACCTAAAAGATTAACATGTCTCTTGCGTCAAACAGCTTTTGGAGTAATCTTTGTGATTTGTGTTTCATGCATATTTGCTAAGACCCTGATGGTTATTATAGCTTTCCGGGCAACTAAACCTGGAAGCAATATGAGAAAGTGGCTAGGACCAAAAATCCCTGCTGTAGTCATTGTAATCTGTACCTGCATGCAGATTTTTATTTGTATGTTCTGGATTGTGCGTTGCCCTCCATTTCCAGAGAAGAACCTTAAGATAAAGGCTGGAGTCATCATCTTTCAATGCAACGAATGTTTAGATGTTTTATTGTGGGCCATGCTTGGTTACATGGGACTTCTTGCTTGTATCAGTTTCATAGTTGCATTTCTGGCCAGGAACTTACCAGATAGTTTCAACGAGGCCAAGTGGATTACTTTTTCCATGTTGATCTTCTTGAGTGTCTGGATCTCTTTTGTCCCAGCCTATCTCAGCACTCAGGGAAAGTTCATGGTGGCTGTTGAACTGTTTGGAATAATTTCCTCCAGTGCTGGCATCTTAAGTTGCTTTTTTGTTCCCAAGTGTTATATTATATTATTTCGACCTGATCTCAATACCCGTCAGAGCCTCCTGGGTAAAAGCACCACTCAGAAGACTAAGACCTAGATCTCATAGAAGGTGTAAAAGCAAACATAAAGTAGAATGGTGTTTTCGTGTATAGGCCATTGAAGCCCAGACTTTTATGATTCAGAATACATTTCCTTTATTACCTCACTCTCTGCTGTAATTTTTTTTTTAAGTCCAGTACTTAAATGGAGCCTGTCACCTCCAGGATTAGTATTAAAGTAAGCATACCACCATGTAAGGTAGGTGCCCAAAAACATGACCAAACTTTTGTTGTGAAAATATGGTATTCTAATGCTGAGTGGTTCTTTTTTATTTTTATTCAAATAAGGTTCTGGTTTACTGTGGGCCTGGTTTTTGGTGCACCTAGCTTCCCCTGTATCATCTTTACCAGCTCTGAAATTTCAGGAACTTTTATCAAACAAGTGGAGGCCTGGATGGAAATAAGGATGGAGGGATTTTCCCCTGATAAAGTGGCCCTTTTCACAGTGCACAGAAACCCTATTACATAAAAATAAAATTTTCACAAGAAAAGTATGGTTAGGCTTTGGTGAGTCTAGCCACATGGTGGCATGCTTACCTTGATTGAAACAGTTTTTTGTTTTTTTTCCTGAGACTTAAACATAAATGGTCTACATATGGTACATTGGAGTTTAGTGCACTGAAGGGATCCTGGTTCTCCAGTGAGTCTGATGCCCATTTCTTGTTTACATAGCACTGTACATAGAAGGGTGACTATGGCTATCAAGACCTATCTCAGACCTTTTCATTTGAATAGGACAGTTATACAGAAGTAAGTACAGCTGCCCATACAGACCAGCAGATGTACGCGTGTCTACAATTTATATATCACTTTGCTTATGAGCTGGGGTCCAAAGAAAAAAGGGGGCCTGAGTTGGACATCAGTTACACTTCATTAGAAGGACATTTACAATATATTAGACATTATCCAGTGAGAATAGACATTTCTAATCAGATGTTATAAACATTTGAACATGGAGAGTGCATGATGAAAATCTGGCTACCTCCAGTCACCACTAGAGGGAGCTTACAAGCTTAATTCATAATGTTTATAAAAAATAAAAATAAACAATTACCCAGTATGAAGTAAGCTCCTAAGCTAAAAAAGAGATAGGACGGAATTTATCATTCTGATAATTTTTTAAGTCAGTTTTGCTTGAGTCTGTGTTGGCATACATAATTTGCACCAAATTTATCAAATCTTGCACACTGTTTGATAAACATACTGTATCTTTAAACCTAACACTTTTTTCTTAAAATGCTACTCCAGTTTTTCAATTCCACCGTCTTACTGGAGTGAGTTTGCAACTTTTTTTTCTCTTTTTAATCTCAATGATAAATCTGTAGTGAAACTCATTGACATAGCAAACCATTCCCCCTTCACAAGCTACTTCAGTAAGTGGTGTAAAAAATGCAAAAAGTCACAACATTTTTTTAGCAAGTGACAGCAAAAAGTCTCAAAAGCCCTATTTTTCAACTTTTTGAAACAAGAATTCAGAATTTATAAATCTGGTGTAATTTCTATAGTAACTTTTTCAGGCCAATAACGGTTACACACTTTCCACTAAGCTACGCCTACTTCTTTGAAGCATTGCAAGAACAGTGGAAAATGACAAAGCACCCGAAAAATGAAAACTGGCTCAAGCTGATTAATAAATCCCCACATTGTCTGGAGATTCAATTTAGGGTTGGGGCTACATGACAATGACATATATATCACACAGTCAAATATCGCACTGTATGTAACTCTGTTACCTTGCAACTAGTGAAAGTGACCAGTCCTGTACGTTGTTGCAACTGTGATCAAAACCATGTGAGATGCGTCATGACCACAGACACCTTGTAGCCCCGGCCTTGGTCTTAGGAAAGTCCATGATCCAGATATCTACAAATTGTGCTAAGTTGTTGCCTGGATTATCTCATCCCACTGGCAGGGCTTCACCAGTAGCAACTGTATAGGAGAGTTCGAAAAGTTACTGTTAAGAATATGATATCCTCACTAAAATCCTTCCCAAAAAGTATGGAGTGAAGTTATACTTGATTGATGAAACTGAAAAAAAAAAACATGTCTGGTGTAAAAAAATATTAATTAAGCAGGTCAATAAATATATGAATCCAAATGTTGGGTGTTGGACTGATCTTTTGTGTTCTGTTTCCATCCATACATCTAATACAACCCTATAAAACAGTGAAGCTTCACCAAAAGACCCCCTTTTTGAGAAGACCATCCCATTATGCAAGACAAGGTTCCTGTGACATTTTCAAATTTTAACATATGCCAATTACAGTGATCATCTTCTTTAAGAGAACCATCCCTCTAGAAGGTCCTGTGGGGTATCCTCTAATTGGTTACAGTTTAGCAAGACCTATACTACATCCCTATACTAATACTGGTAGCTGCACGGCAACATGGGGTTCAACATATTGGTTTACATCCTGGGGTGGATTTGGCATTTCTAGGATGCCAAATAAAGTTGTATCTGGGGGTTCCTCTCATAGGTCTATCTTATCATGCTACTAAGATCTACCCAGTTGTCAGTGGCGTACATATAAAAGTAAGGGCCCCATAGCAAGCATCAAACCAGGCCCCCCACACAGGACAGAAGGGTTTCCGCCTAAACCCCTTTCAATGACCCTTGGGCCATTTTTTCTACTGCTTCATTTGCTAAAAGTTGTTTCTTTAGATATTAGAGTCCTGACCAAGTTTTTACTCCCAGTAGAAGAGGGGATGATCCCAACTGGGCCCACTCTTGCCCCTGGCCCCATAGCAGTCGCATGGTCTGCCACTATGGTAGTTACGCCCCTGCCAGTTGCTTCACTAAGCTCCACTCCATTCACTGCAAAGCTTCACTCCCATCAGTCCACTATGCGTCATCCCTGTTTGTCTGCTAAGCCCCACTCTCAGGCTTGCAGTGTTGCCTGGGCACATCTGCTACTGCTCTACAGCTTGGAAGCAACTCCTTCTCCTTCTGAACTGGCTGCACAGGTGGTATTTCTGCTATTTCAGACATTTGGGGTTGAGGGTTTCACTGTGCTGTATCACTCACTCTTTCTGTCTTCTGGGCAGAATCATTATATGGGGCTCTTAGGTATACACAATTCGGTTGGGTCTCTGTGAGTAGAAATCTACAATAGCATCAGACTTTGTGGGAGTGGGGAAAATTGGTGGTAGGGGTTCTATGAGAGGTCATCTAACAAAGAAGGGACCACCACTTCTGTTTGGAGGGGGAAGGCAGAAGCAGGAGGCAGGGGACCTCAGAGGCTGGATGTCAAAAAGTAACAGGGACTCTATGTTTTTGTGTGTATGTGCATGTGTTTGTGTGTGGAGATGCGGTGTAGGAACATGAAAAAAAACATGTGGAAGAGACTCTATTACTGGTATGGAAATAGAAGTGGGTACCAGAGGATCTGGGAGGAATGGTATTACCATTGAAGACAACAAGTGGAAGGGGATACAGAAGGTGGAAAGGGTACTGTAGGAGCAAAGAAAAAAGCTGGCAGGAGCTGTTGGAGAAGGTGGACAGAAGGTGACAGAAGCTCTGTTAGGAGAGTGGGGCAGAAGAGGAGATGGTGCAGGAGGATAACACCTTGAGAACAGTGGGCTGTTGTGTGAGTGACACACTAAATAGTTTAGATTCACTGTGATGCCAATAACCTGCACTGTGTGTGAGCCATGCTTATAGTTCTAGGTGTTAAAATCAGTGGCCATGTCCCTGCTGTTTCATCTTCTATTAGTTTATTTGGGGCAGCTGCTACCCAACAGTATCGCACCTAATCCATAAGTGTCCGTTAAATAGATCCACAGGGTGTTCTGGCAGAGAACAGCCTGCAGGAGTTCACCAAATGCAGCATAATGCTGGAACTGGCCAATCCCCATGTGATCTGGTGGTGATCTGGTTTCTCTCAGGCAAAAATGCTGGGTTTTATATCAGGAACAGGCCACCGGAACAGGCTGCTGGATCTCTGATCTCTCTGCTGTACCTTTGGATGGTTTAGAGGAGTTCCTGATTAGCTACCCTTTGCTTTAAATGTGTCCTGGCTTCTGCAGATGGTTGCTGGTTATAGTGTAAGCTATGTGTATTTGAATCCAGTGATCTTTCTATTTTCCATTTTCAATCTGGTTTATTGCCTAGTTTGCTTTTTGTCAAGCATATTAATATTATTGTGGTTGATCTAGTCCAGGCCTTGCTCCTAAAACTTGTATTTTTTTCCTTTCTTTTTGGATCTGTCTTGCCTTGCTTCTACTTCAGCTCTGCCTCAGGATGCCCACTCTCTGACAAAACATTTTTGTGACCCTAACCTCCCCAGCGGTCTAGAACAGTGATCCCCATCTCCAGTTCTCAGGGTTCACCTGCCAGTCATGATTTGATACCTGTGGTAATTCATGATGCAATGACACTAATTATATCACTTGCTCAGTACTAAGGAAATCCTGAAAACATGACCGGCAGGTGGGCCCTGAGGACTGAAGTTCAGGACCACTGGTCTAGAAAATATGATCCATCACAGACAAACTCATCATACTTAATATTTGTAGTGACCCACATAAGTAGTTATGATCAGGAAGAATAGCCTATATATATATAGCCACACAGTCAGGAGAACTACTTGGCATTGGCTACTGATTAAAATCATGGGTCGATTAGCATTGTGTTTGGTATGCCCTGGTTGTCAAATGTATGCCCAGGTGATTGCAGATAGAGATGGCCTTGCGGTTTGCCCGACGGTCGTTTCGCGGCGAACTTTACTCGTTCGCTGTTCGCCAAACATATGGCGATATTCGCTCCAGCCATATTCATTTACATCGTGAAGAACTTTGACCCATGACACATCCATCAGGTGGTACAGGTCAGCCAATTGAGACATTCAAGCACACGGACACACCCCCTACCTTATAAATAAACCTGATCTGGCCGCCATTTTACATTCAGTGTTTTGCCAGTGTAGGGAGAGGTTTCTGTGTGGAGCAGGGACAGGCTGTTAGGGACACCAAACGCTAGCTAATAGGGCCACAAAAGTCCTTTTAAGGACTGGTATAGGTGTGCTATCGATAGGTGTGACTTACTGAGGGGTGTGATATACTTATTGTGACGGTCACGTACACTACAAACAGGGGGGAGGATAGTGACCACTGCGCTCCACCCTCACCCCTGGTCCTACCTACTTGCCTTGCAAGTCCTAATGACAGGGGACAACTAGACGGCAGTCCCTAACTTAGGATACGTGCTGGGAAGACAGACAAGACAAATGAAATTTTCGGACAAGTCTAGGAGCATGAACCTCCCTGGCAGGTACCCAAGATCTCTCTTCAGGTCCATACCCCTTCCAGTGAATGAGGTACTGTAAGGAATTACGCACTCTCCTGACATCCACTATCTTAGACACCACATACTCGACAGCATCACTAACAAGAACCGGCGGAGGCGAGGCTTTCAATGGTACACCAGGTTCAAAATACTTTTTAAGTAGAGATTTATGAAATACATTATGAATGTGGAACGACTCGGGCTGCTCCAACTTAAACGATACCGGATTAATAACCTCCGTGATCTTATACGGTCCAATAAAACGAGGAGCACATTTTCTAGAAGCTACCTTGAGAGATAGATTCTTGGAGGACAACCATACTTTATCCCCAACCTGAAAGTTCACCCCCTTGAAACGTCTCCTATCGGCCTTGAGTTTTTGAGAACTTTGAGCCTTTTCTAGGTTCGATTGAACCCGGGCCCAAACTGAGCACAGTTCGGAGGAGATTTTATCCGCTTCAGGGATAGATGAGAAGACGGACGACCCAGAATGAAAACGGGGATGAAAACCATGGTTACAAAAGAAAGGGGAGACCCCAGCAGAAGAATTAACACGGTTATTCAAAGCAAATTCAGCCAACGGAAGGTATTTAACCCATAATTGCTGGTCATCGACAACATACGACCTCAGGAATTGTTCCAGAGACTGATTAAGGCGTTCAGTCTGCCCATTACTCTCAGGGTGGTAGGCGAAGGAAAAAGACAACGAAATCTGACATCTTTGACAGAAAGCCCTCCAAAATTTGGACACAAACTGCACACCCCTGTCAGATACAATATTTTCCGGGATACCATGTAACCGTACAATTTCTTTCACAAAAATAGACGCCAGGGTCTTGGCATTCGGGAGTTTAGACAGAGGAATGAAGTGAACCATCTTGCTAAACCTATCGACCACTACCCACTAACAACAGTCTTACCCTCTGCCGGCGGCAGGTCAGTAATAAAGTCCATTGAGATATGGGACCAGGGTCTACTGGGAATGGGTAGTGTCACGGTGGTGAGTGGGGAAAACCCCCCACCGTGCAATAGCTGCTGTTGCAACGCCAGATAGCAGGGAACAGGGAGCTGGTCACCTCCTCACGCAACCCTAAGCGCTCTCCCTGGACTCCTAGCGTATGAGCCGCCTCATAAGGTAAGGGGGCTCATACTCTCCAACCTAGGACCCTGCTATCCCTGCTACACCCTAGGCCTGATGACAGGGCAGAGAATGCCTGTGCATCCTCGACACGGATGACTGGCGTCTCCAGAGGCCCAGTAGCTGACAGGGTGCAAGGCAATGGGGGAAGCCGTACGGCAGGTAAGACACAAAGCACAATAACAATGTTATCTACTCTTACCTGCCGCAGCCAAGATGGAAAGAGGCTCCGGGCTTGGAAACCCACGGTCTTGCCTTCGCTTAACCCCTCCGGGTAAGCACGCCCTTTTCAGAGCCATCACACACCATAATCAAACCTCTCAGACAAAACCCACACCACAACTACATACACCAGGTGGGGAGAGGAATGACAAACACACCGGAGGGGACAACAGACACAGCAAGGGAAACAGAATAATAAATAAGGGTGGCTCACACAGACAGGATAACAAACAGCCCAGGAGCAGAGCTCCACACCAAGCTGAGCCAAATCCCAACTGAACCTTCAGACTCCAACACACCAACCTTATAAGGAGGCCTGAGGTCACACCCACACAGAGACACACCCAATGTTCACAACACACAGAAGGGGATTAACCCTTCCAACACCAGTGGAAGGGAAGACAGCAACTAAAAGGGGAAGTGCATACAACTCAAACCCTGTGGACACCAAACAGGGAATGTGCACACATATAAAACACGTTGCCAAGGGCAACCGCACGCATGACTGTTGTCCGCGACAACCGCACCTGAGGCAACCACTAAGTGCCCCCAGCTGCGGTTGACGAACTCCAAAACGCGGTCAACCGCATGCGGCTCCCAAGGAGTCACGACCAAGACCGAGGGTCGTGACAGGTAGGGGTCGTAGGTTACCAGCAAGGCGAGTCCTAGGTGTCTTAGACCTAGCACAAACCTCACAGGACTTGACATCCCTAAATAGAGTGGGCCACCAATAAGATCTAGAAACCAGCTCTCTAGTGCCCTCAAAACCAGGATGTCCACAAAAAGCAGAATCATGACACTCACCCAACAGCTGGAGACAAAATTGTATGGGGACAAACAACTTATCTGTTGGGGTGGTTGCCGGTGCCAGATGTTGTTCAGCCTTAATGAGAGCCGAGATATTTTGGGTTAAGGCCGCTACGAAGATATTTGCTGGTAGGATGGATTCAGGCGGTGCCTCTGTAGGCTGAAAAGCATGGAAGCTCCGAGATAATGCATCAGCCTTCACATTTTTACTTCCAGGCCTGAAAGTAATGGAGAATTCAAAACTAGTAGAAAACAGTGCCCATCTAGCCTGACGAGGATTCAACCTCTTAGCAGATTCGAGAAACAGTGACAACAGTTACACAATGCCTTGCCCCCTCCAGAAAATGCCTCCACTCCTCAAATGCCCACTTAATGGCCAGCAACTCCCGATTCCCTATGTCGTAGTTTCTCTCGGTGGAAGAAAATTTTCTAGAAAAGAAAGCACACGGTCTCAGGTTAGTTAGACTAGCAGGACCTTGTGAAAGGACTGCTCCTGCGCCGTCCTCAGACGCATCCACCTCCACAATAAAAGGTCTCTCCTGATCTGGCTGGATCAGAATGGGAGCGTTACTGAATGCCTTTTTTAGTGTTTTAAATGAAGTAATGGCATCAGTAGACCAGTTCTCCAAATCCGCCCCTTTCTTAGTAAGGTCGGTCAACGGTTTAGCAATTACTGAAAAATTCTTAATAAATTTACGGTAGTAATTGGCAAAACCTAAGATCCGTTGTAAGGCCTTTAAGGATGAAGGCCTTACCCATTCCTTAATAGCTAGTACCTTACTAGGATCCATCTTGAAGACGTGAGGGATCAGGACATGCCCTAGAAACAGTATCTCCTGTACACCAAAGAAACATTTCTCTTTTTTAGCGGACAACTGATTCTCCCTCAACACCTCTAATACTTGTCTAACATGAGACACATGAGATTTGAAATCAGGAGAAAATATCAAAATGTCGTCAAGATAGACAATGACAAATTTACCTAAAAACTCTCTAAGAATATCATTCATAAAGTTTTGGAACACAGCGGGGGCATTGCTGGTTCCAAAAGGCATAACCTGATATTCAAAGTGTCCTGCCGGAGTATTGAACGCCGTCTTCCATTCGTCTCCTTCCTTGATTCGGATTAGATTATTTGCCCCTTTCAGGTCAATCTTAGAAAACCAGATTGCCCCCAGAACCTGGTTAAATAAATCCGGAATCAATGGGAGAGAGTATCTATTCTGGATAGTGATCTTATTCAATTTCTGGTAATCGATACAAGGCCTAAGACCACCATCCTTCTTAACGAAGAAAAACCCTGCTACCATAGGAGAGACAGAAGGTCTAATGTGCCCCTTACCGAGGCTTTCCTTAATATAATCCTCCATGGCCTTGCGTTCAGGCTTAGAGAGATTATAAATACGCCCCTTAGGAAACCTGGCACCTTCTACTAACTCTATGGCGCAATCATAAGGTCTATGGGGTGGTAGAACCTCTGGGGTAGGTGATGAGAACAAATCAGAATATTCCCTAATGACCGTGGGTAATATATCAGATTCTACTGAGACCCCAGCTTGTACCACAGACAAGCACGAGTCACACTTAGGTCCCCATTTCACCAACTCCCCCCTGGACCAATCAATAGTGGGGTTGTGTAATCGGAGCCAAGGCAACCCTAGTACCACCTCAACCAGTAAGTTCTCCAGGACTAAGAGGGAACATTTCTCAGAGTGGCACACCCCCACGGTTAAATAAATCTCTGAGGTACATGAACTCACCATACCACCTACCAGGGGAGTGGCGTCAATAGCCATGACATGGATAGGAGTAGGAAGAGAAAAGTTTAATGGCGTACTCAGAGTCAATAAAGCTGGCCGCTGAACCAGAGTCAATAAAGGCCTTACCCGGCCATTTATTTACCCCCAGAGATATTGTTATAGGTACCAAAAGTTTACATTTCGTAATATCAGAGTGTACCTGGTCTTTAGGTTGCCTTGCCTTGGGAGACTTAACGGAGAGGGCCTTCTTAGGACACTGGTTGATCCAATGAGCAGAGAATAGTCAGGAAAAGCCGAGGTCAAATACCAGAATAGAAACGAAGTACAACAGTAGTCCGCAAAGAATCGTCAGGTGGAAGTCGGGGTCAGGATACCAGGAGCAAGCAAAGGATCGTCAGGGAACAGGGTCAGGTAGTATTCAGTAGTCCAACAAAATGCCAGGAACCTAGAATTAACAGGCAACCTGTGGCCAGCAGGCTGCCTGTATTTATAGTGGCATGACCGACAGACCGACCAGTCGAGCACCGAGTGATCAGCTCAGCGCTTAAGGCAGACCTAGGAGCAGGGAGCCTCCCAGCTAGCAAAGCTGCCCTGAGAACGAGGTCAAGCACAGATCCTTGCTCCCAAAGCTAAGCAGCAGGTCTGCGGCTGATGGGAGACCAAGTGTGCCTTCGGCACCCTGTTACACTTCTAATATACTTTCTAACATAGAAAGTATATTATAGTGCAATTGTATTGCGCAGCAGTTGTTTGCGGTT
This sequence comes from Bufo gargarizans, assembly GCF_014858855.1. Lineage (NCBI taxonomy): Eukaryota > Metazoa > Chordata > Amphibia > Anura > Bufonidae > Bufo > Bufo gargarizans. The sequence goes on from NC_058081.1 coordinate 18,397,432, forward strand.
CTGCTGCGATACCGCAGCTACACAGAGTAACAAATACCAGTTGCCCCCAAAAAACTGATTGAAGCAGGGTGTTATATACCAATAATATACTTTTTATGTAGTGCATTTGGGTAGTGCAGCATTTGTTTGCGGTTTTGCTGCGTTACCTCAGCTACAGTACACAGAGTGACAAACGCCATTGGAACAAATAATTTCTACTAGTGTGATTTACCAGTTGCCCCTCAAATTTTTTTATTGAAGCAGGGGTGTTATTAACACTAAAATTATTTGCAGTCATTTCTTGTGTAAGAACATAGGGCGTTATTCCAGTAATACACAAAACATTTAAACACACTGCACGGTTGCATTTATTTCTGGTGAAAGATTATAGGGGCTTATTTCATTAAAAAAATAAAAATACATATGCACTGCTGGTGAAAGCGTATAGTGGCCTATTTGAGTCCAACAGGAAATATTTATTCTCAGGTCACTTCTGCAGTTATTTCTGGTGAAAGAGTATAGGGGCGTATTTCAGTACTGCAACAAAAATATATTCTCAGTTCACTGTTGCAGTTATATCTGGTAAAGTCTTTAATGGCATATTGCAGTATAAAAAGAAATATACATTCGCCATTTGCTGCTGCACTTATATCTTGAAAAACATTTATTGATGTATATCAGTAGAAAAAAATATATATATTCAGCTTTCACTGTTGCAGTTATATGAGGTAAAGCCTTTAGTGGCGTATTTCTGTACAAAAATCAAGATATATACAGTTATATGTGGGAAAGTCCTTTTTGCGGAATGGACTGAATTACGTTGTGTTCAAATTTTGTATTTACGTTTCACACACTGCGCACTTATGTTACGACGTCTATAAGAGCTGCGCATCAATACAGGTGAATACACCATCCCGCATCTATCTACGGTATTGCTTACTGGACACTACAGGGACTTTTCTGCAGCACAGAAACCGTATGTCCGCCTCTCGCTCTCCCAGCGCAGACCTACTTACTCCGCTATGTCCCGTTCACTTCAGAAAAAATCTTGCATTCTGCGTTAAGCGCTGCACTGATATGCGCTAAAATCTCTTTTGAAATATTTTGGTGGGAAAAAAAAACTTGTATTCGCCGTTAAGCGCTGCACTTATATGCAGTAAAATCTTTTGTGAATTATTTCGGTGGAAATAAACATTTCCACCTCCTCCATTAAGTTCCTCATCTCTTCATTAAAATCGGACACACTAACTTTACACTCCCCCCCCCCCCCCCCAGCTATATCTAGGTGGTTCCTGCACCTACTAGGAGCGAATAAAGGTAAATGATACTGCCAGTCTGTTAAAGGGAACTAAAGCATGATACCAAAATACATTTGTACATTTGATATGACATTTAGCAAGAGTTTAAAGTGCCCACATATAGCACATAGTGGGACACTGCATCAAGTTGAATCAGGCGTGGATAAGCCAGGATTTCAACACACCAATGCCTGATGCATCACACTAGAACAGGGATGGGCAAACTGCGGCTCTCCAGCTGTTGTAAAACTACAACTCCCAGTATGCCCAGTCTACCTACAGCTATCAGCCTACAGCAGGGCATGATGGGATTTGTAGTTTTACAACATCTGGAGAGCCACAGTTTGCCCATCACTGGACTAGAACATCCATGGTGCCACAACAACATTTTGACAAAAGAGACCATTTTCCTCTGGCTACCTGCCTCAGCTACTATTCTGATGCTGTTACCGGCCTGATGCCAAACATCTGATACCAACCACTGTCACCTTGCCACTCTGTGGCCTACTGATGCTGCCATGTCCACACTATGTCCCCTTGCCAGTCTGTGGCCTCCTGGTGCTGCCATGTCTACACTATGTCACCATGCCACTCTGTTGTATCATGCTGCTGCTGCTGGCATCTCTACACTATGTAACCTGGCCACTCGCTGGCCTCCACATACTTCTGCCAACTACATATACTGTGATTGTGCCACTCGGTGGCTTCCTCATACTGCTGCCACCTCCACACTGTCATTGTGCCACTCTGTGGCCTTCTGATGCTGCGGCCACCTCCACACTGTCATTGTTCCACTCTGTGGCCTCCTCATGCTGCTTCCACCTCACCTCTCTGTCATAGGGACACTCTGTGGACTTCACATGCTGTTCCCACCCACTTCATGACTGGGCCACTATTTTGGCTTTCGGCCTGGCTGACATAATGATTTATTTGACCTTTCTTCTGATCTGTCAGAAGGAAGGAAAAATGAGACGCACAACGGATCCTGTTTGTGTAGCAGCTGTAAGGCCTGTGTAGTCCCATCAGAACTGGCTTATGATTTGGTAGCCAAAAGCAGGAGTGGGCACAAAACACAGAAGACATGCAAATATTCTATTCACGTGTCTTCTCTGTTTTAGATCCACTCCTGTTTTTATTGGCATTAGTAATACTGATGGATTACTGACCAAATACTGACTGGCGGATGTTCAACGGACAGGATCTGTTTTTTGTGGGTTATTGTTCTGACGGATCAGCGCAAGGGCAAATTAATCAGTGACGTCAACACAAACTTACTGCTGACACCCTCTCCACTCTGTCGGGGGGCTCTACTTGTATATGCATTTAATATAGCAGGCTCTGTAGACATCTATGTGGAATCAGCTGACGAGGGTTTAAAAGGAGTGCGCTTCTTCTTGACACTAACATCGACCTGTAAGGCTGAGTTCATACTTGAGTTATTAGGCCAGGTTTGGCGAATTTAAGTATACTTTCTTATAATTTTAATCAAGTTTTGGTTTAATAAAATTTATGTTAAAATATTTAATAATTTTAATTAAAAAAAATTAAATGTTGTGTAAGACAGGAGAGAATCGGCTTAAAATAAAACATTTCTAGGCTCCAGCATGGCACATTTCTGAGAGTTTAAAAGTAAGACTAAAATACATATTTTTTTGTGGGAATTTTTGCCATTGATCCCCCTCTAGTGTGTCACTGTCCATGTTGTGGGACTATTTGTGCACTTCTTGTAATTATTTGGTGGCTGCAAATATGAGCTGCAGGTTTTTCAGGTTCGCCTGCCATTAAAAGTGAATGGGGCCCGCCGCGAGCTTGCAGATACTATTAGATTTCTAGGTCTTATGACCTTTGCCAGGACTTATGACCTTTAATGGATTTCTCGATAGAAATATAACTGGGTCAGGGGAGGTGCATGCTTCAGTATGGTAAAGATAGCCTCCTCTCAGTGACATCACCAGACAGTGGATAGAAACATAGAAACATAGAATGTGTCGGCAGATAAGAACCATTTGGCCCATCTAGTCTGCCCAATATACTAAGTACTATGGATAGCCCCTGGCCCTATCTTATATGAAGGATGGCCTTATGCCTATCCCATGCATGCTTAAACTCCTCCACTGTATTTGCAGCTACCACTTCTGCAGGAAGGCTATTCCATGCATCCACTACTCTCTCAGTAAAGTAATACTTCCTGATATTACTTTTAAACCTTTGCCCCTCTAATTTAAAACTATGTCCTCTTGTAGCAGTTTTTCTTCTTTTAAATATTCTTTCCTCTTTTACCTTGTTGATTCCCTTTATGTATTTAGCAGTTTCTATCATATCCCCTCTGTCTCGTCTTTCTTCCAAGCTATACATGTTATGGTCCTTTAATCTTTCCTGGTAAGTTTTATCCTGCAATCCATGTACTAGTTTAGTAGCTCTTCTCTGAACTCTCTCCAAAGTATCAATATCCTTCTGGAGATATGGTCTCCAGTACTGCGCACAATACTCCAAATTAGGTCTCACTAGTGCTCTGTAGAGCGGCATGAGCACCTCCCTCTTTCTACTGGTAATGCCTCTCCCTATACACCCAAGCATTCTGCTAGCATTTCCTGCTGCACTATGACATGGTCTGCCTACCTTTAAGTCTTCTGAAATAATGACCCCTAAATCCCTTTCCTCAGATACTGAGGTTAGGACTGTATCACTGATTGTATATTCTGCTCTTGGGTTTTTACGCCCCAGGTGCATTATCTTGCACTTATCAACATTACATTTTAGTTGCCAGATTTTTGACCATTCCTCTAGTTTTCCTAAATCCTTTTCCATTTGGTGTATCCCTCCAGAAACATCAACCCTGTTACAAATCTTTGTGTCATCAGCAAAAAGACACACCTTACCATCGAGGCCTTCTGCAATTTCGCTGATAAAGATATTAAACAATATGGGTCCCAGAACAGATCCCTGAGGTACCCCACTGGTAACAAGACCTTGGTCTGAATATACTCCATTGACTACAACCCTCTGTTGTCTGTCCCTCAGCCACTGCCTAATCCATTCAACAATATGGGAGTCCAAGCCCAAAGACTGCAATTTATTGATAAGCCTTCTATGTGGGACAGCATCAAAAGCCTTACTAAAGTCCAGATAAGCTATGTCTACTGCACCTCCTCCATCTATTATTTTAGTCACGCAATCAAAAAAATCAATAAGATTAGTTTGACGTGATCTCCCTGAAGTAAACCCATGCTGTTTTTCATCTTTCAATCCATGGGATTTTAGATGTTCCACAATCCTCTCCTTATGTATGGTTTCCATTAATTTCCCCATTATTGATATCAGGCTTACTGGCCTATAGTTGCCCGATTCCTCCCTACTACCTTTCTTGTGAATGGGCACAACATTTGCTAGGAGTGTGCTTCATTATCATAAGGACAGCCTCCTCTCAGTGACATCACTAGCTAGTAGAGGGGAGGAGTATGCTTCATTATCATAAAGACAGCCTCCTCTCAGTGATATCACCAGCAAGTGGATAGGAAGCGTGTGTTTCATTATCATAAGGACAGCCTCCTCTCAGTGACATCACCAGCTAGTAGAGGGGAGGAGTATGCTTCATTGTTATAAAGACAGCCTCCTCTCAGTGACATCACCAGTCAGTGGAGGGGAGGGGTATGCTTAATTATCATAAGGACAGCCTCCTCACAGTGACCTCACCAGCCAGTGGATGGAAGGCGCCTGCTTCATTATGATAAGGACAGCCTCCTCCCAATGACATTACCAACCAGAGAAAGGGAGGGAAAAAAGAATGGGTTTAAATCGCCAGGGAAAGAGGGGCTCAGGGTCAGCCATCTGAGGATCCATATTTTGATTGGAGTGACTGCACATGTTTTCAAGAATAGCGTGGTGTTAAACAGGCAGGAAATGCTCAAACCCATATGCAGTTATGCACATATATACAGGGGAGCAAATCCTGCACTTGTGGCCTGTTGTAATAGCAATTCCCAGCAAAATTGCATACAGTGGAGGATGCCTGCAGCGGACCACAAGTACCACAAGAAACATCCTACACAAGATAGCAATTATGTGGATGTGATAACCAATATAACAATCCAATAACAACAAGGACAGGTGCACTTTGCGGTCTTACTAAGAAAAACTGATGTTAACATTGAGAGATTAGCAAACATGTCCTACCAGGAGGACATGTCTGAGCCCGAGCACCGCGCCAAGGTTTCTCAAGTAGCTCGGGTCCTAACACTCACCTACCTGAGCCGTATGGGCAATACGAGGGGCCAGTGGGAGAAATATAGGAGTGTGAGGACCAACTCACAGTCCACTCACCATTTAACTCTAGCATCTACCATGCTAGCAATGGGAGGAGGGAGGAGTCTGCGAGTCCCACTGAAGACTGGCTGATATGGCCTACGCCTCGCAGGTGCACCTAAATGTAACCTGTAGATGGAAAACAGGCTTATTTAAATTGGAGTTTATACACCTCCATATACAAGCAAACTAACAAGAATAGCATGGTGTTCAACAGGCAGGAAATGCTCAAACCCATATGCAGTTATGCACATACAGTTGCAAGAAAAAGTATGTGAACCCTTTGGAATGATATGGATTTCTGCACAAATTGGTCGTAAAATGTGATCTGATCTTCATCTAAGTCACAACAATAGACAATCACAGTCTGCTTAACCTAATAACACACAAAGAATTAAATGTTACCATGTTTTTATTGAACACACCATGTAAACATTCACAGTGCGGGTTGAAAAAGTATGTGAACCCCTAGACTAATGACATCTCCAAGAGCTAATTGGAGTGAGGTGTCAGCCAACTGGAGTCCAATCAATAAGATGAGATTGGAGGTGTTAGTTACAGCTGCCCTGCCCTATGAAAAACACACACCAGTTCTGGGTTTGCTTTTCACAAGAAGCATTGCCTGATGTGAATGATGCCTTGCACAAAAGAGCTCTCAGAAGACCTACGATTATGAATTGTTGACTTGCATAAAGCTGGAAAGGGTTATAAAAGTATCTCCAAAAGCCTTGCTGTTCATCAGTCCATGGTAAGGCAAATTGTCTATAAATGGAGAAAGTTCAGCACTGCTGCTACTCTCCATAGGAGTGGCCGTCCTGTAAAGATAACTGCAAGAGCACAGCGCAGACTGCTCAATGAGGTGAAGAAGAATCCTAGAGTGCCAGCTAAAGACTTACAAGACTTACAAAAGTCTCTGGCATATGCTAACATCCCTGTTAGCGAATCTACGATACGTAAAACACTAATCAAGAATGGATTTCATGAGAGGATTTCACAGTATACCACGTTTTTAGTTTGCACAAGAGCACCTGGATGTTCCACAGCAGTACTGGCAAAATATTCTGTGAACAGATGAAACTAAAGTTGAGTTGTTTGGAAGAAACACACAACACTATGTGTGGAGAAAAAGAGGCACAGCACACCAACATCAAAACCTCATCCCAACTGTGAAGTATGGTGGTGGGGGCATCATGGTTTGGGGCTGCTTTGCTGCGTCAGGGCCTGGACGGATTGCTATCATCGAAGGAAAAATGAATTCCCAAGTTAATCAAGACATTTTGCAGGAGAACTTAAGGCCATCTGTCCACCAGCTGAAGCTCAACAGAAGATGGGTGTTGCAACAGGACAACGACCCAAAGCATAGAAGTAAATCAACAACAGAATGGCTTAAACAGAAGAAAATACGCCTTCTGGAGTGGCCCAGTCAGAGTCCTGACCTCAACCCGATTGAGATGCTGTGGCATGACCTCAAGAAAGCGATTCACACCAGACATAGCAAGAATATTTCTGAACTGAAACAGTTCTGTAAAGAGGAATGGTCAAGAATTACTCCTGACCGTTGTGCACGTCTGATCTGCAACTACAGGAAACGTTTGGTTGAAGATATTGATGCCAAAGGAGGTTCAACCAGTTATTAAATCCAAGGGTTCACATATTTTTTCCACCTGCACTGTGAATGTTTACATGGTGTGTTCAATATAAACATGGTAACATTTAATTCTTTGTGTGTTATTAGTTTAAGCAGACTGTGATTGTCTATTGTTGTGACTTAGATGAAGATCAGATCACATTTTATGACCAATTTGTGCAGAAATCCATATCATTTCAAAAGGTTCACATACTTTTTCTTGCAACTGTATATACAGGTGAGCAAATCCTGCACTTATGGCCCGTTGCTAATGGCAATACCCAGCAAAAATGCATACAGTGGAGGATGCGCACAGTGGACCACAAGTACCACAAGAAACATCCTACACAAGATAGCAATTTTGTGGATGTGATAACCAATGTAACAATTTAATAACAATTAGGACAGGTGCACTCTGCGATCTCGGGCTCAGACATGTCCTCCTGGTAGGACATGTTTGCTAATTTCTCAATTTTAACATTAGTTTTAGGGCTTAGGAAGATCGCAGTGTGCACCTGTCCTTGTTGTTATTAGATTGTTGCCTGTGTTTTCAGCTGTCCCCACAGCCAGGATTAGAAATGGCCAGTTCGCAGTGTTCGCCAGTGAACACATGTGATCTGCCATCTTAACTGACAAGTCCGGCGAGGCACAGGTAAGTCCTTACCTGTGCGCGAGCCGGTCTGAAATGAAATGCGGTCTCCAGGAGCAAACAGTTCCAAGAACAGCCTCCGGGGGCCTTCATCGGGCTGATCTCGGAACTGCCTGCACCTGGAGACCGCATTTCATTTCAGACCGGCTTGCGCACAGGCACAGGTAAGGACTTACCTGTGCCTCGCTGGACTTGTCAGTTAAGATGGCAGATCGCATGTGTTCGCTGGCCAGGATATCACTGCTGGACATCATGAACCTTTTATTCTGTTCTTTACATTTTATACTGTTGAATGCATTGTAACTGTAGGTATTTTTGTTTTAATCTTTTTATCTGACAATTACTTTTTTGTATTGCACTGCACTATTGTGTATTAAGTCCCTTCCTTGTAGTCTTATAGAATTTGCTCTTTCGAAAGGAAAACATTACCTTGCCTTGATTCTGGAGACTTTGTGTCCCATTGAGATAACCTGTTGTATTGTGATTAGTTGATGCTGAGAAAGTCTGGAAACGTCGTCCCCTATTGCCTAGATAAGTATAGGTGGTGGTAGAAATTTTAGCATGATGTTTTGGGGTGTTAGAAAACTATGAGAGTAATTTAGCATAAGGCCTCATGCACACGACCGTTGTTTCATTCCGTGTCCGTTGTTCCGTTTTTCGTGATTTTCTGCGGACCCATTGACTTTCCATGGGTCCGTTGAAAACTCGGCTAATGCACTGTTTGTCATCCGCGTCCGTGATCTGTGGTTTCAGTCCGTCAAAAAAATATAACCTGTCCTATTTTTTTCACGGAAAACGCTATGCGGACCCATTCAAGTCAATGGGACTGTGAAAAAACGCGGAGGCACACAAAATTGTCATCCACGTCCGTGCGTCCACGTCCGTTTTTTTCCTATCATTTGCATGGCAAACTTGACTTCGATTTTTTTTTACTTTCCTTCATGTCTGGAGATCCTCCAAAAATAAAGGAAGACACACGGAAACAAAAACAGAAACGGATCATGGAACAACGGAACCCCATTTTTTGCTGAACGGAACACAACAATGGTCGTGTGCATGAGGCCTAATTCTGAAATCTAAAATAGGTGGGCCTGAATGTATGTGGTAAATTAACAAGCTCAGTAGTGTAATTCACCCCCATGACGTGACCTGAGAGTAGGGATCTGCACAGTCTCCAAAACATCACTATTGATCATCTGACAGACATGCTCTCACCGTACCCCAAGGACCTGCCTAATTAGATCATGTTTTCAAAAAATCCTTGTGCATCTTAACAACATATTATTCCAACTGCAATAACACAGTTGACCACTAGGTGGCACTTAATACTATATACAGCATGCACATGCACAGTACAGTACATCTATATCAATCAGCTTAGGCCACCAGGATATTGTCATGCATTAAACGAGGCATGGACTCGCGGGGAAGGGATGTAATATTACTACTTTACAAAGCGTTGGTGTGGCCTTTTCTGGAATATGCAGTCCAGTTCTGGGCACCAGTCCATAGAAAGGACGCTCCGCAGCTGGAGAAAGTACAGAGGAGAGCGACTAAACTGATAAGGGGAATGGAGGGTCTTAGTTATGAAGAAAGATTAAAAGAATTGAATTTATTTAGTCTTGAGAAGAGACGTCTAAGCGGGGACATGATTAACCTGTACAAATAAAAAGCAGTGAAAAGCTGTTCCATGTAAAATGCCCTCAAAAGACAAGGGGGCACTGCCTCTGATTGGAGAGGAAAAAGTTCAGTCTCCGGAAGTGTCAAAGCTTCTTTACTGTAAGAACGGTGAAGATGTGGAATAGACTTCCCAAGACGTGGTCACAGCAGTAACAGTGGACAGTTTCAAAAAGGGTTTAGATGAATTCTTAAAAGTAAAAAACATTAATGCTGATGAAAATGTGTAGAAATCTGAGTCTCACGTCCTTCTGGGATTCGCGTCCCCAACTATACCTTGGTTAAACTTGATGCACGTATGTCTTTTTCCCACCGTACTATGTAACTATTTATCATTTGTGGGAGGAGCTAAGCGAGGAACAGAATAGGCATGCCTACGGACTGTCCTAACCCAACTGGCTGGAGTGTGCCCGGCGCCAGTGACGAGGTAAGGCCTGAATAGTGGGCCACCTAGGAGGAGAGTATGAGAAAAGGGGATGGGAGGGAGGGGCAACAACGGGCGCCCTCCTGCTTGTAGGAGGGGGTTTATAAAGGGTGAGCACGCTCCTCCCACAATTACAGGCTGCAAGCAGCCTTCAACATTTGTGGGAGGAGCTAAGCGAGGAACAGAATAGGCATGCCTACGGACTGTCCTAACCCAACTGGCTGGAGTGTGCCCGGCGCCAGTGACGAGGTAAGGCCTGAATAGTGGCCAAAAGAGAACCGGTACGTAGCAGGGAGTGAAGCATTTATGGAATCATAGTGTGACCTGATAATGCCAGGAGATCTCCGCCCGTGGACTCGGAATGTACCTTGTGAAGCAGGACGACCGCCCACGACCCATCTTGCGGATGACATGCGCCGGAACCTGGTGACTTGATGCTGCGGATGCGGCCCCTATGCGGAAGGAGTGCCTGAATCGTGCTAGGGTTGAAACCCAGCCCTGCGGCCAGGGTACGGATGTTGGACATGAACAGGGTTGAAGACAGGGGCCTACCGTTGATCGGGAGCAACGGGTCGTCTAGGTCGGAAGATTGAAGGGAGGCCAGGAGCTCCTTGAGCACCTTGATAGGACATCAGCGGTGGCCGTAGGGAAAATTCCACCTCTGTGGGAGGACCGGTCTGACTGGTCTTGAGGATGGGATGGATAGGATGAAGTGATCAGAGTGCCAGGTGAGATGTCGTCTGAGCAGGGTTTGTGCGGGAGATGGCGCTGCAGGTGAACTCCCCGGGCCTGAGGAACCCATGGAGTAGGGTGCAATGTGTTATTGGAGCATCACGGACCCATGAAGCCCAAAGAACGAAAGGCTCTGACAATCTCAATTCGCGGATTGGGGATGTACCTAGCGTAGCAGGACGACCGCTACTGACCCATTGCGGATGAGGTGGCCGATACCTGATGACTGGATGCTGCGGGAGCGGCCCCTACGTGGGGGGGAGTGCCCGGATGCCGTGATCGGGAGCAACGGGTCGTCTAACGCGGGAGACTGGAGTGAGGCCAGGAGCTCTTGGAGCGCCTTGACGGGACACCAACAGTTGGCCGTAGGGAAGAACTACCTCGGTGGGAGGACCAGCCTGATTGGACTTGGTGGCTGGGATGGACAGCATAAGGTGGACCGAATGCCAGGCGAGATGTCGCCTGAGCAGGGTTGCCCGGTTGACCGTGCCGCACGTGAACTCCCCGGGTCTAAGAATCCATAGGACCCTAGGTACATGGCTGCTTTGGTGATGATGCTTGCTGAGTGCCCAAAAAGGGAGACCGTCTAGGGCTACGGACAATCTGCGGAAGCTCGTCTGACACGGGTTGCCTACGCACCTGGACCGCCGCGCTAACCCTGGGGGTGGCTTTGAGGCCTGATGGCCTCGTCCACCTCCCCCTGAGGATGTTTTTTTTTTTTTTTTTTTTTTTGGGAGACTGAGGAGCCGGGAAGTGACAGACCTGCCCTGGGCATGATCGTAAACGCACAGTAGAGGAACCCTAACAGGGACTGGAGCTCCCACTTGGACAGGACCCTGGAAGAAGTTGCGGAAGAAACGGCGGCCTGGATCTTAGCCAGCTTGGCGGCCGCCACGGGGGCCTCAAGCCTGGCGAAAAGCTGGAGCAACTAGCCCAGATCAAGGGGACGCCCTGAGGTCCCCTGATGATCAGGAATCAGGGTGCAGACTGCCCAGGTGAGACTGAGCAAACCATGACGTAGCAAAGAACAGGAGAATGCCGCTTGAGTGGGAGCAGAGTACAATACCCGATGTAACAACAACTGTCAAGATAATGGGTGACCATGTCCAAACCCCGTGATGCACCCGGATCCCATGCAATCAGGGATTCACACATACGGAACCCGAACCGGGTAAACAGGAACCACTAGATACTGCTGGAAAAACCCCGAGCGTTTCAGGCAAATATAACGGATCCAGAGTGATTCAGGCAAATGTGTACCACCAGTGGGAAAAGACCTGAGCGATTCAGGCAACTGCGAACAACCTGTGGGAAAAAAAAAACCTGAGCGTTTCAGGCAAATATAACGGATCCAGAGTGATTCAGGCAAATGCGAACAACCTGTGGGAAAAAGACCTGAGCGTTTCAGGCAAATATAACGGATCCAGAGTGACTCAGGCAAATGCGAACAACCTGCGGGAAAAGACCTTAGCGATTCAGGCAAATGCAAACAACCTGTGGAAAAGAGCTGAGTGATTCAGGCACATGCGAACAACCTGTGGGAAGAAAGACCTGAGCGATTCAGGGAATACGCAACCTGAGTGAATCAAGGAAATACACACAACCTGGAAATACCGCCAACCTGAAAGAGACAGGAAAAACAAAACCTGAGTGATTCCGGGAAATACGTAACCTGGGTGAATCAGAAAAACATACCACCTGGAAATACCGCCAACCTGAAAGACAGGAAAATACAAAACCTGAGCGATTCAGGGAAATCGTGAACCCTGAGTGATTTGGGCACCTACATGAACCTGAGCGATCCAGAAACATGAACCTGGGCGAATTTGGAAACATAACCCGAGTGATTCAGGTAAATACATGAACCTGAGTGTTTCAGGGAAATGCATGAACCCGAGCGATCCAGGAAACACGTAAACCCGCGCGACTCTGGGGAATTAGACCTGGGTGAATGGGTAAATACGTGAATTTTTTAGCTAACCCGGGAAATACATGAACCTGAGAATCAGAAGGAAACAGGAATGAACATGGTATAGAAAGGATCGCAACCTACCGAATCAACGGACAGCACTGCCGACTCCGGCGATACTGAAGACCTAGGAATGGCGGCTCGTGAAGAATGAAGGAAGGCTCTGAGCTGCGGAGAAGCGTCACGCCGCTACTTGGCTGGAACTTACCTGAAACCCGGCCCCGTGGAGTGACCGGGCATGGAGGAGCCCTGCGACACAATTGATGATGGATCGAAATTCCGGTGGCCTGAGGCCTTGCTTACCCGAAAATAAGCTTGCGCTAGTACGAGACCCGGAGAGAGGTGCGATCTTGGTGGCACTGGAAGAGGCGACGGAGAACCGGGATGCAGCCTGGGCGCCATGGCCAACTGCTGGGTAACCCTGGACAGCCAGAATAAGAGCCCGAAGTCGCGCCGCATGCAACAACCTGCGGAAAACAGAAATCCAGGGAACACACAAGACCCGATCGATCCAGGGAAAATTACCCCTAAGTGAGTAAGGGGAGGCATGACACCAGAGCAATCCAGGGAACCTGGCCCCTGAGTCACCTAGGGAAGACAGGACACATGCAATTTGGGAACATGACACCTGTGACTTGGAGAAAACATAACCCTGAGCGATTCAGGGAAGACATGGCACCTGCGATTCTTGAGTAAATGACACCTGCAATTTGGAGAAAACATAACCCTGAGCGATTCAGGGAAGACATGACACATGCGATTTTTTGGGAACATGACACCTGAGATTTGGAGAAAAACATGATGCCTGAGCGAATCAGGGAAGAGAACCACGCTACTGCCTTCTGCAGTGAGATGAAGACCTATGAACGGGAGCTCGTGAAGACGAATACTTAACGCAGTGACAGGGTGTAACAGCAGCCTCGTGGCTGGATCTTACCTGGACAAGGAGGAAATGTTGGCGCAACGATAGTGGCTTGCTTGCAGCTCTGGTGGCCGAGGCCCTGTTTATGAAGAAATAAGCTGTGTTCGGACCGATACCCGGCGAGGGATGCGAACAGCTAGTCCCTCATGCAGTGAACGGGTGCATACGAACCCATACGAACCTGGACCGGAACCGTGCCCAAGGGACTCAGGGAACACATGACACCCGGGTTTATACTGCACATGAAACCTGACCAACGCAGGGAACACATGCCCCCCGAACGAACAGGGAACACATGACCCCTGAACGCACAGGAGAACACAAGACGCCCGGCCAACCAAGGGGATCCATGACACCCGGGCGAACAGGGAACACATGTCCCCCGAATGAACAAGGGACCCATGACCCCCGAGTGACCCAGTGAACACGCAACACCCACACGAAGCCGGGCAGACACCGCAACTGAATGACTGAGGGAAAACATGATATCTGAGTGATTCAGGGAAGACATTAACGCCAGAGCGAATCAGGGCAGATACCACCTGAGCAAGCCAGAGAAGACATTACACCTGAGCAAGCCAGAGAAGACATTGCACCTGAGCGATTCAGGGAGACATTGCACCTGAGCGATTCAGGGAGACATTGCACCTGAGCGATTCAGGGAGACATTGCACCTGAGCGATTCAGGGAGACATTGCACCTGAGCGATTCAGGGAGACATTGCACCTGAGCGATTTAGGGAGACATTGCACCTGAGCGATTCAGGGAGACATTACACCTGAGCGATTCAGAGAGACATTACATCTGAGCGATTCAGGGAGACCTTACACCAGCGCGATTTGGGGAGACATTACACCTGAGCGATTCAGGGTGACATTACATCTGAGCGATTCAGGGAGACATGACACCTGAGCGATTCAGGGAGACATATACCTGAGTGATTCAGGGAGAAATCACAGTCGAATCAGGGAGGCATATGCCAGAGCGAACAGGGAGACCTGTCCCGGAGTCACCCCCCCCCCCCCGGGTGACCGAAGGGCAGCCGCACCGGTGAGGCCCAGGTACCAGACCCCTGACCCCAGCGAACGACTGCCCCTGAACACCCAAGGGGCGAGACCGGATACTGCACCGGCGTGGCTGAAGGTTGCCCAGCCTGGCATCGCAACCTATTTCCCCCCCCCTCTATAATTTATTTATTAATTTTATTTTATTTTTGCAGGGGTTGACCAGATGGCCAGCTGTCAGGAAGATCATGGAAGTGCTCCATTCTACTTCTTCTTCCCTGCAGGGGTTGACAGGAGCATCCCAAGCCAGGACAAGCATTTTGACCCTTTTTTTTTTTTTTTTTTTCACACACACGGCAGTGCGGGGGTTAATGGCAGCAGGCCGGCACCCGGAAGCCGGCCGCCCCGGACCCCCGCACTGGGAACGTGGCATACTGAGCAATTTTAACCAGTGGCAGGGGGGGCTAGAAGGCACAACCTGAATGCCTCTGCCCCTACTGCCAGGGACACCCCCGCAGGGAGGATCCCGCTCGGAGTAGCTGTGAGCCGTCATCCCGCGAACCCCCCACCCCCCCCCACCCGCGATGCAAGCGCCGGAGGATAAGTAGCGGGGGGGGCAGAGGAACCCGGAGCGGGGGCGGGAGAGGGGAGGCCCCACACTGAACACAGACCGGGGCGCAGCGGCGGCCGGGCAGAGCGGGGGTTCGACGGGCAGCTGCGCTGCTACCCAGAACATACGAGGTGCCGGTGGCGGCGCGTCCGGCCAGCCGCAGAGCGGCAATACTCACGACAGGGAACGCGGCTGGGAGCACGAAGGGGCAGCGTGGAGAACACACCGACGGGAGACGCGACCGGAAGTGACGTCAGGCGCTGGGCTGCTGCTGCTCAATCAATGAAAAGTAAGCAACAACGGGCGCCCTCCTGCTTGTAGAAGGGGGTTTATAAAGGGTGAGCACGCTCCTCCCACAATTACAGGCTGCAAGCAGCCTTCAACATTTATCACTATCTCCAGGGCAGGTCACCTGCAATATCCATAGCATCCCACTCAAGGCAATATGACTAACCTAGAGTGGTGACACGCCATCACATGCTAACTGCAACCCTTCTCTATACACACATAGGGGTTATTTATTAAGACCGGTGATTTATATGCTGGTCTTAATCCCCACGCTCTGGCAGCGGATACGACAAAGTTATGTAGAGTTCCAAGCCTGGCCCTGCGGCATGGTTTAAACTACATCAGCTCCCTTGCCATTTTCCATTCCATAAACTGGAGTAGAAAATGATAAATGAGACCGGCCGGCCCACCCACAACTCAACCCTTTTTTCCACCACCTCAGGTGGAGAGTGGGGAAAAGTAGCTGATTTTGCCGCAAAACCCCTTTGAGATCAAACCTGTGCGTTTAATATGCCCCAAAGTAGTGTATATTTCTAAATTAATGACACCCATAATGTATTTTTTGGCAACAATTAATTTAAAGGGGTTATCAAAGTTTGAACTTTTTATTAACAAGCCCCTTCAGAGTGGCAGACCTACGGTGGCATTTATATCTACCTGGTTTATCTCACTGGGTTCCAGCTTCATCACTCCACAGCCACCTCTACAGGTCCCAGTTCTTTGGGAGTCAACATCCTGTTGACCAGGCCACAAAGGACCACTGCAGCGAATAACTGGCTTCAGCGGTGATGTATAACCCATGTGATACGTCACTTTGTCATGTGCCACATGAGTGACAGGTCACCCTTGGCCAATGATTGGCTGCAGCAGCCACATGCAGCCCGGTAAACAAGATGTTAATTCCTATAGACTGGGGATCTGCTGAGGTGGTGTAACGGTCACGTACACACACACACAGGGGGGAGGATAGTGACCACTGTGCTCCACCCTCACCCCTGGCCCTGCCTACTTGCCTCAAGAGTCCTTATGATAGGGGACAACTGGGCGGCAGTCCCTAACTTAGGATACGTACGGGAAGGACAGACAAGACAAATAACGGATAGTGAACGGATTGGGTCAAAACCAAGAGGACAATGCAGTACAGAGGGATAAGCAAAGAAAGGTCAGGAGAAGCCGGGGTCATAAATACCAGGAGAGTCGAAAAGTACCAAAGGAGTCCGCAAAGAATAGTCAGGTGGAAGCCGAGGTCAATATACCAGGAAGGATGCGCAGTACAGGAGGAGCAGGCAAAGGATCGTAAGGGAATAGGATCAGGTAAGTACACAGGTATCCAAAAACTGCCAGGAACCTATATTAACAGGCAACCTGTGGCCAGCAGGCTGCCTGTATTTATAGTGGGGAGTGAGGGTCATGTGACGTAGCCAGCGTGACATGACCGACAGACCGACCAGTTGAGCACCGAGTAATCAGCTCGGCGCTCAAGGCAGACCTAGGAGCAGGGAGCCTCCCAGCTAGCAAAGCTGCCCTGGGAACGAGGTCAAACACAGATCCTGGCTCCTGAAGCTAAGCAGCAGGTCTGCGGCTGATGGGAGATTGAGTGCGCCTTCGACACCCTGTTTTGGGTGGCCATGGAGTGATGAAGTCAGAACCCAGTGGAGGGGACCAGGTAGATATGAACACTGCTGGGGGTCCACCACTTTGAATGGGGTCTGTTAAAAATTAAATTAAACTTGGATAACCCCTTTAATTTATGGAAGATTGTGTTGTAGCCAATTTGGGAATAAATTACGGGATCTATTACTGGAAGTGGAGAGAGCGATACTTATTTCCATATAATTACCAGCATATTCCTCTGAGTAATATAACAATGACTGAAAAACATAATTGAAAATTGGAGAATGTCCCAGAGGTGTCAGCATCCAATCATCCTTATGGGACAAAAAAATATATATAATAGCATCATGTAAAGAGGCTGATGGGCTGGCAAGTGACAGTCAACCAGGCACATACTGTTACTCCATCTTGATCTCAGCAAGAAAAGGTAAGGAGATCCTGTCTTCATGTCCTCCTGATAACCACTCTTCTACATACACCATCGTCTCCCCATATACATATCTCTTTTCTCCTTGTGTCTACATATAGGATGAACTTCTCAGAATGAATCTCCACATCTTTATAATTACTTCTCAATATACTCTATCTCAATAAGTTTCCAATGACCTTCCACCTACATGTTCCCATATCTTCCTCATTCCTCTTCTCTGTATATGTCTCTATGTCTTTGTGTTTTGTATCTTTGTATCTCTATTCATCCACATATTGTCATGTTCCCATTTTCATATATTAACTTAGTCGACTTTATCTGTAAGAATTCCTGATCTTATGTATCACTGCATGTCCTGTTCTCCACATACTTTCAAGTCCAATAATCTTCCATCTACTTATTTCCATATCTCATCAATTAAATATGTTATCTCCATGGCCTAGGTGCAGCTCAGCCCCATTAAAGTAAATGGGGCTGAGCTTCAATACCAAGCACAAACATTATACAATGTAATGTGTTGTGCTTGGTATGCTGTGAAGAGACCACAGCGCTCACTAGAGACACCTGGGAGTAGGACTCCAGCTGATTTGATTTTGATGACCTATCCTGAGAATAGGTCATCAATATCAAATTCCTGGATAACCCCTTTAATGGCTTCAGGATTTTCTCCCTATATTTCTCCATAGTTTCTTGTGTTCTCTCTGAATATATCCATGTCTTCCTGATCATCTTGTCCTAATGAACTTCAACATCCTCTGCACTTTCTCCTTTCTCCTCAGTACTCTTTTTATTTTATCTTACAGGCTAACTTTTATGATTTCATTTTACTCATTTTGGGCACAAAATCTTTTTGTGCCCAAAATTTTCAGCAGTTTTTGTGATACATGGGGTTAAAAATCAGTCTATTTGCAGACTGTCTCTCCTGAGTTCTGTCAGCTGACTGCTTATGTAAAGCCTTATCTCGGATTGACTGCCCTCTTTAACAATAAGTAATATTCTTATTAGATTGATAAGAGTTTATCTATAATAAAAGTAGATCAGGCGTTCAGAGATTAGGCTGTGCATGAGCAGTCAGCTGATAGAACTCAGCAACAGTCTGCAAATAGACTGATTTTTAAACCCATGTATCACAAAAACTGCCGAAATTTTTTAATAAAGACTAATTGAAAAAAAAAATATAATTTAGAACAAAATAAATAATATGCGATCATAAAAAAGTTTTCTGAGGATGGCCATAGCCTTTAATGTCTTCTAGATTATCTTCTGTCTCAATGTGTATCTCAATATCTTTCCTATATTGTCCTCTATGACTATTTCTGTTTAGTACATACCTCGGTGTCTCCTTTAGTGACCCTTTTGCCCTTTGCATATCTCTAAATTTAATTTCTTTTAATTGTATAGTTTATTTTTGACTTATCATTATATTCTCTGTGTATCTCCACTTTTTATCTGAACCTTCATATTTTACATGTGATGGAATTCATTTTATTCCATTTTGATTTCTTGGTTGTTAATGGTAAATTCTATTGGCATTGAACTTACTAAATGTCTAATTTTACCTCCCCTCAGTCTATAGGAATGTTCTCCTATATTGTGCATCTCTATGTCTCTACAGCTTTAGGGCTCATGCACACAAACGTATTTTCTTTCTGCTTCCGTTCCATTTTTTTTGCGGATCGTATATGGAACCATTTACTTCAATGGGGCTGTAGAAAATGCAGAAGTTACTCCGTGCGCATTCCGTTTCAGTTTGTCCGCATGGCCGTTCCGCAAAAAAGTAGTGCATGTCCTATTATTGTCTGCAAATCACTGTCCGAGGTCCCATTCAAGTCAATGGGTCCACCAAAAAATACGGAACACATCCGTATGTCATCCGTATTTTGCAGATCCATACTGTAGAAATGCTATGCCAGGCATATATTGCTCTTGTTGCTCATGTTTGGTCATTAATAATTTACTGTTCCTGTTTACGATCCGCCAAAACGGATCACATACGAAAACCATATGGATATGTTTTGTGCAATAACGGAATGGAAGAGGGCTTAAATCAGAGAGAAAAAACCTCAGAGACTGAACAACGGATCTGTGAAAAACGGACCACAAAACAACAACGGTCGTGTGCATGAGCCCATTATATACAGGTAGTGATCACAGTGACTGGTGTCAGATCTGAATGCTTTTAATCCTAAATGCACAAAAAGATCAACAAAAAGCATTTCATTTGATGACCACCATTCATGGTTTTGAACCATATGGCTTGGGGCCAAAATCTTGACTTTTATCTACATAATTTTTTATTTTTTTTACTTTCATAGGCAATCTCACTGGCCAGCCTTTTTTCTGTTTCTTCTTCTTCAGCATGGTCCTGGGCATCATCCTCTACATCTGCATAGTGCATGTACAGTTTAGCTTCAGTCACTCCCCAGCTTGTAGTCTTTATAGTCCTCCAGAGAAAGGGTATTTCCACGATGGGGACATTATAATAGGTGGATTTTTCCCTATGCACACTTCATGGAAAGAGCAAAATCATTCCTTCACCGAAGAGGTCCAGCCCCTCAGCTGCAATTCGTGAGTTCCCATCTATGTTGCCATAAAATTCTGTTGTTTTTTTTGTCTCTAATAGGATAAAAACTAAAGATTTCAGTTCACCCGCACAATATAGCAGCTCGGCTGCAATCAATCCCAGGGCTATGCAAGGGAGGGAGGAATTCCACACCTGTGAGTGGTAACTTGAATCCAGACAAAGAAACATGAGCTCTCTAGCACCAAAGCCGTCGATATTCCAAACAGTCCTTTATTTCATAAATTTAAAAGTACAAGACATCCTGGGGCATTGACGCTTTTGGAGCCTCAACAAAGGGTTCTTAATCATAACATGACCTGTTCAATACTGGAAACTCTATTATAAGGAACATGTATAAATGCAAACTGGTGTCTGAGACTGGACATTATTAACACATTCATTAACTGGATACCAGACACCCTAAAGGATTGAATTTGATACTGTTGGATCCAGGTAATGAATGCATTAGTATTAGTGTTCAGTTGCAGGCTTCAAACAAGTCAACGTCACTCCTGGTTTTGGTCTATGGTTAGTTGTTGTTTTGTACTTATGACATGGGGACATATGCATGCATATACTGAATATTTTGAACTGTGTTAATTTAACATAAATTAGATTTTATCTGAAGTCCAAAAGGTAAAGAAGAGATCCAGTCATAGGAACATTTTTGTTATGGCAGTGGTTGAGGAACCACCGAGGCAACCAACAGATTTCCCTTTGGGCTAAACCTAAAGGTATTATTCTGGCAGGTATACACCCTTTAAACCTATATAGGGATCCAAACTTCACTACAGGTAAGCCACCAGGCTGTTACCTCCTAGTGTGCTATTGACTGCTAATCCATGGGGCTCAGAGACACTGGTTCAGAGCACAGAGGAATCAAGCAAAATTGTACTCAAGGACAACCAAAAGTCAAGGCAGGCAGAGTGTGAGTAGTCCAATAAACAGTGCAAGGTCAAGGCAGGCAGTGAAGGGTCAATATGGAGGTTAGAAGGCCTACAGAGGGGTGGGACAGTAGTTTCTCTGGAGAGCCAAGTCCACTACAAGGCAGCAGGGGAACAATGTTGCACCCGAGCTATTGGAAAAACAGAAGGGTGAGTGAACCATGGTCATGGGACGCAAATATAACAATTTTGAACTAAAGTATAATTGGAATCTGTATCATTACATTTCCAAAAATAGATATCATTGTGACCTATTTTGACAATTTGATTTTCTCCATTTCTACTTTCTTCGCACAGGTACAGCACTGTCTCCTACAGTTGGATGCATTCCATGATATACGCCGCAAAAGAGATAAATTCCATTGAGTCTTTGCTCCCAAATATATCTCTAGGCTATCAAATCTTTGACACATGTGCACACTCCTCAGAATCTCTCTGGGGAACATTTTGGACTCTGTCTGGAGAGGTCCATCCAATTGTGAACTACCAGTGTAACCAGAAAGTTCCTCTTGCTGTCATTGGTGATGGCTTATCATTATCTACTTTAACAATGGCTACTGTTTTAGGGACATACATGTACCCTCAGGTAAATATGTTCCTGGATATTAATTTGTGATATTTACTAGGAATTCAGTATATGTAAGGGTGAAGAGACAGGTATATGGATACTTATTTTCAGGAAATTATCTGTTGGAAGAAAGTATGCAAATTAGCTCATGCAATCCATGCAAGAAGCTGCTCCAAAATGATGAAGTGACCCATATGCAGACAGATAATTCTGGGTTGTTGCCCTTTTTCAGTACACAGCAGGGTACAAGTTGGCTAGAAGAGATTCCTAAAATGCAGCTCTCTTTAATGAAAGTCAGCACACAACTGGCTTGAATCTAAGGCAGTGTTCACATTTGTGCTTGGAGCCTCCATCAGTGGATTTCATCTTATTTTACAGAAGAATAGCACAGTATTTAGTAGAATTTTTCCCAAAAAAATGAGGAAGATGCAACAAAGTGCATTGTAACTCAATTAGGTCCATTAGGCTCCACTGATGTCTGCTATATGGATCCACCTTATAGTTTATTTCATGTTTCTGCCCCTCTGACAGAACAGAACAAATTACAGAGATTTGAACTGAGCCTAAGACATCTCATCCCAGCCAAACATTACCTTGCTATGTTGAGGGACAGTAACCACAAAACGGCCATAAACAGGTGGGACATTCTTCATTTTGATGGAGTCTCTGGCTTGACTGTCATGTGTTAACTTGTATTTTTTTCCATTTAAGTGCTTTAAAACAAATCCCCATACACTCACAGGGTCTCTTTGATAAAAAACGTCAACCCTCCCCCTACCGGGCTGCACCTAAGGCATGTTATCTAGCCAGCCAATTCCCAATGGAAACAACTGTTTATGTACATGGGTTGCTCTTCATTTTGGAGGGGTCTGTGGTTTGACTGGCATGAGTTAATTAGCAAAGGATTTTAATATCAATGTCATTTAAACCCTAATACTGTGTTTTCCATCTGAAACGTTGCTCATATTAGGCATAGAATATTGTAGTCTTCACATTTCATTTTTATGTAGACAATTCTTGTTTAACTTTCCTTTGATCTTCTATAGGTAAGCTATGGAGCATCCCTAGCCTCGCTGAATAACCGGCTTCTGTATCCATCATTCTTCCGAACCATTCCTGGTGACAACAGACAGGCCAGGGCCTTGGCTGCACTTGTTGCCCACATGGGGTGGAACTGGGTTGGTTTACTATCTTTGAATGAAGACTATGGAATTATAGGTTCTCAAGTTCTCAAAGAGGAGCTTCATAAATTGGGGGTGTGCCTTGCATATCATGAAACATTTGGTCAAACAACCTCCCTAATGAAAATGAATTACATTGTAAATGTGGTCATTGAGTCATCTGCTATGGTTGTTATAATTTTTTCCAGGGAACCTTTCACCTATTCTTTAATGGCCATTCTTCTAGAGAGAGACAACAACAAGCGCATTTGGCTTGGTACTGAAGGATGGTCAAATTCACCCTTTTTAGCCAGTAAAAAGTTTAGTAAAATTATGTCAGGGACTCTTGCACTGTCCTTGCATGGGATGGATATACCAGGGTTAAAGGAATATCAACTTGCTCTTCGACCTTCAACCTTGCTTCCTCAGGATATCTTCATTGAAGATTTCTGGGAACAAGTCCACGAATGTCAGTGGTCAAACAAAAGCAGTGCTGGAGAAAATGGTACAGTGTGGTGCACAGGGGAGGAAACATTGACCAGATTTAGGGGCAATGAATATGAGTTTGATGAATTTGACTTTCGACTGCACTATTTGGTG
The DNA here is from genome assembly GCF_014858855.1 of Bufo gargarizans. NCBI lineage: Eukaryota > Metazoa > Chordata > Amphibia > Anura > Bufonidae > Bufo > Bufo gargarizans. Next base: position 18,420,792 of record NC_058081.1, read on the forward strand.
TATAGTGCAGTATATGCTGTGGCCCATGCCATACATGAACTAATCTTCTGCACACCTAGTGACAGTCAACCTGGAAAATGCAGAAATCAAAAAGCCATAGCACCTTGGCAGGTACATAGTACGAATTTTGCTTTAAAAAATGTTCAGTAACACATAATTTAAGGTTAGATGTAGTGTTGAACTGAAGGTGGCCATACTCATTAGACAAAAGTCGATTAATAGTTGAACAAACATCTGGTGAGCTTGCATTTTGCAGACATGGCCTTACACATTTAAGTCATTAGTGGACATTACAGTTATTGAAAGTGACCATACGTGTACTGAAACCAGACAGGAGATGGACAAAAGATCTTCCTGGGAACAATTTTCCATATAAAGATCTTTTGTTCAGGAACCATTTTTCTTTGAATGAAAGATCTTTGTCCGACTATTGGACAAAAATATTTAACATAACCGACTTGTTTTCAGGCGATATTGGTCTGTCATCAGTCAGCTAAAAGGATTGTTAACTGTTAAATTTCAGCTGATAAACATTTGTTTTGGTTGAAATTGTCAATTTTGATCAAATTAGAACCAATGTGTATGGCCACCTTGAGATACCATGGATCCTTTGGTGGAAATGGAAGACCCACCTTACATCAATGCAGAAAATGTATATGCCATACTTTCTTAATACTCCTTATACTCTGTATTTAAGATAAGGCACTAAATGCATATTAAGGCCAATCATTACTATTGATAAGACCATCTAATCTGTCCCCCATCATTCTGCACTCAATACCCCATAAAGAGAAAGTAAAAACAGAATGTTTGAAATCTTTGTTAATTTATTGAAAAGGAAAACTAAAATCTTGCATTGACATAAGTATTCAGACCCTTTACTTAGGACTTGGTTGAAGCAGCTTTGGCAGTGATCTCAGCCTCCAGTCTTCTTGTACAGGTATCATGGTAAATATTTTGCCTCAAAATGATGTTATTCTGATACTTGACTATGATATCTGACCATGTCCTAAACTGAACACTGTATTCTTGGGTATGGCGTCACAAGGTTTACATACCTGGATTTGGGGATTTTCTGCCATTCTTCTCTGCAGATTCTTTCAAGCTCTGTCAGGTTGGATGCGGACCATCAGTGGATACTGGACAGTGATTTTCACTTCTCTCTAGAGATGTTCGATTGAATTCAAGTCAGGGCTCTGGCTGGCCCACTCAAGGCCATTCAAAATGACCCCTAAAGGTGGCCATCTTGTCTTCCAAAAATTCAATCTGTCATGCTGGAAAACTTCCACCGAAACTGCATGTTTAAATTCAGATAATCCGTTTCCATTGTGCTCAAGCACCAGGGATTTTGTTTTTTTTAAAATAAAAAACAAACTGCCTAGTCGGACAATTTAGTTGGTGGAACTGTTCGTACAAACGATCCCATGGATGACTGATCAGCTACAACGCGACCGATCATTATCTCAGATGTATGACCAGCCTAAGCCACTCTTGTATCATCTTGGCTGTGTGCTTAGGGTCATTATCTTTGTTGGAAGGTGAACCTTCGGCCCAGTCATAGGTCCAGAGCACCATGGATCAAGTTTCCAATAAGAACATCTCTGTATTTTGCTCCATTCAGTTTTCCCTCAACCTTGACTAGTCTCCCTGCCCCATCGGCTAAAAAACACCCTCATGATGCTTCCACCATGCTTCATTGTAGGGATGATATTGGGCAGTGCCTGGTTTTCTCATGCCTGCAAGTAAAGCCAAAAGGTTCCATCTTGGTTTCATCAGACCATAAAATCTTGTTTCTAACAGTCTGGGGGTCCTTTAGCTGCTTTATTGCCAACTTTCATGTGTCATTTACAGAGGACTGGTTTCTTTCTGGCCACTACAGCCATACAGCCCAGATTGATGGAGTGCTGCAGTGATGGTTGACCTTATTGAAGTTTTTCCCATCTGCATACTGAACTTTTGGACCTCAGCCCAAGTGCTCTAGGACCTTTCAGTGCAGAAGAAATGTTTTGTATCCTTTCGCAGATCTGTGCCTCCAAACAATCCTGTCTCTAAGGCATTTTTTTCTCCTCAAGGCATGGTTTTTGCTCTGATATGCATTGTCAGCTGTGAGACCTTATGAAGACATAGCTGTGTCTTTCCACATCATGTCCAATCAACTTAATTTGTCACAGATGACTCAAATGAAGGTGGAGAAGAAAAAGTTAAGTCTCCAGAGGTGTCAAGGCTTCTAAATAGGAAGCCCCCAGAGCTAAATTTCAAGTACCTTTGTCATTATGGGGAACTGAGTGCAGATTGCCAGGGAAACTTTTTATTTTTTATTTTATGTTAACATAAGGGTGCAACATAACAAAATGTGCAAAAAGTAAAAGGGTCTTAAAGGGGTTGTCTAGCGCTTAATATTGATGACATACCCTTAGAACAGGTAATCAATATTGGTGGGGGTCCGACACCTGGCACCCCTGCCGATCAACTGTGAGATGGGGAGGTGACACTCCAGCTGAATGGCACTTCATCATTACACTTTGTCTTTTCTTCTGTGAAGCGATGGCGTAGTGGAATTACAAGCACCCCCTCCATTCACTTGAACTTTTGCAAGACTCTGTATTTCAAGGGTGAATTACTAACTTGTAGTATATTAAGTCCCCAAAATAATAATAATAATAATAATCTGATGTACTTAAATTATCTAATACAATATGAACTGTAGTAACATTATATAAACCTTGAGAAGGGGGTGTTTTTGACCTAGGTTTTTCAAGACTACTAAACTTTTTATTATGTCTATATCTATGAAAATTTTTGTGCAGTGGGGAACCAGTGCTTTTATTACTATAAACTTTATGGGAAGTTATAGTTCTATTTAATATTTCCAATGGTAGATTGTTCGCTCCATGAAAAATATCCATTTCAAGAATCCAATGGGAGAGGAAATGTATTTTGATTCTACTGGAAATCCACCAACAGACTATGATGTGATAAACTGGCACAGGAGCCTAGATGGATCCATCAACTTTGTGAAGGTTGGGCGCTATAATTTTCGTGAGTCTCAACAGAATAAGCTGACCATCAACATCTCTGCAATTAGGTGGATCACCGGAGAACTGGAGGTACAACATCTAATGTTTATAGTCCTGAAGAAAAATATGATTATTGAAGTAATGATCTGGTGAACATTTTTATTCTACCTTTAGATCCCTTACTCTTTGTGCTCTGAGCACTGCTCTCCTGGATTTCGAAAGGCTGCTAAAAATGGACAACCGATGTGCTGCTTTGACTGTCTTCCCTGTTCAGAAGGGGAAATATCTGATCGTATAGGTAGGTTTCATCAAGCAATAAAGGAAGAGAATACTTTTATATATATATATATATATATATATATATATATTGTTGACCGAAGTTTCTTGGTTTTTTCAGAGGAGATAATTCTGAAGGTCACCTTCCATCTAAACAGAACATATACTCATCCATTTTTAATCAAGACTGTGGGGTTAGAGTTGTGAATAAGTTGAGCAGGACTGTGGATACTCCCATCAGAAATAAACCCTAATGATTAACTCCAAAGTCATCTCCACTGGGGACCATTATTGTGGCACTGGTGCACCAGCCCAAACCTGGTCATATACAATATTATTGAAAATTATCCAATATATTGTTTTAAAAATAAGTTTCTTAGCTTAAAAGAAACTGCAAAAACATCAGAAAAAGTCAAATAAAAAAAAATATATATATTTATTATTTTTAAACCTTTAGGCATATTGATTAAAAACCCTATAATTTAGAAATAATTGAGTATACCATCAGCTCGACTAAATTCTTCGGCTGGTCAGAACTGTGGAAAAGACCATGTGCCAAACACTCCTTGACACGATATTCACAGGCTGATTCACATGATCCATCATGGAACTGCTGACTGGCCGAGGAGAATTATGTGATACACCATTTGTCCATAACAATCCACCATGCACCAAGTGCTTTATGTTTGTCCTTCTTTGGAACAAAAGTCAAATTTGGGTTTCTGTATGGATTATTTTTTATTAATACGTCTCGGTCACCAGACATGTCTTAGCTATTATATACAAACTATTGTTTATAACAAATGTTCAACCTCTAGAGGTTTATAAACAGGTTCCATACCCTACTCCTATGGTGGACTGTGTGGTGTCTGTTATCAAAATAAAAACATTAACAGAAATCTTAGGGCCTTAGATTCCCATATCAAAACTAAAGTACCCCCCCCCCCCCACACTGACAGCGAAGCCAAGTAATATTTTTAAAATTAAGGTTAATGGGTTGCCACATCAAAGACAACCCCTTTAATCTATAAGCCACCATGGCAATAGTTTACCAACACGGCTTAGGCTAGTTTCACACTAGCGCTAAAATGATCTGGAAGGCTGTTCCAGTAGAGGAAAAGCCTGCCAAAGTTCATAGTATCCAGCATTGCTGGATACTACACTATCTTTCCCCACTGGAGCCCTTTGACTATAATGGGACCTGGTGGGGATCCAGCCTGTATCCGGCATTAGCGCCAGGATTCGGCCAGGAGAAAAACCACTGGTATTTGTCCATCCTATTCTCGGCACTAATGCTGAAAACAGGCTAGTCAGTGGGGTCTGGTGGTGCTCTGGCTATGCTGAATGAGATGAACTCTGGCATTCTGTTCCTCTACCAGAACAGTCTACTGGATCATTTTAGTGCTAGTGTGAAACTAGACATAGGTCCCAAAACCTATAGAATTCACTGACTAAATTAAAGGCTTGAACTGCTTCACTTTGGCTCTTGGAGACGAGGTCCTGAGCATAATACTTACCACCTTTGATGTCTACACACCCTACTAGAACCTAGAAATGTTATCATTAATATTGCAGTCTATGGTATAAGTGATTACATGTTCGTTCAAGTCCCCTAGCGGGATTAAAAGTAAAGTTAGTAAATGTTTCTTTCTTTTTAAATAAAATAATAAAAAAAATCAGATCACCCCCATTTTTCATATAAAAATATATATAAAACTAAAATTAGCATCACAGTAATCGTACTGGGAAGAAACGTAAATAATGTAGCCATCAGGTTTTTTTTATCTCTAATTCTATCTGATTGATTTTTTTTACAGCTTCTCAATATACTGTATGACTTAGATATTAGAAAGTACATTTAGTCCCCCAAAAAGCCTTCATGAAAAAATAAAAAAGTGACTCTTAGAATGTTGGTAGGAAAATTGGCCTGTTCTTTAAGGGGTTAAAGAGGTTTTTTTCGTTTTTGAAAACCATTTTTATTATCCTACGGGCTTATGCACATGACAGTATGTTTGGTCCGCATTTGATATGCATTTTTTGTGGGTCAGATGCGGAACAGTGCGTGCTGTCCACATCCACACATCCTTCCGTGGCCCTGCAAAAAAGATATAACATATTCTATTTTTGTCTGTTTTGCAGGCAAGGATAGGACTTTTCTACAGTAGTAAAAAAATAAATGGTGGATGCACTTGGCCAGGATCTGTGTTTTGCGGATCCACAATTTGCGGACCTCAAAACCGTTACAGCCATGTGCATGAGCTCTAATAGGGAATTATGACACCTATTTATTAAGCAGAGCAGATGGTGTCTACAAAGACCTTCTGTCACCAATCCTTTCATTTCAATTGGAGCTGTGTAATACCTCATTTCGCCTATGGAGGAGCTGCAGGGAAATTGAACATGCTCTACCACAAATTACAGCTGATTACAAGGAGACCCTTTTTGTAGGAAATTTGGTATATACTCTACCTAATCTCATTTGCTTTCCAGATTCCAGCAACTGTTTCTTATGTCCAGATGAACTGTGGCCAAATAAAAACAACACTGTTTGCATCCCGAAAGTTGTTGAGTTTTTGTCCTACTGGGAACCGCTTGGAATTACGTTGACCACAACGACCATCTTTTGCTCACTCATCACTATCAGCATATTGTGTGTGTTCATCAAATTCAAAGACACAGCCATAGTCAAAGCCAACAATCGAGATCTCACCTACCTTCTTCTCACTTGTCTGTTTTTGGGCTTCTTGTGCTCATTACTTTTCATTGGGGAACCTCATAAATTCACTTGTCGCTTTCGCCAAGGAGCCTTTGGTGTCATTTTTGTTCTCAGTATTTCATGCGTCTTAGCAAAGACTATCATGGTGGTCATTGCTTTTAGAGCTACCAAACCAGGAAGCAACATGAGGACATGGATGGGATCTAAAGTTCCAACCTCAACTATATCGCTGTGCACCTCTATCCAGTTTTTTATATGTATCTACTGGATGCTCCAATGCCCTCCTTTCCCGGAAAGAAATACAAAGATCAAAACAGGAATCATCATCTTCCAGTGCAATGAATGTTCAGATACCCTTCTATGGTGTATGTTGGGATACACTGCATTTTTGGCTTGTGTCAGCTTTTTTATTGCCTTTCTGGCACGGAAATTACCAGACAGCTTTAACGAGGCCAAGTGGATCACATTCTCCATGTTGATCTTCTTGAGTGTCTGGATTTCCTTTGTCCCAGCCTATCTAAGCTCTCAAGGCAAGTTCATGGTGGCTGTTGAAGTTTTTGGAATTTTATCCTCCAGTGCTGGGATTGTAGGTTGTATATTCTTCCCCAAATGCTATATTATATTACTAAGACCCAACCTGAACTCCCGACAGAACCTACTGGGTAAAGGCACCACCAAGAAGACATAGTCATCCTTCTGTTTTGTACCCTGGAACTTGATATGTTCTTTTCAAGGACAGAATGAAACAATGGATGGACAATCATAGATGTTTTGGAGGACACATTCTTTTTGTTCTTTGTAAATAAAGTCTAATTGATTATATCAGAATACAACCTTGTTTACAAGCAATAAAATGCATTGTGAGACAATTTACTACATTTTAAAATGAAAATAAAGTTGATGTACTTCTAAGCACTGGAGAGAGTCACTTACCTCTGTATTTATGGGCCGATAGAAAGTCTCATTTTGGCAATATTTGGATAGTTCTATGAATGGTTGCAGGTAGTATGGATATACTATATCTGTGAAGGTTCTCATTTATCCAGGTCATGGTATATCTGTAAAGAATAAATCAAGGCAACTGGACGTACTGTAGATTTCTTGAAAACATTTCACTTGTTCTTCCAACAAGCTTTCTCAATTCTGAGTGACAGTACAAGAATTCTCTGGGAATAAATATGTAACTGAATCAACATCTGGAAATTATACCCAGCATGGGGTAAGAGGTCATTATACTCAGCATGGGGTCAAAGGTGTTGATGACATTATCCTAATTGGAGTCAGTAGGGGATAAAGACTTCCCAGAAAAAGGTGTCAAGACAGCATTGTATGTGGCAGACAATAGATGTCTAACCCCCCCACCTCTATTCAAGCTTGGCTTCTCCATTTTTACGTAGATGGCCTCCTTCACACCTCGTTTGTACCAATCGGCCTCCTTATCCAAAACATGTACTTGACTGTCTTTAAAGGTGTGACCTGTTTCTTTTAGATGTAAGTACACGGCTGAATTAGATATCACCGTTTCTGTAACAACCTACTCTATAAAAAAAAAATCACATGACCTACCCCCTTAGGTAAAAGCCATAAAAAAAAATAAAAAAAATTACACTGTGCTAAAGAAGCCATTTTTGGGTCACCTTTTATCACAAGCGATCAAAAAATCATTTTGCCCCAAAATAGTACCAATCAAACCATCATCTCTCTCATAAAAAATGAGCCCCTATATAAGACAATGACCCCAAAAATGTAAAAAAATTACGGAGACACTAAAACATAGGTTTTTTTTCAGAAATGCTTTTATAGTGTAAAACTGAAATACATTTTTAAAAAAGTTGTCATATTAGGTATCACTGTATCTGTAACATCCTGCTCTATAAAAATATCACATTATCTACCCTGTAAAGTGAATGCTATCAAAAATTTAAATAAAAACTATGCCAAAGCAACCAATTACAAAGTATATTATTTAATTATCAAAAAATCATATGTATCCAAAAATTGGTACCAATAAAAACGTGAACTCTTCTAGCAAAAAACGAGCCCCTGCACAAGATAATCGGTAAGAAAAAAAATAAATATATATGGCTTTCAGAAAATGGAGACACAAAAACATAACAAAGCAAAAAAAATACATCTTTGATATTGTTGCATCCGTAACAACTTGCTCTATATAAATAGCATATTATCTAACCTGTCAGATGAGTAGTGTAAAAAACTCAAATAAAAACTTTGCCAGAACAGCCATTTTTTTGTTACCTTGCTGCAGCTAGTGTACGCGTGCCCCCGGACTACTGCTCCGAACCCCATTGACTACATTGGGGGAGGGCTGGAGTTCCGGTGGCAGCATCACCATGCTGCCGCCGGAACTCCGGCCCGCCCCCAATTATAGTCAATGGGGCCAGACCAGTAGTCCAGGGGCATGCGTACACTAGCGGCAGCATGGATCCGACAGGCTGTTCAGCCTGCCAGAGTTCCTTGCCGCTAGTGTGAAAGTAGCCTAACACATTATTACATGCAAACATCAGCCATCCGGATCATGTGACAGGGAACATACCAGTAGGGGAAAGCATGCTGGCAAAAAGATCTTGTAAAAAAAAGCTTATTTCAGAATATATCTGTAAAGAATAAATCAAGGCAACTGGACGTACTGTAGATTTCTTGAAAACGTTTCACTCGTTCTTCCAACGAGCTTTCTCAATTCTGAGTGACTGTACAAGAATTCTCTGGGAATAAATATGTAACTGAATCCACATCTGGTAATTAGACCCAGCATTGGGTCAGAGGTGTTGATTCCATTATCCTAATTGGAGTCAGTAGGTGATAAAGACTTCCCAGAAAAAGGTGTCAAGACAGCATTGTATGTGGCAGACAATAGATGTCTAACTTCCCCGCCTCTATTCAAGCTTGCCTTGATTTATTCTTTACAGATATATACCATGACCTGGAAAAATGAGAACCATCACACACTTATTTCAGAATGTTTTCTATAAAGGTTAATTTGTGTAGGAATGATTTTTTTCACAACTTCACATTTAATCAGCACTTAGACCGGTTTCCATTTGTACTAGATTGTATGTACTGTATATAAATTTGAGTCGGGCACATGTGCTAAAATATATACTGTATAAAGTTAGATGGTAGACAACAGATTAATTTCCCTGTAGGAAGTAGTAGGAAGTAGCTCGTATAAAAACTGGCAACTACCCATCTTACACATCACATACCATACCTCTAAACAAAGATCACTAAAACCACTAAGATAGTCGTGGAGTTAACATGCGGTGGTCAGTTCTGCATAGGAATTCAGCATAGTACACAAGCATTGTTCACACATTGTCATTGTCCAATGCCCCAAATACTACAGTGCCAAAATAATAGTTTCTGATCATGCAAATACAGTAAAAGCAGGGGTCTCTATTAGTAATTAGTGAACTTATGTTTTAGAAGTTTGCGGTCAGGTTTGGGTTACCATAGAATTGTTATGGATCCCGTGACGGAGTATAACTTATGGTCCATGGTCAGGGGATCCATGATGCAATTCTGTGGTAACCCGGACCTGAACTTCTAAAACAGAAGTTCACATGTCACTAGTCCCTATGTAAAACCCCAGACTATAACACTCTGAACAGTGGTGGTGATGGGTGCCCACCACCAGTCCACCACCGTCGGTTTTATTATCCGCTTTGAGTTTCCAACCTAGGTCATTGGCGTCCATTCCCTTTTTATGCACAGGCTGAGGTATGCTTCCTGCCACCAATGCCTCTCACAGCCTGTAGGATGCTCATGCTTTCTCTGGCTCTTGGAGGGCCAGCGTGGATACCTTGTTCTTCCCTGGCCTGTAGCTGGCATACATAGGGTGTTTTAAGGACCTCCCCCTGTGGAAGAGTAGCTGATCAATAGGTTCTAGTATGTTTCCTGCAAGATGTGCTGTAAGCTTGCTTGCCTATTCCGTGTGCCAATTCTTGTCTGGCTTCTAGATTTGACTCTTCGATGCCTGAACTGACCTCTGCCTGATCTCTGTACTTACCCTGAGCTAACTGTCCTGACTTTGGCATGTCCCGTACTGTAGGTTTTGATGCTCCGCAATGTTGATACCCTACACTGGTGTCTCTTGACCCCCATGGGTAAGCAGTTATTTGAACAGAGACTACTCCAAAATGTTTTGTCCTGGTGCTTCCCCTGCAGTGGAAGCCGGATCCTTGAACAGGGGTTAAAGGGTGAAGTCCAGGGAGCACTATTTAGATAAGTCCCTTTGGAGTAGCACCAAGCAAAATCTGTTCAACTAACATTGCTTTATGTCAGTTTGCTCATGCCATACAAAAGCCAGGCAGCAAGGCCACCAGCACAAAACCAGCCTGCTGTCCCAACTGATCACTAAAGCATGGAGACAGTCACAGCAATCCCAGCAAGAGTGGACTAATAGACATTGGCAGAACTCTTATATGGAGATTCATGGGTATGGTGGCATATTAGATTGGTTCCCTAAGTGGTACCTCATTGACTGACACCACCTAAATACTGTCACAACCAGACATCTGAGAAGCTCTGACAGATGCCTTTCAGAACCTCCTCCTTGAGCTTTCTTTGTTTTGACGATCCAGGTGACATACAACATTTAACACGGCCTGGACGATCCAGGTGACATACAACATTTAACACGGCCTGGACGATCCAGGTGACATACAACATTTAAAGCGGCCTGGACGATCCAGGTGAATATACAACATTTAAAGCGGCCTGGACGATCCAGGTGACATATGTTGAAGGCTGCTTGCAGCCTGTAATTGTGGGAGGAGCGTGCTCACCCTTTATAAACCCCCTCCTACAAGCAGGAGGGCGCCCGTTGTTGCTTGCTTTGTCGTTCGATTCAGCAGCCCAGCGCCTGACATCACTTCCGGTCGCGTCTCCCGTCGGTGTGTCTTCGTACTGCCAGCCGCACTCCCTGTGGTAAGTATAGCCGCTCAGCGGCTGGCCGGGCGCGCCGCCACCGGCACCTCATTTTTCCTGGGTTGGCAGCGCATCTGCCCGTCAAACCCCCTCTGCCCGCCGCCGCAGCCCCCGGTCAGTGCTCATCGTAGGGCTCCCCCCCCCCGCCCGCCCCATGCTCCCCGCTCCTTGTACTGATTCCTCCGGCGCTTGGCATCGCGAGCTGGTGCGCCTCCTGGGGGCGGGGGGGGGGGGGGCGGGGAGGCTGGCCGGCTGGCGGGGACTGCTACGGCAACCCCGGCTGATTCTTCCACGGAAGTATGGAAGCTTACTGTGGGACTGGGGAATCGCTCCTCCAGTTGAAATTGTGCCATGTGCCCAGTGCGGGGGTCCGGGGCGTCGGGACTGGCAGCGGCCGGCGTCCGGGTGCCGGACTGCTGCATATTAACCCCCGCACTGCTGTGGTAAAAAAAAAAAAAAAAAAAAAAAAAAAAAAGGAAATAAAGTATCAGGGCCCTTGATTCAACAGGCTTTGTTCTGGCCATGCTCCTGTTAACCCCCGCAATGCTGGGGAAAAAAACAACTATGTTTCAATGCCATGCCGGGCAACTGCCGCCCACGCCAGTGCATTGTCCGGTCTCACCCCCTGGGTGATTGGGGACGGTCGTTCCTGGGGTCAGGGGTCCGGCGGTGCCTGGGCCTCCCGCCGGTGCGGCCGCCCTTAGGTCACCCAGGGGAGGATGGGGGAGGATGGGGGAGGATGGGGGGGGGGGCCCGTTTTCCTGATTCCTGCATCACTCCAGTGCTGGTCTCCCTGGTCGCTCAGGTGTAATGTCTACCTGGTCATTCAGGGGTAATGTCTCCCCGATTCGCTCTGGTTGCAATGTCTCCCTGATTCGCTCTGGTTGCAATGTCTCCCTGATTCGCTCTGGTTGCAAATGTCTCCCTGATTCGCTCTGGTGGCAAATGTCTCCCTGATTCGCTCTGGTTGTAATGTCTTCCTGAAACGCTCAGGGGTAATGTCTTCCTGAATCGCTCAGGTGTAATGTCTTCCTGAATCGCTCAGGTGCAATGTCTTCCTGAAACGCTCAGGGGTAATGTCTTCCTGAATCGCTCAGGTGCAATGTCTTCCGGGATCGCTCAGGTGTAATGTCTTCCGGGATCGCTCAGGTGTAATGTCTTCCGGGATCGCTCTGGTTGTAATGTCTTCCTGAAACGCTCAGGGGTAATGTATTCCTGAATCGCTCAGGTGTAATGTCTTCCTGAATCGCTCAGGTGTAATGTCTTCCTGAATCGCTCAGGTGTAATGTCTTCCTGAATCGCTCAGGTGTAATGTCTTCCTGAATCGCTCAGGTGCAATGTCTCCTCGAATCGCTCAAGTGTCATGTTCCCCACATCATTCAGGAATGATGTCCGCCCGGATTCATGTTGGTGTCACGTGTTCTCTGGGTCACTCAGGGGCCAGGTGTTCCTTGTTCGTTCGGGGTCATGCGTTCCCTGTTCGCTCGGGTATCATGGATCCCCGTGGTTGGCCGGGCTTCTGGTGTTCCTGTGCGTTCAGGGGTCATGTGTTCCCTGTTTCATTCAGGGGGCATGTGTTCCCTGTGTTTGGGTCAGGTGTCATGAGCAGTACAAACCCGGGTGTCATGTGTTCCCTGGGTCACGCAGGCACGATTCCGGCCCAAGTTCACTTGGGTCAGGGTCACGCACCCTTTCGCTGCTCAAGGGTCCAGCTGTTCGCATCCCTCGCCGGGTATCTGTCCAAACACAGCTTGTTTCTTCATATATAACAGGGTCTCGGCCTCCAGGACTGCGAGCTAGCTACTTTCGTTACGCCAAAGTCTCCTCCTTGTCCAGGTAAGATCCAGCCACGAGGCTGCTGTGCACCTTGCCACTGCGTTACGTATTCGTTGTCACAAGCTCCCGTTCATAGGTCCCCATCTCACCTCGGAAGTCAGTAGCGCGGTTCGCTCCATTTCAGGTAAGTAACAAACAACACCTCCACGCTGTCAGACCCATTCCCCGGCAACGCTTCTTCGGTCATCTGGGGGAGGGGGAAGGAATCTCATCTGTTGCCTTCATACCTCCTCCATGCAGCTTGAAGATGACGCAGGCCCCGGAGTCGGATGACAACTTGTCTTTACCAGGGACCTCCGTATCAGGGCACACCAGCAACCCCGCTCTGCGGAGCTGGACCATCCCAAAACTGGTGGCAGAGCTCAACAGAAGAGGAATTCACCATCCCACCTCCGCGAGGAAAGCGGAGCTGTACCGTCTCCTAATGACGGCACCGTCAGGCTCAAGTGACCAACCTTCTCTCTTCTCAATCCAGCTATCCCTCCTGCACTGGCAGGCCACCATCGGCAGTCTGGCAGGAACTATGACGCCGGGTTCAGCTTGTTTAAGCGGTTCGCTGACACCCACCCACAAGGGGAGGTGGATGAGGTCACCTTTATCATGGCCTTCATAGCCCATTGCCACACCCACCGCCACCTCTCTTTCAATACCATCAAGCTGTATTTGGCCGGCATCCAACACCACCGGATGCTCAGCGACCCTTCTGCCAGATCCATCTTTTCTAATCAGGCCATCAAAGCCACCCTCAGGGGCATTCAGAAAGTTAGCGCGGCGGTCCAGGTGCGCAGGCAGCCGGTGTCAGGTGAGCTTTTCCGCAAGTTATCCGCAGCCCTAGACGGTCTTCCTTTTGGGCAACCAGCAAGCATCATCACCAAAGCAGCCATGTACCTCGGGTTCTATGGGTTCCTCAGGCCCGGGGAGTTCACCTGCAGCGCCATCTCCCGCACAACCCTGCTCAGGCGACATCTCACCTGGCACTCTGATCACTTCATCCTATCCATCCCATCCTCAAAGACCAGTCAGACCGGTCCTCCCACAGAGGTGGAATTTTTCCCTACGGCCACCTGTTGGTGTCCTATCAAGGTGCTCAAGGAGCTCCTGGCCTCCCTTCAACCTTCTGATCTAGACGACCCGTTGCTCCCGATCAACGGTAGGCCCCTGTCTTCAACCCTGTTCATTTCCAACATCCGTACCCTGGCCGCAGGGCTGGGTTTCAACCCTAGCACGATATCCGGGCACTCCTTCCGCATAGGGGCCGCATCCGCAGCATCAAGTCACCAGGTACCGGCGCATGTCATCCGCAAGATGGGTCGTTGGCGGTCGTCCTACTTCACAAGGTACATTCCGAATCCACGGGCGGAGATCTCCAGAGCCTTTTGTTCTTTGGCATTATAGTTCACACTATGCTTCAATAAATGCTTCACTCCCTGCTACGTACCAGTTCTCTTTTTGGCCACTATCCAGGCCTTACCTCGTCACTGGCGCCGGGCACACTCCAGCCAGTTGGGTTAGGACAGTCCGTAGGCATGCCTATTCTGTTCCTCGCTTAGCTCCTCCCACAAACAACATTTAAAGCGGCCTGGACGATCCAGGTGACATACAACATTTAACGTGGCCTGGACGATCCAGGTGTCATACAACATTTAATGTGGCCTGGACGATCCAGGTGACATACAACATTTAACGCGGCCTGGACGATCCAGGTGACATACAACATTTAACTCGGCCTGAGCGATCCAGGAGGCATACAACATGTAACTCTGCCTGGGCGATCCAGGTAACACATAACATGTAACTCGACCTAGGTGATCCAGGTAACAAGACAAATGACATAGCCGGTATCTGCAGTGGCTGAATCTGAGCGATCCAGATGACATACAACATTTAACTCAGCCTGAGCGATCCAGGTAACAAGACAAAAACATATAGTATCAGCCGTGGTTGAACCTGGACGGACAAGGTAACATGCGGCCTGAGCACCTGAGAACAAACACCTGTGAGTGAGGCTGTGGCTCGTATATGAAGAGCCTCCGTCCCTCCCACAAATGCAGGCTGACTAATCAGCCTTACCAACTTATAGTGCATTTGCGCATGCGCATACACGAAAACTATATTGCCGATATTTCGCATTGAAAAAAATAATGAATGGAGATCGAAAATTCGAATAATATATCTGGTATGTCACTGTCCATGTTGTGGGACTATTTGTGCACTTCTAGTAATTATTTCTTGGCTGCAAATATGAGCTGAAGGTTTTTCAGGTTCGCCTGCAATTAAAATGAATGGGACCCGCCGCAAACTTGCGGTTCGCGAACATTTGAACGCGTTCGCGAACCGTCTCGGCAGATGTTCGTCCATCACTACTAGAGGCTCTACATTCTCTGGAACTGCACTTTGACAGGGCCAGGCAGTACAAATGTAATCTCCTAAAGTCAAAGTGATGTCACTGCATATGGATAGTTGATAATGACATCACAGGACTCAGTGATGTCACTGTACAAGAAAAGGTACACAATGATGTTGCAGTAATACAATTCCATCTTACTGCTGGGTAAACATAGTCCGTCTTATTTGTGGGGCTCCATAGCAGCTGCTATACCTACATCCCTGGTAGTTACATCCATGACATCAATTCTTGAAAACATTGTTGTATGTTATTTTCTTGTGACTTCCTCTTTTCATATAATAAATAGTGATGTAAATTGAGCAAACTTCCTGTGGGTTTCTGGCTAATATTCTTACGTTGTTCAGATCATCCTCCAACATCTGCAATGAGACCTTCAGTCCTGCTCCTATGTTTCTTCCATGGTAAGGTATACAAGCGGCAACTTTACATTTTATAGATCATGGAGATACTAAATGAGAAATTGGGGTCTTCCTAAAGTCTTCTCTTCCAAAATAGTGCCTGCCCCCCAGGTGACTACTTTATCTAATATATGTCCAGCATTGAGAAACGCCACCATCATATGTCAGTTCAACTAGAAAATTATGTTGCGAGATTGACATTTTATGTTTAATTTAAGGACAATGGTGATAGTGACTAAAATAGTCCCAGTCACAGATCAGGAGAAAACATCTGGATGATCTGGTATGGAGTAAATTGGGAAGTATAAAGTTCAGGAGTTATAGGGGAGAGATAGTGCTACCATATGTCTTCTATTATAATTGATTGTATCTACAGTGTCTATATATACATGGCTAACACGTATGTATCGGTGCAAGTTATTTAGTATCACACTGTTATCAACCCTTAATCATTACACTGGCATCTTAAAACAGAAGTTGGGTGTAGTAAAACTGAATTATATGGCTGGGCTGTAAATTATGTCCCTATTAAAGTCCATTATTCATGTGCATTTAGGTGCTAATGTTTAATTCCTCTGGGAAAACTGGGATGATGACTTTTTGTGAAGGATCTGGGTGTTCTGTAGATCAAAGGCTAAATAAATGCACAATGTCAATCAGCTGCGTCTAAGGCCTCCAGGATATTGTCATGCATTAAACGAGGCAAGGACTCGCGGGACAGGGATGTAATATTACCCCTTTACAAAGCGTTGGTGCGGCCTCATCTGGAATATGCAGTTCAGTTCTGGGCAACAATCCATAGAAAGGACGCACTGCTGCTGGAAAAAGTACAGAGGAGAGCGACTAAACTGATAAGGGGCATGGAGGGTCTTAGTTATGAAAAAATAAATAAAACAATTACATTTATCTTGCATTGAGAAGAGACGTTCATGAGGAGCACGACAAGGTCGGATTAGGAATTTAAAGTGGCCCTGGAAAAAATAAAAGTGACCCTATGTTGTGGGTGGGACCAGATTGACAGAGGGTGGGGCCAACATGAGTAGGCATGGTCAACTCAAGTAGACGGAACTAGATATACCATAGAGGGAGCAGTATATTGTGCTGCAATTTTTTTATTAGCTCAGTGCAGCACAATATACTGCCCAAGTAGAACCAAAAACCTCCCTAGAAGCTGCCCATCTGTGGTGGCCAGCGCCAATTGCTATGTCCTGTCATCCTCCATTTCCTCCATATCTAATTAAGATATAGAGAAAGGGGATGAAGAGTTAAAACACAAAGCCAGTCCTACCATTGGCATTCTGACTGGTCTTTCATCATTACATACCGGTGTGCTGATGCCCCAGGGGGCCACTCAAGTCCTCCTCTCTGCTGCTGCCCGGGTACATAATGAGCTGTGGGCTGAATCTTACCTTCTAAGCCCCCTGCTCCATATCTTAATCAAAGACGACTGGAGGAGGAGAACAGAAAATGGTAGCTATTGATGGCACCCACAGAGGGCCAGTATATTGTGCTACACAGTGTTATTTGGTTCTGCTGGGATGGTATTTTGCACTATAGTATTGTTTACCCCGCCTACTTTTGTTGCCCCCCCCTACAAAATGGGGCCACTTTCAGTTTTTTTTCCCAGGGCCACTTTAAGTTCCCAGTCCGCCCCTGCATACACACATGTGTATACAGCACCACATACCTCTTACATCCAGTGACTTCTCCTGTGATGTAGATGTTCTCTTTTCTTATCTTCTCCATTCTGATCAAACTGCCATGATGACTTCTTTCAGTGATGTCTCTTCTGATATAGACATTCTCTTTCCTCATATTCTCCATTAGAACCAGACAACACATGATGACATCTTGACATGGACACAATTCTAACATGTTTGGCTCTATACACCACCACACTGGATTTGAAGTGAAACAAACAATATATGCTTTACCTGCAGACTGTCAGCTTTAATTTGAGGGCATTTACATCCAAATAAGGTGAACGATGTAGGAATTACAACAGTTTGCATATGTGCCTCCCACTTGTTAAGGGACCAAAAGTAATGGGACAGAATAATAATCATAAATCAAACTTTCACTTTTTAATGCTTGGTTCCAAATTCTTTGCAGTCAATTACAGCCTGAAGTCTAGAACGCATAGACATCACCAGACGCTGGGTTTCATCCCTGGTGATACTCTGCCAGGCCTCTACTGCAACTGTCTTCAGTTCCTGCTTGTTCTTGGGGCATTTCCCCTTCAGTTTTGTCTTCAGCAAGGGAAATGCATGCTCAATCGGATTCAGGTCAGGAGATTGACTTGGCCATTGCAGAACATTACATTTCTTTCCCTTAAAAAACTCTTTGGTTGCTTTTGCAGAATGCTTTGGGCCATTGTCCATCTGCATTGTGAAGCACCGTTCAATGAGTTCAGAAGCATTTGGCTGAATATGAGCAGATAATATTGCCCGAAACACTTCAGAATTCATCCTGCTGCTTTTGTCAGCAGTCACATCATCAATAAATAACCAGTTCCTTTGGCAGCCATACATGCCCACGCCATGACACTACCACCACCATGCTTCACTGACGAGGTGGCATGCTTAGGATCATGAGCAGTTCCTTGCCTTATCCATACTCTTCTCTTCCCATCACTCTGGTACAAGTTGATCTTGGTCTTATCTGTCCATAGGATGTTGTTCCAGAACTGTGAAGGCTTTTTTAGATGTCGTTTGGCAAACTCTAATCTGGCCTTCCTGTTTTTGAGGCTCACCAATAGTTTACATCTTGTGGTGAACCCTCTGTATTCACTCTGGTGAAGTCTTTTCTTGATTGTTGACTTTGAAACACATACACCTACCTCCTAGAGAGTGTTCTTGATCTGGCCAACTGTTGTGAAGGGTGTTTTCTTCACAAGGGAAATAATTATTCGGTCATCCACCACAGTTGTTTTCCGAGGTCTTCTAGGTCTTTTGGTGTTGTTGACCTCACAGGTGCATTCCTTCTTTTTGAGAATGTTCCAGACAGTTGTTTTGGGCATGCCTAATGTTTTTGCTATCTCTCAGATGGGTTTGTTTTGTTTTTTCAGCCTAATGATGGCTTGCTTCACTGATAGCGACAGCTCTTTGGATCTCATCTTGACAGTTGATTCCAAATGCAAATAGCACACTTGAAATGAACTCTGGACCTTTTATCTGCCCATTGTAATTGGGATAATGAGGGAATAACACACAGCTGGCCATGGAACAGCTGAGAAGCCAATTGTCCCATTACTTTTGGTTCCTTAACAAGTGGGAGGCACATATGCAAACTGTTGTAATTCCTGCACCGTTTACCTGATTTAGATGTAAATACCCTCAATTTAAAGATGACAGTCTGCAGGTAAAGCACATCTTGTTTTTTTCTTTTCAAATCCATTGTGGTGGTGTATAGAGCCAAAAATGTTAGAATTGTGTTGATGTCCCAATATTTATGGACCTGACTGTATATAAGAAACACTTACTTAGACTACTTTCACACTAGCGTTAATATTTTCTGGTATTGAGATCCGTCTTAGGGTCCCAATACCGGAAAAAAAAATGCTTCATTATAATTGAACAGAAGGGAGTGCTTCAAAATGCATTCTGTTCCGTCCTGAGATGTGAAGCAAGACGCAGTCATGACCCACAATGCAAGTCAACGGGGACGGATCCATTTTCTCTGACAAAATCTGACGCAATAGAAAACAGATCTGTCCCCCGTTGACTTTCAGTGGAGTACATAACGGATCCGTCTTAGTGATTATAAGATAATACAACTGGATCTGTTCATAATGGATGCAGTCGGTTGTATTATCAGTAACGGAAGTAACGTTAGTGTGAAAGACGCCTTAACATAACTGGTAAAATAGCTAAGATAGTCTCGCATCTGCAACTAGGGCTTTCAAGTAGGGTTGAGCGAACCCGAACTGTAAAGTTCGGGTTCGTACCGAACTTTAGGATTTTTGGACCCCAGACCCGAACCTTTCAGTGAAAGTTCGGGTTCGGTGTTCGGCGATTTCTTGGCACTTTTATGAAAGCGTTTAACTGTGCAACCTCAGAAGCCATCACAGCCATGCCTACTATTGGCATGGCTGTGATTGGCCAGTGCAGCATGTGACCCAGACTCTATATAAGCTGGAGTCACGTAGCGCTGCACGTCACTCTGCCCGACTTAGTGTAGGGAGAGGATGCTGCTGCTGTGAGGGAGAGAATAGGACAGAATCTGTTATCAGAACTCCAATTGAACTCAGCGATCTACATAGATATAGTTGAGTGGGTGCAGGGCACAATCTTTTTACCCTGCTCTGAGCCCAGTGACAGAGAAAAATAACTTTTATCAGTCTGTTAGTTAGGTGGGCGGCGGTGGCCATTTTATGCAAGCTCAGTGCACCAGCACTGCATACAGTACAGACCAAAAGTTTGGACACACCTTCTCATTCAAAGAGTTTTCTTTATTTTCATGACTATGAGAATTGTATATTCACACTGAAGGCATGAAAACTATGAATTAACACATGTGGAATTATATACATAACAAAAAAGTGTGAAACAACTGAAAATATGTCATATTCTAGGTTCTTCAAAGTAGCCACCTTTTGCTTTGATTACTGCTTTGCACACTCTTGGCATTCTCTTGATGAGCTTCAAGAGGTAGTCACCTGAAATGGTTTTCACTTTACAGGTGTGCCCTGTCAGGTTTATTAAGTGGGATTTCTTGCCTTATAAATGGGTTGGGACCATTTGCGTTGTGGAGAAGTCAGGTGGATACACAGCTGATAGTCCTACTGAATAGACTGTTAGAATTTGTATTATGGCAAGAAAAAAGCAGCTAAGTAAAGAAAAATGAGTGGCCATCATTACTTTAAGAAATGAAGGTCAGTCAGTCCGAAAAATTGGGAAAACTTTGAAAGTGTCCCCAAGTGCAGTCACAAAAACCATCAAGCGCTACAAAGAAACTGGCTCACATGCGGACTGCCCCAGGAAAGGAAGACCAAGAGTCACCTCTGCTGCGGAGGATAAGTTCATCCGAGTCACCAGCCTCAGAAATCGCAGGTTAACAGCAGCTCAGATTAGAGACCAGGTCAATGCCACACAGAGTTCTAGCAGCAGACACATCTTTAGAACCACTGTTAAGAGGAGACTGTGTGAATCAGGCCTTCATGGTAGAATATCTGCTACGAAACCACTGCTAAGGACAGGCAAGAAGCAGAAGAGACTTGTTTGGGCTAAACAACACAAGGAATGGACATTAGACCAGTGGAAATCTGTGCTTTGGTCTGATGAGTCCAAATTTGAGATCTTTGGTTCCAACCACCGTGTCTTTGTGCGACACAGAAAAGGTGAACGGATGGACTCTACATGCCTGGTTCCCACCGTGAAGCATGGAGGAGGAGGTGTGATGGTGTGGGGGTGCTTTGCTGGTGACACTGTTGGGGATTTATTCAAAATTGAAGGCATACTGAACAAGCATGGCTACCACAGCATCTTGCAGCGGCATGCTATTCCATCCGGTTTGCGTTTAGTTGGACCATCATTTATTTTTCAACAGGACAATGACCCCAAACACACCTCCAGGCTGTGTAAGGGCTATTTGGCCATGAAGGAGAGTGATGGGGTGCTGCGCCAGATGACCTGGCCTCCACAGTCACCGGACCTGAACCCAATCGAGATGATTTGGGGTGAGCTGGACCGCAGAGTGAAGGCAAAAGGGCCAACAAGTGCTAAGCATCTTTGTGAACTCCTTCAAGACTGTTGGAAGACCATTTCAGGTGACTACCTCTTGAAGCTCATCAAGAGAAAGCCAAGATTGTGCAAAGCAGTAATCAAAGCAAAAGTTGGCTACTTTGAAGAACCTAGAATATGACATATTTTCAGTTGTTTCACACTTTTTTGTTATGTATATAATTCCTCATGTGTTAATTCATAGTTTTCATGCCTTCAGTGTGAATCTACAATTTTCATAGTCATGAAAATAAAGAAAACTCTTTGAATGAGAAGGTGTGTCCAAACTTTTGGTCTGTACTGTATATATATATATATATATATATATATATATATACATGAATCACACCGGAATATGTTACACTACGACATATAACCATAAGACATATAATATCACAGCAAACATTATAATGACTAGGGATAAGGCGGTCCTTATTCCTGACAGTCAGTATTCAAAATCAATACTTGTAAGTCAAACCAGGAGTGGAACCAAGAAAGAAAATATATATTGAAAAGATTTGGATCTGTGTTGTGAAACTGGCAATAAAATATCCAGATTTTGTTTTTATATTTTTTTATATTTCCTATTAATAATATTGTGAGTGAAGAAGAAATCCATCCAGCTATTTCCATAAGTCTCAGAGAAGGGAGGTGGCTGTGTATGTTATGGTGCCCTTTCTTCCACAAGGAGGTGGCTGTGTATGTATGGTGCCCTTTCTTCCACAGGGAGGTGGCTGTGTATGTTATGGTGCCCTTTCTTCCACAGGGAGGTGGCTGTGTATGTATGATGCCCTTTCTTCCACAGGGAGGTGGCTGTGTATGTATGGTGCCCTTTCTTCCACAGGGAGGTGGCTGTGTATGTATGGTGCCCTTTCTTCCACAGGGAGGTGGCTGTGTATGTATGATGCCCTTTCTTCCACAGGGAGGTGGCTGTGTACATATGGTACCCTTTCTTCCACAGGGAGGTGGCTGTGTATGTATGGTGCCCTTTCTTCCACAGGGGGGTGGCTGTGTATGTATGGTGCCCTTTCTTCCACAGGGAGGTGGCTGTGTATGTATGGTGCCCTTTCTTCCACAGGGAGGTGGCTGTGTATGTATGGTGCCCTTTCTTCCACAGGGAGGTGGCTGTGTATTTATGGTGCACTTTCTTCCACAGGGATGTGGCTGTGTATGTATGGTGCCCTTTCTTCCAAAGGGAGGTGGCTGTGTATGTATGGTGCCCTTTCTTCTACGGGGAGATGGCTGTGTATGTATGGTGCGCTTTCTTCACCTTGGTGGCCCCATTTTGAAAATATAGGCTGGTCTCAGAAGTAAGCCATTAAAGTCAGTGATGGGCCAACCCCTTTCATTACATATCCTATTACTTAGTACAATGGAAATAACAAACCTTTAACCAAGCCGATGATCCCAGACAGACTAACTTTGACCACTAGATGGCAGCAATGTCAAACATAACTTTGCAGTATAATCTTTTCAGCACATTACATACATTTACTATGCACAATATGGGCAGAACACTCCCTTTTATGGCATAATTTATTATGTCACTACTTAATTAACTACTGCTATGCAGAAAAAAACATATAAACAGGAAATGGAATCCTAGCTAATCTGAAACTAAAACTATAATGTCAGTTATAGGTCTAAGATGCATTTTGGAAGTCCCAATTTTTACAATCTTGACCTCCACCTTCCTAACCCTGCCATCCCTGCTTGTTAAAGCATTGACAATAAGTCCTACAGGCCACTAGTTCCTGCTCTCTTGGCTGTCCTTCAACAGAACAACATCACCCACATTTGGGCGATCCACAGTCTATTTCCTACGACGTTGTAGATTTGACAGATACTCTCTCTTCCATCTTTTCCAAAAGCTGTCTGCCAAGCATTGTACTTGCTTCCATTGTTTATGATTGAACTTGAGCTGTACTTATGGTTCCAGATGGAGCAGACAAAGAGTTCACCTTTTGAGTCAACAACATTGCTGGGGTAAGGACCATAGGTGCATCTGGGTCTGAGGACACAGGAACTATAGGCCTGGCATTCATAATAGCTGTAAACTCTGCCATAAAGGTGCTTAAAGTCTCATGGGTCAAGTGAGCAGTTTTGGTTTGTAGCAACAAAGCATCCAACATTCGCCTGGCAATACCTATAAGTCTCTCCCAGACACCACCCATGTGTGAGGAGTATGGAGGATTAAAGACCCATGTATATCCTCTGTCTTGGAGAAAGTCTTGCAATTGTGATTCGCTGGCACAAATGTAAAGTTCCTTGCAGGCTCCTACAAAGTTTGTTCCTCTGTCAGAACGGAGCAGTTTTGCTGGGCCATGAATTAAGAAGAATCTCCTCAAGGCATTAATAAAGCTTGATGTTGACATGGTTTCAAGTAGCTCTATGTGTACAGCTCGGACAAACAAGTGAAAAGGACTGCCCATCGTTTACTGCCTGCGCTGCCTCCTCTAGTGCGACGGGTTAAGACAGACCACGGACCAAACACATCTAAGCCCACATTGGTGAAAGGTGGTTGAGCAATTACTCTGTCCTCTGGTAGCTCTGCCATCTTTTGACTTTGTAACCTTCCTCGCAGCTTGAGACAGATAACGCATTTGTGTATAACAGTTGATACCAAGCGTTTGCCACCAAGAATCCAGAAATCTGTGGATCTAGTTGCACCCTCTGTGATGTGTCGCCCTTGGTGAACTGCTTGTTCACGATAGTACCTAACAAGCAGTGTCGCAATGTGGTGATCATAAGGTATAATGACAGGCTGTTTCTCTTCCTCTGAAAGTTCTGCAAGAGACAAACGTCCACCTACTCTCAACAACCCATTTTTGTCTAAAAAGGGGCTAAGCTTCCTAAGAAGGCTTAGTTTTGGGAATGTCTTTTGTTCCTTCTGGAAATGTTTGTTTTGAACAGAAGAGATTATAACAGACTTTGCCTGAGCAAGTTCTTCTAGATTGACTTGTTCATGGAAACTTTCCCACCTTCTGACTTGATTGCTGCTGGTTTCCCTCCGGAAGGTTTTAGCGACCTGTATGAGTCTGGCTAGGGTCTTAACTAATATCTTCTAGCAAGAAAATCTATCAAAGCAATGTGAGTGAAGTGTGGCTTCAGAAGCTTTGGTACTGAAACTTGCAATTTCAGATCTGATTTCAGGGTCAGCTTCAGGCTCTATGAGTGGATAAACATTAGTATATCCTCACGGTGTGATTGGTACAGAAAGGATGGGCCTGAGAACCATATAGAGTTCTAAAGGCATGCTGCTTGAGTAGGTCTAGTGGCATAATCTGCAGTGTTTTGCTCTGTAGATACATAGGACCACTGATCTGGATGTGTAGACTGCCTGATTCTATTCACTCTGTTGGAGACATACAGATAGAACCTCCTAGTGGTGCTGCAAATGTACCGTAGGACAGTCTTGCTATCAGTGAAGAATTTCACAGCATCAAAATCAGTGTCTAGTTGATCTATGATTAGCTCAGACATTTCGACTGGAAGTACAGCAGCACACAACTCTAAACAAGGAATAGTGTGGGCTGGTTTTGGGCTTAATTTGGATTTTCCCATGACAAATCCAACATGACACACATTTTCTGCATCAATTACTTTCAAGTAAGCTACTGCACCTATAGCTGTGGTGGATGCATCTGAGAAGATGCATAGTTCTTTCCTTCAAGCTGATGATAGAGATATGGGCACATAGCATCTGTCTATCTTTAGGTGCTCTAACGCTTGCAAGGATTCTGTCCATTGAACCCACTCACTTAGTCTCTCTTGTGGAAGCAATGCATCCCATTTACTTTTCCCAGATGACAGTCCACGAACTAAGGCCTTACCTCTTATTGTCACAGGTGATACAACCCCTAGGGGATCATAGAGGCTATTTACGGTGGATAGAATGCCCCTACGTGTAAAAGGCTTTTCCTCAGAGGAAACTCTAAAAAACAAAACTATCATTTTCTAGATCCCAACTTAGGCCTAGGCTTTTCTGTAAGGGAAGGGTGTCTGTACCTAGGCAAAGATCTTTAAGGTCCTTAGCTCTGTCTGCTACAGGGAAGGCTTCCATACCTTTTTGGCTGTTGGAAGCGATTTTATGAAGACGCAGGTTGGATTCTGCCAGCATTTGCTTTGCTTTACTGAGGATGGATATTGCATCTTCAGGTGTGCTAGCAGAAGCGAGTCCATCATCTACATAGAAATGTCTCAATACAAATTGTTTGGTTTCTTGTCCATAGCACTCTGCATTTTTCTGGGCCACCTTTTGCATGCAGTATATAGCGACAGCAGGAGAGGGGCTATTGCCAAATACATGCACTTTCTTCCTGTACTCGACAATTTCTTTGTCTATGTCATTGTCTTTGTACCAGAGAAAACGTAGAAAGTCTCTGAGGTCTTCTCTGACAAGAAAGCAATAAAACATTTGTTGCACATCTGCTGTGAAAGCAACGGGCTCTTTTATGAGGACACCTAGCAAGGTATTGTTTAGGTCAGGGCCACTCAACAGTATATCATTTAAAGAGACTCCTTTATACTCTGCGCTGGAATCAAAAACTATTCTGATTTGGTTAGGTTTGTGAGGATGGTAAACACCAAACATTGGTAGATACCAGTGTTCCCTGTCTGTCTCACGTGGTCCTGCAACTTCAGCGTGATCATTGCATCCCCTTAATGAATTCAGTGAAATCTCTTTTCACTTCTGGCTTTCTCTGCAGTGTTTTGCTGAGTGAATGCAAACGCTTCATGGCTTGCTCCCTGTTACTAGGCAAAACACGTCTGGGTGTGCGAAAGGGGAGAGGAGCCACCCAACTGTGATTGTCATCTTGGTAGGCCTCTCTATCCATAATCTGCAAGATGATCTGATCCTCTATAGAGAGGGCCTGTTTATCATCATCTTTAGTTTTCAGAAATACTGTTATCCCTAGATTGTCTGTCTCAATGTTGGAATTGACTTCTTCTTTACCATATAGTGTAGAAAAGTCAGTGTTGTGTTGACCTGCCAAAGCTTTTCTTGACAATGAAGTTGTTGTGACAGGGACTGAGAAGAGATGTGCATCCATTTGTTAACACAGACGTCTTCAAAGTGCTAATGTTGTCAGGCTGGTGCACTGTCCCCAGGCAAACTTCTTCTACAATGACCCACCCCATGTCCAGTCTCTGTGCATAGGGGGCATTATAAGGTCCATTGATTTGCTGGCTTACCTTGTGTACCTGAAGGATATCTCTTCCAAGAAGTAGAAGGATAGAAACATCTGGCTCAACAGCTGGGATTAGGTGAGCAATTGAGCGGAGGTGGGGGTGGTGATGGGCTACTTCTGGAGATGGAATCTCAGTTTTGTCGTCAGGTATCATGCCACACTCTATTAGGGTAGGAAGTGGAAACTGCACTTTCTTATTGAAGGATTCAATGGTAAAGTCAGTAGCTCTTCTCCCTGTGGTTTCAATTGTCCCCGCACATGTCCTTAGAGTGTATGGAACTGCACTTGCCTTAAGGATAAAGATATCAAAGAAATCTGAATTTGCAAGGGATCTGTTACTCTGTTCATCTAGCACTGCATACATTTTCACTGCCCTTTCTCTCTTGCCAGTGGGATACACAGTCACTAAACAGATTTTAGAGCATGATCTGGCACTCTTACCTTGTCCACATACTTCAGTGCAATTAGACATTACTGAAGAGAGTGAGGTCTCTTGTCACTCCCTGCCCTGATCTTTCCTGGGTTCTACAGTCTCTAGTGGGGCAGGAGCAGGGCCAGGGTGCAAAGCTGCAATATGTCTCTCACTGCCACATTCTGTACATTCTACTGGTATTTTGCTGTCTTTGGCAATGTGATGAGTAGATCCGCAGCACTTGAAAGAGATTATGTTTTCTTTAAGGAAGGACATCCACTCTCCAATGGGTTTTCTTCTAAAGCCTTTGCATTTCTTTAGTGGATGTGTTTTTTGTGTATTGGACAATGTCTATCAGGGTTCTCTATGGTGTGTACCTTGTGGGTGCTTTGGTAGTCTGTGACTTCTGAAGGTACAGGTGTTTTGTGTGTGGATACATAGGTCCTACCGTGAGGTATGTGAGGTCTCTCAGGTCTGT
Organism: Bufo gargarizans; assembly: GCF_014858855.1. Lineage (NCBI taxonomy): Eukaryota > Metazoa > Chordata > Amphibia > Anura > Bufonidae > Bufo > Bufo gargarizans. Next base: position 18,448,191 of record NC_058081.1, read on the forward strand.
GTGATTGATTGTCGCTGGTGGTGAAGGCGAAACTGGGATCACTTCGGATTTTCGCTTGCTGTCAGACAAACCTAGAAAACACAGAGAAAGGGGGAAAAGCAACTCCATAATCTTCTTTGAATTTACCTCCTACAGACATCCACTTGTCTTGTAGATTTGAGGGTAGTTTCTCTACTATGGGATTAGTGCCTCTAGCTGTATCTAGATACAAAAGTCCTGACAAGTACCCATCCTCTTTGGCATATTCTATCTCTAGTAGAAGATCACTTAGTTCTTGTAGCCGCACGTTTTCTCTGTAGCCCACCTTGGGAAAGACTTCAAGTTTTTTCAACATTGTTCCTTCTATTACCTCTGGGCATCCATACATTTCTTCTAGTCTTCTCCAGGTCATGTTGAGTCCTGCTGCAGGGTTGAACAGGTTTGCTCTTCTCATCCTCTTAGCATGCTCTGCTGACTCGGTACCAAGCCATTTTATCATTAAATTAAGCATTTCTGCTGGTGATAAGTTCAGACCTTCAGTGGCATTCAGAAAGGAAGATTTCCATGCCCAATAGTTTTCAGTACAGTTATCAAATTGGAGAAAACCCGAGCTAACCATTTCTTTGCGGATGAGATATTTGGTGACATCCACCGCACATTGTTGTTCAAGCATGTAATCTACTGTATAGGTTGAGGTGATGATGTTTTTTGTTCTTAGGGGTTTCTTGTGCTTCATTTTTGGTTTGCTGGCAGCCGCTGACCTGATGTGGTTGATTGGGCCTGCTCAGGGGGTATGTTTATCTTGGCCTGAATTCCTTTGCTTCAGGTTTAAGAGACTGTTCCTTTGTATGTGCATCAGTAAGGTTCTGAACGTACTTACTTGTACGATCTGCAGAGAATAGAGGTTTTTCTGCAACCTCTGAGTCTTTATATGATTTTTTCACTTTCTGACTGACTTGTTCCCATGTAGGCAGCGGCCTCTGCTTCAGCAACTGCAGGTGCAGTCTGTCGCTGCAGGATAAGCAATTTTGATTCTAATTCCGCTTCTTCTTGTGCTATGGCAGCTTCCCTAGCTGCTCTTTCTTGTGCTATGGCAGCTTCCCTAGCTGCTGTCTCTTGTGCTATGGCAGCTTCCTTAGCTCTCTCTTGTGCTAGGGCAGCTTTCTTGGCTGCTACCTCCTCCATCATCATGGCTTCTTTTTCTGTGTACTGTAGCTGGACGCGGGCAGCTTCTGCCTTGGCACGAGCTCTAACTGCTGAGGAACTTGCTGAGGACATCTTCCTAGCCCGGGAAGTTCTGGACACATGCGACTTTGCATCGTCTTGCTGGGCACTAGGAATGTTCTCCCTGCCTTGCTGTGTCGGGGGTAGCGTGGCATCAGCCTGGCACTTTGTTCCTGATCTTAGACTCATGCTGCAGTAATAGCGTGTCAGTTTATTCCAGACCGCCACTGGGTTGTCTTTTTAATGTTCTGCTTCGCGTTATTGAACTGTGAGAGTACTCACAGACAATTCCATCATAAGTCCAGGAATAGATCAAGAGCTCCTCTGCATGCAGCCTGCTAGATCCAGGAGCAGTCATGAAATGGAGGAAATACAGTTCCAGGTTAAAGGTTACTGCCTCTGACTCTGAGAAAAATACACTTCCTGTAAAGTTCTGGCAAAGTGGTAACTAACTTTGAACAGTAGATGGAAGCAACGTCAAACATAACATTGCAGTATTATCTTTACAGCACATTACATACATTTACTATGCACAATATGGGCAGAACAAGGTCTGACCCATGAAGGCATTGACTCCAGAAGAAGGTGTCCTGTGATATCTAGCACAAGACATTAGCAGCAGATCCTTTCAGTCCTGCAAGTTGTGAGGTGCCTCCAGCACATCCTACAGATGACAATCGAATTGAGATATGGGGAATTAAGGAGATCCCTTGAATTCCTGTTGATTGACTATGTTGGAAGTAGACGGGGGAGCAAGGGTGCAGAGTGGCTTCAGCCCACCCTCAGTACACTTAACTGTTCATGTGCATATGGATTGAAAGTACTTTATCTCCACAATGAGGTAGCGGATCGGTATGTGAAAGGTATCATCAACATGGAGATCCTTCTCTTGATTTTAGTGGACTTTCACAACATCGAATGATTGTTTGTGGTAAATCTAAGATACTCAACCACACACTGACTAGCTGAGCTGAGTGCATTCACCATGGTAATGATCAAATAGTCAGTGTCTCCCTGGTGAGTTTCTAGTTGGTGTTTGAATATCCAGAATATTCTAGGGCTATGACTTTTACTTCAATAAATCCATAATCTGCAAAGCAGGGGACACTGAGAATTTTTTTTCCCCTCAAACAATAATGTAAGATTTTCCTTTCAGGTTTTTTTCTAATGAGACAATGAATTTGCTTGTATGTTTTGGTTAGATGGTGGAGTGGGGTTCCTTGGATCAATAAATGTGAGGTCCACCCTCCATCGATGGGGAACACGTACATGTACAATGTAGTTTTCTTGTGTCTTATCATTGCACACCAGACATGTTATCAATAAGGTCACATCGGTTATTGTGAGTTATCCATTATGAATTGTCCCTAGTGACAAGTGATTGGTAGCTCCAAATTAGATTGCTTTCTGCTTATCTGTTGGGACTCCACAACTGGCTAGATACTTTGGGTGGGCAGGGGCGCCACTACTCTCACCCTGTATCACAAGTCCAGTTCTTCAGCAACGGAGCAGGGTGCCTGTGTGTCTATTGAAGGTATTCTTCATTGTGTGCAGTATTGCAAGGGTTAGCCCTTCTTTGGCTCTGTGGGCAGTTGTTTCTAATGTGTAATCAGCTCTGCTATATATTTACCTAGCTTGCTAAATCCTGCAAAGGTGCTATAATCTGCTTGTCTGACCATGTACCAAATTCTACCTGATTACTGCCTTTAGACTGTCTGCTGCCTGACCTGACCCATAACGGATCACTGTACTGACCTTGAGCTGCCTGCCCTGACCTTTGTACTGTTGGTAACTATGAGTTTTACCTGATCCTTCGGTAGGTACCCTGCATCAAAGTCTCTGACCAGCAACCACAGCAGGAATATAACAAGATATAGCTGCTTGGTAACTCCCCCGCAATGAGGGGTAACAGGGTGAATACCAATGGACTGCTAGGACAATGCCCTTAGCTTTACTTTAACCCAAGGTCAAACCGGTTGGTTGACACAGTGGTTTCACAAACATTGCCCATAACCAATCCTGTGATAGACTGGTAGGCCAACTTAGGGTGAAGATGGGTTTTGATGGCACACTAACCAAATCAATGTTCTTTGAGTTGCCCATTAATTGTAAAATATGATTAATAGAAGGTCCATTATAAATGCGGACTTGTCATAGATGATGCATCCCTGCCATTGTTCTCAAATATTACTATATTGAAATGTAATATTACGTTTTTTTTCTTTAATTTTTCTGTATGATTCATTACAGGGATCTGCTGGGCATCAGGTTATTACTGTGTTCACCAACCAAAAACCCTCCACGTGAAGGAAGGAGATTCGGTCACCATCCCGTGTTCATACACCTATCCTGAGGACCACAGAGGGAAGTCACAGATTATAGTAACTTGGAGGGAAGCATATACAGTATACTGCTCCAGTATCAAGAAATACATAACAGAGAATAATGGGAATATTCATAAGGAGTATAAAGACCGGATCTCTGCAGTAAACCATCCTGATAACCAGACGGCCTCTATCGTAATCCGAGGACTGAAAGCTTCTGATGGAGTTACATTCTGCTGTGTGGTAAATGTGGTCAATGCTGGCTATCAATCTAATGATGTGTATGGGACGTTTCTGAACTTTGCAGGTAAATAAACATTTTATGTAATGCCTTCCATATCCTGTCTGTATATACTCCATCTTCTTGTTTGTAGTCAGCGGGAGAGAGGGGGTTGTGGTGTGCAAGGTGTGATGACAGAATGGTTACGGTATTGTCCTTTCACATTTAAAAGCCTCTGTCCCTTTCACACCACACCCCATGATCTTTTGCACGGTGCCCCTCCCCCTCCATGCATGTTTGTCCGCCAGGGTTGCATCTATTGACATATCGTCCAAGTGTCACAGACAATCAAAATACATCAAGGACTGTTTTCTGGGAGGGAAGCGCTCATTCATCAGTATTCAAATCGTCTATGAGTCGTCTATGAGTCGTCTATGAGTCGTCTATGAGTATCGTTTACTGACAGCACATTGTGCTTTATAACTAACGATTCAGATGTAGAAGTCATATCTATCTATCAAAAAAAATAAAAAATAGAAAAGTAAAGAGCAGCACACAAACCAAGCGGGTGCTAAAAATCCCTCCTGAGACCGGCGACCAAGGTCCACTTTGTATATGTTGAGCAAAAGAAGGCAGTGCTCCAAAATTCTGTGGAAATAGTGGGCGATTTATTAACCCATATAGCAGCAACGTTTCAGCTCTACTCAATGGAGCCTTTGTCAAACTCTATCTATCTGAATCACAACAGAAAGGAGTGCGAAAAAACACCATATATAGATAATAAAATATAAAGTATATTGATATCAATATTAAAAATATAATTCACAATACATACTTGTGAACAAGCGGGGACAAAACACAGTAGCACACCACCTTGCTAGTAACCCCAGAACTGTAACAGTTACCCCCAGAACTGTAACAGTTACCCCCAGAACTGTAACAGTTAGTGCAAACACCATGATAGGTATGCCAGAAAGTGTTCAGTGTGTAACGAAGATAGCAAAAAACAAACGAGTATACTTGCTATATTATTCATGTAGCATAAATGGCAACATACTAATAAAACAGGGGATAAAAACCAGGTGGTGGCGCTCCTCGACGCACGTTTCGCGTGTGATCGCTTCCTCAGGAGGAGTCATATCTATCTATCTTTTATCTATCTACCTATCTATCTCACACCTCCTCCAGTCTCTCTCCCCAGCTGTCACCACTCACCTAACAAATCTTCAACCTCTCTTTCTCTTCTGTTAACTTCCATTTCTTTTTCATTCTGTCATAACCCCATTGCTAAAGGAGCCAATCTTTTGACCCGTCCTGCCCAGCTAACTGCAGACCTGTCTCTAATCTCCCCTTCATCTCTAAACTCCTGGAGTCTGGTCTACTCTCACCTTGACTACTTACAATCTGGTTTCCGCACCCTACATTCTACAGAAACTGCCCTCACCAAAATCACAAATAACCTCCTGACAGATAAATGCGGTGACTACTCTACTTATTCTCCGAGATCTCTCTGAAGCATTTGACACTGTAGACCACCATCCCCTGCTCACCATGCTCCAATCCATCGGCCTTAAGAATATAATTCTCTCATGTTTCCTTTCTCTCTGGCCGCTCTTTCAGTGTATCCTTTTCTAGCTCCACTTCCCCTCCTCTTCTTGCCGTTCAGGTTCCTCTGGGTTCAATCCTAGGTTCTCTTCTCTTCTCTCTCTACACAGCTCCTATTGGACAGACTATGAGTAGATTTGGTTTCAGTGCCATCTCTATGTTGATGACACACAACTATACACTTCATCCCTCGACATCACCCCTGCTGTATTACAGAACACCAATGACTGTCTTTCCACCGTCTCTAACATCATGTTCTCTCTCTATCTCAAACTGAATCTTTTAAAAACGGAACTTCTTGTGCTCTCTCCATCTACTAACCTACCTGAACCTGATATCTCCCTCTCAGTGTGTGCTCTACCATAACTGCTTGGCAGCACACCCGCTGATCTTTCCTTAACCTCCTATATTCAGTCTCTTGCCAGCTCATACTACTTGGACCACAAAAACATCTCTAGAATCCAAATAGGGCTATTTTGAGTAAAGTTCCAGACTGGGTCTCCCTTGACAGGGTGCGTGCTCCATGCCTAGGTTTTCAGAGCCATTAGTATCACTGTATCAGAAAAACACTCTAAAATATAACTTTTATTCCTTCGCATTAAAAAAAATGTATAGGTACAAAAATTAACCCCTAAACAAATATATTAATAGATGACAAAAAACATCTCGTGGTCCAGAGACCTTTACTCTTCTAATAAATCTAGGCATGTACAATAATATACAGCAAAAAAACGGCCGGTCAATACCCCATTCTAGTCACAGTTCCATGGTACTGGGTAATGTCTGAGGAATAACCACCTTCAAGGATGGAGTCAGGAGGTGACCTGTCTCTAAGATGCCCCTGTGGCTACCCTTGCCTAAAAGCAGAGCAGCCGCCTTGAAAGGGATGACCCCACTTCTCAGTGGCTAAACCCTCACATTTCACCTGGAAGGGCCTGAATATACTTCATAGGCTTTGTGGAAACCAGTCCGGACGCGTTTCTCCAGTAATGGTTATCAGTGGTTCATCAGGGGACCAAATCTTGAAGATAGCTATGTTAAGATGATGGCACCCTAGATAGTATGGGCGCACCAGAAGTTTAAATGGTGCCAATATATATTCTAACGATATAGACATGGTATAACTGTCAAAAATCCTGCCGCATGTAGTGTCATTTCTGATGGTGCATGCAGATGTAGCTAATGTGTCTGCACGACACTTCCGGCCAGTGGAACACACACTTCCGGTCCACGAAAACCACGCTGGAAGTAGCGCGTCCGAAGGTACTGCGGGTGGGAGGAGCGTCCCAGGATGCGTTCTAGCTTGGAATGCTAGTCAGCGCTCCACCCCTCCTATACTGTGCATCAGTCGGAAGGTATATAGAAGGTGATGTACTTATCCAGCATATGTATTAAAGCTGAAGCACCGAACAAACATGACTATTAGTTAGATTCTATTTGCTACCATATTATGAAGGGAAAGGGGGAAGGGAATAATAATCATTAGCCCCAGGGTGTCCAGTGATAATGGCACCTTATGGGGTTCCTTATATTCATAAGTTAACAATCATTCATGGTTGGATAAAATACAGGTGACCTACACCTACACGGTCAAAGGAAGAGTACCATTAATAAAATAACTGAGCTGGCCAAATCATGGAGTGTTTAAAGAAAGCAACAAAAGAGGGGGCGGAGCCGGCGCAGAGAGGCTGTGTGAAGCATCGCTCCGCTACTTAGATATCCTTCAAAACCTATTATCATTTGCTAACCAGACCGAAAATGGGCAAAATCGGTGGACAAAAGAACACAGAACATTCTGGTCCTACCAAAGCGCCAACTCAGCCCGGAGAAATGGACAAATTCATTAAGAAAGCTGCCGCCTCATATGTGACAAGGGAAGCTAAGATGGCGCCCGGAACACCGAGAGCTGCTGGCTGCAAACAGGCCCTGCCAGGCGCTAAAGGAGGCAGGGAATCTTCCCCCAGCCCAGACGCCCTTCCAATCTCCAGGAGCTTTCTCAAAGACTCTCTTGCTGAGGCTCTTGAACCTCTGAGCGGCTATAAGAAGTTACATTCGCCACATTGGATCCATAGTAGAAACCCTGGAAGAAAATCAGCACAAGATGGTAGCGCATCAGAAAGAGGTGTCTGCGAACCTGGCTGAACATCAAGCTCACATTAACTCGCTCTTCACAGCGCTGGAGGATCAGGAAAACAGGGGACGAAGGAATAACCTCAGGTTTAGAGGTATCTTTGAATTTGTGGGCTCGGGCGATGTCTCAGAAGCAGTGATGCAAATCTGCCTCCAGTTATTGGGTCCTGATACAGCGCATGAGGTCATAATCGAAAGAGCTCACAGGGCTTTAAGACCCAAGCCGCCTCCGAATGAACCTCCACGAGATATTATACAGACGTGGACAAAATTGTTGGTACCCTTTGGTCAATGAAAGAAAAAGTCACAATGGTCACAGAAATAACTTTAATCTGACAAAAGTAATAATAAATTAAAATTCTATAAATGTTAACCAATGAAAGTCAGACATTGTTTTTCAACCATGCTTCAACAGAATTATGTAAAAAAATAAACTCATGAAACAGGCATGGACAAAAATGATGGTACCCCTAACTTAATATTTTGTTGCGCAACCTTTTGAGGCAATCACTGCAATCAAACGCTTCCTGTAACTGTCAATGAGACATCTGCACCTCTCAGCAGGTATTTTGGCCCACTCCTCATGAGCAAACTGCTCCAGTTGTGTCCGGTTTGAAGGGTGCCTTTTCCAGACTGCATGTTTCAGCTCCTTCCAAAGATGCTCAATAGGATTGAGGTCAGGGCTCATAGAAGGCCACTTTAGAATAGTCCAATTTTTTCCTCTTAGCCATTCTTGGGTGTTTTTAGCGGTGTGTTTTGGGTCATTGTCCTGTTGCAAGACCCATGACCTGCGACTGAGACCAAGCTTTCTGACACTGGCTAGTACATTTCTCTCTAGAATTCCTTGATAGTCTTGAGATTTCATTGTACCCTGCACAGATTCAAGACACCCTGTGCCAGACGCAGCAAAGCAGCCCCAGAACATAACAGAGCCTCCTCCATGTTTCACAGTAGGGACAGTGTTCTTTTCTTGATATGCTTCATTTTTTCGTCTGTGAACATACAGCTGATGTGCCTTGGCAAAAACTTCGATTTTTGTCTCATCTGTCCACAGGACATTCTCCCAGAAGCTTTGTGGCTTGTCAACATGTAGTTTGGCATATTCCAGTCTTGCTTTTTTATGATTCGTTTTCAACAATGGTGTCCTCCTTGGTCGTCTCCCATGTAGTCCACTTTGGCTCAAACAACGACGGATGGTGCGATCTGACACTGATGTTCCTTGAGCATGAAGTTCACCTTGAATCTCTTTAGAAGTCTTTCTAGGCTCTTTTGTTACCATTCGGATTATCCGTCTCTTAGATTTGTCATCAATTTTCCTCCTGCGGCCACGTCCAGGGAGGTTGGCTACAGTCCCATGGATCTTAAACTTATGAATAATATGTGCAACTGTACTCACAGGAACATCTAGTTGCTTGGAGATGGTCTTATAGCCTTTACCTTTAACATGCTTGTCTATAATTTTCTTTCTGATCTCTTGAGACAGCTCTTTCCTTTGCTTCCTCTGGTCCATGTCGAGTGTGGTACACACCATATCACCAAACAACACAGTGATTACCTGGAGCCATATATATAGGCCCAATGGCTGATTACAAGGTTGTAGACACCTGTGATGCTAATTAGTGGACACACCTTGAATTAACATGTCCCTTTGGTCACATTATGTTCTGTGTTTTCTAGGGGTACCATCATTTTTGTCCATGCCTGTTTCATGAGTTTATTTTTTTACATAATTCTGTTGAAGCATGGTTGAAAAACAATGTCTGACTTTCATTGGTTAACATTTATAGAATTTTAATTTATTATTACTTTTGTCAGATTAAAGTTATTTCTGTGACCATTGTGACTTTTTCTTTCATTGACCAAAGGGTACCAACAATTTTGTCCACGTCTGTATGTAGATTTCTACACTTTCCAGCCAAAGAAGCGATTCTCTCTAGCGCTAGAAACAGCCCGGAGATACTGTGGGAAGGCAATGAAATCTCGATCTATCAGGATTTAGCTCAAACTACACTTCGCAGACGCAGAGCGCTTAAGCCACTCACGGACTGGTTGCGATCACAGAAGATATTATACCGATGGTCCTTCCCTTTCGGTCTTTCATTCTCCCATGACGGCCGTCGCATGTTCGTCTCTTCACCTAAGGACCTATAAAAGATCTATTCGCAGCTTCAAATCCGGCCGTTGCCAATTGAAAACTGGGAAGTGCTCCAAAACACTATCTCTCTACCGGACCTACCACCTCTCATCCCTTGGGAACCTCCACGTACTCCAAAACCGCAGAGAGGTAGAAGAATGTCTGCTTCCACTCCGAGAAGACTTTCTCTGAGCGACGACTGAATGCAGCCTTCTCCTGATAAGTATATACTCACAGGACTGTCGTAGCAGTAATCGCAAGTGAACACCATAATATGCGGATGTTGTTAACTGTTTGTTTCTAACGACTTTGTAGATAGCTGCAATGTTAATCTCCTGCGGCTTAAGTTAAAATCACATGCCTCAAGAGATGGAAAAGAGTCGGTCGCTGCGAATGGCACCTTGAGATAGAGGAATAACTGCGTCCACATTACTCAGGTTCACTTTGTTTGATTCGCTAAGAAAAACACTCTCAATAAGTATAAAGTCACAGGACTGCATGAGAATCTTTTTGCCAGCGACTGTTTCAGTATGCGAACGCTCGCATTTGAATCTTATGTTACGTTTTGCCAGCTGATCGCATAGACATTCCTTTGCAACTTAGGGTCACACCCCCTGACTCGAAATATGGGAATTATTAACGCTTTATTGTTTCCTGACATCTTTCCAGTTAACTGCTCAGTTATACTCTCACAACCTTCATTCAATTTGCATGATGTAAGAGTATCGTAATTTTAGCGTACACTACAATATGCGAATGATTACATCCAAATGTTCTAGTTGAAGATTGTACCTGTTCGCTTGGATATTCCCCCGCAGGTTAGGCCTAACTCGCAAGCCCCGATACTTGGGAACTGCGCTTTTGGCTTTTACTTTGCGATCATAAATAGCTGCCTCTCCATATGCGAACCTTGGTCTGGTATCACTTTGCTCTAGGGAAGGATATAGCTAGATGAATATTTCTCTCTCCCCCCTAGATGATGAGAGTTTTATTACTCTTTCACAACATGTTCAATACACTTTACTGTGTTCTCTTCACAGTTGTTTGCCATTTAATTTCTTTTTCCTTTGTTGTTTCTGTTTCTCAATCAGATACCTTTCTTTGTGTACAGGACACACACCTTTTTCCAAGACTCTTGGGACATACTGATGCTACACTCCTGGAGGTTGAATGCTCCCCATTTCTAACAATATCAGGTTTCATATTCTCTACATTAAGCATGTTTGCAGTACATCCCTTCACGGATGACCTTCGTATCGCAGGCACGGATGACCTTCGTATCGTATCCTTCAATGTGAAGGGATTCAACTCTCCCTCTAAACGAAGTCAAATCTTCTCATACTTAAAAAAAGAAAAATGTTCATTTTTATTTCTTCCAGAGACCCACTTCAAATTCGACAAATACCCGAACCTTAAGAATTCCATGTTTTCAGACTGGTATCACTGTGGCTCAGGGTCATCGTCCTCCAGGGGTGTAAGCATAGGGTTTAGGAAAAATACTCCATTTACTTATCTGTATCATACCCAAGACCAGGAAGGTAGATACCTACTACTCAAGGGATCCTTAGCTAACCAGATCTACACTTTTATCAATATATATGCCCCCAATACTGGCCAGGCTGCATGGCTTATAGAGGTACTATCCTTATTAGAACCTTTTAGGGAGGGAGTGGTAGTTTTTGGGGGGGACCTCAATCTAACACTTGAACCCCACATTGATTCCACTTCTAAAAAACCTCCGTTAGCTACCAAAGTGCTTAGGCGTCTCAAGAAAACCTTACACAATTGGTCTCTATGTGACGCTTGGAGGCTTTTCAATCCCAATGAAAGAGATTACTCCTTCTTTTCCCACGTACATGGATCTTATCATAGATTAGATTATTTGTTCATATCAAAGGAACATCTTCAGTATTGCAGCCAGGCCAGCATTGGCACTATGCAATTATCCGATCATGCCCCTATCTTTTTGACACTGTCCACCCCTAACATGGACCCGCGCCCATTCAGATGGAGACTCAATGAGCAATTAATTGCCCCGGGTGACCCTTTATCCCAGACGCAGATAGCGTTAAAGGAATACTTTACTCTCAACAATAACTAAGTGAGTTCCTGCCAGGTTCTATGGGATGCCCATAAGGCATTTATAAGAGGTCATTTCATCTCAATGGGAGCAAGAGCTAAAAGAGAAAGACAAGCCCGAGTAGATTCCTTACTTAATAGAATCCAAAAGCTGGAAACCCTCCATAAACAGTCACTGCTAGAGTCTCACCTTACTGAATTAACAGCTGCAAGGGAAGCCTTAAAAAAGATTCTAAACTCTATCTCAGCCAAATATTATCTGCAAGCATGTTTTAAATATTATGCCCACGGTGATAGAGCATCTAAGTTCATGATGCAGCGGATTAAACAAAGAAAGGCTCATAATTTTATCCATCAGATTAAGACCACTAGTGGTAAGCTAGCCTACACTACAACCAAAATAGCTGCTCAATTTAAGGAATTTTACCATTCTCTATATAATCTAAAGCGTCCGGATAATAATGTACAATACCCTTTCCCACCTAACGATTTAATATTATCCTTTTTACAATCTTTGTCCTTACCCTCATTAGCCAAGGAACAGGCCCAATGGTTACAAGCCCCTTTCACTCTCCAAGAAATAAAATAAACTATCAAGCAGCTTCCAGGAGGAAAATGTCCCGGCCCAGACGGACTCCCAGCTTCATACTATAAATCTCTCTCTGACATTTAAGCCCTTTTCTACTAGATGTATGTAATAGTGCTTTAAATGGCTCTAATATGACTACAGACATGACGAAAGCTCACATCTCTTTAATTCATAAAGAAGGGAAAGATAGTTCGGACTGTGCCAGTTATCGTCCCATCTCTTTGCTAAACTTAGACCTAAAAATACTGGCTAAGTTATTGGCCTCCCGTTTGTCCTCCCTCCTTCCCTCCTTAATCCAAAAGGATCAAGTAGGCTTCGTAAAGGGTAGGGAGGGGAAGGATAACACGGCTAGAGTCTTAAACTGCATTTTTCAGGCAAAAAGATTTAAACGTCCTCTGATCCTTCTCAGCACTGATGCTGAGAAGGCATTTGATAGGGTAGATTGGGATTTTATGTGTAAAGTTCTATCAACATTTGGGATTCCAGAAAAGTTCTTGAATGCAATCTTTTCCCTGTACACAAATGCATCAGCCTCAGTAATTGTAAACAACTCACTATCCTCTCCCTTTAACATACATAACGGGACTAGACAGGGTTGCCCCCTCTCCCCTCTTTTATTTGTTCTAGTAATGGAATCACTGCTACAGGCCATCAGGAAAGAGGAGGGGATTCAAGGGATCAGGGCTGGATGTCACAATCACAAGGTCGCAGCATTTGCTGATGACTTGCTTATTATGTTAACGAACCCGACCATAGCTTTCCTACATATTGAACATATACTTGGATTTTTTGGTAGGCTCTCTAATTTTAAAATAAAGCCACAAAATCACATGTCCTTAACGTTGGCTTTCCCTCATCCCTGGTTAATAAACTCAGGTTGAAATCTCTATTTAATTGTGATCATCCACACATCACTTATTTGGGAGTTAAAATAGGTCCTGATCCGGACACATTATTCCGCCTAAACTATGTTCCGCTTTTGAATTCAATACAAGATCAATTGTCCTCCCTTGACAATCTTCTTTTGTCCTGGTTTGGCAGGAAAAACATAGTGACTTCACTCGTTATTCCCAGAATGACTTATCTCCAACAAGTCTTACCAATCCCAGTGCCCAAATCATTCTATGTCTCATTCAATCGGATGATTAGGACATTTATTTGGGCTGGCAAGAAAGCTTGAATATCTTTTTCGACTTTGAAGAAGCCCAAACCCTTTGGTGGGATAGCTTTACCTGACCCTGAATTATACAACAATGCAGTCCTCCTTGCTAGGTTTGTAGGATGGATTAAAGGCATCTTGAAGGAACCCTGGGTCGATCTTGAACAGACACATCATGGTACCCCTTTTAGAGGGCTTCTGATAAGTAATACCCCAACAAAGGGCCACAAACGACAACCCTATAGTCAAATCCACATTAAGGGCTTGGGATTTTTTCCAAACATCTATTCATGCGATCCCATTACCGTCCCCTCTGGTTCAATTGAGAGATATAGTGGGATTAGCACCTAAAGCTCTGTTGGATAGTCTCCCAAAATCCATAAGAGACTCTGATCAGTTGGTGATCTCGCTGCTAGACGATAACGGTAAACTAATGAGCCTAGCTTCTGTCACTAGACTTTTCCCAGATTGCAAATTTCCCATTCCTTTCTTTTCCTTCCTACAATCCTTTATTAACAAGTTCATTAATAAAAGCTCCTTACAGCGCCCACTCACATGGTTTGAGAACATTTTAAATAAGCCTAATACACAACCCAAACTGATTTCCCTGATTTATAAAAATCTAATTTCTCCTAAGCCAATAATAAAGCCGGCATTTATTGGTATGTGGGAAAAAGACCTTGACTCCTTGTTCACCCAGACAACAATTTCCAGACTACCCATTAGACCTCATAAAGCTTCGAGATGTGTACGTATTCAGGAGAACGCCTATAAAATTCTAACTAGGTGGTATAAAACCCCGGAAATTACCTGTAGATTTAATCCTACACTCTCAGACAGGTGCTGGAGGTGTGGAATAGAAAAAGGCACTTTCCTCCACATCTGGTGGTCCTGTCCCAAAATTAAAGTATGGTGGGGAGCTATATTTGAACAGTGTAACAAGATCTGCAATTTATCCATCCCCGTTTCCCCTGACCTAGCTCTTCTAGGGACACACATCACTAATGGTAGGATTTCCATCCCCCCCCTGTTTAGTCATTTACTGGATGCGGCCCGTCTCCTAATACCGTGCTACTGGCTTTCAACAGAAATACCGCCCATCCCTAGGTGGTTTGCCAAGATTGATCAAATTTATAGATTCGAGGAACTGGCATCTTGGGAAAATAGAAGTATAACTGCTTACAAGAAATGTTGGTCACAATAGTCGTCTTTTAGGAAATTTGATTAATTGCTTTCCCCCGTATTGGTAATCTACTTGTGTGATATTCGCTGTTATCTGCTTTGATACGCTTGTCCAGATCTAGTATAGCACTAGCTTAGATATACACGCTTTACAATGTTACCTTGTCTGATGCTCTAAGTTATTATTTCACGGTACTCAAAGATTTTGGCCTAACTTGCATATGTCCCCAAATATGAGAAAAATCTCAGAATTCTGTAACACTAATTTGTACCTGATTGTACTTAATTTTTATCTGTCCATGTTTTACTTTTGAAAAAGTCTGTACTTTTTGGAAATTCTTTCAATAAAAAGTTAATCAAAAAAGAAAAAAAGAAAGCAACAAAAGAGATTTGTTCATGAAGACCCAGCGGGCTCATCGTTTTAAGGCGGGGAATCCACTGGGCCTCCTTATTACTTGACATTTTATGGTCACCATTATGACATTCCAAGACATGACATGCAATTGGTTTATCTCTACGATTGTTAATATCACCAAGGTGGTCTCCCACCCTACGTCTCAATTCACATTTTATGTTTCCCACATAATTTAGAGGGCATTCACATTTAAACAGGCAAGACCCAGGGAGAGTCTTACAGTTTGCAAAATCCTGCATGTAATAAGTTTTTCCAGTGGAGACACTGGCGAAACTGCTAGATCTATAGATCAATGGGCAGCATATACAATCAACCCCACATTTAAATGTGCCAAAGGGTTTACGATCCAACCATGTTCCTTCACCTAGAGGTCTTTGGTAATGGTTATGTACCAGCCTATTCCTAATGGACCTACCTCTCCTATAGGTGACTGATGTTTTGGGGGGATCAAATCCCTTATATATGGGTCCGACAAGAGAATGCCCCAGTGTCTCCTCAAAATGCTTAGGATTTTCTGCTTCTGTTCATCATATGTTCCTATGATCCTCATGACTTTATTGTCATCATTGGAAAGTCGAACAAATGTAAGCAGGGAATGCCTGTCCTTTTTAATGGAACAGTCAAAGACTTCCTTAAGAATCTTAAGGGGGTATCCTCTTTAGTAAAATCTATCCCTCATATCCCTAGCTTGGGTTCAAAAAGATTCAGATCATGAGCAGTTCCTTCTGATACTTAGGTACTGTCCATTGGGGATACCCTTTCTAAGACTCAATGGGTGGTAACTGTCTAACTGTAGCAGACTATTAATAGCAGTTGATTTTCGGTAGGTTTCTGTATGTAACTTGCCTTTTCTTTTGGTTATTGAAATATCAAGGAACGCGATGCTGTAATTATTGATTTCGCAACACCCACCATAGGGCGTAATAGGGTGAGACCATCCTCTCCTTTGACCCGTCTTTTGAACTATTTCAAGGGATTCACAATGGACACCAACTTGAAGGACACCAGAACATGGATCTGACGTAGTAGGACACTCACTTTACTGTATAGTGCTGGTTAGGTGTCACCACATAACCTTTATCATTTGTATGATAGGGAACGACCCAATATCATGGGTATCATATTATGGTGACCCCTTTAGGTACCTGCACGTTGTGAATTACATATGGTTTCTCTGTGCGGATTTCCCTGAAGAAGAACCACAGCGTGGTACAGTACCAGCTAAACGTATCAGTTTAGACCGAGCTCATGAACACTTTGCTTTTGTTTTAATTGTTCACAATTGTTTGTGTGATTTTTGGTGCAGTTTTCACCCTTTCCATTGTATCAAATCCGTACAAAAAAACTGCAATAACAAATGTACGTATCTGGATTTTCAGTATTTTAACTGCACCCATGTGGAGGAAACCGTAACACGTTCACAAAAATAGCTCCAACTTAAAAGAGAGCAAAAAAATTATTTATACAGTTACATAGTTCATACGGTTGAAAAAAGACACAAGTCCATCAAGTTCAACCAAGGGAGAGGTGGGGACACTAATTACCAGAAGGAAGTGAGACTCAGATTTCTACACGTTTTCATAAGCATTAATGTCATTTACCTTTAAGAATTCATCTAAACCCTTTTTAAGGCTACTTTCACACTTGCGTTCAGAGCGGATCCGTCTGCATTATATTGAAAAAAAAATTCTAAGTGTAAAAGTAGCCTCAGACAGATCCGTCCAGACTTTTACATTGAAAGTCATAGGGGGACGGATCCGTTTGAAGATTGAGCCATAGTGTGTCATCTTCAAACGGATCCATCCCATTGACTTACATTGTAAGTCTGGACGGATCCGTTTGCCTCCGCGGCCAGGCGGACACCCAAACGCTGCAAGCTGCGTTCAGGTGTCCGCCTGCTGAGCAGAGCGGAGGCCAAACGCTGCCAGACTGATGCATTCTGAGCGGATCCGCATCCACTCAGAATGCATTAGGGCAGTACGGATCCGTTCGGGGCCGCTTGTTAGAGCCTTCAAACGGAACTCACAAGCGGACACCCGAACGCAAGTGTGAAAGTAGCCTAAGACTGTCCTCGTTCCTGCTGTGACCACGTCCTGAGGTATCTATTTATGTGATAATGCTCAAATGAGAAGAGAAAATGCAGTGAATCCTGATCCTGTTATTAATTTGGTATAATGTGGTGTATGTGTAAAACATCTGGATCCTTGGCTTCTGTTATAGATGGAAGATGGTTGTCTCAGGTGGAGGAACTGATCGCTGTAGAAGGAGAAGAGCTGATCATCCCCTGTCATCATCACCCGCTGAAGACCCTGAGGGAAGCTCTGCAAGTGACCTGGTATAGAGGATACAGTGAACTGTGTGACTCAAATACAGAGAAGATTTATAAATGGGACCAAAAACCCACTATCGGTGCAGATGCATTCTCACTGGTGAACATCTCTGATGACTTCTCTCTGCGTATACACCGTGTACCGAGTAATAGAGGCCCCCACTATTGTTGCAGTGTGACCACCAGTGATGGAAAAGAAATAAAGAGCCGAAGTAGTACGGAGCTGATCATCGCAGGTAAAGAACGATTGGTTTTTGTAAAAGGAGAATGGAAGGGGTTGTTGTTGTCTTCGTGTAGACTCCCACCTTCACAGATTCCATCAGGGGCTAAAAGAGCACATGTCTGCTGGACAAACCGGAAAGCGGAGGGGCTGTGGGGCTCTGAAATCTAATTTGCATAAAGAAATGTAGTTGCATTTTTTTTATCAGGAACGCAGCAACCGATTTTTACAAGACGAGTATCATTTTAATCAGCAGGATCTGGTGTAATAGTGTTGATCCTGTTGCGGGTGCTGTTTAAAGTTTAAATGCTGTGGCCTGATGTGGATACCGACCCTTCATTACCGCTACCACTTTGTGGGTGCATTATCAGTCTATTGATCAGGGCGATCTGTATGTTTTCGTTGATCATGATGATTTCAAAAGGAAACACACAATTCTGTGATGTTAAACAGCATCACTGAACCAGTATTCCTAAATTCATCAGTTCAGGACTCCCCTCCTTACCAAGCTCATGTTCCATGTTTTTAGTACCTCTGTCTTTGAAATCCATAAAGTTTTATTCCGTGGTCCCGTTACCGTAGGTAAATTATGTTTGCACCACTTTTACCTAGTACTTTATTTTTATGTCATTTTTATTTTAGCCTGTTTTTTACATTTTTTATTTAGTTTTTGCAAACCAAAATGTTTTCTTTTTCATTTTGTACCCTTTCTTTAACCCCTACAAGACAGAGGCATTTTTCACCTTTAGGCTACATGCACACGACTGTTGCATTTTTTGCTGCTCGGATGCGGACCCATTCACTTCAAAGAGTCCACAAAAGATGCGGACAGCACTCCTTGTGTTGTCCACGTCTGTTGCTCTGTTCTACGGCCCCGCAAAGAAAAATAGAACATGTCCTCTTCTTGTCCATTCTGTGTCCAAGAATAGGCATTTCTATTATGGGCTTCCCGTTCTGTTCTGCAAATTGCATAATGCACACGGTCATCATCCGTGTTTTGTGGATTCGCAATTTGCAGACTGCAAAACGCGTTGCGGTCATATAGATGTAGCCTAAGGACCAGGCTAAATTTTTTAAATCTGACACGTGCCACTTTATGTGATAATAACTTATCCAAGTCATTGTGAGACAGTTTTCTCGTGACACATTGTACTTCATAGTAATATTCAGGCCAGCACCCGGTCCGTTATTGTCACGGCTGAGGATGGGGAAAACCCTCAGCCGTGCGATGCCCTATGATGTTGTGGCTGCTCGGCCAGGAGAACAGGATAGGTCACCTCCTCAAGCATCCCTAACCTGACCCTAACTCCTACCTGCATGGGCCGACCTTTAAGGTAGGAGGACCCATGCGCAGGAACCTCGGAGCCCTGACTTACCCTCCGCAGATCCCTGAGCTAGGAGCTGGGTAAGACGACCTACTCCTCCAAGGTACGGAGGAGCAGGAGTCTCAATGGCCAAGCTGCTGGGAAAAAGGGGAACCGAAACAGACTAATGGAAATGGCAGGTGAACTAAGGAGTTCCACCAACCTGCCACAGCCTTGCTTACTGAATCCCAGAGCACACACAGAATCCAGAACCATTAGCTGCACAAACCAAACGAACAAAGGTCCCAACAGTACATCACATGGACATCACATACAACATGACATAAAACATAAAGTGACATTCTCTTTATGACCACAGGGGTGGCTCTCACTGGCAGATAGAAACACAAGAGGCTGCTCCAGCAAGCATGGCTGAAGCAACCCTCAGACCTGGGAAAACAGTGAGGCTTTATAGGCCAAGAAGCCACAACCCACAGTCAGACACACCCAGTGAGACACACACACACTGGGAAGGGAGTTAACCCATCCAGCACCAGAGAAGGGAAACACACATTAAAGGGAAGTGCACACAATACATAAAACACAGTGCACACATACACACCTAACAGAAAGGTGCTAGGTGCAACCGCATGCACAGCATAGAAAGCTGCCACATACATAACGTTGTCAGCAGCAACCACAGGTGAGGCAAATACCACTGCCCTCACCTGTGATTGAAAACCAAACTAAAGCGCTGACAACCGCATGCGGTTCAGGAGTCACGGTCATGGCCATGGCCGTGACAGTTATCCGCGCTGAAGCGGGAAGGAGAAATCTACACACTCACATTAAGAAGGAAATCCCAGCAGCCGTGTCTTGCTTTTCCAATTTTCTGCTTTTATTTAGTTCTTTTATCTCCACTGTCCATAGTTTTGGAGAAGGTCTTGACACCATTGGTAAAGAACACACCGTCTTTTCTGTTAGACACAACACATTCCCTAAGAGTAAATGCTGAACTACAATCCATTCCTCCTGATAGCCGGCTAGTAGAGATGAGCGAATTTCATGTTATGAAATTTGTTTGTGCTTCGTTTGGTGGTAAAAGCAGAACTGCGTTATGGATTCCGTTACCACGGACCATGACGTAATTCTATGATGGAATTCATAACGGAATGCCATTAGAAACATTCCGTTATTCATTCCGTCATAATAGAAGTCTATGGCCTGCATAACGGATCTGTCCCTTTTCCTTATGCAGGAAAGGACTCCCCTGCATAACAGAAATGGGACGGATCCGTTATGCAGGCCATAAACTTATTTTTTTAATGGAATGAATAACGGAATGCCTCTGAAGGCATTCCGTTACACATTCCGTCATAGAATTGCGTTATGGTCCGTGGTAACAGAATCCATAACGCGATTCTGCTTTTACCACCAACGAAGCACAAACAAATTTCATAACATGAAATTCGCTCATCCCTACTGGCTAAACAGACTTTACACCTCTATTGAACACAGGAAGGGGATACAGGCCGTAACTGACTTATTACAAACTAGAGATTATACTGATTTGCAACAATTTTTTTTTTCAAATGTTACATCTGGTTTTATTTGAAAATTACTTCATGTTTGAGGATAACTTCTACCCTCAGCGAAGGGGACCGCGATGGGTTCGACTGTGGCCCTGCCCTACGCTAACACATGTATGTCATCCTTTAAAGAATCACATGAATACAATACTCAACTATATTAAGAAAACATTTTACTAGGGAAAAGATTAATTGATGACATTTTTTGCGTATGAGCAGGGCCACAGGAATCCTTCCTTACCTTCTTTAATTATCTCAACACCATTTGTGAAGGTTTGAGATTTACTATGACTTATGAAAGGAACACGGTGAGCTTTTTAGACACTAACATATTGAAAGATGAGTTTGGTCATTTTCTACAAACTTATACAGGAAGGAAACTGATAAGAATAGTATCCTTCGCTATACTAGCGCCCACCCTCCATTTCTGCCATAGTAGTCACTGATCCAGAAAAATGAGAGAGAACTGGGACTGAAGGAAATGACTGAAAGGTTTAACGAGAGGGGATATCTCACCCAAATCTTGGACAGAGCCAAAGATGACTCTGATACACAAACATGTACTTCCGATCGGAAGAAACAACAGAGAGTGACATTTGTTCACGAATTCCATCCCTATGATACAGGTTTTGATAAAGTAGTCCGTAAACACTGGCGTTTATTGACAAAAGCCTAACCAAGTGACGGGGAATTCAAAATCCACCATTGATATGTAATAAACGAAACCCTAGTTACAGGGATAAATGGTGCATGCTGACCTGGGCAGCAGTAAAAGGACAGAGAATGTTATTTCCACAGAAGAAAGGCACTTTTCCATGCCTCCATTGTTTTTAACGTTCCCGTCCTATAAAGACCCTGTGTTTCACCATCCTCGCACAGGGAAGGCTTTAAAAAAAAAAGGTTTCTTTACCTGAGAATCCACCAATGTAATACACTTGGTAACATGCCCGTGTGGTCTGTTATATGTTGGAGAAGCAATGCAGACCAATAGAGACCAGATTTGTAAACACAAGTCAACAATAAGGACAAAACACCTGCCGTTGCCTTTACCCTATCATTTTGATAAATACAAAGCTTCTATTGCCCAGTTGAAGTTCCAGGTGTTGGAACAAATGAAGACTTTTATTGTGTAGGGAAGCATACTGGATCCATGTGTTAGATACATTGCAACCAAGGGGCTTAAACAAGGAATCCGAGATAAAGCACCTGCAGATCACCATTTTTATTATTCTTTTCCCTGCAGACTTCATCCTCTCGTTGAGGAATTACTATCGGTGGCCGTGCTGTATCCTTTGACATAACATTGTTATATATTGTGTTCACATTAGATATTTTGTTTGTGTTATTTGTTTGTTTTTGTAATTACCACCCAAAATGGGCACCTGACGTCACTGACATGTGACCCGTCCTTTCACCTACAGTCAGGTCTATAAATATTGGGACATCAACACAATTCTAAAATTTTTGGCTCTATACACCACAACAATAGATTTGAAATCAAACGAACAAGATGTGCTTTACCTGCAGACTGTCAGCTGTAATTTGAGGTATTTACATCCAAATCAGGTGAACGGTGCAGGAATTACAACAGTTTGCATCTGTGCCTCCCACTGGTTAAGGGACCAAAAGTAATGGGACAGAATAATAATCATACATCAAATTTTCACTTTTTAATACTTGGTTGCAAATCCTTTGCCGTCAATTACAGCCTGAAGTCAGGAACGCATAGACATCACCAGACGTTGAGTTTCCTCCCTGGTGATGCTCTGCCAGGCCTCTACAGCAACTGTCTTCAGTTCCTGCTTGTTCTTGGGGCATTTTCCCTTCAGTTTTGTCTTCAGCAAGTGAAATGCATGCTTAATCGGATTCAGGTCCCGTGATTGACTTGGCCATTACATAACATTCCACTTCTTTCCCTTAAAAAACTCTTTGGTTTCTTTTGCAGTATGCTATAGGTCATTGTCCATCTGCACTGTGAAGCGCTGTCCAAAGAGTTCTGAGCAGATAATATTGCCCGAAACACTTCAGAATTCCTCCTGCTGCTTCTGTCAGCAGTCACATCATCAATAAATACAAGAGAACCAGTTCCATTGGCAGCCATACATGCCCACGCCATGACACTACCACCACCATGCTTCACTGATGAGGTGGTATGCTTAGGATCATGAGCAGTTCCTTTCCTTCTCCATACTCTTCTCTTCCCATTACTCTGGTACAAGTTGATCTTGGTCTCATCTGTCCATAGGATGTTGTTCCAGAACTGTGAAGGTTTTTTTAGATGTCGTTTGGCAAACTCTAATCTGGCCTTCCTGTTTTTGAGGCTCACCAATGGTTTACATCTTGTGGTAAACCCTCTGTATTCACTCTGGTGAAGTCTTCTCTTGATTGTTGACTTTGACACACATACACCTACCTCCTAGAGAGTGTTCTTTATCTGACCAACTGTTGTGAAGGGTGTTTTCTTCACCAGGAAAAGAATTCTTCGGTCATCCACCACAGTTGTTTTCCGTGGTCTTCCGGGTCTTTTGGTGTTGCTGAGCTCACCGGTGCATTCCTTCTTTTTAAGAATGTTCCAAACAGTTGTTTTGGCCAGGCCTAATGTTTTTGCTATCTCTCTGATGGGTTTGTTGTGTTTTTCAGCCTAATGATGGCTTGCTTCACTGATAGTGACAGCTCTTTGAATCTCATCTTGAGAGTTGACAGTAACAGATTCCAAATGCAAATAGCAGACTGGAAATGACCTCTGGACCTTTTATCTGCTCATTGTAATTGGGATAATGAGGGTATAACACACACCTGGCCATGCAACATCTGAGAAGCCAATTGTCCCATTACTTTTGGTTCCTTAACAAGTGGGAGGCACATATGCAAACTCCTGTAATTCCTGCACCGTTTACCTGATTTGAATGTAAATGCACTCAAATTAAAGCTGACAGTCTGCAGGTAAAGCACATCTTGTTTGTTTCATTTCAAATCCATTGTGGTGGTGCATAGAGCCAAAAATGTTAGAATTTTGTCGATGTCCCAATATTTATGGACCTGACTGTATATATGCAGCTTTTATACCTGACTATCTACCTGTTGATAAAGGCATACTTGCCAAACGCGTCCTTGTATATTTCATGTAACGTGTGAAGACTAAATAAAAGCAGAAAATTGGAAAAGCAAGACACGGCTGCTGGGATTTCCTTCACATTGTACTTCATGACAGTGGTAAATTTGATTTGATATATTTCACCTTTATTTATAAAAAAAATATCCAGGATTTGCTAAAAATATGGAAAGGATAGGTCATCAATATCAGATCGGTGGGGGTGATGCGTGTCTGACTTCCACCAATCTGATATTGATCCTGAGGATAGGTCATCAATATTAAAAACCCGGAAAACCCCTTTAAGTTCTCCAGATGTTCTTCCTTCATTATCCAGTGGAGTATATAATTTTTGTAGCTACATGTGAGTTTTTTTAATTTTGCATTGTGTCTGTGCATGATTTAGAGGATGAACAGAGGAGAAATATGATATGTGCAAAATATGTAGTGATTAGAGTTGAGCGAACACCTGGATGTTCGGGTTCGAGAAGATCGGCCGAACTTCCCGGAAATGTTTTGGTTCGGGTTCCGAACCCGACCCGAACTTCGTCCCGAACCCCATTGAAGTCAATGGGGACCCGAACTTTTCGGCACTAAAAAGGCTGTAAAACAGACCAGGAAAGAGCTAGAGGGCTGCAAAAGGCAGCAACATGTAGGTAAATCCCCTGCAAACAAATGTGGATAGGGAAATTAATAAAAATAAAAATAAAATAAATAAAAATTAACCAATATCAATTGGAGAGAGGTCCCATAGCAGAGAATCTGGCTTCACGTCAGCCACCACTGGAACAGTTCATTGTCATATATTTAGGCCCAGCACCCAGGCAGAGGAGAGAGGTCCCGTAACAGACAATCTGGCTTCATGTCAGCAGAGAATCAGTCTTCACGTCACCCAACATTGGAACAGTCCATTGGCATATATTTAGGCCCCGGCACCCAGACAGAGGAGAGGTTCATTCAACTTTGGGTAGCCCCGCAATATAATGGTAAAATGAAAATAAAAATAGGATTGAATGAGGAAGTGCCCTGGAGTACAATAATATATGGTTAAGGGGAGGTAGTTAATGTCTAATCTGCACAAGGGATGGACAGGTCCTGTAGGATCCATGCCTGGTTCATTTTTATGAACGTCAGCTTGTCCACATTGGCTGTAGACAGGCGGCTGCGTTTGTCTGTAATGACGCCCCCTGCCGTGCTGAATACACGTTCTGACAAAACGCTGGCCGCCGGGCAGGCTAGCACCTCCAAGGCATAAAAGGCTAGCTCTGGCCACGTGGACAATTTAGAGACTCAGAAGTTGAATGGGGCCAAACCATCAGTCAGTACATGGAGGGGTGTGCACACGTACTGTTCCACCTTGTTAGTAATATGTTGCCTCCTGCTAACACGTTGCGTATCAGGTGGTGGTGCAGTTAGCTGTGGCGTGTTGACAAAACTTTTCCACATCTCTGCCATGCTAACCCTGCCCTCAGAGGAGCTGGCCGTGACACAGCTGCCTTGGCGACCTCTTGCTCCTCCTCTGCCTTGGGCTTCCACTTGTTCCCCTGTGACATTTGGGAAGGCTCTCAGTAGCGCGTCTACCAACGTGCGCTTGTACTCGCGCATCTTCCTATCACGCTCCAGTGCAGAAAGTAAGGTGGGTACATTGTCTTTGTACCGTGGATCCAGCAGGGTGGCAACCCAGGAGTCCGCACACGTTAAAATGTGGGCAACTCTGCTGTCGTTGCGCAGGCACTGCAGCATGTAGTCGCTCATGTGTGCCAGGCTGCCCAGGGCTAAGGACAAGCTGTCCTCTGTGGGAGGCGTATCGTCATCGTCCTGCATTTCCCCCCAGCCACGCACCAGTGATGGGCCCGAGTTGCGTTGGGTGCCACCCCGCTGTGACCATGCTTCATCCTCATCCTCCTCCACCTCCTCCTCATCCTCGTCCTCCTCGTCCTCCAGTAGTGGGCCCTGGCTGGCCACATTTGTACCTGGCCTCTGCTGTTGCAAAAAAACTCCCTCTGAGTCACTTGGAAGAGACTGGCCTGAAAGTGCTAAAAATGACCTCTCTTCCTCCTCCTCCTCCTCCTCCTGGGCCACCTCCTCTTCCATCATCGCCCTAAGTGTTTTCTCAAGGAGACATAGAAGTGGTATTGTAACGCTGATAACGGCATCATCGCCACTGGCCATGTTGGTGGAGTACTCGAAACAGCGCAACAGGGCACACAGGTCTCGCATGGAGGCCCAGTCATTGGTGGTGAAGTGGTGCTGTTCCGCAGTGTGACTGACCTGTGCGTGCTGCAGCTGAAACGCCACTATGGCCTGCTGCTGCTCGCACAGTCTGTCCAACATGTGCAAGGTGGAGTTCCACCTGGTGGGCACGTCGCATATGAGGCGGTTAGCGGTCAGGCCGAAGTTACGCTGTAGCGCAGACAGGCGAGCAGCGGCAGGATGTGAACACCGGAAGCGCGAACAGACGGCCTGCACTTTATGCAGCAGCTCTGACATGTCGGGGTAGTTGTGAATGAACTTCTGCACCACCAAATTCAGCACATGCGCCAAGCAAGGGATGTGCGTCAAACCAGCTAGTCCCAGAGCTGCAACGAGATTTCGCCCATTATCGCACACCACCAGGCCGGGCTTGAGGCTCACCGGCAGCAACCACTAGTCGGTCTGTTGTTCTATACCCCGCCACAACTCCTGTGCGGTGTGGGGCCTGTCCCCCAAACATATGAGTTTCAGAATGGCCTGCTGACGTTTACCCCGGGCTGTGCTGAAGTTGGTGGTGAAGGTGTGTGGCTGACTGGATGAGCAGGTGGAAGAAGAGGAGGAGGAAGCTGAGTAGGAGGAGGTGGCAACAGGAGGCAAAAAATGTTGCCCTGCGATCCTTGGCGGCGGAAGGACGTGCGCCAAACAGCTCTCCGCCTGGGGCCCAGCTGCCACTACATTTACCCAGTGTGCAGTTAGGGAGATATAGCGTCCCTGGCCGTGCTTACTTGTCCACGTATCTGTGGTTAGGTGGACCTTGCCACAGATGGCGTTGCGCAGTGCACACTTGATTTTATCGGATACTTGGTTGTGCAGGGAAGGCACGGCTCTCTTGGAGAAGTAGTGCCGGCTGGGAACAACATACTGTGGGACAGCAAGCGACATGAGCTGTTTGAAGCTGTCTGTGTCCACCAGCCTAAATGACAGCATTTCATAGGCCAGTAGTTTAGAAATGCTGGCATTCAGGGCCAGGGATCGAGGGTGGCTAGGTGGGAATTTACGCTTTCTCTCAAATGTTTGTGAGATGGACAGCTGAACACTGCCGTGTGACATGGTTGAGACGCTTGGTGACGGAGGTGGTGGTGGTTTTGGTGGTACATCCCCTGTTTGCTGGGCGGCAGGTGCCAACGTTCCTTCAGAGGCGGAGGAAGCGGCCGAGGTGGCAGCAGCAGAAGAGGCCGAGGCGGCGGCGGCAGCAGAGGAGGCCGAGGCGGCAGCAGCAGAAGAGGTAGCAGGGGGAGCCTGAGTGACTTCCTTGTTTTTAAGGTGTTTACTCCACTGCAGTTCATGCTTTGCATGCAGGTGCCTGGTCATGCAGGTTGTGCTAAGGTACAGAACGTTAATGCCTCGCTTCAGGCTCTGATGGCACAGCGTGCAAACCACTCGGGTCTTGTCGTCAGCACATTGTTTGAAGAAGTGCCATGCCAGGGAACTCCTTGAAGCTGCCTTTGGTGTGCTTGGTCCTAGATGGCGGCGGTCAGTAGCAGGCGGAGTCTCTTGGCGGCGGGTGTTCTGCTTTTGCCCACTGCTCCCTCTTTTGCTACGCTGTTGGCTCGGTCTCACCACTGCCTCTTCCTCCGAACTGTGAAAGTCAGTGGCACGACCTTCATTCCATGTGGGGTCTAGGACCTCATCGTCCCCTGCATCGTCTTCCAACCAGTCTTGATCCCTGACCTCCTGTTCAGTCTGCACACTGCAGAAAGACGCAGCAGTTGGCACCTGTGTTTCGTCATCAGCAGAGACATGCTGAGGTGGTATTCCCATGTCCTCATCATCAGGAAACATAAGTGGTTGTGCGTCAGTGCATTCTATGTCTTTCACCGCTGGGGAAGGGCTGGGTGGATGCCCTTGGGAAACCCTGCCAGCAGAGTCTTCAAACAGCATAAGAGACTGCTGCATAACTTGAGGCTCAGGCAGTTTCCCTGGTATGCATGGGGGTGATGTGACAGACTAATGGGCTTGGTTTTCAGGCGCCATCTGTGCGCTTTCTGCAGAAGACTGGGTGGGAGATAATGTGAACGTGCTGGATCCACTGTCGGCCACCCAATTGACTAATGCCTGTACCTGCTCAGGCCTTACCATCCTTAGAATGGCATTGGGCCCCACCAAATATCGCTGTAAATTATGGCGGCTACTGGGACCTGAGGTAGTTGGTACACTAGGACGTGTGGCTGTGGCAGAACGGCCACGTCCTCTCCCAGCACCAGAGGGTCTACTAACACCACCACGACCATGTCCTTGTCTTTTACTAGATGTTTTCCTCATTGTTATCGTTCACCACAACAACAAAAATATTATTTGGCCCAATGTATTGAATTCTAATTCAGGCCATTTTTTACAGACACCTAACACTATCTGGCTATCTATTTAGGTACCGTATTACACTAATAAAGGCACAGCAGTAACCACAGATTTAGCTGACTATAAATTTGAGGCCTATTATTTAGGCGCTGGGTGACAGGTATACGTTTACACACAGAATTAGACTGGGATATGCACAGTAGCGTGTGTGTGAAGTTATTGAGAATGACCCTATGTGCACCTTGAATCTTATATACCCTTTTAGGGATAGATTTAAAGTAGGCCTGATACAGCAGAAACCAATAAATTAGGGAATTGCTAAATTGGGAATTGTATTTCAACCCAGAACAAAAACTGTGCTTTGACGGACACTAAATAACTTGACCAGCCACAGCAGTAACCACAGATTTAGCTGACTATAAATTTGACGCCTATTATTTAGGCGCTGGGTGATAGGTATACGTTTACAGACAAAATTAGACTGGGATATGGCCAAAAAATAACCACACTATTGATGGTTAAATGCACTTGGTGTGACAGCTTGACCCTGATGTAGGATTTAGCCAAAAAACAACCACACTATTGAGGGTTAAATGCACTTGGTGGCAGCTTGTGCTGGCGCACCACAAGACACAAAATGGCTGCCGATCACCCCAGAAAAAAGTGAATGAAAAACGCTCTGGGCAGCCTAAAAACAGTGAGCAATTGAATATCAGCAGTTCAATGATCCACAGCTGTAGATCGATCACTGAATGAAGTCTTTTGGAGAAGTTAATCACTGCCTAATCTCGCCCTAACGTCGCAGCTGCAACCTCTCCCTACACTGATCAGAGCAGAGTGACGGGCGGCTCTATGTGACTCCAGCTTAAATAGAGGCTGGGTCACATGGTGCTCTGGCCAATCACAGCCATGCCAATTGTAGGCATGGCTGTGACGGCCTCTTGGGGCAAGTAGTATAACGCTTGTTGATTGGCTGCTTTGCAGCCTTTCAAAAAACGCCAAGAAAGCGACGAACACCGAACCCGGACTTTTACGAAAATGTTCGGGTTCGGGTCCGTGTCACGGACACCCCAAAATTCGGTATGAACTCGAACTATACAGTTCAGGTTCGCTCATCCCTAGTAGTGATCTGATTAATGTGGAACATTAAAAGTTGGAATGTACTAATTTTCTGTATTTCTAGGTCCATCCTCGTCCTTCTCGACATTCAGTGTAACCCAGCCATATAACATCACAGGTCGTAGAGGAGAGTCTTTAACCCTGAGCTGCTCCTACAGCCAATATATGGAGAGTGATGTCCTGGGGGTTAATATTTACTGGAGATTGGGTAACACAAGCGGACCCTACGTCTACCACCCCTACAAGGAGATGACTCATCCTGGTTATAGAGGAAGAACGGGAATACAAGGAGAAGCAGATCTGCAGATACGGGGGCTACAGATGTCAGATGACTCCATGTATTACTGCTTTGTGATGATCAGACTGTGTACTGGAAATGTACAATATAAAAAACTAGTTCAGTATGGAGGAGGAACACGACTAATTGTGACAGGTAAAAAATAACACAACTTTCCTATAACACAATGCATATGTAAAAGGAACATAAACAGACTATGGACATCTTTCAAGTGTAAGAGTGTTTAGAGATCCCATAGTAGATGGGATGCTGCTCTAATAGCCGTGCTGGTGCAGGAAGTGTTGTTTTGGTGACTTAGGACCAGATTTATTATTTTTTGTTAAAACTTCCCATGACCTTATCAATGCAACTTGTGAAAAAATATTTGTGCAAGTAGTGTTGCTGGCCTGGGAGGAGGTGGTGCCACTGACTCTGCCACATTTATCATCTTTTACTCTAGTTTTCTGGCATAGAAGAACACTGAAATCTACTCCAGCCAGGTGCATGGAATTCTACAAGCCCTATTTGGATGAATGTGGGAATTCACCAATTGGGTACACCAAAAATATACAACTATTCTGGGTCATAAATCTGAGGCTGACCTTGTATTCAGTGTCAGACTGGCCCACTGATGGATCCTCTGATCCTCCAGTGTGGTCCACCCCCTCTAGGATGTCAGTGCAGCAGAGCAGTGAGCTCCTCTACCATGATTAGCTGCCTCTTATGTCCTCCACCTTCTGCCACTGCCCCCAAGCTGCTATCCAGTGGCGTAACTAGAACTGACTGGGCCCCACACCAAATTATTGAATGCCCCCCACCCCCCCCTTGGGCAACTTCTTCAAACCCCCCCCATGCAAGCCCCAGTCCTGCAGCTAGTCAAAATCACTCACTCAGACCAGGCCCGGCTGCGACTTCGTCCGTTTCCCACACATATGCTGCATATCATGTCACTGTAGATAATACTATTGTGGGGGCCCTTTTACAAATTAGTCCTCATCTCAGTTGGGCCCCTTTTGAGTTCAGGCCCCGCAGTAGCTGCGTCCCCTGTTTCCACTATAGGTACGCTCCTGCCTTTCACAATATTACAGCTATACACACCATACAATGCCAATAAAAGGTCTGTTACCATAATTACAAGAAAAATGCAAAAAAAAAAGTATTCAAAACAAATATATATATATACAGTATATTAGATAGATGATAGATAATCACACACACACACCGTTCACATACATACACTTGCCTTTTAGGCAGGCTAGATGGATTTGTCAGGCTGTGGAGGATCCAGAAGAGTTTCTAACCCCCGGAGCACATGGCTGGGTGTCCTCAGAGAGCAGTGCAGCCCCCTCACTGTGTCCCGACACTGACAGCAGAGCAAAGAGCACTACTGCCCTGCCGTAATATGACAGTAAGTGAAGAGGAGCAAAACTGGGGAGGAAGGGGTCTTAAGGAAGCTCCAGGGAGATTTTTTAAGGTAGCAGCACAAGCTGCTGCTGTTATCTTCAGTGCGGCCCTCCACTATACGCTGCCTGCTGCCTGTGAGGCCAGAAGTTTACATCATAGTACATGCAACCCTGCCCTGCTAACACCCCTGCTACTGCTCCCGGGCCCCTTCTAAGCTCAGGGCCCCGAAGCAGCTGCTTCCCCTGCTTCCCTGATAGTTACTCCCCTGCTGCTATCCATCTTCATCCCACTTCTCCTCATCTGCTACCCCCTTCTGTCCACTGCCTCATGCTGCTATCCATCTTCATCTGACTTCTCCCCATCTGCTACCCCCTTCTGTCCACTGCCTCATGCTGCTATCCCCCTTCTGCCCACTGCCTCATGCTGCTATCCCCCTTCTGCCCACTGCCTCATGCTTCTATCCCCCTTCTGTCCACTGCCTCATGCTGCTATCCCCTTCTGTCCACTGCCTCAAGCTGCTATCCCCTTCTGTCCACTGCCTCAAGCTGCTATCCCCCTTCTGTCCACTGCCTCATGCTGCTATCCCCCTTCTGCCCACTGCCTCATGCTGCTATCCCCTTCTGTCCACTGCCTCAAGCTGCTATCCCCCTTCTGCCCACTGCCTCATGCTGCTATCCCCCTTCTGTCCACTGCCTCATGCTGCTATCCCCCTTCTGTCCACTGCCTCATGCTGCTATCCCCTTCTGTCCACTGCCTCAAGCTGCTATCCCCCTTCTGTCCACTGCCTCATGCTGCTATCCCCTTCTGTCCACTGCCTCAAGCTGCTATCCCCCTTCTGCCCACTGCCTCAAGCTGCTATCCCCTTCTGTCCACTGCCTCATGCTGCTATCCCCTTCTGTCCACTGCCTCATGCTGCTATCCCCTTCTGTCCACTGCCTCAAGCTGCTATCCCCTTCTGTCCACTGCCTCATGCTGCTATCCCCTTCTGTCCACTGCCTCATGCTGCTATCCCCTTCTGTCCACTGCCTCATGCTGCTATCCCCTTCTGTCCACTGCCTCATGCTGCTATCCCCCTTCTATCCACTGCCTCAAGCTGCTATCCCTCTTCTGCCCACTGCCTCATGCTGCTATCCCCTTCTGTCCACTGCCTCATGCTGCTATCCCCCTTCTATCCACTGCCTCTAGCTGCTATCCCCCTTCTGCCCACTGCCTCAAGCTGCTATCCCCTTCTGCCCACTGCCTCAAGCTGCTATCCCCTTCTGTCCACTGCCTCAAGTTGCTATCCCCTTCTGTCCACTGCCTCAAGCTGCTATCCCCTTCTGTTCACTGCCTCAAGCTGCTATCCCCTTCTTTCCACTACCTCAAGCTGCTATCCCCTTCTGCCCACTGCCTCAAGCTGCTATCCCCTTCTGTCCACTGCCTCATGCTGCTATCCCCTTCTGTCCACTGCCTCATGCTGCTATCCCCTTCTGTCCACTGCCTCATGCTGCTATCCCCTTCTGTCCACTGCCTCAAGCTGCTATCCCCTTCTGTCCACTGCCTCATGCTGCTATCCCCTTCTGTCCACTGCCTCATGCTGCTATCCCCTTCTGTCCACTGCCTCATGCTGCTATCCCCTTCTGTCCACTGCCTCATGCTGCTATCCCCCTTCTATCCACTGCCTCAAGCTGCTATCCCTCTTCTGCCCACTGCCTCATGCTGCTATCCCCTTCTGTCCACTGCCTCATGCTGCTATCCCCCTTCTATCCACTGCCTCTAGCTGCTATCCCCCTTCTGCCCACTGCCTCAAGCTGCTATCCCCTTCTGCCCACTGCCTCAAGCTGCTATCCCCTTCTGTCCACTGCCTCAAGTTGCTATCCCCTTCTGTCCACTGCCTCAAGCTGCTATCCCCTTCTGTTCACTGCCTCAAGCTGCTATCCCCTTCTGTCCACTACCTCAAGCTGCTATCCCCTTCTGCCCACTGCCTCAAGCTGCTATCCCCTTCTGTCCACTGCCTCATGCTGCTATCCCCTTCCGTCCACTGCCTCAAGCTGCTATCCCCCTTCTGCCCACTGCCTCAAGCTGCTATCCCCTTCTGTCCACTGCCTCAAGCTGCTATCCCCCTTCTGCCCACTGCCTCATGCTGCTATCCCCTTCCGTCCACTGCCTCAAGCTGCTATCCCCCTTCTGCCCACTGCCTCAAGCTGCTATCCCCTTCTGTCCACTGCCTCATGCTGCTATCCCCTTCCGTCCACTGCCTCAAGCTGCTATCCCCTTCCGTCCACTGCCTCAAGCTGCTATCCCCCTTCTGCCCACTGCCTCAAGCTGCTATCCCCTTCTGTCCACTGCCTCAAGCTGCTATCCCCCTTCTGCCCACTGCCTCATGCTGCTATCCCCTTCCGTCCACTGCCTCAAGCTGCTATCCCCCTTCTGCCCACTGCCTCAAGCTGCTATCCCCTTCTGTCCACTGCCTCAAGCTGCTATCCCCTTCTGTCCACTGCCTCAAGCTGATATCCCTCTTCTGTCCACTGCTTTAAGCTGATATCCCTCTTCTGTCCACTGCCTCAAGCTGCTATACTTTTTCTGCCACTGCCCCCCCCCCCCAGCTGCCATCCGTCTCCTGTCCTTTGAGTCTCCCTTCCTAGCTGCTAGCACTAGTCCCCTGTGCCCCACATCCCAGTTTCTCAAATCTTCTGCTCCCCTGCCCCTGTCCTGCTGGTCCCAAGACCTGATTTGCATAAAAATGTGAAACTTTTTAGGGATTATGCTTCCTACTAGCCACTTTTCAAATATCTTGAGGGAGCAGGGTGTGGGAGCGCAGGGATAGGCCTAGCTGGCCCTGCATATTTATTATAATTGAGGCACGTGCCTCTTAATAAATGTGGTGCATCTTCCATCAGGGAGACAGAGATTAAGGCCTAGTTCACACAATCGTTTTTTTTGTGATTGTACGGGCCGTTTTTTTGTGGTCCGTATACGGAACCATTCATTTCAATGGTTCCGCATTAAAAACGGAATGTGTTCCATAAGCATTCCATTTCCATATTTCCATTTTTCCATTCCGTTGAAAGATAGAACATGTCCTATTATTGCCCGCAAATCACGTTCCGTGGCTCCATTCATGTCAACGGGTCCGCAAAAAAACCGGAACACATATGGAAATGCATCCGTATGCCTTCCGCATCCGTTCCGTTTTTGCGGAACCATCTATTGAAAATGTTATGCCCAGCCCAATTTTTTCTATGTAATTACTGTATACTGCCATACGGAAAAATGGAATAGAAAAACGGAATGGAAACGAAAACACAACGGAACTCAAAAACGGAACAACGGATCAGTGAAAAACGAACCGCAAAAAACTATAAAAGGTGTCACACATTTGTTACATTTGGCACAGTCTGGTCATATTTATTAAAAAGGCTCCATCAGCCTGTCACTGAAGTACACATGACTTTTTTATGACTTTTTTTTCAAAAATTTACAATGATACAGTATATGTTGCTAAAAATGTAGCTCTGCCCACAAAACATCGGTCCATTCCTTAGTGAATGCAAACTTCCGGTCATGTCGCAAACCACCCTAAAAATAGTCCAATTTCATAATAATTTCATGCAAAGTCCTACTACACCAACAAAACAGGCAAAATCCTTCCACTTTTCTGCTGCACCAAACTTTATACATTACCCATAAGACCAGGGTACAAAAAGCTGGTCTTAATAAATGTCCCTTTTAGTGTGTGTGCTCGTGTAATGTGTATACCTGCATGTAATGTAGTAGAGAAAGTCCAGCATCTAATAGAAGGAATAATACAATCTTTAGGCTTTATTCAACAGCTTCCATTAAATCCAGTATGGACAACAAATGCAGTATTAGGGTCAAATCTGATCCGACCACCAGTTCTGGCAGAGAATGGCGGGAATAGGCAGCATGCAACGGTTTCTGTCGAGCCAGTTCTCAGCATTTTCGCCGGATTGTGGTCGGATCTCCACTGGAACCCATTAAAGTTAAAGGGGACAGCGGGCATTCCAGTTGCAGCAGGTTGTCCCGGATTCGGAGAATTCCAGAAGGCTGTTCTTTGCCGAAACAGCCAACTGTAATTGCTGCCGCAGATGTGAAACTAGCTGAGGTGTAATGAGGTTCTGCACCAGCTGAGGTGTGTATTATGATGTATTATGATGTTCTGCAGAAGCTGTGGTGTGCATAGAATGTGTCGGCAGATAAGAACCATTTGGCCCATCTAGTCTGCCCAATATACTGAATACTATGGATAGCCCCTGGCCCTATCTTATATGAAGGATGGCCTTATGCCTATCCCATGCATGCTTAAACTCCTTCACTGTATTTGCAGCTACCACTTCTGCAGGATGGCTATTCAATGCATCCACTGCTCTCTCAGTAAAGTAATACTTCCTGATATTACTTTTAAACCTTTGCCCGCTTTTTTAAGACTATGTCCTCTTGTGGCAGTTTTTCTTCTTTTAAATATTCTCTCCTCTTTTTCCTTGTTAATTCCCTTTATGTATTTAGCAGTTTCTCTCATATCCCCTCTGTCTCGTCTTTCTTCCAAGCTATACATGTTAAGGTCTTTTAATCTTTCCTGGTAAGTTTTATCCTGCAATCCATGTACCAGTTTAGTAGCTCTTCTCTGAACTCTCTCCAAAGAATCAATATCCTTCTGGAGATATGGTCTCCAGTACTGCGCACAATACTCCAAATAAGGTCTCACTAGTGCTCTGTAGAGCGGCATGAGCACCTCCCTCTTTCTACTGGTAATTCCTCTCCCTATACACCCAAAGATCTACAGCAGCTGATAAGTATCTACAGCAGCTGATATGGTACCCCTGTAAAAAGGACGCCCGATCGTTTCGGGTGTAAATAGCTTGACCCAAAACCTGGGGATCTATCTGGATCATGTTTTAGCGCCTTTTGTCAAGACACTGCCCTCATACCTGAGGGACACTAGTGACCTTCTTGGTCGTCTAGAGGGGATAAGTTTGGAGGAGGGAACTTCTCTGGCCTCAATTGATGTGGAGGCCCTCTACTCCTCCATACCCCACAACTTGGGTATGAGGGCAGTGGAATCGTTCCTCTCGACTAGAGGACAACAGTTTTACCCCCACAATGCCTTTGCCTTGCGACTACTTAATTTTGTCCTTACAAGAAATTATTTCTTGTTTGACAGGGTCCTCTACCACCAGCTCAGGGGCACCGCGATGGGGAGTTCATGTGCCCCGTCGTACGCTAATTTGTTCCTGGGCTGGTGGGAGAGGACACTGGTCTTCAGCGATGTACCAAGCAGACATGTCCCGTGTATTGTTACATGGGCAAGATTTATCGACGATGTGTTTGTCGTCTGGAAAGGGGGAGAAAAGGACTTCTATGATTTTGTTAAGGAGCTGAATGTTAACTGTATCAATATGAAATTCACCTCAGTCTTCGAAAAGAAGAATTTGCCTTTCCTCAATATTTTAATCTCAAGGGGCAAGGACGATGTGATACAAACTGATATCTTCAGAAAGCCCACTTCCACGAACGAACTTCTACATTGGACTAGCTGTGACGAAACCAACCTCGCCACTGTGTTTTGGAGGGGGCTGGCTGCTAGCCTCTTGCCTCAGGATTATGGCCCATACTAACTTTAAAGAACACAGGCCGGCCGCACAGCTTAAATCTGTCTTTGGAATTGTATTTTATTATGTGAGGGTACCCAGATGGCTAGTTTAATTGTATTCGTGTGGTCTGAGTGCCATTCACCTAATGATATGCACTCAGACTTGAGCTATCTGGGAATATGTTAAATGTCTGTGGTTGCTGGGAGGGTGTGACATTGTGTGTTTAACTGGTGATTTCTGTCCTGTTGTCCCCGCATGTGTATTGGCGATCTCCCCTTTGTCCTGAGAGGTAATTGGATTATCCCTCGGTTGTCTCTGGGGCAGAGAGGAGGAAACCATGATGCATTGTGGGGATGTGCTGTATCTGTTCGGTGTGTCGCAGTCTCCATTCTGGTCCCCTGGGGGCGTGTCCACCAGATATGGACCTGCATAAATACGGGCGAGTAGCCCTCAATAAAGTGTTCCTGTTTTATCCTTCATCATGTTGAGACTGGTGTTTGGATAACTGATCAAAACTGGGGGATTGCTATACGCTGACGATTTGCTATACTCCCCTGGCATAACTACTAGCTCTTGTAAGAGCTGTTCCTGCTCTCTGGCTGTAGGAGAGGTTCACCCACTGGAGCCTGGAGCCTTGTCGTAGGTCCAGCGTGGGTGGAGGACGGTGAGACCCCAACCAAGATGCGGCGGTTCGTGGGGTCTGCAGGGCATACGGTGTCAAGTGGAGTGCTTGGAGTCCTCGGAAAGCACTAGGAGCATCTATCGATGGAGGTACCCGGTCGGGGTGCTAGGAGATCCGTTACATTGGTGGCAAGCAGTGGGATGGCGTCCTAGTGTGAGGAGAAGCAGCTCGGAGACACCGTTCGTGGAGTATATTGAGGGCAACGCTAGTATCCGTACAGCGCCTGGCTACAGCAGGATGGAATCGGCTAGTCTTCGAACAGCGTTCCACTACGAGGAGGATGATGACCCGGACTGGAGGGATGCAGACAGAAAGGAAGTCTGGTATGATGCCCTGGAAGATGCCCAGCGGCGGCGAGGTGAGAGTCTCCCCAGTTATGAGCAGCGGCTACAAAAGCGTGTGGCGATGCGGATGGGTCTCTTGGGAGAGCAGCCCCTGGATGACTGGGTAACAGAGCTCCAGAACCTGGTATGTAAGGAGCTTTGGCTAGAGGACGCTTACCAGGCCCTAAGGTGGCATGTCATTCAACATTCCCCCTGGATGGCAGAGCACGACAGACCCGAGGGTGAGGATTATGATGGACCTGGGTTACTATGGGATGCCTTGGAGGAGGACATTGATCTTGGCAGCACGGAGGAGTCTAGGTTTTGGGACATCTACGACTACCGGATGGGCATGCATGATTATGCTGACGGAAGGGAGGTGAGCAAAGACATGATCCACCTGGTAACAAGTGAGTGGGAGCTGCAGCAGACCTACCAACACCTGCTCAGCTCTGTTCATCCCCAACCTACTCAACAAGTAGAGCCAGATCTGCCCTCCTACAACTGGGAAGACTTGCCGGCGATACCCCCTGCTTCCCTACCAACTCCCAAAGTAGGGAACTTCATTGACTGGTTCTGGGAAGACGTCCCGACGGCAGGTAGAGATGGGACCGAAGTCTCTCCACCGGCCCTACAGGGATGCTGGGTAGCCGGCCCAGATCCCCAACTACAGCCAGCATTACCTGGAGTCCAGACAGTCGGTCTGACTTCCCATCGACAGCTTAACTTACAGGGAGAGATGACAACCGGTCTCTCTCCCCAGCGGCAGACAGGATCACAGGGAGAGGAGATTGTCAGTCCCCCGTCCCTGCAGCAACCAGCATTACTAGGAGTGGAGATGGTCGCACCCACTACCCAGCACCAGGCAGCGTTACAGAGAGTTGAGACAGTCGGTCTGACTCCCCAGCAGCAGTGTGTTGTAAAGAGAGAAGAGACAACCGGTCTCTATCCCCAACCACAGGGGGACAGCACCCCTAACTTCGATGGTGCAGATGGGACCGCGGTCTCTGCACCAGGCCTACCAGGATACTGGACGGCCGGTTCAGATCCCCCACCAACCCTGCAGGAATGCCTGGAGGAGGTAGGCGATTCCTCCTCTCCACAGCCGATCTGCAACAAGGTCCTGGGGATAGGATTTCCTGATCCCATCCCAGCGGAAGAGCTGGCATCTGGGCAGAGCGCAGTCGGCCTCTGCCCTCCCCTATCCTCTACTCCAGAGCCGGACTTCCCACAGGCTACCCCAGCGGAAGAGCTGGCCTCTGGGCAGAGCGCAGTCGGCCTCTGCCCTCCCCTATCCTCTTCTCCACAGCCAGACTTCCCACAGGCTACCCCAGCGGAAGAGCTGGCATCTGGGCAGAGCGCAGTCGGCCTCTGCCCTCCCCTATCCTCTTCTTCAGAGCCGGACTCCCCACAAGCGACCCCAGCGGAAGAGCTGGCATCTGGGCAGAGTGCAGTCGGCCTCTGCCCACCAAGTACCTACAGGTCCAAGCTGGAGAACCACAAGGCAGCAAGTAGTCGCAGATGCCCACTCAACAGCTGGGGACATACGGAACAGAGCCAGGCCCCAAAATTCAACAGGTCCAGTATGGGGTTGTGGTTGGACTGCCAGACTAACTCAGGTACTGACCGTGAGGTCAGGTATCTGGTTAGTCTTCCCTGGAAGGGGGAGATGTGTGACGAAACCAACCTCGCCACAGTGTTTTGGAGGGGGCTGGCTGCTAGCCTCTTGCCTCAGGATTATGGCCCATACTAACTTTAAAGAACACAGGCCGGCCGCACAGCTTAAATCTGTCTTTGGAATTGTATTTTATTATGTGAGGGTACCCAGATGGCTAGTTTAATTGTATTCGTGTGGTCTGAGTGCCATTCACCTAATGATATGCACTCAGACTTGAGCTATCTGGGAATATGTTAAATGTCTGTGGTTGCTGGGAGGGTGTGACATTGTGTGTTTAACTGGTGATTTCTGTCCTGTTGTCCCCGCATGTGTATTGGCGATCTCCCCTTTGTCCTGAGAGGTAATTGGATTATCCCTCGGTTGTCTCTGGGGCAGAGAGGAGGAAACCATGATGCATTGTGGGGATGTGCTGTATCTGTTCGGTGTGTCGCAGTCTCCATTCTGGTCCCCTGGGGGCGTGTCCACCAGATATGGACCTGCATAAATACGGGCGAGTAGCCCTCAATAAAGTGTTCCTGTTTTATCCTTCATCATGTTGAGACTGGTGTTTGGATAACTGATCAAAACTGGGGGATTGCTATACGCTGATGATTTGCTATACTCCCCTGGCATAACTACTAGCTCTTGTAAGAGCTGTTCCTGCTCTCTGGCTGTAGGAGAGGTTCACCCACTGGAGCCTGGAGCCTTGTCGTAGGTCCAGCGTGGGTGGAGGACGGTGAGACCCCAACCAAGATGCGGCGGTTCGTGGGGTCTGCAGGGCGTACGGTGTCAAGTGGAGTGCTTGGAGTCCTCGGAAAGCACTAGGAGCATCTATCGACGGAGGTACCCGGTCGGGGTGCTAGGAGATCCGTTACACTAGCCATCATCCCTTTCCCTTAAAAAGGGGAATCCCAGTGGGGCAGTACCTGCGCATTAGGAGGAACTGCTCCACTTGGGAGGCCTTTAAACAACAGGCGGACGATTTGAGAAGTCGTTTTCGGGAAAGGGGCTACCCTGATACAGTCCTTAGGCTGGCCTTTAAGAGGGCGTGTGAAAGTAAGAGGGACGACCTACTCTATCCTAAACCTAAAAAAACTGAGAGTGGTCTGATACGCCTCATAGGCACCTTTGATGATGCCTCGGAAGAGGTCAAACGGATCCTAAGAAAACACTGGGATGTTCTCCTCATCTATCCGGACATTAAGGAGGTGGTCTCCGAAACAGTACAGGTCACTTATCGAAGGGGTCTGAGTCTTAAGGACCGCCTAGTGCACAG
Source organism: Bufo gargarizans (assembly GCF_014858855.1). Taxonomy (NCBI): domain Eukaryota; kingdom Metazoa; phylum Chordata; class Amphibia; order Anura; family Bufonidae; genus Bufo; species Bufo gargarizans. The sequence goes on from NC_058081.1 coordinate 18,488,644, forward strand.
CCACTACAGCGAGACTCATGATCAAAAAGGGACATGGCTCCAACGTCCGATCGGTTGTTTTCGCTGTAGTGGCTGTGTGGCATGTCGACATATTACACAGGGATGGTCGTTCTGTGCCAATGTCACGGGTAAAACCTATCAAATTAGACAGTTTATTAATTGCCGCATGAAGGGAGTTATCTACAGGGCCAACTGCAAATGCGGCCTTGAATATATAGGGAAAACTACCCGTGAACTGCGACGACGGGTGGGTGAGCACCTGGGTGACGTCAGGAACGACAGAGACATGCCCCTGGCAAAACATGTCAACTCGGTGCATGGTGGAGATGCGTCAGATTTGAGATTTATGGGAATTGAAGTTGTTGCAAGGCCAAAAAGGGGAGGTGACTGGGACCGGAGAATATTGCAAAGAGAGAAATGGTGGATTTTTTATCTTCAAACTGTGGTCCCCATGGGTCTCAATGAGCAGCTGTCATTTAGCTGCTACATAGAACCTTAATGCATTACCCGGCTCTCCATATTGGGGGACCCGTCCCAGTTGCCACCCCAGGTGGATGCTAGGTTTTAATATATTCATGGAGCAACAGATTAAACTGCCCCACTTCAAACCTGGCTAGGATATCTATAGAGAACGAGCGCTAATTTAAAGGTGCATCTGAGCAATTGTATATGAACGTTAGTTATCTAAGGAATCACCTTATAAACTCTGATATTCCACTGGGTTAACTGCAAGACCAGGCAGACCACTGGATTATAATTTGAATTTTAGTGGCAGCAAGGGATGAGCAAACTTGCCCGCTGACTCTACCTTTACACCACTATGCACCCGATTCACACATGCACAGTAGAGAACGCTTGCCGCTCGACACATATCAGGTGAAAACGGCTGGTTGCTCGGAGAACTGAACTGCTCGGATCGCGGCTTCTCTGTGAAGACCGAACACTCCGATGGTTACCTGGCAACAGGAAACACGCCTCTACAATACGCGTCTCAAGGAGAAGATCGGTCATGTGACTATAGACTAAATAGCTGACACATGACGTGGTAATGACGCCGCATGACGGCGAAGGGGTGTGTGATGGGGGCGGTGCTACACGGCTATTTAAATGACCGGCGAATATTGCTTCATTGCCACTGCTACACGCGGGACGCCGGGGAGCACCCTCCACCTATCTTTGTCTGGAAACAGTCGGCATCTAAGACTGGACAGATAAGTTGATATTGCTGAGATGCCTGCATACTAAAAGGATTTAGCATTATTAAGCATAAGACATTGCAGAGACCTTTTAACCCTCGATGTTACCATTATCATTTGGAGGTCTGCTACAATGTACAATAAGTAGACACTTTTGAATCAATGTGATTTGTTTTGTGACCTGACTTTAGGTTTGAGCACTATTGATTTGGACTGGAGTTTCACTTAGGCATTGAAGGTACAGGGCTATTCCTGGGTAATTGTCCAGGTTGTGAGATATTTTTACCCGGACAATAATTCTAATGCAACTTAACTTTTAGCATCTGAATTTCTATATAATTAGACATCGAATACCAGGAATCACCCCATGCCATGCTACTAAGAGGCTAACTAAACCACACATTTGGGTCCTTGAAAGGCTTAATTTATTTGACCCCATATCACAACCTACTGGTTGTGCGACTAAGGGATCGACTTAGCCTTAGATCCATACCATTGAAATGTTTGGTTGAGTCAATACAACAACCTGTCTGCATTGAATACATATCACGCTCTCTCTATGAGTCAATGACTTTTGTACCAACCACCGAGAGAGGAAAAATAGACTGTGATATTAGACCGGATTGAACATACCAGCATATGCTCTGTGACTCCATTTTTGTGACTGGAGATATTTACCTTAAGTAAAGGGATCTCCTACAATCTTGTCACCGGAGAAGCCCTCCCATGATAAGGGACCTCCGGGATACAATTTTGTCCCCTGATGAATCAGATATCATTGAGGAAACGCTTTCGGGACTTCTTGACCGATGGTATATATATATATATATATATATACATTGATTGGTATGTGTGTGAGATCGACGGGGTGTCGTGTTGTGGGTGGCCTATAAGAATAAGGCTCCTACACCGGACCTCACTCATTGCACATTCCATACCAGTCTTTATGCCCTCTTTGTAACCCATTTGGCCTACCACCAACAGGACCTATTTCTGTCTATTTGGCAAAGCTGGGCAGTCCATACTTAGGGAGGGTGACAATAGGGTCATTGCATCAGTTGGGGTGAAGGAGAGATAGTGACAGGGTTGCTTAGGGTTTTGACCCAGCACTGTGTCTTTCTGTCTAGGTACTTAGGTACCCTTCATCCTGTCTGTTAATATCTTTGCTGTCCCTGCAAATGGTCCTCTCCCATCTCCGCCATCCTTTAGGAGAGTAGTGTAACCAGTGGCTACAAAACTAAGTGTTTAGTACTAAAGGGCCTATAATTTTATCTTTAAATACATCATTAAATGTTAAGTTTTAAATGAAATAAGCTACCCATCACTTGTTAATATATTTTGGATCTATAGGGTTTAGCACATCAGATGGTAACTGTAGTCTGACCCACTATAATCGATTGTGTTATCATTGCCTATTAGGAGTTTCTGCAGCAGCTGAAGTGTGCATTATGATGTTCTGCAGCAGCTGAGGTGTGTACTATGATGTTCTGCAGCAGCTGGGGTGTGTATGATGATCTACAGCAGCTGAGGTGTGTATGATGATCTACAGCAGCTGAGGTGTGTATTAGGAGGTTCTGCAGCAGCTGAGATGTATATTATGAGTTTCTCCAGAAGTTGAGGTATGTATTATGAGATTCTGCAGCAGTATTATGAAGTTCTTCAGCAGCTGAGGTATGTATTAGGAGCTTCTGCAGTAGCTGAGGTTTGTATTATGATGTTCTGCAGCAGCTGAGCTAAGTACTATGATGCTCTTTTGCAGAAGACGTGTGTATGATGATCTAGAGCAGCTCAGGTGTGTATAATGAAGTTCTGTAGCAGTTGTGTATTAGGAGGTTCTGCAGCAACTGAGGTGTGTATTAGGAGGTTCTGCAGCAGTGAAGGTGTGTATTATGAGGTTCTGTAGCAGTTGTGTATTAGGAGTTTCTGCAGCAGCTGAGGTGTGTATTAGCAGCTGTGATGTGTGTTATGAGATTCTGCAGCAGTTAAGGTGTGCATTATGAAGTTCTGCAGCAGCTGAGGTGTGTGTGATGAAGATCTACGGAAGCTGAGGTGTGTTTTATGATTTTCTGTAGCAGCTGAGGTGTAATATTATGTTCTGCAGTAGTTTAGGTCTGTATGATGATGTCCTGCAGCAGCTGAGGTATATATTGGAATGTTCAGCAGCAGATGAGGTGTGTATTAGGAGGTTCTGCAGCAGTTGAGGTAGGCATTATGATGTTCTGCAGCAGCTGAGGTCTGTATTATGATGTTCTGCAGCAGCTGAGGTGTGTATTATGATGTTCTGCAGCAGCTGAGGTGTGTATTATGATGTTCTGCAGCAGCTGAGGTGTGTACTCTGATGTTCTGCAGCAGCTGAGGTGTGCAATATTATGTGCTGTAGCAGCTGAGGTGTGTATGATGAGGTTCTGCAGCAGCTGAGGTGTATATTAGGAGGTTCTGTAGCAGCTGAGGTGTGTATTATGATGTTCCGCAGCAGCTAAAGTGTGCAGTATGATGTTCTGTAGCAGCTGAGATGCGTATGATGAGGTTCTGCAGCAGCTGGGGTGTATATTAGTAGGTTCTGTAGCAGCTGAGGTGTGTGCTATGATGTTCTGCAGCAGCTGAGGTATGTACTATGATGTGCTAGAAGAATACATCAGGAGAACACTCTGGCATAATGTACACCTCTGACCAGAGGCTGTTATATACTTTTATATACTATATATAATTCTACTGTATATGCTATTATAAAACACATGGTGTTTTTGCTTAAATGGGCATTGGGCCCTCAGAATGGGTTCCTCTGTTGGGCCCTATGTGCACCAGTCCAGCCCTGTTTCTGCTGTAGATGTGCGGTTTGCCCTGCTATGGATCCACATCCATGAATGGATCTGCTGAAACCTTATTTAGATGCATGGCATGTGATTGTCATTGGATTTGGTATAAATTTTGGAACCTGTAAGAAGATTCATGTCAGATCCCACAGGTGTGAACATAGCCTTGGGGTATTTCCATATGGGCCTTCTGAATGGGGTTGTTTCTACATCATATGCATAGATTTTCTTTTCATAAAATACAAACCGGATTCCCAAAAAGTTGGGACACTATACAAATCGTGAATAAAAACTGAATGCAATGATGTGGAGATGGCAAATGTCAATATTTTATTAGTAATAGAACGTAGATGACAGATCAAACGTTTAATCCGAGTAAATGTATCATTTTAAAGGAAAAATAAGTTGATTCTAAATTTCACGGTGTCAACAAATCCCAAAAAAGTTGGGACAAGTAGCAATAAGAGGCTGGAAAAAAGTAAATTTGAGCATAACGAAGAGCTGCAAGACCAATTAACACTAATTAGGTCAATTGGCAACATGATTGGGTATAAAAAGAGCTTCTCAGAGTGCCAGTGTCTCTCAGAAGCCAAGATGGGTAGAGGATCACCAATTCCCACAATGTTGCACAGAAAGATAGTGGAGCAATATCAGAAAGGTGTTACCCAGCGAAAAATTGCAAAGACTTTGCATCTATCATCATCAACTGTGCATAACATCATCCGAAGATTCAGAGAATCTGGAACAATCTCTGTGCGTAAGGGTCAAGGCCGTAAAACCATACTGGATGCCGAGATCTCCGGGCCCTGAAACGACACTGCACCACAAACAGGAATGCTACTGTAAAGGAAATCACAGAATGGGCTCAGGAATACTTCCAGAAACCATTGTCAGTGAACACAATCCACCGTTGCCAGCTGAAACTTTACAGTGCAAAGAAGAAGCCATTTCTAAGCAAGATCCACAAGCTCAGGCGTTTTCACTGGGCCAGGGATCATTTAAAATGGAGTGTGGCAAAACGGAAGACTGTTCTGTGGTCAGACGAGTCACGATTCAAAGTTCTTTTTGGAAATCTGGGACGCCATGTCATCCGGACCAAAGAGGACAAGGACAACCCAAGTTGTTATCAACGCTCAGTTCAGAAACCTGCATCTCTGATGGTATGGGCTTGCATGAGTGCATGTGGCATGGGCAGCTTGCATGTCTGGAAAGGCACCATCAACGCAGAAAAATATATTCAGGTTCTAGAACAACATAGGCTCCCATCCAGACGTCATCTCTTTCAGGGAAGACCCTGCATTTTTCAACAAGATAATGCCAGACCACATTCTGCATCAATCACAACATCATGGCTGCGTAGGAGAAGGATCCGGGTACTGAAATGGCCAGTCTGCTGTCCAGATCTTTCACCTATAGAGAACATTTGGAGCATCATAAAGAGGAAGATGCAACAAAGAAGGCCCAAGACGATTGAACAGTTAGAGGCCTGTATTAGACAAGAATGGGAGAGCATTCCTATTTCTAAACTTGAGAAACTGGTCTCCTCGGTCCCCAGACGTCTGTTGAGTGTTGTAAGAAGAAGGGGAGATGCCACACAGTGGTGAAAATGGCCTTGTCCCAACTTTTTGGGGGATTTGTTGACACCATGAAATTCTGATTCAACATATTTTTCCCTTAAAATGGTACATTTTCTCAGTTTAAACTTTTGTTCTGTGATTTATGTTCTATTTTGAATAAAATATTAGAAGTTGGCACCTCCACATCATTGCATTCAGTATTTATTCACGAATTGTATAGTGTCCCAACTTTTTTGGAATCCGGTTTGTAGAACTAGAGAATAAAATATCAGAACATTCCATGAATTTGCTGTAAATCTGTTTCTCTATTCTGTGGACACCTGACCACTGTCTCCTGTTATATCTTACAGATCCTGTCCAGTCACGTCTACATCCACCAACCGCCATCTTTGCCTCGTACATTGGTCTGAAATTCTTCATCTCGCTTGCACTTTTCATTTTTACTTTTATCTATTATAAAAATCTATGATATAAAACCAGATCAGGCTGCAGATAAAATATCCTTATATCTATTGCTCGGATATTTTAGCTGATTGCTTCTGCATGTTGCTGGTTACTGTAGTACACATCAGTATCTGTAATATTCTCTGCACTCCCATAGCTGCAAACCCCAAATGTACCCCAAAGTCACCAATTTGTGGGAATTATGTTGTCACCCGATGTTCATACTATATATGAGGCAATGAAAGGAGACATTACCCTCTATGAATGCAGAATGGTAAATGGTGGCTTCATCCTGATGTAATTGATCAGAGATGGTAAATTAACAAGCGTTCTCTCATCCACCTTCACATATCAGGATGTCTTATCACGGCAGAGATGTAACCCAGCATCCAGAGGATCCTCAGATGGACCTAGATCCTGACATCTTGCTCAGCCACAGGACAGCCTACAAGGTCCAGCAGAAGACAATCCATCTGAATACTGAAGAAACTTTGAAACTTTCTGATAATGACTATTTTGATTTCTTTCATAAACAATAATTTCTCCATTTTAGGATGATCCATGTATATGATGATAATCTCAGACTTTATAATGCATCTAAAAGGAGTAGTGCTCTAGTTCAGTACAGATGTGTCCTCCCTTACCTTCCCTCTTTTCTCCATATGTGCCCATCCCTACCTTCCATCTTTCTCCATACATGTCCTTCCTTACATTTCCTCTTTCTCCATACATGTCCTTCCTTACCTTCCCTCTTTCTTCATACATGTCCTTCCTTACCTTCCCTCTCTCTCCATACCTGTCCTTCCTTACCTTCCCTCTCGCTCCATACCTGTCCTTCCTTACCTTCCCTCTTTCTCCATACATGTCCTTTCTTACCTTCCCTCTCTCTCCATACATGTCCTTCCTTACCTTCCCTCTTTCTCCATACATGTCCTTCCTTACCTTCCCTCTCTCTCCATACATGTCCTTCCTTACCTTCCCTCTCTCTCCATACCTGTCCTTCCTTACCTTCCCTCTCTCTCCATACATGTCCTTCCTTACCTTCCCTCTTTCTCCATACATGCCCTTCCTTACATTCCCTGTTTCTCCATACATGTCCTTCCTCACATTTTTTCTTTCTCCATACATGTCCTTCCTTACATTTCCTCTTTCTCCATACATGTCTTTCCTTACCTTCCTTCTTTTTACATATGTGTCCTTCCTTACATTACCTTCTTAAATTTGTATTGACAAGTGACTGTAGGAAGCCCCTCATGTTTTTTTTTTCTAATTGTCCCACAGGACACTGTCTTCCTTTCATTCAAGTGACTGGACAGTGAAATACTTGTATAGTAGTTATCCACATACAGATGATAGCCTTCGTAGTCATCATAGTGATTCATTAAATCCAAGACAATTTTACCATTCGTGTCTATATGGAATGGACAATCAGGGGGATCAAACTGGCTGTCCTTTCCTTCATACACCCTAAAGGTGTTGCCAGTACCACTTTCGCACAACTTATACATCTTGACACCTTATGTAGCACGTTTACTTGGGTTGTACTGTTTGAACAACAGTTGGCCAGTAGAGTGGATTAGGGATTTATCAACTGCAAGATTTTTCTTGGGGGTATACATTTCTCAAAATTTCCCATTAAGGTATGCCATGTGACTTGTACAGTAGATGGCCTGGGCACAGCATTGCTGGTACACGCCAAACATTCCTCATCACTGTTAACTACACTCTGCTGCCTTCTCTGGATTGTGGCATGTGGTTGTCACAATCAGAGCCACCAGAGCTTTCCATTAATTTGTCACTGCCTTCAATGGGTTCATACTAAGAACTGGACTCTTCCACACAACGTTCCTCACTGGAGGAACAAAGAAAGGCATAGGCGTCTTCAGCGCTGAAATGTCTGCTCTGCATTTTATTTTATACAAACAACCAAAAATTTATTCAAATAAAGATTTGTTCAAATATATGTCAAAAATAGGTGTGTGTATTTATGTGCATTTTTTATGAAATCAAACACCTTTATCTGTATACATGACACACACCAAAAGACCGCTATTCTAATTATTAGTAAAAGTGATAAAAGCTTTGTTTTTTGTTTTTTTCTAAAAAAAGAAATATATGCAGACAAATTATATCCTGAAAAGAACTCTGTGTATACTTTTTTTATGGAAAAAAAAAACGACGTGTATACTGTGAGGCAGTGACAGGCCTCACGGCTGCTAGGGGAGACATATGGCAGGAGTTTTCATTTCTTCGCTGTCAATCAGCAGGTCAGAGGTCACACCAGGTGGAACCATCAGTCTGGGATAAGAGCCCAGTCCAGACTGTTAGGAGGAGGAAGAGTCTGTGTGCAGTAGAGGCCTGGGAAGGCTCTGTACAAGTGGGCTCAGAGCTGGCTGAGGGGCCACGGGGCTAGGTGTTAGCCTGAACTTTGGGGGACTCCGCGAGGTCTTGTAATCGACGGTTGCTAGGCCAGAGTCAGGAGGACTTCTGGGCCACAATCCCCCAAAGGGTACTGGACTTGTTACAGCCTGGAAGTGCTGAATTGTTAGGCTGGGAAAAGCCGCAGGTTCTTCCCGTGTGTGAACAGGGCTTTCAGTGAGGTAGGGAGTCCTCATGTTTAGCTAGAGCCCAGCCGGGCAGGTGTTTTATTTGTATTGTTTGTTTTGGTTTTGCTGAGGTGCCAAATAAAGCAATGTTTGGCCCCTAACCCTGTGGTCGATGAAGATCATTGTGAGAATGACCCCCGAATAAGAGGCGATCCCTTACAATTGGTGGAGAATGCGGGCAAGTTGTGCGTGGAAGAAGGGCAACAAGACAAAGAGAAGGTGCTACTGAGTGCTGCTTTGTTGCCGTGTGATGCTTAAACAGCCGGAAGCCTCTTTCGTCCAGTGGAGCTGTGGCCTGTGATGTTCTGGACTCTTGTTACTATTTTTCTGTGCGGTTATTTAAAGGGCCAGTTGGCCAAATATTTTTTTTTAAACTGACCTGTGAAAAGGCTGCGGCTTGGTATCATCCGTGGGAGAAGGACTGCGAGCCAGTGATTAGGGGAATCCCGCTGGGGGTCACTCTAGATGCCCGCCAGCAGATGCCTCAGGTCAGGCCTAAAGTGCTGGACTTTCTGGAGAGAGGGCCAGAGACTGATGCCACTGTGTCTCTGACCTTTGTGACAGAGTATGGCTCTGTGCAATGGGAGCTCTTAAAATGTGAGACCCTGGAAGTGGAGTTTGTGCAGTATGCAGCCCTGAAGGGTTTGAGCGATGGTGAGGTTACAGGGGTAGTTACTAACCGAGGGTGTTTCTGGTACTTACAGATTTTCATATACCCTGGGCAGGCGTACACCAGTGATGGAGAGGCTGGCACATAGATCCTCTGGGGCACTCTCTGTGCATAGGGACCAGGCCAAGTGGTAGGTGAGGTGCCCTGGGTGTTGCAGGTTTTTAATGTGCCGGTGGCAAGATCCCTTTAAGTTCGAGACGCCAGTGCCGGTAACGGTGGCACACCGATTTATTGTAAATAATAATTGAGGAACATAATGTTGTAGTTAACCAAAACTTCCTTTTGCTGAACGGTTCAACTATTTACAACCATTGGAGTGGATATCTTCCTGTGTATGTCCTGTCATAGCCGCTGGGCGCAGAGGTCTCCGTGTGCTAAGCACTGGGCTGTGGGCCGGGGGAGGCTGATGTGTTCAGCAGAGCAGTGTTTTGTTGTCTGATGTATGGACGCCGGCTACGGCCCCCGCACAAGGTGTGGATTTATTGGCTTGGCGTGGATGCATTTGTTATGAGAACAATATATGAAAGGAACGTGCGTTTGTTGTCTCTAGTGCGCCTGATCAGCCGCTGGAGATAATGACGTTGTCCTGTAAATAAACAAATGCATGAGGATCATAGTAACTTTATCTGGCATTGATCACTGAGCAAGATCACTGAGCAAGGCTAGATAAGGTTCGCTCCAGTGGTTATAGGATACATGTGTTTGTGAGCTGGCTATGTTCTCATCTTCCTATGTCATCACTTCCTGTATGTCATCACTTCCTGTATGTCATCACTTCCTGTATCCTTGTTTTGGGCCATCCCCTTTTACACCTTTTGTTAGTAAATAAAAGAAACAGACTGGGCAGGGGGGATTGAGATTTTTACCTTTTCTTACACAAAGACATTGGAGAGCAGAATTCTAATATTAATATTTCTACAACAGATGGCGAGCTTGGAAGGATTCAACTGATTTTTTTCTCTGCACAGCAGGTAAAAGGGAGAGAATAGTAAACTGTAGTTTTGTCTGCTGCGTCAGAGGAAATTTCTGCTTGTTAAAAGAACATTTTTCGCTCTATTTGTGTAAGGATAAGACAAGAGCTTTTCCGTTGTGTAGTTTTTGGTGGATCTGAGTTGATTGTACAGAGATTGTGATGTGTGTGCTGAGCAGTACAGGGTATTGTGTTTTTTTTTAAACTTCTTAACTTTTATATATTACTGTGATTTTGTAAGAGGCGATTTTATAGAGGTTTATAGAGGCAGCAATAGGTTTTAGTGTTTGTACATTAGAGAAAGCATTTAGAGAGTATTTTTATATTGTTAACCTGTAAATCACCCACAGAGTGGAGGTTTTGGTCTGGTTTTGGGGTGGGGAACAGGGAATATAGAAACTGTTCCTATTGCTGGATATTATAGATACTATCTTGATTTCCTTTGTGTGAAGGCCATGTGGTTTGTCGGCCATCTTTAAGACATGTGGTTTGTCAGCCACCTTGGTTAGTTTGCTATGGAAAGCGGTTTGGTTGTTTTTGCCTGAAATGTAAGTTTTGTCCAGAATAATTATCTTGTATTTTTGTATCTTTCTATGTACAGTTTGATTTTGTTTTGGTAAGTTTTGTGCTGGATATCGGTTGAGTGTTCGGTTATGGTATAGCTCAGTGACCAGTCTGATACAGGAATCATTGTATGAGCATTAGTGGCAGTTTAGCGGTAAAATTGTCCTAGTTGATGATTCTGCTTAAAGTTTCTATATCTGTGGCTGTTACACTGAATTGTAGACTTGTTTGGCATAATTAATACGGTACTACAGTAGAAAACCTGATCAGTACCAAAAAATGGTGCAAAAGGAAAGGCAAGTATGCTCTGGGTGGATAGCGGATAAATATCAGGCGTCTTGTAGGCTGAAGCTGAGTTTGGAAGGAGAAGTGGAAGATTTAAAAGTGGAAATTGTTAAATTGAGATCTCTTGTCCAGCAGGCAGCTGAAGCTAGCGCTAATTATGAATGTGCTGTAAGGGTTAATACTGAGCTGTGCAAGGAAAATGAATGTTTATCTGAAAGCCTGATGCATGCACAGGGTGCTGTAAAGGAAATGCCAGAGTTATTGAAACAACCGTTGGAGAGTAATGTGTCTGGGGTTAGAGGAAATGTATGGGCTGTAAGCATGGAGAAGTCTGAGGACTGTGGTTCAGATGTTGGAACCGACTCTGGGATGGGGATGGACAATGTGTCTGACCCTGGAGTTGGAAGTATTAACACAAGGCCAGAAGATTTCTCAGATGAGTCCATGGTAAGTGGACTCAATACAGATAGTAGTGTGGGATCTAGCCATGCTAGGATGGTTAATGTTGTGCGCCAAGTCAAATGACTATGTGCCTAGACAAGGCATTGTGCAGGGAGGCAAGCTATTCGTTATTTTGCATGCAGGGAATACGGGCACATTGCGCGATATTGTGACGTTGCTAAGGACAACAGACACAGGTATGTTAAGTACCCCAGAACCACACCTAGAAGTAAAGTGGTTTATTCAGCAAGGTGGGGTAATGGTCCCAGACATGTTTTTTTGCAAAGGCAGAGAACCCAGGGACAGCCAAGGTCATGGATCCAGGAGGCAGATTTTAAATCACAATATGAACGTTTAAAATGTGAAAATTGGAAATTAAGGTCTTTATCTAAGACCTAATTTAAATAGATTTTTCCCTTCCGCTAGAAAAAAATACGGTTTTGGGACCTTGTAATGTTAAATCCTGCTTCTCTGGTAAAATGAATCTGAAGCTGGTTTGGGGCTGGGCAAATTAACATTTCAATGACTGGGTGGGTAGAAATTCTCCTGTACGGTTTGAGGTGAACCCTCCAAGACATTGATTTGTTAATTCAGTCCTATACAATTGTATGTGTTACTAAGGTTTTGTTTTTGTATTTGAGTTTCAGTTTTTAAGTTCAAATTTACTTTTTACTGAATCTCAATGTATATAGCAAGACTTTCTGTAACTGAAGTTTTCTATGTTGTTTTTTTCTTTCCTTTTTACAGGTCATCTTTTTCGGTTTTATTTTCAGTTATTTTTGTTTTTGATTAATTAATATTTACATTTTTCTGCAGTTCTATATTTAATCTTAGCATACTTTTTTTCCTTCTATTATTCTTTTCCAAGTGACGGTTCTCCAGGACTCTTCTCTCTTTAACAACCAGAGGTTAACCCCGTATTTCTTTTTACTTTATCAGCAGGAGATTGACTAGAGGAGCCACATTGAGCTGGAGAAAAGCGGGTCTCATTTATTGGCTAGCCGTTGCTGGCCAAACACAGGCGTAGCTCAGCTGTGTGTATAGCCCTTTAGGAGGCATACTGGGAATCCAGCAAAAGGAGCTCTGGCTTAAATGCCCTGTGGGAGTGGAAGTAGCATTGAGAGTAGCAATAGGCCGCCCTCAGTGCAAGAGATTTCTAGCTGTCCAACATTGGCTGTGTAAAAGTCGGGGTCAGACCGATGTACGGTAAGAATGAGCCGGTGGTACCCTCCATGTACGGTCAAAAGCTTGTCCCTGGACGCAGGCAACACTGGTAAGACTTGGTTAACCAAGGATGGGTTGTGGCAGATCCATTTTCAGGGGGGGGGACATAGTTCCCCTCGTGGGGTCAGATGGCTGCTTAGTACATGAGATCTAGTTATGGGGTGAAGGCCACAAAGCCCCTTAAAGAATGGAGTAGGTGGTCCAAGGGAACTAATTGGAGTATCCCTCTGGAAGGTAGGTAGCGCAATGGTGGCTGCAAAAGTCAATCATGGTAATTAAGCAGGGCGTACAGAACCCAGTTTTAATCCGGAAGAACCGAGTGATGTACGCCTGGCCCGAGGGGTAAACTGAGTTTAGGGATCCGATGCAGGAAGCAGAGGAGGCTCTATCTGGGCTGACTTTGCTGAAACAGGCCGGATCCATTAAACCCGGGCCTACTGAAACAACCAGTACCCGAGGTAATTGAGTCCCTAACTGTCACTTCCACCTCCACTACGGACAGGGTCGCTTTTCTCTTTTTCTATCTCTCTCTCTCTCTCATCCCTCCCTCATCCCTCTATCTAACCTTGAGACGATGCACCATGTTTAATCCAGCTTCTCTTCATCCTGGTTTTAAGGACGATGAGAAGGGGGGAAAGTGGTGCAGAAAACAACAATCTTCAAACTTTTTACTAACCATTCTAACCTCTCAAATGTCAATCATTTGTCTAACCTAGTAGAGAATTAGGTTGAGAACCATCACGACTGCCTTTTCTTTGACTGTACTTGGGTCAGATTTTTGCAAAGAAGTCAACCAGGTGATTGGGTCGTGCTAAAGAAACATCCGAGGACGGGACTAGAGCCGAGATATCTTGGGCCATTCCAGGTGCTGCTGATGACGCCAACCTCTCTGAAGTTAGAGGGACGAGACAACTGGATCCACAGGGGTCACTGCAAGAAACTGCTCAACTACGTTAAAGAATAAAGAGTATCACTTTTGTTTATTTGTTTAGTTTAATGTTTAGGGAGGAAAACGCACCTCAAACTAGCAAGGGCCACAAGGAGACATTTGTTGATAGCACTGGTTTTACATTCCCAAAGGGTAATATCAGCTATAGGTTTAATAATAGCTCTGGCTCCTGCTCCTCACTTGTTAATCCTGTATGGGTGCCCGGGCAGCTAGGCGACCCGTAGATGTGGTAAAGGGCATAAGTTTGATGGATCCTCCAGTTGTGAGGAAGGTATAACGGTCAACCTTACTAATGAAACCTCCGATCTTTTTAATGACACCCATAGACCAGATTATATCTGCTGGAAAGAATGGTGTGACGTTCAGACTCAGGGAGCGATCCCTCAGTCTATTCAGTCATTACTGGAAGCCTGTGACCGTCAGAAGTTCTTGTGTGGAGTTGACGGGTCCGTACTATTTCCTATGCGGTTTAGCCACTTGTAAGGTAATTCCTCCTTATGCCAGAGGTTCATGTGTTCTGGTGAAGCTTGTCCCTGTATCTTGCGTTGCAGCCGATTGGGAGAAACTGATGGTGTGGAAGGAGGTAAGAAGGGTAAGACTTATGAAGCAATTTAACAATTTCTCGTCCATAGTGGATGAGATGTTCAAAGAAACCGTTGAGGCAGTGAGAGAGATCACCGAGAAACATCAGTAGAGCGTCCAGAGGAGGGTTTCTGTGAATTAGATGACGGTTATGCCTGGCTAGAAGACACCATTGACAAGGGTCAGGCCCAAACTGACAGCAGAAGGGCAGAGGCAGAGCTATGACTAGTGAGGGTTGTAATCCTTTTTAAAGCTTTGGGAGGTCTTGGGGCTCACTGGTTTTCCATTAGATCCGGGCGAAAGGAAATAGGACATGTACTTATGTTTTTTGTTTCCATTCCTTCTATATGCCGGAGTGAGATGTTCCTGATGTCTAATCAACTGAGTTACCGAAGCACGAACATACAAGATGCCTTGAAGACCAAACCATGGACCAGATGCAGAGGATTCCAAACCAGCCGACGACCAGCGCGAAACACCACCTTCTGAGTCAGCTCCCGAAGAAAAGAATCTCCGAGTCAAGATTTGTTTTAAGCTGCGTGTCAAGATTGACTTTTTGTTTTCCATCAACTGTTTTGTTTTATGGATTTAGGACTTTTCGTAGACAAGGCAGTTTTTTTCAAAGAAGAAGAACGAGATTTGTCGAGGGACACTAGGGAGCATATTACAAAGAGGAGGGACTGTTGTGGAAATTTTATTAGGATGTGTATTTAATATATTGTGTATTGTCATCATGTCTCTCAGTGTCAGGATAAACCATTGGAGAGGATATCTTCCCTTGTATGTCCTGTCACAGCTGCTGAATGCAGAGGTCTCCGTCGGCGAATAGTCCATGTGCTAAGCACTGGGCTGTGGGCCAGGGAAGACTGATGTGTTCAGCAGAGCAGTGTTTTGTTGTCTGATGTATGGACGCCGGCTAGGGCCCCCGCGCAAGACGTGGATTTATTGGCTTGGCGTGGATGCATTTGTTAAGAGAACAATAAATGAAAGGAACGTGCGTTTGTTGTCTCTAGTGCGCCTGATCAGCCGCTGGAGATAATGACGTTGTCCTGTAAATAAACATGCATGAGGATCATAGTAACTTTATCTAGCATTGATCACTGAGCAAGGCTAGATAAGGTTTGCTCCAGTGGTTATAGGATACATGCGTTTGTGAGCTGGCTATGTTCTCATCTTCCTATGTCATCACTTCCTGTATGTCATCACTTCCTGTATCCTTGTTTTGGGCCAGCCCCTTTTACACCTTTTGTTAGTAAATAAAAGAAACAGACTGGGCAGGAGGAGGGGAAGTGCTCAGCAAGAATTCAAGATGGTAACACCTGTGTCTGACTCTGACGGCGATTGAGATTTTTACCTTTCCTTACACAAAGACATTGGAGAGCAGATTTCTAATATTAATATTTCTACATCACACTTGAATTTGTCTCTGATCTAGAGCTCAATAAAATATAAAATATTAATTTTATTGAAAGCCTGAAAGGAGTTTTGAACCCATGAGCTATAGCTTTAGACACCAAAGATGGGGATTTTTATTTTTTTCTATGAGATGTAGCATAGCGAAAACACAGTAAACCTAAAAGTCTTTGTGACCCTGACAAGTGAAGGAAGTCAGATATCAGCGTCACATATCATTTAAATTTGCCTCTTGTCTAGGGCTTAATAAAATGTAATTTTTTTATAGAATCTGAAAGAGGTTTTCAACACAGAAACCCTGGACATAGGGCAACTGCATTACCACTGAGCTACCAGCTTGTCTTGTATAAGCTTGGGATTTTTGTTCATCTATGTGATGTAGCATACAAAAACACAGTAAACCTAAAAGTCCTTGTGACCCTGACAAGTAAAGGACGTCAGATATCCACATCACACATCATTTGAATTTGCCTCTTATCTAGGGCTTAATAAAATGTAAAATACTATAGAGACTGAAAGGGGTTTTAAACACAGAAACACTGGATATGAAGCTATTGCTACCACTGAGCTATCAGCTATACACTCATTTAACACTGTAATGTGTTAGCTTACAGCTTTTTAGACACAGAGCTATAGGCTCAGCAATATACGTTCTTTGGTTGTGTGATTTAGCATACAAATACATAGTATATCTATAACTCATTCTCACTTTGACCCTGACCTATGAAGAGCATAAGTCAAACTCAGATGTCAGAGTCAGATGTCAGAGCCAGGTGTCAAAGTCAGTTGTCAGTGTCATGTGTCAGAGTCAGGGTCAGTTGTCAGGGGCAGGTGTCAGGGTCAGGTGTTAGTCAGGTGTCAGGGTCAGGTGTTAGTCAGGTGTCAGGGTCAGGTGTCAGAGTCAGGTGTCAGGGTCAAGTGTCACATTGGCATTATTTTGATACTTGACTATGATATCTGACCATGTCCTAAAATGAACACTGTACAATAGAGACACATTTGTGCTCAGTAGGACACAGAGATATGAATCTGTTTGTGATGCTAAAAGCAATGCAGCAGGCAGCCTGCAGGGGAAGAGCCATGAATAGGATGGGAATAATAGTGGCTGCCCTCAGTCTGGGGTTCCCTTGGGCCATGCAGTAGTGAATAGAGAATGCACTCTTCCTTCCCTAGGAGAACACCCCTGGTGCCCTAGATGGTGAATGGTTGGAAGGGTACAAAATGGAAGGGTCACTGAAAGGTTAATGGAGTCTGAGGTCTGATGAGAATTGGGGGGGGTCTGCTCTGAGGTCTGAAAGTTTGAGTGTCTGATTGGGGTTCTAATACAGAGTGGGAGTCTTATCTGAAGTCTGATAAAGATTGAGGGGTCTTATTTGGAGGTCTGATTAAGATTGGGGGTATAATCTATGGTCTGATAAAGAGTGGGGTTTTGATCTAAGGTCTGATGAAGATTGGGAGTCTGATCTGAGGTCTGATGAAGATTGGGAGTCTGATCTGAGGTCTGATAAAGACTGGAAGTCTGATCTGAAGTCTGATGAAGAATGGAGGTTTGAAGATTGGAGTTTTGGTCACTGCACTAACCACAGCCCATAACGTTATTCGCCCCTAGACCCACCTTGGACCATGTTAGTTTTCTTTTGAATGTTGAGTATATTACTTCAGTTCTATCATAAACTATTGTAGGACGTGAGAAATGCAACAATTATTTCCTATTGCCATGAATAGGAGTCATCGAACATACACAGATACAGTACAGACCAAAAGTTTGGACACACCTTTTCATTCAAAGAGTTTTCTTTATTTTCATGACTATGAAAATTGTAGATTCACACTGAAGACATCAAAACTATGCATTAACACATGTGGAATTATATACATAGCAAAAAAGTGTGAAACAACTGAAAATATGTCATATTCTAGGTTCTTCAAAGTAGCCTACTTTTGCTTTGATTACTGCTTTGCACACTCTTGGCATTCTCTTGATGAGCTTCAAGAGGTAGTCACCTGAAATGGTTTTCACTTCACAGGTGTGCCCTGTCAGGTTTAATAAGTGGGATTTCTTGCCTTATAAATGGGGTTGGGACCATCAGTTGCGTTGTGGAGAAGTCAGGTGGATACACAGCTGATAGTCCTACTGAATAGACTGTTCGAATTTGTATTATGGCAAGAAAAAAGCAGCTAAGTAAAGAAAAACTAGTGGCCATCATTACTTTAAGAAATGAAGGTCAGTCAGTCCAAAAAATTGGGAAAACTTTGAAAGTGTCCCCAAGTGCAGTTACAAAAACCATCAAGCGCTACAAAGAAACTGGCTCACATGCGGACCACCCAAGGAAAGGAAGACCAAGAGTCACCTCTGCTGCGGAGGATAAGTTCATCCGAGTAACCAGCCTCAGAAATCGCAGGTTAACAGCAGCTCAGATTAGAGACCAGGTCAATGGCACACGGAGTTCTTGCAGCAGACACATCTCTAGAACAACTGTTAGGAGGAGACTGTGTGAATCAGGCCTTCATGGTAGAATATCTGCTAGGAAACCACTGCTAAGGACAGGCAACAAGTAGAAGAGACTTGTTTGGGCTAAAGAACACAAGGAATGGACATTAGACCAGTGGAAATCTGTGCTTTGCTCTGATGAGTCCAAATTTGAGATCTTTGGTTCCAACCACCGTGTCTTTGTGCGACGCAGAAAAGGTGAACTGATGGACTCTACATGCCTGGTTCCCACCGTGAAGCATGGAGGAGGAGGTGTGATGGTGTGGGGGTGCTTTGCTGGTGACACTGTTGGGGAATTATTCAAAATTGAAGGCATACTGAACCAGCATGGCTACCACAGCATCTTGCAGCGGCATGCTATTCCATCCGGTTTGCGTTTAGTTGGACCATCATTTATTTTTCAACAGGACAATGACCCCAAACACCCCCCTAGGCTGTGTAAGGGCTATTTAACCATGAAGGAGAGTGATGGGGTGCTGCGCCAGATGACCTGGCCTTCACAGTCACCGGACCTGAACCCAATCGAGATGGTTTGGGGTCAGCTGGACCGCAGAGTGGAGGCAAAAGGGCCAACAAGTGCTAAGCATCTCTGGGAACTCCTTCAAGACCGTTGGAATACCATTTCAGGTGACTACCTCTTGAAGCTCATCAAGAGAATGGCAAGAGTGTGCAAAGCAGTAATCAAAGCATAAGGTGGCTACTTTGAAGAACCTAGAATATGACATATTTTCAGTTGTTTCACACTTTTTTGTTATGTATATAATTCCACATGTGTTAATTCATAGTTTTGATGCCTTCCGTGTGAATCTACAATTTTCATAGTCATGAAAATAAAGAAAACTCTTTGAATGAGAAGGTGTGTCCAAACTTTTGGTCTGTACTGTATGTCCACCCTGAATTTAGTAAAGGACTCTTAAGGCTGCAATTCACATCACAACCACTGGGTGGCCACATATAACCTTGTAGGGCGTAGACATCTTGTGATAGAGTATCGAGAAATCATACATTTGTGAACATTTCTAACTTTATGGAGCCAAACGGAATAGTAAGGAAACTCACATTTTGCATATATTAAACAAATAAAGAAAAGGTAGACGAGCCTGCAAAATATATTGACCAGAGGACCCCAACCTGAATGCTCCTTTTTTATTTCATGGGTAGTCATGCTATGAATGTCATATAATAAGCACCAAGTCTCAGACTTCACATCAAATAAGCTAAATTAGAGAAGACGGTTGATTTTACATATATTACATTTTTATCCTTTAAAGAGAGATTTTTTAACTGATTGATGGGTCATCAATATCTAATCGGTATGGGTTTGACACCTATTTTGGTGGGGCTGAGCTGCACCTAGGCCATGTGATCAATGAACGTGACATTACATGGCCTAGACTAAGCTGAAAGAAGGCCAGAGGATAGGTCATCAGTCAAAAAATTGCACAAAAACCCTTTAATAGATGAGGCATCTTTAGTCTTCGATTGCAACTTCCTTTTCTCGTCTTTTCCTCTTTTCACATGGGAAATTGCGATATGCATAGAAGAAGCGTCCTGAAGATCTCAGATTAGTGTTTGTATGTTGTCCAGATTGTCCTCCATCATCTGCCATGAGACTTTCCATCCTGTTCTTCTGTTTCTTCAATGGTAAGATAAGAAGCAGGGCATTTCCAATTATATACATGACGGGGAATGATGAACTAGACTTAGAGGGGTTGTAGGGGATGAGAAAACAGGACCTGTCTGCCCCTTTCCCTTCAGTGACTACTTTATCTCACATATGTTTAGTGCTGAGAACTTCTGGAGATATGGTAGAGACGTCCAAAGACTGTAATATGATTTGCATAAATAGTCTCAGCGATAGATCGGGAGGAAGCTGCCAGAAGAGCAGCTGAACGTATGGAGTCCAATATTCTGTGCTGATTTATTTCCTATCTTTATAACAGTCCCATCTGATCTTCTGAAACAGAGCTCCAAACTTCTTGCATACACATAAGTGAAGATTTATCAGGAGGAGAAGTCTGTGTTGCTGCAAATTGACCAAATTTATCATTGCTATTTAATCAATTTGGTGCATCTTTAACCTATTAAGGACACGGCCAAGCTTGGTAGTTACGCACATGGAGATTTATTTAGTTATTTTTTTTATCTTTTTTTTGCTTTTCTTTCCCATTGACATAGGGGCTTGTTTTTTGAGGGATGGGTTGTATATTTTAATGCTATTATTTTGGGTAGCTTTTGTGAGAAAGAATAGAACGATTCTGTAATTTTTTGGGTTTTGTTTTTACATATTGATGTTGTTCGGTATAAGTGACATGATAAATATATTCTGCAGATCAGTACGATTACACCAATAGATTTTTAATTTACAAAACATTTTTAGGGGTTTTCAACTCTTACACAATCAAACTTTTTTTTTCCAGAGCTTTCAATCTGTCGCAGCATTCAAAGACCCAGAGCATTTTTTCTTTTCCAGAGTTGTGTCAGGGCTTGGTTTTTGTACGCAAATTTTAGTTTGAGGTACAAACAACTTTTTGACCGTTTTTTTTCGCATTTTAGTGAGGTAGAATCAATAAAAAACAGCAATGTTGGACATTTTTGTTTTATTTTTTTGCACTTCTCACTGTAGGGGATATGGGTTATTTTTGTTATGTTCTATTTTATTTTATTTTTAAATATTTTTTTGTATATGAACTTGATTCCAAGCAAAAAAAAAAAGAACTTTAGTTATTTCAACAGATTATTTTTTATTTTTTTAAATGTTGCTTCCCCCCCCTCTATGTAAAACTAAGGAACTTAAACATGCAATCCTCTGTTTGTTCATACTAAACACTAGAACAACTGCATCACAGTCATAGTAATAACTAATAGCTCCCTGAGCTTGCTCTTCCTGAGGCTTGCTCTACTAAGTGGGCTTCTTATTAAGTGGAGTTAAAGAAAATAAGTTTAAGAAAAGGAGTTGGAAACTAAGGTTGGATATAATTTCCTTGTGCGTTGTTGGCTTAATTCTAAGTAGTCCTTCAACTACAGCAGACAGGGTCTAATTCTAAATCATATTTACTGTTTTACTTTTTTACTGTTGTAATCCCCATTTAGTATGTGTTGCACAATTGACAACGCAGTCCGGTGCACATCTTGCATGATGTATGCAGTCCTGGAACAGCCATTCGAGGGTGTATATGTTTGTTCAAGATGTGAGCAAATTACTTGTTTGGAATCGCAAATCGAGTCTCTAAACGGGCAAGTTGCAACTCTGAGAGGCATTGACAATTTGCAAAAGAGTTTGCTTCTCACCGAGCAAGCACTCTGGGGTAGATGAGGGGGAGGGTGATAGAGAGGAGGCTGAGGAAAGTGAGGCAGCTAGCTGTGTAACAGTTAGAAAGCAGGGTAGAGGATGAGTGCCCAGGGAGGCTAGACCTGATCTGACACACCCCAACAAGTTTGCACGTTTGGCAGATGAGGGGGATGTCAGTCCAGGGACAGCACTGCTGCAGCCGGACACTTCCTCTGCCAGTCAGGGGAATGCCAGCTCCAGTAAGCAGAGGGCCAGGAGAGCAGGGCAGGCCAGACAGGTGCTGGTAGTGGGAGACTCCATTAGTAGGGGAACAGATAGGGAAATCTGTCACAAAGACTGTGATCGCCGAACAGTGTGCTGTCTTACTGGCGCTAGAGTTTGACACATCGCAGATCGGGTTGACAGATTACTGGGAGGGGCTGGAGAAGATCCAGCGGTCATGGTCAATATCGGAACCAATGACAAAGTTAGAGGTAGGTGGAGAGTCCTTAAAAATGATTTCAGGGATTTAGGTCAAAAGCTTATGGCAAGGACCTCAAAGGTAGTATTTTTCGAAATACTACCTGTACCACGGGCCACGCAAGAAAGGCAGTGGGAGATTAGGGAGATTAACAAGTAGGTCAAGAACTGGTGTAGAAAGGAGGGGTTTGGGTTCCTAGAGAACTGGGCCGACTTCTCTATCTGCTACAGGCTCTATCGTAGGGACGGGCTGCACCTCAATGGGGAAGGGGCAGCTGTGCTGGGGAGAAAGATGGCTAGAAGGTTGGAGGAGTGTTTAAACTAGGGACTGGGGGGAGGGTAATTACATTATAGGAGGGGAAGATAGTGCAGATAGAGACCGGGGGCAAGGTAGTGGGACTGTGGGAGGAATGGAAGGAGGGACTAGAACAGCTCAGAAGGAAAGCTGTGGGGTAAAAAATATACATAAACCTCTCAAATGTATGTATACTAATGCCAGAAGCCTGACTAATAAAACTGGGGAGCTGGAATTAGTGATGTGTGAGGAGGACTATGACATAGTGGGAATAACTGAGACATGGCTGGATGATAGCTATGACATAGTGGGAATAACTGAGACATGGCTGGATGATAGCTATGACTGGGCAGATAATGTACAAGGTTACAGTCTGTTTAGAAAGAATCGCCAAAACTGGAGAGGGGGAGGGGTTTGCCTTTATGTAAAGTCCTGTCTAAAGTCCACACTCCAGGAATATATAAGTGAGGGACATGAACATGTGGAGTCACTGTGGGTAGAGATACATGGCGCTAAAAACAATAATAAATTACTAATAGGAGTTTACTATAAACCACCTAATATACCAGAGTCCACAGAAAATCTACTACTAAACGAGATAGACGAGGCGGCAAATCATAATGAGGTTGTTATTATGGGGGACTTCAACTAGATATAGACTGGGAAACTGAAACTTGTATATCTCATAAGGGAAACAGGTTCTTGGCAATAATCAAAGACAATTACATTTCCCAACTGGTTCAGGACCCGACTAAAGGGACGGCCATACTGGACTTAGTATTAACCAATAGGCCCTACAGAACAACAGACGTGCAGGTTGGGAGACACCTAAGAAGTAGTGACCACAAAGTAATAACCTTCCAATTATCATTCAAAAAAGCGTTTCTACAGGGAGGTACAAAAATGCCAAACTTCAAAAAAGCTAAATTTAGCCAACTAAGAGAGGCCATAGGCCTAACTAACTGGGACAAAGTCCTCAAAAATAAAAATACAGCCACAAAATGGGATATCTTTAAAAACATCCTAAAATCTCATTGTGAGAGGTACATACCGTATGGGAATAAAAGATTAAGGAACAAAAAGAAACCAATGTGGATAAATAGAACTTTAAAGAAAGCAATAAATGACAAAAAGAAAGCATATAAAACACTAAAACGGGAGGGGAGCACGGAAGCACTGAAAAACTATAAGGAAAAAAATAGAACATGTAAAAAACAAATAAAAGCGGACAAACTGGAGACCGAGAGATTTATTGCCAAAGACAGTAAAACTAACCCTAAAATGTTCTTCAATTATATAAATCTTAAAAAGTATAAATCTGAAGGTGTCGGCCCATTAAAGAGTAATGAGGGGG
Source organism: Bufo gargarizans (assembly GCF_014858855.1). Taxonomy (NCBI): domain Eukaryota; kingdom Metazoa; phylum Chordata; class Amphibia; order Anura; family Bufonidae; genus Bufo; species Bufo gargarizans. The sequence goes on from NC_058081.1 coordinate 18,512,269, forward strand.
GAGTCGCAGAGAGCAACGAGGAGAAAGCAAAGCTGTTAAATATATTTTTCTCCAATGTATTCACTGAGGAAAATAAACTATCAGATGAAATGCAGAATGTAAAAATAAATTCCCCATTAAAAGTGTCATGTCTGACCCAGGAAAAAGTACATCAGCGACTTAAAAAGATTAAAATAGACAAATCGCCAGGACCGGATGGCATACACCCCCGTATCCTAAGGGAATTAAGTAATGTTATAGCCAGACCCTTATTTCTGATATTTGCGGACTCTATACTGACAGGGAATGTCCCACAGGATTGGCGCATGGCAAATGTGGTGCCAATATTCAAAAAGGGTCCAAAAACAGACCCTGGAAACTATAGGCCGGTAAGTTTAACATCTGTTGTGGGTAAACTGTTTGAGGGTTTTCTGAGAGATGCTATCTTAGAGCATCTCAACGGAAATAAGCAAATAACGCCATATCAGCATGGCTTCGTTAGGGATCGGTCATGCCAAACTAATTTAATCAGTTTCTATGAGGAGGTAAGTTCTAGACTTGACAGCGGCGAATCAATGGATGTCGTATATCTGGACTTCTCCAAAGCATTTGACACTGTACCACATAAAAGGTTAGTATATAAAATGAGAATGCTCGGACTGGGAGAAAACATCTGTATGTGGGTAAGTAACTGGCTGAGGGATAGAAAACAGAGGGTGGTTATTAACGGTACATACTCAGATTGGGTCACTGTCACTAGTGGGGTACCTCAGGGGTCAGTATTGGGCCCTATTCTCTTCAATATATTTATTAATGATCTTGTAGAAGGCTTGCACAGTAAAATATAAATTTTTGCAGATGACACTAAACTGTGTAAAGTAATTAGCACTGAAGAGGACAGTATACTGTATATATACTACAGGGACAGTATACTGTATATATATACTACAGAGGACAGTATACTACTACAGAGCGATCTGGATAGACTGGAGGCTTGGGCAGATAAGTGGCAGATGAGGTTTAACACTGACAAATGTAAAGTTATGCACATGGGAAGGAATAATGCAAGTCACCTGTACATACTAAATGGTAAAACACTCGGTAACACTAACATGGAAAAGGATCTAGGAATTTTAATAAACAGCAAACTAAGCTGCAAAAACCAGTGTCAGGCAGCTGCTGCCAAGGCCAATAAGATAATGGGTTGCATCAGAAGGGGCATAGATGCCCGTGATGAGAACATAGTCCTACCACTTTCCAAATCGCTAGTCAGACCACACATGGAGGACTGTGTACAGTTCTGGGCTCCTGTAAACAAGGCAGACATAGCAGAGCTGGAGAGGGTCCAGAGGAGGGCAACTAAAGTAATAACTGGAATGGGGCAACTACAGTACCCTGAAAGATTATCAAAATTAGGGTTATTCACTTTAGAAAAAAGACGACTGAGGGTAGAGATTTAATAACTATATATAAATATATCAGGGGTACAGAGATCTCTCCCATCATCTATTCATTCCCAGGACTGTGACTGTGACGAGGGGACATCCTCTGCGTCTGGAGGAAAGAAGGTTTGTACACAAACATAGAAGAGGACTCTTTACGGTAAGAGCAGTGAGACTATGGAGCTCTCTGCCTGAGGAGGTGGTGATGGTGAGTACAATAAAGGAATTCAAGAGGGGCCTGGATGTATTTCTGGAGCGTAATAATATTACAGGCTATAGCTACTAGAGAGGGGTCGCTGATCCAGGGAGTTATTCTAATGCCTGATTGGAGTCGGGAAGGAATTTTTTATTCCCCTAAAGTGAGGAAGATTGGCTTCTACCTTACAGTGTTTTATTTTTTTTTGCCTTCCTCTGGCAGGATGACAGGCCGAACTGGATGGATAGATGTCTTTTTTCGGCCTTGTGTACTATGTTACTATGTTACAAAAGCAGGGCCAAATAGGCATTCTTACATGGCATGCTAGGGGCCTGACTGCATAGCAATCCCTCGGCACCCCCTGATTGCATTGCCAATAGGGTGAGAGAGTGAACCCCCTCTCTAAGTACATTCCACTGTCACCACTGACAAGAACATCTATGGGGATAAACTGCCATGATCTCAGTTAGCTCTGATCCTGGCAGTGAGAGCAGGGTGTCAGCTGCATAATACCACTGGCACCCACTAGCTATGGTGCAGCACCAACTGTACCTTAGTGATGGTTGACGTTCTGCAAGTTTCTCCCATCTACACTCAGAATCTCAGCCAGGGTGACCATTGAGTTCTTGGTTACCTCTCTTATCAAGGCCCTTCTCCCCCGGACAGCCAGATCTGACAGCAAGAGTCCTGATTGTTCCAAACGTCTTCTATTTAAGAATAATGGAGGCCACTATGCTCTTGGTAACTTCCAGTGAAGAATAAATTTTTGTACCCTTCTCGAGGTCTCTATGCCTCCACACAATCCTGTCAATCCTGCTCTGATATACATTGTCTGCTGTGAGACCTTATATAGACAGGGCTGTGTCTTTCCAAATCATGTCCAATCACCTGAATTTACTTCAGGACCTCAATAGAGGCATATAAACATCTCAAATATGATCAAGAGAAATGGGATACTCCCAGAACTAAATGTCAAATGTCACAGCAAAGGGTCTGAACACTTAGGTCTAAGCTAAATTAGAGTTTTTCCTTTTTAAGACATTTGCAAATGTTTTGTAACATTCTGTTAAGGCCTCATGCACACGGCTGTGTTCTGCGGCCGAGAGCGGTCCGTGGTAACACGGCCTGGATTCCTGTTGAGAGCAGGAGTGCACGGCGTTATTGGTTGCCATGACGCTGTGCGCTTCATGCCGCCGCTGCACTACAGTAATACACTCGTATAGTGTATTACTGTAGTGCAGAGGCGGCATACACGGCGTCATAGCAACTAATGACACCGTGCGCTCCTGCTCTCAACAGGAATCCAGGCCGTGTTACCACGGACCGCTCTCGGCCGCAGAACACAGCCGTGTGCATGAGGCCTAAAACAGAAGTTGGGTAAAGTGAATTATATGGCTAGGCTGTAGATTATTCAACTACAGGTGAAAAAACAAAAATTGTAATATCGTGCAAAAGTCCATTAATTTCATTAATGCAAATTAAAAGGATCTGCAGTAATGCAGCTTAAAATTAGAATTTTGTCAAAATGTTCAATATTCTCGGCTCAAAGTGTCACACTGTAGTCAGCTAATTAGTCCGTATCCCCTGAGCTAAGGTACCTCAAAATTGTAATGTTGGGGTTTCATAAGCTGTAAGCCATAATCATCCAAATTATACCAAATAAAGGCTTGAAATCTCTCGCTCTGCCTGTAATGAGTCTCATATGTTAGTTTCACCTTTTAAGTTGCATTACTGAAATAAATGAACTTTCCACGACATTCACATTTTTCAAGTTTCACCTGTATTTGAAGGTCACCATTCATATGCACGTAACTGCTAATAATCAGTTCTTCTGCCTTGGGTATTAATAATCTGCATTTGGGCGTACCTACCACACTACTGACTAAGTTTTAGGGTGTTGTGACTGCTGTGTGGGACCTATTAGGAGATTCTATTAATAAAAGGTGATGACCCCTACAGGAATGTAAAGGGAGGGGTTGCCTACTCCTAACAATCATTTTAATATTTGGATCCCTCTATCATCACACGTCTAAAACTGGATGTTGGGAATGAACCTAATTGCTTGGGGTAGTAGGGTATTCCAGAGAACCGGTGCAGCTCGGGAGAAGTCTTGGAGATGGGAGTGAGAGGTTCAAATTAAGGTGGGTGTTAGTGGTAAGTCATTAGTTCATTAGCTAAACATAGAGTACAGGTAGGGTGGTAGATATAGGGGGTTCTGAACTCTGGAGAGCTTTGTGGATAAGAATGAGGACTTTAAATTGAATCCTATACGGTATGGGAACAGCAGTTAGACAGATAAATGAGCCTGGCTGCAGTGTTCCGAATAGATTGGGGAGGGGAGAGTCTGGTGCGGGGGAGACCAATTAGTAATAAGTTACAGTGATCAAAATGGGAATAGATCAGAGCAACAATGAGAGATTTTTGTTTCCACAGTAAGAAAGTGGTGGATTCTAGATATTTTTTTGAGGTGCAGGCGCTATGAGTGGACACGAGGTAGCATATAGCGGGTGAAGGAGAGATCAGTGTCAAACATAACACCAGGACAGTAGACATGCTGCCTAGGCATGATGGTAGTGCCACACACTGAGAGGGAGATTTCAGTTTTAGGTAGGTTAGTAGATGGAGAAACCACAAGTAATTCAGTTTTTAAAGATTCGGTTTCAGATAGACAGACGGCATGATGTTACAAGCAGCGGGCAGACAGTCACTGGTGTTCTGTAGTACTGCCGGGGTGAGGTCATGAGATGAAGTGTATAATTGGTTGACATCAGCATAGAGATAGTACTAAAAGCAAATTTTATAATAATCTCTCTAATAAGCGCTGTGTAGAGAGAAAAGAGGAGAGGACCTAGGACTTAGTCCTGGGGAACTCCAACAGGGAATAAAACACTGCCAGAAATATAAGAAGAGAACCAGGAGAGAGTGGTGTCCTTAAGACCAATATATTGAAGCATGCCTAGTGGGAGATGGTGGTCTACAGTGTCAAATGCTGAAGAGAAATCCAGAAGAATGAGCAAAGAGTAGTCACCATTGTACTTAGCTGTAAGGTAGTCATTTTTTACTTTGATAAGCCTATGAGGGTATTCTGGATATTTGTCACGGCTGTGTCATGGTCTGGCGTAGTGGACCATGACACTTTTGTCGTGCATGCTTGTTGCAGGTGGCAACATGTTGTTGTGCATGTTTTGACACTTCCCCTTTAAGTTGTGTGTCCCTTCCCATCCTGGTGAGTTTGGGGTTAAGATGTGCGCTTGGTGGAGCTGGGTGTGGCCTCTGGCTCTTTTATACTGTGTTGTGAGCCTGAAGGTCAGTTTGTTGTTTGCCTGCATATGTGTAGGAGCACCTGAAGCCTGCAAGCACACCCACGCAATAGCACAAAACCTTTGCCGCCACCACCTGCCCGTTATAAGGTCGACAGGACACCCCTGAGTGTTCCAAGCGCAAGCAGACACCCACACGGTAGTAAGCCTCACACCGCACACACTCTTCATGGAGCTAACAGGATTATTAAGGTTACAAGACAAACCATCAAACTTTTAGGTTTACTGTATGAAAAATGGACAGCACTTGGTTACAAAAAATGATTAGCAAGAGACATACATCTATGGCAAACAATTGTAAAATAAAAAGGAGAAAGTTCTGATACTTAACAGTTGCGTGGTAAAAGTACTTTCCTCCCAGCAGTGGCGTAGCCTAGGTTGCCAGCACCCGGGGCGAGCCATGTATTGCGCCCCCATTATATATAATAATATATAATAATATATAATAACTAGACATTAAGCCCGTTACAATAACGGGCGCTAGAACAGTAGTGCTGGCACTGTTATGGGGGGGTACCTGTGGATGACACTGTTATGGGGGGATACCTGTGGATGACACTGTTATGGGGGGGTAGCTGTGGATGACACTGTTATGGGTGGTAGCTGTGGATGACACTGTTATGGGGGGGTACCTGTGGATAACACTGTTATGGGGGGGTACCTGTGGATGACACTGTTTTGGGGGTACCTGTGGATGACACTGTTATAGGGGGATACCTGTGGATGACACTGTTTTGGGGGTACCTGTGGATGACACTGTTATGGGGGGTACCTGTGGATGACACTGTTATGGGGCTGGTACCTGTGGCTGACACTGTTATGGGGGGGTACCTGTGGATGACACTGTTATGGGGGGGTACCTGTGGCTGACACTGTTATGGGGGTGTACTTGTGGCTGACACTGTTATGGGGGGTACCTGTGGATGACACTGTTATGGAGGGGTACCTGTGGATGACACTGTTATGGGGGGGAACCTGTGGATAAAACTGTTATGGGGGGCACCTGTGGATGACACTGTTATGGGGGGGTACCTGTGGATGACACTGTTATGGGGGGTACCTGTGGATGACACTGTTATGGGGCTGGTACCTGTGGCTGACACTGTTATGGGGGGGTACCTGTGGATGACACTGTTATGGGGTGTACCTGTGGCTGACACTGTTATGGGGGTGTACCTGTGGCTGACACTGTTATGGGGGGGTACTTGTGGTTGACACTGTTATGGGGCTGGTACCTGTGGCTGACACTGTTATGGGGGGGTACCTGTGGATGACACTGTTATGGGGGGGTACCTGTGGATGACACTGTTATGGGGGGGTACCTGTGGCTGACACTATTATGGGGCTGGTACTGTTGCTTACACTGTTATGGGGCTGGTCTGTGGTTGACACTGTTATGGGGCTGGTCTGTGGCTGACACTGTTATGGGACTGGTCTGTGGCTGACACTATTATGCGGCTGGTCTGTGGCTGACACTGTTATGGGGGGTACCTGTGGCTGATACTGTTATGGGGCTGGTCTGTGGCTGACACTGTTATGGGGGGTACCTTTGGCTGACACTGTTATGGGGGGGTACCTGTGGATGACACTGTTATGGGGGGTACCTGTGGCTGACACTGTTATGGGGCTGGTACCTGTGACTGACACTGTTATGGGGCTGGTCTGTGGCTGACACTGTTATGGAGGGGTATCTGTGGCTGACACTGTTATGGGGCTGGTCTGTGGCTGACGCTGTTATGGGGCTGGTCTGTGGCTGACACTGTTATAGGGCTGGTACCTGTGGCTGACACTGTTATGGGGCTGGTCTGTGGCTGACACTGTTATAGGGCTGGTACCTGTGGCTGACACTGGTATGGGGCTGGTACCTGTGGCTTACACTGTTATGGGGCTGGTCTGTGGCTTACACTGTTATGGGGCTGGTCTGTGGCTGACACTGTTATGGGGCTGGTCTGTGGCTGACACTGTTATGGGGGGTACCTGTGGCTGATACTGTTATGGGGCTGGTCTGTGGCTGACACTGTTATGGGGGGTACCTGTGGCTGACACTATTATGGGGGGGTACCTGTGGCTGACACTGTTATGGGGCTGGTCTGTGGCTGACGCTGTTATGGGGCTGGTCTGTGGCTGACACTGTTATGGGGCTGGTCTGTGGCTGACACTGTTATGGGGCTAGTCTGTGGCTGACACTGTTATGGAGGGGTATCTGTGGCTGACACTGTTATGGGGCTGGTCTGTGGCTGACGCTGTTATGGGGCTGGTCTGTGGCTGACACTGGTTTAGGGCTGGTCTGTGGATGACACTGTTATGGGGCTGGTCTGTGGCTGACACTGTTATGGGGCTGGTCTGTGGCTGGCACTGTTATGGGGGGTACCTGTGACTGACACTGTTATGGGGCTGGTCTGTGGCTGACGCTGTTATGGGGGGGTACCTGTGGCTGACACATAGCATCTTATGCTATGTGTCATCCACAGATCCCCCCATAACAGTGTCGCTGTTTAGTGTGAATGTAATGGCAGCGGGGCCCGGTGCAGTCACTGTATTGCACCAGCCCCTGCTCAGAGTAGTAATACTTTGAATAACTGTAATAATAATATCGATCTTCACTTCTTTACCTACTAGATGGTGAGGCAGGAGGCCGGGAGGCCAGGCACTGGCAGCGTAACTCACTACGTCATGCGCCTGCGCCGCCTGCTTCATTCATGCAGTGGGCGAAGCAGGGGCGTCACTTAGAGAGTTACGCTACCAGTGCCTGGCCGCCCACCAGGCCTCCTGCCTCACCATGTAAGTAAGTGAGCGGGGCCGGTGCAATACAGTGACTGCCCCCCGCTGACATTACAATAGGATGCTGCACATGTAGTGTCCGCGGAGTGTGTGCCGATGGAGCGGCGTCTGGCCGCACTGCGCATGTGGGGAAGCGGGCGCATGCGCAGTGCGGCATAATGAGTAAGATAGCCGGCTCTCAGTGTGGACGGCTCCCCGGGATCTGTGACGGCTGCGCTGTCCCGTGTGCTCCAGGCAGAGTAACTCTGAAAGCCGCTGTGCCTGGCTCCCGGCGTCCTCCTCCCTGAGCGCTGCTGTCCCGCCGATGTGCCCCCGAGCCTGGCTCTGCGACCTGATTGGCGTGTGTGTGTGTGTCCGTCCGCTGCGCATGCGCACTTCTATAATCGGCACATACGCACGGACACCAGCCCTGAGCACGTACACAGGGCTTTTATTAGTATAGATAATATATTATAGTTATACAGAGGGGCCATAATATATAATAATTATACAAGGGGGCCATTATATATTATACAGAGGGGCCATTATATATTATACAGAGGGCCATTATATATTATACAGAGGTGCCATAATATATAATCATTATTCAAGGGGGCCATTATATATTATAGAGGGGCCATTATATATTATACAGAGGGGGATTATATATTATACAGGGGGGCCATTATATATTATACAGAGGTGCCATAATATATAATCATTATTCAAGGGGGCCATTATATATTATAGAGGGGCCATTATATATTATACAGAGGGGGATTATATATTATACAGAGGGGCCATTATATATTATACAGAGGGTGCATTATATGTTATACGGAGGTGCCATAATATATAATCATTATTCAAGGGGGCCATTATATATTATACAGAGGGGCCATTATATATTATAGAGGGGCCATTATATATTATACAGAGGGGCCATTATATATTATACAGAGGGGCCATTATATATTATACAGAGGGGCCATTATATATTATACAGAGGGCCATAATATATAATCATTATTCAAGGGGGCCATTATATATTATAGAGGGGCCATTATATATTATACAGAGGGGGATTATATATTATACAGGGGGGCCATTATATATTATACAGAGGGTGCATTATATATTATACAGAGGTGCCATAATATATAATCATTATTCAAGGGGGCCATTATATATTATAGATGGGCCATTATATATTATACAGAGGGGGATTATATATTATACAGAGGGGCCATTATATATTATACAGAGGGGCCATTATATATTATACAGAGGGTGCATTATATATTATACGGAGGTGCCATAATATATAATCATTATTCAAGGGGGCCATTATATATTATAGAGGGGCCATTATTTACGTAAAATAGTTATACAGAGGGGCCATAATAAATAATAATTATACAAAGGGACCATTATATATTATTCAGAGGGGCCATTATATATTACAATTATACAGAGAGCCCATTAATAATGACCCCCCTGTATAATTCTAATATATAATGACCCCTCTGTATAATATATAATCCCCCCTGTATAATATATAATGGCCCCTCTGTATAACAATAATGGCCCCCTTGTATAATTATTATATATAATGGCCCCTCTGTATAATATATAATGTCCCCTCTGTATAATATATAATGTCCCCTCTGTATAATATATAATGGCCCCCTCGTATAACTATAATATATGATGGCCCCCTTATATAATTATTATATATAATGCCCCTCTGTATAACTATAATATATTATGGCCCCTCTGTATAATATATTATGGCCCCTCTGTATAATATATTATGGCCCCTCTGTATAATATATTATGGCCCCTCTGTATAATATATTATGGCCCCTCTGTATAACTATAATATATAATGGCCCCTCTGTATAATATATTATGGCCCCTCTGTATAACTATAATATATAATGGCCCCTCTGTATAATATAAAACGGTGCCCATTCTTTCTAAATATACCGCCTCCTTTGTATCTCTTCTGCCCACCTCCACAGTTCCCCCAGTACTTACATAAAAAAAAATAATAATAATACTCACCTGTCCTAGTTGCCTCTTGTAGCCTTTGCTCGGGCGTCCCGACGCAGGCGGTCAGGAACACATCACCATGCCCTCCTGTGCCGCGTCATCACGTCATCTGACGAGACCCGGCGCAGGAGGTCACGGTGATATAATCGCGATCTCCTGCGCCATTCTACTGCTTCATAGGCTTCAGGTCTGGACTGAAGCTTATGAGGCAGAACGGAGGGGATGAGAGCCATAGGCTTCCATCACCCTCATTATACTGCCTGCTGCCTGACGCCCCTACAATTTGGCGCTCGGGGCAACAGCCCCCCTGGCCACCCCCCATGCTACGCCACTGCCTGACAGGAGATTTGGGCAGAGTAATGGTGCAAAAAACTATTTGATTGGATCTCCCACTTTGTGACACCCAAATATGCAGGGATTACATGTTTATGTCTTTCCTCCAGGGGCAGCCCTGAGGGGGATTCTCCCTCACACCTCTGACTCAGCCCTTCTGGGCCAAGCTTCATTACACATGCAGCCTGGCCCCCTGGCCTTCTAGGGAACAGGTATGAAAATATTCAAAAGATATTTTCCCAGTTGCCCTGGTGAAGATACAGGCCCCAGCCCTTCTACATAATTCATATCTTACCGTTCCGAGTCTATCAAATGCCACACGTCCAGGACGCTCAGAAGGTGAGATCCTTTTTTTAAGAAGATGAAGGCGAACATATATGCGAGTGTCCATGTGATGCCCCCACCATACCAGAGGTGATGAGCTCGATTCTGGGGACATCCGCACCCTCCTGAACAAGTTATGTTAGATTGCAAATTCTTGTTCATTCTCTGGTTAGGAAGCCCCCTGCTGACAAAAGCTTCCAGAGAGTCTACAGTCTCCTGTCAAATGGGCCCATCCTTGTTAGCATCTCTGTGCTAACTACCTTCTGGGGAAAATTTGGCTGTTTCCGAGGTCCAAGGCAGACAGAACGACTCCCTCTTTATGCAGCCTTAAACCAGTTCATAAATGGTGGCTGGCCAAATACATAAATACACACTGTATATACAGTATATGTGAATCACACCGGAATATGTTACACTACGACATATAACCATAAGACATATAATATCACAGAAAACATAATAACTAGGGATTAGGCGGTCCTTATTCCTGACAGTCTGTATTCAAAATCAATATTTGTAAGTCAAACCAGGAGTGGAACCAAGAAAGAAAAAATATATTAAAACGTTTCGGATCTGTGTTGTGAAACTGGCAATAAAATATACAGAAGAAAAGTATTTTTTTAATATTTTCCTATTAATAATATGGTGAGTGAAGAAAAAATCCATCCAGCTATTTCCATCCAACAAGTCCCAGAGAAGGGAGGTAGGTGTCTGTGTATGTATGGTGCCCTTTCTTCCACAGGGAGGTGGCTGTGTATGTTATGGTGTCCTTTCTTCCACGAGGAGGTGGCTGTGTATGTATGGTGTCCTTTCTTCCACAGGGAGGTGGCTGTGTATGTTATGGTGCCCTTTCTTCCACAGGGAGGTGGCTGTGTATGTATGGTGTCCTTTCTTCCACAGGGAGGTGGCTGTGTATGTATGGTGTCCTTTCTTCCACAGGGAGGTGGCTGTGTACATATGGTGCACTTTCTTCCACAGGGAGGTGGCTGTGTATGTATGGTGCCCTTTCTTCCACAGGGAGGTGGCTGTGTATGTATGGTGCCCTTTCTTCCACAAGGAGGTGGCTGTGTATGTATGGTGTCCTTTCTTCCACAGGGAGGTGGCTGTGTATGTATGGTACCCTTTCTTCCACAGGGAGGTGGCTGTGTATGTATGGTACCCTTTCTTCCACAGGGAGGTGGCTGTGTATGTATGGTGCCCTTTCTTCCACAGGGAGGTGGCTGTGTAAGTATGGTGCCCTTTCTTCCACAGGGAGGTGGCTGTGTACATATGGTGCCCTTTCTTCCACAGGGAGGTGGCTGTGTACATATGGTGCACTTTCTTCCACAGGGGGGTGGCTGTGTATGTATGATGCACTTTCTTCCACAGGGAGGTGGCTGTGTATGTATGGTGCACTTTCTTCCACAGGGAGGTGTCTGTGTATGTATGGTGCCCTTTCTTCCACAAGGAGGTGGCTGTGTATGTATGGTGCCCTTTCTTCCACAGGGAGGTGGCTGTGTACATATGGTGCACTTTCTTCCACAGGGAGGTGGCTGTGTATGTATGGTGCACTTTCTTCCACAGGGAGGTGGCTGTGTATGTATGGAGCCCTGTCTTCCACAGGGAGGTGGCTGTGTATGTATGGTACCCTTTCTTCCACAGGGAGGTGTCTGTGTATGTATGGTGCCCTTTCTTCCACAGGGAGGTGGCTGTGTATGGTATGGTGTCCTTTCTTCCACAGGGAGGTGGCTGTGTATGTATGGTGCCCTTTCTTCCACAGGGAGGTGTCTGTGTATGTATGGTACCCTTTCTTCCACAGGGAGGTGGCTGTGTATGTATGGTGTCCTTTCTTACACAGGGAGGTGGCTGTGTATGTATGGTGCCCTTTCTTCCACAGGGAGGTGGCTGTTTATGTATGGTGCCCTTTCTTCCACAGGGAGGTGGCTGTGTACATATGGTGCACTTTCTTCCACAGGGAGGTGGCTGTGTATGTATGGTGCACTTTCTTCCACAGGGAGGTGGCTGTGTATGTATGGAGCCCTGTCTTCCACAGGGAGGTGGCTGTGTATGTATGGTACCCTTTCTTCCACAGGGAGGTGTCTGTGTATGTATGGTGCCCTTTCTTCCACAGGGAGGTGGCTGTGTATGTATGGTGCCCTTTCTTCCACAGGGAGGTGGCTGTGTATGTATGGTGCCCTTTCTTCCACAGGGAGGTGTCTGTGTATGTATGGTACCCTTTCTTCCACAGGGAGGTGGCTGTGTATGTATGGTACCCTTTCTTCCACAGGGAGGTGGCTGTGTATGTATGGTGCCCTTTCTTCCACAGGGAGGTGGCTGTGTATGTATGGTGCCCTTTCTTCCACAGGGGGGTGGCTGTGTATGTATGGTGCCCTTTCTTCCACAGGGAGGTGTCTGTGTATGTATGGTGCCCTTTCTTCCACAGGGAGGTGGCTGTGTACATATGGTACCCTTTCTTCCACAGGGAGGTGGCTGTGTATATATGGTACCCTTTCTTCCACAGGGAGGTGGCTGTGTATGTATGGTGTCCTTTCTTCCACAGGGGGGTGGCTGTGTATGTATGGTGCACTTTCTTCCACAGGGAGGTGGCTGTGTATGTATGGTGCTCTTTCTTCCACAGGGAGGTGGCTGTGTATGTATGGTGCACTTTCTTCCACAGGGAGGTGGCTGTGTACGTATGGTGCACTTTCTTCCACAGGGAGGTGGCTGTGTATGTATGGTGCTCTTTTTTCCACAGGGAGGTGGCTGTGTATGTATGGTGCCCTTTCTTCCACAGGGAGGTGGCTGTGTATGTATGGTGCCCTTTCTTCACAGGGAGGTGGCTGTGTATGTATGGTGCGCTTTCTTCACCTTGGTGGTACCATTCTGAAAATAAAGGCTGGTCTCAGAGGTAAGCCATTAAAGTCTGTGATGGGCCAACCCCTTTAATTACATATCCTATCACTTTGTACAATGGAAATAACAAACCTTTAACCAAGCCGATGATCCCAGACAGTCATGGTGGGTCTCATGATTTGGGTTGCCCAAGGCATACACTGATCAGTCATAACATTAAAACCACCTGCCCACTATTGTGTAGGTCCCCTTTATGCTAACAAAACAGATCTGAACCATCAAGGCATTGACTCCAGAAGAAGGTGTCCTGTGATATCTAGCACAAGACATTAGCAGCAGATCCTTTCAGTCCTGCAAGTTGTGAGGTGCCTCCAGCACATCCCACAGATGACAATCTAATTGAGATATGGGGAATAAGGAGATCCCTTGAATTCCTGTTGATTGACTATGTTTGAAGGAGACGGGGCAGCAAGGGTGCAGAGTGGCTTCAGCCCACCCTCAGTACACTTAACTGTTCATGTGCATATGGATTGAAAGTACTTTATCTCCACAATGAGGTAACGGATTGCTATGTGAAAGCTATCATCAACATGGAGATCCTTCTCTTGATTTTAGTGGACTTTGACGACATTGAATGATTATGTTTGTAGTAAATCTAAGATACTCAACCACACACTGACTAGCTGAGCTGAGTGCATTCACAATGTTAATAATCAAATAATCTCCCTGGTGAGTTTCTGGTTGGTGTTTGAATATTCAGAATATTCTAGGGCTATGACTTTTACTTCAATAAATCCATAATCTGCAAAGCAGGGGACACTGAGAATTTTTTCTCAAATAATAATGTAAGATTTTCCTTTCAGAATTTTTCTAATGAGACAATGAATTTGCTTGTATGTTTTGGTTAGATGGTGGAGTGGGGTTCCTTGTATCAAAAATGTGAGGTCCACCCTCCATTGATGGGGAACACGTACATGTACAATGTAGTTTTCTTGTGTCTTATCATTGCACACCAGACATGTTATCAATAAGGTCACATCGGTTATTGTGAGTTATCCATTATGAATTGTCCCTAGTGACAAGTGATTGGTAGCTCCAAATAAGATTGCTTTCTGCTTATCTGTTGGGACTCCACCACTGGCTAGATACTTTGGGCGGGCAGGGGTGCCACTCCTCTCACCCTGTATCACGAGTCCAGTTCTTCAGCAACGGAGCAGGGTGCCTGTGTGTCTATTGAAGGTATTCTTCATTGAACCTCGCTTTATTGTGTGCAGTATTGCAAGGGTTAGCCCTTCTTTGGTTCTGTGGGCAGCTGTTTCTAATGTGTGATTAGTTCTACTATATATGCGGTGCTTTTTGTCAGAATGTTTACTATCTTGCTAAATCCTGCAAATTCTACCTGATTACTGCCTTTAGACTGTCTGCTGCCTGACCTGACCCATACCAGATCACTGTACTGACCTTGAGCTGCCTGCCCTGACCTTTGGACTGTTGGTAACTATGAGTTTTACCTGATCCTTCGGTAGGTACCCTGCACCAACGTCTCTGACCAGCAACCACAGAAGGACTACAACAATAGAGGGGTAACAGGGTGAATACCAGGGGACTGCTAGGATAACGCCCTTAGCATTACTTTAACCCAAGGTCAAACCGGTTGGTTGACACAGTGGTTTCACAAACATTGCCCATAACCAATCCTGTGATAGACTGGTAGGCCAACTTAGGTTGAATATGGGTTTTGATGGCACACTAACCCAATCAATGTTCTTTGAGTTCCACGTTAATTGTAAAATATGATTAATAGAAGGTCCATTATGAATCCGGACTTGTCATAGATGATGAAGACGTATCTCTGCCGTTGTTCTCAAATTTTGATATATTGAAATGTAATATTGAATTATGTGCAAAAGTTTTTTTCTTTAATTTTTATGTATGATTCATTACAGGGATCTGCTGGGCATCAGGTTATTACTGTGTTCACCAACCAAAAACCCTCCACGTGAAGGAAGGAGATTCGGTCACCATCCCGTGTTCATACACCTATCCTGAGAACCACAGAGGGAAGTCACAGATTATAGTAACTTGGTGGGAAGCATATACAGTATACTGCTCCAGTATCAGGAAATACATAATAGAGAATAATGGGAATATTCATAAGGAGTATAAAGACCGGATCTCTGCAGTAAACCATCCTGATAACCAGACGGCGTCTATCGTAATCCGAGGACTGAAAGCTTCTGATGGAGTTACATTATGCTGTGGAGTAAATGTAGTCAATGCTGACTATCAATCTTATGATATGTATGGGACATTTCTGAACTTTGCAGGTAAATAAACATTTTATGTAATGCCTTCCATATCCTGTCTGTATATACTCCATCTTATTGTTTGTAGTCAGCGGGAGAGAGGGGGTTGTGGTGTGCAAGGTGTGATGACAGAATGTTTACGGTATGGTCCTTTCACATTTAAAACCCTCTGTCCCTTTCACACCACACCCCATGATCTTTTGTACGGTGCCCCTCCCCCTCTATGCATGTTTGTCCGCCAGGGTTGCATCTATTGACATATCGGCCAAGTGTCACAGACAATCAAAATACATGAAGGACTGTTTTCTGGGAGGAAACCGCCCTTCAAGAGCTGTACAGATCACCCAACTCTTCCAGGACTCCAGAAGGTCTCCCCTTTTTCCGGGAGCCTCCCAGATAATCCCGGAGAGTTGGCAGGTAGGATATAGTAAGCTTGTCCACAGCCAATGTGGACAAGCTTACGTTTATTAAAATGAACCAGGCATGGATCCCACAGGACTTGTCTGTACCTTGTGCAGAATAGACATTCATACCAGATTCAACCATCCATTCTTGTACTCAAGTGCACTTATTCTTTGTTTTATTTTGTTATATGTCCCAAATAAAAAATAACACAAATCAGTGTTGGCTACCTATTCCTACTTCACCGCCGCTTCCACCTACACCGCCACGTCAACCTACACTGCCACATCAACCCATCCACCGCCTCTTCAACCTCCTACGTCTAGATCCAGATTGCTATTTTAATTTTTTCTGTATTTTATGTTATTTTAAGTCATTTCCCTATCCACATTTGTTTGCAGAACAGTTGCCATGCTCTTAAGCACATTTTGATGCCTTTTGTAGCCCTCTATCCCTTTCCAGGACTATTTTAGAGCCATTTTAGTGCCCAAAAGTTCGGGTCCCCATTGACTTCTGGTCCCGAACCCGAACTTTTTTTTCAAGTTCGGCCAAACCTGCCGAACCCAAACATCCAGGTGTCTGCTCAACTCTAGACACAAGTGGTTTGCACGCTGTGCAATCAGAGCCTGAAGCGAGGCATAAACATTCTAAACCTGAGCACAACTAAACTAAACTAAGTGCAAAGCACGAGCTGCAGTGGAGTAGACACCTCAAAAACCAAGAAAGATCTCTGGCTCCTCCTGCTTCCTCTTCTGCTGCAGTATCGGCCTCTTCATCCCCCCTAGAGTGACAGTGGCACCTGCCACTCCGCAAACAGAGGATGTGCCAGCAATGCCACCACCTCGGTCACCAAGCATCTCCACAATGTTCCATGGAAGCGTTCAGCTGTCTATCTCCCAAACACTGGAGCGATCCTTGGTCCTGAATGCCAGCATTTCAAAATTCCTGGCCTTTAAAATGCTGTTATTCCCTCTGTTGGAGATGGAGAGTTTTAAAAGCCTTATGGCGGTGGCTGTCCCACAGTACGTCGTTCCTAGCCGCCACAACTTTTCCAGGCGAGCCATCCCTTCCTTGCACAAACGGAGGACAAAATCAGGTGTGCACTGCGCAACACCATCTGTGGCAAGGTCCACCTAACTATGGAAATGTGGACGAGTACTCCGTCATCATGGCCAGTGCCGATGACGCCATTCTCAGCGTTACTATCCTATTTCTATGCTTGAAAAAATGCTTCAGGCAATGATGAAAGAGGATGTGGTACAGGAGGAGGAAGAGGGATATTTTACAAGGGTTTCAGGCCAGTCATTCACAAGTGGCTCCAAGGGTGGGTTCCTGCACCAACAAACGCCAGGTACACAATTGTCCAGCCAGGGCACAGTTCAGGAGGATGACAAGGTGGAGGATGAGGAGGAGGAGATGGAGGAGGAGGAACCATGTTCACAGCAGGGTGGCACCCAAACCAACTCATGGCCCTCACTGGTGTGTGGCTGGGGGGATACAGAGGACACCGACGATACACCTCCCACAGAGGACAGCTTGTCGTTGCCTCTGGGCAGCCTGGCACACATGAGCGATTATATGCTGCAGTGTCTCCGCAACAACCGCCGAGTTGGCCACATTCTAACTTGTGCTGATTACTGGGTGGCCACGCTGCTGGATCCCCGTTACAAGGGGTTGTCCGAGTTATGAAAAAAAATAATATAGCACTGAAAATCTGATATATAACTGAGCTAAGCAAGTTTTATGCATATATACATATATATATATATATATATATATATATATATATATATATATTTCCTCATTTCCCTGGTTCTTTTCTGGCCTTTTGTTTACATGCAATAAAAACAATCTCTGCCCCTCCCCCTGCACTGCTAAGGGAGTGAATACAAGAGCTGCCCTGAGTGACATGTCTGCCTGCTGGGAGACTCTGCAGCATGTTGTATGTGTAGAACTACAAGTCCCAGCTGTACAATGACACTGCTAAAGGAGTAAATACAAAAGCTGCCCTGAGTGACATGTCTGCCTGCTGGGAGACTCTGCAGCATGTTGTATGCGTAGAACTACAAGTCCCAGCTGTACAATGACACTGCTAAGGGAGTAAATACAAAAGCTGCCCTGAGTGACATCTCTGCCTGCTGGGAGACTCTGCAGCATGTTGTATGTGTAGGACTACAAGTCCCAGCTGTATAATGACACTGCTAAGGGAGTGAATACAAGAGCTGCCCTGAGTGACATGTCTGCCTGCTGGGAGACTCAGCAGCATGTTGTATGTGTAGAACTACAGGTCCCAGCTGTATAATGACACTGCTAAGCGAGTGAATACAAGAGCTGCCCTGAGTGACATGTCTGCCTGCTGGGAGACTCTGCAGCATGTTGTATGTGTAGGACTACAAGTCCCAGCTGTATAATGACACTGCTAAGGGAGTGGATACAAGTGCTGCCCTGAGTGACATGTCTGCCTGCTGGGAGACTCTGCAGCATGTTGTATGTGTAGGACTACAAGTCCCAGCTGTATAATGACACTGCTAAGGGAGTGGATACAAGAGCTGCCCTGAGTGCTGGGAGACCCAGCAGCATGTTGTATGTGTAGGACTACAAGTCCCAGCTGTATAATGACACTGCTAATACACACAGGAACTTCCCCCTACCTTCTTGTGCAATGGTCTCTCTAGTATGTCAGCTCCATTGCCCAGCATTGTCTCTTCACTGCCTGCAGAGCTGTGTAGCTGAAGGGGTTAAGAATCCTAGCAGAGAGTAGACGGCAGTGAAGGGGGGGGGCGTGGCCAGCACAGTGACGTCTCGTTTACAGGCTTGTAAACTACCTTTATCAGAGCAGGGAGAGAAGCTGACATCACAGGTCATGTGACCCTCAGTGAAATCTGAGAAACCAGCCACTGGAGATAAAGTGAGTGAATTGCCTATGTAGGAACATAGAAAGAACAAAAAAATAACTCGGATAACCCCTTTAATTACATCACTGGAGCGTGATCGTAAGATGTGCGAGTACAATAGCACGCTGGTAGATGCACTGCTGATGGCATTCCCACCTGACAGCAGGGCACAGTGGAAGCACAAGGTGAAGGCAGAGGACGAGGATGTTAGCCAATGCAGCTCGGGCACCGCCAGCACCTCAGAAGGCAGGGTTAGCATGGCCGAAATGTGGAAAAGCTTTGTCGGCACACCACAACAACCACCAGATGATATGGAACGTCTTAGCAGGAGGCAGCATTTCAGCAACATGGTGGAGCAGTATGTGTGCACACACCTACACGTACTGAATGACGGGTCTGCCCCTTTCAACTTCTGGGTCTCAAAATTGGGCACATGGCCTGAGCTTGCCCTTTACGCCTTGGAGGTGCTGGCCTGCCCTGCAGCCAGTGTATTGTCTGAAAGTGTGTTTAGCACGGCAGGGGGCGTCATCACAGACAAGCGCAGCCGACTGTCCACAGCCAATGTGGACAAGCTCACGTTCATTAAAATGAACCAGGCATGGATCCCACAAGACTTGTCCGTACCTTGTGCAGAATAGACATGTGTACCGGCCTTAACCAGCCATTGTTTTACTACAGCGCACTTTCTCATTGTTTTATTTTTTATATTTCCCAATGTTTTACGGTGTACCCTAATTAAAAATAAAATAAAATTAAAATAAAAAACAAAAACCAGTGTTAGCTTCCTCCTCCTCCTCCACCGCTGCTTCCACCTACACTGTCACGGGCACCGCATCCACAACCTCCTTCTCCATATGGACCTCTTCCTCCTAGATCAAGATTATTATTTTTAATTTTTATGTATTTTCTGTTATTTTAAGTCATTTCCACATTTGTTTGCAGGGCACTTGCCATGCTCTTAACCACATTTTACTGCCTTTTGCAGCCCTCTAGCCCTTTCCTTGACTTTTCTAGAGCTATTTTAGTGCTCCAAAGTTTGGGTCCCTATTGACTTCAATGGGGTTCGGGTCAAGTTCGGGTCCCGAACGCGAACTTTTTTGTAAAGTTCGTCCGAACCCGTTGAACCTGAACATCTAGGTGTCCGCTCAACTCTAGCAGCAACGTTTCTGCTCTACTCAATGGAGCCTTTGTCAAACTCTATGCATATATTTATCTATCTATCTATCTACCTATCTATCTCACACCTCCTCCAGTCTTCTCTCCCCAGCTGTCACCACTCACCTAACAAATCTTCAACCTCTCTTTCTCTTCTGTTAACTTCCGTTTCTTTTTCATTCTGTCATAACCCCATTAATAAAGGAGCCAATCTCTTGACCCTTCCAGCCCAGCTAACTGCAGACCTGTCTCTAATCTCCCCTTCATCTCTAAACTCCTGGAGAGTCTGGTCTTATCTCTCCTTGACCCCTTACAATAGGATTTCCGTACCCTACATTCTACAGAAATTGCCCTCACCAAAATCACAAATAACCTCCTGACAGCGAAATGCGGTGACTACTCTACTTATTCTCCTAGATCTCTCTGAAGCATATGACACTGTAGACCACCATCTCCTGCTCACCATGCTCCAAACCATCAGCCTTAAGAATATCATTCTCTCATGTTTCCTTTCTCTCTGGCTGCTCTTCCAGTGTATCCTTTTCTAGCTCCACTTCCCCTCCTCTTCTTGCCGTTCAGGTTCCTCAGGGTTCAATCCTAGGTCCTCTTCTCTTCTCTCTGTAGACAGCTCCTATTGGACAGACTATGAGTATATTTGGTTTCAGTACCATCTCTATGCTGATGACACACAACTATACACTTCATCCCCCGACATCACCCCTGCTGTATTACAGAACAAAAGTGACTGTCTTTCTTCAGTCTCTAACATCATGTCGCTCTATCTGAAACTGAATCTTTCAAAAACTGAACTTCTTGTGTTCTCTCCATCCACTAACGTACCTGAACCTGATATCTGCCTCTTAGTGTGCGCACTACCATAACTGCTTTGCAGCACACCCGCTGATGTTTCCTTCACCTCCTATATTCAGTCTCTTGCCAGCTCATACTACCAGCACCACAAAAGCATCTCTAAAATCCAAAAAAGTCTGAGTAAAGTTCTAGACTGGGTCGCCCTTGTCAGGGTGGGTACTCCATGGCTAGGTTTTTAGGGCCATTTGTATCACTGTATCAGAAAAACACAAAAAAATATAACTTTTATTCGTTCACATTAAAAAATATGTATAGGTACAAAAAATAACCCCCAAACAAATATATTAATAGATGACAAAAAACGTATCTCGTGGTCCAGAGACCTTTACTCTTCTGATAAATCCATGTACAATAATATGCAGCAAAAAAACGGCCGGTCAATACCCCATTTTAGTCACAGTTCCATGGTACTGGGTAATGCCTGAGGAATAACCACCTTGAAGGATGGAGTCTCTAAGATGCCCCTGTGGCTACCCTTGCCTAAAAGCAGAGCACCCGCCTTGAAAGGGATGACCCCACTTCTCAGTGGCTAAACCCTCACATTTCACCTGGAAGGCCCTGAATATACTTCATAGGCTTTGTGGAAACCAGGTCTGATGTGTTTCTCCAGTAATGGTTATCAGTGGTTCATCAGGGAACCAAAGCTTGAAGATAGCTATGTTAAGATGATGGCACCCTAGATAGTATGGGCACACCAGAAGTTTAAATAGTGCCAATATATATTCTAACTATATGGTCATGGTATAACTGTCAAAATCCTGCCGCATGTAGTGTCATTTCTGATGGTGCATGCAGATGTAGCTAATGTGTCTGCACGACACTTCCGGCCAGTGGAACACACACTTCCGGTCCACGAAAAACCACGCTGGAAGTAGCGCAGTCCGAAGGTACTACGGAAGGGAGGAGCGTCCCGAGGATGCATTCCAGCTTGGAATGCTAGGCAGTGCTCCACCCCACATATACTGTGCATCAGTCGGAAGGTACAGTTGCAAGAAAAAGTATGTGAACCCTTTGGAATGATATGGATTTCTGCACAAATCTTCATCTAAGTCACAACAATAGACAATCACAGTCTGCTTAAACTAATAACACACAAAGAATTAAATGTTATCATGTTTTTATTGAACATACCATGTAAACATTCACAGTGCAGGTGGAAAATGTATGTGAACCCTTGGATTTAATAACTGGTTGAACCTCCTTTGGCAGCAATAACTTCAACCAAACGTTTCCTGTAGTTGCAGATCAGACGTGCACAACGGTCAGGAGTAATTCTTGACCATTCCTCTTTACAGAACTGTTTCAGTTCAGCAATATTCTTGGGATGTCTGGTGTGAATCGCTTTCTTGAGGTCATGCCACAGCATCTTAATTGGGTTGAGGTCAGGACTCTGACTAGGGCCATCCAGAAGGCATATTTTCTTCTGTTTAAGCCATTCTGTTGTTGATTTACTTTTATGCTTTGGGTCGTTGTCCTGTTGCAACATCCATCTTCTGTTGAGCTTCAGCTGGTGGACAGATGGCATTAAGTTCTGCAAAATGTCTTGATAAACTTGGGAATTCATTTTTCCTTCGATGATAGCAATCCGTCCAGGCCCTGACTCAGCAAAGCAGCCCAAAACCATGATGCCCCCACCACCATTCTTCATAGTTAGGATGAGGTTTGATGTTGGTGTGCTGTGCCTCTTTTTCTCCACACATAGTGTTGTGTGTTTCTTCCAAACAACTCAACTTTGGTTTCATCTGTCCACAGAATATTTTGCCAGTACTGCTGTGGAACATCCAGGTGCTCTTGTGCAAACTGTAAACGTTCAGCAATGTTTTCTTGGACAGCAGTGGCTTCCTCTGTGGTATCCTCCCATTAAAACCATTCTAGTGTTTTACGTATCGTAGAATCGCTAACAGGGAAGCTAGCATATGCCAGAGTCTTTTGTAAGTCTTTAGCTGACACTCTAGTATTCTTCTTCACCTCATTGAGCAGTCTGCTCTGTGCTCTTGCAGTCATCTTTACAGGACGGCCACTCCTAGGGAGAGTAGAAGCAGTGCTGAACTTTCTCCATTTATAGACAATTTGTATTACCGTGGACTGATGAACAGCAAGGCTTTTGGAGATACTTTTATAACCCTTTTATAACCTTTTCCAGCTTTATGCAAGTCAACAATTCTTAATCGTAGGTCTTCTGAGAGCTCTTTTGTGTGAGGTATCATTTACATCAGGCAATGCTTCTTGTGAAAAGCAAACCCAGAACTGTGTGTTTTCTATAGGGCAGGGCATCTGTAATCAACACCTCCAATCTCATCTCATTGATTGGACTCCAGTTGGCTGACAACTCACTCCAATTAGCTCTTAGAGATGTCATTAGTCTAGGGGTTCACATACTTTTTCCACCTGCACCGAACAAACATGACTATTAGTTAGATTCTATTTGTTACCATATTATGAAGGGAAAGGGAATAATAATCATTAGCCCCAGGGTGTCAAGTGATAATGGCACCTTATGGGGTCCCTTCTATTCATAAGTTAACAACCATTCATGGTTGGATAAAATGCAGGTGACCTACACCTACACGGCCAAAGGAAGAGTATCATTAATAAAATAACTGAGCTGGCCAAATTATGGAGTGTTTAAAGAAAGCAACAAAAGAGATTTGTTCATGAAGACCCAGCGGGCTCATCATTTTAAGGCGTGGAATCCACTGGGACTCCTTACAAAGGATCATTTTGTCCCAGTTACCACCCCTAGGGGACTAGCGAACTACATCTATTACTTGAAATTTTATGGTCACAATTATGACATTCCAAGACATCATATGCTATTGGTTTATCTCGGCGATTGTTGATATCACCAAGGTGGTCTCCCACCCTGCGTCTCAATTCACGTTTTATTTTTCCCACATTAATTAGAGGGCATTCACATATACACAGGTTAGACCCAGGGAGTGTCTTGCAAAGTCCTTTTTAAAATCATACATGTAATAAGTTTTTCCAGTGGAGACACTGGTGAAACTGTAGATCTATAGATCAATAGGCAGCATATACAATCAACCCCACATTTAAATGTGCCTAAAGGTTTATGATCCAACCATGTTCCTTCACCTAGGGGTCTTTGGCAATGGTTATGTTTTTAGTTTTAGCTATTTTAGGGGGATATCTGTGTGTGCAGGTGACTATTACTGTACATAATTATTAGGTAACTTAACAAAAAAACAAATATATACCCATTTCAATTATTTATTTTTACCAGTGAAACCAATATAACATCTTAACATTCACAAATATACATTTCTGACATTCAAAAACAAAACAAAAACAAATCAGTGACCAATATAGCCACCTTTCTTTGCAAGGACACTCAAAAGCCTGCCATCCATGGATTCTGTCAGTGTTTTGATCTGTTCACCATCAACATTGCGTGCAGCAGCAACCACAGCCTCCCAGACACTGTTCAGAGAGGTGTACTGTTTTCCCTTCTTGTAAATCTCACATTTGATGATGGACCACAGGTTCTCAATGGGGTTCAGATCAGGTGAACAAGGAGGCCATGTCATTAGATTTTCTTCTTTTATACCCTTTCTTGCCAGCCACGTTGTGGAGTACTTGGACGCGTGTGATGGAGCATTGTCCTGCATGAAAATCATGTTTTTCTTACCTTGCAGACTTCTTCCTGTACCACTGCTTGAAGAAGGTGTCTTCCAGAAACTGGCAGTAGGACTGGGAGTTGAGCTTGACTCCATCCTCAACCCAAAAAGGCCCCACAAGCTCATCTTTGATGATACCAGCCCAAACCAGTACTCCACCTCCACCTTGCTGGCGTCTGAGTCGGACTGGAGCTCTCTGCCCTTTACCAATCCAGCCATCTGGCCCATCAAGACTCACTCTCATTTCATCAGTCCATAAAACCTTAGAAAAATCAGTCTTGAGATATTTCTTGGCCCAGTCTTGACGTTTCAGCTTGTGTGTCTTGTTCAGTGGTGGTCGTCTTTCAGCCTTTCTTACCTTGGCCATGTCTCTGAGTATTGCACACCTTGTGCTTTTGGGCACTCCAGTGATGTTGCAGCTCTGAAATATGGCCAAACTGGTGGCAAGTGGCATCTTGGCAGCTGCACGCTTGACTTTTCTCAGTTCATGGGCAGTTATTTTGCGCCTTGGTTTTTCCACATGCTTCTTGCGACCCTGTTGACTATTTTTAATGAAACGCTTGATTGTTCGATGATCACGCTTCAGAAGCTTTGCAATTTTAAGAGTGCTGCATCCCTCTGCAAGATATCTCACTATTTTTGACTTTTCTGAGCCTGTCAAGTCCTTCTTTTGACCCATTTTGCCAAAGGAAAGGAAGTTGCCTAATAATTATGCACACCTGATATAGAGTGTTGATGTCATTAGACCACACCCCTTCTCATTACAGAGATGCACATCACCTAATATGCTAAATTGGTAGTAGGCTTTTGAGCCTATACAGCTTGGAGTAAGACAACATGCATAAAGAGGATGATGTGGTCAAAATACTCATTTGCCTAATAATTCTGCACGTAGTGTAGTGCTGGTTAGGTGTCGCTACATACCCTTTATCATTTATATGATAGGGAACGACCTAATATTTCTGTTTTGTTTGACACTTTGAATATATTTTATGAGATATATGCTAAAGGTTAAGTTTTAAATATGCCATCTTACCACTGATCAATCACCCCTTTACTACAATAACCAATCTCTGGTCATTTACCCTCCATAGGCGCTTTGATTAAGCTAATGACTCTGTAAATGAACCCCCTGATTGTAAAGCGCTGTGCAATGTGTTGGTGCTTTATAAATAAAGATTATTATTAGTGACAGTGGACAATATTGCTCCGGTACGGGCAGTGTAGCTCAATCATCAAAATGGCATTGAGCCCATCTGACAGTGTAGAGATGCCATAATTTGTCAGATGGGTATGTTAGATAGGTACAATAAGTATAGAAAACCATAAAACTAGCTGAAAACACCATAGAAATAGTTATGAGAACATCACACTACGCCTGTGTGCGCTAAAAGGAGAATTCTCTACAACATTGCTGGCAGCTTGGAAAATATTGAAACGAGGGTGAAATATTCAGATTTTATGGTGACCCCTTTAGGTACCGGCACGTTGCGAATTACATGTGGTTTCTCTGTGCGGATTTCCAAGTAGAAGAATCACAGCGTGGTACAGTACCAGCCAAGCATATCAGATTAGACCGAGCTCATGAACACTTTGCTTTTGTTTTAATTGTTCACAATTGTTTGAGTAATTTTTGGTGCAGTTTTACATAGTAACATAGTAACATAGTATATAAGGCCGAAAAAATACATTTGTTTATCCAGTTCGGCCTGTCATCCTGCAAGTTGATCCAGAGGAAGGCAAAAAAATAAAAACTGTAAGGTAGAAGCTCTGTAGTAGTATACTGTCCTCTGTAGTATATATATACAGTATACTGTCCTCTTCAGTGCTAATTACTTTACACAGTTTAGTGTCATCTGCAAAAATTTATATTTTACTATGCAAGCCTTCTACAAGATCATTAATAAATATATTGAAGAGAATAGGGCCCAATACTGACCCCTGAGGTACCCCACTAGTGACAGTGACCCAATCTGAGTGTGTACCGTTAATAACCACCCTCTGTTTTCTATCATTGAGCCAGTTACTTACCCACATACAGATGTTTTCTCCCAGTCCGAGCATTCTCAGTTTATATGCTAACCTTTTATGTGGTACAGTGTCAAATGCTTTGGAGAAGTCCAGATACACGACATCCATTGATTCGCCGCTGTCAAGTCTAGAACTTACCTCCTCATAGAAGCTGATTAAATTAGTTTGGCATGACCGATCTCTCATAAAGCCATGTTGATATGACATTATTTGCTTATTTCCGTTGAGATGCTCTAAGATAGCATCTTTCAGAAAACCTTCAAACAGTTTACCCACAACAGATATTAAACTTACTGGCCTATAGTTTCCAGGCTCTGTTTTTGGACCCTTTTTGTATATTGGCACCACATTTGCCATGCGCCAATCCTGTGGGACATTCCCTGTCAGTATAGAGTGTGCAAATATCAAAAATAAGGGTCTGGCTATGACATTACTTAATTCCCTTCGGATACGGGGGTGTATGCCATCTGGTCCTGGTGATTTGTCTATTTTAATCTTTTTAAATCGCCGCTGTACTTCTTCTTGGGTCAGACAGGACACTTTTAATGGGGAATTTATTTTTACATTCTGCATTTCATCTGACAGTTTATTTTCCTCAGTAAATACAATGGAGAAAAAAATATTTAACAGCTTTGCTTTCTCCTCATCGCTCTCTGCGACTCTCCCCTCATTACTCTTTAAAGGGCCGACACCTTCAGATTTATAGTTTTTAACATTTATATAATTGAGGAACATTTTAGGGTTAGTTTTACTCTCTTTGGCAATTAATCTCTCGGTCTCTAATTTGGCCGCTTTTATTAGTTTTTTACATGTTTTCTTTTTTTCCTTATAGTTTTTCAGTGCTTCCGTGCTGCCCTCCTGTTTTAGTGATTTATATGCTTTCTTTTTGTCATTTATTGCTTTCTTTACAGTTCTATTTATCCACATTGGTTTCTTTTTGTTCCTTAACCTTTTATTCCTATACGGTATGTACCTCTCACAATGAGATTTTAGGATGCTTTTAAAATATCCCATTTTATGACTGTATTTTTATTTTTGAGGACCTTGTCCCAGTTAGTGAGGCCTATGGCCTCTCTTAGTTGGCTAAATTTAGCTTTTTTGAAGTTTGATATCTTTGTTCCTCCCTGTAGAAACGCTCTTTTGAATGATAATTGGAAGGTTATTACTTTATGATTACTATTTCCCAGGTGTCCCCAACCTGCACGTCTGTTGTTCTGTCAGGCCTATTGGTTAATACTAAGTCCAGTATGGCCGTCCCTCTAGTCGGGTCCTGAACCAGTTGGAAACGGTAATTGTCTTTGGTTATTGCCAAGAACCTGTTTCTTTTATGAGATGTACAGGTTTCAGTTTCCCAGTCTATATCTGGGTAGTTGAAGTCCCCCGTAATAATCACCTCATGATGATTTGCCGCCTTGTCTTTCTCGTTTAGTAGTAGATTTTCTGTGGACTCTTGTATATTAGGTGGTTCATAGTAAACACCTTTTCGTTTTTTCACCCTTTTCATTGTATCCAATTCACACAAAAAACTGCAATAGCAAATTAGCTTTTTTTTTCTGCGTATCTGGATTTTCTGTATTTTAACTGCACCCATGTGCAGGAACCCTTAACACGTTCTAGAAAATAGCTTCAACTTAAAAGAAAGCAAAAAATGTAGTTATATAGTTAATACGGTTGAAAAAAGACACAAGTCCATCAAGTTCATCCAAAGGATAGGCGGGGACGCAAATCCCAGAAAGAAGTGAGTCTCAGATTTCTACACATTTTCATAAGCATTAATGTCATTTACTTTTAAGAATTCATCGAAACCCTTTTTAAGACTGTCCTCGGTTCCTGTTGTGACCACGTCCTGAGGTATCTATTTATGTGATAATGCTCAAATGAGAAGAGAAAATGCAGTGAATCCTGATCCTGCTATTAATTTGGTATAATGTGGTGTATGTGTAAAACATCTGGATCCTTGGCTTCTGTTATAGATGGAAGATGGTTGTCTAAGGTGGAGGAACTGATCGCTGTAAAAGGAGAAGAGCTGATCATCCCCTGTCATCATCACCCGCTGAAGACCCTGAGGGAAGCTCTGCAAGTGACCTGGTATAGAGGATTCAATGAACTGTGTGACTTTAATAAAGAGAAGATTTTTGAATGGGACCAAAAACCCACTATCGGTGCAGATGAATTCTCACTGGTGAACATCTCTGACGACTTCTCTCTGCGTATACACCGTGTACCGAGTAATAGAGGCCCCCACTATTGTTGCAGTGTGACCACCAGTGATGGAAAAGAAATAACGAGCCGAAGTAGTACGGAGCTGATCATCGCAGGTAAAGAACGATTCCTTGTTGTAAAAGGAGAATGGAAGGGGTTGTTGTTGTCTTCATGTAGACTCCCACCTTCACAGATTCCATCAGGGGCTAAAAGAGCACATGTCTGCTAGACAAACCGGAAAGCGGAGGGGCTTTGGGGCTCTGAAATCTAATTTGCATAAAGAAATGTAGTTGCATTTTTTTATCAGGAACGCAGCAACCGATTTTTACAAGACGAGTATCATTTTAATCAACAGGATCTGGTGTAAGGCCTCCTGCACACAAACTTTTTTTTTCCGTTTACGTGCCGTTTTTTTGCGTTCCATATACGGTCTGTAAATTGAACCATTCATTTCAATGGTTCCGCAAAAAAAATGAAATGTACTCCGTATGCATTCAATTTCTGTATTTCCGTATTTCCGTTCTGTTGAAAGATAGAACATGTCCTATTATTGCCCGCAAATCACGTTCCGTGGCTCTATTCAAGTCAATGGGTCCGCAAAAAAAAAAAACGGAACACTTACGGAATGTATTCTATATGTCTTCCGTATCCTTTCCATTTTTGCGGCTCGAATGCGGACCCATTCACTTCAATGAGTCCACAAAAGATGCGGACAGCACTCCTTGTGTTGTCCATATCCGTTGCTCTGTACCACAGCTCCGCATAGAACATGTCCTCTTCTTGTCCGTTATGTGTCCAAGAATAGGCATTTCTATTATGGGCTTGCCCGTTCTGCTCTGCAAATTGCGTAACACACACGGTCATCATCCGTGTTTTGTGGATCCGCGATTTACAGACTGCAAAACGCGCCGCGGTCATATAGATGTAGCCTAAGGACCAGGCCAAATTTTTTAAATATGACATGTGCCACTTTATGTGATAATAACTTATCCAAGTCATTCTGAGACTGTTTTCTCGTAACACATTGTACTTTATAGTAATATTCCGGCCAGCACCCGGTCCGTGATCCGCGCTGAAGCGGGAAGGTGAAATCTCCACACTCACAATAAGAAGGAAATCCCAGCAGCCGTGTCTTGCTTTTCCAATTTTCTGCTTTTATTTAGTTCTTTTATCTCCACTGTCCATAGTTTTGGAGAAGGTCTTGACACCATTGGTAAAGAACACACCGTCTTTTCTGTTAGACACAACACATTTCCTAAGAGTAATTGTCGGAATATTTATGCTGTCTCCGATTAACAGTCTATATTATTTATGTAACTAAATTAGAATCTGTAATGAAGGAGATTCTAATCTATTATCGTAAATAACAAGCTAAAACGAGCTTGTGATCTGCCCTAAGCTAGACGGAAAAAAAGAAGGCGGTGGTAAATCAAAATATATATTTATTAAATAACTATAATATAGAGCAAATTAATATATATAAGAAAATTGGTGACAATTGAAATTCAAGCAATAATATGCAGTTTTAAGAAAGTCAAAATAATCTAGAGTATATATATCCACTACTATGCCTTATTATGTCAATACCCTTAAATTATATTTTAAATCAATTTGATACCTGATTTCTCTCAGCCGACAAGTGTCTAATTAATTCCAAATCTGGTCTATTTCAGATTTCCTCTTTTATTGATACAAATATATACCGTATTTTTCGCCCTATAAGACACACTTTTCCCCCCTCAAAAGTGGGAGGAAAATGACAGTGCGTCTTATGGGGTGAATGCTGCCGTTTCTACACTTATACACCACCGACCGCATGCTGCACAGCGCGGCTGGCGTGTGTATTAGCAAGCAGGGAGGAGGGGCTGGGTGACGGCCTCTAGTTTTGTAATGGCAGCGGGGCCCCGGTGCAGTCACTGTATTCTATTGCACCGGGCCCCGCTCACTGTACTAATCGTACCTACTGTAACTGCAGGCAGGCAATGTTTAACTATAGATATGTTCGATCTAACACTGAGCAGCCGGTACTTACGATCATAGCAGGCTGGAGGTTGAGCGGGTTGGCGGGCACTGGCAGCGTAACTTCCTACGTCACGTGCCTGCTCAGCCCACTTTATGAATGAAGCAGGCGGAGCAGGCACGTAACGTAGTGAGTCACACTGCCAGTGCCCACCTGCCCGCCCAGCCTCCAGCCTCCAGCCTGCTATGATCGTAAGTACCGGCTGCTCAGTGTTAGATCGAACATATCTATACTTAAACATTGCCTGCCTGCAGTTACAGTAGGTACGATTAGTACAGTGAGCGGGGCCCGGTGCAATAGAATACAATGACTATACTGGGCCATTTAAAAAATGCCATTTAAAAAATTGTGTAGATGCCAGCCCCGACCACCTGTATTGGGGGTCATTCACAGTGTCTGACACTGTTATGAGGGGGGGGATCTGTGGATGTCAAATAGCATAAGATGCTATTTATCTGTCATCCACAGATCCTCCCCATAGCAGTGTCATACCATCCACAGATGCCCCCATAACAGTGCCATCCACAGACGCCCCCACAACAGTGTCAGCCACAGACCCCATAACAGTGTCAGCCACAGACCCCCATAACAGTGTCAGCCACAGACCCCATAACAGTATCAGCCACAGACCTCCATAACAGTGTCAGCCACAGACCCCCATAACAGTGTCAGCCACAGACCCCCATAACAGTGCCATCCACAGACCCCCATAAAATAGTGTCATTCACAGACTACCATTAGTTCAAAGCCCACCAAAAGCACACCTTTTGGTTCAATGTTTTTTTTTTCAAATTTTCCTCCTCAAAAACCTAGGTTGGTGCATCTTATAGGGCGAAAAATACGGTATACATAACTAACCATAATGGCCTAGAACTGAATTCAGTCCTTTGGAGATGATAACATGTTTCCAACAGTACATATAAATCTCCCTGAATTGGATCAAGTTTTAGGATGATGCTGCAGGTACACCCCAATCTTATTCCAAAACAGATACTATACACAAAGTATAGTAATTGAATAATATATATATATATATATATATATATATATATATATTATCTTAATTCATTATCCTATCAAATATAGGTAAGGTTATACTCTACACAAAATGTCAGCTAGCAGAAAAAGGTGGTCAAGTGGCTGGATCTGATGGATCAAGATGTTTCAAGATGTTTTCTACCAGATGACCATCCCAACCTGAATCAAGAAGATGATGATCCTCCTATCAGCCCATACCACCTTTTTATCCCATCTAAAATGGGACTGGTCTAGTTTAATCAACAACTAGTGACATCACTTTATAACTAATAGGACCTCCCCTAGTGATTTCACAATACATTCCATAATTTTTTATCCTAAGACTAGGTGGCACTAATGCTCCATATAAAAGTATTTGGCAATTATAGCTAGTTCCTGTATATATTATTTTAATTTGAAGAAGAGATACATTTTAACTAAGGTTTCATACAGACCTTGATGGGACCAGAAAGAGACAATGAAGTGTATCTCTTGTCAAATAGTCTCTTTCTAAATCTCTGACTAAACCTAATTCATTCCAAACACACACTACAACACTTGTGGTCATTGTTTGGTAAAAAAGCCAGGGTTTGTTTATGATCACCTGTGTCCACATTTCTCCATTCAAGAAATCTTCAAGGAAATAGATCATTAACTTACATTTTACTCTGGGAGACATTCTGAAATTACATAGGAATTTCTACCTCAATTCTAACCTTAAAATGAATATATCCCTAATTACCACACTCTTAGTTATATAAAACACACATATTTAAATTGATGATATAAAAATTAAAATCCACTCATTTATTGATTAATATAAAAACTCCAAAGAAAATTAAAGTCTCTTTCTATCCATTTCAACTAACCTAAAAGCCACACATCTCTACGTCAGTGTCTTATCTGGGTAAGTACATTTTATTAGACCTGTTTACATTTCTTCTCACACAAGAGCAGACTATGCAAACCCTCCTAAGTTTTATAAAGAAAAGTCTTTACACAAGTCAAATCTGAGTTAGTGATGCTAAGTTCACAAGGGTTTGAACTTCTATTACCCTCTTGAATAAGACAAAATCAGACAAAATGGCTTCTCTTAATTTTCCCATTCATATACCTATATAGGCCTTATATGATGGACTCTTTTTATACCCAATAGTTCTGATAAAATGCTGCACTACAATCCATTCCTCCTGATAGCCGGCTAGTAGAAATGAAAGAATGTTTATTTTGAAATGATTTTGCGCTTCGTTTGGTGGTAAAAGCAGAATTGCGTTATGGATTCAGTTACCACGGACCATGACGAAATTCTATGATGGAATGCATAACGGAATGCCTTTAGAAGCATTCCG
Source organism: Bufo gargarizans (assembly GCF_014858855.1). NCBI lineage: Eukaryota > Metazoa > Chordata > Amphibia > Anura > Bufonidae > Bufo > Bufo gargarizans. Next base: position 18,545,394 of record NC_058081.1, read on the forward strand.
TAATTTATTCCGTCATAATAGAAGTCTATAGCCTGCATAACGGATCCGTCCTTTGTCCGTTATGCAGGAGAGGACTCCCCTGCATAACGGAAATAGGACGGATCCGTTATGCAGGCCATAGACTTTTTTTGATGGAATGAATAACGGAATTCCTCTAAAGGCATTCCGTTATGCATTCCATCATAGAATTTCGTCATGGTCCGTGGTAACTGAATCCATAACGCAATTCTGCTTTTACCACCAAACGAAGCGCAAAATCATTTCAAAATAAACATTCTCTCATTTCTACTAGCCGGCTAACACCAAATGAAGCGCAAACGAATTTCATAACATGAAATTCACTCATTCCTACTGGCTAGTAACTATTGATGTATTCAGTCTTTACACCTCTATTGAACACAGGAAGGGGATAGAGGCCATAAATGCCTTACTACAAACTAGCGACTACACTGATTTGCAACAAGAATTTTTTTTTCAAATGTTACATCTGTTTTAAAAAAAAAATTACTTCATGTTTGAGGATAACTTCTACCTTCAGCGAAGGGGACCGCGATGGGTTCGACTGTGGCCCTGCCCTACGCTAATGCATGTATGTCATCCTTTGAAGAATTACATGAATACAATACTCAACTATATTAAGAAAACATTTTACTAGGGAAAAGATTAATTTATGACATTTTTTGCGTATGGGCAGGGCCACAGGAATCCCTCCTTACCTTCTTTTATTATCTCAACACCATTCGTGAAGGTTTGAGATTTACTATGACTTATGAAAGGAACACGGTGAGCTTTTTAGACACTAACATATTGAAAGATGAGTATGGTCATCTTTCTACAAACCTATACAGGAAGGAAACTGATAAGAATAGTATCCTTCGCTATACTAGCGCCCACCCTCCATTTCTGCCATAGTAGTCACTGATCCATAAAAACGAGAGAAAACTGGGACTGAGGAAATGACTGAAAGGTTTAACGAGAGGGGATATCTCACCCAAATCTTGGACAGAGCCAAAGATGACTCTAATACACCAACACATACTTTCGATCGGAAAGAAACAACAGAGAGTGACATTTGTTCACATATGCCATCCCTATAATGCAGGTTGTGATAAAGTAGTCTGTAAACACTGGCGTTTATTGACAAAAGCTTACCCAAGTGTCGAGGAATTAAAAAATCCACCATTGATATGTAATAAACTGAAACCCTAGTTACAGGGAAAAATGGTGCATGCTGACCTGGGCAGCAGTAAAAGGACAGAGAATGTTATTTACACAGAAGAAAGGCACTTTTCCATGCCTCCATTGTTTTCAACGTTCCCGTCCTATAAAGACAAAACACCTGCCGTTACCTTTACCCTATCATTTTGATAAATACAAAGATTCCATTGCCCAGTTGAAGTTCCAGGTGTTGGAACAAATGAAGACTTTTATTGTGTAGGGAAGCATACTGGATCCATGTGTTAGATACATTGCAACCAAGGGGCTTAAACAAGGAATCTGAGATAAAGCACCTGCAGATCACCATTTTTATTATTCTTTTACTTGCAGACTTCATCCTCTCGTTGAGGAATTACTATCGGTGGCCGTGCTGTATCCTTTGACATAACATTGTTATATATTGTGTTCACATTAGATAATTTGTTTGTTTTATTTGTTTGTTTTTGTAATTACCGCCCAAAATGGGCACCTGACGTCAATGACATGTGACCCGTCCTTTCACCTACAGTACAGACCAAAAGTTTGGACACACCTTCTCATTCAAAGAGTTTTCTTTATTTTCATGACTATGAAAATTGTAGATTTACACTGAAGGCATCAAAACTATGAATTAACACATATGGAATTATATACATAACAAAAAATTGTGAAACAACTGGAAATATGTCATATTCTAGGTTCTTCAAAGTAGCCACCTTTTGCTTTTGATTACTGCTTTGCACACTCTTGGCATTCTCTTGATGAGCTTCAAGAGGTAGTCACCTGAAATGGTCTTCCAACAGTCTTGAAGGAGTTCCCAGAGATGCTTAGCACTTGTTGGCCCTTTTGCCTTCACTCTGCGGTCCAGCTCATCCCAAACCATCTCGATTGGGTTCATTTCCGGTGACTGTGGAGGCCAGGTCATCTGGCGCAGCACCCCATCACTCTCCTTCATGGTCAAATAGCCCTTACACAGCCTGGAGGTGTGTTTGGGGTCATTGTCCTGTTGAAAAATAAATGATGGTCCAACTAAACGCAAACCGGATGGAATAGCATGCCGCTGCAAGATGCTGTGGTAGCCATGCTGGTTCAGTATGCCTTCAATTTTGAATAAATCCCCAACAGTGTCACCAGCAAAGCACCCCCACACATCACACCTCCTCCTCCATGCTTCACGGTGGGAACCAGGCATGTAGAGTCCATCCGTTCACCTTTTCTGCATCGCACAAAGACACGGTGGTTGGAACCAAAGATCTCAAATTTGGACTCATCAGACCAAAGCACAGATTTCCACTGATCTAATGTCCATTTCTTGTGTTCTTTAGCCCAAACAAGTCTCTTCTGCTTGTTGCCTGTCCTTAGCAGTGGTTTCCTAGCAGATATTCTACCATTCACACAGTCTCCTCTTAACAGTTGTTCTAAAGATGTGTCTGCTGCTAGAACTCTGTGTGGCATTGACCTGGTCTCTAATCTGAGCTGCTGTTAACCTGAGATTTCTGAGGCTGGTGATTCGGATGAACTTATCCTCTGTAGCAGAGGTGACTCTTGGTCTTCCTTTCCTGGGGCGGTCCGCATGTGAGCCAGTTTCTTTGTAGCGCTTGATGGTTTTTGTGACTGCACTTGGGGACACTTTCAAAGTTTTCCCAATTTTTTGGACTGACTGACCTTCATTTCTTAAAGTAATGATGGCCACTCGTTTTTCTTTACTTAGCTGCTTTTTTCTTGCCATAATACAAATTCTAACAGTCTATTCAGTAGGACTATCAGCTATGTATCCACCGGACTTCTCCACAACACAACTGATGGTCCCAACCCCATTTATAAGGCAAGAAATCCCACTTATTAAACCTGACAGGGCACACCTGTGAAGTGAAAACCATTTCAGGTGACTACCTCTTGAAGCTCATCAAGAGAATGCCAAGAGTGTGCAAAGCAGTAATCAAAGCAAAAGGTGGCTACTTTGAAGAACCTAGAATATGACATATTTTCAGTTGTTTCACACTTTTTGTTATGTATATAATTCCACATGTGTTAATTCATAGTTTTGATGCCTTCAGTGTGAATCTACAATTTTCATAGTCATGAAAATAAAGAAAACTCTTTGAATGAGAAGGTGTGTCCAAACTGTTGGTCTGTACTGTATGTATGCAGCTTGTATACCTGACTACCTACCTGTTGATGAAGGCATACTTGCCAAAACGCATCCTGGTATTTTGCATGTAAAGTGTGAAAACTAAAAAAAAACCTGAAAATTGGAAAAGCAAGACACGGCTGCTGGATTTTCTTTTACATTGTACTTCATGACAGTGGTAAAATTGATTTGATATATTTTACCTTTATTTATAGAAAAAAATCCAGGATTTGCCAAAAATATGGAAAGGATAGGTCATCGATATCAGATCGGTGGGGGTGATGGGTGTCCGACTTCCACCAATCTGATATTGATCCTGAGGATAGGTCACCAATATTAAAAACCCCTTTAAGTTCTCCAGATGTTCTTCCTTCATTATCCAATGGAGTATATCATTTCTGTAGCTACATGTGAGTTTTTTTGTTTGTTTTTTTTTGCATTGTCTTTGCATGATTTAGAGGATAAACAGAGGATAAATGTGATATGTGCAAAATATGTAGTGATCTGATTAATGTGGAACATTTAAAGTTGGAATGTACTAATTTTCTGTATTTTTAGGATCCTCCTCCTCCTCACCATTCACTGTTATCCAGCCTGATGACATCACAAGTCGTAGAGGAGAGTCTGTGACCCTTAACTGCTCCTACAGCCGATATATGGAGAGTGATGTCCTGGGGGTTAATATTTACTGGAGACTGGGTAACACAAGCGGACCCTACGTCTACCACCCCTACAAGGAGATGACTCATCCTGGTTATAGAGGAAGAACGGGAATACAAGGAGAAGCAGATCTGCAGATACGGGGGCTGCAGATGTCAGACGACTCCATGTATTACTGCTTTGTGATGATCAGAATGTGTACTGCAAGCCGCAAATATATACTGGTTCAGTATGGAGGAGGAACACAACTAATTGTGACAGGTAAAAAATAACACAACTTTCCTATAACACAATGCATATGTAAAAGGAACATAAACAGACTATGGGCATCTGTCAAGTGTAAGAGTGTTTAGAGATGCCTTAGTAGATGGGATGCTACTCTAATAGCCGTGCTGGTGCAGGAAGTGTTGTTTTGGTGACTTAGGACCAGATTTATTATTTTTTGTTAAAACTTCACATGACCTTATCAATGCAACTTGGGCAAAAATATTTGTGCAAGTAGTGTTGCTGGCCTGGGAGGAGGTGCCACGGACTCTGACACATTTATCTTCTTTTACTCCAGTTTTCTGGAATAGAAGAACACTGAAATCTACTCCAGCCAGGTGCATGGAATTCTACAAGCCCTATTTGGATGAATGTGTGAATTCACCAATTGTGTACACCAAAAATATACAACTATTCTGGGTCAGAAATCTGAGGGTGACCTTGTATTCAGTGTCAGACTAGCCCACTGAAGGATTCTCTGAGCCTCAAGTGTGGTCCACCCCCTCTAGGATGTCAGTGCAGCAGAGCAGTGAGCTCCTCTACCACAATTAGCTGCCTCTTATGTCCTCCACCTTCTGCCACTGCCACCAAGCTGCTATCCATCTTCATCCCACTGCTCCCCATCTGCTATCCATCTTCATCTGACTTCTCCCCATCTGCTACCCCCTTCTTTCCACTGCCTCTAACTGCTATCCCTCTTCTGCCCACTACCTCTAGCTGATATCCCCCTTCTGCCCACTGCCTTAAGCTGCTATCCCCCTTCTGTCCACTGCCTCAAGCTGCTATCCCCCTTCTGTCCACTGCTTCAAGCTGCTATCCCCCTTCTGTCCACTGCCTCAAGCTGCTATCCCCTTCTGTCCACTGCCTCAAGCTGCTATCCCCCTTCTGTCCACTGCTTCAAGCTGCTATCCCTCTTCTGCCCACTGCCTCATGCTGCTATCCCCTTCTGTCCACTGCCTCAAGCTGCTATCCCTCTTCTGTCCACTGCCTCAAACTGCTACCCCCTTCTGTCCACTGCCTCAAACTACTATCCCTCTTCTGTCCACTGCCTCAAGCTGCTATCCACCTTCTGTCCACTGCCTCTAGCTGCTATCCCCCTTCTGCCCACTGCCTCAAACTACTATCCCTCTTCTGTCCACTGCTTTAAGCTGCTATCCCCCTCCTGTCCACTGCCTCAAACTGCTATCCCCCTTCTGTCCACTGCCTCAAGCTTCTATCCCCCTTCTGTCCACTGCCTCAAGCTGCTACCCCCTTCTGTCCACTGCCTCAAACTGCTATCCCCCTTCTGTCCACTGCCTCAAGCTGCTACCCCCTTCTGTCCACTGCCTCAAGCTGCTATCCCCTTCTGTCCACTGCCTCAAGCTGCTATCCCCCTTCTGCCCACTGCCTCAAGCTGCTACCCCCTTCTGTCCACTGCCTCAAGCTTCTATCCCCCTTCTGTCCACTGCCTCTAGCTGCTATCCCCCTTCTGCCCACTGCCTCTAGCTGCTATCCCCCTTCTGTCCACAGCCTCAAGCTGATATCCCTCTTCTGTCCACTGCTTTAAGCTGCTATCCCCCTTCTGTCCACTGCCTCAAGCTGCTATACTTTTTCTGCCTCTGCCCCCCCCCCCAGCTGCCATCCGTCTTCTGTCCTTTGAGTCTCCCTTCCCAGCTGCTAGCACTAGCCCCCTGTGCCCCATATCCCAGTTTCTCAAGTCTTCTGCTCCCCTGTCCCTGTCTTGCTGGTCCCAAGACCTGATTTGCATAAAAATGTACAACTTTTTAGGGATTATGCTTCCTTCTGGCCACTTTTCAAATATCTTGAGGGAGCAGGGTGTGGGAGCGCAGGGATAGGCCTAGCTGGCCCTGCATATTTATTATAAATGACGCCAAAGAGGTGAGTGCATAAATGTGGTGCATCTTCCACCAGGGGGACAGAGATTAAAGAGGTACCGTAAGGAAGTTTTAGGTATTTTTCATGGAGTTTCTGTTTGGTTGATATCAAGGTGTCACACATTTGTTACATTTGGCACAGTCTGGTCATATTTATTAAAAAGGCTCCATCAGCCTGTCACTGAAGTACATATGACTTTTTTGTGACTTTTTTTTCAAAAATTTACAATGATACAGTATATGTTGCTAAAAATGTAGCTCTGCCCACAAAACATCTGTCCATTCCTTAGTGAATGCAAACTTCCAGTCAGGTCGCAAACCACCCTAAAAATAGTCCAATTTCATAATAATTTCATGCACATGCCTACTACACCAACAAAACAGGCAAAATCCTTCCACTTTTCTGCTGCACCAAACTTTATACATTACCCATAAGACCAGGGTACAAAAAGCTGGTCTTAATAAATGTCCCTTTTAGTGTGTGTGCTCGTGTAATGTGTATACCTGCAAATAATGTAGTAGAGAAAGTCCAGCATCTAATAGAAGGAATAATACAATCTTTAGGCTTTATTCAACAGCTTCCACTAAATCCAGTATGGACAACAAATGCAGTATTAGGCTCAAATCTGATCCGACCACCAGTTCTGGCAGAGAATGGCGGGAATAGGCAGCATGCAACGGTTTCTGTCGAGCAAGTTCTCAGCATTTTTGCCGGATTGTGGTCGGATCTCCACTGGAACCCATTAAAGTTAAAGGGGACAGCGGGCATTCCAGTTGCAGCAGGTTGTGCCGGATCTGGAGAATTCCAGAAGGCTGTTCTTTGCCGAAACAGCCAACTGTAATTGCTGCCGCAGATGTGAAACTAGCTGAGGTGTAATGAGGTTCTGCACCAGCTGAGGTGTGTATTATGATGTATTCTGATGTTCTGCAGAAGCTGTGGTGTGCATGATAAGGATCTACAGCAGCTGATATGTGTATTAGGAGGTTATGCAGCAGCTGATGTGTGTATTATGAGGTTCTGCAGCATCTGAGGTATGTATTAGGAAGTTCTGCAGTATCTGTGGTGTGCGTTATAAAGATCTGCAGAAGCTGAGGTGTGTATTGTGATGTTCTGCAGAAACTGAGGTGTTTACTATGATTTTCTGCAGCACCTGAGGTGTGTATGATGATCTACAGCAGCTGAGGTGTGTATTAGGAGGTTCTGCAGCAGCTGAGATGTATATTATGAGGTTCTCCAAAAGTTGAGGTGTGTATTATGATGTTCTGCATCAGTATTATGAATTTCTTCAGCAGCTGAGGTGTGCATGATGAAGATCTGCAGCAGCTGAGGTGTGAATTAGGAGCTTTTGCAGCAGCTGAGGTGTGTACTATGATGTTCTTCAGCAGCAGAGGTGTGTATGATGATCTAGAGCAGCTGTGAGGTGTACAATGAAGTTCTACAGCAGCTGAGATGTGTATTATGAGGTTCTGCAGCAGCTAAGGTGTGTATTATGATGTTCTGTAGCAGAGGAGGTGTGCATGATAAAGATCTGCAGTAGCTGAGGTGTGTATTAGGAGTTTCTGCAGCAGCTGAGGTGTGTATTATGATGTTCTGCAGCAGCTGAGGTGTGTACTATGATGTTCTACAGCAGCTGAGGTGTGCATTATGATGTTCTGCAGCAGCTGAGGTGTGTACTATAATGTTCTGCAGCAGCTGAGATGTGTACTATGAGGTTATACAGAAGTTGAGGTGTGTATTATGGGGTTCTGCAGCAGTATTATGAAGTTCTTCAGCAGCTGAGGTATGTATTAGGAGCTTCTGCAGTAGCTGAGATTTGTATTATGATGTTCTGCAGCAGCTGAGGTATGTACTATGATGTTCTACTGCAGAAGACGTGTGTATGATGATCTAGAGCAGCTGAGGTGTGTATTATGAGGTTCTGCAGCAACTAAGGTGTGTATTAGGAGGTTCTGCAGCAGCAAAGGTGTGTATTATGAGGTTCTGCAGCAGTTGAGGTGTGCATTATGAAGTTCTGCAGCAGCTGAGGTGTGCATTATGAAGTTCTGCAGCAGCTGAGGTGTGTGTGATAAAGATCTACAGCAGCTGAGGTGTGTTTTATGATGTTCTGCAGTAGCTGAGGTGTGTATTAGCAGCTGTGATGTGTGTTAGGAGGTTATGCAGCAGCTGAGGTGTGTGTGTGTGATGAAGATCTACAGCGGCTGAGGTGTAATATGATGTTCTGCAGTAGTTGAGGTGTGTATTATGAAGTTCTTCAGCAGCTGAGGTATGTATTAGGAGCTTCTGCAGTAGCTGAGATTTGTATTATGATGTTCTGCAGCAGCTGAGGTATGTACTATGATGTTCTACTGCAGAAGACATGTGTATGATGATCTAGAGCAGCTGAGGTGTGTATTATGAGGTTCTGCAGCAACTAAGGTGTGTATTAGGAGGTTCTGCAGCAGCAAAGGTGTGCATTATGAATTTCTGCAGCAGCTGAGGTGTGTGTGATAAAGATCTACAGCAGCTGAGGTGTGTTTTATGATGTTCTGCAGCAGCTCAGGTGTGTATTAGCAGCTGTGATGTGTGTTAGGAGGTTATGCAGCAGCTGAGGTGTGTGTGTGTGTGTGATGAAATCTACAGCAGCTGAGGTGTGTATTATGATTTCCTGTAGCAGCTGAGGTGTATTATGATGTCCTGCAGCAGCTGAGGTATGTATTAGGAGGTTCAGCAGCAGATGAGGTGTATATTATAATGTCCTGCAGCAGCTGAGGTATATATTGGGAGGTTCTGCAGCAGGTGAGGTGTGTATTAGGAGGTTCTGCAGCAGTTTAGATAGGCATTATGATGTTCTGCAGCAGCTGAGGTGTGTATTATGATGTTCTGCAGCAGCTGAGGTGTGTATTATGATGTTCTGCAGCAGCTGAGGTGTGTACTACGATGTTCTACAGCAGTGTAGCTGTGTACTCTGATGTTCTGCAGCAGCTGAGGTGTATATTAGAAGGTTCTGTAGCATGTGAGGTGCGTATTATGAGGTTCTTCAGCAGCTGAGGTGTGTACTATGAGGTTCTGCAGCAGCTGAGGTGTGTACTATGAGGTTCTGCAGCAGCTGAGGTGTGTACTATTATGTTCTGCAGCAGCTAAGGTGTGTACTATGATGTTCTGCAGCAGCTGAGGTGTGTACTATGAGGTTCTGCAGCAGCTGAGGTGTGTACTATTATGTTCTGCAGCAGCTAAGGTGTGTGCTATGATGTTCTGCAGCAGCTGAGGTGTGTACTATGATGTGCTAGAAGAATACATCAGGAGAACCCTCTGGCATAATGTACACCTCTGACCAGAGGCTGTTATATACTTTTATATACTATATATAATTCTACTGTATATGCTATTATCAAACACATGGTGTTTTTGCTTAAATGGGCATTGGGCCCTCAGAATGGGTTCCTCTGTTGGGCCCTATGTGCACCAGTCCAGCCCTGTTTCTGCTGTGGATGTGCGGTTTGCCCTGCTATGGATCCACATCCATGAATGGATCTGCTGAAACCTTATTTACATGCATGGCATGCGATTGTCATTGGATTTGGTATAAATTTTGGAACCTGTAAGAAGATTCATGTCAGATCCCACAGGTGTGAACATAGCCTTGGGGTATTTCCATATGGGCCTTCTGAATGGGGTTGTTTCTACATCATATGCATAGATTTTAGTTTCATAAAATAGAACTAAAGAATAAAATATCAGAACATTCCATGAATTTGCTGTAAATCTGTTTCTCTATTCTGTGGACACCTGACCACTGTCTCCTGTTATATCTTACAGATCCTGTCCAGTCACGTCTACATCCACCAACCGTCATCTTTGTCTCGTACATTGGTCTGAAATTCTTCATCTCGCTTGCACTTTTCATTTTTACTTTTATCTATTATAAAAATCTATGATATAAAACCAGATCAGGCTGCACATAAAATATCCTTATATCTACTGCTCGGATATTCTAGCTGATGGCTTCTGTATGTTGCTGGTTACTGTAGTACACATCAGTATCTGTAAGATTCTCTGCACTCCCATAGCTGCAAACCCCAAATGTACCCCAAAGTCACCAATATGTGGGAATTATGTTGTCACCCGATGCTCATACTGTATATGAGGCAATGAAAGGAGACATTACCCTCTGTGAATGCAGAATGGTAAATGGTGGCTTCATCCTGATATAATTGATCAGAGATGGTAAATTAACAAGCGTTCTCTCATCCACCTTCACATATCAGGATGTCTTATCACGGCAGAGATGTAACCCAGCATCCAGAGGATCCTCAGATGGACCTAGATCCTGACATGTTGCTCAGCCACAGGACAGCCTACAAGGTCCAGCAGAAGACAATCCATCTGAATTCTGAAGAAACTTTGAAACTTTCTGATAATGACTATTTTGATTTCTTTCATAAACAATAATTTCTCCATTTTATAATGATCCATGTATATGATGATAATCTCAGACTTTATAATGCATCTAAAAGTAGTAGTGCTCTAGTTCAGTACATATGTGTCCTCCGTTACCTTCTATATTTTCTCAACATTTGTCTTTTCTCACCTTCCCACTTTTCTCCATATGTGCCCATCCCTACCTTTCCTCTTTCTTCATACATGTCCTTCCTTACCTTCCCTCTCTCTCTATACATGTCCTTCCTTACTTTCCCTCTCTATCCATACATGTCCTTCCTTACCTTCCCTCTTTCTCCATACATGTCCTTCCTTACCTTCCCTCTTTCTCCATACATGCCCTTCCTTACCTTTCCTCTTTCTCCATACATGTCCTTCCTTACCTTTCCTCTTTCTCCATAAATGTTCTTCCTAACCTTCCCTCTTTCTTCATACATGTCCTTCCTTACCTTCTCTCTCTCTCCAAAAATGTCCTTCCTTACCTTCTCTCTTTCTCCTTACATGTCCTTCCTTACCTTCCCTCTTTCACCATATTTGTCCTTCCTTACCTTCCCTCTTTCTTCATACATGTCCTTCCAAACCTTCCCTCTCTCTCCATACATGCCCTTCCTTCCCTTCCCTCTTTCTCCATACATATCCTTCCTTACCTTCGATCTTTCTCCATACATGCCCTTCCTTCCCTTCCCTCTTTCACCATATTTGTCCTTCCTTACCTTCCCTCTTTCTTCATACATGTCCTTCCTTACCTTCCCTCTTTCTCCAAACATGCCCTTCCTTCCCTTCCCTCTTTCTCCATACATATCCTTCCTTACCTTTCCTCTTTCTCCATACATGTTCTTCCTAACCTTCCCTTTTTCTCCATACTTGTCCTTCCTTACCTTCCCTCTCTCTCCATACATGTCCTTCCTTACCTTCCCTCTTTCTCTATACATGTTCTTCCTTACCTTCTCTCTTTCTCCATACATGTTCTTCCTTACCTTCCCTCTTTCTCTATACATGTTCTTCCTTACCTTCCCTCTTTCTCTATACATATTCTTCCTTACCTTCCCTCTTTCTCTATACATGTTCTTCTTTACCTTCCCTCTTTCTCCATATTTGTCCTTCCTCACTGTCCCTCTTTCTCCATACATGTCCTTCCTTACCTTCCCTCTCTCTCCATACATGTCCTTCCTTACCTTCCCTCTTTCTCCATACATGTTCTTCCTTACCTTCCCTCTTTCTCTATATTGTCCTTCCTTACCGTCCCTCTTTCTCCATACTTGTCCTTCCTTACCTTCCCTCTCTCTCCATAAATGTCCTTCCTTACCTTCCGTCTTTCTCCATACACGTCTTTCCTTACCTTCCTTCTTTTTACATATGTGTTCTTCCTTACCTTACCTCTTTACATTTTTATTGACAAATGACTGTAGGAAGCCCCTCTTGTTTTTTTTTATTGTCCCACAGAACACTGACTTCCTCTCATTCAAGTGTCTGGGCAGTGCAATACTTGTATAGTAGTTGTCCACATACAGATATTAGCCGTCTTAGTCTTCATAATGGATTCATTAGATACAAGACAATTTTACCATTCGTGTCCATATGGGATGGAAAATCAGGGGGATCCAACCCTAAATGAGGAAAAAAAGCCTCTTTCACACGGGCGTCATGGATTAGGGCCGGATAAGATGCGGGTGTGTCGCGTGAAAATGCAAGATTTTTCAGCGCAAGTGCAAAACATTTTAATGGTCATGTGACGGAGCATGTGATGAGTGCAATGACGTCACCGCAGGTCCTTTTCCTCCTGCACAGCAAAGAAGAAGAAAGAAGAGAAGCCGGGCTGTGCGAACAAGGGGATTAAGGTGAGTAAAAAAATATATATTTAACCCCTCCAGCCCTATTTTACTAAGCATTCTGCATTAAGAATGCTATTATTTTCCCTTATAACCATGTTATAAGGGAAAATAATAATGATTGTTCCCCCATCCCGATCATCTCCTAGCAACCGTGATTGAAAATCACACCGCATCCGAACTTGCTTGCAGATGCTTGCGATTTTCACACAGCCCCATTTATTTCTATGGGGCCTGCGTTGCGTGAAAAACGCAAAAAATAAAGCATGCTGCGATTTTCACGTAAATGCACAAGTGATGCGTGAAAATCACCGCTCATGTGCACAGCCCCATAGAAATGAATGGGTCCGGATTCAGTGCGGGTGCAATGCGTTCACCTCACGCATTGCACCCGCGCGGAAATCTTGCCCGTGTGAAAGGGGCCTAAGTGTTGCCGGTACCACTTTCGCACAACTTTTACCTCTTGACACCGTATGTAGCACGTTTACTTGGGTTGTACTGTTTGAACAACAGTTGGCCAGTAGAGTGGATCAGGGATTCATCAACTGCAACATTTTTCTTGGGGGTATAAATTTCTCAAAATTTCCCATTGAGGTATGCCATGTGACTTGTACAGTAGATGGCCTGGGCACAGCATTGCTGGTACACGCCAAACATTCATCACTGTTAACTACACTCTGCTGCCTTCTCTGGATTGTGGCATGTGGGTGTCACAATCAGAGCCACCAGAGCTTTCCATTAATTTGTCACTGCCTTCAATGGGTTCATACTAAGAACTGGACTCTTCCGCACAACGTTCCTCACTGGGGAACATAGGCGTCTTCAGCGCTGAAATGTCTGCTCTGCATTTTATTTTATAGAAACAACCAAAAATGTATTCAATAAAGATTTGTTCAAATATACGTCAAAAATAGGTGTGTGTATTTATGTGAATTTTTTATGAAATCGAACACCTTTATCTGTATACATGACACACACCAAAAGACCGCTATTCTAATTATTAGTAAAAGTGATAAAAGCTTGTTTTTTTGTTTATTTTTCTAAAGAAGAAATATATGTAGACAAATTATGCCCTGAAAAGAACTCTTTATGAAAAAATGAAAAGACGTATGTGTATACACACTGTGGCAGTGGAGCTGCCAGAGGGCCACATGATGGCCATTGAAAGGCTGCATCTCACCCAGAGGAGTCAGGGTGAGAACAGAAAAGTCCCGGCAAAGCATGGAAAGGGGGTGTGTTTGCAGGAGTGTGTCACCAAGGGGCCCAGGCTTGGTGGAGTAAAGGCCCTAGGTATAGTTGGCCACTAAGCTAGTTGGTGGACACCAAGCTACTTAGCTTAGCTGACTCCTGCTAGTCCAGGGCGGGCTTTTACTGGGAACAGGCAATGTGTTGGGTGGGTGCCTGTTCCCCATGCGCCACTCCGGGATTTAAGAATATGCCCATGTCCAGGGATGCTATTCAATCCTGTTGCTGGACTTGGGTGTGGCTCCCAGTCTAGGGGAAGGAGCAGGCTGTGCTAAAGCCTGTGGGAGGCCGGGACCCTCTGGCGCTGTGTGGGGTAAACACTGTGGTGTTTTGGGAAGCTGGGTGGTAGACCCGGATCCTGCTAGAGAGGGACTATACTGTTTAGTCAGTGGCCAGATGGTTGAGGATTTGTTTTGATTTATGTTTTGGTTGCTGTTTGTGCATGAAGACTGCCAAATAAATGCACTGTTTGGACACTAAAGCCTTTGTCTGGAAGAAGTCTGTGAGAATGACCCCCGAATAAAAAGACGATCCCTTACAACTAGGCAGATTTGTGAACAATATCTGAGAGTCATGGGTCTTTTGTGTCTGTAGAAAATGTTTCAGATCTTTGAGTTCAGCTCATGCAAAATGGGAGCAAAACTGAAAGTGTTGCGTATATATTTTTGTTCAGTGTATGTGTGTGTGTGTTCACATATGAAGTGCACTAGGGACCAAGAAGTGTGTGGTGGGCGGATTCTGCTGGATAGAGATGAACTAATTTGATTCATCATGAATTTAGCAAAAATTATTTTTTCCAAATGAATCAGAGGTTTTGTTGCTTAGCTTTGGACAAACTGAGCAAAGCAGAGCCCTTAAAGAGGACCTTTCACCTAAAAAAAAAATGTAAACTAAGACCATAGCTTTACTTACATGCCCCCATGAAGTGTTGATCGTTTTTTCTTTTTTCAAACTGTGCCCCCGTTTGTCCGCTATGCCCCCCCGGAATAATTCCCGCCGTCTATGCTAATGAGCCAGCCTCAAATGGGCTGGCTTTAAAAGTTCTCCTCGGCGTGCCTTCTCTCTTCTCCCTGGCACGGAGCGCATCCAATCAGCGCGCTCCGCTCTTAGCCAGGGAGAAGACGCTCCAGTTCTCGCGAGACTTCAGAGAACTGGAGCGATTTCGTCTATCCGGCTAAGAGCGGAGCGCGCTGATTGGATGCGCTCCGTGCCAGGGAGAAGAGAGAAGGCACGCCGAGGAGAACTTTTAAAGCCAGCCCATTTGAGGCTGGCTCATTAGCATAGACGGCGGGAATTATTCCGGGGGGGCATAGCGGACAAACGGGGGCACAGTTTGAAAAAAGAAAAAACGATCAACACTTCATGGGGGCATGTAAGTAAAGCTATGGTCTTAGTTTACATTTTTTTTTTAGGTGAAAGGTCCTCTTTAATTTCACTGTACATTTAACATTCAGTACATCAGTGAGGCAGGGAGGATGAAAATGGAGGATCACATGAGCCTCAGGTGGGGCACTAGGCAGGCTTTACGTGAGCTCTGAAGCACAGACACCACTGTGAGCTCAGCCACTGATATGATAGGACATGCCTGTTGTGTTTCTGACAGCCAGAGCAATTAAACACACTAACCAGAGTAGTGATTGTGAAGAAGATACGGTATATTCAATTAGGTAGATTGAATTACTTTGTGGAAAGTTAGGTTTTATCATTAGAGACTGGATCGGGTCAATTATTGCACTGTGTGTATGTAGCCAGGGCAGGAGCGCTGCATAATGTTATGTGTTGCACTGCATAAGATATGCCCTTTTTATGTGCAAACCCCAGCTTTTTTATAAGTGAGCATTGAAATAATCCTATTTATGTGCACTCATAGCAGTGTTCTATATATTTTGCCTGAAGCCAGCAAATGTCCAATTTGGCAGTTTTTTCCTCTAAAAACCTGTTTACATTTTTCTAAAGTTTACAAAGATCTTAAATTAGCGTATATATCACTGTGTCAGCAGCAGTGTATATTCTGTTAACACCCAGGGGATGGCATCAGAATAACTCCCTGGATCAGCGACCCCTCTCTAGTAGCTATAGCCTGTAATATTATTACGCTCCAGAAATACATCCAGGCCCCTCTTGAATTCCTTTATTGTACTCACCATCACCACCTCCTCAGGCAGAGAGTTCCATAGTCTCACTGCTCTTACCGTAAAGAATCCTCTTCTATGTTTGTGTACAAACCTTCTTTCCTCCAGACGCAGAGGATGTCCCCTCGTCACAGTCACAGTCCTGGGGATAAATAGCTGATGGGAGAGATCTCTGTACTGACCCCTGATATATTTATACATAGTAATTAGATCTCCCCTCAGTCGTCTTTTTTCAAAAGTGAATACCTTAATTTTGGTAATCTTTCAGGGTACTGTAGTTGCCCCATTCCAGTTATTACTTTAGTTGCCCTCCTCTGGACCCTCTCCAGCTCTGCTATGTCTGCCTTGTTCACAGGAGCCCAGAACTGTACACAGTACTCCATGTGTGGTCTGACTAGTGATGTGTAAATGGTAGGACTATGTTCTCATCACCGGCATCTATGCCACTTTTGATGCAACATTATCTTATTGGCCTTGGCAGAAGTTCACCAAAATTACTAGATCCTTTTCCATGTCAGTGTTACCGAGTGTTTGACCATTTAGTATGTACGGGTGACTTGCATTATTCCTTCCAATGTGCATAACTTTACATTTGTCAGTGTTAAACCTCATCTGCCACTTATCTGCCCAAGCCTCCAATCTGTCCAGATCCCTCTGTAGTAGTATATTATCCTCTGTAGTATATATATACAGTATACTGTCCTCTGTAGTATATATACAGTATACTGTCCTCTGTAGTAGTATACTGTTCTCTTCAGTGTTAATTACTTTACACAGTTTAGTGTCATCTGCAAAAATTTATATTTTACTGTGCAAGCCTTCTACAAGATTATTAATAAATATATTGAAGAGGATAGGGCCCAATACTGACCCCTGAGGTACCCCACTAGTGGCAGTGACCCAATCTGAGTGTGTACCGTTAATAACCACCCTCTGTTTTCTATCACTGAGCCAGTTACCCACATACAGACGTTTTCTCCCAGTCCGAGCATTCTCATTTTATATACTAACCTTTTATGTGGTACAGTGTCAAATGCTTTGGGGAAGTCCAGATACACGACATCCATTGATTCGCCACTGTCACATCTAGAACTTACCTCCTTCTACACTTTGTTTAAACTGATAATCTATTTTCTGGATAGATCATCAGCATCTGATCAGCGGGGCTCCGACACCCGGGACCCCCGCCGATCAGCTGTTTGAGAAGGCAGCGGCGCTCCATCAGCGCCGTGGCCTTCTAACTGTTTACCGCTGGCCCAGTGACGTCAGGACTTGTATCAAGTGGCCTGGGCGGGGCTAAGCTTCATTCAAGGGAACGGAGCCCAAGGAGCCAATTATGGCATATCACGGTCTGATAAAGTGGCAGGAGGGTGAGTGAGGACTATCATGACGATTGTCTATTGGACAGGACCTAGAAACCTAATTGGGGTTCTGAGAAGGAAGTGATATCAGAGGAGAAGGGTGGCATTAATGAACACAGCCAACGTACGGACAAAACCACAAAAAAATCTACTATTGGAGCAGGCTCAAGTCAAGCCCACTGCCATGTGCAATATCTGCAGGATGAAAATAAGCCATGGGCATTAAAACTGAATCCAACAAGGCAATGAATGAGTGGTAGGTTTGAAATCAAGTCATAGGTAAAATGAAGACAGAAGTATCAATGACACATTGAACTGTAGATTGTATCATTTCCTTACTTTTGCCATGTTTATCTGCAAAGATGCTTATGATCTTTACACAAGATGACTTCTGTCCTTGTGACTAATCTTAGGGTACTTTCACACTTGCGGCAGAGGAATCCGTCAGGCAGTTCCGTCGCTGGATCTGTCAAAACATAAGCCAACTGATGGCATTTGTAAGACTGATCAGGATCCTGATCCGTCTTACAAATGCATTGAAATGCCGGATCCGTCTTTCCTGTGTCATCCGGAAAAAATGGATCCGGTATTTTATTTTTTACAGGACGGACGGACGGATTCGGCAAACATACTTTATGGATGTATCATAAATAGAGTTGAGCGGACACCTGGATGTTCGGGTTAGACAGGTTCGGCCGAACTTTGGAAAGAAGTTCGAGTTCGGGACCCGAACTTGACCCAAACTTGACTCCGAACCGTATTGAAGTCAATGGGGACTCGAACTTTTGAGCACTAAAATGATTGTAAAAATGTCATGGAAATGGCTAGAGGGCTGCAAATGGCATTAAAATGTGGTTAAGAGCATGGCAAGTGCTCTGCAAACAAATGTGGATAGGGAAATGACTTTAAATAACATAAAATACGTAAAAAAAATAAAATAAAAATCTTGATCTAGGAGGACGAGGTCCATATGGAGTAGGAGGTTGAGGTGGCAGTGTAGGTGGAAGTGACGGTGGAGGAGGAGGAGGTAGCCTACACTGCTTTTTGGTTTTCAATTTTATTTTTTAAATTAGGGTACACCCCAAAACATTGGGAAATATAACCCTCCAGTCGTGCTAAACACACGTTCAGACAATACACTGGCTGCAGGGCAGGCCAGCACTTCCAAGGTGTAAAGGGCAAGCTCAGGCCATGTGCCCAATTTGGAGAACCAGAAGTTGCAGGGGCTGACCTCTGTCAGTCGGTTCGTGTAGGCGTGTGCACACTTACTGCCCCACCATGCCGCATGTCCCCGTGATGTTCACGATCCAATTTGATATCTGCTCTATCAATTCTTGATATCTGCTCTATTTCGATGTTCTTTTATGCGCCTACCATGGTGATTACGGGTGGTAGGGAATCAGGGTTCCAGGCCGGAGAGGGAGCGTGAGAAAGAGAGACCACATCCAAGGGAGGGTTAATATTTTCAAATTTAAAATGATAGAGTTGAATTATGGGAGAAATTATTAAAGCATAAAAGTGTGACAATTTTTTAAAGTTTAAGCATTGAATGTAAGGATGTGGTGCGCATTAATTACTGAATAATATATTAAATTGTATTCCCTGTCACCTATGCAGAGCAGGTGTTTATTCACGTCTGAAATTGTATAATGTCAACCCAAGAATGTAACAGAAAAATTAGTGAAATGTATTAACCTGTCTACTTGGTAGAGCGGGGGTCTATGACAGAAATAAAATGTTTATTGTTACCCGAAAATGTTAAAGAAAAATTATTGAAATTTATTAAGCTGTAAACTAGGTAGAGCAGTGGTACATCACACCCAAAAATTGGTTCATTTCAAGTGAAAATGTAACTGACAATTTTTTTTTTTACCTGTCTACTAGGTATAGCCTTGGTACACCACACCCAAAAATTTATGAATTTCACCAGAAAATGTAACTGACAAATTTATTTATTTTTGTCGGTCTACTAGGTATAGTAGTAGTACATCACACCCAAAAATTGGTGAATTTCACCCGAAAATGTAACTGACAATTTTTTTTTTAACCTGTCTACTAGGTATAGCAGTGGTACTTCACACCTAAAAATTTATGAATTTCACCTGAAAATGTAACTGACAAAGTAGTGAAATGACATAAAATACAATACGTACAAATAAAATAAAAAAATTTGATTTATGAGGTGGAGTTCCATATGGAGTAGAAGTTTGAGGAGGCGGTGGACGTAGCGGTGTAGGTGGAAGCGGCGGTGGAGGAGGACGAGGTAGCCAACACAGGTTTTTGGTTTTAATTGTATTTTTTAAAATTAGGGTACACTCCAAAAGAGTGTGAAATATCAAAAATACAACAATGAGCAATTGCGCTGCAGTATAACAATGGCTGGTTAGTGCTGGTATACATGTCTATTCTGCACAAGGTACAGACAAGTCCTGTTGGATCCATGCCTGGTTAATTTTAATGAACGTGAGCTTGTCCACATTGGCTGTGGACAGGCGGCTGCGCTTGTCTGGGATGATGCCCCCTGCCATGCTAAACACACGTTCAGACAATACACTGGCTGCAGGGAAGGCCAGCACCTCCAAGGCGTAAAGGGAAAGCTCAGGCCATGTGCCCAATTTGGAGACCCAGAAGTTGAAGGGGGCAGACCCGTCATTCAGTATGTGTAGACGTGTGCACACATACTGCTCCACCATGTTGGTGAAATGCTGCCTCCTACTAAGATGTTCCATATCAGCTGGTGGTGCTGGTTGTTGTGGCGTGCTGACAAAGCTTTTCCACATTTCGGCCATGCTAACCCTGCCTTCTGAGGTGCTGGCGGTGCCCCAGCTGCATTGGCGACCTCTTCCTCTGCCTTCACCTTGTGCTTCCACTGTGCCCCCGCTGTCAGGTGGGAATGCCACCAGCAGCGCGTCTACCAGCGTGCGCTTGTACTCGCGCATTTTACGATCACGCTCCAGTGGCGGAATTAAGGACGGTACGTTGTCCTTGTAACGGGGATCCAGTAGCGTGGCCACCCAGTAATCAGCACAAGTTATAATGTGGGCAACTTGGCGGTCGTTGCGGAGACACTGCAGCATGTAATCGCTCATGTGTGCCAGGCTGCCCAGAGGCAACAAAAATCTGTCCTCTGTGGGAGGTGTATCGTCTGTGTCCTCTGTATCCCCCCAGACACGCACCAGTGATAACCATGAGCTGGTCTGGGTGCCACCCTGCTGTGAACATGGTTCCTCCTCCTCCTCCTCAATATCTTCAATTGCCAGGTGTTTGTGGGTGCAGGAACCCACCCTCGGAGCCACTTGGGAATGACTGGCCGGAAACCCTACGAAATGATCCCTCTTCCTCCTCCTCCTGCCTCTGTGCCACATCCTCTTCCATCATCGCCAGCAGCGTTTTTTTCAAGGAGGCATAGAAGTGGGGTTATCGGCACTGGCCATGTTGGTGGAGTACTCGAAACAGCGCAACAAGGAACACAGGTCTCGCATGGAGGCCCAGTCATTGGTGGTGAAGTGGTGCTGTTCCGCCGAGCGACTGACCCGTGCGTGCTGCAGCTGAAACTCTACTATGGCCTGCTGCTGCTCGCACAGTCTGGCCAGCATGTGCAAGGTGGAGTTCCACCTTGTGGGCACATCGCATATGAGGCGGTGAGCGGGAAGGCCGAAATTACGCTGCAGCACTGACAGGCGAGCAGCGACAGGGTGAGAACGCCAAAAGCGTGCACAGACGGCCCGCACTTTATGTAGCGACTCTGACATATCGGGGTAATTTTTAAGGAATCTCTGCACCACCAAATTCAGCACATGCACCAGGCAAGGGATGTGTGTGAAATCGGCTAGTCCCAGAGCTGCTATGAGATTTCGCTCATTATCGCACACTACCAGGCTGGGCTTAAGGCTCACTGGCACCAACCACTCATCAGTCTGTTGTTCAAGGCCCGTCCACAGCTCCTGCACGGTGTGGGGTTTGTCCTCCAAACAAATACGTTTTAAAACTGCCTGCTGTCGTTTACCCCTGGCTGTGCTGAAGTTGGTGGTGAAGGTGTTGCGCTGACCCGATAAGGAGCCGGTAGATGATGATTAGGAAGCTGAGTAGAAGGAGGAAGCAACAGGAGGCAAACTGAAGTGCCCTGTGTAGCGAAACCAACCTCGCCGCTGGGTTTTGGAGGGGCCTGGCTACTAGCCTCTTGCCCCAGGATTATGGGCCCTCTCATCAGCCAGGCCTCCTTTGTTCACAAAGGACTTGGACTAACTTGAACCCCTGGTCTAATTCATGCCATTTTGGGATGTTAAATGTCTATGTGTATTGAAAAAGGTGGGACATTGTATACGTTGAGTACTGAGGTCTGTTCCATTGTCTCTCTCTGTGTGTATTGGCGATGTCCTTTGTCCTGAGAGATAATTTAATTACTTTACGGTTGTCCCCAGGACAGAGGATATTGTGTATTCTCCTGCCTGTGATGATTGCATCAACCCAGTGTGAGGTAATTCTATCACAGGCAGAGTGGAGGATTTTGTGTGGGAGTGTCTGAGTGTATTGTATGTGGTTATTGGCTGTTTCTACAAAACCCTGTGGGTGGTAACCTTGTTGGAAGATGTGTTACATTGGTGGCAAGCAGTGGGATGGCGTCCTAGTGAGAGGAGAAGCAGCTCGGAGACACCGTTCGTGAATTTGACAATTGAGGGCAACGCTAGTATCCGTACAGCACCCCTGGCTACAGCAATATGGATGCCGTTGGTACCTGCACAGCATTCAATGAGGAAGATCACCCGGATTACAGGGATGCCGAGCGGAAAGGCGTATGGCACCAGGCCCTGGAGGACGTGCAGCGTCGGAGGGGTGAGAGTCTTCCCAGTGAGGAGCAGAGTTTACAAATGCGATTGGTGTTGCGACTACCTCTACTGGGAGAGCAACCATTGATGGAGTGGGTGTCAGAGCTTGAGACACTGGTATGGCAGGAAACCTGGCTGGATGACGCTTACCAAGCACTATGGTGGGACACAGTACGACAGTCTCCATGGATGGAGGAGTACACCAAGCCCGAAGGTGAGGAATATAATGGCCCTGGTTTATTGTGGGAGCCTTTTGAGGACATTGACTTTGGGAGCACAGAACAGTCTAGATTTTGGGACATTACTGACTACAGGGAGGACTTGCAAAATTGGCCTACAACTAGTGGGGTGAGGGCAGATCAGACCTTTCTGGTCCAAAGGGAGTGGGAACTGGAGCAAGATTATCAACAGTTGTTTCGCTCCATTTAAGCCCAGCGCAAGATACAAGACAGTTGGATACCAGGCCCAGACCTGCAGCCCTTCCCCTGGCAAGTCACAGCTGAGGTATCCCCTACTTCCTCACCAACTGTGGAGGTAGGGGACTTCATAGACTGGTACTGGGAGGAACCGCAGTCGGCAGGTGGAGATGGGACCGTAGTCACTCCACCGGCCGAACAGGGTGGCTGGGCAGGCGGCCCAGATCCCCAACTGCCACTGGGAGTACAGGGAGAGGAGATTATCGGTCCCTCATCTCTGCAACAACCAGAATCACTGGTAGTGGAGACAGTCGGTCTCACTACCCAGCGGCAGTATACTCTGCAGAGAGAGGAGACAGTCGGTCTCTCTTCCCAGCGGCAGGTAGCATCCCAGGGGGAGGAGTTGGTCGGTCCCTCACCCCTGCAACAACCTGCTACAGCGATAGGGGACCTCATAGACTGGTCCTGGGGGGAAACCCATATGGCAGGTGGAGATGGGACCGAGATCTCTCCACAGGCCCTACAGGGATGCTGGGCAGTCGGCCCAGATCCCCAACGGCAGGCGTAGTTTCAGGGAGTAGGGACAGTTGGTCCTGCTCCCCAGCGGCAGTGTACTTTGAAGGGAGAGGAGAATGAAGGGAGAGGAGACAACCGGTCTCTCTCCCCAACCACAGGGGGACAGCACCCCTGACTCCAATGATGCAGATGGGACCGCCGTCTCTGCACCATTTCAAGCTTGGATTAGAATGTCACAAAAGCTCAGATGCTGTGCTGGTGCACTGAGCTTGCATAAAATGGCTGCCGGCGCCCACCTAGCTAACAGACGGATAAAAGTTGTTTTTTTTCGGTCAATGGGCTCAGGGCAGGGTAAAAAGATTGTGCCTGGAACTCACACAACTAATTGTATGTAGATAGCTGAGTTAGATTCTCTCCTATTCTCTCCCTGAAATCACCAGTCCAGCAGCATCCTCTCCCTACACTAAGCACAGCAGAGTGACGTGCAGAGCTACGTGGCTCCATCTTATATAGAGCCTGGGTCACATGCTGCTCTGGCCAATCACAGCCATGCCAGTAGTAGGCTTCTAAGGTCAGACAGTTAAACGTTTGTTGATTGGCTGTTCTGCAGCCTTTTTTTTTAAAAGCGCAGAGAAATCGCCGAACCCCGAACCCAAACTTTTACTAAAATGTTCGGGTTCGGGTCCGGGGTCTAAAATTCTTAAAGTTTGGTACGAACCCGAACTTTACAGTTCGCATTCGCTCAACACTAATCGTAAAGCTCACTCAGGAACCAACTATTCAACCAAGGTACAGAGAAAACATCAGAACATCTAGGATCATTTTGTTTTACACAACATGAATTAAGATTTGTGGGGATGACAATGGGTTATATACCATGAAGTAAAACTGGCAGGATCCTGATATATTTCCATGATCTAGGGAAATGACCGTAAATGGAGAATCACCAGTTATTCACTGAGATGGAAGCCGAATTATGGCTCTTTCTATTGCTATGAGCCTGAGAATGTCCTGGGTCATCGTCATTCATCCTACAATCACGACTGATTTTGAAAAACATGCTTAAAAAAAATCAGTGTGGAATCCACGTGTTGTTGAGCAGATATTTGCCAAAAACTGCATGGAAAATCCCACAAAAAACACATGGACTTTCATGGAACTATTTTTTTCTGCTTCCTATTCATTTCATTAGAAAATTCAGTGATGATTCTGCCCCAAGATAGGACATGGTGCTTCTTTTTTTACACATGTAAAAATGACGCAAGTGCTGCTCTTTGAAATGAATGAAAGCTGTTTTGAGGCATTTTTGGAGCTAATTTGAAGCTTATTTTGAGGCAGAAACGCTCCAAAATCAGCACCAAAAAAACTCAGTGTGAACTGGCACTAAGGTTCCCAGTATAGACTAGTATAAACAAGGAAGGAAGAATAAAGATCATATGGTCTACTAAACACCAAGAGAAAAATGTAATTATAGATAAATGTTTATTACAAAAGCAAATATAAAATATGAATTAACTATAAAGAGTAAGGGTAAAATGATAACATTAAAACCAAACAATTCATGGAAAAATAGTAAGGCTTTACATATTTTTAAAAAAATTTATGTCATGGATTTTTTTTTGCCTTTTTTTGTCATTTTTACTGTGTTTTAACAACATGTTTTTCTTGTAACACTTTAAACACACGTTTTTTCATGCAGTTTTTCAGCTCCTTTAGATGAGCTTCTGGGCAAAATCCCATAAAAAAAAAACACTCTAGCTATAATATGCTGCATTTTAGAAATAAACTGCTGAAAATGTCGGAAAGCAATTTATAAATACCATGAAAAATGCTTTTTCTATTGTCTATTTCATCATGCACTTCAAATTTTGAAGTAGCAAAAATGCTAAAAATGGTCTTAAAAATGCTGCAATAATCAGCAAAAACATACAAAAAATACATATATGACCACCATTTCTTGGCTTGGTAAGATACGGCTGTATATGATTTCTTGAGCAAAGTACAAAGTACAAAGTTCATAAAGCTATCTGTTATTTCTTGAATTTCTGTGGATGATTAGCTACTAGGGACGTCAAGCTCAATCTTTTAGATCCTCTTCTATTAGAGCTGTGTCTCCAGTATCGATCTTGCGAGTGTAAATCCAGGGTAAAAAAATATATATAAAATTCTGCTTTCAGCTAGTTTAATAGAGCTCTATATCTCCCCAAAAGATTTACAACCATGACATCACCCTCATTGTCCTCTACTCTGTAGACCATACTGGCCCAATGATAATGTCAACTGAGAAACATAGGCACATGCTAATGTTAGCTAGAATAGGAACTATACCCAACTCCCATGTGCAATGGTTGGCATTCACAGCATTTCGTATGCGGCCAGTTTAGTGGCTCATACCTGTTGTAACATCATGGCCACCACAGGCTTTAGCTACAGCCTAATAGACAATAGTGTAGAAGAGGGATGTCACCAAATGGTCTGCGTGCAATCCGCAAAAAATGCAGATTGGACACAGATCAAAATACAGTTGTATAAATTTAATTTAATAATATTATTTATTATAAATAATTTATAGAGACAAGGATTAACTTCTTGTGTATGAAATGTATGGAAATTAGTAAAATTAATAGTAGTAATCTGATTGTACATATATTTTGTGAAAGGCAATAGAAATTAAAGGCTATGTACACCTTTGGGGACATTTTTGTTAAGGATTGCATTGTACTCATTTTAAACTAAAAATCTTTTTTAAAATTGGTCTTTATTACAAATATGGAACCCTTTTCTATGTACAAAGCTGAGATGCTCTACTAGCAGGATCTTAATTTTCTCTCTGCTCGTCAGTCAGCTAACCTAACGGCTCCTTATCTCTACTCTCAGACCTTAAAAACGTTCATTATAGCTCAATCCTTATCTTACTGATAAGAATGTGGCTTAAATAAGTGTTTATTACCTTTTAGTAATTTACAGATAAGGGCTATTAGTTGACCGTCACAAAATGAAAGTAAAAAGTATGATTAACACAGCTTGACAAAGGCTCCATTGAGAAAGTAAATAAAATAATCACCTATTCACTGGAAGACCGGAGTGCTGCCTTATTTTTTCTGCTTTATATTCATTTTTCCACGTCCTAGGAACAGTTGGGGAATTGCACCTGGCATCAAAGGAGTGCTGCTTTTTATTTTTTATTTGTTCTATGATTAACACAGCTAGAAAAAAACAGTTAACCCTTTGTGACAGAACGGCTCAATATTTTTAATAAGGACCAATTGAAAAAATTATTTTAGCCCCAAATGTGTAACATGCAATCATAAAAAAAATTGCCTCCGAATGTGTACGTAGTCTTTAAAGAGGACCTTTCACTGATTATTACAATGTGAACTAAGTATATAGACATGTAGAGCGGCACCCGGGCAATCTCACTGCACTTACTATTATCCCTGGGCACTGCTCCGTTCTCCCGCTATGCCCTCCGGTATCTCCGCTCACTAAGTTATAGTAGGCAGAGATTTCAGTCACTAAGTTATGGTAGGCGGAGTCTGCCCTTGTTCTGCTCTAGCGCTGGCCAATCGCAGCACAGAGCTCACAGCCTGGGAGGTTATTTTCTCCCAGGCTGTGAGCTCTGCAATGCGATTGGCCAGTGCTACAGAAGAACAAGGGCAGACTCCGCCTACTATAACTTAGTGAGCGGAGATACTGGAGGACATAGCAGGAGAACGGAGCTGCGCCCAGGGATAATAGTAAGTGCAGTGAGATCCCCGGGCGCCGCTCTCCATGTCTGCATACTTAGTTCACAGTGTCATAATCGGTGAAAGGTCCTCTTTAAATAGATTTATTAACCTTTTGCAGTAAGACAAGCTTTAATCTGATTCATATGAATACCAAACAATTTTTTTAATCCTTGAATAATAATCTGGTGTTTTAAAAGTCTCATCCTTTGCAGTCCCCATTTCTGTGTCTTCTTATTTCCTGGAATCTGGACTGACGACGGTGGCGTACACAGTTTCTTCTTCCGGCTTTTGGTATGTCGCTGGATTTCTTTGTTGCAGTTTGGTTTTGTTTAGTTCAGAATAGAGAATGTTCTCCTAGATGGTAAAATATAGCGTGTATTAATGTCGGGATGAAGACGTAATAAATAAATCGCTTGGTTACACAGATTAGAGAATTTCTTAAAACTGGGTCCAATTCGGCCATCTGATTTCATTCAGTTCTAAATACTGTAAATTCAACCTGAATTGAAAGTGCTCCAATTGCCTAGAAAAAAAGTCTCTCTCTGCTTTATTCTCCTGAATCGAATCACACAAAATTCGAATTTGCAAGAATCAGAATTTTTTTTAAAATTTGGGTTGAAAGTCCAAATAAATTTTTTTGAATTGTGTCGCTAATTCTATTAAACTTAGGTCTTTTTATTAATCCTACCAGCTGTATTATTACTATTACACGTAAACACACTTAGGCTACAATCACATCTGCGTCGGCAGCTCCATTCAGAGCCTCTGTCACAGAATTGATAAAAAATAGCAGAGAGAAAAACCCTGTATTTAGGACTTTTTTCTCTGCTAAAAAGGTTCTTTCAAACGGAAACCTAACGGATCCCATCATAGTCAATGGGATTTTTTAGGTTCAGTTCCTGTCAGTTATCTGCAGAATGGTGCTAAAAAGAAAGAAGCCTCATAAGCATATTGGTTTTTTTTTATTTTTAATAAACCTTGGCTTAAACCAGCATCTCCTTTACCTGCATAAAATTTGCAATTCCTTTTGTATAAAAATGAATGATAAATTTGACATTCTAACAGTATTGTTTTATGAAAAAAAATAGGGACAATAGGGACATATCACTATATATGCCCCCATAACCTTATGCCCCCAGTGGTGGGACCCGCACCTTTTTGAGAACGGAGCCTCGAAAGTGGTGGAGGGCACACTGTGCATGCCAGCCCCCCTCCATTCATTTGTATGGGGTCGTCGAATATAGCCGAACGCTGGCTCGGCTATTTTCGTAGGGCCCCTAGAAGTGAATGGAAGTGGTAGAAGGTCATGTGCCGTGTGCACTCTCCATCACTTCTATGGGGAGAGCTCTTGGTGTTGCCAGACCAGAGTCCTCCAGCCACCATTTTGCAGGGCCCCATTCTCAATGTAGGTGTGTATCAAAGCGGGGGGACCCACACCTACAAGACAATGGGGGCATATACTAGCTATATGCTCCCATTGTCTGAGATGAGACAACCCCTTGAGGGAGGAGATGGCAATAACAGGGTCTGATTGGTTAGAAGGGGACATTAAAATTAATTAAATTTAATGTTTCTTCCTTGGGATTTCTGGAGGCTTTATAGGGAGAGACCATAGTAACACTTTGCAATTGGTATTGGGAGTGATAACATTATTAAAAGCTCAGTGATTGAAAGTCACAGGAGGCTATGAATGAAGAATATTAGACTGGGATTGCTAAGAAGGGAGGATAACTTAAGGAAAAAATCCCTGCTTTCCCCATTTGCCTCAATGAATGCTGTATAGGGGGAGAGGTAAGGTTGCAATTTGTAAAAGGGTTGGTAATATGTGAAAGAAAGTTCCTATATCCCCCTGCCCTACAGTCACTGTAGATTGTACAAGGAGATAAGATAGTAACAAGTTGTAATTGGTAAGACAGGTGATGACATAAGAACAAGTCTTGTATCCCCCCTATTAAGGTCACTAAAGGCTGTAAAGGAGGAGAGATGACTGCAAAAGGTTGTAATTGGTAAAATAGGTGATAACATGTAAAAAGGATATTTTATACCCTGGGTCGCTGAAGGCTGTGCAGGTGGAGATAACAGCAGCAGGCTGTGATTGGTAAAATTAGAACATTTTCTGCATTCCCCTCACCATGGAGTCATTGAAGGCTACACAAGGAAAGTGATGATAGAAACAGAGTGTAATTATAAAGAGGTGTGATAGCTTGAAGAAAGTTTCCTGTACATCCATTAGGGCAGTGGTGGTGAACCTTTTAGAGACCAAAACTGCAACCCAAAACTCACTTATTTATCGCATAGTGCCAACACTGCAATTTTTATAGTATATCTTCCGTGTACTTTATCATTTAGCTATAATAGCCTGCCTACAGTTCGAGCGCTGCCCGTGCTGTTCATAGTGCGCCCTGCGCTGATGAATGGCAGGAAAAGTCTAAGGCATTCATACACCATATATTTTTTCCAGGGTGCGGGTGCCCACAGAGAGGGCTCTGAGTGCCGCCTCTAGCACCCATGCCATACGTTTGCCACCACTGCCCTAGGGTCACTGTAAAACATTATTGAGGGGCAGACATGAAATTAATATATTGTTATTGGTAGGGGTAATAACATGAAGAAAAGTACTTGTTCCCATTTGGCTTTACTGGCTTTACAAGAGAGAGGGAAGACTTTGATTGGTAAGCTAAACTATAAAAAGCAAACTCTGTCAGGCAGAGCAAAGATTCCGAATTTCAAAAATACTAATTTCCCCAGGTTGAGGGCAGCATTTCAGGGCATAGACTGGGGGCAGCTACTGTCACATAATAATACTGAGGATAAATGGGAGGGTTTTAAATCCACTTTGAGTAATTGCACTAAAAAATGTATCCCTTTAGGTAACAAGTATAAACGGCTAAAATTAAACTCCCCATGGATTACAGCTACTGTAAAAAGAGCAATAAAAGACAAAAAGAGGGCATTTAGAAAAATACAAATCTGAGGGGTCAGCTGTAGCGTTTGAAGATTACAAAGGGCTTAATAAAATCTGCAAAAAGGAGATAAAATTAGCAAAGATACAAAATGAACAGCAGGCAGCAAAAGAAAGCAAAACAAATCGCAAAAAGTTTTTTAAATATATAAATGCGAGAAAAAAAAATAGGTCTGAGGAGGAAGGTCCCCTGAATAATGGTAAAGGGGGAGTAGTCACTGAAGATAAGGAAAAGGCAGAGTTCCTAAATAGTTTGTTAGCTCTTTATATACAAAAGAAGAGAAAGGAGCTGATATCTGTGGTGCTGGGGCTGTTAGTACATCCAGTAATATACTCCATTTGCTAGCTGTAGATATGGTCCAAGAGAAGTTAAATAGGGTAAATGTCAACAAATCTCTGGGTCCAGATGGATTACACCCAAGAGTGCTTAAAGAGCTCAGTTCAGTCATTGCTGTACCACTGTTTATAATTTTTAAGGATTCTCTAAGGACTGGTACAGTGCCAAGTGATTGGCACAAGGCAAACGTGGTGCCCATATTAAAAAAAGGATCAAAGTCCTCCACAGGTAATTATAGACCAGTTAGTTTAACTTTTGTTGTTGGAAAAATGTTTGAAGGACTCTTGAGGGACTATATACAGGAGTATGTGACTATAAATAATTTTATAAGTGATAACCAGCATGGGTTTACCAAGGACAGAAGTTGTCAGACAAACCTGATTTGTTTTTATGAGGAGGTAGGTAGTAGCCTGGACAGAGGGTCGGCTGTGGATGTAGTGCTTCTGGATTTTGCAAAGGCTTTTGATACTGTCCCCCATAGACGCTTAATAAGTAAAGTAAGGTCTATAGGCTTGGAGAGTATAGTCTGTAATTGGATTGAAAACTGGCTGAAGGACCGTGTCCAGAGAGTTGTGGTCAATGATTCCTAATCAGAATGGTCCCAGGTTATAAGTGGTGTACCCCAAAGTTGGTGCTGGGCCATTTATTATTTAATTTATTTATTAATAATAGAGGAGGGGATTAATAGCACCATTTCTATCTTTGCAGATGACACCAAGCTGTGTAGTACTGCACAGTCTTTGGAAGATGTCCACAAACTACAAGCTGACTTGAACACTCTGAGTGATTGGGCATCAACTTGGCAAATTATGTTCAATGTGGACAAATGTAAAGTTATGCATCTTGGTAGTAATAATCTCTGCGCTTCATATGTCCTAGGTGATGTAGCACTGGGAAAGTCACTTATAGAGAAGAATTTGGGTGTTCTTGTGGATGGTAGATTAATAATGCAGATTAGAATGTCAATCAGCTGCTTCTAAGGCCACCAGGATAATGTCATGCATTAAACGAGGCATGGACTTGCGGGGCAGGGATGTAATACTACCACTATACAAAGCCCTGGTGCGGCCTCATCTGGAATATGCAGTCCAGTTCTGGGCACCAGAACATAGAAAGGATGCACTGCAGCTGGAAAAAGTACAGAGGAGAGCGACTAAAATGATAAGGGGCATGGAGGGTCATAGTTATGAAGAAAGATTAAAATAATTTAATTGATTTAGTCTTTAGAAGAGACGTCTAAGGGGGGACATGATTAACCTGTACAAGTATATAAATGGGCCATACAAAAAATAAGGTGAAAAGCTGTTCCATGTAAAATGTGCTCAAAAGACAAGGGGGCACTGCCTCCGACTGAAGAAAAAAAGTCTCCAGAAGCGTCAAAGCTTCTTTACTGTAAGAACTGTGAATCTGTGGAATAGACTTCCTCAGGACGTGGTCCGTGGTCACAGCAGGAACAGTGGACAGTTTCAAAAATGGTTTAGACAAATTCTTAAGGGTATTTATTTATTGTTGGTTATTTACAAAAGTTATTATTAAAAGTTTATTAAGGTTATCATGATGGTTGCTTTCTTATTGGTTTAAAATGTGGATTAGGGCATTACAATGTGAAGTAAGTATGTTTAAAAGTATTAGTTCATAGGAAAAAGATCATGGTGGTTGTGTGTAGTGCTGGAAAAAAATTGGGATGGTGGGGGGGAATGGTGAGGTATCGGTGTATTAGATAAAAATATATGTAAAATCGATGAAAAAATATACGAAAATATATAATCGATGAGAATAAATAATCGGTGAAACGATATATATAATCGATGAAAAAAATGAGAAAATATTAAAAATATATTCATCGTTTCATCATATATATTGTTTCACTGATTATTTATTTTCATCGATTATATATTTTCGTATATTTTTTCATTGATTTTACATATATTTTTATCTAATACACCGATACCTCACCATTCACCCCCCCCACCACCATCCCAAATTTTTTCCAGCACTACACACAACCACCATGTCCTTTTTCCTATGAACTAATACTTTTAAACATACTTAGTTCACACTATAATGCCCTAATCCACATTTTAAACCATCGTGATAACCTTAATAAACTTTGAATAATAACTGTTGTAAATAACCAACAATATATAAATAAATACCCTATAAAAAACAGATATAGAGTCCCTGCCTATTTTTTACTTTTGACTATTTCTATACCTATTAGTGGTTGGGTGAACCACTTAAGGGCTCTTTCACATCTGCGTTCTTTTCTTCCGGCATAGAGTTCCGTCGTCGGGGCTCTATGCCGGAAGAATACTGATCAGGATTATCCTAATGCATTCTGAATGGACAGTCCGTCCTTCAGGATGCATCAGGATGTCTTCCGTTCTGGAATGGAACGTTTTTTGGCCGCAGCAAATAGCGCAGCATGCTGCGCTTTTTGCTCCGGCCAAAAATCCGGAACACTTGCCGCAAGGCCGGATCCGGAATGAATGCCCATTGAAAGGCATTGATCCGGATCCAGCCTTAAGCTAAACGTCGTTTCGGCGCATTGCCGGATGCAACGTTTAGCTTTTTCTCAATGGTTACCATGGCTGCCGGGACGCTAAAGTCCTGGCAGCCATGGTAAAGTGTAGTGGGGAGCGGGGGAGCGGTATACTTACCATCCGTGCGGCTCCCGGGGCGCTCCAGAGTGACGTCAGGGCGCCCCAAGCGCATGGATGACGTGATCGCATGGATCACATGATCCATGCGCATGGGGCGCTCTGACGTCATTCTGGAGCGCCCCGGGAGCCGCACGGACTGTAAGTATACCGCTCCCCGCTACTACTATGGCAACCAGGACTTTAATAGCGTCCTGGGTGCCATAGTAACACTGAAAGCATTTTGAAGACGGATCCGTCTTCAAATGCTTTCAGTACACTTGCGTTTTTCCGGATCAGGCGTGTAATTCCGGCAAGTGGAGTACACGCCGGATCCGGACAACGCAAGTGTGAAAGAGGCCTTAGACAAGAGCACCACCCCAGGGTGTGATCTGGGAGAGCCACTATTACTTCTCTATAAAAAACATTAATGCTTATGAAAACGTGTAGAAATCTGAGTCTCACTTCCTTCTGATATACACGTCCCCACCTATCCCTTGGTTGAACTTGATGGATGTTTGCCTTTTTTCAACCGCATTAACTATGTAACTATGTAAAAGGAGTGATGGCAAGAGACTAAAATATCCCAAATCCCTCCCCTCATTAGATGCTTTATAGGGAGATACCAGATACAGTGAGGAACAGAAGTATTTGAACACCCTGTGATTTTGCAAGTTCTTCCACTTAGAAATCATGAAGGGGTCTGAAATTCACATTGTAGGTGCATTCCCACTCTGAGAGACAGAATAAAAAATAAATAAAAAAAAGCAAATCACATTGTATGATTTTTAAATAATTTATTTGTCTTGCACGGCTGAACATAAGTATTTGAACACCTGAGAAACAGCAAGAATTCTGGCTCTCAAAGACCTGTTACTGTGCCTTTAAAAAGTCCACCTCTACTCCACTCACAAATCTAACTTAGTAGCACCTGTCTGAGCTCTTTAAAGACACCTGTCCACCCCACAGTCAGTCAGACGCCAACTGCTTCTGTACCAAATATTAACACTAGAGTTGAGCGAACACCTGGATGTTCGGGTTCGAGAAGTTCGGCCGAACATCCCGGAAATGTTCGGGTTCGGGATCCGAACCCGATCCGAACTTCGTCCCGAACCCGAACCCCATTGAAGTCAATGGGGACCCGAACTTTTCGGCACTAAAAAGGCTGTAAAACAGCCCAGGAAAGAGCTAGAGGGCTGCAAAAGGCAGCAACATGTAGGTAAATCCCCTGCAAACAAATGTGGATAGGGAAATGAATTAAAATAAAAATTAAATAAATAAAAATTAACCAAAATCAATTGGAGAGAGGTTCCATAGCAGAGAATCTGGCTTCCCGTCACCCACCACTGGAACAGTCCATTCTCAGATATTTAGGCCCCGGCACCCAGGCAGAGGAGAGAGGTCCCGTAACAGAGAATCTGTCTTCATGTCAGCAGAGAATTAGTCTGCATGTCATAGCAGAGAATGAGGCTTCACGTCAGCCACCACTGCAACAGTCCATTGGCATATATTTAGGCCCAGCACCCAGGCAGAGGAGGGAGGTCCCGTAACAGAGAATCTGTCTTCATGTCAGCAGAGAATTAGTCTGCATGTCATAGCAGAGAATGAGGCTTCACGTCAGCCACCACTGCAACAGTCCATTGGCATATATTTAGGCCCAGCACACACACAGGCAGAGGAGAGAGGTCCCGTAACAGAGAATCTGGCTTCATGTCAGCAGAGAATCAGTCTGCATGTCATAGCAGAGAATCAGGCTTCACGTCAGCCACCACTGCAACAGTCCATTGGCATATATTTAGGCCCAGCACCCAGGCAGAGGAGGGAGGTCCCGTAACAGAGAATCTGTCTTCATGTCAGCAGAGAATTAGTCTGCATGTCATAGCAGAGAATGAGGCTTCACGTCAGCCACCACTGCAACAGTCCATTGGCATATATTTAGGCCCAGCACCCAGGCAGAGGAGGGAGGTCCCGTAACAGAGAATCTGTCTTCATGTCAGCAGAGAATTAGTCTGCATGTCATAGCAGAGAATGAGGCTTCACGTCAGCCACCACTGCAACAGTCCATTGGCATATATTTAGGCCCAGCACCCAGGCAGAGGAGGGAGGTCCCGTAACAGAGAATCTGTCTTCATGTCAGCAGAGAATTAGTCTGCATGTCATAGCAGAGAATGAGGCTTCACGTCAGCCACCACTGCAACAGTCCATTGGCATATATTTAGGCCCAGCACACACACAGGCAGAGGAGAGAGGTCCCGTAACAGAGAATCTGGCTTCATGTCAGCAGAGAATCAGTCTGCATGTCATAGCAGAGAATGAGGCTTCACGTCAGCCACCACTGCAACAGTCCATTGGCATATATTTAGGCCCAGCACCCAGGCAGAGGAGGGAGGTCCCGTAACAGAGAATCTGTCTTCATGTCAGCAGAGAATTAGTCTGCATGTCATAGCAGAGAATGAGGCTTCACGTCAGCCACCACTGCAACAGTCCATTGGCATATATTTAGGCCCAGCACCCAGGCAGAGGAGGGAGGTCCCGTAACAGAGAATCTGTCTTCATGTCAGCAGAGAATTAGTCTGCATGTCATAGCAGAGAATGAGGCTTCACGTCAGCCACCACTGCAACAGTCCATTGGCATATATTTAGGCCCAGCACACACACAGGCAGAGGAGAGAGGTCCCGTAACAGAGAATCTGGCTTCATGTCAGCAGAGAATCAGTCTGCATGTCATAGCAGAGAATGAGGCTTCACGTCAGCCACCACTGCAACAGTCCATTGGCATATATTTAGGCCCAGCACACACACAGGCAGAGGAGAGAGGTCCCGTAACAGAGAATCTGTCTTCATGTCAGCAGAGAATTAGTCTGCATGTCATAGCAGAGAATGAGGCTTCACGTCAGCCACCACTGCAACAGTCCATTGGCATATATTTAGGCCCAGCACACACACAGGCAGAGGAGAGAGGTCCCGTAACAGAGAATCTGGCTTCATGTCAGCAGAGAATCAGTCTGCATGTCATAGCAGAGAATGAGGCTTCACGTCAGCCACCACTGCAACAGTCCATTGGCATATATTTAGGCCCAGCACACACACAGGCAGAGGAGAGAGGTCCCGTAACAGAGGATCTGGCTTCATGTCAGCAGAGAATCAGTCTGCATGTCATAGCAGAGAATCAGGCTTCACGTCAGCCACCACTGCAACAGTCCATTGTCATAAATTTAGGCCCAGCACCCAGGCAGAGGAGAGAGGTCCCGTAACAGAGAATCTGGCTTCATGTCAGCAGAGAATCAGTCTTCATATCATAGCAGAGAATCAGGCTTCACGTCACCCACCACTGCAACAGTCCATTGGCATATATTTAGGCCTAGCACACAGGCAGAGCAGAGAGGTCCCGTAACAGACAATCTGGCTTCATGACAGCAGAGAATCAGTCTGCATGTCATAGCAGAGAATCAGGCTTCACGTCAGCCACCACTGCAACAGTCCATTGTCATAAATTTAGGCCCAGCACCCAGGCAGAGGAGAGAGGTCCCGTAACAGAGGATCTGGCTTCATGTCAGCAGAGAATCAGTCTGCATGTCATAGCAGAGAATGAGGCTTCACGTCAGCCACCACTGCAACAGTCCATTGTCATAAATTTAGGCCCAGCACCCAGGCAGAGGAGAGAGGTCCCGTAAAAGAGGATCTGGCTTCATGTCAGCAGAGAATCAGTCTGCATGTCATAGCAGAGAATGAGGCTTCACGTCAGCCACCACTGCAACAGTCCATTGTCATAAATTTAGGCCCAGCACCCAGGCAGAGGAGAGAGGTCCCGTAACAGAGGATCTGGCTTCATGTCAGCAGAGAATCAGTCTGCATGTCATAGCAGAGAATGAGGCTTCACGTCAGCTACCACTGCAACAGTCCATTGTCATAAATTTAGGCCCAGCACCCAGGCAGAGGAGAGAGGTCCCGTAACAGAGGATCTGGCTTCATGTCAGCAGAGAATCAGTCTGCATGTCATAGCAGAGAATGAGGCTTCACGTCAGCCACCACTGCAACAGTCCATTGTCATAAATTTAGGCCCAGCACCCAGGCAGAGGAGAGAGGTCCCGTAACAGACAATCTGGCTTCATGTCAGCAGAGAATTAGTCTGCATGTCATAGCAGAGAATGAGGCTTCACGTCAGCCACCACTGCAACAGTCCATTGGCATATATTTAGGCCTAGCACACAGGCAGAGGAGAGAGGTCCCGTAACAGACAATCTGGCTTCATGTCAGCAGAGAATCAGTCTGCATGTCATAGCAGAGAATGAGGCTTCACGTCACCCACCACTGCAACAGTCCATTGGCATATATTTAGGCCTAGCACACAGGCAGAGCAGAGAGGTCCCGTAACAGACAATCTGGCTTCATGACAGCAGAGAATCAGTCTGCATGTCATAGCAGAGAATGAGGCTTCACGTCACCCACCACTGCAACAGTCCATTGGCATATATTTAGGCCTAGCACACAGGCAGAGCAGAGAGGTCCCGTAACAGACAATCTGGCTTCATGTCAGCAGAGAATCAGTCTGCATGTCATAGCAGAGAATCAGGCTTCACGTCAGCCACCACTGCAACAGTCCATTGGCATATATTTAGGCCTAGCACACAGGCAGAGGAGAGAGGTCCCGTAACAGACAATCTGGCTTCATGTCAGCAGAGAATCAGTCTGCATGTCATAGCAGAGAATGAGGCTTCACGTCACCCACCACTGCAACAGTCCATTGGCATATATTTAGGCCTAGCACACAGGCAGAGCAGAGAGGTCCCGTAACAGACAATCTGGCTTCATGACAGCAGAGAATCAGTCTGCATGTCATAGCAGAGAATGAGGCTTCACGTCACCCACCACTGCAACAGTCCATTGGCATATATTTAGGCCTAGCACACAGGCAGAGCAGAGAGGTCCCGTAACAGACAATCTGGCTTCATGTCAGCAGAGAATCAGTCTGCATGTCATAGCAGAGAATCAGGCTTCACGTCAGCCACCACTGCAACAGTCCATTGTCATAAATTTAGGCCCAGCACCCAGGCAGAGGAGAGAGGTCCCGTAACAGACAATCTGGCTTCATGTCAGCAGAGAATTAGTCTGCATGTCATAGCAGAGAATCAGGCTTCATGTCAGCCACCACTGCAACAGTCCATTGGCATATATTTAGGCCTAGCACACAGGCAGAGGAGAGGTTCATTCAACTTTGGGTAGCCTCGCAATATAATGGTAAAATGAAAATAAAAATAGGATTGAATGAGGAAGTGCCCTGGAGTCCAATAATATATGGTTATGGGGAGGTAGTTAATGTCTAATCTGGACAAGGGACGGACAGGTCCTGTGGGATCCATGCCTGGTTCATTTTTATGAACGTCAGCTTGTCCACATTGGCTGTAGACAGGCGGCTGCGTTTGTCTGTAATGACGCCCCCTGCCGTGCTGAATACACGTTCAGACAAAACGCTGGCTGCCGGGCAGGCCAGCACCTCCAAGGCATAAAAGGCTAGCTCTGGCCACGTGGACAATTTAGAGACCCAGAAGTTGAATGGGGCCGAACCATCAGTCAGTACGTGGAGGGGTGTGCACACGTACTGTTCCACCATGTTAGTGAAATGTTGCCTCCTGCTAACACGTTGCGTATCAGGTGGTGGTGCAGTTAGCTGTGGCGTGTTGACAAAAGTTTTCCACATCTCTGCCATGCTAACCCTGCCCTCAGAGGAGCTGGCCGTGACACAGCTGCCTTGGCGACCTCTTGCTCCTCCTCTGCCTTGGCCTTGGGCTTCCACTTGTTCCCCTGTGACATTTGGGAATGCTCTCAGTAGCGCGTCTACCAACGTGCGCTTGTACTCGCGCATCTTCCTATCACGCTCCAGTGCAGGAAGTAAGGTGGGCACATTGTCTTTGTAGCGTGGATCCAGCAGGGTGGCAACCCAGTAGTCCGCACAGGTTAAAATGTGGGCAACTCTGCTGTCGTTGCGCAGGCACTGCAGCATGTAGTCGCTCATGTGTGCCAGGCTGCCCAGGGATAAGGACAAGCTGTCCTCTGTGGGAGGCGTATCGTCATCGTCCTGCCTTTCCCCCCAGCCACGCACCAGTGATGGACCCGAGCTGCGTTGGGTGCCACCCCGCTGTGACCATGCTTCATCCTCATCCTCCTCCACCTCCTCCTCATCCTCGTCCTCCTCGTCCTCCAGTAGTGGGCCCTGGCTGGCCACATTTGTACCTGGCCTCTGCTGTTGCCAAAAACCTCCCTCTGAGTCACTTCGAAGAGACTGGCCTGAAAGTGCTAAAAATGACCCCTCTTCCTCCTCCTCCTCCTTCTCCTCCTGGGCCACCTCCTCTTCCATCATCGCCCTAAGTGTTTTCTCAAGGAGACATAGAAGTGGTATTGTAACGCTGATAACGGTGTCATCGCCACTGGCCATGTTGGTGGAGTACTCGAAACAGCGCAACAGGGCACACAGGTCTCGCATGGAGGCCCAGTCATTGGTGGTGAAGTGGTGCTGTTCTGTAGTGCGACTGACCCGTGCGTGCTGCAGCTGAAACTCCACTATGGCCTGCTGCTGCTCGCACAGTCTGTCCAGCATGTGCAAGGTGGAGTTCCACCTGGTGGGCACGTCGCATATGAGGCGGTGAGCGGGAAGGCCGAAGTTACGCTGTAGCGCAGACAGGCGAGCAGCAGCAGGATGTGAACGCCGGAAGCGCGAACAGACGGCCCGCACTTTATGCAGCAGCTCTGACATGTCGGGGTAGTTGTGAATGAACTTCTGCACCACCAAATTCAGCACATGCGCCAAGCAAGGGATGTGCGTCAAATTGGCTAGTCCCAGAGCTGCAACGAGATTTCGCCCATTATCACACACCACCAGGCCGGGCTTGAGGCTCACCGGCAGCAACCACTCGTCGGTCTGTTGTTCAATACCCCGCCACAACTCCTGTGCGGTGTGGGGCCTGTCCCCCAAACATATGAGTTTCAGAATGGCCTGCTGACGTTTACCCCGGGCTGTGCTGAAGTTGGTGGTGAAGGTGTGTGGCTGACTGGATGAGCAGGTGGAAGAAGAGGAGGAGGAAGCCGAGAAGGAGGAGGTGGCAACAGGAGGC
Organism: Bufo gargarizans; assembly: GCF_014858855.1. NCBI lineage: Eukaryota > Metazoa > Chordata > Amphibia > Anura > Bufonidae > Bufo > Bufo gargarizans. Next base: position 18,585,037 of record NC_058081.1, read on the forward strand.
AAAGAATGTTGCCCTGCGATCCTTGGCGGCGGAAGGACGTGCGCCAAACAGCTCTCCGCCTGGGGCCCAGCTGCCACTACATTTACCCAGTGTGCAGTTAGGGAGATATAGCGTCCCTGGCCGTGCTTACTGGTCCACGTATCTGTGGTTAGGTGGACCTTGCCACAGATGGCGTTGCGCAGTGCACACTTGATTTTATCGGATACTTGGTTGTGCAGGGAAGGCACGGCTCTCTTGGAGAAGTAGTGCCGGCTGGGAACAACATACTGTGGGACAGCAAGCGACATGAGCTGTTTGAAGCTGTCTGTGTCCACCAGCCTAAATGACAGCATTTCATAGGCCAGTAGTTTAGAAATGCTGGCATTCAGGGCCAGGGATCGAGGGTGGCTAGGTGGGAATTTACGCTTTCTATCAAATGTTTGTGAGATGGAGAGCTGAACGCTGGCGTGTGACATGGTTGAGACGCTTGGTGACGGAGGTGGTGGTGTTGGTGGTACATCCCCTGTTTGCTGGGCGGCAGGTGCCAACGTTCCTCCAGAGGCGGAGGAAGAGGCCGAGGCGGCAGCAGCAGAATAGGCCGAGGCGGCAGCAGCAGAAGAGGTAGCAGGGGGAGCCTGAGTGACTTCCTTGGTTTTAAGGTGTTTACTCCACTGCAGTTCATGCTTTGCATGCAGGTGCCTGGTCATGCAGGTTGTGCTCAGGTTCAGAACGTTAATGCCTCGCTTCAGGCTCTGATGGCACAGCGTGCAAACCACTCGGGTCTTGTCGTCAGCACATTGTTTGAAGAAGTGCCATGCCAGGGAACTCCTTGAAGCTGCCTTTGGGGTGCTCGGTCCCAGATGGCGGCGGTCAGTAGCAGGCGGAGTCTCTTGGCGGCGGGTGTTCTGCTTTTGCCCACTGCTCCCTCTTTTGCTACGCTGTTGGCTCGGTCTCACCACTGCCTCTTCCTCCGAACTGTGAAAGTCAGTGGCACGACCTTCATTCCATGTGGGGTCTAGGACCTCATCGTCCCCTGCATCGTCTTCCACCCAGTCTTGATCCCTGACCTCCTGTTCAGTCTGCACACTGCAGAAAGACGCAGCAGTTGGCACCTGTGTTTCGTCATCATCAGAGACATGCTGAGGTGGTATTCCCATGTCCTCATCATCAGGAAACATAAGTGGTTGTGCGTCAGTGCATTCTATGTCTTTCACCGCTGGGGAAGGGCTAGGTGGATGCCCTTGGGAAACCCTGCCAGCGGAGTCTTCAAACAGCATAAGAGACTGCTGCATAACTTGAGGCTGAGACAGTTTCCCTGGTATGCATGGGGGTGATGTGACAGACTGATGGGGTTGGTTTTCAGGCGCCATCTGTGCGCTTTCTGCAGAAGACTGGGTGGGAGATAATGTGAACGTGCTGGATCCACTGTCGGCCACCCAATTGACTAATGCCTGTACCTGCTCAGGCCTTACCATCCTTAGAACGGCATTGGGCCCCACCATATATCGCTGTAAATTCTGGCGGCTACTGGGACCTGAGGTAGTTGGTACACTAGGACGTGTGGATGTGGCAGAACGGCCACGTCCTCTCCCAGCACCAGAGGGTCCACTAACACCACCACGACCATGTCCACGTCCGCGTCCCTTACTAGATGTTTTTCTCATTGTTATGGTTCACCACAACAACAAATATATTATTTGGCCCAATGTATTGTATTCAAATTCAGCGGGATATAAATTTGAGGCCTAGTATTTAGGCGCTGGGTGACCGGTATGGATTTAGTGACAGAATTAGACTTGGAAATGCACAGAAGCGTGTGTGTGTGAAGTTATTCTGAATGACCCAATGTGCACCTTGAATATTATATACCCTTTTAGGGATAGATTTCAAATAGCTCTGATATAGCAGAAACCACTAAATTATGAAATTGCTAAATTGGGAATTGTATTTCAACCCAGAACAAGAAATGTGCTTGAACGGACACTAAATAACTCGCCCAGCTACAGCACTAAGGACAGATTTAGCTGGATATAAATTTGAGGCCTAGTATTTAGGCGCTGGGTGACAGGTATGGGTTTAGTGACAGAATTAGACTTGGAAATGCACAGTAGCGGGTGTGTGAAGTTATTCTGAATGTCCCTATGTGCACCTTCAATATGATCTACCCTTTTAGGGATAGATTTCAAATAGCTCTGATATAGCAGAAACCACTAAATTATGAAATTGCTAAATTGGGAATTGTATTTCAACCCAGAACAAAAAATGTGCTTTGACGGACACTAAATAACTTTCCCAGCCACAACAGTACAGCGTTAACGAGAGATTTAGCAGGATATAAATTTGAGGCCTAGTATTTAGGCGCTGGGTGACAGGTATGGGTTTAGTGACAGAATTAGACTTGGAAATACACAGTAGCGGGTGTGTGTGAAGTTATTCTGAATGACCCAATGTGCACCTTGAATATTATATACCCTTTTAGGGATAGATTTCAAATAGCTCTGATATAGCAGAAACCACTAAATTATGAAATTGCTAAATTGGGAATTGTATTTCAACCCAGAACAAGAAATGTGCTTGAACGGACACTAAATAACTCGCCCAGCTACAGCACTAAGGACAGATTTAGCTGGATATAAATTTGAGGCCTAGTATTTAGGCGCTGGGTGACCGGTATGGATTTAGTGACAGAATTAGACTTGGAAATACACAGTAGCGGGTGTGTGTGAAGTTATTCTGAATGACCCAATGTGCACCTTGAATATTATATACCCTTTTAGGGATAGATTTCAAATAGCTCTGATATAGCAGAAACCACTAAATTATGAAATTGCTAAATTGGGAATTGTATTTCAACCCAGAACAAGAAATGTGCTTGAACGGACACTAAATAACTCGCCCAGCTACAGCACTAAGGACAGATTTAGCTGGATATAAATTTGAGGCCTAGTATTTAGGCGCTGGGTGACAGGTATGGGTTTAGTGACAGAATTAGACTTGGAAATGCACAGTAGCGGGTGTGTGAAGTTATTCTGAATGTCCCTATGTGCACCTTGAATATTATATACCCTTTTAGGGATAGATTTCAAATAGCTCTGATATAGCAGAAACCACTAAATTATGAAATTGCTAAATTGGGAATTGTATTTCAACCCAGAACAAGAAATGTGCTTGAACGGACACTAAATAACTCGCCCAGCTACAGCACTAAGGACAGATTTAGCTGGATATAAATTTGAGGCCTAGTATTTAGGCGCTGGGTGACAGGTATGGGTTTAGTGACAGAATTAGACTTGGAAATGCACAGTAGCGGGTGTGTGAAGTTATTCTGAATGACCCTATGTGCACCTTGAATATTATATACCCTTTTAGGGATAGATTTCAAATAGCTCTGATACAGCAGAAACCACTAAATTTTTAAATTGCTAAATTGGGAATTGTATTTCAACCCAGAACAAAAAATGTGCTTTGACGGACACTAAATAACTTTCCCAGCCACAACAGGACAGCGGTAACGAGAGATTTAGCGGGATATAAATTTGAGGCCTAGTATTTAGGCGCTGGGTGACCGGTATGGATTTAGTGACAGAATTAGACTGGGATATGGCCAAAAAATAACCACACTATTGCTGGTTAAATGCACTTGGTGATGGGCGCAGCTTGCCCCTGATGTAGTATATGGCCAAAAAATGAACAGACTATTGCTGGTTAAATGCACTTGGTGACGGGCGCAGCTTGCCCCTGATTTAGTATATGGCCAAAAAATGAACAGACTATTGCTGGTTAAATGCACTTGGTGTGATAGCTTGACCAACCACACTACTGAGGGTTAAATGCACTTGGTGACGGGCGCAGCTTGCCCCTGATGTAGTATATGGCCAAAAAATTAACAGACTATTGCTGGTTAAATGCACTTGGTGTGACAGCTTCACCCTGATGTAGGCTTTAGCCAAAAAACAACCACACCATTGAGGGTTAAATGCACTTGGTGACAGGCGCAGCTTGCCCCTGATGTAGTATATGGCCAAAAAATAAACAGACTATTGCTGGTTAAATGCACTTGGTGTGACAGCTTCACCCTGATGTAGGCTTTAGCCAAAAAACAACCACACCATTGAGGGTTAAATGCACTTGGTCGCAGCTTGTGCTGGCGCACCACAAGACACAAAATGGCCGCCGATCACCCCATAAAAATGTGACTGACAAACGGTCTGGGCAGCCTAAAAACAGTGAGCAATTGAGGATCAGCAGCTCAATGATCCACAGCTGCAGATCGATCAGTTAATCAAGTCCTTTGGAGGAGTTAATCTGCCTAATCTCGCCCTACTGTCGCAGCCGCAACCTCTCCCTACGCTAATCAGAGCAGAGTGACGGGCGGCGCTATGTGACTCCAGCTTAAATAGAGGCTGGGTCACATGGTGCTCTGGCCAATCACAGCCATGCCAATAGTAGGCATGGCTGTGATGGCCTCTTGGGGCAAGTAGTATGACGCTTGTTGATTGGCTGCTTTGCAGCCTTTCAAAAAGCGCCAAGAAAGCGTCACAAAAGCGCGAAGAAAGCGACGAACACCGAACCCGAACCCGGACTTTTACGAAAATGTCCGGGTTCGGGTCCGTGTCACGGACACCCCAAAATTCGGTACGAACCCGAACTATACAGTTCGAGTTCGCTCATCCCTAATTAACACTGATTCAGCAGTGCAAGACAAATAAATAATTTAAAAATCATACAATGTGATTTCCAGAATTTTTAATTTTTTTTATTCTGTCTCTCAGAGTGGGAATGCACCTACAATATGAATTTCAGACCCCTCCATGATTTCTAAGTGGGAGAACTTGCAAAATCGCAGGGTGTTCAAATACTTCTGTTCCTCACTGTATAATGTATCCTCCACTAGATTCAATGTAGGCGGTATAGACTAGAGATGGCAGTAAAAAGGCTATAACTGGTAAGATGCACGATAGCTTTAAAGTTTCTTAAATAAGTTCCTAAAGTAATATATGGAGGGGCAGAGAGGACATTAACAAGCTGTGATTGATAAAGAGAAGAGAACATGAAAAGATGGTGATCTTTCCCCCTTGTGGTCTCTGGAGGCAGTAGAGGTGAGAGATGACAGTAAAAGGGGGATAATATGAAGAAAAAGTTCCTGTATTCCCTTACCCTAGGGCTAGGCCATTGAGAACTGTATAGAGAAAGAAATGGTAATTATGGTAACAGACTCATATAGGTAAGAGGGAAGATAAGAATGGTGAAAATCCTATGTATCACACACCTTTGGTTCACTGGAGGCTGTGAAGAGAAAGATCAGTAACAGAATGTGATAGGTTCAAGGACGTATAAATTAGACCCTGAAGGCTATACAGTAAGAGAGATGACAGTTATAGGATGGAACTGGTGACAGAAGATAAACATAAAGAAAAAGAGGGGTGATAGCATCAAAAGTTCCTGGACCCCCTAGGGTCACTGGAGGCTTTACATAGAAGATATGACAGTAACAGGGTGTGACTGGAAAGAGGAGTTAAACCTAAAGAAAAGCTCCTGGTTTTCCCATCATAGGGTCACTAAAGAAAGTTGCTGTAACTTCCCTGGGATCACTAGAGGTTGTATAGGGGTGGGGGGAGATGGTAATAGGCTGCAATTGGGTGCAGAATAGCAATGTTATTCCACGCCAACTTTGACACATTATTACATTATTTTACTAGGTCGGCATGGGAATAGTTTGCATTTTACTTGTACTTTCCCTATAGACTCATTATTGGGCATTTTTACTACATTACAGTTCTGTTCATATAGGCATCATTATGGGATCTCTTTAGAGATGAGCGAATCAAAGTTGACGATTTGCACCAATTCAGAATTTTCTGACGCTTCCTGGTAACGAATCACATTTTTTCCTAAAATGGCTGCTGTGTTAGGACATGGAACAAGGAACTCTGGGAAGGCGGGATCACCCATACTGACATACACGCAGCCAATCAGCAGCCAGCCAGCCCTGTGATGTCACAGCCCTATAAATAGCCTCAGCCATCTTGTATTCAGCCATTTTCCACTGCACTTAGTGCAGGGAGAGATGTCAGAAGGCGCTAGGGACAGTGCTAGGAAAGACTTGAGAACTTTGATTTTGCTGTATAGAAGTTCCATGAAAGGATAGGGAGGAATCATTCCACAGTATTGAAGCAGAAAAGGGTTCAGTAGGGGAGGTTACAGCCTGGGTAATAGAAACAATCCTATTACACCTTGCTGAACTGACTGCGGATCCAAATTGCCATTATACAGCTCTGTGATAAACATAAAAACCGTTGTTGTTATTGGGGTGCAAGTGCTGATTGATACAGCCAACAACAGGGTTTATTACAAGGAAATATTTCTACGTCTTATTTGCCCTTGTGCGGTGCAGTTATATGTTCTAAAGCCTTTTTTGGCTTGTATTAGTGGGAAAAAAGGGCTCATTAGCCGTTGTGTGGTGTTATGCCCAGCAGGGTTAGAAGATGATTCTAGTTCATTCTGCCAGAGTCTTGGTATTTCTCAAGTGGTTAGTGTGGTTATATCAGCATCTAGCGGTGTTAAGTTGTATTACACTTTGTTTTTCTGTTACAATACTACTGCATTGTGGATGGTGCAATGCATTGTGGGAGTGAAAAGCATCCTGGAAAGAGAAGTCTCCAGGACACATAGGCAGACCTGTCCTTTTGCATATCTCCTTCTTAAACTCCACCATCCCTGTATAAGCATATCTGGTGAGAGAACTACCTTAACTTCAGGGACACGATGTTATGCATAGCTGTTCAGCTAGTTGTAATTGTTACTCAGGGAGTTGTTACTACTGTTAGCTAGACATGTAATACTCTGTATAGGCAGACATTTTACCCTGTGCTTTCAGTGTTAATGCAAATGTTATAGTACATGCTATTCTATACTTTATACTTATACATGCTATTTGTATGCTTGTAGTTTTACCAATCAACAATCCTGTTTTACCAACAAACAAGTTAGACTACAAAGAACAGTCCTCTTATTTGGAAGACTGAAATGGTTTATGCTAAATGTCAGACTGCACACTGTGTGAATGTGTATGAAGGCAGAACATGTGGTGAAGTAAGAAAATGACAGCCCTTTTTGGTGTGTATTAGTGGCAAAAAAAAATATATTATTTGCTGTTCAGCCATGCAGTTATATGTTCTAAAGCTCTTTTTGGCGTGTATTAGTTGAAAAAAATAAGGGCGTATTTGCCGTTCAGCAGTGCAGTTATTTGTCCTAAAGCCCTTTTTGGCGTGTATTAGTGGCACAAAAAAAGTATTTGCCATTGTGTGGTGAAGTGAGAAAATTACAGCCCTTTTTGGCATGTATTAGAGGCAAAAAATATATATTATTTGCCATTCTGTGGTGCAGTTATATGTTCTAAAGCCTTTTGTGGCGTGTATAAGTGGAAAAAAGTAAGAGCCTATTTGCCGTTCAGCGATGCAGTTATATGTTCTAAAGCCCTTTATGGCGTGTATTAGTGGCAAAAAATATATATTATTGGCGGTTCTCTGGTGCAGTTATATGTTCTAAAGCGTTTTGTGGCGTGTATCAGTAAAAAAAAGTAAGGGCCTATTTGCCGTTAAGCGGTGCAGTTATATGTTCTAAAGCTCTTTTTGGCATCTATTAGCGGCAAAAAAATATAAATTATTTGCCGTTCTGTGGTTCAGTTATACAGTCCTGATCAAAAGTTTAAGACCACTTGAAAAATGGCAAAAAATTATATTTTACATTGTTGGATCTTAACAAGGTTCCAAGTAGAGCATCAACATGCAACAAGAAGAAATGAGAGTGAGGCAAAACATTTTTTTAGCATTCAATTAATTGAAAATAACGATTAAACTGAAACAGGCTGTTTTTCAGCGGATCCAAATTTTAGGACCACATGCCTTTAAAAGGCCAAATCTGTGCAAAGATGTGAATTCATTGTCATTTTCTGTCAGGTAGTCACACGTTGTGATGGCAAAGGCAAAACAAACCTCCCTTTTTTAACGTGGTCCGGATAAGCAGGGTCTCTCACAGCGCACCATCGTTGCTGAGGTGGGACACAGTAAGACAGTCATTTGGAATTCCTTAAATAATCCAGAGGGTTATGGAGCAAAAAAGTCAAGTGGAAGACCCAAAAAAATTTCATCAGCACTGAGCCGGAGGATCCAATTGGCTGTACGTCAAGACACTGGACGATCCTCGACCCAAGTTAAGGCCCTTACTGGTGCTGACTGCAGCCCCATAACCATCAGATGGCATCTGAGACTGAAGGGCTTCAAAAACAAAAAACGTCTTCAAAGACCTCGTCTCCTTGGACGCCACAGAACTGCTCGTTTGGACTTTGCAAGAGAGCACCAAACAAGGTGGAAGAAAGTTTTATTCTCTGATGAGATTTTTTTTACCTTGATGGTCCTGATGGTTTCCAACATTACTGGCACAACAAGCAGATCCCACCTGAGATGTGTTCTACGTGCCACAGTGGAGGGGGCGCCATAATGGTCTGGGGTGCTTTTTCCTTCAGTGGAACAATGGAGCTTCAGGAAGTGCAGGGGCGTCAAACGGCCGCTGGCTATGTCCAGATGTTGCAAAGAGCATTCCTCATGACTGAGGGCCCTCGTCTGTGTGGTAACGACTGGGTTTTTCAATAGGACAACGCTACAGTACACAATGCCCGCAGAGAATAACATCACTCTTTTGGCCCATCCTGCGTGTTCCCCTGATCTAAATTCAATTGAGAACCTTTGGGGATGGATGGCAAGGGAAGTTTACAAAAATGGACAACAGTTCCAGACAGTAGATGGCCTTTGTGCGGCCGTCTTCACCACTTGGAGAAATGTTCCCACTTACCTCATGGAAACTCTGGCATCAAGCATGCCAAAACGAATTTTGGAAGTGATAAACAATAACGGCGGAGCTACTCATTACTGAGTTCATGTTTGGAAGTTGGATTTCTGTTTTGGGGGGGGTTTAGTTTTTTTGGGAGGTGTGGTCCTAAACTTTTGATCAGCTTAAAACAGGCTGTTTCAGTTTATTCGCTGTTTTTTATTAAATTGAATGCTCAAAAAATGTTTTGTCTCACTCCCATTTCTTCTTGTTGCATGTTGAAGCTATACTTGGAACCTTGTTAAGATCCTGCCATGCTAAATATGATTTTTTGCCATTTTTCAAGTGGTCTTAAACTTTTGATCAGGACTGTATGTGCTAAAGCCTTTTGTGGCGTGCATAAGTGGAAAAAAGTAAAGGCCTATTTGCCGTTCAGTGGTGCAGTTACATGTTCTAAAGCCTTTTTTGGCGTGTATTAGTGGCAAAAAAATGTATATTATTTGCCATTTAACGGTGCAGTTATATGTTCCAAAGTCTTTTGGGAAGTGTATAAGTGTAAAAAAATAAGGGTCTATTTGCCATTCAGCAGTGCATTTATATGTTCCTAAGCCTTCTTTGGCATCTATTAGTGGGAAAAAAAGGTTTATTAGCCGTTGTGTGGTGAAGTGAGAAAATTACAGACTACTTTTTTTTCCTTTTTATTTATTTATTTGATCAGTATTTCAGACAGAGGAGTGCTAGGCCCTGCACAGGGGAGGGGCAGAAGCCTAAATGTTTTTGGCGCAGGCGCAGGTCCCAGCAGAGTAAGAGGGTGTGGCAGTAGGAGTCGCAGCGAGAGGCCTAAGCTCCCGGTGTTATCTAGTAGACGTGTCCTGACCAGCAACCCAGCGGTTCTTGAATGGTTGACATCAGACACCCCCAGCCAAAAGTCATTGGGTTTGTTGGCATGGCCCGGGAGCAGGTCTTGTGCCCTCACCTGGCCTCACCTTGCCTCTGTCCTTTTCTGTTCCCTCAGCCAGACAAGTATTATATGCTGTGGGCTCAGCTCCACTATACAGCTAGGACGAGCTACTAGAGGACAGTCAGAGGCGACTGCCCAGCCAAGATGTGGAGGAGATATCCGCCGCTTTCTATGGTAGGCGGGAAATAGCGATGAGGAGAGTGCCATGGGAGCTTGTGTTGAGAGTGGTCAGGCTCAGACCCAGAGTCCGTTGAGGAGGACATCAGCGACATACAGATAGTACTCGATGATGATGTAGCTTATTGCACTTGGGAGCCAGGTGAGTTAGGGGCTTAATTATCATGGGGATAAGAAGGTGGCAGCTTGTGCGTGAGGCAGTGGCAGAGCCAGCAAGTCGCTAGCGTGGCCGGGAGTCAGCAGGGTGGCAGCAGTGGGAGGTTGGGAGCCAAACGTGCCTGGTGTAGACCACCAGCATCACAGGAGCTTACCTGCCCGGAAAGTAGTGGTGCAGGGATTCATGGAAGCAGCGGAAGTAGCTGTTAGTCAGTGCGGAGTGTTGGGGATAAAATCACCTACTCGGCGGTGTGGCAGCTTTTTGTTAAGCTGCTGGAGGAGGTAAACATGGCTATTTGCTGAATCTGTGGGCAGAAGGTGAAGTGTGGAGAGGGTGTTGGCACCACGGCCCTGCGTCAACATATGCAGCATCACTATAAAGTGGCCTGGGAGAACTGTTAATCCGATGTGGTAGTCCAGCCTGCCAGAGCAACCGCTGCATTACCCAGTGGCACGCACCTGATTTCAGGCAGTCAAGGCTCCACCACCTCAGCCGACGGGAGCTGTCTGTCCTTCCCATCATCTGCTGGTCCGGATGCTCCTGCTCCTTCTCCTACTCCTCGTCAGTAATTCCGTCAGCAATAGATCACCTAAGCGATTGCCAAGATACAACAGTATGTGTGCACTCATCCAACGGCACAGAAGCTGAATGTGCTCCTGGCCAAGTTGCTGGTGCTGAAGTACCTCCCTTTCCAAGTGGTGGACTCTGCACTTTTCAGAGAACTGATGGCTTGTGCTGAGCCGAGGTGGAGAGTTCCAAGCCGTCATATAGCTTGCAGCATTCTCAAAGTGCAGCATTACTAAGCGCATCTGAGATATTCAGGAGACTAACTTAGAGCTTTTCCACTGTAGCAGAACTTCAGCTGGGTTTTTGGTGGCTACTCAGACACTGTACTTCAAAACAGCAAAACTTCAGCTGTGTTTTTGGTGGCTACTCAGACACTGTGCTTCAAAACATGATATATGGGAGGTTGCATAAACTGTTTAATTCTCTGCAGTTTTGCCTGTGCATAACCTTTAGAATGACAGGAAGATGCACATTAAGGAATTCAATGTATGGCTTGGTGTCACGGCTGGGGATGGGGAAAACCCTCAGCCGTGCGGTATCAGCAGATGGATGGTCAGAGCATGGCCAGGACAGGAATCAGGGAGCAGGTCACCTCCTAACAATCCCTAATTCTGACCCTGTCTCCTATCCTGTATGAGCCGACCCTGATGGTAGGAGGGCTCATACTCCGGAACCTGATATAGGGTGGCCCTGGACTAGGAGCAGGGTAAGACGACCTGTTCCTCCTAGACACGGAGGAACAGGAGTCTCACTGGCCAAGCCACATAGAAAGGGGAACATAAACAGACATATGGCAATGACAGGTAAGTGAGACTAGTACCACACCTACCTTCCACAGACACTGCAACCTGGAACCCATGTACAAGTGCTGCTGTCCACAAAAACACAAAGGACACAGCACACAACACACATCACACGGGAAACCAGGAAACCATATGCTGCAATAAATAAAGACCAAAGAAACATCTACTTAACACCATACATAAAGCTTATGACCACAAGGGTGGCCCCCACTGGCAGATGGTATAAAAGGAGGATGTCTCCAGAAACCATGGCTGAAGAACCCCTCAGCTAACTGAAAACAGCAGAGGCTTTATAGCCCAAAGTAGCCACACCCACACTCAGACACACCCAGTGATCACACACACAGAAGGGAGTTAACCCTTCCAACACAAGGCAAGGGAAGACGGACACTTGAAGGGGAAGTACACACAAACCCACACTTCACCTGTTGCCGCGGGCAACGGCATGCGTGGCAACCATGTCCTGGGGATCAGCCATAGGGCTGAGACACTGCCACCACATGCACACAACACCACACGTTGCCACGGGCAACCAAGTGAAGGAAAGTGTCACAAAACACACCATAGGCCGTGACACTTGGTGAATGTTGTCTGAACCAAGGGTTTGGTTTTGTGTCTCATGTTAGCTCTCGGAATGTAAAAGAACTGTACAAGACAGATGGTTTGCATCTTTCTCTCAAGACAACGAATGTCCTCATTGAACAGTTCAAAGTATTTGCTAACGAGCATTTAAACTAGGAAAGAGAGGCAAAAGAGTGATAATCCAGCAGTCTGAATGCCCCCCGGAACAATGCCAGAAGATGCCAGTAGCACATAGGTTAAGAAATAACAAGTTCAGAGTCTTGTCTACAAATGCTCACAGTTTAGGGAATAAGATCAATGAACTTGAGTCTATAATGGCATCTGAGAATATAGATTTAGTGGTTGAATGGGAGTAATGAATGGGATAGAACAATAGCAGGGTTCTCTCTATATAGGAAAAACAGAGAAGGCAAGAAAGGGGGAGGGGTGGCCCTGTATGTGAAAGATAGCATAAAATCTAATTTAATACAAGTTAGCGAGGCCAATTTAGAGTCTGTTTGGGTTACGTTGCAGCTTGATAATCATAAGGTAACTCGTGTAGGTGTGATATATAGACCACCTAGCCAAGTCAAAGAATTAGATGATCTACTAGTTGAGGAAATAGCTAAAATGACATTGAAAGGGGAAGTTATCATTATGGGAGACTTTAATCTTCCTGATGTAAACTGGAAAACCAAAATAGCTAGTTCTGCCAGGAGTACAGATATTCTAAATTCCCTACTGAGGTTATCTCTACAGCAAGTAGTTGAGGAGCCAACCCGGAAGGAGGCCATTTTAGATTTAGTATTCACAAATGGGAATTTCGTATTTGATATTACTGTAGGGGAAATCTTGGGATCTAGTGATCACCAGTCAGTGTGGTTTACTATAAGTACAGTGACTGAGTCACACCACACAAAAACAAAAGTTTTAGATTTTAGAAAAACTTAATTTTCTAAAATTAGATTAGTGGAGTCCAGGAGAACTGGGACTACTTAAAAGTGGCACTATTGAAGGCAACAAATAATTGCATTAGGCTTCTTAGTAGAAGCAAAAAAAAGCAAGAGACCACAGTGGTACTCAGCAGAAGTGGCCAAAATCATTAAAAACAAAAAGATAGCATTTAGTCATAATAAACAAAATATGAGGATGACAGGCAAATTATAACATTAGGCAGAGAGAGGCCAAGCAAGTTACAAGAGCTTCTAAAGCACAGGCAGAAGAGTAATTAGCTCAGTCAGTAAAAAAAAAAGGCGATAAGGCATTCTTCAGATACATAAATGAAAAAAGGAAACTAAAACAAGGAATTACCAAATTAAAAACAAAAGAAGGAAGGTATATGGAAGAAGATAAAGAACTAGCTGACTGCCTCAATGAATACTTCTGTTCAGTTTTTACAAAGTAAAATGAAGGAAAAGGATCTCAGTTAGGAAGGAAGACTAATTAATCTTTTGATGCATGTGTCTTTACAGAGGAAGAGGTTCTAAGTCAGCTGTCTAAAATTAATACAAATTAGTCACAGGGGCCTGATGGGATACACCCAAAGCTATTAAAAGAGCTCAGCGGTGAATTAGCAAAACCATTAACAGATTTATTTAATATATATAAGGATGAGGGGGCACACTCATAAGAAGAACACCTAAAGATGATGTACACTGAATTTAATAAACAATAAAAACAATAAAAACAAACCCCTAAAATACACATAAAACATACATCAAAAATGTTGAATATGCGATATGCAGCAATCAAATGCAATATATAGCAACAGGATGGCGCCGATGTCCCACTAGTAGATGTAGTTGCTGTCGTGTTTTTAGTGCACGATATGGTGATGATGTGACCTATAATGTTCCATTTGGGAATTAGTTGTGTCAAACTTGTTGATAATAAATGTCCCACACTATAGATGTAGCACTCTAACCCCTTTGGGGTGATGTTGTAGAGCCCACACCGTGTTATGTCTCAGGACACTGTTGCAGCTGAAGATTTGGTATCTTAGAATTAAAGTCCTGTGCCTTTGAATACGTGTGGCACTCCGTTCACTTAAGATGTTATTAGTGACCCGGATCAGATGTCAAAGTCCAATGTGTGAGTTATACAGAGATGCGTGTATGCCCTCCAAGTTACTTACTAGTTCTTCGCCGCTGTGTCTTTTTATTCTTACCCCTTCCTGCTGTGTAGCTACAGCGTTGATCTCCCAGGTAGCCGTACACGGCCGTGGCGTCCCACGTGACCTGGTCTCTGGAGTTCAGGGTAGACGCCTGTGAATGACGTCACTAATCTGCGGCAGTAACTTCGGTAGTGGAGGTCAATTGCTTTAGTTTTACGATCGCTGTTGTTTTTCGATCTTTGTTGATGTCCAGCTTCTTTTTTATGTTCTTAGGAATCCACGCTCACTCTGATATGCCAGACGCGTTTCAAGGTATTACACCTCTTCCTCAGTGGCCACCGAGTGAGTGGATTCTCACTCCTTATATATCCTATTGTTCCACCCACCAATTAGTTGTGCCTATTCTAATATATGGGGTGGATTTGATCGCCGTTTTTCTTCCATAAAAATAACATTCACAGTTACAAATAACTAAAAATATAAATAACAATATTCCCATATATCTTAAAATATGCTCGAGATGATCTATAAGTAACCTATATGGTCAGGACTTAATTTTTACAGAAACCGCATTGAAACCGCATCAATGTGAATTATGTCACATGCGGTTTTTGCATTTTTGTATCTAGTAAGATGCAGTAGATCCTATCTAGGTCAATGGACTCAAAAACGCATATATTTATATTGTTATTTAATGCGTTTTTGTACTTCTTTACTCTTGTTTCCTGGATGTACTCATTTTATGCATATACTCATTTTTTGAAGGGTAGTCACTAGGGAAGGCTGTCTGGCGGGGAGGGGAAACCGCAGCCGCCATAATTGGCAAGACTGCGGTGTCCCATCCCCACCAAACAGCCCCCCCCCCCGCTCACAGGAATCCGAATACTTCCATCTCCGCATTCAGCCCCTTTGGGACGATGGTATCATATTCGAAAATTCTGCGGGATTCCTGTCTCGACATGTGTGCAATGTGGTTTCCTCCCCTCCACATTTTTTTGACCCTTTCTATAGCTGTAAATTTGAGGCTGGTTGGGTCACAATTGTGCTGGATCTTAAAATGTTTCGACAGGGAATGTGTTTCTAGACCCTTCTTTATATTTGCCACATGTTCCGCTACCCTTTTTTTGAGTGTCCTTTTTGTTCTCCCTATGTATTGCTTCCTACATCCACATTCCAACAGGTATATCACATCTGTGGAATCGCAGGTCAAAACTTCTTGTATTTCTATGCTAAAAGAATTTACTGTAGATGTTACCTTAGTTGTTTTCTTAGGGAAGCTGGTGATTTTGCAATTGGTGCATCTTCCACATTTAAAGAATCCATTGATTGTCAACCAATTTTTTCTTTGATTTTGTTGTTGTTGATTCTCCATTTTAATTTTCACAGTTGGGGCTACTTTGCCTGCTAAGTTATTGGCCCTTGTGTAGGTTATTTTTGGTGCATCACTTAATAGTGGGCCAACTATTTTATCATTTAGTAGGTGTTCCCAATGTTTTCGGATGCTTCTTTCTATCATTTTATATTGGGAACTAAATGGAAGAATAATTCGTATTTTTTCATCCTGTGGTTGTGATGGGCCTACTTCAAAGAAACTTTTCCGTTCCATCTTTTTTACTTTCTCTAGTGCTTTTTCTATAGTCTGGATTGGGTAGTCTCTTTCTACAAATTGTTGTTTCAAGCCAGCAGCCTCTTCATCAAACTTGCTATCCATCGTACAGTTTCGCTTCAGTCTGCGAAACTGGCTGGTTGGTATATTAATCAGCCATCGTGGAAGATGGCAGCTAGCAAATCTGATGAAGCTATTTTTGGCCACTGGCTTGAAAAAAGTATTACATTGTAGCTGATTGTCTTTGATCCATATCTCCAAATCTAACTTTCTCTTTGCTAGTAATTGGACTGAATATTAGATTGTTGTCATTTTTATTTATATCGCTGAGAAAGGAATTGAGGGATTCAGTTGTATTACACCAAATGAACAGGATATCATCAATATATCGCCGCCACAGCACCAGATCCGTCCCCAGCCTGGGCAGGATAACCTCCCTCTCCCACTGAGCCAAAAAAAGGTTGGCATAGCTGGGGGCGAATCTGGTGCCCATGGCGGTACCGGTACACTGTAGGTAGAACTCCTGCTCAAATGCAAAATAGTTGTGAGTAAGGATGTATCTTACTCCATCCAATAGGAACCCTAATTGTTCCACAGATTTATTTAACCAATCACTGGCAACAGGAGTCGTCCCAGAAGATTGGAAATTAGCAAATGTTGTGCCCATTCACAAAAAAAGGTAGTAGGGAGTAATTGGGCAACTATAGGCCAGTAAGCCTGACATCAATAGTGGGGAGATTAATGGAAACCATACTTAAGGAGAGGATTGTGGAACATCAAAAATCCCATGGATTGAAAGATGAAAAACAGCATGGGTTTACTTCAGGGAGATCATGTCAAACTAATCCTATTGATTTTTTTGATTGGGTGACTAAAATAATAGATGGCGGAGGTGCAGTAGACATCGCTTTCTAGACTTTAGTAAGGCTTTTGATACTTTCCCACATAGGCTTATCAATAAGTTGCAGTCTTTGGGCTTGGACTCCCAAATTGTTGAATGGATTAGGCAGTGGCTGAGGGACAGACAACAGAGGGTTGTAGTCAATGGAGTATATTCAGACCATGGTCTTGTTACCAGTGGGGTACCTCAGGGATCTGTTCTGGGACCCATATTGTTTAATATCAGCGAAATTGCAGAAGGCCTCGATGGTAAGGTGTGTCTTTTTGCTGATGAAAAAAAGATTTGTAACAGGGTTGATGTTCCTGGAGGGATACACCAAATGGAAAAGTATTTTGGAAAATTAGAGGAATGGTCAAAAATCTGGCAACTAAAATTTAATGTTGATAAGTGAAAGATAATGCACCTGGGGTGTAAAGAGCAGAATATAAAATCAGTGATACAGTCCTAACCTCAGTATCTGAGGAAAGGGATTTAGGGGTCATTATTTCATAAAGGTAGGCAGACAATGTCATAGAGCAGCAGGAAATGCTAGCAGAATGCTTGGGTGTATAGGGAGAGGCATTACCAGTAGAAAGAGGGAAGTGCTCATGCCACTCTACAGAGCACTAGTGAGACCTCATTTGGAGTATTGTCCGCAGTACTGGAGACCATATCTCCAGAAGGATATTGATACTTTGGAGAGAGTTCAGAGAAGAGCTACTAAACTAGTACATGGATTGCAGGATAAAACTAACCAGGAAAGATTAAAGGACCTTAACATGTATAGCTTGGAAGAAAGACAAGACAGAGGGGATATGAGAGAAACTTTTAAATACATAAAGAAAATCAACAAGGTAAAAGAGGAGAGAATATTTAAAAGAAGAAAAACTGCTACAAGAGGACATAGTTTTAAATTAGAGGGGCAAAGGTTTAAAAGTAATATCACAAAGTATTACTTTACTGAGAGAGTAGTGGATGCATGGAATAGCCTTCCTGCAAAAGTGGTAGCTGCAAATACAGTGGAGGAGTTTACCATGCATGGGATAGGCATAAGGCCATCCTTCATATAAGATAGGGCCAGGGGCTATTCATAGTATTCAGTAGATTGTTCAGACTAGATGGGCCAAATGGTTGTTATCTGCCGACACATTCTATGTTTCTATATGTTTCTATGTAATTTATTTGTCAAAAAGGCAGAACCAGCACTGCACACGTATGTAGAAGAGAAGGTGGGCAAGTCCTTGAGCCTGTCGGTATCTGCCAAAGTTCACGGCAGCGCCGACGTGTTGAGCTGAGACTGCGGTCAGGGACAATATATGTCCTTTACGGCCCACTGGGTGAATGTGGTTCCTACACAGCCACACCAGCAACTTGGCGAGGTGATACCGCTTCTGCCTCCATGTTCTCACACCGTTGGTTCTGCGACAATGTCTGCCTCTGCCTCCTCATCCTACACTGTGTCTTCAGCCTCCACTGTAGGGACAATTCACAGTGCCCCTCCCGCCTACCACATGTGCAAACTGAGGGGGAGGAACAGTTCCATGTCCTTCAGCAAGAAATCAAATTCTAGCTTTCTCCACGACAACTCAAATTCGGAACCATGGTGACCAACAACGGGAAGAACATGGTGTTGCCGCTGCGTCAAGGAAAGCTAAACCATGCGTCCTGCATAGCACACGTGTTCAATCTGGTTGTCAAGTGGTTCCTGAAGTATTCCACCCATCTGCAAAACATCATAAAAATGGCCAGGAAACTTTGCATGCACTTCAGCCACTCGTACACCGCAAAGCACACCCTCTTTGAGCTGCAGCAGCAGAACGGCATACCCCAACATAGACTGATATGCAATGTTTCCACCCATTGGAATTCCAGCCTCCATATGTTGGACCGACTATATGAACAGAGAAAGGCCATAAACGATTTCTTGATGATCCAAGGGGACAGGAGTACTCCCCTGTGTAACTCATGCATGACACCTGCCGTTTGCTCAGGCCCTTTGAGGATGCCACGTTATTTGTCAGTCGCCAGGACTACAGGATGAACAACGTCATTCCACTGCTTCATGTCCTGGAACAGATGCTGGTAAGTCTGGCTAATCAGGTGACTGGAGACGTGGAGCCTAGATCTCACGGCAACATGCAGGGCCGTCTTTAATATTGATTGGAACCTAGGCAAGAATTTACTTGGGCCCCCTGGATCCCGTCTTCCTACACCCTAGCATGCAATCATGCCCTCCACCACAACACACACACAAAAAATAATCCACACACCTCGTAGAGTAGTACACATGAAGAACTGGTTCATAAATAAGTCCTTAACTTGACCTATTTACCACCTGTAACTCCCTTCCACTTCTCCATCCCTCCCACTTGATCTGCAGTTCAGGAAGGAGACCGGGGCTCGGCTCACCCTAGCGTTGCAGTGCCTCCGCGTGACGTGACAGCGCACAGCGTATGCAAAGGACAGGGGAGGTCGGGAAGAGGAGCAAGCAAGCACCGGCCCATAAGATGCAGGTTTTAGAGAAGGAAAATAAGAAAAAATATTTTTCATTACACCTCATGTCAGACCACCAATCAGACCTCCAATATTAATCAGACTTTAGCTCGCAGTCCCAATCAGATCCACAATGTTAATAAGACCTCAGATTAGACCTCAGATCAGAGCCCATTATAAAGAAGAACCCCAAACAGACCTCAGATGAGACCCTCATGCCTCATTTCAGTCCCCCATGTGTAAGACTGTGAACCGAGGAGGGACCCCCAGGATACAGCAAAGTCACAGACGAGAAAAGCGACACCGACACCAGCATTTGTGCAAAAAACTGAAATTTTACTAAACAGTAGAATTAAACACAATCTCAAATGTAGTGAAAATGTCCTGAAGTTACATATGCTTGGCTTGGAAGTTGAGACCCCTGTGCTGTACAGCACGGCACCCAAAGAGGGCTGACAGACACCACTTGCAATGCTTTACCTACTGCAATCACAACTATCACTGCCTCGCTTTCCCTATTATTACCCTAGAGAACGGGAATAATTGTGTAGGATGCAAGATACAGGTGACCCGTGGTGCAGCACAAGAGCTCAGAATCTTAAAGGTATATACTATAATTTCCCCTTCCCTTGTTCCCAAACGACACTGTTGCACATTTCCTTAATACTCACAGCCTAGACGCTGGAGTAGCTTTGTAACACAGTCCTTGTAGCACAATCCTTGTGACACGATCCTTGCAACTTGCTGCACATAGAATCCCTATCTGACTAAATGCAGGCATAAATCACGGTCTCTCGTATTTCCAGGCTCCCACAATTTACTACAGTGCGTGCACGATCTGGCTTATCGACCACCCACGTATGGTCTTTATCCGATGGCAACTTAATCCAAATTACAAGTCCTTCCATCCACCATGAGTCCATGCAGAGGCTGTAGCCACGTTCCACAGCTCTTTCAGCCTTCTGGGAACCAATCCTTTCTATCCTGGACGACATCTGGTTCGCTGACAGTCATCAGTCACTTCCAACAGTGACCCTGGCCACTTCAAGTCCCACTGACTTGAGGATGGCACTCGATGCTGTCTCCCAGTCTTTGTCTAAACATGTCTACTCAGCTCACATTTCCTGCTTCTCCACAGCAGCAGCTTGAGTCATCAGCTCCACCTCTAATGCATATTCAATCACTTAGCAAAACTTAACTGTGTGTAGGAACAGCGGCCTCTAGTGGTTAAAACTGCACAATGACAACTAAAAAGTACAAAATTCAGATTTAGAAACCGTATTTAAGCAATAGTGGACGCTTCACCCTCTTACACATGCCTCATATAAGTCCCCAGCCAAATGTAATCAGCCCCCAGCCATATGTAATCAGCCCCCAGCCATGTATAACCAGCCCCCAGCCATGTATAATCAGCCCCCAGCCATGTATAATCAGCCCCCAGCCATAATTCAGCCCCCAGCCATAATTCAGCCCCCAGCCATATATAATCAGCCCCAGCCATATATAATGCAGCCCCCAGCCATATATAATGCAGCCCCCAGCCATAATTCAGCCCCAGCCATATATAATGCAGCCCCCAGCCATATATAATGCCGCCCCCAGCTATAATGCAGCAGCCCCCAGCCATAATGCTGCAGCCCCCAGCCTCAGATCACAAAAAAAAATAAAGCACTTACCTCTCCTGCTCCTGGACGCCACCGCTCCTCACCGCCCGCAATCTTCTTCCTCCTGCTGTCAGCTGTGCTCTGTGAACCGGCGCGCACAGCGTGAAGTCACAGAGTGCCCTCACACTGTGCACAGCCTTCACAGCTGACAGCAGTGGACCAGGAAGTGGTGAGTACAGAGCTTTCACTGCTTCCTGGTCCTCCAGTACTATAATGAGCGCTTCTATAATTGAAGTGCTCATTAGTATTCGCCCCATAAGACGCAGGAACATTTTCATCCCACTTTGGGGGGAAAAATTGTGTCTTTTGGGGCAGTGGCCCGCGGGGCTCAAGAGGCAGCTGCCTTTGGCCTCCCAGGAGCAACTGGGCCCGGGGCAGCTGCCCCTTTTGCCATGCATTAAAAACAGCCCTGGCCACATTAGCCCTGTGGGGGCTGAACTGGAGGAGGAGGAGGAGGACATTGGAGCACAAGCAATGTGTAGCAAAATGGATGTTTTTTATAAATAGGTGACAGGAGAGGAGGAGCAGGAGCAACCAGAGGAGCTACAGGGCGATGAGGAAGACGAGACAGAGGACCCAGACACACCGTGGCAGTATGCAGTGGAGATGAAGGCAGGGAGTCCTTCCAAGTCACTTGCACAAATGGCCCAATGCATGCTCACTTGCTTGCGTAGTGACAGCCGAAATGTCATTCAGCAGAGGGATGACTTGTGGCTCGCCACCTTGTTGTACCCTCGGTCCCGGTCCAAAATGGGGGCCTGTTTTACACCCGCTGAGACGGAGGAGAAACTGAACTACTGTAGAAACATTCTATGTAGTCAGTTGGCCGCTGTCTATCTGCACCATTATCCACCCGCTTGCAGGTCTGACCTGGGGGGAGGGGGGGGGGGGCCTCTGCGCTCACGTTCCTCTGCCATGGCTGCTGTGGCAGGGTGGGGGGTAGAAGGAGTTCCAGCTCCATCAGCAGCAACTTGAGTCTAGAGTCACTGATGAGCAGTAGGGATGAGCGAACCCGAACTGTATAGTTCGGGTTCGTACCGAATTTTGGGGTGTCCGTGACACGGACCCGAACCCGGACATTTTCGTAAAAGTCCGGGTTCGGGTTCGGTGTTCGTCGCTTTCTTCGCGCTTTTGTGACGCTTTCTTGGCGCTTTTTGAAAGGCTGCAAAGCAGCCAATCAACAAGCGTCATACTACTTGCCCCAAGAGGCCATCACAGCCATGCCTACTATTGGCATGGCTGTGATTGGCCAGAGCACCATGTGACCCAGCCTCTATTTAAGCTGGAGTCACATAGCGCCGCCCGTCACTCTGCTCTGATTAGCGTAGGGAGAGGTTGCGGCTGCGACAGTAGGGCGAGATTAGGCAGATTAACTCCTCCAAAGGACTTGATTAACTGATCGATCTGCAGCTGTGGATCATTGAGCTGCTGATCCTCAATTGCTCACTGTTTTTAGGCTGCACAGACCGTTTGTCAGTCTCATTTTTCTGGGGTGATCGGCGGCCATTTTGTGTCTTGTGGTGCGCCAGCACAAGCTGCGACCAAGTGCATTTAACCCTCAATGGTGTGGTTGTTTTTTGGCTAAAGCCTACATCAGGGTGAAGCTGTGACACCAAGTGCATTTAACCAGCAATAGTCTGTTCATTTTTTGGCCATATACAAAATCAGGGGCAAGCTGCGCCTGTCACCAAGTGCATTTAACCCTCAATGGTGTGGTTGTTTTTTGGCTAAAGCCTACATCAGGGTGAAGCTGTCACACCAAGTGCATTTAACCAGCAATAGTCTGTTCATTTTTTGGCCATATACAAAATCAGGGGCAAGCTGCGCCTGTCACCAAGTGCATTTAACCCTCAATGGTGTGGTTGTTTTTTGGCTAAAGCCTACATCAGGGTGAAGCTGTCACACCAAGTGCATTTAACCAGCAATAGTCTGTTCATTTTTTGGCCATATACAAAATCAGGGGCAAGCTGCGCCTGTCACCAAGTGCATTTAACCCTCAATGGTGTGGTTGTTTTTTGGCTAAAGCCTACATCAGGGTGAAGCTGTCACACCAAGTGCATTTAACCAGCAATAGTCTGTTCATTTTTTGGCCATATCCCAGTCTAATTCTGTCACTAAATCCATACCGGTCACCCAGCGCCTAAATACTAGGCCTCAAATTTATATCCAGCTAAATCTGTCCCTAGTGCTGTAGCTGGGCGAGTTATTTAGTGTCCGTTCAAGCACATTTCTTGTTCTGGGTTGAAATACAATTCCCAATTTAGCAATTTCATAATTTAGTGGTTCCTGCTATATCAGAGCTCTTTGAAATCTATCCCAAAAAGGGTATATAATATTGAAGGTGCACATAGGGTCATTCAGAGTAACTTCACACACACCCGCTACTGTGTATTTCCAAGTCTAATTCTGTCACTAAATCCATACCGGTGACCCAGCGCCTAAATACTAGGCCTCAAATTTAATTCCCTCTAAATCTCTCGTTACCCACCGCTGTACTGTTGTTGCTGGGCAAGATATTTAGTGTCCGTCAAAGCACATTTTTTGTTCTGGGTTGAAGTACAATTCCCAATTTAGCAATTTCATAATTTAGTGGTTTCTGCTATATCAGAGCTATTTGAAATCTATCCCAAAAAGGGTATATAATATTGAAGGTGCACATAGGGTCATTCAGAATAACTTCACACACACCCGCTACTGTGTATTTCCAAGTCTAATTCTGTCACTAAACCCATACCTGTCACCCAGCGCCTAAATACTAGGCCTCAAATTTAAATCCCTCTAAATCTCTCGTTACCGTTGTCCTGTTGTAGCTGGGAAAGTTATTTAGTGCCCGTCAAAGCACATTTTTTGTTCTGGGTTGAAGTACAATTCCCAATTTAGCAATTTCATAATTTAGTGGTTCCTGCTATATCAGAGCTATTTGAAATCTATCCCAAAAAGGGTATATAATATTGAAGGTGCACATAGGGTCATTCAGAATAACTTCACACACACCCGCTACTGTGTATTTCCAAGTCTAATTCTGTCACTAAATCCATACCGGTGACCCAGCGCCTAAATACTAGGCCTCAAATTTAATTCCCTCTAAATCTCTCGTTACCCACCGCTGTACTGTTGTTGCTGGGCAAGATATTTAGTGTCCGTCAAAGCACATTTTTTGTTCTGGGTTGAAGTACAATTCCCAATTTAGCAATTTCATAATTTAGTGGTTTCTGCTATATCAGAGCTATTTGAAATCTATCCCTAAAAGGGTATATAATATTGAAGGTGCACATAGGGTCATTCAGAATAACTTCACACACACCCGCTACTGTGTATTTCCAAGTCTAATTCTGTCACTAAACCCATACCTGTCACCCAGCGCCTAAATACTAGGCCTCAAATTTAAATCCCTCTAAATCTCTCGTTACCGTTGTCCTGTTGTAGCTGGGAAAGTTATTTAGTGCCCGTCAAAGCACATTTTTTGTTCTGGGTTGAAGTACAATTCCCAATTTAGCAATTTCATAATTTAGTGGTTCCTGCTATATCAGAGCTATTTGAAATCTATCCCAAAAAGGGTATATAATATTGAAGGTGCACATTGGGTCATTCAGAATAACTTCACACACACGCTTCTGTGCATTTCCAAGTCTAATTCTGTCACTAAATCCATACCGGTGACCCAGCGCCTAAATACTAGGCCTCAAATTTAATTCCCTCTAAATCTCTCGTTACCCACCGCTGTACTGTTGTTGCTGGGCAAGATATTTAGTGTCCGTCAAAGCACATTTTTTGTTCTGGGTTGAAGTACAATTCCCAATTTAGCAATTTCATAATTTAGTGGTTTCTGCTATATCAGAGCTATTTGAAATCTATCCCTAAAAGGGTATATAATATTGAAGGTGCACATAGGGTCATTCAGAATAACTTCACACACACCCGCTACTGTGTATTTCCAAGTCTAATTCTGTCACTAAATCCATACCGGTGACCCAGCGCCTAAATACTAGGCCTCAAATTTAAATCCCTCTAAATCTCTCGTTACCCACCGTTGTACTGTTGTTGCTGGGCAAGATATTTAGTGTCCGTCAAAGCACATTTTTTGTTCTGGGTTGAAGTACAATTCCCAATTTAGCAATTTCATAATTTAGTGGTTTCTGCTATATCAGAGCTATTTGAAATCTATCCCTAAAAGGGTATATAATATTGAAGGTGCACATAGGGTCATTCAGAATAACTTCACACACACCCGCTACTGTGTATTTCCAAGTCTAATTCTGTCACTAAATCCATACCGGTGACCCAGCGCCTAAATACTAGGCCTCAAATTTAATTCCCTTTAAATCTCTCGTTACCCACCGCTGTACTGTTGTTGCTGGGCAAGATATTTAGTGTCCGTCAAAGCACATTTTTTGTTCTGGGTTGAAGTACAATTCCCAATTTAGCAATTTCATAATTTAGTGGTTTCTGCTATATCAGAGCTATTTGAAATCTATCCCTAAAAGGGTATATAATATTGAAGGTGCACATAGGGTCATTCAGAATAACTTCACACACACCCGCTACTGTGTATTTCCAAGTCTAATTCTGTCACTAAATCCATACCGGTGACCCAGCGCCTAAATACTAGGCCTCAAATTTAATTCCCTCTAAATCTCTCGTTACCCACCGTTGTACTGTTGTTGCTGGGCAAGATATTTAGTGTCCGTCAAAGCACATTTTTTGTTCTGGGTTGAAGTACAATTCCCAATTTAGCAATTTCATAATTTAGTGGTTTCTGCTATATCAGAGCTATTTGAAATCTATCCCTAAAAGGGTATATAATATTCAAGGTGCACATTGGGTCATTCAGAATAACTTCAAACACACACGCTTCTGTGCATTTCCAAGTCTAATTCTGTCACTAAATCCATACCGGTCACCCAGCGCCTAAATACTAGGCCTCAAATTTATATCCCGCTGAATTTGAATACAATACATTGGGCCAAATAATATATTTGTTGTTGTGGTGAACCATAACAATGAGAAAAACATCTAGTAAGGGACGCGGACGTGGACATGGTCGTGGTGGTGTTAGTGGACCCTCTGGTGCTGGGAGAGGACGTGGCCGTTCTGCCACATCCACACGTCCTAGTGTACCAACTACCTCAGGTCCCAGTAGCCGCCAGAATTTACAGCGATATATGGTGGGGCCCAATGCCGTTCTAAGGATGGTAAGGCCTGAGCAGGTACAGGCATTAGTCAATTGGGTGGCCGACAGTGGATCCAGCACGTTCACATTATCTCCCACCCAGTCTTCTGCAGAAAGCGCACAGATGGCGCCTGAAAACCAACCCCATCAGTCTGTCACATCACCCCCATGCATACCAGGGAAACTGTCTCAGCCTCAAGTTATGCAGCAGTCTCTTATGCTGTTTGAAGACTCCGCTGGCAGGGTTTCCCAAGGGCATCCACCTAGCCCTTCCCCAGCGGTGAAAGACATAGAATGCACTGACGCACAACCACTTATGTTTCCTGATGATGAGGACATGGGAATACCACCTCAGCATGTCTCTGATGATGACGAAACACAGGTGCCAACTGCTGCGTCTTTCTGCAGTGTGCAGACTGAACAGGAGGTCAGGGATCAAGACTGGGTGGAAGACGATGCAGGGGACGATGAGGTCCTAGACCCCACATGGAATGAAGGTCGTGCCACTGACTTTCACAGTTCGGAGGAAGAGGCAGTGGTGAGACCGAGCCAACAGCGTAGCAAAAGAGGGAGCAGTGGGCAAAAGCAGAACACCCGCCGCCAAGAGACTCCGCCTGCTACTGACCGCCGCCATCTGGGACCGAGCACCCCAAAGGCAGCTTCAAGGAGTTCCCTGGCATGGCACTTCTTCAAACAATGTGCTGACGACAAGACCCGAGTGGTTTGCACGCTGTGCCATCAGAGCCTGAAGCGAGGCATTAACGTTCTGAACCTGAGCACAACCTGCATGACCAGGCACCTGCATGCAAAGCATGAACTGCAGTGGAGTAAACACCTTAAAACCAAGGAAGTCACTCAGGCTCCCCCTGCTACCTCTTCTGCTGCTGCCGCCTCGGCCTATTCTGCTGCTGCCACCTCGGCCTCTTCCTCCGCCTCTGGAGGAACGTTGGCACCTGCCGCCCAGCAAACAGGGGATGTACCACCAACACCACCACCACCACCTCCGTCACCAAGCGTCTCAACCATGTCACACGCCAGCGTTCAGCTCTCCATCTCACAAACATTTGATAGAAAGCGTAAATTCCCACCTAGCCACCCTCGATCCCTGGCCCTGAATGCCAGCATTTCTAAACTACTGGCCTATGAAATGCTGTCATTTAGGCTGGTGGACACAGACAGCTTCAAACAGCTCATGTCGCTTGCTGTCCCACAGTATGTTGTTCCCAGCCGGCACTACTTCTCCAAGAGAGCCGTGCCTTCCCTGCACAACCAAGTATCCGATAAAATCAAGTGTGCACTGCGCAACGCCATCTGTAGCAAGGTCCACCTAACCACAGATACGTGGACCAGTAAGCACGGCCAGGGACGCTATATCTCCCTAACTGCACACTGGGTAAATGTAGTGGCAGCTGGGCCCCAGGCGGAGAGCTGTTTGGCGCACGTCCTTCCGCCGCCAAGGATCGCAGGGCAACATTCTTTGCCTCCTGTTGCCACCTCCTCCTTCTCGGCTTCCTCCTCCTCTTCTTCCACCTGCTCATCCAGTCAGCCACACACCTTCACCACCAACTTCAGCACAGCCCGGGGTAAACGTCAGCAGGCCATTCTGAAACTCATATGTTTGGGGGACAGGCCCCACACCGCACAGGAGTTGTGGCGGGGTATAGAACAACAGACCGACGAGTGGTTGCTGCCGGTGAGCCTCAAGCCCGGCCTGGTGGTGTGTGATAATGGGCGAAATCTCGTTGCAGCTCTGGGACTAGCCAATTTGACGCACATCCCTTGCTTGGCGCATGTGCTGAATTTGGTGGTGCAGAAGTTCATTCACAACTACCCCGACATGTCAGAGCTGCTGCATAAAGTGCGGGCCGTCTGTTCGCGCTTCCGGCGTTCACATCCTGCTGCTGCTCGCCTGTCTGCGCTACAGCGTAACTTCGGCCTTCCCGCTCACCGCCTCATATGCGACGTGCCCACCAGGTGGAACTCCACCTTGCACATGCTGGACAGACTGTGCGAGCAGCAGCAGGCCATAGTGGAGTTTCAGCTGCAGCACGCACGGGTCAGTCGCACTACAGAACAGCACCACTTCACCACCAATGACTGGGCCTCCATGCGAGACCTGTGTGCCCTGTTGCGCTGTTTCGAGTACTCCACCAACATGGCCAGTGGCGATGACACCGTTATCAGCGTTACAATACCACTTCTATGTCTCCTTGAGAAAACACTTAGGGCGATGATGGAACAGGAGGTGGCCCAGGAGGAGGAGGAGGAGGAGGAGGAAGAGGGGTCATTTTTAGCACTTTCAGGCCAGTCTCTTCGAAGTGACTCAGAGGGAGGTTTTTGGCAACAGCAGAGGCCAGGTACAAATGTGGCCAGCCAGGGCCCACTACTGGAGGACGAGGAGGACGAGGATGAGGAGGAGGTGGAGGAGGATGAGGATGAAGCATGGTCACAGCGGGGTGGCACCCAACGCAGCTCGGGTCCATCACTGGTGCGTGGCTGGGGGGAAAGGCAGGACGATGACGATACGCCTCCCACAGAGGACAGCTTGTCCTTATCCCTGGGCAGCCTGGCACACATGAGCGACTACATGCTGCAGTGCCTGCGCAACGACAGCAGAGTTGCCCACATTTTAACCTGTGCGGACTACTGGGTTGCCACCCTGCTGGATCCACGCTACAAAGACAATGTGCCCACCTTACTTCCTGCACTGGAGCGTGATAGGAAGATGCGCGAGTACAAGCGCACGTTGGTAGACACGCTACTGAGAGCATTCCCAAATGTCACAGGGGAACAAGTGGAAGCCCAAGGCCAAGGCAGAGGAGGAGCAAGAGGTCGCCAAGGCAGCTGTGTCACGGCCAGCTCCTCTGAGGGCAGGGTTAGCATGGCAGAGATGTGGAAAACTTTTGTCAACACGCCACAGCTAACTGCACCACCACCTGATACGCAACGTGTTAGCAGGAGGCAACATTTCACTAACATGGTGGAACAGTACGTGTGCACACCCCTCCACGTACTGACTGATGGTTCGGCCCCATTCAACTTCTGGGTCTCTAAATTGTCCACGTGGCCAGAGCTAGCCTTTTATGCCTTGGAGGTGCTGGCCTGCCCGGCAGCCAGCGTTTTGTCTGAACGTGTATTCAGCACGGCAGGGGGCGTCATTACAGACAAACGCAGCCGCCTGTCTACAGCCAATGTGGACAAGCTGACGTTCATAAAAATGAACCAGGCATGGATCCCACAGGACCTGTCCGTCCCTTGTCCAGATTAGACATTAACTACCTCCCCATAACCATATATTATTGGACTCCAGGGCACTTCCTCATTCAATCCTATTTTTATTTTCATTTTACCATTATATTGCGAGGCTACCCAAAGTTGAATGAACCTCTCCTCTGCCTGTGTGCTAGGCCTAAATATATGCCAATGGACTGTTGCAGTGGTGGGTGACGTGAAGCCTCATTCTCTGCTATGACATGCAGACTGATTCTCTGCTGACATGAAGCCAGATCCTCTGTTACGGGAGCTCTCTCCTCTGCCTGGGTGCTGGGCCTAAATTTATGACAATTGACTGTTGCAGTGGTGGGTGACGTGAAGCCTGATTCTCTGCTATGATATGAAGACTGATTCTCTGCTGACATGAAGCCAGATTGTCTGTTACGGGACCTTTCTCCTCTGCCTGGGTTCTGGGCCTAAATTTATGAAAATTGACTGTTGCAGTGGTGGGTGACGTGAAGCCTGATTCTCTGCTATGATATGAAGACTGATTCTCTGCTGACATGAAGCCAGATTGTCTGTTACGGGACCTTTCTCCTCTGCCTGGGTTCTGGGCCTAAATTTATGAAAATTGACTCTTACAGTGGTGGGTGACGTGAAGCCTGATTCTCTGCTATGATATGAAGACTGATTCTCTGCTGACATGAAGCCAGATTCTCTGTTACGGGACCTCTCTCCTCTGCCTGGGTGCTGGGCCTAAATTTATGACAATGGACTGTTGCAGTGGTGGCTGACGTGAAGCCTGATTCTCTGCTATGACATGCAGACTGATTCTCTGCTGTCATGAAGCCAGATTGTCTGTTACGGGACCTCTCTGCTCTGCCTGTGTGCTAGGCCTAAATATATGCCAATGGACTGTTGCAGTGGTGGCTGACGTGAAGCCTCATTCTCTGCTATGACATGCAGACTGATTCTCTGCTGTCATGAAGCCAGATTGTCTGTTACGGGACCTCTCTGCTCTGCCTGTGTGCTAGGCCTAAATATATGCCAATGGACTGTTGCAGTGGTGGGTGACGTGAAGCCTCATTCTCTGCTATGACATGCAGACTGATTCTCTGCTGACATGAAGCCAGATTGTCTGTTACGGGACCTCTCTGCTCTGCCTGTGTGCTAGGCCTAAATATATGCCAATGGACTGTTGCAGTGGTGGGTGACGTGAAGCCTCATTCTCTGCTATGACATGCAGACTGATTCTCTGCTGACATGAAGCCAGATTGTCTGTTACGGGACCTCTCTGCTCTGCCTGTGTGCTAGGCCTAAATATATGCCAATGGACTGTTGCAGTGGTGGGTGACGTGAAGCCTCATTCTCTGCTATGACATGCAGACTGATTCTCTGCTGACATGAAGCCAGATTGTCTGTTACGGGACCTCTCTGCTCTGCCTGTGTGCTAGGCCTAAATATATGCCAATGGACTGTTGCAGTGGTGGGTGACGTGAAGCCTCATTCTCTGCTATGACATGCAGACTGATTCTCTGCTGACATGAAGCCAGATTGTCTGTTACGGGACCTCTCTGCTCTGCCTGTGTGCTAGGCCTAAATATATGCCAATGGACTGTTGCAGTGGTGGGTGACGTGAAGCCTCATTCTCTGCTATGACATGCAGACTGATTCTCTGCTGACATGAAGCCAGATCCTCTGTTACGGGAGCTCTCTCCTCTGCCTGGGTGCTGGGCCTAAATTTATGACAATTGACTGTTGCAGTGGTGGGTGACGTGAAGCCTGATTCTCTGCTATGATATGAAGACTGATTCTCTGCTGACATGAAGCCAGATTGTCTGTTACGGGACCTTTCTCCTCTGCCTGGGTTCTGGGCCTAAATTTATGAAAATTGACTCTTACAGTGGTGGGTGACGTGAAGCCTGATTCTCTGCTATGATATGAAGACTGATTCTCTGCTGACATGAAGCCAGATTCTCTGTTACGGGACCTCTCTCCTCTGCCTGGGTGCTGGGTAGTGTTGAGCGCGAATATTCGAAAAGCAAATTTTTTTCGCGAATATCGCAACTTCGCGATTTCGCGAATATTTCGAATATAGTGCTATATATTCGTAAAAACGAATATTCGTTTTTTGTTTCCCCCCCCCCCCCCCACAAAATTACAGTACACATATAATTGATTGTTTCCCAAAGGTCCAACAGCTCAGATCTTACTCACATTGCCTAGAAAGTGATTGAGGCGCGAATCTTCGTAAGGCGATTTTATTAGCGCACATGCGAATATCGGCACGTCCCAGAACAGAGGCAAAGGGCTTTGCATTCATACATTAGTGAATTGAGTTGCGAATCTTCGTAAGGCGATTTTATTAGCGCACATGCGAATATCTACACTTGTCCCAGAACAGAGGCAAAGGGCTTTGCATTCATACATTAGTGATTGAATTGAGCTGCGAATCTTCGTAAGGCGATTTTATTAACGCAAATGCAAATATCTACACTTGTCCCCAGAACAGAGAGGCAAAGGCCTGTGCATTCATATAGTATAGCACCATATTCGCGAATACGTAGAACTTCGTAAAATTCGATTTACGAATATTCGTATTTTTTATTTTACTTTCCACCTTACAGATTACATTGATCTGTACTCTGTCAACTACTGTCATCACCCCCCACTGTATCTCGATTGATTCCCAAAAGTCTCACATTCCCTAGAAAGTGATTGAGGTGCGAATCTTCGTAAGGCGATTTTATTAGCGCACATGCGAATATCTACACTTGTCCCAGAACAGAGGCAAAGGGCATTGCATTCATACATTAGTGATTGAATTGAGTTGCGAATCTTCGTAAGGCGATTTCATTAGCGCACATGTGAATTTTGCATAGCATATGTATTATGCGATAATTCGAATTATCGCATATGCGAAATAATAACGAATTTGAATAATCGCGAATATTTTACGAATATTCTTTCGAATATTCACAAAATTTCGCGAATTCGAATATGGGACATGCCGCTCAACACTAGTGCTGGGCCTAAATTTATGACAATGGACTGTTGCAGTGGTGGGTGACGTGAAGCCTGATTCTCTGCTATGACATGCAGACTGATTCTCTGCTGACATGAAGCCAGATTGTCTGTTACGGGACCTCTCTCCTCTGCCTGGGTGCTGGGCCTAAATATATGCCAATGGACTGTTGCAGTGGTGGCTGACGTGAAGCCTCATTCTCTGCTATGACATGCAGACTAATTCTCTGCTGACATGAAGACAGATTCTCTGTTACGGGACCTCTCTCCTCTGCCTGGGTGCCGGGGCCTAAATATCTGAGAATGGACTGTTCCAGTGGTGGCTGACGTGAAGCCTCATTCTCTGCTATGACATGCAGACTAATTCTCTGCTGACATGAAGACAGATTCTCTGTTACGGGACCTCCCTCCTCTGCCTGGGTGCTGGGCCTAAATATATGCCAATGGACTGTTGCAGTGGTGGCTGACGTGAAGCCTCATTCTCTGCTATGACATGCAGACTAATTCTCTGCTGACATGAAGACAGATTCTCTGTTACGGGACCTCCCTCCTCTGCCTGGGTGCTGGGCCTAAATATATGCCAATGGACTGTTGCAGTGGTGGCTGACGTGAAGCCTCATTCTCTGCTATGACATGCAGACTGATTCTCTGCTGACATGAAGCCAGATTCTCTGTTACGGGACCTCTCTCCTCTGCCTGTGTGTGTGCTGGGCCTAAATATATGCCAATGGACTGTTGCAGTGGTGGCTGACGTGAAGCCTCATTCTCTGCTATGACATGCAGACTGATTCTCTGCTGACATGAAGCCAGATTCTCTGTTACGGGACCTCTCTCCTCTGCCTGTGTGTGTGCTGGGCCTAAATATATGCCAATGGACTGTTGCAGTGGTGGCTGACGTGAAGCCTCATTCTCTGCTATGACATGCAGACTAATTCTCTGCTGACATGAAGACAGATTCTCTGTTACGGGACCTCCCTCCTCTGCCTGGGTGCTGGGCCTAAATATATGCCAATGGACTGTTGCAGTGGTGGCTGACGTGAAGCCTCATTCTCTGCTATGACATGCAGACTGATTCTCTGCTGACATGAAGCCAGATTCTCTGTTACGGGACCTCTCTCCTCTGCCTGTGTGTGTGCTGGGCCTAAATATATGCCAATGGACTGTTGCAGTGGTGGCTGACGTGAAGCCTCATTCTCTGCTATGACATGCAGACTGATTCTCTGCTGACATGAAGCCAGATTCTCTGTTACGGGACCTCTCTCCTCTGCCTGTGTGTGTGCTGGGCCTAAATATATGCCAATGGACTGTTGCAGTGGTGGCTGACGTGAAGCCTCATTCTCTGCTATGACATGCAGACTAATTCTCTGCTGACATGAAGACAGATTCTCTGTTACGGGACCTCCCTCCTCTGCCTGGGTGCTGGGCCTAAATATATGCCAATGGACTGTTGCAGTGGTGGCTGACGTGAAGCCTCATTCTCTGCTATGACATGCAGACTAATTCTCTGCTGACATGAAGACAGATTCTCTGTTACGGGACCTCTCTCCTCTGCCTGGGTGCCGGGGCCTAAATATCTGAGAATGGACTGTTCCAGTGGTGGGTGACGGGAAGCCAGATTCTCTGCTATGGAACCTCTCTCCAATTGATTTTGGTTAATTTTTATTTATTTAATTTTTATTTTAATTCATTTCCCTATCCACATTTGTTTGCAGGGGATTTACCTACATGTTGCTGCCTTTTGCAGCCCTCTAGCTCTTTCCTGGGCTGTTTTACAGCCTTTTTAGTGCCGAAAAGTTCGGGTCCCCATTGACTTCAATGGGGTTCGGGTTCGGGACGAAGTTCGGATCGGGTTCGGATCCCGAACCCGAACATTTCCGGGATGTTCGGCCGAACTTCTCGAACCCGAACATCCAGGTGTTCGCTCAACTCTAATGAGCAGCTTTCTTCAGTCACCTAGTAAAGAAACTACTTACCAGCAGCAGCAGCTAGTCCTGGAGCAAGACCTGAACCAGCAGGTGGTGGCATACTTGGACAACACTACTGTCACTGCTACTGCCACTGCTGCAGCTGCCAACTCCCCCCCCCCCCCCACACTTTGTAATAGAGACACTACTTGAATATTGGTGCACTGCACAGTTATGTACACAATGAAAATTTGTAGCAGAGTCAGTAGTTCAGCGGTCTCCCATGCTCTCCCTGCAGTTTAACTTCCAAACCTTCATACTGAGATTGGGCTACCAAATGGGAAGAATATGATTAGGCAGATTGGCCTGGGTATACCAGATTTATCACGATTCATGAGAAACTAATTTGGAACAAATCAAATTTCTTGTCAAACTTCGGCAAAGCTGTTGAATTGAATTTTTCTAAACTTTGCTCATCTCTAGTAACAAACATAAGTTGCGAAAAGTTCCTGGCTCTGCTGCTTTTTCTACAGAGCTTGAAATCCTAATAACAAAGAAAGAAATTGATTGTGAGGAATATAGAGAGATATAATTTGATGCCTGTCAATTGGCTGTCTAGGTTGATGAGAATCTGGCATAGGAAATCGGCTCCACAGGTGGCCCAGCCTCAAAGCCTCAAGGTAATAACATTTCACACCTCCAGCAGTCGGACTGGAAGCAAGCTTCTCTGACAGTGCAACCCCCTTCTGGGGGCCTTAGCTGGTCAACTGCATTAAATAAACCCCCCCAGACAGTCTGAAACAGCAAGTTTATAACGAGTTATGAAATTACCATAATGTCACGGACGTACCAAGACATACAGACGTTCCCATGACAGGTGGCAGGAGATTTGTGAGACTGGCAACACATGGTTTGATCTGACATTTTTTTCCCTTTGGATCAAATGACGTCTGTGTTGTTTCTGGTGCTTGCCACACCTTCTTTCTCCAGGTGTGGCTATTGTGGTAATTTTACCTTCTCTATTTATTGTTGTTTCTCCCACTATGCTTTGCGGTTTATAGCTTCTGTTAGACTTGTGGTTAGCTTATGTTTGGTTATTGGCTGAGTTCCTGGTTCTACCTTAGCTTCATTGAAGATAACTGTTTCCTTTCCTTTTTGTATTTTGTTTATATACTGTATATGTATGCGTTGCCTTTCCCTGTTTGTCATTAGGCCTGAGGGAGACTCCTGTTTGTCCTTCTCTTTGGAGGAACAGGTAGACTCAGTCTTGACATTAGTTCCAGGGTCCTAAAGGGTGAGATAGGATTGTAGGTATCCGGTGTATGAACTTCCCTACAGATGTAGCTCAAACTCTTAACTCAAAATTCTTAACTAATCATGTTATCTTCAAACAAAAGCCATTGAAAAGCAATTGAAGGCGTTTGCTTAACGCATTTAGTTTCAATAACACATCTCATATAGCATGAGTGTTAACTCTACTACATCTGTACCTTTGGGGCTTGTTCATACTGGTAGACTATCAGGACTGAAGTTAAGGTTTTCTCTAGAAAGTGTCCATATTTCTTCCCTAGTTTCCAGACCTTATTCCGGTATCCCCTTTCCCTCCTATGCTCGGTGTGGTGTTTTTCTCCAACACATGAGCGTGACACATACGTCTTAGCTATATACCGGTGACATCTTTTGGATCGCGGGACCGAGCCGGATGTTCCCCTAGATGTCTCTCGATTGTACGACACAGGAAAGAGGAAATATGGAGAACAGGTGGCCAAATGTACCAGGGACCCCGTTAGATGCATTGGCACCAGAACCACCTCCCTATAACCTTCCAGTGAGGAGTTATGATCCCAATTGGGTTTTTGGAGTTTTGACTACCATACCTAAGGGAAGGGGGAGTAGGACCGTGCCGCGTGATCCCAATGCAGTGTAATGTCAGATGGGGATGCAAGGTTTGGTTTGACACATTGATCCTATGCATCCTTAGTCTTTTTTTGTTTCTTTATTCCAGGCAACTGCTTGCCTATGGGATACTACAGAGGGAGAAAGAGTTCAAGAAAAATGCTTTTACCAAAGTACAAAGATACTATAGAGGGAGATAGAGTTCAAGAAAAATACTTTTACTAAAGTACAAGGTTCCTGAACAGCTTTAATTTGAGACCACATGGCTGCACAATTTTGCATTAATGTTTTTTCCCACTAAGGATCTTTTTCTCAAGTAAATAGAGAAAGGAGCCTTCTGGTAGGTTTACTGCAAGATGCATCTTCTGGTACTTACATTTTCCGGTTCATCTTTTTCTCCCTGCATCTCATTTTCATTTGTTTCTTCCGTACACTCCGCTCCTTGATTATTCTCTATGCTCTGAAAATTAATTATATCAAATTTATAGTCTGTCAACATAAAAAAAAAAACTCATACATGTCTAAGCTGAGCTCTAATAAAAATGGTTTTCTGATATTTATATACTGATGACCTATCCAGAGAATAGGTCATCAGGTTGGGGTCAGCTCACCAAACATAGCATCATCCATTGTATAGCGGCTGTGCTTGGAATCGCATATTGAATGTGGCTGAGCTGCTGTTGGGCCACGTGACACGTGAACGTGTCATCACTGGCCTAGGATAGTAGAGAGAAGGCCACAGTGCTCAGAGGAGTGCTGGTGCCTTCTCAAACAGCTGATGGGCGAAGGTCCCAGATGTCGGACCCCAACCGATCAGATACTGATGACCTATCCTGAGGATACTGTAGCTCATCAGTATATAAAATCTCTGTATTACTTTTTTGGGGGGCTCGGACAATCAATAAAAATTTGGGTTACGACGGGCATCTTATTTATTCAAATTGTAACAGGTTTAACATCAAGTATCAAATTCATTTTTCATCTTATTTTTCAACAAATTTATTTAGACCTAAATCCTAGAAGGGCTCATTGACTTACAATGCTGTGAAAAATTAGGCAGATTGGAAAAAAAATGTTGCAAAGTAATAATGCTTTCAAAACTAGAAGTATTAATAGTTTAAATTTTAAACTTATTATGCAGCAGGGCAATGACCCCAAACATACAGCAAGTGTAATTAGGAACTATATTCAGCTAAAAGAAGAACAAAGAGTCCTGGAAGTGATGATATGGCCCCACAGAATCCTAATCTCAACATCCTCTAGTCTGTCTGGGATTAAATGAAGAGACAGAAGGATTGTGGCAAGCCTACATCCACAGAAGATCTGTGTTTAGTGTTCCAAGAAGTTTGAAACAACCTCGTAGCCAAGTTCCTTCAAAAGTGTACCTAGAAGAACCAATGATGTTTTGAGTGCTAAGGGTGCTCAGACCAAATATTGATTGGATTTAGATTTCTCTTTTTTTTTAATTCACTTTACATTTTTTTAATTGATAAAAACAAAACATTTACACTTCTATTTTTGAAAGAATTCTTAGTTGGAAGTATTTTTTCCACACCTGTCTAATTATTTTTTTTACGGCAGTGGGGGTTGAACCACTGTGTCAACCTATAGCCTTAGCTTAGGGCTAATTCTAAAGACTTATCCTGGCAGTCCCATGCTAATCACTCTTTATCCCCTGAACAGGGATCTGGACTTCACTACAGGGGAGGCACCAGGTCGCTACGGTTAGTTCAGCCAAAAAAGATTACTGTGTATGGGCAGCTTTAGAATGACTGGTATATGTCAGTATACTGCTAAAAAATAATATATTGACTAGTACACTAAACTATTGCACCCACAAAGTGCAGTAAGCATAGTTATTATAGCCTACGGATAATGATTTCTTTAAACATATTGGGGGAGGTTTATCAAAATTGGTATAAAGGAAAACTGGCTCATAGCAACCAATTAGAATCAACCTTTCAATTTTTTTTTAGCTCCCTTGGAAAATTAAAGGTGAAATCTGATTGGTTGATATTAGAGATGAGCGAATTTTTTCAAAAATTCCATTTGGCCCGTTTGCCGAATTTTACGAAAAGATTTGATCCGAATTTATTGGAGGAGAATCGAGTTTAAAAACAGCTATTTCCTGGCTGCAGAGAGCCTGTATAGTGGTTACTGTGCCTTGCAGTAACACTCATAGGGAGTCTGCTGTGGTAGTGAAATAATACTGTGAGTCCGTATGACATGCAGATGACAGGCATCGCTCTTAGAATCACTGCACACTTCACTTATTTGGGCAGTCACGGGGCCAAAACTGACCAAATAACTCAGGTGTGAAGTCAGCCTTACAGGTCAATGTTAGCACCAGGTATAAAGAACCATGCAGCGGTCAAAGATCCTACTATAGCGTGAAAAAGTGCACTCCTTTTATACCGTCGTCAGCAATTTTGCATTAATGTGTTTTCACACTAAGGATCTTTTTTTCAAGTAAATAGAGAAAGGAGCCTTCTGGTAGGTTTACTGCAAGATGCATCTTCTGGTACTTACATTTTCCGGTTCATCTTTTTCTCCCTGCATCTCATTTTCATTTGCTTCTTCTGTACACTCCGCTGCTTGATTATTCTCTATGCTCTGAAAATTAATTATATCAAAGTTATAGTCTGTCAACATAAAAACACTCATATATGTCTAAGCTGGGCTCTAATAAAAAGGGTTTTCTGAGATTTTATATACTGATGACCTACTCTCTGGCATATCAGTCTCTTGTGGGGTCCGATACCTGGGTCCGCTGATGCCTTCTCACAGCTGACCAAACATAGCATTGTCCATTGTATAGCGTTGGTGCCTTCTCAAACAGCTGATGAGCGAAGGTCCCAGGTGTCGGACCCCCACCGATCAGATACTGATGACCTATCCTGATGACACTGTAGGTCATCAGTATATAAAATCTCTGTATTACTTTTTTGGGGGGCTCAGCCGATCACAGAGTTGTGAAGTGACAGCAGCACGAGGAGACCACAGACTGGCAAGGTGACATAGTGTGGAGGTCGCAGCAGCAACATGAAGAGGTTATGAAGCGGCACAATGACATAGTGTGGAGGTGGCAGCAGCAGCATAAGGAGACCACAGAGTTGCCCAGAGACAGAGTTGTGAGTTGGCAGCAGCATGAGGAGACCACAGAATGGCCCAGTGACATAGTGTTGAGGTAGCAGCAGCATGAGAAGACCACAGAATGGCTATTTGGCAGCTGCATGAAAAGACCACATAGTGGTGAAGCGGCAGCAGCATGAGGAGACCACAGAGTGGCACAATGACACAGTGTGGAGGTGGCAGCAGCATAAGGAGGCCACAGAGTAGCACAATGACAGTGTGGAGGTGGCATCACCAGGAGCAAGAGGAGACCACAGAGTAGCACAATGGCATAATGTAGAAGTGGCAACAGCAGCATGAGGAGAACTGAGTGGTGAGGTGGCAGCAGCATTAGGAGACCACAGAGTGACCCGGTGACAGAGTGGCGAGGTGGGTGGCAATAAAAGTACCCACTGATGATGGTGGGTGTAAGAAGGAGCACTTGGCATCAGATGTGTGGCAGGATCAGAATAGTAGCTGAGGAAGGTAGCCAAAAGAAACCGATCTCTTTTGTCAAGATTTGGGTGAGGCAACATGGATGATCTAATCTGATGCATCAGGCTTTGGTGGATGGAAATCCTGGCTGATCCACGCCTGATTCATCTTGACAAAGGTCAGTCTCTCTACATTTTGGGTGGACAGGAGAGTTCTCTTTGGGGTAACTATGGCCCCTGCCGCACTAAACACCGACTCTGATACCACAATACTGGCCATGCAGGACAGCTTTTCCAGGGAAAACTCAGCCAGTTGCGGCCACAAATCCAGTTTGACTGCCCAGTAGTCCAGAAGATCTTCAATGTGGGGTGGCAGGGTGCCGTCCAAGTATGCCACCACCTGCTGGTTCAGGTTCTGCTTCAGGTCTAGCTGCTACTGCTGGTGTACTAGGCGGGTTAAGAAAGCTGCTCATCATCAACTCTGCTGCTGATGGAGCTGGTACTGCAACCCCCCCCCCCACCCCTCCACAGCAGCCATGGCAGTGGAACGAGAGCACAGAGGGACCCCCCTGGTCAGACCTGCGAGAGGATGGACGATGGTACAGATAGACAGCGGCCAACTGACTACATAGAAAGTCTCTATATTAGTTCAGTTTGTCCTCCCTCTCAGAGGGTGTAAAAAAGGCCCCCATTTTGGATCGGTAGAGGTGGAGAGCCAGAAGTCATTCTTCTGCTGAATGATGACAATTTGGCTGTCACTACCCAAGCAAGTGAGCATGCAGCGGGCCATTTGAGCAAATGACCCGGAGGGACTCCCTGCCTCCTTCTCCACTGCATATTACCACGGTGTGCCTGGGTCATCAGTCTCATTTTCCTCATCTCCCTCTTGCTCCTTTGGCTGCTCATGCTCCTCCTCTCCTGTTACCTGTGTAGAAAAACCACCCATTTCACTACACATTGCTTGTGCTCCAATGTCCTCCTCCTCCAGTTCAACCCCCACAGGGTTCATGTGGCTGTGAGATGTAGGCGCCATGTCTCCAGTCCCCTGACCAGCCAGATTTACCAGCATCTGTTCCAGGACATGAAGCAGTGGAATGACATTGTTCATCCCGTAGTCCTGGCGACTGACAAATAACGTGGCATCATCAAAGGGCCTGAGCAAACGGCAGGTGTCAAGCATGAGCTGCCACTATCAGACATCAAAGTTACACAGGGGAGTACTCCTGTCCACTTGGATTATCAAGATCAATCGCTAATGGCCTTTCTCTATTCGTATAGTCGGTCAAACATATGGAGGGTGGAATTCCAATTGGTTTAAACGTTGCATATAAGCATATGTTGGGGGATGCCAATCTGCCGCTGCAGCTCAAGGAGAGTGTGCTTGGCGGTGTACGAGTGGCTGAAGTGCATGCAAAGTTTCCTGGCCATTTTTAGGATGTCTTGCAGATGGGTGGAAGACTTCAGGAACTGCTTGAAAACCAGTTTGAACACATGCACCATGCCCTCCTTGACGCAGCGCCGACACCATGTTCTTCCCGTTGTCGGTCACCATGGTTCCGATTTTCAGTTGTCGCGGAGAAAGCCAGGATTAGATTTTTTGATGAAGGACACGTAGCAGTACCTCCCCTGTGTGACTTTGTTCGTCCAGGCAAATGAGGTGTAGAACAGCAGGACATCACTGTGCCCTGCACATGTGGTATGCTGGGGAAGCACTGTGAATTGTTCTTACAGTGGAGGCTGAGGACACAGTGGAAGATGAGGAGGCAGAGGTGGACATTGTCGCATGACCAACGGAGTGAGAATGTGGAGGCAGAAGCAGCGTCATCTGGCCAAGTTGCTGGTATGGCTGGGCAGGAACCACATTTAGCCAGTGGGCCATAAAGGACATGTATTGTCCCTGACCGCAGTTACAGCTCCACACATCGGTGCTGCCGTGCACTTTGGCAGACACCGACAGGCTAAAGGACTGGCCCACCTTCTGTTCTACATGTGTGTGCAGGGCTGGTACTGCCTTTTTGGCAAATAAATGACGGCTTGGGACTCTCCACCTAGGCTCGGCATGGCACAAGCCATCAGTTCTCTGAAAGGTGCAGAGTCCACCACTTGGAAAGGGAGGGACTGCAGCACCAGCAACTTGGCCAGGAGCACATTCAGCTTCTGCGGCATTGGATGAGTACACACATGCTGTTGTCTCTTGACAATCGCTTAGGTGATCGATTGCTGACAGAATGACTGGCAAGGAGTAGGAGGAAGAGCAGGAGCATCAGGACCAGCAGATGATTGGAAGGACAGAAAGCTATCTTCGTCTGAGGTGGTGGAGCCTTGACTGCCTGAAATCGGGTGCATGCCACTGGTGGATGCAGGCAGGCTGGACCACCACATTGGATCCACGGTTCTCCCAGGCCACTTTATGGTGATGCTGCATATGTTGACACAGCGCCGTGGTGCCAACATTGGCTCCCTGGCCACACTTCACCTTCTGCCCACAAATTTGACAAATGGCCATGTTCACCTCTTCCGGCAGCTTAACAAAAGACTGCCACTCCGCTGAGTAGGCCAGGCCACTTTATGGAGACTTCCTACAGCTATAGCTGTAGGAGACTTCCTACAGCTATCAGCCTACAGTAGGGCATGGTGGGAGTTTTAAAGTGTTTAAAAAATGTTTGCGTAATGATTGTGCTTCTTTCTACAATCATAACTGTGAAGGAACATGTATATTTTGGGCTTCCCGAATGTTTTTCAGACATATCATTCCCTGTTTCAGCTGCACAGCTAGATGCATTTCACTCAGAAGCAGGAGGCATCGCCCTTCTGTGGAATCTGCCAGCACTGTACTGCTGTGACGTCCTTTCATTTACTTCCCACTATGTTTGTTCATAGTTCCGGAGCTCACAGAACAGATAAAGAGTAGGAAATCAAACTTACAGACACACAGGAGGCTGCTATATTCTTCAGAAGCTGTATAGAAACAGTTCTTTTATCAGGCTCAGGATCTCAGCTAGCTCTGACACACCCCCACTGCCTCTATACCATCTCTGTTACTAAGGGCAAATCTTATTTGTAAAAAACACATATAATCACAGGACATACAATCCACAAGGTGAGTGCCTAATAGGGCCAGAATCTCAAATTGCATGGAATGGGCACAAAATACTATCAGTATTGCTAGTTGCATATTAGCACATGCACTTTACCCTTTGCAGCCCATTTTGTGTAGGGTTAAGCACAAATCTTGCCTGACAGAAGGCATTGAAGTGATTATTAGGTGGAAGACTTTACAGCCCTTTTCCAGGTGGATGCAGGCAGATTTTGTAATTGAAGTGATTTAGAAAA
The DNA here is from genome assembly GCF_014858855.1 of Bufo gargarizans. NCBI lineage: Eukaryota > Metazoa > Chordata > Amphibia > Anura > Bufonidae > Bufo > Bufo gargarizans. The sequence continues at coordinate 18,627,909 of NC_058081.1, forward strand.
GTGCTATTTACACCATCCTCTATTAATTGAAATTAAATAAAATGCAAAGAGTCTTTAATGGAATCCAGTTACTGACCTTTGTTGAGATCTCACAATATGTTTTTTCTTCAAAATCTAATTCCACTGGAAATAAAGGGGAAAATAAATGTTAAGAGATGTTCTTGGCAAATGCAAGTATACTCATTAAGTAGGTAGCCTATAAGATTAAAGTTTTTTTTTCAAGACTTTCTAACTAATGACCTGTCCTCTGGATAGTATAAAAAGGAATGAAAGCAGCACACACGGTCTCATCGGGTCACCAGAACGCATCAGCCGCCAAAAACCACGGATCCACGGCCGTCATGCCGGAAGGTTGAAGAGGGAGAGTCACAGCAGCATCTCAGTTTTTTTTTTCTTTTTTATTGCAAAAGCTTCACAGCATGTATACAAATGTCCACGCTCAATGAAACGTCTGGCAACCGGTTTATCCAGCGCACCTTTCCTTATTGTGCTCTTCTGTTTGTTGATCCTTTCTCTCACCTCCATTGTAGTCTCACCCACATAGAGGAGACTACAAGGGCACTGTATCATATAGATAATATCTTTTTGATCGACAGGTAAAAAAAACATTGATTTTAAACTCTTTGTTTCAAATCAATGTTTTTTTTACCCGTCGATCAAAAGATGTTATCTATATGATACAGTGCCCTTGTAGTCTCTGGTTGCCAGACGTTTCATTGAGCGTGGACATTCTATTAATCAGCTGCGGTTCAGAGTCATCGATGCAGTGGGTTCCCTTAGAAGGGGTGGAGATAGAGAAAAAATCTTAAGGAAAAAGAACTGAAGTGGATATATACCCTGCGATTCCTACAACCACATGGTCTTAATTTGGATTTTAGTGTGGCAGGGATTGATTAAGATGATCCCCCAGTTAGGAGATATATAAGCACTTCATTGAGGTCATCCTCCGTATTCTGTATAATCCTAGTGATTTTTTTAATATTTTAAATACGTTTGTTATATCCTCTATAATGATATGTGTGATCAGCTTGTTCTAGATATATGCCCAATTCCTAAATTAGATGCATGTTATCACTGTCATATATGTGCTCTGCCCCAATTTGTTGGAGGTGGGGATTTATATGTCATGTACTATTGAATAGATGGACCCTTGCTCCCGGTGCTCCGTTTTCGCTATGTCCGCAAAGCTTTATATGTTACCTTGGCAACGGTGACGCAGTGTGATGTCACATTTGTGCGCGACTTTTGGTCTTGGTGCCGGCGCTGCAGCTTATATAGTCACGCATTGTGACGTGCTCACGCGGGACTTCCGCGAGATCTGCAGCGCGGTTGCCGTGGGGACATGTAAACAGTGAGTAGGGCGAGCTTGCGCAGTACAGAGGCGGGGATGTGATTGTCGGGCGGGAGTAAGTGTTTCTATGGTGCAATCTACCCAGGTGAGACAGTTGATTTATGCAAAAGAGGGATTACTATTGTGACCAATTATGATTGGTTTTGTGTGGCAGGTGAACGCATACTATTGGCTGATGTGAGGAGGGTGGTGGTTATCCTATTTAATGTTGGTAGATGTCACAGTTTGATTATGCTTGATAAAGGCTGGTTACAGCCAAAACGTTGCACTTTATTTGTATACATGCTGTGAAGCTTTTGCAATAAAAAAAAACAAAAAAAAAACGGAGATGCTGCTGTGACTCTTCTACTTCAACCTTCTGTCCTCTGGATAGGTCATCAGTATCTGTGGGGGTCTGACACCCGGGATCCCTGCCAATCAGCTATGTTCGAAGGCACCAACACTTGCAGTAGCACCATGGCCTTATCGCAGCTTTTCCTATGCCACGTTCATTGGTCAAGTTGCCTAGGCGCAGCTCAGCCCTATAGAAGTGAATGGGGCTGAGCGCGATACCCACACAGCCGCTATACAGTGTACGAAGCACAGAGAAGGCTGAGTCAATCACAGGACCACCACTGCCTTTTCAAGTAGCTGATCAGCGGGAGTCCCGGGTGTCAGGCCCCAACAATCAGATATCGATGACCTATCCAGAGGACAGGTCATCAGTTATAAAATCTTGGAAAACCTAATGTCTAATTTAGACCGAAAGGGAAACCTTACCAGAGCACTTTTTGGGGTGAAATTAATTGAATCAGCTAAGTTATTTGGTCATCTTCTCTAACTCCGACACTAGCAGTACAAATCTGCCTCCCCCATCCACATTTTAGCATTATGTGTGAATGTAGGTAAAATGCCTCATCCTGGATTCTACAAGGATTGTCTAGACCGGATGAACTTATAGCAAACAGCCGTGAGAGGGATTAAACTTGTCATAGTGGTATCCTCCGGAGCAGGGACGCACAGTTGTTTCACATTTGAGCCACAGCCAAAATTTAGTCACCAGGTGGACATAATCTTTAGGTCTGTGCATCCTGCTAATAAAAAAAAAAGTTACTTAAAGGCTCTTTACACCTTTGTGGGCAATTTTTTATTAGTGGATTTTACTAATTTTGAGCTAAAATAATTTTTACAATTGGTCTTTATTAAAAATCTGGCTTCCTTTTTTTCTTACAGAGCTGAGATGCTGTAGTAGCAGCCTGTGGATTTTCTGTCTCTTCCGTCAGACGGGGAGTTAACAGGCTCCTTATTTCTGCTTTGACATTATAAACACTCTTTATAGCTCATCCTTATCTTACTGATAAGAATGTGGCTTAAATAAGTGTTTAGGACCTCTTAGTAGGTTAAGAGATAAGGTTTTTTAGATCACCGGCAAAAAGTGGTAGTGAAAGTTCCAGTCACACAGTTAGAAAAACTATTAATCCTTTGTGACAGAATGGCTCAATATTTTAAATAAAGGCCAATTGAAAATATGATTTTTAGCCAAAAATGAGTAATATGTAGTCATAAAAATTGCCTCCGAAGGTGTATATAGCCTTTAAAGCTATGCAGCTATTAAAGGATATTTCCTGCAATAGATATTGATGACCTACCCTAAGGATCAGTCATCAATATCAGATCAGTGGTGATCCAACACCCGGCATCACCATCGATCAGCTGTTACCTGTAATTAACACAAAGTGTGGGTCCATACTGGTGGTCACCTCACAGAGAGAGCAGAGCTGTCTGCTACAGGCCCCATTCTCTGTGTTTGAGTTTAGGTACTAGCAACTGGCCGAAAGCTGATCGATGGCAGTACTGGGCGACAGACCCCCGACAATCTGATATTGATGACCATCTACCAGCCTGCCACTTGTCACTGCTAGTGTTGAGCGAATTGAAGTCCATGAAGTGGACTTCAATCCGAATTTAAGGGAAAATTTGATTAGCTCGAAGATGAATTTCCTCGTGCTTCGTGGCAAGAAATTGATTTTCCCTGAATGGCGATAAATAAAATAAATAAAAAAATGATACTTACCTCATCCATTTGATCACCAGCACTTGATTAAAGATCTTGCTATAAATCCTGTGCGCGGTGACGTATGACATCACCACGCCAGGCGACGTGAGATGTGTGAGATTTCCAGCTAGATCTTCAATCAAAATGGCGGCCACTGGCTCTTTGCGATCAAATGGATAAGGTAAGTTTGATTTTATTTATTCTTTAAATTGTTTTACACCGGATTATTACTGTCAGATGCTGCAATCAGCTTTGAACGCTGCATCTGAGAGGCACAATGACGGGGAGTGGTGCAATTGTCACTCCCTGTCATTGCTCCCACTACTTACAAAGAAATGTGCTTTGTGACAAAGTAATTTGGCAAAGCATACGAAAAATGTTCAATACTTTGCTGATCTCTAGTCACTACCCCGGTCCTCGGCTATGTGCAGGTGTCCTAACTATTGCTGTCCATCACCCTGCCTCTGTCTAGTTACACACGAGCATCTTCAGCACTCAGTAGAACGCTGAAGACTGAAGACAAACTCACTTATGGCTTTGCTAAGAATCCTCTTTATATCATGTTTTCTAGTGCAAAGAGGCATCTTTCTCTAATAAAGTATATCATTAAAATGTTTAACATCCCATTGCCTGCACTATATTAAAAATTAATAGAAACCACAGTTACAACTAAGTTAACCCTTATTTAGTTAGCAGTCTGAGGACTTTTGTTCTACCCTCTGACAGTCAGCATATGTAACAGCACCTTATGAGATTTCAGCCTGTGGATTTAAACGTGACCACACACCAAAGACGGGAAAATGGTGAGGAAAGATAACACAAAACACTGTATAATAAAAAGCTACGCAACTTTCATTATAGAATGATTAGGCCTTAAATTTAAAGGAGTTTTCCAAGACTATTAAATTCCCCCCATATGCTTCACCCGCGATGCTAGGGAGGCTCGTCCTCGTCTGCCATTGGCTGCTCCCCTCCCCGACACTGGACTCTTTCATCTGTGCACGGGGAGAAGCAGCAGCGGCGGTGCAGGGACCAGGAGCGGCGCGGGGAGTAGTGTAAGTATATTCATTGTGATGGGCCAGGGCATATGGGGGGAATTTAATAGTCTTGGATAACCCCTTTAAGATAGAGCTGTCATCCCTCCTGACATGTCTGTTTTAGTACTTGCTTGTGTTTCTCAAAATATACCAATTTTAGAGCATCTTTTCTTTGAAAGCTGGATGCCTTCTAGAGATTTATAAAGATTTATAAAGAAATCACTTGATGTTACCATTTCGGGCAGGCTGCCTGAGACGAGAACTGAAACCCTCCCCCCCATGCCAATTTCTTGACCTTACCCCTTTGCCACAATGAAAACGCTTATTGCCCATGGCCCTTCCGCTGCCCCCCTCTTGCTCCTACCTGGTGCTGCCTGAGGCGATTGCCTCACCTGGCCTCATTGGTGGTGCACCCCTGCAAAAGGGTGTGTCTTTCCACTGATGTCAGTACTGATTGGACAGGGTCAGATTTATGTAGGGGCATGCCCTCAAATAGTAGCATCATATATCTCTAGGAGGAATAACAAAGGAACAGCACAAAGCAGAGTTCAAAGAGCAAAGTGTTACACAATGGTTGTGTTTAACAGACATGTTAAGAAAGTTAAGGACCTGTCATGCGGTGAAAGCGATGTCAGAGTCTTTATTTCTTAAAACCCGCTGCTGCACTTATGCAGATAAGTTTGTTTGCACATACAGACTGTAGCAGAGATAGAGAATGGGGGGGGGGGGGCAGTTGTAAAAGGGACACTCCTCTTAAATGTTTGTGCCACATATTAACATCCTATAGGTGATTATTCAATGGATGTTTTTTTGTTTGTTTTTTACACTTATTCCATGTATTCTGCTTCCAGAATTCCTGAAAATATTTTATATTTTATTTTCAATGGCATAGTACAAAAACAGCAAAAAAAATGCCAATATTTATAACCCCTTTTCTGATAGAAATGTCCCTTTAAGGATCAGATAGTGGGCATAGGTTTGACCACATGAAATAGAATTGGATGATCCCCTAAAACTCTTCTGAAACAGAAATCCAGAAATGTTCCATTTGAAGAAAGCTACTGTACGAGGACGGGTTATTAATGTTCGTTCTACGAGGCATTTCTAAGGCTACTTTCACACTTGTGTTGTGTTTTTCCAGTATTGAGATCCGGCAGAGGATCTCAATACTGGAAAAAAAAAATCAGGATGCATCAGGATGTCTTTCGTTTCAGCAGCATTCTGTTTTGCGATGGCTGCAAGCTGCGGTTTTGTGTCCGGTCATAAAAAATGAATCAGGCACTGAAAACAATGTAAGTCAATGGTGACTGATCCAGTTTTGAAGGAGCCTAAAAAAACGGGCCCGTCACCCATTGACTTTCAATGTATTTAGTGACAGATCCATTTTTTTCTGTTTGATTTAATGGAACGGATGCATCCTGACGGATCAGTTTCATTCCGGCATTGAGGTCCTCTGCCAGACCTCAATACCGGAATTAACAATGTCAGTGTGAGGGTTGTGTAAGGGATCGCTCTCTCTCAGGGGTCGGCAAAGACAGACTTCTCATCAAACAGGGCGTTTTCAAGATCAAACAGTGCTTTATTTGTCACACAGCACATCACATTTCCAAGTTTGGCATCACTCGGCACCATGAAGTCGCAGCTTCACCTCACAACTAACCTCTAAGACGCAGTTCACACTATGGTATTCAGCTTCGGTCCGACAGCCTCCTAGGTGTCGACCAGTGCAGCCCACCATTCCTCGTGGTGGAAGCAGCGAAATACCTTGGGGGGATATGGTCCAGTAGTCCTCCTGACTCTGACCGTGCGACACCTCTCTTCTCCAGGCGTCGCTGGGTCCCCCCAAACTCAGGCTTCCTCAGTCTTGTGACCCCCAGAGTTCCTGGCTGGGGCCACACAGACCCTGTCCAGGTCTGTTCTCTGGGGCCTAACTCCTCCTCTCACACACTGAGGATTACTTTATCTCCAAGTGATTATCACACCTGGTCTCACCTTGGTGATCGTGGGGAAAACACAGCAAATCATACCATACATCTCCTCTAATAGCTAGGAGGCCTGTCACTGCCTCACAGTAGCCTAAGGCTACTTTCACACTTGCGTTCAGAGCGGATCCGTCTGGTGTCTGCCCAGACGGATCCGCTCATATAATGCAGACGGTGGATCCGTTCAGAGCGGATCCATCTGCATTATAGTTTAGAAAAAATTCTAAGTGTGAAAGTTGCTCAGACGGATCCGTCCAGACTTTACATTGAAAGTCAATGGGGGACGGATCCATTTGAAATTGAGCCATATTGTGTCAACTTCAAACGGATCCGTCCCCATTGACTTCCATTGTAAGTCTGGACGGATCCGTTTGCCTCCGCACGGCCAGGCGGACACCCGAACGCTGCAGAGAGCCTTCAAACGGAACTCACAAGCGGAGCCTCGAACGCTAGTGTGAAAGTAGCCTAAGATGTATATTATTATAAATTTGTACACTGTATTATTTTTTAATGAGAAATTGTATTGAAAATACAAAAATGTTACTTTTTTTATTAGAAAATACATTTTTAGATCCAATAACAATCGATGACGGTCACAGTTACATATTTCTATTTACCATTTTCTGGATTTTCAGCTGTTTTCATTCCTCCAGAGCTTTCAAGAAAAAAAAAGGAGTAAAGATTAATTAGAAGAGAAAATGAAAACATTAAAGGGACACTTCAATCAACATGTTTTTATATGGGAATATTCTGTGTAATCTTTTAATATAATTAACAGGTAAGTTATTTTTGGGAAATACGTTTTTGAAGCTATACGCAGTGCTTTCCAGTGAGTATCTTTCTAGGCCTATCAAGAGGACGATACTGTCATCATCCCAATTCTACATCTACTATGATAATAAGGATTGCCCTGAGGATAACATCTTCCCCTCACTGCAGTAGTAAGCTGACAATGGATTACTTCTCTATACAAAAGGTTTTATGAATTATGCTGACTGTTAAAGGGCTTCTGTCACCCCACAAAAGTCATTTTTTTTTTTTTGGATAGTTACATTACTTATAGCGCGATATAGGAGAATATAATCTTGTCACTTACTTTGATGCGGCTGTTTCTTTAGAAAACAAAGTTTTATAATATGTAAATCCGGTCTCTACCAGCAAGTAGGGCGTCTACTTGCTGGTAGCCGCAGCAGAAAAGCGCCCCCTCGCCGTGTTGATTGACAGGGCCAGCCGTGATCTCCTCCTCCGGCCGGCCCTGTCAGTATTTCAAAAATCGCGCGCCTCTGTTCATTCGGCCGGCCGGAGGAGGAGATCCCGGCTGGCCCTGTCAATCAACACGGCGAGGGGGCGGTTTTCTGCTGCGGCTACCAGCAAGTAGACACCCTACTTGCTGGTAGAGACTGGATTTACATATTATAAAACTTTGTTTTCTAAAGAAACGGCCGCATCAAAGTAAGTGACAAGATTATATTCTCCTATATCGCGCTATAAGTAATGTAACTATCCCCAAAAAAAAAAAAGACTTTTGTGGGGTGACAGAAGCCCTTTAAGGCTGTATTATACATGCCAATTTTTTCATAGATGATCGCTAACGAACATTTGTAGTATCGCTCGTTAGCAATCATCTTGCAGAGTAATACTGCCGCTGATTACCCGATGAATGAGCAACCGCATGCTTAAAAATCATCGTTTGTTGGCAGCAGATCATGCTATCTAATAGCGATCTGCCACTGGCAAACCACTAGACAGTATGAGGGCAAGCAATGGCAGGGTGATCGCTCCTCCCGATGTGGAAGAGATTGCTGCATGTAAGAGCCGAGAGGGAAAGTATTCCCCCCAACAATCACTTGCTCAATCGGTCTGTCTAATACAGGCTAGTGTTGATCGTGAATATTTTAATTGCAGATTTTTATTGTGAATATTGGCACTTCGAGAATTTGCCAATATCTAGAATATAGTGCTATATCTTCGTAATCACGAATATTCTGGATTTTTTTTCATCAGTACCCATGATCCCTCACTGCTTTTTGCTTGTGGGCCAATGAGAAGGCCGCAATATCTTTGACTTTAGGAGTAGTGTTGATCGCAAATTTTCGTATTGCAAATTTTTATCGCAAATTTTCCGATTGGCGGTTTTCGCAATCAAGAAAATAATGACTGGAGGCCAGAATTCTCGAATTTGCAAATATGTGTGATGAATATTCGCCCAAATATTCGTGAAATATCATGGATTTAAATATTGCCCCTGCCGCTCATCACTGATACAGGCTTTACAGAGGAACAATTTTGTGTAATTTTCTATGATATAATACTCCCAAAATAAAAAAGTTCAAACAGTAAATATTTATAAAACAATGTTTCCTATGAATACTGAATTTAAAAAAGACCTCTTTCTGATGGAAGTGTCCTGTTATGGACTCCAATTTCTCAGGATACAAAATCGGTATATTCTCATGCTATCCAATAAAAAACCTTTTCCATATGACTTACGATATTTTTTTTTAACATGACAGCCTATCGGCATCGGGTGACTAATAGAGATGAGCCCTAAAAAATTAGATTCTGCTGCTTGGCCAATTTGACCAAAAATATTCGCTTTGTGATGAATTACGCCATCACAAAGCACATTTCTTTGTAAGTAGTGGGTGCAATGATTGTGCCACCCCCTCCCCCGGTCATTGTGCCCCTCAGATGCCACATTCATAGCTGATCGCAGCATATGACAGTAATATCACAGTATTAAAAAAATAAAATAAAATAAATCATACTTACCTCCTCCATTTAATTGCGCAGAGCCGGCCGCTGCCATCTTAATTGAAGATCTGGTGTGAAATTTTGCGCGTTCCATGATGACGTCACCATGGCGGCCGGGGTGGTGACATCATACGTCACCGAGCACGAGATTTGGTGCCAGATCTCCAATCAAGATGGCGGCGACCGGCTCTTTGCACTCAAACGGATGAGGTGAGTGTGATTTTTTTGTTTTTTTTACCCCATTTCATGTAAAATCGCTTCTTTACCACGAAGCATGAGGAAATACGCCTTTGCGGCGAATCAAATTTTTTCCTGAAATTCGGATCAACTTCCACTTCATTGAGTTCAATTTGCTTGACACTGGTGACTATTGGATGACATCTGTCGCAGGTATACTTTTTTGTTTTTAACAAGGGACTTTATGTCGTCTCATTCCACTATTCTTGAAATATCTCAAGCCAGGAACAAAGTTAAGGAAGTAGACACCTCTACATCAAAAACACCACTTGTCCACCCACACAGGGGTCTTTATCGAGTGCTCTTGAATAAGACCCCTAAGGCTCCTTTCACATCACCATTTCTCCTTTCCGTTCTCCGGCTCCGTTGAGGAGCAGGAGAACGAAAAGGACGGATTCTGAAGATAACTGAGACCTAACTGAGCGTAACAGATCCTAAAGACCCCATAGGCTATAATGGGGTCCGTTCGGTGTCCACTCAAAATATGATTTTTCTTCTGTTCAGTTAGGTCTCAGTTATCTGCAGAATCTGTCTTTTCCGTTCTCCTGCTCTTCAACGGAGCCGGAGAAGGGAAAGGAGAGACGGTGATGTGAAAGGAGCCTAAGTTAGTCACTACAAAAAGTTGCCAACTTTGAATTTTAAGAAATAGTTTAGTACTATTGATATTCTATACAAAGGATAAAGCAGCAGTAGATAGCGATTACGTAGACAAGGATGGCGGTACTTACACATTTTTCTTTTTACAAATGACACCTAAAAAATATGAGCAGAATAAATTTTTAGGATACATGAAGCTCAGCTCTGACTTTGGCAATGAAAGCAAATATATTCTGAGAACTTGAAGCACAGATAATATTTTACTGTCTCAGAGACCTGTGTTCATTAACTGGCAAATCTACAGTAAATCTAAACATTTTCTTCTGTGTTGTTTTCCTTCCAGAGCTGAATTACAAGCAGATAAGACAATGGAGGTTGGAATGGGGATCTGCTGTGGACTATTTCATATTTTTCATGTACGCAAATACATTATAATAATTTATGTTCATACTCATATTTAACCCTTACCTGAAACACTGTCAGAATGCTATTAAGCACATCAAACGCATGAGAGTCTTCATGCAATTTTCCATCAAATCATTACATTTTGGAAAAAATGCATTAAAGTGGTTATCCGAGAATAAATATTCATGACCTATCCTCATGATAGTCCATCGATATAAGATCGGCGGGGTTCTAAAACACTGGAACCCGCCAATCAGCTGTTAGAAGAGGCCATGAGTAGAGTTGAGCGAACACCTGGATGTTCGGGTTCGAGAAGTTCGGCCGAACATCCCGGAAATGTTCGGGTTCGGGATCCGAACCCGATCCGAACTTCGTCCCGAACCCGAACCCCATTGAAGTCAATGGGGACCCGAACTTTTCGGCACTAAAAAGGCTGTAAAACAGCCCAGGAAAGAGCTAGAGGGCTGCAAAAGGCAGCAACATGTAGGTAAATCCCCTGCAAACAAATGTGGATAGGGAAATGAATTAAAATAAAAATTAAATAAATAAAAATTAACCAAAATCAATTGGAGAGAGGTTCCATAGCAGAGAATCTGGCTTCCCGTCACCCACCACTGGAACAGTCCATTCTCAGATATTTAGGCCCCGGCACCCAGGCAGAGGAGAGAGGTCCCGTAACAGAGAATCTGTCTTCATGTCAGCAGAGAATTAGTCTGCATGTCATAGCAGAGAATGAGGCTTCACGTCAGCCACCACTGCAACAGTCCATTGGCATATATTTAGGCCCAGCACCCAGGCAGAGGAGGGAGGTCCCGTAACAGAGAATCTGTCTTCATGTCAGCAGAGAATTAGTCTGCATGTCATAGCAGAGAATGAGGCTTCACGTCAGCCACCACTGCAACAGTCCATTGGCATATATTTAGGCCCAGCACCCAGGCAGAGGAGGGAGGTCCCGTAACAGAGAATCTGTCTTCATGTCAGCAGAGAATTAGTCTGCATGTCATAGCAGAGAATGAGGCTTCACGTCAGCCACCACTGCAACAGTCCATTGGCATATATTTAGGCCCAGCACCCAGGCAGAGGAGGGAGGTCCCGTAACAGAGAATCTGTCTTCATGTCAGCAGAGAATTAGTCTGCATGTCATAGCAGAGAATGAGGCTTCACGTCAGCCACCACTGCAACAGTCCATTGGCATATATTTAGGCCCAGCACACACACAGGCAGAGGAGAGAGGTCCCGTAACAGAGAATCTGGCTTCATGTCAGCAGAGAATCAGTCTGCATGTCATAGCAGAGAATGAGGCTTCACGTCAGCCACCACTGCAACAGTCCATTGGCATATATTTAGGCCCAGCACACACACAGGCAGAGGAGAGAGGTCCCGTAACAGAGAATCTGGCTTCATGTCAGCAGAGAATCAGTCTGCATGTCATAGCAGAGAATCAGGCTTCACGTCACCCACCACTGCAACAGTCCATTGTCATAAATTTAGGCCCAGCACTAGTGTTGAGCGGTATGTCCCATATTCGAATTCGCGAAATTTTGTGAATATTCGAAAGAATATTCGTAAAATATTTGCGATTATTCAAATTCGTTATTATTTCGCATATGCGATAATTCGAATTTTCGCATCGCATAATACATATGCTATGCAAAATTCACATGTGCGCTAATGAAATCGCCTTACGAAGATTCGCAACTCAATTCAATCACTAATGTATGAATGCAATGCCCTTTGCCTCTGTTCTGGGACAAGTGTAGATATTCGCATGTGCGCTAATAAAATCGCCTTACGAAGATTCGCACCTCAATCACTTTCTAGGGAATGTGAGACTTTTGGGAATCAATCGAGATACAGTGGGGGGTGATGACAGTAGTTGACAGAGTACAGATCAATGTAATCTGTAAGGTGGAAAGTAAAATAAAAAATACGAATATTCGTAAATCGAATTTTACGAAGTTCTACGTATTCGCGAATATGGTGCTATACTATATGAATGCACAGGCCTTTGCCTCTCTGTTCTGGGGACAAGTGTAGATATTTGCATTTGCGTTAATAAAATCGCCTTACGAAGATTCGCAGCTCAATTCAATCACTAATGTATGAATGCAAAGCCCTTTGCCTCTGTTCTGGGACAAGTGTAGATATTCGCATGTGCGCTAATAAAATCGCCTTACGAAGATTCGCAACTCAATTCACTAATGTATGAATGCAAAGCCCTTTGCCTCTGTTCTGGGACGTGCCGATATTCGCATGTGCGCTAATAAAATCGCCTTACGAAGATTCGCGCCTCAATCACTTTCTAGGCAATGTGAGTAAGATCTGAGCTGTTGGACCTTTGGGAAACAATCAATTATATGTGTACTGTAATTTTGTGGGGGGGGGGGGAAAAAACAAAAAACGAATATTCGTTTTTACGAATATATAGCACTATATTCGAAATATTTGCGAAATCGCGAAGTTGCGATATTCGCGAAAAAAATTTGCTTTTCGAATATTCGCGCTCAACACTACCCAGCACCCAGGCAGAGGAGAGAGGTCCCGTAACAGAGAATCTGGCTTCATGTCAGCAGAGAATCAGTCTGCATGTCATAGCAGAGAATGAGGCTTCACGTCAGCCACCACTGCAACAGTCCATTGGCATATATTTAGGCCAAGCACCCAGGCAGAGGAGGGAGGTCCCGTAACAGAGAATCTGTCTTCATGTCAGCAGAGAATTAGTCTGCATGTCATAGCAGAGAATGAGGCTTCACGTCAGCCACCACTGCAACAGTCCATTGGCATATATTTAGGCCCAGCACACACACAGGCAGAGGAGAGAGGTCCCGTAACAGAGAATCTGGCTTCATGTCAGCAGAGAATTAGTCTGCATGTCATAGCAGAGAATGAGGCTTCACGTCAGCCACCACTGCAACAGTCCATTGGCATATATTTAGGCCCAGCACACACACAGGCAGAGGAGAGAGGTCCCGTAACAGAGAATCTGGCTTCATGTCAGCAGAGAATCAGTCTGCATGTCATAGCAGAGAATGAGGCTTCACGTCAGCCACCACTGCAACAGTCCATTGGCATATATTTATGCCCAGCACACACACAGGCAGAGGAGAGAGGTCCCGTAACAGACAATCTGGCTTCATGACAGCAGAGAATCAGTCTGCATGTCATAGCAGAGAATCAGGCTTCACGTCAGCCACCACTGCAACAGTCCATTGGCATATATTTAGGCCTAGCACACAGGCAGAGCAGAGAGGTCCCGTAACAGACAATCTGGCTTCATGACAGCAGAGAATCAGTCTGCATGTCATAGCAGAGAATCAGGCTTCACGTCAGCCACCACTGCAACAGTCCATTGTCATAAATTTAGGCCCAGCACCCAGGCAGAGGAGAGAGGTCCCGTAACAGAGAATCTGGCTTCATGTCAGCAGAGAATCAGTCTTCATATCATAGCAGAGAATCAGGCTTCACGTCACCCACCACTGTAAGAGTCAATTTTCATAAATTTAGGCCCAGAACCCAGGCAGAGGAGAAAGGTCCCGTAACAGACAATCTGGCTTCATGTCAGCAGAGAATCAGTCTTCATATCATAGCAGAGAATCAGGCTTCACGTCACCCACCACTGTAAGAGTCAATTTTCATAAATTTAGGCCCAGAACCCAGGCAGAGGAGAAAGGTCCCGTAACAGACAATCTGGCTTCATGTCAGCAGAGAATCAGTCTTCATATCATAGCAGAGAATCAGGCTTCACGTCACCCACCACTGCAACAGTCCATTGGCATATATTTAGGCCTAGCACACAGGCAGAGCAGAGAGGTCCCGTAACAGACAATCTGGCTTCATGACAGCAGAGAATCAGTCTGCATGTCATAGCAGAGAATCAGGCTTCACGTCAGCCACCACTGCAACAGTCCATTGTCATAAATTTAGGCCTAGCACCCAGGCAGAGGAGAGAGGTCCCGTAACAGAGGATCTGGCTTCATGTCAGCAGAGAATCAGTCTGCATGTCATAGCAGAGAATGAGGCTTCACGTCTGCCACCACTGCAACAGTCCATTGTCATAAATTTAGGCCCAGCACCCAGGCAGAGGAGAGAGGTCCCGTAAAAGAGGATCTGGCTTCATGTCAGCAGAGAATCAGTCTGCATGTCATAGCAGAGAATGAGGCTTCACGTCAGCCACCACTGCAACAGTCCATTGTCATAAATTTAGGCCCAGCACCCAGGCAGAGGAGAGAGGTCCCGTAACAGACAATCTGGCTTCATGTCAGCAGAGAATTAGTCTGCATGTCATAGCAGAGAATGAGGCTTCACGTCAGCCACCACTGCAACAGTCCATTGGCATATATTTAGGCCTAGCACACAGGCAGAGGAGAGAGGTCCCGTAACAGACAATCTGGCTTCATGTCAGCAGAGAATCAGTCTGCATGTCATAGCAGAGAATGAGGCTTCACGTCACCCACCACTGCAACAGTCCATTGGCATATATTTAGGCCTAGCACACAGGCAGAGCAGAGAGGTCCCGTAACAGACAATCTGGCTTCATGTCAGCAGAGAATTAGTCTGCATGTCATAGCAGAGAATGAGGCTTCACGTCACCCACCACTGCAACAGTCCATTGGCATATATTTAGGCCTAGCACACAGGCAGAGCAGAGAGGTCCCGTAACAGACAATCTGGCTTCATGACAGCAGAGAATCAGTCTGCATGTCATAGCAGAGAATGAGGCTTCACGTCAGCCACCACTGCAACAGTCCATTGTCATAAATTTAGGCCCAGCACCCAGGCAGAGGAGAGAGGTCCCGTAACAGACAATCTGGCTTCATGTCAGCAGAGAATTAGTCTGCATGTCATAGCAGAGAATCAGGCTTCATGTCAGCCACCACTGCAACAGTCCATTGGCATATATTTAGGCCTAGCACACAGGCAGAGGAGAGGTTCATTCAACTTTGGGTAGCATCGCAATATAATGGTAAAATAAAAATAGGATTGAATGAGGAAGTGCCCTGGAGTCCAATAATATATGGTTATGGGGAGGTAGTTAATGTCTAATCTGGACAAGGGACGGACAGGTCCTGTGGGATCCATGCCTGGTTCATTTTTATGAACGTCAGCTTGTCCACATTGGCTGTAGACAGGCGGCTGCGTTTGTCTGTAATGACGCCCCCTGCCGTGCTGAATACACGTTCAGACAAAACGCTGGCTGCCGGGCAGGCCAGCACCTCCAAGGCATAAAAGGCTAGCTCTGGCCACGTGGACAATTTAGAGACCCAGAAGTTGAATGGGGCCGAACCATCAGTCAGTACGTGGAGGGGTGTGCACACGTACTGTTCCACCATGTTAGTGAAATGTTGCCTCCTGCTAACACGTTGCGTATCAGGTGGTGGTGCAGTTAGCTGTGGCGTGTTGACAAAAGTTTTCCACATCTCTGCCATGCTAACCCTGCCCTCAGAGGAGCTGGCCGTGACACAGCTGCCTTGGCGACCTCTTGCTCCTCCTCTGCCTTGGCCTTGGGCTTCCACTTGTTCCCCTGTGACATTTGGGAATGCTCTCAGTAGCGCGTCTACCAACGTGCGCTTGTACTCGCGCATCTTCCTATCACGCTCCAGTGCAGGAAGTAAGGTGGGCACATTGTCTTTGTAGCGTGGATCCAGCAGGGTGGCAACCCAGTAGTCCGCACAGGTTAAAATGTGGGCAACTCTGCTGTCGTTGCGCAGGCACTGCAGCATGTAGTCGCTCATGTGTGCCAGGCTGCCCAGGGATAAGGACAAGCTGTCCTCTGTGGGAGGCGTATCGTCATCGTCCTGCCTTTCCCCCCAGCCACGCACCAGTGATGGACCCGAGCTGCGTTGGGTGCCACCCCGCTGTGACCATGCTTCATCCTCATCCTCCTCCACCTCCTCCTCATCCTCGTCCTCCTCGTCCTCCAGTAGTGGGCCCTGGCTGGCCACATTTGTACCTGGCCTCTGCTGTTGCCAAAAACCTCCCTCTGAGTCACTTCGAAGAGACTGGCCTGAAAGTGCTAAAAATGACCCCTCTTCCTCCTCCTCCTCCTCCTCCTCCTCCTGGGCCACCTCCTCTTCCATCATCGCCCTAAGTGTTTTCTCAAGGAGACATAGAAGTGGTATTGTAACGCTGATAACGGTGTCATCGCCACTGGCCATGTTGGTGGAGTACTCGAAACAGCGCAACAGGGCACACAGGTCTCGCATGGAGGCCCAGTCATTGGTGGTGAAGTGGTGCTGTTCTGTAGTGCGACTGACCCGTGCGTGCTGCAGCTGAAACTCCACTATGGCCTGCTGCTGCTCGCACAGTCTGTCCAGCATGTGCAAGGTGGAGTTCCACCTGGTGGTTCACGTCGCATATGAGGCGGTGAGCGGGAAGGCCGAAGTTACGCTGTAGCGCAGACAGGCGAGCAGCAGCAGGATGTGAACGCCGGAAGCGCGAACAGACGGCCCGCACTTTATGCAGCAGCTCTGACATGTCGGGGTAGTTGTGAATGAACTTCTGCACCACCAAATTCAGCACATGCGCCAAGCAAGGGATGTGCGTCAAATTGGCTAGTCCCAGAGCTGCAACGAGATTTCGCCCATTATCACACACCACCAGGCCGGGCTTGAGGCTCACCGGCAGCAACCACTCGTCGGTCTGTTGTTCTATACCCCGCCACAACTCCTGTGCGGTGTGGGGCCTGTCCCCCAAACATATGAGTTTCAGAATGGCCTGCTGACGTTTACCCCGGGCTGTGCTGAAGTTGGTGGTGAAGGTGTGTGGCTGACTGGATGAGCAGGTGGAAGAAGAGGAGGAGGAAGCCGAGAAGGAGGAGGTGGCAACAGGAGGCAAAGAATGTTGCCCTGCGATCCTTGGCGGCGGAAGGACGTGCGCCAAACAGCTCTCCGCCTGGGGCCCAGCTGCCACTACATTTACCCAGTGTGCAGTTAGGGAGATATAGCGTCCCTGGCCGTGCTTACTGGTCCACGTATCTGTGGTTAGGTGGACCTTGCCACAGATGGCGTTGCGCAGTGCACACTTGATTTTATCGGATACTTGGTTGTGCAGGGAAGGCACGGCTCTCTTGGAGAAGTAGTGCCGGCTGGGAACAACATACTGTGGGACAGCAAGCGACATGAGCTGTTTGAAGCTGTCTGTGTCCACCAGCCTAAATGACAGCATTTCATAGGCCAGTAGTTTAGAAATGCTGGCATTCAGGGCCAGGGATCGAGGGTGGCTAGGTGGGAATTTACGCTTTCTATCAAATGTTTGTGAGATGGAGAGCTGAACGCTGGCGTGTGACATGGTTGAGACGCTTGGTGACGGAGGTGGTGGTGGTGGTGTTGGTGGTACATCCCCTGTTTGCTGGGCGGCAGGTGCCAACGTTCCTCCAGAGGCGGAGGAAGAGGCCGAGGCGGCAGCAGCAGAATAGGCCGAGGCGGCAGCAGCAGAAGAGGTAGCAGGGGGAGCCTGAGTGACTTCCTTGGTTTTAAGGTGTTTACTCCACTGCAGTTCATGCTTTGCATGCAGGTGCCTGGTCATGCAGGTTGTGCTCAGGTTCAGAACGTTAATGCCTCGCTTCAGGCTCTGATGGCACAGCGTGCAAACCACTCGGGTCTTGTCGTCAGCACATTGTTTGAAGAAGTGCCATGCCAGGGAACTCCTTGAAGCTGCCTTTGGGGTGCTCGGTCCCAGATGGCGGCGGTCAGTAGCAGGCGGAGTCTCTTGGCGGCGGGTGTTCTGCTTTTGCCCACTGCTCCCTCTTTTGCTACGCTGTTGGCTCGGTCTCACCACTGCCTCTTCCTCCGAACTGTGAAAGTCAGTGGCACGACCTTCATTCCATGTGGGGTCTAGGACCTCATCGTCCCCTGCATCGTCTTCCACCCAGTCTTGATCCCTGACCTCCTGTTCAGTCTGCACACTGCAGAAAGACGCAGCAGTTGGCACCTGTGTTTCGTCATCATCAGAGACATGCTGAGGTGGTATTCCCATGTCCTCATCATCAGGAAACATAAGTGGTTGTGCGTCAGTGCATTCTATGTCTTTCACCGCTGGGGAAGGGCTAGGTGGATGCCCTTGGGAAACCCTGCCAGCGGAGTCTTCAAACAGCATAAGAGACTGCTGCATAACTTGAGGCTGAGACAGTTTCCCTGGTATGCATGGGGGTGATGTGACAGACTGATGGGGTTGGTTTTCAGGCGCCATCTGTGCGCTTTCTGCAGAAGACTGGGTGGGAGATAATGTGAACGTGCTGGATCCACTGTCGGCCACCCAATTGACTAATGCCTGTACCTGCTCAGGCCTTACCATCCTTAGAACGGCATTGGGCCCCACCATATATCGCTGTAAATTCTGGCGGCTACTGGGACCTGAGGTAGTTGGTACACTAGGACGTGTGGATGTGGCAGAACGGCCACGTCCTCTCCCAGCACCAGAGGGTCCACTAACACCACCACGACCATGTCCACGTCCGCGTCCCTTACTAGATGTTTTTCTCATTGTTATGGTTCACCACAACAACAAATATATTATTTGGCCCAATGTATTGTATTCAAATTCAGCGGGATATAAATTTGAGGCCTAGTATTTAGGCGCTGGGTGACCGGTATGGATTTAGTGACAGAATTAGACTTGGAAATGCACAGAAGCGTGTGTGTGAAGTTATTCTGAATGACCCTATGTGCACCTTCAATATGATCTACCCTTTTAGGGATAGATTTCAAATAGCTCTGATATAGCAGAAACGACTAAATTATGAAATTGCTAAATTGGGAATTGTATTTCAACCCAGAACAAAAAATGTGCTTTGACGGACACTAAATAACTTTCCCAGCCACAACAGGACAGCGGTAACGAGAGATTTAGCGGGATATAAATTTGAGGCCTAGTATTTAGGCGCTGGGTGACAGCTATGGGTTTAGTGACAGAATTAGATTTGGAAATGCACAGTAGCGGGTGTGTGAAGTTATTCTGAATGACCCTATGTGCACCTTGAATATTATATACCCTTTTAGGGATAGATTTCAAATAGCTCTGATATAGCAGAAACCACTAAATTATGAAATTGCTAAATTGGGAATTGTATTTCAACCCAGAACAAAAAATGTGCTTTGACGGACACTAAATATCTTGCCCAGCAACAACAGTACAGCGGTAACGAGAGATTTAGCAGGATATAAATTTGAGGCCTAGTATTTAGGCGCTGGGTGACAGGTATGGGTTTAGTGACAGAATTAGACTTGAAAATACACAGTAGCGGGTGTGTGTGAAGTTATTCTGAATGACCCAATGTGCACCTTGAATATTATATACCCTTTTAGGGATAGATTTCAAATAGCTCTGATATAGCAGAAACCACTAAATTATGAAATTGCTAAATTGGGAATTGTACTTCAACCCAGAACAAAAAATGTGCTTTGACGGACACTAAATATCTTTCCAAGCAACAACAGTACAGCGGTAACGAGAGATTTAGCAGGATATAAATTTGAGGCCTAGTATTTAGGCGCTGGGTGACAGGTATGGGTTTAGTGACAGAATTAGACTTGGAAATACACAGTAGCGGGTGTGTGTGAAGTTATTCTGAATGACCCAATGTGCACCTTGAATATTATATACCCTTTTAGGGATAGATTTCAAATAGCTCTGATATAGCAGAAACCACTAAATTATGAAATTGCTAAATTGGGAATTGTACTTCAACCCAGAACAAAAAATGTGCTTTGACGGACACTAAATATCTTTCCAAGCAACAACAGTACAGCGGTAACGAGAGATTTAGCAGGATATAAATTTGAGGCCTAGTATTTAGGCGCTGGGTGACAGGTATGGGTTTAGTGACAGAATTAGACTTGGAAATACACAGTAGCGGGTGTGTGTGAAGTTATTCTGAATGACCCAATGTGCACCTTGAATATTATATACCCTTTTAGGGATAGATTTCAAATAGCTCTGATATAGCAGAAACCACTAAATTATGAAATTGCTAAATTGGGAATTGTACTTCAACCCAGAACAAAAAATGTGCTTTGACGGACACTAAATATCTTTCCAAGCAACAACAGTACAGCGGTAACGAGAGATTTAGCAGGATATAAATTTGAGGCCTAGTATTTAGGCGCTGGGTGACAGGTATGGGTTTAGTGACAGAATTAGACTTGAAAATACACAGTAGCGGGTGTGTGTGAAGTTATTCTGAATGACCCAATGTGCACCTTGAATATTATATACCCTTTTAGGGATAGATTTCAAATAGCTCTGATATAGCAGAAACCACTAAATTATGAAATTGCTAAATTGGGAATTGTACTTCAACCCAGAACAAAAAATGTGCTTTGACGGACACTAAATAACTTTCCCAGCTACAACAGGACAGCGGTAACGAGAGATTTAGCAGGATATAAATTTGAGGCCTAGTATTTAGGCGCTGGGTGACAGGTATGGGTTTAGTGACAGAATTAGACTTGAAAATACACAGTAGCGGGTGTGTGTGAAGTTATTCTGAATGACCCAATGTGCACCTTGAATATTATATACCCTTTTAGGGATAGATTTCAAATAGCTCTGATATAGCAGAAACCACTAAATTATGAAATTGCTAAATTGGGAATTGTACTTCAACCCAGAACAAAAAATGTGCTTTGACGGACACTAAATAACTTTCCCAGCTACAACAGGACAGCGGTAACGAGAGATTTAGCAGGATATAAATTTGAGGCCTAGTATTTAGGCGCTGGGTGACAGGTATGGGTTTAGTGACAGAATTAGACTTGAAAATACACAGTAGCGGGTGTGTGTGAAGTTATTCTGAATGACCCAATGTGCACCTTGAATATTATATACCCTTTTAGGGATAGATTTCAAATAGCTCTGATATAGCAGAAACCACTAAATTATGAAATTGCTAAATTGGGAATTGTACTTCAACCCAGAACAAAAAATGTGCTTTGACGGACACTAAATAACTTTCCCAGCTACAACAGGACAGCGGTAACGAGAGATTTAGCGGGATATAAATTTGAGGCCTAGTATTTAGGCGCTGGGTGACCGGTATGGATTTAGTGACAGAATTAGACTGGGATATGGCCAAAAAATAACCACACTATTGCTGGTTAAATGCACTTGGTGACGGGCGCAGCTTGCCCCTGATGTAGTATATGGCCAAAAAATGAACAGACTATTGCTGGTTAAATGCACTTGGTGTCACAGCTTGACCAACCACACTACTGAGGGTTAAATGCACTTGGTGACGGGCGCAGCTTGCCCCTGATGTAGTATATGGCCAAAAAATAAACAGACTATTGCTGGTTAAATGCACTTGGTGTGACAGCTTCACCCTGATGTAGGCTTTAGCCAGAAAACAACCACACCATTGAGGGTTAAATGCACTTGGTGACAGGCGCAGCTTGCCCCTGATTTTGTATATGGCCAAAAAATGAACAGACTATTGCTGGTTAAATGCACTTGGTGTGACAGCTTCACCCTGATGTAGGCTTTAGCCAAAAAACAACCACACCATTGAGGGTTAAATGCACTTGGTGACAGGCGCAGCTTGCCCCTGATTTTGTATATGGCCAAAAAATGAACAGACTATTGCTGGTTAAATGCACTTGGTGTGACAGCTTCACCCTGATGTAGGCTTTAGCCAAAAAACAACCACACCATTGAGGGTTAAATGCACTTGGTGACAGGCGCAGCTTGCCCCTGATTTTGTATATGGCCAAAAAATGAACAGACTATTGCTGGTTAAATGCACTTGGTGTGACAGCTTCACCCTGATGTAGGCTTTAGCCAAAAAACAACCACACCATTGAGGGTTAAATGCACTTGGTGACAGGCGCAGCTTGCCCCTGATTTTGTATATGGCCAAAAAATGAACAGACTATTGCTGGTTAAATGCACTTGGTGTGACAGCTTCACCCTGATGTAGGCTTTAGCCAAAAAACAACCACACCATTGAGGGTTAAATGCACTTGGTCGCAGCTTGTGCTGGCGCACCACAAGACACAAAATGGCCGCCGATCACCCCAGAAAAATGTGACTGACAAACGGTCTGGGCAGCCTAAAAACAGTGAGCAATTGAGGATCAGCAGCTCAATGATCCACAGCTGCAGATCGATCAGTTAATCAAGTCCTTTGGAGGAGTTAATCTGCCTAATCTCGCCCTACTGTCGCAGCCGCAACCTCTCCCTACGCTAATCAGAGCAGAGTGACGGGCGGCGCTATGTGACTCCAGCTTAAATAGAGGCTGGGTCACATGGTGCTCTGGCCAATCACAGCCATGCCAATAGTAGGCATGGCTGTGATGGCCTCTTGGGGCAAGTAGTATGACGCTTGTTGATTGGCTGCTTTGCAGCCTTTCAAAAAGCGCCAAGAAAGCGTCACAAAAGCGCGAAGAAAGCGACGAACACCGAACCCGAACCCGGACTTTTACTATACAGTTCGAGTTCGCTCATCCCTAGCCATGAGCTCCAAGAGGCCATCACCTTACACTGGACACATAGCCTAGTTGCAGCTCAGCCCCATTCAAGTCAATGGGGGTGACCTGCAACACCATGCACTGCTGTGCTTGGTAAGCACCCAGGAGGCTTCCGTGCATTGTGACTACAATTCTGACCCTAGAAGAGTCTTAACTGTTTAGAAAATGGATGGCACTCTGCCATCCAACAAGAAAACTGCCATCCAACAAGGAAACTTCTCATGACATACTGGCCATAAGCAAGGTTCAGGGATGGCCGTGTCTTACTTATGTTAATCGGATGGAAGTAATAAACTAACTGCAACTAACCTAGAAGAGTCATAGACATGTGCCTAGTTCATACATGCCATTTTAGTGTATGTCCACATGTTACAACCAGATTTGAAGAAACCAAAAATGTCAGAGATCCAGATTACAATAAACATTTTAAGAAGTTATCCCATGAAGAATGTAAAAAATGAAAATCAGACATCATCTAGTATATGACAACAAAGCTAGAACCAGCCCTGTACATCACATGGATCCAGAGATCTCCACATTCATTGCCCTGCTAGATTTATATCAAGCTTACAGCTCAAGGGGAGTGTCTTTTCTGCTGCAGCTCCAGAGGCGTGTCTCAGCTCTCCCTATCACAGCTCTGGAGGCAGTTGAAGGAAGAAACTGAGCATGTGCGACCTTCTCAGTGAGCAGGACAAAGAAATAAGAAAAAAAACAACAACAGGTGGCTCTATGCAGATAGATTTTATTGAATAACTCAGTGGCTATGCTAAATAATTTATATCCGGTGCTACTTTGAAAACTGAAGAATATTTTTCGTGAGACACTCATATTAAACCTAGAAAGCAAATACTAAATAAGGACTACTAAACCTAGAAATTAATGCAAACACTAAATCAGAAATATGGGTACTTCTTTAGATTTATTCTTTGTTCAAAATTAGAGTTGAGCGGACACCTGGATGTTTGGGTTCACCGGGTTCTTGACCTGAACTTGACCCCGAACCCGGACCCTATTAAAGTCAATTGGGACCCGAACTTTACTTTATTATTTTCCATTATAACATGGTTATAACAGAAAACAATACAATTAGCTTTTTCAGATCTGAGTTTTTACGATTGTGAAAACTCAGATCCGATGGTATATTCTAAAACAGAGGCGTTCCCATGGTGATGGGGACGCTTGAAGTTAAAATATACCATCGGATTGGAGAGAACTCCGATGGTATATTCTAACACAGAGGCGTTCCCATGGTGATAAGGACGCACCTCTGACAGGGCGCTGCCATCCGCGGCACCTGAGGGGTTAATTGCATAGGTGGCAGCTCCCTGTCAGAGGTCAGGTGCCGGGAATGTTTCTACAATGTTTGCATTGGTGTGCAGTGCGCGCTCCCCCCTCTCCCCGGTATTAAAATCATTGGTAGGCAGTGCACCCTCCCCCCCTCCACAGTATTAAAATCATTGGTGTGCAGTGTGCCCTCCCCCCCTCCCCAGTATTAAAATCATTGGTGGGCAGTGCGCCCTCCCTCCTCCATCATTGGTGGCAGCGGCAGTTCCGATTGGAATCCCAGCAGTGTAATACTGGGGCTCCGATCGGTTACCATGGCAGCCAGGACGCTACTAAAGTCCTGTCTGCCATGTTCAGTTATTCAGCAGCATTATACTTACATGCGCTGTGGCCGCCCGGCGCTCCTTCTTCTTGTAACTCACAGCATAAGCTCACAGACCTGTGAGTTACAAGAAGAAGGAGCGCCAGGCGGCCACAGCGCATGTGAGTTTAATGCTGTAGAGTAACTGACTATGGCAGAAAGGACTTTAGTAGCGTCCTGGCTGCCATGGTAACCGATCGGAGCCCCAGTATTATTTTATTCTAATACAGAGGCGTTCCCATGGTGATGGGGACGCTTGAAGTTAAAATATACCATCGGATTGGAGAAAACTACGATCCGATGGTAGATTCTAAATCTGAGCCATTCCCATGGTGATGGGGACGCATCTGACAGGGAGCTGCCATCCGCGCAATTAACTCCTCAGGCGTCGCGGATGGCAGCGCCCTGTCAGAGGTGCGTCCCCATCACCATGGGAATGGCTCGGATTTAGAATCTACCATCGGATCGTAGTTTTCTCCAATCCGATGGCATATTTTAACTTCAAGCGTCCCCATCACCATGGGAACACCTCTGTATTAGAATAAAATAACCTGAACACCGAACTCGAACCCGGACTTCAGTAAAAAAAAAAAAGTCCACGTTCGGGTCCATGTACCAAAAAACTTAAAGTTCGGTACAAACCCGAACTTTACAGTTCGGGTTTGCTCAACTCTATTCAAAATATCTTGAAATGAGTAGTGCAAAATGACTAGAAAAAAAAAGTTACTTGCAAAACCCTACAGTGTAATATGATTTTTTTTTTTTTTTTACTAAGCTTGCAGTCATACATCAGGAGGACTTTGGCAAGTTGAATTTTCACAAGTATGTATCATTATAATTAGAGATTTTCACTGGTTCAGTGGTTATTTGGTTCAGTCCAAATATTCTCGCAACAAATCACAAGTGTGAACTCAGCCTTACAGGTCGATACGCATCCTTTTATACCGTCGTCAGCTGATTCCACATAGATGTCTACAGAGCCTGTTCTATTAAACGCTTATACAAGTAGAGCCCCCCTGACAGAGTGGAGAGAAGGTCAGCAGTAAGTTTGTGTTGACGTCACAGATTATTTTGCCCTTCCTCTGATCCGTCAGAACAATAACCCCAAAAAAATGGATGCTGTCTATGGAGCATCGCCTTCACTCGGTCAGCATTTGGTCAGTAATCCATCAGTATTGCTAATGCCAAAAAAACAGGAGTGGATCTAAAATAGAGATGGAATATTTGCATGTCTTCTGAGTTTTGTACCAACTACTGCTTTTGGCTACCAAATCACAAGAGAATTCTGATGGGACCATACAGGCCTTACAACTGCTACACAGACAGGATCTGTTGTGCTTCTCATTTTTCCTTTCTTCTGACAGATCAGAAGAAAGGTCAAATAAATCATGATCTCAGCAAGGCCAAAAGGCAAAATAGTGGTCCAGTCATGAAGTGGAGAGGGTAAGAACAGCATGAGAAGTCCACAGAGTGGCTCTATGACATAGTAGTGAGGTGGAAGCAGCATGAAGAGGCCACAGAGTGGAACAATGACAGAGTCTGGAGGTGGCGGCAGCATCAGGAGACCACAAAACGGCACAAAGACAGAGTCTGGAGGTGGCAGCATGAGGAGACCACAGAGTGGCACAATGACAGAGTCTGGAAGTGGCAGTAGCATGAGAAGACCACAGAATGACAAGGTGACATAGTGCGTAGTTGGCAGCAGCATCAGGAGGCTACAAAATGGCATGGTGACATAGTGTGGAGGAAGAAGCAGCATGAGGAGGCCACTGAGTGGCAAGGTGACATAGTGTGAAGGTAGATGGCAATGCCAGTACCCTCTGAAGATGTTGGGTGAAAGAAGGAGCACTTGGTATCAGATGTGTGCCATCAGGCAGGTGGCAGCAGCTGAATACTAGGTAAGTCATGTAGCCAGAACATACCTGTCTCTTTTGTCAAAGTGTTGGTGTGGCACTATTGATGATCTAGTCTGATGCATCAGGAATTGGTGGGTGGAAATCCTGGCTGATCCACGCCTGATTCATCTTGACAAAAGGTCAGTCTCTCCACAATTTGGATGGACAGGCGAGGTCTTATTGGGGTAACTGAGGCCCCCGCCGCACTAAACACCCACTCTGATGCCACAGTACTGGCAGAGCAGGACAGCTTTCCCATGGCAAACTCGGCCAGTTGTGGCCACAAATACAGTTTTGCGGCCCAGTAGTCCAGCGGATCTTCAATGACTGCTGGAAGGGTGCACTCCAAGTATGCCACCACCTTCTGGTTCAGGTTCTGCTCCAGGTCTAGATTTGTCTGGGTATAAAAAAAGGTCCCCATTTTGGACCGGTAGCGAGGATCCAACAAGGTAGAGAGCCAGAAGTCACCCGGCTTCCGAATGGTGACAATTCAGCTGTCACTACCCAAGAAAGTGAGCATGCAGCAAGCCATTTGTGCAAGTGACTCAGAGGGACTCCCTGCCTCCATCTCCACTGCATACTGCCATGGTGTGTCTGGGTCCTCTGCCTCATCTTCCTCATCGCCCTGTAGCTCCTCTGGCTGCTCCTGCTCCTCCTCTCCTGTCGGAGGAGATAAAACAACCATTTCGCTACACATTGCTTGTGCTCCAATGTCCTCCTCTACCCCCTCCAGTTCAGCCACCACAGGGCTAATGTGGCTATGAGATCTAGGCGCCACGTCTCCAGTCCCCTGACCATCCAAATTTACAGGCATCTGTTCTAGGACATGAATCAATGGAAAGACATCGTACTTCAATCATCAGGAAATCGTTTATGGCCTTTGTTGTCACAACTATTGGACAGAAGGGAATCCATATTGTGAAGGCTTATACAGATCACATTGCAGATTTGTATGTGAACATTATGGTAACCATCTTTTCTGTTTTCTAAAAGGTCAAAGTGAGTTGATTTTCCCAGACACATAAGTGCAAAAAGTTAAGAATGTTTGTATAAACATTTCCCAGGTCGTAAATCGAGGGGGGAGGCAGAAACATACCATATGAATGCAGACCCTTGCAACATAATCAACTGAATGTGCAAAAGTTTTTTTTCTTCCCAATAAATAGAAGGGGATAATTTTACTATTCATTTTATAATTATAGTAACCATAATGTGAGCGATATTATATGATTTATCCTTCATGTGTATGTTTTAAGTTACTGAAGTCAAGTATAATATTGTAATCAAAGTATATTCTTTAAGTATACAGCATTAGGTAGGATACTGGTCAAAGGTGATCTTTTTATCAAATTAACAGAAAATAAGAGAATTAAGTGTAATTACACAAAATTCTTACATAGAACACTAGTGTCCCCTTTTGTCACGTGAAAGACCAAACCAAGCCCACCTTCAAGAAGGGGGGGGGGGGAGTGATAAAAGTTAGTTGGAGCCAGCAAGAAGGGAGATCAGATCAACTCCATCAGATCAACCCATGAAAAGGAGGAGGAGAGATCAGAGGAAATATAGGACTTACTTCACATTTGAACCTTGATGCTGATTTCTTCCAGACATATTCAATGGCATAGTATACATTTTGTCTGTATATTAGGCAACTGATTAGCCCTATACACACACACATATATATATATATATATATATATATATATATGGAGATAGGATTTAAAATTCATGTTATTGGACCATATCGCTCTGTCTAGAAGGGGAGGAGACAAGACATTGGCTCTCAAGCAACGGGAGCTGAGATGGATCCATCATCTCAACACACTGAGACCTCATGGTCTCAATGTCGATTTTAAGTGGAGTGTAGTATAGGATGGGGCTGCTTGCTGTCCCTCTGGTTCCTCGCCCTGTTATGCCCTGGTGTATGTGAATTTTTTATTGGTGTCATCAATTATGTAACTTATTTGTTTCAGATAGATGTACAGTTTTTACTGTCTTATTGCTTATACAATCTTGTTTCTCTATTGGTGCTCCACGGGAAGTGTGCATGGACGGTGTGCCTCTTCTGCGTCTTCGTGTTGGGATTATGGTGATGGGGAGGTCCTCGGGGAGCATCTACACTGTCTGAGATATACAATATGTGGGTCAATTGTAGTTATACTGTCTGTTTGGAGTGGTGGTTTTTCTCTTGGTATTTTTCTACAGACTTAGGGGTCGGTCATTGGGTTTGGGTCTGGAGGCATGGACGTGTCTATGGTCCCACACCCTTAATGGACCTGGGGGCTCTGCCGTGAGAGTGGCGGGACCCTTTTGGCCCCCGTCCTATTGTCCTATAATTGAGTATGGAACGGATCTTGAAGGTGTTCTTCTTAGTGCTGACATACTCTAATAAACCACGTTCACCCATATCTTTAGAGTATATATACAGCGACCTGGTGGGGTTTCCTTTTACCTGTTTTATTTACTTCTATGTTGTGCCCGATGTGTCTCCCTTCGTCAGTATTTCTCCCCCTTCCCCCAGCTGATCCCTGTCCCCTATTGTCCGTGTCTGTCCTTTATTTGGGTTGGGCCTCTGCGCACGTTCCTGGGCTTGCGGTTGCCGTGACAGCAATGTTTACATCGTTGCCTGGCGACGTAGGTCCGGCTTCATGAGCGTGGCTCCACCCGGCATATCCTCTTGAGGGGTCATGTGACGATCACGCTGGTCATGTGGTCCACGTCTTCATGGCGACGACGCTTGGCTCCGCTCTCGATGGTGTTGCTCTTGTGACGTGACGGGGACTCTGGGCATGCGTGGTTCAGCGGGGAGGACGCAGACTTTGACGCTCCTGTCCATGCGCCGCCGTGTGAGTTTTTAATTTCACTGAATTATTCACTCCTTTTTATACACACAGGTGACATGATGTTATGTTAATGAACTTGACTATGGTCAATTAACTCACGGTTATGTTATCACTAAGATTAATATGTGTATGTACACTGTATTGCACTGTATAGAGCATCATGTTATGTAAACTATCAGGTCATACAAATCATGTTGGTTTTGATATATTATATACTGTATTATTCACGTTTTTACACCCAGTATTGAATAATTGCTATTTTTATTGTTTGCTATGTATTGTGGGTATAAAGACCCATGTATGACACCATGTTACATGCTTGAGAAAGACCGCATTGAGACGGTTGAAACGTTGCACAGAGGGGAATAAAGGATCCACTTTTTTCACTTTATCTGGAGTGCTGCCTCGTTCTTTGGATACTATACTATATATATATATATATATATATATATATATATTAGTGTTGAGCAAGCATGATCGGCCGAATTCCAGTTAGTCTTGAGCATCGCTATGCTCGGCACATCGTGGAGTTTAGCCGAACACCGCGTGTGCTCGAGCGCGATTCTCAAGTCAGTGTATTTAAATCTAATTTAGCCTGTATTTCAGAAAAGTTACTGCCGGGACTCAAACTCACAACCTTCTGTTTTACAGGCAAGCCACTTAACCACTCAGCTATAATAACTGCATAGCCAGGTACTTCTATACAGTAGAAGTCTCTTTTTTTATTTTATTTTATTTATTAAGTGACTGGCTATATAGTATAGTGGTTAAAGTTCTAGGCTATGATGCAGAAGCTATGAGTTTAAATCCTGTCACAAACTTTTTCAGAAATAGAGGTTAAATTATATTTATATATTTTCAATTTTTTTAGTAATTGTAAAAAATTTATGACACAAAATAAATGTGTAATTACTAATATATTTAGTGTAATTTCCACCCCAGAAATGTATATGTATCCTCTATTTTTAGTTTGAGACAGCACACCAACTGGTCTTGAAAAATTGTTTTTTATAGATTTTTCAACATCAGTGGTACATGTACCTCTGCCATGTGATGGATAGCCTTCTCTTGATAAATGGCCCTTGTTAACATAATACTGTAGGGTCCATGTTATCCACAGTTGAACAATGAGCTGGTATGAATGGGATGACCTCAACAGAGACGTTACACCGGTATTAAAAGGGGTGAATTTGGGAACGGATGACCCCCTAGTCCTATTGAGTGAATCAAGAGACTGTGTTGTGGGTGGTGGCGACTCTTCCACATTAGTGGGGGATGCACCCCCGGCCCCATTGAACATCAAGGGTCCTGAGAGGGTGGAGACCTCCCCCGCATGGTATCTGGGGGAGCGTACCTCGCAAATGTTTTTTTGGGACGACCCCAACCCTTCTTTCTTAAAAAAGAGTGGGGGTATGGGGGCTCCCAAATGGCTGACTGAGCCCTCAAAAGTGGCATTATGACTGGACCTATATTCCTGCCGTTGAATGAGAGAGGACTGTTGCGTAACCCTGGCAATATGCATACAGAAATAGCGGTGGAATACATGCTGCTGAACTCTGTCTTCATTTTTACCACTGTGGAGCCCCCTTTTGTCAATAAACCACAATCAGAGTGATTTTGCATATTTGCAGTTGAATGGCATTTTTGGAGCCTACTGACTTGGCCGTATAAATGGACACTCTCTGTGGTAGTAATTGAGGCTAAGGATAGCCCAGTACAAAATGGACAATCAGTAGGGATTAAAACTCTAATAGGTAGACCTGACAGGGTTAATATTGAATACTGAAGCACTGTTTTTACACATGGACAGCACTGTATACACTTAGAAGCGGTAGAAGTGGTAGTAATTGAGACCAAGGATTGCCCAGTACAAAATAGACAATCAGTAGGGGATAAAACTCTAGTAGGTAGTCCTGACAGGGTTAATTCTGAAACTGAAGCACTGTGTACATAGCAGAGACAATGGCTACACATGGACAGCACTGACTACACTTAGAAGTGCTGAATCGCAGCCCCGGAGTCTCGCTGGGGCACGCCTGCCTGATCTGAATACAGGCGTTACCATAGCAGCAGGAGGAACACAACAGCACAGAGAGCCTGGCTCCGCACTGACCCTGCAGGAGCGCTAGACAGCTCACGTCTTCCATGAATCTGCACGTGTTCATGACGCATGCGCAGCTCTGACATGGAGACGCTGGGAAGCGCGCCTTTTCACACTACACAGGATGTGCCAGCCAGACTTTGCAATGATCTTTGTGAGTAAACACCTTGTTAATGGTATATGATTTTGTCACTGTGTGGATAGAAAGGAGGAATATATTATTGGTTTTAATCACAGGTGGGTGGATGAAAAGAGGATCCACTATATTGGTGTAACTTTCACGTCATTTACATGTATAATTGGGACATGTGACTTACTGGGAGGGATTGAATGGGTATATATGTCTGTTACTATTCACTCTGTATGTTGCTTGAGAAAGACCTTTACAGTCGAAACGTCGCATTTTTTTTGCTGGTGAAATAAATTCCACTGAATTGAAGACAGGAGAGTGCTGCGGTTTTTCTGTGAAACCGGACATCTGCATCACATAGCTTGATGAAGGGCACCAAGTTTGGGCCCGAAACATTGCTATAACACAGCGGTTCTCAACCAAGGGGTCGCGACCCCTTTGGGGGTCGATCTGCCCTTTCCGGGGGGTTGCCTAAGGCTTCCTATTAGGGCTGCACGATTGTAGCGTTATACTACCCTACTTTGTGAGATTTCCCTACCTCCTGACTTCCTGTCGCACTGCTAATGACGTGAGGAGGCGTTCCTGAGTTTTGACGATCTGCGCATGCGCAAACCGACAGTTTATGGAAAATCTCAGCAGAGTTCAGCTTCACACTGGGACACTGCGCATGCGCCGGCCGGAGTTAGCCGCGCTTGCGCACTGGGCAGTAATATTTCCCTACTAAGGTTCTCCTGCGCATGCGCAGTGTCCCGGTGTAAAGCTGAACTCCGCTGAGATTTTTCATAAACTGTCGGTTTGCGCATGCGCAGATCGTCAAAACTCAGGAACACCTCCTCACGTCATTAGCAGTGCGACAGGAAGTCAGGAGGTAGGGAAATCTCACAAGGTAGGGTAGTATAACGCTACAAATAGGAGAGAGATTGTTTCACACAGGAGTAACATACTTTACACGCAAAGACAGTTATGTGCGCATTTTAGGACACATGAGGGGACACATAGGGCCATGAGGGAGACCAGCATAAGATGCTATATGTCTTATGCTGGCCCCCCTCATGGCCCTACTGTATGTGTCATAGCACACATCCCCTATAACAGCGTACTCCACAGATCCACCCCATAACAGTGCCATACACAGGTCCCCCATAAGTGTCCTCCACAGATCCCCCATAACAGCGTCCTCCACAGATCCTCCATAACAGCGTCCTCCACAGATCCCCCATATAACAGCGTCCTCCACAGATCCCCCATATAACAGCGTCCTCCACAGATCCCCCCATAACAGCGTCCTCCACAGATCCCCCATAACAGCGTCCTCTATAGATCCCCCATAACAGCGTCCTCCACAGATCCCCCATAACAGCGTCCTCTATAGATCCCCCATAACAGCGTCCTCCACAGATCCCCCATATAACAGCGTCCTCCACAGATCCCTCATATAACAGCGTCCTCCACAGATCCCTCATATAACAGCGCCCTCCACAGATCCCCCATATAACAGCGTCCTCCACAGATCCCCCACAACACAGCGCCAATTAAAGAACTACCTAACACCTTGTAATAGACGGGCATACATCCTGCATATCAGATATTTACATTACAATTCATAACAGTAGCAAAATTAGTTATGACGTAGCAAGAAAAAAATTTAATGGTTGGGGGGTCACCACAACATGAGGAACTGTTTATGATTAATTGTCTAAGTCAAATAGACCTGCTCATAGAATATCTCAGTGGTCTCAATATATGTCTGGTATGTACTGAGTGTGCCTTATTTTATTTAATTTAAGATTTAACTTTTAATTATATCTATTAAAAAGATATTTGAGACTTTCTGGAATGAAGTAAATTCCTGCGCTTTATAGGGAGGTTAGCATGGGTGCTGAATGATTAGAGTGTATTCCTATTGGAGTGCCTGCAGGGAATATAATACATAGAGGGAATGGGTCTGAATGGACCAGTAACTTTCCCTATACATTAACCCTACTTGGCCTGGTCTAATGAGTGGAGGGGCCTCACTGGCTGTAGTCGGGGCACTCGTCCTTAAAAGGACGACCCCCAGCCTCCGGAACTACACTTAATATCCCTATGCTCTTACCTCTCTGGTGATAGGCATGCTCTGTGTCCTCCTCCGACGCGTTTCACCAGGTAAGGGCCTGGCTCTTCAGGGAGAATTGAGGATCGTTTGGGCGCCTGGAGCAGTGGCTGTGCGCCTGTTAGGATCAAGCGGCAGTGGCAAACAAATGATTAGTTTCTGTCTCTTTATGTGCGCCTAACTCCACCTATAGTTCGACTGACCAATCCATCAGCAAGTGGGATGTGCGCTCAAACTTTTCCCCCCTCCCCTAGTTACCTGTCAGATCCAGGCGGAGAAGTGTTCAGCCAGATGCCGCTTTCTTACTTGAGCGGTCTCGCTGCTCTCCGCCGCTAAACCGGAAGTGACATGATACTGGGGAGTGGTTTAGTTGTCAAGGGGATCTCACACCGCGTCCCCGGGCAGGCTCTCTGTATTGTAAGGTTCTAGTCCGCAGTGGCTGTGATAAAATCTAATACTAGATAAGAATCAAAAAAGAGGAGTTAGTAGATGTATATTAACATCTTATGTCACCCCTAACTGGTATCGATGTTTAAAAGCATCTTTTGTCTACATTCAGACAAGCTGCATGCCTCTGGCATTGCACATCATACTACATGATTATTATATGAAAAATATACATCGGATGTTCTAATGGAGATCCTTCTATATTTTATTTATGGTATGATTCACTATTTAGACTCTTTTTAGTAGCCCAGGCAGGAACTAGTATAGTGATATATTGGGTCCATTTTGAAAAAATATATATGGATCCATGCACGCATATATGTAGTTGTGAGCGCATGCATATAAAAGAGGCCTCCACATGCAAACATACATACATGTAAATCTATATGCATACGTGCATGCGTGCATGCATGCGCACGCGCACTCCACGCCTCCATTAACATGGTTGCGTACAGTGCGGGTTTTACAGGAAGGGTTTATAAGACAGGTATTCGTTAAGACCATTCGGTGTTACTGATTTCATTTTATAGATCCATCTAGTTTCGGCCCTCAGGATCATTTTATCCCAGTCACCTCCCCTCCTGGGTCTAGGCACCTGTTGGATGCCTATGAATTTGAGACAGGCGGTGTTGCCGCCATGGCAAAGGTTAACGTGCCGTGCTACTGATGTGTCTTTATTGTTTTGAATGTCATTGAAATGGTCTCTAATACGTCGTCTGAACTCTCTTTTTGTTTTCCCTACATAATCAAGGGGGCAGGAGCATTGTGCCAGGTAGACTACTCCCATTGTTAAACAGTTCACATAATCACGAATGACGTAGTTTATGCCGGTATATGAACATGTAAAGGTCTTGGTTTTGGATACCTGGCTACACGCTACGCACCTGCCACATTTATAGGTACCAGTAGGTTTTTTTGACAGCCAATTACCAGGGTTGGTGGGAGGCTGGTAGTGGCTGTTAACCAATCTGTCTTTGAGGCTTCTTCCCTTCCTATAGGTGATCATGGGGTATGGTCCTATCATGTCCTCTAAATCTGGGTCCGTTTTGAGGATATCCCAGTATTTTGAGAGTACCTTTCTGACCTCCTGGTGAGCATCATCAAAGGTCCCAATGATGCGAGTATTGTTTGCTGATATGATAGGTTCCAGCCTCTTTTTCTTTGGTATGAGGAGCATGTCTCGATTTTCTGAGCATGCTCCCTCATAGGCTACCCTGAGTACTCCGTCTGGGTATCCCCTCTCTCTAAATCTGTACCTGAGATCCTTTGCTGCATTCTTAAAATTTCTCATAGTGGAACAATTGCGCCGGAGTCTCAGGTACTGCCCTTTGGGTATGCCCTTACGTAGAGCATAGGGATGAGAGCTCTCCCAGCGGAGTAAACTGTTGGTGGCTGTCTTTTTACGATACACCGAGGTAACAATGTTGTTATTTGGGCCTCGTTCTATAAGTACATCTAGGAACGGTAGAGACTCACGACTGAATTCAGAAGTGAATCTTAGACCCAACAAATTATCATTGATTACCTCCATGAAATCCGTAAAGGAGTCTACAGTCCCTCTCCATAGGACAAAGACATCATCTATGAACCTCAGCCACATAACTATTTTGTCTTGCCACTTTTCCATCTGATCTGAACCTATCACATTGGCTTCCCACCAGCCCAGGAGCAAATTTGCATAGGACGGCGCACAGGAACTTCCCATCGCCGTCCCCCTGAGCTGGTGGTAGTGGCGACTGTCAAAGACAAAACAGTTCTTAGTGAGGCTGAAGTTCAATAGTTCAAGTACAAATTGGTTATGACCGGATAGTCTTTTGTCTCTCATAGATAGATAACTCTCCACTACCTTGAGGCCTAGGTTGTGCCTGATAGAGCTGTATAACGCTTCAACATCTATAGATACAAGCATAGTCTCGTCGTCTATACAGACACCACTCAGTCTCAACAAGAGATCAGAAGTGTCCCGTATATACGATGGCAGTGTCTCCACAAATGGTTTTAAAATTTTGTCAACATAGACACCTATGTTTTGCCCTAGACTTCCTACCCCTGACACTATCGGACGTCCTTTTAGGGGTGTAGTGCCCTTGTGGATTTTAGGTGTGGAGTAGAAGGTCGCTGTGATCGGATATTTAGGAAGAAGAAAATCCAGTTCAGTCTGGTCAATGATTTTTTCTCTCAGTCCCCGGTTCAGAATTTCTGAGAGAAAGAGGGGTCCTGGATCTTGTGATAATATAGCATATGTGTCCCTATCCTTCAGAATATCAAGGCACATATTTTTGTATTTATCTTGGTCCATTATAACCAGATTCCCCCCCTTGTCTGCTGGCTTGATTATTATGTTTCTGTCTTTTTCCAGACTAATTAGGGCTTGATCTTCTTCCTTACTCATGTTCGATGCCCCCCTGCTAATGTTTATTAATTCCAGGTCCCTTGACACTAATTTGTGAAAAATGGACACACTTGAATCTGGTAATGTGTGTATTAAGGGGTCACGGCTTTAGAAAGGTTGAGAACCACTGCTATAACATGTACCACTGATGTTAAAAAATCTATTTTTTGAAGATCAGTTGGTGTGCTGTTTCAAACAAAAATAGAAGATCTACTACTGATGTTATAGCCATAATATATTTACACATATTATAATATATTATATATTCCCGGATGTGTCATATGTTGGGGAATACTCCCATACTGACTGTAAGGTTAAATCCCAAAAATATCCTAGACAGGAAATGAGTGGGGAAATGATCACGTTTAAGACCAGTATAGAAAAAGAACTAAGAACATTAAAGGGTCGCACTCAGAATCCGAATCTGACAAAAAAGGAACGAGATGCGATCCAAGAATTGCAAAATACTAGGGAGATCACCATTAGACCTGCCGATAAGGGAGGAGCGGTGGTTATTTTAGATACGGAAGCATATAGAAGAGAATGTTTAAGACAGTTAGAAGATGGGACCACTTACCAGAAATTAAAAGGAGATCCGACAGAGGAATACTATAAAGAGCTAAAAAGTCTGTGTGATAAGGGACTAAAGGCGGGATTCCTTCAGGACCATGAGGCTAGATATATTATGGAAACGCAAAAAAGGATTCCCATTTTCTATTGCCTCCCCAAAGTCCACAAAGATTTGAAATGCCCACCAGGGAGACCGATAGTATCGGGAATTGACTCAATTTCGTCAAATCTGTCACGGTATATTGATCGCTGGCTTCAACCTCTAGTTAAGACCACAGCCTCCTATATTAAAGATACGACGGATATTGTCAAATTGCTGGAATCCTTAGAATGTAAGGAGG
Organism: Bufo gargarizans; assembly: GCF_014858855.1. Classification (NCBI taxonomy): domain Eukaryota; kingdom Metazoa; phylum Chordata; class Amphibia; order Anura; family Bufonidae; genus Bufo; species Bufo gargarizans. Next base: position 18,665,223 of record NC_058081.1, read on the forward strand.
GATGGCTGCTTGGCACACTTGATGTCAGCTCTCTCTATACCGTGATTGAACACAAGATGGGAATTGATGCGTTGTTGAAGCAATTTCAGAAGGTGAGCACTCTCAAAAACGAACAGTTAATGTTTATTCTGGAGGGAGTAGGATATATTCTTTCACATAATTATTTCGCCTTTGAGCAGGACTTTTTTCTTCAGCTTACAGGTACCGCCATGGGTACCAGATTCGCCCCCAGCTATGCCAATCTCTTCCTTGCCCAGTGGGAGTGTGAGACCATCAGGCATAGGCTGGGGGGGAATCTGGTCCTGTGGCGCAGGTACATTGATGACGTGCTATTCATTTGGGAGGGCACGAGGGAAACCCTCGATAGATTTTTGATAGAGATCAATGAGAATGATAGAAACTTAGTGTTTACTCCGAAGATTAGCCATAAAGAGATTGAATTTCTGGATATCAAAGTGACGATAGAAGGAACGGCGATTAAATGCTGTACTTTCGTGAAAGAGGTAGCTAGGAATAGCTTTATTCGCTTTTCTAGCTGCCACTTGCCAAAATGGCTACTTAACATACCAGTTAGCCAATTTAGACGATTGAAGCGAAACTGTACTGACCAGAAACAATTTGAGGAAGAAGCCACCACTCTTAGTCAGCAGTTCCTGGAGAGGGAATATCCAGATCAGACAGTAAAAAAAGCTTTAGAAAAAGTTAGGAATATGCACAGACAAGACTTTTTTGTCCCGAAAGGCGTGACCCCAACAGATGAGATTTTGAGGATGATCCTGCCCTACAACTCCCAATACCGACAGGTAGAAAAAATAATTAGAAAGTATTGGCATTTTCTCCTGGATGATAAGATCATAGGTCCATCTCTTACCAGAGACCCGAGGATCACATATACCAAAGCGGTCACATTAGCATCCAAGATAGCACCCACACTGAAAAGGAGTAAAAAAGGTTCCATCGAAGGGCAGAACTGGTTGACAATGGGTGGTTTCCATAGATGTGGGCGGTGTGGTAACTGCAAGATGACAAATTTTGCAAGGAAAACCACAAGTGTTACCTCGACTCAAAATTCCTTCAAGTTTGACATTAAAGAATGTCTGACCTGTGATTCGACTGATGTAATCTATCTTCTACAATGTAGTTGTCAGAAACAATATATAGGAAGGACCAAGAGGACCTTGAAAAAGAGAGTGGCAGAACATCTGGCAAATATTAAAAAGGGCTATTTGCTACATTCCCTCTCAAAACATTTTAAAGATGTCCATAATTGCGACCCCTCGTCCCTGACATTTACTGCATTAGAACGAGTGAGAAAACCATGGAGAGGTGGCAATCATGTGGCCGCCATGTCCAGACAGGAATCCCGCCGTATTTTTGAGTTTGAATCCCTTATTCCCAGGGGTTTGAATGCAGAATGGGAATTATTTGGATTCCTCTGAGGGTCGGGGGGTGAGCTGGGTGGTGATGTAGATTCAGGGTTCTGGTTGTCTCCTCAGCACCCTGTTCCTGCCTCCCTGCCCAGCTCCCCTCCCTTATCTACACACAAATAGACATCTTCATCCCCTTTTTTGGAAAGGACACTATGCCTCTTTGAGGGGATCTTCCCCAGGTCTCTATTTGGAAGAAATTGACTGTTTAATGCTTCGTATATTTTATAAGAAAGTTATTTTATTATATTGGAAGATTTTTATGATGCAATAGTTTATATACCTTACAGAAGGTGGATTTTATAACAATTTAAGGTTTTTTATAAAAAACGCATCAGAAACGCATTGAAGACGCATATGCGTTTTCTGTGCGTTTTATTTGAAAACGGTATGATAATGTCACTGGCAGTGTCATTTTGATATATTTTTGATTTTTATTATAATGGGATATGTTATGTTAGTTTGTGAAGCTATTAGGTTTGTGGGATCATTCCATATATAGCTGCGGTCTGTCATTTGACATCTGACTGGACATTGCAGATGTCAAATATTGAAAAATTGTGGGATGATACCACTTTGCCAGTCGCTATCCTGATACAGATACTATGATGTCCAGATATTTTATATTTTATGTCTATATTATCAATAATATGAATGTTGCAGGACTTGATATGGAACACAACTAGGTTCTGATACCATGTTTTCCGGATGTTTCAATTAAAGCAGCTCCACCTGAGCTGGCCTCCTGGGAGGATACAAAAGGTCGCTCAGAGCTCACTGTCTCCACCACTGAGGAAGAGGTGTATACCTCGAAACGCGTTTGGGCAAGTCGAGACAGTGAGCCTTTTCCCCCAAGCACTACAAGTGAACCGTTGAGCGATTGCTTCGGTCGGGGTCATCTGTACAGCCAGTCCAACACAGAGCTGGTGAGCGCTATAGGAATACGCTACTACTATCCAAGCTGGTGAGTCACGTGAGACGTCACGTCAGACTCTACACCACGTGGGACGCCGCGTTAGCTACATTCAGCCGCTACCTCAAGTCTCCATGTAAGCGGAACGGACACAGAGGGTAAGAGACTTCGGCTGCTACTGTGTTATTACACAAGAGAGCATCTTTGCTCAGTATCTGACTAAAGTATCCTAAGAATTTGGTTGTTGCATATTGGACATTGATGAAATTTTGCACCTCCTTGTGATACATTTGAAAGATATATCATGGAAACGGCAATCTGCCCTCACCATCTGTTGTGATTAAATATCGGATGCTTGGCGTTTCATGGACTCTTGAATTAGTACGACTTATTCAGGATCCTGCCTTTATTGTGATACAGATTTTATCAGATTTTATTTATTTTATTGGTTGATTTTATGTATAATGATCTGATGCGACATTAAATTTATACTGTTAACTATTGTCTCCTGTTCCCTTATACAGAGTGCCCCTCATTCTCTTATTACATATATATATGTGTTTAAATTAGGTTTAGCCTCTATTTCTGAAAACATCTGCGACAGGATTTGAAATCACAGCTTCTGTATCACAGCCCAAAACTTTAACTTCTACACTACAGAGCTGCATAGCCAGTGGCTTGCCTCTAATACAGAAGGTTGTGAGTTTGAGTCCCACTTTTCTGAAATATAGGCTAATTTAGATTTAAATACACTGGGGTATCCCCAAGCACTGACTCCATATGTGGACATAGCTATATATGGAGTCAGAGCAGGGACTCCTAAGCCAAACTATAGTCCCAACACCCTCCCCTCTTCAGAGCAGGGGGTGCCTCATTTAATGCTCGGGTTCCCCTATTGACTCCGATTGTGCTCGTGTGCAGTAGAGCACACAAGCACTTTGGTGCTCGATCAACACTAATATATATACAGTACAGACCAAAAGTTTGGACACACCTTCTCATTCAAAGAGTTTTCTTTATTTTCATGACTATGAAAATTGTAGATTCACACTGAAGGCATCAAAACTATGAATTAACACATGTGGAATTATATACATAACAAAAAAGTGTGAAACAACTGAAAAAATGTCATATTTTAGGTTCTTCAAAGTAGCCACCTTTTGCTTTGATTACTGCTTTGCACACTCTTGGCATTCTCTTGATGAGCTTCAAGAGGCAGTCAGCTGAAATTGTTTTCACTTCACAGGTGTGCCCTGTCAGGTTTAATAAGTGGTATTTCTTGCCTTATAAATGGGGTTGGGACCATCAGTTGCGTTGTGGAGAAGTCAGGTGGATACACAGCTGATAGTCCAACTGAATAGACTGTTAGAATTTGTATTATGGCAAGAAAAAAACAGCTAAGTAAAGAAAAACGAGTGGCCATCACAACTTTAAGAAATGAAGGTCAGTCAGTCTGAAAAATTGGGAAAATTTTGAAAGTGTCCCCAAGTGCAGTCACAAAAACCATCAAGGTCTACAAAGAAACTGTCTCACATGCGGACCGCCCCAAAAAAAGGAAGACCAAGAGTCACCTCTGCTGCGGAGGATAAGTTCATCCGAGTCACTAGCCTCAGAAATCGCAGGTTAACAGCAACTCAGTTTAGAGACCAGGTCAATGCCACACAAAGTTCTAGCAGCAGACACATCTCTAGAACAACTGTTAAGAGGAGACTGTGTGAATCAGGTCTTCATGGTAGAATATCTGCTAGGAAACCACTGCTAAGGACAGGCAACAAGCAGAAGAGACTTGTTTGGGCTAAAGAACACAAGGAATGGACATTAGACCAGTGGAATTCTGTGCTTTGGTCTGATGAGTCCAAATTTGAGATCTTTGGTTCCAACCACCGTGTCTTTGTGCGACGCAGAAAAGGTGAACGGATGGACTCTACATGCCTGGTTCCCACCGTGAAGCATGGAGGAGGAGGTGTGTTGGTGTGGGGGTGCTTTGCTGGTGACACTGTTGGGGATTTATTCAAAATTAAAGGCTTACTGAACCAGCATGGCTACCACAGCATCTTGCAGCGGCATGCTATTCCATCCGGTTTGCGTTTAGTTGGACCATCATTTATTTTTCAACAGAACAATGACCCCAAACACACCTCTAGGCTGTGTAAGAGCTATTTAACTATGAAGGAGAGTGATGGGGTGCTGCGCCAGATGACCTGGCCTCCACAGTCACCGGACCTGAACCCAATCGAGATGGTTTGGGGTGAGCTGGACCGCAGAGTGAAGGCAAAAGGGCCAACAAGTGCTAAGCATCTCTGGGAACTCCTTCAAGACTGTTGGAAGACCATTTCAGGTGACTACCTCTTGAAGCTTATCAAGAGAATGCCAAGAGTGTGCAAAGCAGTAATCAAAGCAAAAGGTGGCTACTTAGAAGAAACTAGAATATGACATATTTTCAGTTTCACACTTTTTTGTTATGTATATAATTCCACATGTGTTAATTCATAGTTTTGATGCCTTCAGTGTGAATCTACAATTTTCATAGTCATGAAAATAAAGAAAACTCTTTGAATGAGGTGTGTCCAAACTTTTGGTGTGTACTGTATATATATATATATATATATATATATATATATATATATTCAAATAGACCATATTGCTCTTTGTAGGATCTAGATTGACTTGAAATAATTGTACCTGCAGCATCAATTTTACCTTTTCAATCTAGGGAGATAAATCTATACGATTAATATATCTTCAATTGTGTGATCTCCAAAGAACTGATTGTAGTTATTGTCAGATGGTCTAATTCAATTAATATATATCATTTACATGGTGGAAGCTTAATTTTATTTGGATTGTAATCTAGAGTTATAACAAAACTCAGGCATGATGAGATGAAGTCAACATACACCGTTAAATTTTAATTCAGAAAATCTGTTCGCTGGGAGAAATCAAGTGTCAATTTTGTTTCTGTTAATACTAAGATATCAGTTTAATTGATTGTATCTATATCTTATACAAACCGGATTCCAAAAAGTTGGGACACTATACAAATCGTGAATAAATACTGAATGCAATGATGTGGAGGTGCCAACTTCTAATATTTTATTCAGAATAGAACATAAATCACGGAACAAAAGTTTAAACTGAGAAAATGTACCATTTTAAGGGAAAAATATGTTGAATCAGAATTTCATGGTGTCAACATATCCCCAAAAAGTTGGGACAAGGCCATTTTCACCACTGTGTGGCATCTCCCATTCTTCTTACAACACTCAACAGACGTCTGGGGACCGAGGAGACCAGTTTCTCAAGTTTAGAAATAGGAATGCTCTCCCATTCTTGTCTAATACAGGGCTCTAACTGTTCAATCGTCTTGGGCCTTCTTTGTTGCACCTTCCTCTTTATGATGCACCAAATGTTCTCTATAGGTGAAAGATCTGGACTGCAGACCGGCCATTTCAGTACCCGGATCCTTCTCCTACACAGCCATGATGTTGTGATTGATGCAGAATGTGGTCTGGCATTATCTTGTTGAAAAATGCAGGGTCTTCCCTGAAAGAGATGACGTCTGGATGGGAGCATATGTTGTTCTAGAACCTGAATATATTTTTCTGCATTGTAGGTGCCTTTCCAGACATGCAAGCTGCCCATGCCACACGCACTCATGCAACCCCATACAATCAGAGATGCAGGCTTCTGAACTGAGCGTTGATAACAACTTGGGTTGTCCTTGTCCTCTTTGGTCCGGATGACATGGCGTCCCAGATTTCCAAAAAGAACTTTGAATCGTGACTCGTCTGACCACAGAACAGTCTTCCATTTTGCCACACTCCATTTTAAATGATCCCTGGCCCAGTGAAAACGCCTGAGCTTGTGGATCTTGCTTAGAAATGGCTTCTTCGTTGCACTGTAGTTTCAGCTGGGTAACACCTTTCTGATATTGCTACACTATCTTTCTGCGCATCATTGTGGGAATTGGGGATCCTCTACCCATCTTGGCTTCTGAGAGACACTGCCACTCTGAGAAGCTCTTTTTATACCCAATCATGTTGCCAATTGACCTAATTAGTGTTAATTGGTCTTCCAGCTCTTCGTTATGCTCAAATTAACTTTTTCCAGCCTCTTATTGCTACTTGTCCCAACTTTTTTGGGATTTGTTGACACCGTGAAAATTTGAATCAACGTATTTTTCCTTTAAAATTATACATTTACTCGGATTAAACGTTTAATCTGTCATCTACGTTCTATTACAAATAAAATATTGACATTTGCCATCTCCACATCATTGCATTCAGTTTTTATTCACAATTTGTTTAGTGTCCCAACTTTTTAAGAATCCGGTTTGTAGGTTATTTTGTCTTCGTGATTGCATAAAATTAATTATTATTCTTGAATTGTAACCAATTTTATATTATAGTTTATTATTTTATTACACTGAAATATTATTAATACATATATGTATTGTAAGCATCCAAAGGGTGAGGTTATTGATGGTAAGTATGTGTCACTGAGGCTGCTGCTCTCAGTGATGTAAATCCCGGAGGTAAATGGCAACCAGTGATGTTAGATTGCTGAGTTTGTGGTAGCTGGAATTTGGGTCCGGGATTTAGGAGTGACTGAAGAGTTTGGGTGGGAAGGTCACTCCCATACTCCATCTCCTGTGTTACCACCTCACCCAGCTGGAAGCTAATTTAAAAGACTCACTGTCAGTGTGTGGTTGGTGTTGGTCTGCAGAGGACTTAGGAGCATTCATCTCCACAGTGTTCCTGAGAAGGGAAAAGACAAGGTTCTGCAGAAAGGTGACTCCTGTATTTTTGCCTGTGTAAAATTTGAACTGTTATATGACACATGAGGGCTGAAGATAAGTGCTTTATGTGACTGAACTGTGATGGGCTGAAGCCAAGCCATCCTGTTGGAACAAATTTGAGTTGTGTTTTTTCCAATAAAACCCTTATGTTGCATCCAATCCTGCCGACTGCCTACCATTTGTACAGCTAACCTCCACATATGGTGTCGGATGCGGGCAAGTGGTTGCTAAGGGTAACGGCTGCATAATTTTTTTTGCTCTGTAATCTGCTTATGTCCTGGATAAAGGCTGCTACGTTGTTGCCCAGTGAGACTCCTGCCATGGAGGAGCTGGTTAAGCAGTTTGTGCAGGTCAGTGCTGCCCAGCAGGAAACCAACCGTCTGTTGCTGGAACAGATCACAGTCCTGAGAGAGAGTGTGTCAGCTCAGCCAAGGAATATGGAGGAGTTAGCTGGGACTGTGAATGTAAAAAAGGCAGTGCACCGCGCCTTGCAAAAAATGACCCCAGATGACGACATAGAGGCCTATTTGGCGGTGTTTGAAAGGATTGTGGAAAGGGAGAAACTCCCTGCGGCTGAATGGACTGAGGTTCTGGCGCCTTATTTGACTGGGGAGCCGCAAAAAGCATATTTTGATTTAACAGCAGAGCAGGCCAAAGACTATGATATCCTTAAAGCAGAAATTATGCCCCGGGTGGATGAATTAATTGAAAGGTTGGGACCAGCTAGGTATATTACCACACTTGACCTCACCAAGGGGTACTGGCAGATTCCCCTATCAGAGGAGGCAAAGGAAAAGACTGCCTTCTCCACCCCAGACGGGCTCTTTCAATATACCAGGATGCCCTTTGGGTTACAAGGGGCACCCGCCACTTTTCAGAGGGCAATGGACAGGGTCTTGGGGCCCCATAGAAGGTACGCAGCAGCATACTTAGACGATATTGTGGTCTTTAGCACAGACTGGGAATCCCATCTAGGTAAGGTACAGGCCGTACTGGATTCCCTCAGGAAAGCTGGCTTTACTGCTAACCCGGAGAAGTGCGCTATTGGGTTGGAGGAGGCTCGCTATCTGGGGTATATTGTAGGTAAGGGCACAATAAGACCACAGGTAAATAAAGTGGAGGCAATTCAGAAGTGGCCACAGCCTCGGACAAAAAAACAAGTGAAGGCGTTCTTGGGGATTGTTGGCTATTACCGCAGATTTGTCCCGAACTTTGCCTCCATTGCAGCACCATTAACAGACCTCACAAAAGGGAGAAAGTCAGTAATGGTACAGTGGTCTCAAGAGACAGAAAAGGCGTTTCAGGACCTTAAAAAAGCACTATGCAGTCAGCCTGTGCTGATCGCACCAGACTTCTCAAAAGAGTTTATTGTCCAGACCGATGCCTCAGAGGTTGGGTTAGGGGCAGTAATGTCACAAGAGGTAAATGGGGAAGAACACCCCATCATATATTTGAGTAGAAAACTCACCTCCTGTGAGAGGAACTACTCAATAGTGGAGAGGGAGTGTTTGGCAATAAAGTGGGCCCTCGTGGCTTTGCGGTACTATTTGGCAGGTAGGAAGTTCCGCTTGGTATCTGACCATGCCCCTTTAAAATGGATGTGCCGAAATAAAGGAAACAATGCAAGGGTAACACAGTGGTTCCTGGAGTTGCAGGACTTTAATTTTGTGGTAGAGCACAGGGCAGGGAAGCTTCATGTTAATGCTGATGCCTTGTCAAGGATTTACTGTCTATCAGGGTCAAGTGCCCAGTCCCCTGGCCTTGGGCAGAGGGGGGGGGATATGTAAGCATCCAAAGGGTGAGGTTATTGATGGTAAGTATGTGTCACTGAGGCTGCTGCTCTCAGTGATGTAAATCCCGGAGGTAAATGGCAACCAGTGATGTTAGATTGCTGAGTTTGTGGTAGCTGGAATTTGGGTCCGGGATTTAGGAGTGACTGAAGAGTTTGGGTGGGAAGGTCACTCCCATACTCCATCTCCTGTGTTACCACCTCACCCAGCTGGAAGCTAATTTAAAAGACTCACTGTCAGTGTGTGGTTGGTGTTGGTCTGCAGAGGACTTAGGAGCATTCATCTCCACAGTGTTCCTGAGAAGGGAAAAGACAAGGTTCTGCAGAAAGGTGACTCCTGTATTTTTGCCTGTGTAAAATTTGAACTGTTATATGACACATGAGGGCTGAAGATAAGTGCTTTATGTGACTGAACTGTGATGGGCTGAAGCCAAGCCATCCTGTTGGAACAAATTTGAGTTGTGTTTTTTCCAATAAAACCCTTATGTTGCATCCAATCCTGCCGACTGCCTACCATTTGTACAGCTAACCTCCACAGTATATATATTTTACACAACTGTCTTCATTTTGTCTTCAACTTAGCACAGATAAGGAACTCTTGTTAGCTCTTGTTTTTATTTGTGGAAATAAGTCGGAATCTCCTTTATTACAGATTCTAGCTTGTCTTTCCATAAATAAATTAAATTGTTTTTCAGAGCAGTATTAATATTCTGACATAAGTGGAGGCACTGCTGAGATCTGCTGAGAAGTTGAAAGAAAGGTAGTTGTGAAAAAAATATATATGTTGGTTACTCTAGACATTAATTGGTTATTGTGAAATAAGTGCAAAATTTAAAATGTTTGAGATCAACAGTGTTGCTGGCAAATCGGTTCAGTCTGAGGTAGAAGCTGTGGCTGATTTGCATTATATAGAGACTAGAGAATCCATTTCATTTAATTGTCTGGGTATCTCTATTGCATTGCTGATGCTAAAACAAAGAAGGACAAAGATCCGATCATGGCCAGAATTTCTTTATCTGATTTGTGAATTGGCAGAACAATAAAATAAAGCAAAGTATAAAAAAGTCAAAAGGCTGACAAAGTTGAACAGTTACAAAAAGAGATAAATGATTTTTAAATTGAGTCTGCCAAAAGGAGCAATTGTCTGCTAAAATATCAGAATTTTGTGACAGAGATAACCAGAATAGAGAAATGATTCAAGCTCTAAAAAGGGATTTGGATCAAGTTTCTAGTGAAGCGTTAGAATGTAAAAAGTCAAAATCGGATCTGGAAAAAGAATGTGAAAGGCTGTATAATGCTAATATAAGTTTGCAGAGATAGGATAGCCAGGATCCAGCATATCTGCAGTTCAGACAGGAAAACCACGCCAGCAGAGTAAAAGTTAAACCTTCCGTATAGAGGTCAGAGGTAGAAAGTGATTACAATAGCCCCTCTGAAGAAAAAGAAGAAAAAGAACAAATTTCTATTAAAGAACATTCTCTTCCTAAATTAAAACCCATCTCTCCTCCTAAGTCCTCCAAATGTTTGTCACAGAAAGTCTATCAGCCTATGGTTGACACGACACAAGTTATCACGTTTTTAAAAGAAACCGTGGGTCTATTTACTAAGAAGGGATTGCCATCTATAATTACTCCTATAGAAACTTATGAGGAGGCGATGACCCTACATTTAGAATGTGATAAACAGAAAATTTAATTTATTTCCTGGGTATTTGAGTCAAACCACAGGCATTTCTTTAATTCCAGATATAAGCATAGATATCTGAACTGAGGTGGTGTCAGAGATAAAGACAGAATTTGGTCCTTATCGGTCAGCTACTGCTGCAAGGAGAGCCATGTTTACCCTAAAATGTTGGCCAAATCAGAGTCCCAGAGAATGTTTGTCTGTTCTCAAAAATGCCTATAGTCTGGCTGAGAAAGATCCTAATTTTGAAAGCCATGAATTCATCCAGTTGTTTTATGATACCTTGCCCAATAAAATTAAATTTATTCTGGCCTTCGATTACCATCCTAGGAAAACTCTGGATTAGCTGCTGACAGAGAGTACAACTGTGTATGCCGCTTTGCAAAATAGAGATGAGTCTCAAGATAGGAGATTTAAAAAAGCAAATGAGGAAATAAATGAGACTTATATAAAAAGAGATCAGGGACAGTTTAAAGCTCCTAGGAGGAGTTATGCTGAAGTTGTCAAAAGCTTCAGACCTCCCCATCCAAATAAAGTTAGACCTAGACCAGATGATATTAAGGTGTCACGGCTGAGGATGGGGAAAACCCTCAGCCGTGCGATGCCAGAAGATGTTAATTGCCACTTGGCCAGAAGCACAGGATCAGGGAGCAGGTCACCTCCTATAACGTCCCTAATCTGACCCTGACTCCTAGCTATGTGAGCCGACCCTGATGGTGGGAGGGCTCATACTCCGGAACCTCTAAGTCCCTACTAGCCCTCAGGGTGGCCCTTACTAGGAGCAGGGTGAGAAGATGAAAGATTTATCCAAAGCTCTCACTGCTAATCCCAAAAATCCTTTTTAGTAACAGTTACTCATATAAAAAGCCCTCCCCAATTATAAATGGGGGGAAGCAGGTAAGAGTGTCAACTACTGTAAATGCTGATGATTTAACTTTATGTAAAAGTGAGCAAAATAACACCAGTGCCAGTATCCCTGAAAATAATTTAAACCTTCCAATGCCACATGGCAAGAGGGAGGGGTGACATGTTTGTGATTTTATCTTGCAGCCTACAGAGTCTTCAGCTGTGCAGAGCATAACATGTAATCCTGTTTGTACAGAAAAGTCAGGGGGGTTAAGGGTAAGAATGCCTGCATAGCAAGAAAGCAGTTTCACTTATCATCCAAAATATTTGTGTTCTTTACATAAAATAGAATAACAATATTTTATCAAAGTAGAATTGTTTGAGAATTTCCCGCAAATATTGGCTTCAATGTATACAGGTAGCCAAGAGACCTTATTATCTCAGAAATATTTTCAACAAATGCAGGATTTATCTTATGAGAAGTATAAGTTGAAAAGTTTTACTGCTAACCTGGTAAATGTCTCAGGCACTGCCCTCAAGGTCTAATGTAAAACTTGGCTGGATTTCATAGTGGGAAATAAAGTAATCTGCCATTCCACACTGATAGTGAATATGCCCACTGATCTCTTAATTATTGGCATTGATATCCTTAATAAATTAAATCCTGTGGCGAAACCAACCTCGCCACTGGGTTTTGGAGGGGCCTGGCTACTAGCCTCTTGCCCCAGGATTATGGCCCATACTATCTTTGAAGGAGAAGACAGACCGGCCGTACAGCTTAAATCTGTGGAACTGTTTTGGGCAGGAAAGCCATGCTTGCGGCCGGCCAAATGTGACTTCCATGGAATTCGGGATCCCCTGCTCGGATCCGGGTGATTTTTGGATATGTTGTTCATCAAGATCAGAGCTATCCATGGATGTATACATTATGGGGATATGTTGGGTTTTGGGGTGTTTTCTGTGTTTTGGGGAAAAATGTGTGTTTTCTGCCTGTCAGTGATTAAGCTAGCCTATTACGTTTGGTAATTGTATTTTGTTGATTGCGTCTCCAACAATGCCTGTGTTAGTTAATTGCGTCTCAGACAATGCCAGTGTGTTAGTTAATTGCGTCACAGACAATGCTCATTGTATTTTGTTGATTGCGTTACAGACAGAAGGAAGGGGATTTTGTGTACAATTGCTGGGAAGGTTTCAATACTGTAAATGCATGCGATTGGCTGTTTTTACAAAACCCTGTGGGTGGTAACCTTGTTGGAAGATGTGTATAAATCAATGCTTGTGTGTTCAAATAAAGAGAGTTCCTGTTTTACCCTTTGAGGCTGGTGTTTGGGTAACTGATCAACACTGGGAGATTGCCATACGCTGAAGATTTGCTATACTCCCCTGGCTGTTCCTGCTCTCTGGATGTAGGAGAGGTTCACCCACTGGAGCCTGGAGCCTTGTCGTAGGTCCAGGGTGGGTAGGAGACAGTGAGACCTCAACCAAGCTTCGGCAGTTTGTGAAGTATGCAGTGCGTACAGTGTCAAGTGGAGTGCTTAAAGTCCTCGGAAAGCACTAGGTGCATCTATCGAAGGAGGTACCCGGTCGGGGTGCCAGGAGATTCGTTACATTGGTGGCAGCAGTGGGATGGCGTCCTAGTGAGAGGAGAAGCAGCTCGGAGACACCGTTCGTGGATTTTACAATTGAGGGCAATGCTAGTATCCGTACATCGCCCCTGGCTACAGCAATATTGATGCCGTTGGTTCCTGCACAGCATTCCATGAGGAAGATCACCCGTATTACAGGGATGCCGAGTGGAAAGGAGTATGGCACCAGGCCCTGGAGGACGTGCAGCGTCGGAGGGGTGAGAATCTTCCCAGTGACGAGCAGAGATTACGAATGTGATTGGCGCTGCGACTACCTCTACTGGGAGAGCAACCATTGATGGAGTGGGTGTCAGAGCTTTAGACACTGGTATGGCAGGAAACCTGGCTGGATGACGCTTACCAAGCACTATGGTGGGACACAGTACGACAGTCTCCATGGATGAAGGAGTACGCCAAGCCCGAAGGAGAGGAATATAATGGACCTGGTTTATTGTGGGAGTCTTTTGAAGGCATTGACTTTGGGAGCACAGAAGAGTCTAGATTTTGGGACATTACTGACTACAGGGGGGACTTGCACAATTGGCCTACAACTAGTGGGGTGAGGGCAGATCTGACCTTTCTGGTCCAAAGGGAGTGGGAACTGGAGCAGGATTATCAACAGTTGTTTCGCTCCGATCAAGCCCAGCGCAAGATACAAGACAGTTGGATACCAGGCCCAGACCTGCAGCCCTACCCCTGGCAAGTCACAGCTGAGGTATCCACTACTTCCTCACTAACTGTGGAGGTAGGGTACTTCATAGACTGGTACTGGGAGGAACCGCAGTCGGCAGGTGGAGATGGGACCGTAGTCCATCTCTGCAACAACCAGAATCACTGGTAGTGTTGACAGTCGGTCTCACTACCCAGCGGCAGTATACTCTACAGGGAGAGGAGACAGTCGGTCTCTCTTCCCAGTGGCAGGTAGCATCCCAGGGGGAGGAGTTGGTCGGTCCTTCACCCCTGCAGCAACCAGCTACAGAGGTAGGGGACCTCATAGACTGGTCCTGGGGGGAAATCCATATGGCAGGTGGAGATGGGACCGAGATCTCTCCACCGGCCCTACTGGGATGCTGGGCAGTCGGCCCAGATCCCCAACGGCAGCCGGAGTTTCAGGGAGTAGGGACAGTTGGTCCTGCTCCCCAGCGGCAGTGTACTTTGAAGGGAGAGGAGACAACCGGTCTCTCTCCCCAACCACAGGGGGACAGCACCTCTAACTCCAATTATGCAGATGGGACCGCCGTCTCTGCACCTGGCCTACCGGGATGCTGGACGGCCGGTACAGAGTCCCCACCAACCCCGCAGGAAGGCCAGGAGGAGGAGGTAAGCGATCCCTCCTCTCCCCCGCTGATCTGCAACAAGGTCCTGGGGGTAGGATTCCCTCACCCCATCCCAGCGGAAGAGCTGGCATCTGGGCAGAGAGCAGCTGGCCTCTGCCCTCCTCTATCCTCTTCTCCAGAGCCGGACTTCCCACAGGCTACCCCAGCAGAAGAGCTGGCATTTGGGCAGAGCGCAGTTGGCCTCTTCCCTCCCCTATCCTCTTCTCCAAAGCCGGGCTTCCCACAGTCTACCTGTCACGGCCATGGCCATGGTCGTGACTCATGAAGCGCTTGCTGTTGCCTGCGGTTTGGTTGCTTGTTCAATCACAGGTGAGGGCCGCTAGTTTGTTGCCTCACTTGTGGTTGCCTCTGGCAATATTAGGTATGTGGCAGTAGAGCAGCTGGAGCTGCTTGCTAGGCTGCTCGCTGTCATAGCAGGGCGGTTGTATCTGGCAACTTGTGTGATAGGTGTGCACTTTCCATGTTTGGTGTGCACAGGGTTGTTTGTGTGTTCACTTCCCCTTTAAGTTGCTGTCTTCCCTTGTCTGGTGTAGGAAGGGTTAAATCCCTTCTGTGTGTGTGAGCACTGGGTGTGTCTGTGTGTGGGTGTGGCTACATGGGCTATAAAGCCTCAGTTAAGATCAGTAGTCTGAGGGGTACTCCAGCCTTGTTTGGAAGCTGGAGGCACCCTCCTGGTCCCTTATACCATCTGCCAGTGAGGGCCACCCTTGTGGTCATAAATGTTATATATGATGTTAAGTTGATGTTGCCTTCCTTTTCATGTTTATTACAGCTATAGATGTCCTGGTTTCCTGTGTGTTTTGTGTGTTCTGTCTCCTTAGTGTTTGTGTGGACAGCAATACCTGGTGCATGGGTTCCAGTCAGCAAGGCTGTGGCAGGTTAGTTTGGAACCAGTGTTGTTCACCTGCCATATCTATATGTCTGTATATGTCTCCCCTTCCTTGCAGCTTGGCCAGTGAGACTCCCGTTACTCCGTATCCAGGAGGAACAGGTCGTCTCACCCTGCTCCTAGTAAGGGCCACACTGAGGGCTAGTAGGGACTTAAAGGTTCCGGAGTATGAGCCCTCCCACCATCAGGGTCGGCTCATATAGCTAGGAGTCAGGGTCAGATTAGGGACGTTATAGGAGGTGACCTGCTCCCTGATCCTGTGCTCCTGGCCAAGTGGCGATTAACATCTCCTGGCATCGCACGGCTGAGGGTTTTCCCCATCCTCAGCCGTGACACTACCCCAGCGGAAGAGCTGGCATCTGGGCAGAGCGCAGTCGGCCTCTGCCCACCAAGTACCTACAGCTCCCATCTAGAGAACCACAAGGAAGCAAGGCGTAGCAGATGCCCACTCAACAGCTGGGGACATACAGAACAGAGCCAGGCCCCAAAATTCAACAGGTCCAGTATTAAGTTGTGGTTGGACTGCCAGACTAACTCAGGTACTGACCGTGAGGTCAGGTATCTGGTTAGTCTTCCGTGGGAGGGGGAGATGTGTGGCGAAACCAACCTCACCACTGGGTTTTGGAGGGGCCTGGCTACTAGCCTCTTGCCCCAGGATTATGGCCCATACTATCTTTGAAGGAGAAGACAGACCGGCCGCACAGCTTAAATCTGTGGAACTGTTTTGTGAAGGAAAGCCATGCTTGCAGCCGGCCAAATGTGACTTCCATGGAATTTGGGAACCCCTGCTCGGATCTGGGTTATTTTTGGATATGTTGTTCACCCAGACCAGAGCTATCCATGGATGTATACATTATGGGGATATGTGGGGTTTTGTTGTGTTTTCTGTGTTTTGGGGAAAAATATGTGTTTTCTGTCTGTGAATGATTAAGTTAGCCCATTAAGTTTGGTAATTGTATTTTGTTGATTGCATCTCAGACAATGCCAGTGTGTTAGTTAATTGCGTCTCAGACAATGCCAGTGTGTTAGTTAATTGCGTCACAGACAATGCTCATTGTATTTTGTTGATTGCATTAGAGACAGAGGGAAGGGTATTTTGTGTACAATTGCTGGGAAGGTTTCAATACTGTAAATGCATGTGATTGGCTAAAATATAAACTATCACAGTATTTTATAAGGGCCCCAGGGGGAGTTTCCCTTGCTAAGAGACCTGCATAAAAGGCTGAAAAATAACACATTAAAGAGTTCCTGTTTTTAGCCTTTACCAAGTTAAGGCTGGTGTTTGGTTAAATGATAGACACTGAGGAATTGCTATACGCTGAAGATTTGCTATACTCCCCTGGCATAACTACTAGCTCTTGTAAGAGCTGTTCCTGGTCTCTGGATGTAGGAGAGGTTCACCCATTGGAGCCTGGAGCCTTTTCGTAGGTCCAGGGTGGGTAGGAGATGGTGAGACCTCAACCAAGCTTCGGCGGTTCGTGGGGTCTGCAGCGCTTAGGGTGTCAAGTGGAGTGCTTGGAGTCCTCGGGAAGCACTAGGAGCATCTATCGACGGAGGTACCCGGTCGGGGTGCTAGGAGATCCATTACAAATCCTTTTATTGATTTTATCAATAAGGTTATCTGATCCCAAGTAAGAATGCCCATTATCTATGAGCATTCCCAATCCTATTACAGTCGGCGTAATTGCCATGTGATAGAGGAAAAGCTGGACTCTTTTGAGATCCACTTCAGGAATAGTCAGGTTCCAGATGTCTCCTTCTTACAGGCAACACCAACCTCCACTGTAGGTGGACAGGAGGATAACTCCATATGTGTATCTTCTGAAAGAGTTAGAGATGTTTGCTTGGAAGGGGATGTTCTTCCAATTCATCTACATCCAGAAACTACTGACTCTACTGGGTTCAGTGGTCATGAACAATTCTGTCACGGACGGTGTACGGGAAACAAGACAATGCAACATGCATATATGACTCACTGGATCCAAAGCTAAGGAACCAAGGGGAGACCCCTGCACAAGACCTAGCACTTTCCCTGGCTGCTCAGCCTATGCAAAGATCCCAGAGGTGGATGGTTGCATAGCCACGTACCTCGACTATATAACCCCTGAACACCCTACAATAGTGAGGGGACACGACCACCGGCTCCCTACACCAGACACAGAGGGAGTCAGGGTCACCTGGGATCCAGCAAACAGAAAATAACAGATAAATGTACAGCACTTAACTTTGTAGCAGACAGGAAAACAGGATAAGCATGCACACACACTCCAGGAAGAAGTATAAGCCGCCCAGTAATGCATTATGGGGCGGAATTTAAAGGGATGCAATCAGTCCAACCACATGACAGCTGAGAGAGGCTAACGAGATGAGGAACTGAATACCACAAAAAAGAGAACTCAAGGAGGAGGTTCTGAAAGGCTTCTGTCAGAGCTTCTCAGCTGTCTGGTTGTGACAGTACCCCTCCCTCTACGAGTGGACTCCGGACACTCAGAGCCCACCTTCTCAGGATGGGACCTATGGAAAGCCCTGATGAGACGAGAGGCCTTATTGTCCGTCACTGGGACCCACATCCTCTCCTCAGGACCATAACCCTCCCAATGAACAAGGTACTGGAGAGAACCGCGGACAAGACGAGAATCCACAATCCTAGAGACCTGAAATTCAAGATTCCCATCAACCATAATCGGAGGAGGAGGCAAAGGCGAGGGTATAATGGGTTGAACATAAGGTTTCAATAAGGACTTATGAAAAACATTATGGATCTTCCAAGTCTGAGGAAGATCAAGACGGTAGGCAACAGGATTGATGACAGACAGGATTATGTAAGGCCCAATAAACCTAGGACCCAACTTCCAGGAGGGAACCTTCAATTTGATATTCTTGGTAGACAACCACACCAGATCACCAACATTCAGGTCGGGACCAAGCACACGTCTCTTATCAGCCACACGCTTATATCTCTCACTCATGCTCTTTAGATTATCCTGAATCTTTTGCCAAATAGATGACAAAGACGAGGAGAATCTGTCCTCATCGGGTAAACCAGAAGACCCCTCTCCCGAGAAAGTCCCAAACTGCGGATGAAACCCATATGCACCAAAAAATGGTGACTTATCAGAGGACTTCTGACGACGGTTATTTAAAGCAAACTCAGCAAGGGACAAAAAAGAACACCAATCCTCTTGATTCTCCGCCACAAAACAGCGCAGATATGTCTCCAGATTCTGATTGACGCGCTCTGTCTGGCCATTCGACTGCGGGTGGAAAGCAGAAGAGAATGACAACCGAACCCCCAAGCAAGAACAGAAAGCCTTCCAGAATCTGGAAACAAACTGCGTGCCCCTATCAGAGACTATGTCTGAAGGAATACCGTGCAATTTGACAATGTGATCAATAAATGCCTGCGCCAGCGTCTTAGCATTGGGCAAACCAGGAAAAGGGATGAAATGCACCATTTTGCTAAAACGGTCCACCACCACCAGAATCACAGTCTTCCCCGAGGAACGAGGCAGGTCCGTTATGAAGTCCATGGACAGATGTGTCCAAGGACGGGAAGGAATGGGTAAGGGAAGGAGAGGACCTGATGGCCGTGAATGAGGGACTTTGGCACGAGCGCAAGTCTCGCAGGCTGCCACAAAACCCTCAACCGACTTACGAAGCGCAGGCCACCAGAATCTCCGAGCGATGAGATCCACTGTGGCTCTTGCCCCCGGGTGCCCAGCAAGGACCGTATCGTGGTGTTCCTTAAAAATCTTGTGTCTTAAAGCGAGAGGCACAAACAACCTCCCAGGAGGGCAAAGATCAGGAGCCTCCGACTGGGCTGCCTGCACCTCTGCCTCCAATTCAGAAAAAAGAGCAGAGACCACCACCCCTTCGGCCAAAATGGGACCCGGGTCTTCAAAATTCCCGCCTCCCGGAAAACAACGTGATAGGGCATCTGCCTTCACATTCCTAACCCCAGGGCGGAACGTGACAACAAAATTAAATCTTGAAAAGAACAAAGACCATCTGGCCTGTCTCGGGTTCAGACGCTTGGCTGACTCCAAGTAGGCCAGGTTTTTATGGTCAGTAAACATGGTAATAGGGTGTCTGGCTCCCTCTAGCCAATGGCGCCATTCCTCAAAAGCCAACTTGATGGCCAACAATTCCCTATCTCCCACATCGTAATTTCTCTCTGCGGAGGAGAGTTTTTTCGAGAAAAAGGCACACGGTCGCCATTTGGCAGGAGAGGAACCCTGAGACAAGACCGCCCCCACACCCACCTCAGAAGCATCAACCTCAACTATGAAGGGTAAAGAAATATCAGGTTGCACCAAGATGGGAGCGGAAGCAAAACTCTCCTTGATATTAGAAAAAGCCTTATGCGCCTCTACTGACCAAAAAGAAAAATCTACCCCCTTTCTGGTCATATCAGTGAGTGGTTTAACAATAGAGGAATAATTCAAAATAAACTTCCTGTAATAATTGGCAAAGCCCAAAAAACGCATCAGCGCCTTCTGATTCTCAGGAAGCTCCCACACAAGCACAGCGCGGACCTTCCCGGGGTCCATGCGAAAACCAGAAGCGGAGAGAAGAAACCCCAGAAATTGAATTTCTGGAACCGCAAAGACACATTTTTCTAGTTTCGCATATAATTTATTCTCCCACAGGATGAGCAAGACCTGACGTAAATGTTCCTTATGAGTTTTGAAATCAGGAGAAAAAATCAAAATGTCATCCAAATACACTAATACAAATTTTCCCATCAAATGATAAAAAATGCTGTTCACGAAATGCTGAAAAACGGCTGGGGCATTCATCAAACCAAAAGGCATAACCAATTCTCAAAATGGCCCTCAGGGGTACTGAAAGCCGTCTTCCATTCGTCTCCTTCTCTGACCCTGACCAGGTTGTATGCCCCTCTTAGATCTAATTTGGAAAATACTTTAGCCCCAACAACCTGGTTAAACAGGTCCGGGATCAGAGGAAGCGGATAAGGGTCACGAATAGTGATACTGTTCAGCTCCCTGAAATCCAGACAAGGTCTTAAAGAACCATCTTTTTTCTTAACAAAGAAAAAACCAGCGGCAACAGGTGACTTCGAGGGTCGTATGTGTCCTTTTCTCAGACCCTCAGAGATATAAGCACGCATAGCGATCCTCTCAGGTTGGGAAAGATTGTATAAACGAGATTTAGGCAGCTTGGCGCCTGGGATGAGATTAATAGGGCAATCATACTCCCTGTGCAGAGGCAAATCCTGAACTCCACTCTCAGAGAAGACATCCGAAAATTCAGAGAGAAAAGATGGTACAGTCTTAGTAGCAACCTCAGAAACAGATGTCGTGAGGCAATTCTCTCTGCAAAAGTCACTCCAACCATTTATTTGCCTCGCTTGCCAATCAATGGTAGGGTTATGTTTAGTGAGCCAGGGTAGCCCCAACACTAGAGGAGTAGGCAAACCGCTAAGAACGAAACATGACACATCCTCAACATGAGCATCACTCACAATTAAACGGATATTGCGAACTATGCCCTTTAATGATTTCTGAGAAAGTGGAGCGGAATCAATAGCAAAAACAGGAATATCCTTTCCCAAAGTGCGCACCTGGAAACCATGAGTTATCGCAAATTAATTATCAATGAGATTGATAGCTGCTCCACTATCCACAAAAATCTAAAAAAAAATGTTCTTGCTCTCTAGAGCCACCCTAGCAGGCAGGACAAAACGGGAACTACAAGCAAACGGAAAACCTTCAATTTCCGCCTCAACCCTGCCAATAGTAACAGACGGAACATTTTGAAAAGATTTTTTCCTGTTTGTTTCTTTATTACTCCCAGAGAACTGCCTGAATCTCCTAAAGGGACAAATATTTGCCAAATGATTTATACCTCCACAACAAAAACAAACCCTCCCATGCGAGCCGAATCTTCCATTGTCAGAAGCAATCAACCCCAGCTGCATGGGCTCTTGCTCAGAAGGGGCTGATAGTGACTGAGACCCCTGCGCACAGAATGGGACCGCTGCACTGTCCTGGGACTGAGTATGACAGGAAGGATAGATCTCTCCTCTCTCTCTAAGACGCCTGTCAATACGAACGGCGTGAGACATAGCACAGTCCAAGGAAATAGGCCTTTCATGAAAGGCAAATGCATCTTTCAATCCCTCTGAAAGACCATGGCAAAATTGACTTCGGAGTGCAGCATCATTCCAACCAGTATCAGCTGCCCATCTCCGAAATTCTGAGCAGTATATCTCTGCGGATTGTTTACCCTGGCATAATAGACGTAGTCTAGACTCAGCCAGAGCAATACAATCCGGATCATCATATATCTGACCCAGGGCTAAAAATAATTCATCCACTGAACGGAGGGGCCGTGCCCCCTCCGGCAGCGAAAAGGCCCAGGACTGAGCGTTACCCCTGAGCAGCGATATAATGATCCCCACCCTCCGTTTCTCATCACCAGAGGAATGGGGAAGAAGGCGAAAATGGAGTTTGCAAGCCTCTCTAAAGCGCACAAAATTCTCACTACCCCCGGAAAACGTATCCGGGAGCGAGATCTTAGGCTCAGAACAAACTCCATGAACACCAGCTGAACCGGTCACTTGAAGCTGAGAAAAAGTCCTGCGGAGATCAGCTACCTCCAATGAAAGACCCTGAAGGTGTTCAGCCAAAAGTGAAACCGGATCCATGCTTGAGACGGTTTTGGCGGCTTATAATGTCACGGACGGTGTACGGGAAACAAGACAATGCCACATGCATATATGACTCACTGGATCCAAAGCTGCACAAGACCTAGCACTTTCCCTGGCTGCTCAGCCTATGCAAAGATCCCAGAGGTGGATGGTTGCATAGCCACGTACCTCGACTATATAACCCCTGAACACCCTACAATAGTGAGGGGACACGACCACCGGCTCCCTACACCAGACACGGAGGGAGTCAGGGTCACCTGGGATCCAGCAAACAGAAAATAACAGATAAATGTACAGCACTTAACTTTGTAGCAGACAGGAAAACAGGATAAGCATGCACACACACTCCAGGAAGAAGTATAAGCCGCCCAGTAATGCATTATGGGGCGGAATTTAAAGGGATGCAATCAGTCCAACCACATGACAGCTGAGAGAGGCTAACGAGATGAGGAACTGAATACCACAACAAAGAGAACTCAAGGAGGAGGTTCTGAAAGGCTTCTGTCAGAGCTTCTCAGCTGTCTGGTTGTGACAAATTCCTAGTAGGGACTGAAAAGGTGAATGATGAGGTGTTCTTCCCATTACAGGTTAATGACCTAGGGAGGACTAAAAGGGCCAAAATGAATTTACTCCAAGAGAACAGCTACATTAGTAGGCACCTACTAAAACAGTTGGCCAATACTAAGGTAATTAGGTATCCAAACCCTCAGGATAACTGGGTCCATGAATTGGATGATGATTCTGATAGCCAAAATGTAATTGAAAAATGCATGTTATCCATTTCCATTAGGGGTAAATCAGCCTCTTATTTATTCCTGGTACTCAATGAGCCACGATATTCCATTTACATAGGCAACGATATATTACACCGTTTTACCATACATGTGGATATGGTGCAATCCACATTGTGGACTAGATTAAAAGGAAATCAGATGATGTTATGGATGAACATGTAGCCCTTAAATCATCCCAGATACTGCCTTATGCAGTCAGTGTATTGGTACCACAAGATGTTATTATCCCCCCAGGTACTAATAATTTCTTTTTACCTATTCAGGTATCAAACGGCCAGAAGTTAAAGAATTCTGATGCATTAATATGCCTCTCAAACCGAATGCAACAATTTGGAATTTCAGTAAATCCTACCCCCATGGTAATTATAAAAAACGTCAAAACCCAAATAATTGTTAATAATGCTATGCCAAATGAGGCCCATTTGTCTAAAGAAACTATAATTGGTTTGGCTTTATATTCGGATTATTATACCTTTGGGTTTCAAAATGAAATTATTGGCCTAATACCTGAATCATATCTCACCGAGGAGCAATTAGTTGAACAAACATTCTATTCTTCTCCTGAAGGATTGTTCACCATCAATTTAATTTATCCTTTTCATCCTGAAGAAGGTACCTGCAAGGTGGAGGAATCCTCCCTTACCTTTGATCATAGACTTAATGAGCAGGAAGCTGAGGAATATCGTGAGGTACCGAAAAGGCTGGTAAGTCAAATTATGACCTCACTCACAGGCTTCAGAATGCCTATGAAATAGGTCAACATGAAGTATTTCCAGGATTTATGGAAATGGTCCAGCAGCAAATATCCTTAGCTGATGGATGCGCTAATGACCTGGAGTGCCAACAATTAAAAGAAGTCCTCTTGGAATTCAAGGATATCTTTGCTAAAGATTCCTATGATTGTGGTCTAACAGACATACACATTGCCAGAATTCAAACTGATCCAAACACACCTCCTGTTTATATCAAGCAAAATCATTCTCCACTAGCATGTTATGATTTGCAAGTGGAAATTATAAGGAATCTCAAGGAAAAAGGCATTATAAGATTGGTGCAGTATCAGTGATGAAAGTAGCCAAGTGGGAGAATTAGCTGCTGTATGCAAAACTGTTCACATTGCTTTAAAGCAGGGGTGCAAAACCTACAGTCCGGGGGCCACATGCGGCCCTTGGTGCCATTTTGTGCGGCCCCCAAGCATGAGGTAACAGACATGTATGTTCATGTTTTGTGGCTGCTCACATGTATCTTTCATGTATTCTCCCATTGTATGGGAGTACTAGAAGTGCAACTAGACATTAATGATATATACTGCATGTTCAATATGCCATAAATATAGTATTTCAGTTGGTAATACCCCTTTAAGTTTTTTTTCGGCCCTTTGAATTGGTTCAGACTGACAATGTGGCCCCCAACCAGAAAAGGTTGTGCACTCCTGCTTTAAAGCATAATATTACAGAATTTGTTATAGTTACGGATTCCAATTATGTACGGAACAGTTTTTTCGAGTATATGCCTACTGGCAAAATAAATAATATGTTGGGGTCTAATAACAAACCTGTGAAACATGCTAAATTGTTTTGTGTCATAGATCAATTAGTCCAAAGTAATGGTTTTACCCTTTATTGGAAGAAAACTAAAGGTCATTCTAAAACCCATAACATGGACATGGAAGTTAATGATCTAGCCAATAAGCTGGCCAAACAAGGTGTCATAAAGGGTGATCATGTAAATATTGATCACTTACTAGAAATGATACCTATTGAAGCTGTAACTAGACGCCAAGCTAGGGAACAGTCTGTAAAGAATATGGCTCAATGGAGTCAAGAGTCTACAAGTGAGGATCTAATTAAGAGCCAAAAGCAAGATCCTATACTTGGAATCTTTTATAAACACCTTGAAGATCCTAGTATGCCCAACAAGGAGACCTCCAATTACTAGTGAAAACCAAATCTCAGTTCAGTATTCGAGATGGTTTATTAAAGAGAACCAGTGTTGATCGAGCATGCCCGGCTGAAACCAGTTCGGCTCGAGCATCTCGATGCTCGGCACATGGCGGTATTCGGCCGAATACCGCATGTGCACGAACGCAATGCTTGAGTCTCCTCCCCACACGTTTGTTGGCTGCTATGCAGCCAATAAACGTGCAGTTAAGTACTGCTATATAGCACCCGATGATACATGTTCGGTTCAGTGTTACTCAGGGAGAGCTGTGCTGAAAAAGGTAAAGATAGTGTAGGGAGTGAAATTATTATTTTTTAAATTGTTAAAACTTTACAGACCCAAAAGTCCTTTTATGGACTATTGTGTGTGGTAGCGCATTGTGCGCTAAATAGCGTGCAATAGTTAGGCCGCTGGTAACAGCGACATTATCTGTGCTACATCTCCTGTGTAACGTGTGCACAGCCTAAAAATATCTGTGACATCCAGTGTACTTTTTCTGTAGACGGTATCCGCTGCGGACAGTTAAATTACCTGCGCTACATCTCCTGTATAATGTTTGCGGATCCGAAAAATCAGTGACATTCAGTGTAATTTTTAATTAGCCGGTGGTGACAGCGACATTACCAGCGCCAAACCTCCTGTATAATGTGTGCACATTCTAAATATCAGTGAAATTTATTCAGTGTAATTTTTATTAGGCGGTGGTGACAGCGACATTACTTGCACTATACCTCCTGTATAACATGTGCACATCCTAAATATCAGTGACATTCATTTATTTAAACTTTTTATTAGGCGGTAGTGGCAGGGACATTACAAGTGCTTTTCACCAGGGATGCACACTGGGTGACCGTTGTGGAGGCCAGGAGCAAGTCTTACCCTGGGATGGCACAGGTGCTACCGACGCCAAGGATTGCGGGCCCTACTTCCATCAGGGTTTTTGCCGCCACCTACGTTAGTGGCTGCAACCCCCCTTCTCCTCCTCTGCCTCCTCCACTTCCACCTCTGAATTATCATCTTGCAGCACTAGTCAGCCATCGGTCAGTAGCTGGAAGCAGTGTAGCACTGCAGTGGGGAAGCAGCAACAGGCTGTGCTAAAACCTATTTGCTTAGGTGACAAACAGCACACCGCCGCAGAGCTATGGCAGGGGATAGAGGACCAGACGGAGCTATGGCGCTCTCTCACTACAAATCTTTTTAAATGGTCAGCTCGGCAGCAGGCCCTCATCCACACAGTTTTTAAAATGGTCAGCTTGGCAGCAATCCCTTGTCCACAAAATGTTTCAAATGCTCAGCTTGGCAGCAGGCCCTCATCCACAAATTCTTTTAGATGGTCAGCTCGGCAGCAGGCCCTCACCCCCAAAATATTTTAGATGGTCAGCTCGCCAGCAGGCCCTCGCCCACAAATTTTTTTAGATGGTCAGCTTAGCAGCAGGCCCTCGTCCACACTATTTTAAAAATGGTCAGCTCTGCAGCAGGCCCTTTTCCACACAATTTTTTAAATGGTCAGCTCGGCAGCAGGCCCTCGTCCACAAAAATTTTTAAATGGTAAGCTCGGCAGCAGGCCCTTGCCCACTAATTTTTTTAGATGGTCAGATCAGCAGCAGTCCCTCACCCCTAATGTTTTAAAGGGTTAACAGCAGGCCCTTGCACCTGATGTTTTTGAGGGTCACCAGCAGGCCATCAATCATAATTTTTCAAGGGTGTGTATGATGCCCTCCTTTATGTGTAACAAAGAGTGTATTGGGTTGCCGGTTCCTTGTAATTTTTGGCAGCCCTTTCACTTAGTGCATAGGCTTTATGAGTGTAGGAGTCCCACTACCTGAACAATTATACCACAATGTGAATGAGGCCCTCCTTTATGTGATATACATGTTGTATCGGAGTGCCTCTTCCTTGTAAATTTTGGCAGCACTTACACTTTATATACAATTAAATATACAGGAAAGAATGTTTCCTAACAATTTTTCCTCTTCAGGTTTGGGTGTATTATTGTTAGTCTGCGAAAGTGGCGCCCTACTCAGACATCGTTCCCAGCAGCGACCTGGGAGTCCAAGATGCATCCAGACATCCTTTCCGAACAATTTCAGTGGTGTTTCCATCAATTTATGAAATTTTCCAGTGAACCAGACACCCTCCCCTCTTCAGATTAGGGGGAGCCTGGTTTAATGCTCGGGTTCTCCCATTGACTTCCATTGTGCTAGGGGGCTTGGTAGAGCACCCGAGCATCCCGAGGTGTTCTATTCAAGCACCCGAGAACACGAGCACCCGAGCACTTTGCTACTCGATCAACACTAATGAAAACCTCAAAGAATGGGATTCAACAATGGGTAGTACCCACTACCTTTAGAGGCCTAATGTTATAACATACTTATGATGCGCCTACAGCTGGTCATCTTTGGGAGAAAATTACCTCTGAATCACTACGTGATTACTGTTATTGGCCTCATATGTTGAAATATGTCCAAATTTACTGTCAAGGTTGTTTGCTATGTGCTCAGTTCCAACCTAAAGGTCCCACACATTGTGCCCCACTTCAGAAAAAGAGTTTCTCATTGCCATGGTCCAATATACAGATTGACTTTATAGGTCCTGTCACAAGGTCATCTAGGGGAAACAAATACTTGTTAACAGTCACTTGTGTGTTTACCAAGTGGGTAGAGTGTTTACCGGCTCGTAATAACACAGCCGAAACATGTGCTGCTTTGCTTATTAACCATGTATTTTCCAGATTTGGGTTGCCATTAAGGATCGATTTGGACCGTGGCTCACACTTTGTAAGTGAGGTAATGTCTAAGATGTGGAAGATCTTGGGTGTAAAACGGAGATTACATATTGCTTATCGACCAGCATCTAGTGGATCCGTTGAGCGCTATATACAGTCCATTATCAACATCCTTAAGAAGTATGTTAAGGAATCAGGTAAAGACTGGGACATGAAGTTGCCGTTAGTGCTCATGGCTATTAGAGTAATTTCAAGTGCTACTACTAAGACGTTACCCTTTGAGCTGATGACAGGTAGGAGAATGGTACTTCCACAACATGTATTGTATCGCACATTGGATCATAATCTGATCAATGCAGCCACGACATATCAGTATGTGGAGAACCTTCGTCAGCATCTTCAACAGGTGTTTGCTTTCACGCAAAAGAATCTCAAGAAAGCAGCAATAAGTAATAAAACTTATCTGACAACCATTAAGAAAGAGTATGAGATCGGTGATAAAGTGTATCTTTACAATTTTGCTCGGGATCGGGTCAAAGAAAAGAAGTTTCTTCCGTCGTGGAAAGGTCCTTATTAGAGTTGAGCGAACACCTGGATTTTCGGGTTCGAGAAGTTCGGCCGAACTTCCCGGAAATGTTCGGGTTCGGGATCCGAACCCGATCCGAACTTCGTCCCGAACCCGGACCCCATTGAAGTCAATGGGGACCCAAACTTTTCGGCACTAAAAAGGCTGTAAAACAGCCCAGGAAAGGGCTAGAGGGCTGCAAAAGGCAGCAACATGTAGGTAAATCCCCTGCAAACAAATGTGGATAGGGAAATTAATAAAAATAAAAATAAAATAAATAAAATATAACCAATATCAATTGGAGAGAGGTCCCATAGCAGAGAATCTGGCTTCACGTCACCCACCACTGGAACAGTCCATTCTCAAATATTTAGGCCCCGGCACCCAGGCAGAGGAGAGAGGTCCCGTAACAGAGAATCTGGCTTCATGTCACCAGAGAATCAGTCTTCATGTCATAGCAGAGAATCAGGCTTCACGTCACCCACCACTGTAACAGTCCATTGTCATAAATTTAGGCCCTGGCACCCAGGCAGAGGAGAGAGGTCCCATAACACAGAATCTAGCTTCATGTCAGCAGAGAATCAGTCTTCATATGATAGCAGAGAATCAGGCTTCACGTCACCCACCACTGTAACAGTCCATTGTCATAAATTTAGGCCCTGGCACCCAGGCAGAGGAGAGAGGTCCCATAACACAGAATCTAGCTTCATGTCAGCAGAGAATCAGTCTTCATATGATAGCAGAGAATCAGGCTTCACGTCACCCACCACTGTAACAGTCCATTGTCATAAATTTAGGCCCTGGCACCCAGGCAGAGGAGAGAGGTCCCATAACACAGAATCTGGCTTCATGTCAGCAGAGAATCAGTCTTCATATCATAGCAGAGAATCAGGCTTCACATCACCCACCACTGTAACAGTCCATTGTCATAAATTTAGGCCCTGGCACCCAGGCAGAGGAGAGAGGTCCCATAACACAGAATCTGGCTTGATGTCAGCAGAGAATCAGTCTTTATATCATAGCAGAGAATCAGGCTTCATGTCACCCACCACTGTAACAGTCCATTGTCATAAATTTAGGCCCTGGCACCCAGGCAGAGGAGAGAGGTCCCATAACACAGAATCTGGCTTCATGTCAGCAGAGAATCAGTCTTCATATCATAGCAGAGAATCAGGCTTCACGTCACCCACCACTGTAACAGTCCATTGTCATAAATTTAGGCCCTGGCACCCAGGCAGAGGAGAGAGGTCCCATA
Source organism: Bufo gargarizans (assembly GCF_014858855.1). Classification (NCBI taxonomy): domain Eukaryota; kingdom Metazoa; phylum Chordata; class Amphibia; order Anura; family Bufonidae; genus Bufo; species Bufo gargarizans. The sequence goes on from NC_058081.1 coordinate 18,694,483, forward strand.
ACACAGAATCTGGCTTCATGTCACCAGAGAATCAGTCTTCATGTCATAGCAGAGAATCATGCTTCACGTCACCCACCACTGTAACAGTCCATTGGCATATATTTAGGCCCAGGCACCCAGGCAGAGGAGAGAGGTCCCATAACACAAAATCTGGCTTCATGTCACCAGAGAATCAGTCTTCATGTCATAGCAGAGAATCATGCTTCACGTCACCCACCACTGTAACAGTCCATTGTCATAAATTTAGGCCCTGGCACCCAGGCAAAGGAGAGAGGTCCTGTAACAGAGAATCTGGCTTCATGTCAGCAGAGAATCAGTCTGCATGTCATAGCAGAGAATCATGCTTCACGTCACCCAACATTGGAACAGTCCATTGTCATATATTTAGGCCCAGGCACCCAGACAGAGGAGAGGTTCATTTAACTTTGGGTTGCCCCGCAATATAATGGTAAAATGAAAATAAAAATAGGATTGAATGAGGAAGTGCCCTGGAGTACAATAATATATGGTTAAGGGGAGGTAGTTAATGTCTAATCTGCACAAGGGATGGACAGGTCCTGTGGGATCCATGCCTGGTTCATTTTTATGAACGTCAGCTTGTCCACATTGGCTGTAGACAGGCTGCTGCGTTTGTCTGTAATGACGCCCCCTGCCATGCTGAATACAAGTTCAGACAAAACGCTGGCTGCCGGGCAGGCCAGCACCTCCAAGGCATAAAAGGCTAGCTCTGGCCACGTGGATAATTTAGAGACACAGAAGTTGAATGGGGCCGAACCATCAGTCAGTACGTGGAGGGGTGTGCACACATACTGTTCCACCATGTTAGTGAAATGTTGCCTCCTGCTAACACGTTGCGTATCAGGTGGTGGTGTAGTTAGCTGTGGCGTGTTAACAAAACTTTTCCACATCTCTGCCATGCTAACCCTGCCCTCAGAGGAGCTGGCCGTGACACAGCTGCCTTGGCGACCTCTTGCTCCTCCTCTGCCTTGGCCTTGGGCTTCCACTTGTTCCCCTGTGACATTTGGGAATGCTCTCAGTAGCGCGTCTACCAATGTGCGCTTGTACTCGCGCATCTTCCTATCACGCTCCAGTGCAGGAAGTAAGGTGGGCACATTGTCTTTGTAGCGTGGATCCAGCAGGGTGGCAACCCAGTAGTCCGCACACGTTAAAATGTGGGCAACTCTGCTGTCGTTGCGCAGGCACTGCAGCATGTAGTCGCTCATGTGTGCCAGGCTGCCCAGAGGTAAGGACAAGCTGTCTTCTGTGGGAGGCGTATCGTCATCGTCCTGCCTTTCCCCCCAGCCACGCACCAGTGATGGGCCCGAGCTGCGTTGGGTGCCACCCCGCTGTGACCATGCTTCATCCTCATCCTCCTCCACCTCCTCCTCATCCTCGTCCTCCTCGTCCTCCAGTAGTGGGCCCTGGCTGGCCACATTTCTACCTGGACTCTGCTGTTGCAAAAAACCTCCCTCTGAGTCACTTCTAAGAGACTGGCCTTAAAGTGCTAAAAATGACCCCTCTTCCTCCTCCTCCTCCTCCTCCTCCTCCTGGGCCACCTCCTCTTCCATCATCGCCCTAAGTGTTTTCTCAAGGAGACATAGAAGTGGTATTGTAACGCTGATAACAGCGTCATCGCCACTGGCCATGTTGGTGGACTACTCGAAACAGCGCAACAGGGCACACAGGTCTCGCATGGAGGCCCAGTCATTGGTGGTGAAGTGGTGCTGTTCTGTAGTGCGACTGACCCATGCGTGCTGCAGCTGAAACTCCACTATGGCCTGCTGCTGATCGCACAGTCTGTCCAGCATGTGCAAGGTGGAGTTCCACCTGGTGGGCACGTCGCATATGAGGCGGTGAGCGGGAAGGCCGAAGTTACGCTGTAGTGCAGACAGGCGAGCAGCGGCAGGATGTGAACGCCGGAAGCGCGAACAGACGGCCCGCACTTTATGCAGCAGCTCTGACATGTCGGGGTAGTTGTGAATGAACTTCTGCACCACCAAATTCAGCACATGCGCCAGGCAAGGGATGTGCGTCAAACTGGCTATTCCCAGAGCTGCAACAAGATTTCGCCCATTATCGCACACCACCAGGCCGGGCTTGAGGCTCACCGGCAGCAACCACTCGTCGGTCTGTTGTTCTATACCCCGCCACAACTCCTGTGCGATGTTGGGCCTGTCCCCCAAATATATGAGTTTCAGAATGGCCTGCTGACGTTTACCCCGGGCTGTGCTGAAGTTGGTAGTGAAGGTGTGTGGCTGACTGGATGAGCAGGTGGAAGAAGAGGAGGAGGAAGCTGAGTAGGAGGAGGTGGCAACAGGAGGCAAAGAATGTTGCCCTGCGATCCTTGGTGGCGGAAGGACATGCGCCAAATAGCTCTCAGCCAGGGGGCCCAGCCGCCACTACATTTACCCAGTGTGCAGTTAGGGAGATATAGCTTCCCTGGCCGTGCTTACTGGTCCACGTATCTGTGGTTAGGTGGACCTTGTCACAGATGGCGTTGCGCAGTGCACACTTGATTTTATCGGATACTTGGTTGTGCAGGGAAGGCACGGCTCTCTTGGAGAAGTAGTGGCGGCTGGGAACATACTGCAAGCGACATGAGCTGTTTGAAGCTGTCTGTGTCCACCAGCCTAAATGACAGCATTTCATAGGCCAGTAGTTTAGAAATGCTGGCGTTCAGGGCAAGGGATCGAGGGTGGCTAGGTGGGAATTTACGCTTTCTCTCAAATGTTTGTGAGATGGAGAGCTGAACGCTGCAGTGTGACATGGTTGAGATGCTTGGTGACGGAGGTGGTGGTGTCGGTGGTACATCCCCTGTTTGCTTGGCGGCAGATGCCAACGTTCCTCCAGAGGTGGAGGAAGAGGCCGAGGCGGCAGCAGCAGAAGAGGCAATGGCGACAGCAGCAGAAGAGGCCGAGGCGGCAGTAGCAGAAGAGGTAGCAGGGGGAGCCTGAGTGACTTCCTTGTTTTTAAGGTGTTTACTCCACTGCAGTTCATGCTTTGCATGCAGGTGCCTGGTCATGCAGGTTGTGCTAAGGTTCAGAACGTTAATGCCTCGCTTCAGGCTCTGATGGCACAGCGTGCAAACCACTCGGGTATTGTCGTCAGCACATTGTTTGAAGAAGTGCCATGCCAAGGAACTCCTTGAAGCTGTCTTTGGGGTGCTCGGTCCCAGATGGCGGCGGTCAGTAGCAGGCGGAGTCTCTTGGTGGCGGGTGTTCTGCTTTTGCCCACTGCTCCCTCTTTTGCTACGCTGTTGGCTCGGTCTCACCACTGCCTCTTTCTCCGAACTCTGAAAGTCAGTGGCACGACCTTCATTCCATGTGGGGTCTAGGACCTCATCGTCCCCTGCATCGTCTTCCACCCAGTCTTCCTCCCTGACCTCCTGTTCAGTCTGCACACTGCAGAAAGACGCAGCAGTTGGCACCTGTGTTTCGTCATCATCAGAGACGTGCTGAGGTGGTATTCCCATGTCCTCATCATGAGGAAACATAAGTGGTTGTGTGTCAGTGCATTCTATGTCTTCCACCGCTGGGGAAGGGCTAGGTGGATGCCCTTGGGAAACCCTGCCAGCAGAGTCTTCAAACAGCATAAGAGAATGCTGCATAACTTGAGGCTCAGACAGTTTCCCTGGTATGCATGGGGGTGATGTGACAGACTGATGGGCTTGGTTTTCAGGCGCCATCTGTGCGCTTTCTGCAGAAGACTGGGTGGGAGGTAATGTGAACGTGCTGGATCCACTGTCGGCCACCCAATTGACTAATGCCTGTACCTGCTCAGGCCTTACCATCCTTAGAAAGGCATTGGGCCCCACCAAATATCGCTGTAAATTATGGCGACTACTGGGACCTGAGGTAGTTGGTACACTAGGACGTGTGGCTGTGGCAGAACGGCCACGTCCTCTCCCAGCACCAGAGGGTCCACTAACACCACCACGACCATGTCCGCGTCCGCGTCCTTTACTAGATGTTTTCCTCATTGTTATCGTTCACCACAACAACAAAAATATTATTTGGCCCAATGTATTGAATTCAAATTCAGGCCTTTTTTTAAAGACACCTAACACTATCTGGCTATCTATTTAGGTACCGTATTACACTAATACAGGCACAGCAGTAACCACAGATTTAGCTGAATATAAATTTGAGGCCTATTATTTAGGCGCTGGGTGACAGGTATACGTTTACAGACAGAATTAGACTGGGATATGCACAGTAGCGTGTGTGTGAAGTTATTGAGAATGACCCTATCAGCACCTTGAATCTAATATTCCCTTTTAGGGATAAATTTAAAGTAGGCCTGATACAGCAGAAACCACTAATTTAGAGAATTGCTAAATTGGGAATTGTATTTCAACCCAGAAAAAAAACTGTGCTTTGACGGACACTAAATAACTTGCCCAGCCACAGCAATAACCACAGATTTAGCTGACTACAAATTTGAAGCCTATTATTTAGGCGCTGGGTGACAGGTATACGTTTACGGACAGAATTAGACTGGGATATGGCCAAAAAATAACCTCACTATTGATGGTTAAATGCACTTGGTGTGACAGCTTGACCAACCACACTACTGAGGGTTAAATGCACTTGGTGACTGGCACAGCTTGCCCCTGATGTCGTATATGGCCAAAAAATAACCAGACTATTGATGGTTAAATGCACTTGGTGTGACAGCTTGACCCTGATGTAGGATTTAGCCAAAAAACAACCACACTACTGAGGGTTAAATGCACTTGTTGGCAGCTTGTGCTGGCGCACCACAAGACACAAAATGGCCGCCGATCACCCCAGAAAAAAGTGACTTAAAAACACTCTGGGCAGCCTAAAAACAGTGAGCAATTGAATAGCAGCAGTTCAATCATCCACAGCTGCAGATCGATCACTGAATGAAGTCTTTTGGAGGAGTTAATCACTGCCTAATCTCGCCCTAACGTTGCAGCTGCAACCTCTCCCTATACTGATCAGAGCAGAGTGACGGGCGGCGCTACGTGACTCCAGCTTAAATAGAAGTTGGGTCACATGCTGCACTGGCCAATCACAGCCATGCCAACTCTTGGGGCAAGTAGTATGACGCTCGTTGATTGTCTGCTTTGCAGCCTTTCAAAAAGCGCCAAGAAAGCGACGAACACCGAACCCGAACCCGGACTTTTACGAAAATGTCCGGGTTCGGGTCCGTGTCACGGACACCCCAAAATTCGGTACAAACCCAAACTATACAGTTAGGGTTCGCTCATCCCTAGTCCTTATGACATCATTGACAAAATGACAAAATAATGGTTTTGTAGAGAAATGGGTTCATGTTTATCAATTACATGTCTGTCATCCTAGGTCTCAATTGAGAATAATGGAAGGTGAAGCCGAGGAAGAGACTTAATAAGTATCTTAAGAGAATGTGATAATTATTTGACATGATGATTTGTCTCTCAGCTTACAGATTTTCAAAATTAGTGCTTCTTTGCAAAATGTTTTACATAGCACAGCCAGAAAACTGTAAATATCAAATAATAAGAGCGTGTATTCATACTCTCGATTTCTTTAATAGAAAAGAGTGACAGTCTGAACCAGGATGTGGATTCACCAAGACGATGACAACCAAAGATAAAGCTGTTGTATGGATCGTGTTGATCCTTGGTGCCCAGTTTAAGACTGAACCTGTCATCAAACCAGGTCCTTCATCAGGAGTTATGTTTACCAGAGGTTCCAGGATTCTTATTGATGGAGAAGGAGATTTGATCTCAGAAATTCTTTGTGAAGTTTAGATCCAAGGATATCCATTAAATGGAACTACAATATATCCCAATTTCAGTTGGAGAGGTGTAAAAATGGCATATTCCCCATGTGAACAGAGCTCATGACAATAATGGCATGATCCATGCCGAGTTCCGCTCTAACCTGCATGCCAAGGCCATTGGACACAGAATCCATGTGATGATGTACCTTTCCAGGATCTAACATTTTGATACAAATAAAAGACTAATATGGAAAGATTGGTGGGCAGAGTTCCGGGAAAGACTTCCTTCACATTAAAAATATATATATTTTGGTGGACATGACAATGCTTCTGACACTTGGACACCTGAATAATGTGGCAAGGGTGGGGGGGGATTTGTCAGAACTATTGGACAGAAGAGAATCCATATTGTGAAGGCCTATAAAGATCACATTGCAGATTTGTATATGAACCTTATGGTAACCATCTTTTATGGTTTCTAAAAGGTCAAAGTGAGTTGATTTTACCAGACAGATAAGTGCAAAAAGTTAGGAATGTTTGTATAAACATTTACCAGGTTGTAAATTGAGGGGGGAGGCAGAGACATACCATTTGAATGCAGCCCCTTGCTAAACAATCGACTGAATGTGCTAAAGTTTTTTTTCTTCCCAATAAATAGAAGGGGATAATTTTACTATTCATTTTATAATTATAGTAACCATAATGTGAGTGATATATATTAAATTTTAAGTGTGTGTGAAACGGGAAATAAATAATTACCACGGGTCTCAACAAATGTGGAGATAAGGACATTAAGTGCTGGGGCAGAGTTTGTTTAAAACTCATATATTTTATGGTAGATGGGATGTCTGACAGGTTGGTTTACATCAGTGTCTTTCTTATCTTATTTAAAGCTCTGTCTAAGACTTTGGTCAAAGGTGATCTTTTTATTAAATTAACAGAAAATAAGAGAATTAAGTTTAATTACACAAAATTCTTACATAGAGCACTAGTGTCCCCTTGTGGTGGTGGTGGTGAGTAAGAGAGAAGTGGCAAAGTGATGCACTATGATCTCATTAGTCACGTGAAAGGCCAAACCAAGCCCACCTTCCGGGAAGGGGGGGGGGTAAAAGTTATCAGGAGCCAGCAAGAAGGGAGATCAGATCAACTCCATCAGATCAACCTGTTAAAAGGAGTAGGATAGATCGGAGGAAAAATGGGACCTGATCTTACGTCACATTTGAACCTTGACGCTGATTTCTTCCAGACAGATTCTATAGTATAGTATAAATTTTGTCTACATATTAGGCAACTGATTAGCCCTATACACACACATATATATATATATATATATATATATACAGTACAGACCAAAAGTTTGGACACACCTCCTCATTCAAAGAGTTTTCTTAATTTTCATGACTATGAAAATTGTAGATTCACACTGAAGGCATCAAAACTATGAATTAACACATGTGGAATTATATACATAACAAAAAAATGTGAAACAACTGAAAATATGTCATATTCTAGGTTCTTCAAAGTAGCCACCTTTTGCTTTGATTACTGCTTTGCACACTCTTGGCATTCTCTTGATGAGCTTCAAGAGGTAGTCACCTGAAATGGTCTTCCAACAGTCTTGAAGGAGTTCCCAGAGATGCTTAGCACTTGTTGGCCCTTTTGCCTTCACTCCGCGGTCCAGCTCACCCCAAACCATCTCGATTGGGTTCAGGTCCGGTGACTGTGGAGGCCAGGTCATCTGGCGCAGCACCCCATCACTCTCCTTCATAGTTAAATAGCCCTTACACAGCCTAGAGGTGTGTTTGGGGTCATTGTTCTGTTGAAAAATAAATGATGGTCCAACTAAACGCAAACCGGATAGAATAGCATGCCGCTGCAAGATGCTGTAGTAGCCATGCTGGTTCAGTATGCCTTCAATTTTGAATAAATCCCCAACAGTGTCACCAGCACAGCACCCCCACACCATCACACCTCCTCCTCCATGCTTCACAGTGGGAACCAGGCATGTAGAGTTCATCCGTTCACCTTTTCTGCGTCGCACAAAGACACGGTGGTTGGAACCAAAGATCTCAAATTTGGACTCATCAGACCAAAGCACAGATTTCCACTGGTCTAATGTCCATTCCTTGTGTTCTTTAACCCAAACAAGTCTCTTCTGCTTGTTGCCTGTCCTTAGCAGTGGTTTCCTAGCAGATATTCTACCATGAAGGTCTGATTCACACAGTCTCCTCTTAACAGTTGTTCTAGAGATGTGTCTGCTGCTAGAACTCTGTGTGGCATTGACATGGTCTCTAATCTGAGCTGCTGTTAACCTGCAATTTCCGAGGCTGGTGACTCGGATGAACTTATGCTCCGCAGCAGAGGTGACTCTTGGTCTTCCTTTCCTGGGGCGGTCCGCATGTGAGCCAGTTTCTTTGTAGCGCTTGATGGTTTTTGTGACTGCACTTAGGGACCCTTTCAAAGTTTTCCCAATTTTTCGGACTGACTGACCTTCATTTGTTAATGTAATGATGGCCACTCGTTTTTCTTTACTTAGCTGCTTTTTTCTTGCCATAATACAAATTCTAACAGTCTATTCAGTAGGACTTTCAGCTGTGTATCCACCTGACTTCTCCACAACGCAACTGATGGTCCCAACCCCATTTATAAGGCAAGAAATCCCACTTATTAAACCTGACAGGGCACACCTGTGAAGTGAAGACCATTTCAGGTGGCTACTTTGAAGAACCTAGAATATGACATATTTTCAGTTGTTTCACACTTTTTTGTTATGTATATCATTCCACATGTGTTAATTCATAGTTTTGATGCCTTCAGTGTGAATCTACAATTTTATATATATACAGTACAGACCAAAAGTTTGGACACACCTTCTCATTAAAAAAGTTTTCTTTATTTTCATGACTATATAAATTGTAGATTCACACTGAAGGCATCAAAACTATGAATTAACACATGTGGAATTATATACATAACAAAAAAGTGTGAAACAACTGAAAATATGTAATATTCTAGGTTCTTCAAAGTAGCCACCTTTTGCTTTGATTACTGCTTTGCACACTCTTGGCATTCTCTTGATGAGCTTCAAGAAGTAGTCACCTGAAATGGTTTTCACTTCACAGGTGTGCCCTGTCAGGTTTAATAAGTGGTATTTCTTGCCTTATAAATGGGGTTGGGACCATCAGTTGCGTTGTGGAGAAGTCAGGTGGATACACAGCTGATAGTCCTACTGAATAGACTGTTAGAATTTGTATTATGGCAAGAAAAAAGCAGCTAAGTAAAGAAAAACGAGTGGCCATCATTACTTTAAGAAATGAAGGTCAGTCAGTCCGAAAAATTGGGAAAACTTTGAAAGTGTCCCCAAGTGCAGTCACAAAAACCATCAAGCGCTACAAAGAAACTGGCTCACATGCGAACCGCCCCAGGAAAGGAAGACCAAGAGTCACCTCTGCTGCGGAGGATAAGTTTATCCGAGTCACCAGCCTCAGAAATCGCAGGTTAACATCAGCTCAGATTAGAGACCAGGTCAATGCCACACAGAGTTCTAGCAGCAGACACATCTCTAGAACAACTGTTAAGAGGAGACTGTGTGAATCAGGTCTTCATGGTAGAATATCTGCTAGAAAACCACTGCTAAGGACAGGCAACAAGCAGAAGAGACTTGTTTGGGCTAAAGAACACAAGGAATGGACATTAGACCAGTGGAAATCTGTGCTTTGGTCTGATGAGTCCAAATTTTAGATCTTTGGTTCCAACCACCGTGTCTTTGTGCGACGCAGAAAAGGTGAACGGATGGACTCTACATGCCTGGTTCCCATCGTGAAGCATGGAGGAGGAGGTGTGATAGTGTGGGTGTGCTTTGCTGGTGACACTGTTGGGGATTTATTCAAAATTGAAGGCATACTGAACCAGCATGTCTACCACAGCATCTTGCAGCGGCATGCTATTCCATCCATTTTGCGTTTAGTTGGACCATCATTTATTTTTCAACAGAACAATGACCCCAAACACACCTCCAGGCTGTGTAAGGGCTATTTGACCATAAAGGAGAGTGATGGGGTGCTGCGCCAGATGACCTGGCCTCCACAGTCTCCTGAACCCAATCGAGATGGTTTGGGGTGAGCTGGACCTCAGAGTGAAGGCAAATGGGCCAACAAGTGCTAAGCATCTCTGGGAACTCCTTCAAGACTGTTGGAAGACCATTTCAGGTGACTACCTCTTGAAGCTCATCAAGAGAATGCCAAGAGTGTGCAAAACAGTAATCAAAGCAAAAGGTGGCTACTTTGAAGAACCTAGAATATGACATATTTCCAGTTGTTTCACATTTTTTTGTTATGTATATAATTCAACGTGTTAATTCATAGTTTTGATGCCTTCAGTGTGAATCTACAATTTTCATAGTCATGAAAATAAAGAAAACTCTTTGAATGAAAAGGTGTGTCCAAACTTTTGGTCTGTACTGTATGTACATCTAGTGATTGGGCGGCTCCACCAGACACTACAGTGGTTAGAGGTGCAACTGCTGTGACTCACCCTGTCAGTAATAAAAGAATATAGAAAACTGTAGTAGCAAGCACTCTCTAAATCTAGTCACATATTAATTGTAATAAAAACAGATAATGCTGAGTTATCAAAATTTTTATGTATTTCTATAAAATGCAGGTAATACAAATCCTAATACTACTGATGCAATAAAGGTAATAATGAAAGGAATACTAGGTGAGGCAATAGTCTCAAACAATAGTAGCTTAATGATAATAAAACCAGGTAGCTAATAATCTGCAAAAAGATGATAATGTAAAAATAAATCATTATTGCATATATAGTCCTTCCAATGATGTAAAACATATACTTTTGATTTTTGTAATATTCGGTAGCAACCTTGTGTGTTTTGGGTTGTAGCTGATCCAAAATAATACTGCTGGTCTCAGGTACAAGTATAAGTATCAGGTAAGGTATAAACTGCTGGTATCAAGTTAAAAAATTGTATGTAATAAAAACACAGAAAACCCTCCTGTTGAAATCGTATCCTATCAGAGGGAGTCTGTCAAAGGAACTTACGTGTGGGGTAGGTATTCTTCGGTAGCTATGCCTTAACGCGGCGTCCCGCCTCTTCTTCAGCACCCAAACTCAGGTAAGCGATTTTAGGTGCCGAAGAAGACGCGGGACGCTGTGTTAAGGCATAGCTGGTATCAAGTTAACGTAAGTTCCTTTGACAGACTCCCTCTGCTACGATACGATTTCATCAGGAGGGTTTTCTGTGTTTTTATAAAATATAATTTTTTAACTTGATACCAGCAGTTTATTAAGACTTGTACCTGAGACCAGCAGTATTATTTTGAGTCAGCTACAACCCGAAACATAGAAAGGTTGCTAACGAGTATTACAAAAATCAAAAGTATATGTTTTACATCATTAGAAGGACTATATATGCAATACTGATTTATTTTTACTTTATCATCTTTTTGCAGATTATTAGCTACCTAGTTTTATTATCATTAATCTACTATTGTTTGAGACTATTACCTCGCCTATTATTCCTTTTATTACCTTTATTGCATCAGTATTATTAGGGTTTAAATTACCTGCATTTTATAGAAATACATCTAAATTTTGATAACTCAGCATTATCTGTTATTATTACAATTAATATGTGACTCTAGATTTAGAGAGTGCCTGTTACTACTACTATATATATATATATATATATATATATATATATATATATATATTCAAATAGACCATATTGCTCTTTGTAGGGATCTAGATTGATTTGAGATAATTGTACCTGCAGCATCAATTGTAACTTTTCAATCTAGGGAGATAAATCCATACAATTGATATATCTACAATTGTGTGATCTCCTCCAAAGAACTGATTTAAGTTCTAGTCAGATGGTCTAATTGAATTAATATATATATATATACATATATATATATATATATATATATATATATATATTACATGGTGGAAGCTTAATTTTATTTGGATTGTAATCTAGAGTTATACCAAAACTCAGGCATGATGAGATGAAGTGATCATATACTGTTAAATTTTAATTCGGAAAATCTGTTCGCTGGGAGAAATCAAGTGTCAATTTTGTTTTCTGTTATTACTAAGATACCAGTTTAATTATTGATTATATCTATATCCTATAGGTTATTTTGTCTTGATTGCATATCATTAATTATTATTCTTGAATTGTCACCAATTTCATATCATTTTATATTATATTTTTTTTATTGCACTGAAATATAATTAATAAATATATATATATATATATATATTGTACATAACTGTCTTCATTTTGTCTTGAACTGAGAGCAGATAAGGAGCTTTTGTTAGCTCTTATTTTTATTTGTGGAAATAAGTCGGTATTACAGATTCTAGCTTGTCTTTCCATAAATAAATTAAACCGTTTTTCAGAGCAGTATAAATCATCTGACACTGTTCGTACAGTCGGTCCAACATATGGAGGGTAGAATTCCAATGGGTGGAAACGTCGCATATCAGCCTATGTTGGGGGATGTTGTTCTGCCGCTGCAGCTCAAGGAGGGTGTGCTTTGCGGTGTCCGAGTGGCTTAAGTGTATGCAAAGTTTCGTGGTCATTTTTAGGATGTATTGCAGATGGGTGGATGACATCAGGAACCACTTGTCAACTGGATAGAACACTTGTGCCATGCAGGGCGCATGGCCCAGCCCTCCTTGAAGCAGCTCTGACACCATCTTCTTCCCGTTGTCGGTCACCATGGTTCCGATTTTCAGTTGTCGCAAGAAATCCAGGATTTGCTTTCTTGCTGAAGAACATGGAGCAGTTGCTCCCCTGTGTGACTCAGTTCGCCCAGGCAAACCAGGTGCAGAACAACATGAAAGTGATGAGAGGGGTTCCACATGGCTTACATATACTACATGCCTCCAACATAACTCTTGGATCTCTAATGAAAACAATGTAATTGATGTAAATTGCGAGGGGGGGGGATATTTGGAGACATTGACTTCACAAGAGATACAGAGCAGTGGAGTTTAGTTTGAAATGTATAATTTCAACACTGCTTAATTCAGCCCATACAGCAAAAAGAGGTGTACATTCACCCATACATTTTCCAAAGAGCCGTGTCACATAAAAATTTTCACCACAGTTAGTCATTCCATACTGCAAAAGGAGGGGTGCATTCACCGATACATTTTCCGAAAAAGAGCCAGTGTCACATAAAGAATTTCACCACTAAGTAAATCGTTCCATACCCAAAAAGGAGGGGTTCATTCACCCATACATTTTCCTAAAAAGAGCTAGTGTCACATAAAAAATGTCACCACTAAGTAAGTCATTCCATGCCGCAAAAGGAGGTGTACATTCACCAATACATTTTTGGAAAAAAATCCAGTGTCACATAAAGAATGTCACCCATCAATTTTCTCAAAGAAAAATTGGTTTAAATAAAATATTTCACCAAAGAAAGGATAATGGAATTCGGTTCATACAGAAGAAAGTCTACTATCACTCATCAATTTTCCCAAAAAAGCCTGTTTCCTAGTGTTGAGCGAGCATGCTCAGCCGAACTTCTGTTCGGCTTGAGCATCGCTATGCTCGGCACATTGCAGTGCTCGGCTGAATACTACTGGTGCTAGAGAACAATTTAATACAATTAAAGTCAATGGGAGACCCAAGCATCAAACCAGGCACCCCTTGCTCTGAAGAAGATAGGGTGTCTAGTTCACAAAAAAAGGTTATAAATTGATGAAAACCCCATCAAAATGGTTTGGAAACATTAAGAGAATGGCTGGATGCGTCTTAGACTCCTATTATCTATGACATACAATAGACAACAACACAAAGGCTATATGCCAAAAGCCAGGTATGTGGAAGCCAACAATCTATCCATGAGACAGATAACAGTAAGCATACCTTACAATGGCAGCCTTGTGCACTATGAGACATTCCAAACCAGCTCTCATCTGACTGAGAGCCAGTAAGCCTCAAAGTTACTTCACATCTGTGAACAGCGCCATCTATTGGTTTCATAGTCTTATGATAAGACTAATAATCTTGTCATAAGACTATGAAACCAATAGATGGTGCTGTTCATGACTCATGAACAGCGCCATCTATTGATTCCATAGTCTTATAACAAGACTAGGAATCCAATAGATGGCTCTGTTCATGAGTAGTGTAGATCGCACATTTTCCATGCAAATTGTTTTTCAGCTGAAAAACAAGGCAGATTCTGCTCATTTGTATATCTTTCCCGTATGCCCATGTTTATACAAATGAGTTTTTATATGACAAAACTGTATAGGAAGATTATTGAATATTATGTTAGGACAATCAGAAAACTTTTTGTCACCCTAATGATATTGATCTATGTGTGCAGGTCCACCCAAGCCATTCAACAGATGTGACGAAACTTTGAGGCTTACTGGCTCTCAGTCAGATGAGAGCTGGTTTGGAATGTCTCATAGTGCACAAGGTTGCCATTGTAAGATATGCTGACTGTTATCTGTCTCGTGGATAGATTGTTGGCTTCCACATACCTGGCTTTTGGCATATAGCCTTTGTGTGGTTGTCTATTGTATGTCATAGATAATAGGAGTCCAAGACGCATCCAGCCATCCTCTTAATGCTGTTTCCAAACCATTTTGATGGATTTTCCATCAATTTCTGACCTTTTTTGGTGAACCAGACATCCTCTTCTCTTCCGAGCAGGGAGTCCCTGGGGTTTTCCCATTGACTTCCATTATGCTCGGGTGCTCGGTAGAGAAAAATTGGTTGAAAAAAAAAATTTCACCAAAGAAAGGATAATGGAATTCAGTTCGTATAGAAAAAAGTCTACTATCAACCATCAATTTTCCCCAAAAAAGCCTGTTTCCCATAAAATATTTCACCACTACGTCATTCTGTCCAGCCCGCAAAAAGTGCTTCACCACATATAGCTGCACCGTTGAATGGCAATTAGTCCCCAATTGTTTAACAGTTTTACACAAAAGGTTTGTCAACAGATGAGTGCAACGATGATAGGCGAATATATTTGTATTTCGCCAGTAATATACACCAAACTGAGCTGAAAAATATCTCACTGCACCGTTGAATGGCAATTAGTTATAACCATATATACCTAAATAAATTGACTAGAGAGTCAAGCACATGGAGTCTACTCATAGTCGTACAACACCTCTTTATGGCACTTCAGATAAGCCCTTATATCTAAAACATATTTTCTACTTTTACTTACCTCAAAAATAAATTCATACATTCTATAAGTATTTCCATCATATAAGAAATAATATGGCTAATCATTGAGAGCCTTCGTTTTAAAAAAATGCAAGAAAAGCAACTGCATTCATAAATACAATTTCCAGTTATGGCCTCAGCCACATAATACAGAGTTTGAGACAGCACCAAGCACATATAAAAATACTCCTGTACTGAAATAAATCTTAAATCCTAGATGCACATGTGTAGTGAAAGCTATCCATACTCTTCTTCCTCAAATATCCATAAAAAGTAGTATCATCCAGGGTACAAAATACTCTTTTATTGGGCCAGGCTAGGCACACAATAATCGGTTACTTTTTATATATATGGGCCATGATTATGGAGGCACAAGATGTCTTCTACAGGTAAACAAATTCCTAGAAATTCTGATTGTAACAAATCAGAATTTTGGGAAAGTTCAGTCAGAATTTCGATTTGATAGAATCGATTTACTCATCACTACTCTACAACAACCCCCTAGCCATCCTATGTTGACATATGGTGTCTTGGTATTAGTCCCAAGACGCAACACCTTGGTAATATGGTATTTGTTAAGCATCATACTAAATTGTGTCATATTCATATAGAATCCACCAGAAAACTTCCTTGCATCAGATCTTAAATCAGATGCGTACACAAATTAGGGTCACATAGAAGTGTAGGAGTCGCCACATAATGGATGAATAGTAGAAGATGAAATTAAGATTTACATAAGTGAAAAAGGTAAAGCTTGAAAACACTAACAAAAAGTTTAGTAGATAGAACTGTGAAGTGTGAACTAGGAAACAAAATCTTCACATTTGTGAAATGGAAAGATACAGAAGGTTGTCCTATAACAGACAAACTAATACTCCTACCTGTTATCTTCAGGATAATCAAGAGCACAAATAGAAGAACCAACAGGATTGCAACGGTGATGGAAATGATGATCACAAGCGGGTATTCATCAGGAACAGGCAAAGGTTCTGTAGATGAATGATTCACAAAGTTTATAGATTGTTCAAGAATCATAGTAGTCAATCATGTTTAAAGCCTACATAGATGTGAAGACAAGTTGGCCAGGCCACGTGTATAAGAACAGCATATGGCTGTCAAGACCGTTGACTGGCTGCATCAGGTACTTGAAGATAGACAGAACATCACCACTCTTGGGTGGTAAGTAACGGAAGGCTAGGACCATACAAGCAGCGATAGGCAGGATGAGAATAACTTATTTAAATGTTATAAGGTTATCACCTATTAATCACCTATTAATTATATAAAATAGTGTATAAATTCATAAATAAAATTGCAATTAAAATGTTTTGAATTTATTAAGATATTATATTCTAATATAAATATATACAAAAAGTATAAAAAATCTGAAAAATGTATATAAAAAAATATACTAAATAATGTGAATTAATCAATGGGTAATCCTGTTGTAATTTTATTATAGCTAGTTATGTCCATGTAGGAAATAGATATATCCACAATTGCATTGATCAAAAAAGAAAAAAAAAAAAAAAGAAAGGGAAAAAGTTTCAGTGATGTGAAAAATTGAAAAAGTATAATAAAAGTATGAAAATATGAAAAAATAACCCCAGTGATTGTGAAAAAAATAATAGTAGAGGTTAAAAGAATATAAACATATTCTTAATATATGGGTATAGTTATAGTGAAAATTGGTAGGGTCATCGCAATGATAGTAGTGGTAGTGGATTGTGCCTCTAAGTTTCCTTTACATTTAGAAGTTTGTATCCAATGTATTTATAGTATTAATATTTTGTATCAAATGGAGGTAAAAAGATACTTATGTTGGCTACGATGTAGCTGGATTACCATACTGCCGGCTTTGATGTAGCTTTCCTACTGGCTGTGTCCATGCAGCGGCGTGTAAGCGCTTGTTCCTGGGGTTGGCCTCCCACGTGTGTAAGCACTTGTTCACCGCAGCATGTAATCCAGGAATAAAGAGCACGCCAACTCATGGGACCTCAGGAACAAGCGCTTACACGCCTGCATGGACACAGCTGGGAGGTAAGCTACATCAAATCTGGCATTATGGAAAACCAGCTACATCTTAGCCAACATAAGTATCTTTTCACCTCCACCTCCAATATATTAATACTATAAATACTTTGGATACAAACTTCTAAATGTAAAGGAAACTTAGAGGCACAATCCACTACCACTACTATCATTGCTGTGACTCTACCAATTTTCACCATAACTACACCCATATATTAAGAATATGTTTATATTCTTTTAACCTCTACTATTAATTTTTTCACAATCACTGGACTTTTTTTTTTTAACTTTTTTTTTATATTTTTATACTTTTATTATACTTTTTAAATTTTTCACAAATCACTGGAACATTTTGCCTTTTTTTTTACTTTTTGATCAATGCAATTATGGATATATTTATTTCCTACATGGACTTAACTAAATAAATTAAAATTACAACAGGATTACCCATTGATTAATTCACATTATTTTGTATATACTTTTACATACATTTTTCAGATTTTTTATACTTTTTGTATATATTTATATTTGAATATAATATCTTAGTAAATTCTACAATTTTTAATTGAAATTTTATGTATGAATTTATACATTATTTTATATAATCAATAGGTGATTGTAACACAAATAATTGGTTATTGTGATATACATTCCTTTATTAGATCTTGTCTGTTACATATTAAATCGGTGCAGTTCTGGATGGTTAAGTTGCCTGTTATACAACACCATTTATTACTGGTTTCTCAGGGAAATGTCTTTTAACGGAGCACTAGAACCAATTGCCACAACAGGTGAGCCACCATATACCTTCTATATTCTAGTTTGAAATTCCCTGCAGGTGTTGCTCCCTGAGGTGTCAACATCTAGAACTGCATCGAGGATAAATGCAAAAAAGTAGAAACATACAATTTTGGAGATGATAATTATATACTAAACACAACACAAAGATCAAAAACAGAAACATTCAGAGAATTAGAAAATTTATTATACAAACAACTTAGACAAAAATGGGAAATCAAATCACTGAACCGATATAAAAAAAAACAACCAAATACCAAAAGGTTTAAGACTAATCAAAAATCCAGCACAAGACTTGTCTAATGAAGACTTCGACATAGAATGGAACAAATTTCTAAAAAAAACAATTACACTGATACAAATTATAATAAAAAGAAGAAATCGAATTCTAGAAGAAACCATAGAACAAATGGAATCAATAAAAATTATAATAGAAACTGTTCCTCAAGATGATAAGTTCAATGAATGGCAACAAAGAATTTATAAAGGACTAGACAAATTAGAACAAGAAATAATAAACACAAAGACAAAAAAACTTAAACATATTTTCACCAGCACAAAAAAACTGAAAAAAAAAATACACTAATAAAT
Source organism: Bufo gargarizans (assembly GCF_014858855.1). NCBI lineage: Eukaryota > Metazoa > Chordata > Amphibia > Anura > Bufonidae > Bufo > Bufo gargarizans. Next base: position 18,712,865 of record NC_058081.1, read on the forward strand.
AGAAATACACAACACTTCCTGTTGTGTATTTCTATTTATTAGTGTATTTTTTTTTTCAGTTTTTTTGTGCTGTATAGCAATATAAGCAAAAACAAAACAAAACCGGAATACAATATTCCAATGACCAAACGTTATGAGGTATTAATAAACTCTCTTTTGTTAGGAAGGACTCCACCACACCACAGACCAAGAATTCGACAGATACCACTACAACCAACAGAACAGAAACGACAACAGTCACAATCACCAATACACAGGTACAATCTGAGATATAGACCAAACTTACACTACAACAAGAAGGGGGGAACATATCACCAACACAAACAACAAGGAATACATACAACACATATCATCAATGACAAGAAAAACAACCATAAGGTCAAACACAGAACTACAGAACATAAACATACAATGGTGGAAGAAAATACAGAGAGGATGGGGGGGGGGACTACAGAAGAAATCACACACGATATTAGAAGACAACGCAATAGTCAATTTAAGTACAACTAAATTGACAGAATCTCAAACAAGACTATTAAATAAAGGTCTAAAGTTTGCCCCCACAACAAATTTGGACAAGTTCAATACCTAATATGTGGTATGTGGTCGTAAACTGCTGTACAGGCACACAGCAGGGCGCAGAAGGAAAGGAATGCCATACGGTTTTTGGAAGGCAGATTTTGCTGGACTGGTTTTTTTGACACCATGTCCCATTTGAAACCCCTCTGATGGGTGCCCTAGAGTAGAAACTCCAAAAAAGTGACCCCATTTTAGAAACTACGGAATAGGGCGGCAGTTTTGTTGGTACTAGTTTAGGGTACATATGATTTTTGGTTGCTCTATATTACACTTTTTGTGCGGCAAAGTAACAGGAAATAGCTTTTTTGTACCGTTTTTTTTTGTTATTTACAACATTCATCTGACAGGTTAGATCATGTGGTAATTTTATAGAGCAGGTTGTCACGGACACGGCAATACCTAATATGTATACAATTTTTTTTTATTTATGTAAGTTTTACACAATGATTTCATTTTTAAAACAAAAAAAAAGGTTTTAGTGTCTCCATAGTCTAAGAGCCATAGTTTTTTCAGTTTTTGGGAGATTATCTTAAGTAGGGTCTCATTTTTTTTTGAGATGAGATGAAGGTTTGATTGGCACTATTTTGGGGTGCATATGACTTTTTGATCGCTTGCTATTACACTTTTTGTGACGTAAGATGCCAAAAAATTGCTTTTTTTACCCCTTTTTTTTTTTTTTATGGTGGTCATCTGAGGGGTTAGGTCATGTGATATTTTTATAGAGCCGGTCGATACGGACGTGTCGATACCTAATATGTATACTTTTTTTTATTTATGTAAGTTTTACACAATGATTTCATTTTTGAAACAAAAAAAAAATCATGTTTTAGTGTTTCCATAGTCTAAGAGCCATAGTTTTTTCAGTTTTTGGGCGATTATGTTGGGTAGGGTTTGATTTTTGCGGGATGAGATGATGGTTTTATTGTTAAAATTTTGGTGTACATGCAACTTTTTTTATCACTTTTATTACCTTTTTTGGGAAGTAAGGTGGGCAAAATTTCAATTTCATCATAGTTTTCTATTTTTTTTTTTTATGGCGTTCACCGTACGGGTAAAGTAACATGACCGTTTTATAGATCAGGTCATTACGGACGCGGCGATACCAAACATGTGTAGGGAATTTTATATTTTTCATTTTTAATCAGTGATAATGTGTTTTTTGATTTTAACTTTTTTTTTTACTTTTTATTAACCCAGACCCACTTGGTTCTTGAAGATCCAGTGGGTCTGATGTCTGTATAATACAGTGTACTGTATTTTACTTACACCTTGTCTGAACAGATCTATGCCTTTAGCACAGATCTGTTCAGCACCATGGACAGCATGATGCCTGAGAAGGCGTCCTGTTGCCATGGGAACCTTTCCCGTGGCAACAACTGCGCAGACGGGGAAGGGTAAGGAGGGGGAGGAGGGGGGCTCCCTCCCTCTGTGACGCCTTCCTGTCTGGGGGCTGCAAAGGCACAGCAGCCCCTCGATCTGCTCTTCCATACCGGACCGCGGTATGGAAAGGGTTAAACGGCTGACATTGCATCACAGATGTCAGCCGTTTATACCAGGGTGTCAGCAATGTGCTGACACCCTGGTATACCCACTGGCCACCAACGATTATTCAAGGGGAGGCGGGCGGGGGATCGCGATCCTGCCTGCCGCGCCGCCCGCCTCCCGCACCGCCCGCAACCCCCCTGCACCTCCCACCGGGATAAAATCATTCAGGGGTGCAGGGGGGTGAAACATTTATATTTTAGGAATACTAAAACCGCGGGGATCAGAAACTGCAGAAAGCGCAGCAAACCGCAGGTCTGAATTGACCTGCGGTTTGTTGCGATCGCTGACATGGGGGGGGGGGGTCACAGCCGCGCATTTAACCGAGGTGCCTGCTGAATGATTTGAGAAGGCACCTTGTTCCGATCACAGCCGGCCAGGCGGCAGTGATCGGAACAACACATGACTTACCGGTACGTCATGTGTCCTTAAGGACTCGGGAAACATGCTGTACCGGAACGTCATGTGTCCTTAAGGGGTTAATGTGCTAGCTATAAAAACATGACTCTGAACAAATTGATTAATCAATAAGATTAACCCCTGCGCCACTGTCAACAAATACATCTAACTCAATATTTTCAGAGTCTAGCGCCACCATGGCAGGCAGGAGAAAACGGGTACTGCAGGTAGAATACAAATATACCTGTTCTCACTCCCCATTCACACTACAAAGAGTAAGGTAACTTGTTTTTCCTTTGAAAGAACCCCCCTTTTTTTATTACCACTTTGAGGCTTAATAAAAGTACACACATTAAAGAAATGTCCTTCTTTACTACAGAAATAACACAGTCCATTCTGCCCTCTAGAGTTCCTATAACCAGGGTAAGAGGACACCTGACCTAACTGCATAGGTTCATTTCCAGTCCCTGGTTCCAGTGTCACTGTACCCCGAGGGACAGGAGGGACACATGCCCCATACGACAGTGCCTTCTGCCAGAGGGGAACCTTGCTCCTCTCCCTCAGACGTCTATCAATCCTTCAGCTTCCATTTTGCACGGAGCAAGAAAAAAAAAATGATGGTATGGGCGGTTTATAATGTCATGGAAGGTGAGGGGACGGAAAGCAAACCAAAAACAACTAACAGGTAACAAAACACCAGTCTAGGCCCCACAGCTAAGGAACAGGGAATGGTCACCACCTGACAAATCCTAAGCCTTTCCCTCACTGCTAACAACATGAACAGCAGAGAACTCCAGAAGAAGCTATAAACCGCAAAGGCTATAGTGAGAGGCAGGTATAAATAGCATCACTAACAAACTAATGAGCAGAACCTGTGAGGGGTGGGATCCTGCCCAAAGCCACAACAAAGAAATCTGTCAAATAGGCTCAAGTGCCGCAAGTCTGACAGACCTTCTGAGATCACTCACAGGGCAGGGCATGACAACTACATATGAACTTCTGAAAAGTGACCCAACTAAAGATTTTTCAGGGGAACTAATACAAAGCCTTAGATAAAGGGATCTTATTAGAAACAGAACACACATTCATTACCAATACACAACAAAAATACAGGTATTTTATTGTATTCCAAAAATTAATAAAAAAAACCATTAAAACCACCAGGAAGACCAATGATTTCAGGCATTGGGTCAGTTTCATCGAATCTATCACATTATATAGACAAAATCCTACAACCAATAGTAAAGAAAACACCTTCATATATCAAAGATACAACAGAAATCATTACGATACTGGAACAATTAATGGTTGAACAACATTGGATAATAGCAACCATGGATGTTAACTCACTTTACACAATCATTGATCACTCTCAAAGCATTGCAGCCCTACAAAATAGACTACAAAAAAGCTATCAGATGTTAGATGAACAAATTGAATTCATATTGGATGGAATTAAATGTATACTGTCACGCAACTACTTTTTTTACTAATCAGATTTTTAGATACAGAAAAGGGGACCCACCATGTGCACCAGATTCGCCCCCAGCTATGCCAACTTATTTATGGCAAAATGGGAGGCGGATATCATAGAACCTAAGCTGGGGGAGAGTCTGGTGCTCTGGCGCAGATGTATTGATGACATTATTTTTATTTGGCAAGACACAAAAGAACAGCAACAATTATTTAAAAATAAATAATAACAATAGAAATATTAACTTCACAGTAAATACGAGTAAAGAACAAATAGATTTCTTAAATATCAATCAAAATACAAAATGGACAATTAATATGTAACACCTACCAAATACCAGTAGTAAAAAATATCTTTTTTTTTCAAGTTGCCACCTCACAAAATGTCTAACAAATATACAGACTGGACAATTTAGAAGATTAAAACACAACTGCACAATTAATGATACATTTGAAAAAAAAGCTAAATTAATGAAAGAACTATTTTTGATAAAATAATATCCAATAGAACTATTAGATGCATCCCTAAGCCAAGTTAGGGAAATGGATAGGAACACATTTTTTACTAACAAAGAAAATAGAGAAGACAAAGAAGACATTTTACAAATCATACTTCCTCCCGTTCAATAACCAATACAAAAAAAATAAAATAAATGATAAATAGACATTGGCATTATATATTACAAGACAAAACAATAGGACCACTACTAACCAAAACTCCTCAAATAACGTATACTAAGGCACCCAACTTAGGCCTAAAAGTTGCACCAACATACAAAAGAATAAAAACAGAAATAACACAAAAAATTTTACATCTTGGAGGTTTCTTCAGATATGGAACCTGTAGTGGGTGCAATATTACTAAATTTCCCCCAAAAAAACACCAATGTACAATCCTCAATAAATTATTTCAACTTAGAAATAAAAGACAATCTAACATGTAACTCAACAGATGTAATTTATATCTTACATTGTCCTTGCAATAAACAATACATTGGTAGAACCAAAAGAACCTTAAAAAAGAGACACATGAACAATATAAAAAAAGGCTTTGAACAACACTCTTTATCAAAACACTTTGAAGACTGCCACAATAAAGATCCAACAGTACTTAGCATTGTAGTGTCAAAAGAAAATGGAGGGGAGTCAACCACATTGCACAGATGTCGAGAGTAGAATTGAGAAGAATTTTCGAATTTGACACATTAATTCCAAATGGACTCAATGCAGAGATGGAACTTTTTGGCTTTCTGTATACCTGGAGTGGGTGTCCTTCATGGACGAGACATTGTGGTCAGGCTGTTCTACAAGCACCTTGATCTCTCCTTTGTGGGAGGTCCCCACTCCCATCTCCATCAACATCATCCTTGAAATCGAATATACACAAAAATATATGAAATAGTGGAACATTAATAGATACTTCGAAGTAGTTTGAATAGAAATCCTGAATATATATATATATATATATATATATATAGACAAGAATATACTTTCTTTATATATACATATATATGTATAACACTGTCACGAGGGTGTCAAGAACCACGCCTGACTCCGTTATACCCGGGGTCAGGAAGTCGCAGCGGTTGGCTGCGGGCTCTATGTAGAAAGATAGGGCTGTTTCTTTTTGGTAGCTTTCTGGGTTTGCTTTGCAACCCTTTTTGGCTCACTCAGGGATCCGTAGCTCCTTCTCCCCAGCTGTTCCTTGTCCAGTACTCCCAACCTCCTTATATTCCCCTCTCCCACTTCTCTGGTTGCCAGATATAGAGCTTCCTGCCTGGACTTCTATACTGACCCACTGGAGCTGTGTTGCTGCGTTCCCTGGTTCTTGTTCCAGAACGTTACCCTCCAGGTCCCTGTTGGGCCTTTGTGGTCTGCTGTTGTCGCCCACCTGGGATTATATGTTTGTCTATATTGTCTGTCCTCTGCCTGGTGTTTTCCTCTTAGTGTCAGTAGTGCGGACTAGTGATCCCACCACCCCGTTCACTACCCAGGGCTCATCTTAGAGAACGCCGATCACGTGTCTAAACCCTGGCTTACGGGTGAGAAACCCGTCTAGGGACGTCAGGGCAGTCAGGTGCCAGCCGCAAGGTGAGTTAGGGGTCACGACCTTTCCCTCTCCCTTGGGCAGGGCCTTCCCTTTTCTCTCCCTTTGCTTGACGCCGGTCATTACAAACACCAACTTTATTTACAATCTTCATTTTTGTTCATTATAAAGACCCCAAAAAACTCATCAATAACACAAACAGCGAATTGAGGATTGAGAACAATATATACTGTATGTAAAATGTACCTTATACAATATATATATATTACTACATATACTTCTATATTTTTTATATATATATCTTAGATATACTATTAGGTATTTTTACTTTTATTTTTTTATTTACATAAGAAATAAGCTGCCATTGACCATCCATTAAGGACATTGACAGGTTTGACGCTAATCCATACCGTTTTTTCCAATTAACCTCATCAATTAGAACTGCACCAGAAAAGAGCATCTAATTAAAGACAGCACTACAGATTGCCTTCATGTACCACTGAGGAAGGGACGTATAGGTCCTGAAACGTGTATGGTGAAAACATGAATGCAATCTTATAAGAAGCTTTTTATACACCGTACAGCCCGAATACAATAGGCTAAAATCACCTATTGAAAACTCATATTACCGCCGACTGTGAAATATGCCTGGCTGGTAATCAGTGGGGGTGAGATTCCTACAATCTCCATTTGGGGTGAGATTCCTACAGTCCCCGATTCAAGTTACCCGGTGATCCCCGCAGCATGTAATCAAGGAATAAAGAGTGCGCCAACACGTTGGATGCTACGTGGGACGCTGACCCCAGGAACAAGCGCTTACACGCCGCTGCATGGACACAGCCAGTAGGAAAGCTACATCAAAGCCTGCAGTACGGTAATCCAGCTACATCATAGCCAACATAAATATCTTTTTACCTCCATTTGATACAAAATATTAATACTATAAATACATTGGATTCAAACATCTAAATGTAAAGGAAACTTAGAGGCACAATCCACTACCACTACTATCATTGCTGTGACCCTACCAATTTTCACTATAACTACACCCATATACAGATGTAGCAGGGTTTACACACAAACTCATAACTCAAATTTCTTAACTCATTGCATTATCTTGAAACAAAACCATTGAAAAGCAATAAAAGGTGTTTGCTTAACACATTTAGTTTAGATAACACATCTCATAAAGCATGGCTGCTAACTCTACTACATCTGTATTAAGAATATGTTTATATTCTTTTAACCTCTACCATTATTTATTTTTTTACAATCACTGGACTTATTTTTTTACTTTTTCATATTTTTATACTTTTATTATACTTTTTAAATTTTTCACAAATACCTGGAACATTTTCTCATTTTTTTTTTCTTTTTGGTTAAAGGAAATTATGGATATATCTATTTCCTACATGGACATAACGAACTTAATAAAAATTACAACAAGATTACCCATTGATTAATTTGCATTATTTTGTATATACTTTTATATACATTTTTCAGATTTTTTTGTTATAATTTTTGTATATATTTATATTAGAATATAATATCTTAATACATTCTACAGTTTTTTATTGCAATTTTATGTATGAATTTATACACTATTTTATATAATCAATAGGTGATTGTAACACAATTAATTGGTTTTTGTGATATATATTCATAGTAACATAGTACATAACATAGTAACAAAGTACATAAGGCCGAAAAAAGACATTTGTCCATCCAGTTCGGCCTGTCATCCTGCAAGTTGATCCAGAGGAAGACAAAAAATAAACCCTGTGAGGTAGAAGCCAATTTTCCTCACTTTAGGGGAATAAAAAATTCCTTCCTGACTCCAATCAGGCATCAGAATAACTCCCTGGATCAACGCCCCCTCTCTAGTAGCTATAGCCTGTAATATTATTACACTCCAGAAATACATCCAGGCCCCTCTTGAATTCCTTTATTGTACTCACCATCACCACCTCCTCAGGCAGAGAGCTCCATAGTCTCACTGCTTTTACCGTAAAGAATCCTTTTCTATGTTTGTGTACAAACCTTCTTTCCTCCAGACGCAGAGGATGTCCCCTCGTCACAGTCACAGTCCTGGGGATAAATAGCTGATGGGATAGATCTCTGTACTGACCCCTGATATATATTTATACATAGTAATTAGATCTCCCCTCAGTCTTCTTTTTTCTAAAGTAAATAACCCTAATTTTGATAATCTTTCAGGGTACTGTAGTTGCCCCATTCCAGTTATTACTTTAGTTGCCCTCCTCTGGACCCTCTCCAGCTCTGCTATGTCTCCCTTGTTCAAAGGAGCCCAGAACTGTACACAGTACTCCATGTGTGGTCTGACTAGCGATTTGTAAAGTGGTAGGACTATGTTCTTATCACGGGAATCTATGCCCCTTCTGATGCAACCCATTATCTTATTGGCCTTGGCAGCAGCTGCCTGACACTGTTTTTGCAGCTTAGTTTGCTGTTTATTAAAATTCCTAGATCTTTTTCCATATCAGTGTTACCCAGTGTTTTACCATTTAGTATGTACAGGTGACTTGCATTATTCCTTCCCATGTGCATAACTTTACAGTGTCAGTGTTAAACCTCATCTGCCACTTATCTGCCCAAGCCTCCAATCTATCCAGATCGCTCTGTAGTAGTATACTGTCCTCTTCAGTGTTAATTACTTTACACAGATTAGTGTCATCTGCGAAAATTGATATTTTACTATGCAAGCCTTCTACAAGATCATTAATAAATATATTGAAGAGAATAGGGCCCAATACTGACCCCTGAGGTACCCCACTAGTGACAGTGACCCAATATGAGTGTGTACCATTAATAACCACCCTCTGTTTTCTATCCCTCAGCCAGTTACTTACCCACATACAGACGTTTTCTCCCAGTCCGAGCATTCTCATTTTATATACTAACCTTTTATGTGGTACAGTGTCAAATGCTTTGTAGAAGTCCAGATATACAACATTTATTGATTCGCCCCTGTCAAGTATAGAACTTACCTCCTCATAGAAACTGATTAAATTAGTTTAACATGACTGATCCCTCATGAAGCCATGCTGATATGGCGTTATTTGCTTATTTCCGTTGAGATGCTCTAACATAGCATCTCTCAGAAATCCTTCAAACAGTTTACCCACAACAGATGTTAAACTTACCGGCCTATAGTTTCCAGGCTCTGTTTTTGGACCCTTTTTGAATATTGGCACCACATTTGCTATGCGCCAATCCTGTGGGACATTCCCTGTCAGTATAGAGTCCGCAAATATCAGAAATAAGGGTCTGGCTATAAAATTAGTTAATTCCCTTAGGATAGGGAGCTGTATGCTATCCGGACCTGGCGTTTTGTCTATTTTAATCTTTTTAAGTCGCTGTTGTACTTTTTCCTGAGTCAGACAGGACACTTTTAATGGGGAATTTATTTTTACATTCTGCATGTCATCTGACAGTTTATTTTTCTCAGTGAATACATTGGAGAAAAAAATATTTAACAGCTTTGCTTTCTCCTCGTTGCTCTCTGCGACTCCCCCCTCATTACTCTTTAAAGGACCGACACCTTCAGATTCATAATTTTTAACATTTATATAATTGAAGAACATTTTAGGGTTAGTTTTACTCTCTTTGGCAATTAATCTCTCGGTCTCTAGTTTGGCAGCTTTTATTTGTTTTTTACATGTTCTATTTTTTTCCTTATAGTTTTTCAGTGCTTCCGTGCTACCTTCCTGTTTTAGTGATTTATATGCTTTCTTTTTGTCATTTATTGCTTTCTTTACAGTTCTGTTTATCCACATTGGTTTCTTTTTGTTCCTTAACCTTTTATTCCCATACGGTATGTACCTCTATCAATTAGATTTTAGGATGCTTTTAAAGATATCCCATTTTGTGGCTGTATTTTTATTTGTGAGGACTTTATTTCATTTGGTTAGGCCTATGGCCTCTCTTAGTTGGCTAAATCTAGCTTTTTTGAAGTTTGGTATTTTTCTTCCTCCCTGTAGAAATGCTCTTTTAAATGATAATTGGAAGGTTATTACTTTCTGGTCACTATTTCCCAGGTGTCCCCCAACCTGCACGTCTGTTGTTCTGTCAGGCCTATTGGTTAATACTAAGTCCAGTATGGCCGTCCCTCTAGTCGGGTCTTGAACCAGTTGGGAGAGGTAATTGTCTTTGGTTATTGCCAAGAACCTATTTCCTTTATGAGATATACAAGTTTCAGTTTCCTAGTCTATATCTGGGTAGTTGAAGTCCACCATAATAACCACCTCATTATGATTTGCCGTCTTGTCCATCTCATTTAGTAGTAGAGTTTCTGTATATTAGGTGGTTTATAGTAAACTCCTATTAGTAATTTATTATTGTTTTTAGCTCCATGTATCTCTACCCACAGTGACTCCACATGTTCATGTCCCTCACTTATATATTCCCGGAGTGTGGGCTTTAGACAGGACTTTACATAAAGGCAGACCACTTCCCCTCTCCGGTTTTGACGATCCTTTCTAAACAGACTGTAACCTTGTACATTAACTGTCCAGTCATAGCTATCATCCAGCCATGTCTCAGTTATTCCCACTATGTCATAGTCCTCCTCACACATCACTAATTCCAGTTTACCCAGTTTTATTACTCAGGCTTCTGTCATTAGTATACATACATTTGAGAGGGTTATATATATATATATTTTTTACCCTACACCTTTTCTTCTGAACTGTTCTAGTCCCTCCTTCCATTCTTTTCCCAGTCCCACTACCTTGCCCCCGGTCTCTATCTTCACTATCTTCCCCTCCTATAATGTAATTTCCCTGCCCCCTAGTCCCTAGTTTAAACACTCCTCCAACCTTCTAGCCATCTTCTTCCCCAACACAGCTGCCCCTTCCCCGTTGAGGTGCAGCCCGTCCCTACGATAGAGCCTGTAGCCGATAGAGAAGTCAGCCCAGTTCTCCAGGAACCCAAACCCCTTCTTCCTACACCAGTTCTTGAGCAACTTGTTAATCTCCCTAATCTCCCGCTGCCTTTCTTGTGTGGCCCGTGATCCAGGTAGTATTTCGGAAAATACTATCTTTGAGGTCCTTGCCCTAAGCTTTTGACCTAAATCCCTGAAATAATTTTTAAGGACTCTCCACCTACCTCTTACTTTGTAATTGGATCTGATATGGACCATGACGGCTGGATCTTATCCAGCCCCTCCCAGTAATCTGTCAACCCAATCCAAGATGTGTCGAACTCTAGCGCCAGGAAGACAGCACACTGTTTGGTGATCACAGTCTTTCTGACAGATTGCCCTATCTGTTCCCCTAATAATGGAGTCCCCCACTACCAGCACCTGTCTGGCCTCTCCTGCTCTCCTGCTCTCCTGATCCCCTGCTTACTGGAGCTGATATTCCCCTGACTGGCAGAGGAAGTGTCTGGCTGCAGCAGTGCCATCCCTCTACTGACATCCCCCTCATCTGCCAAATGTGCAAACTTGTTGGGGTGTGTCAGATCATGGCTAGCCTCCCTTGCACTATTCCCTCTACCCCGCTTTCCAACTGTTACCCTTTTATTCCTTTATTAGATCTTGTTTATTATGTCTTACATCGGTGCAGTTTTGGATGGTTGATTTGCCTGTTATACAACACCATTTATATTTAGTTTTTACTGGGTTCTCAGGGAAACGTCTTTCAACAGAGCACCAGAACCATTTGCCACAACAGGTGAGCCACCATATATCTTCTAAAATCTTGTTAAAAATCAGCTATTCCCTGGCTGCAGAGAACCTATATATTGGTGTAGAACTCCATTGTGCATTGCATAGCTAGTCCACTGTGGTAGTGAAATAGTTATTGTGCGTCAGTATGACAGGCAGGTGACAGGCATCACTCTTAGAATCACTTCACTTATTTGGTCAGTTACGGGGGCCAAAACTGACCAAAGACCTCAATTGGGAACTCAAAAATACAACTGTGCAATTGCCCAAGATTGTACTATAGAGAGAAAGAGTGCACTCATTTTACACCATGATCAGCTGATTCCACATAGATTTACAGAACCTCTTCTGTTACACGCTGATATAAGTAGTGTCCCCCTGACAGAGTGGAGAGGGTGTCAGAGGTTGAGGTTAATGTTTATTTTTCCCTTCATCTGATCCTTCACAAGAACAACCCAAAAAAATGGTTCTTGTCTTTTGAGCATCCGCCTTCACAAGGTCAGCATTCGGTCAGTAATCCATCATTATTATTAATAAGGTTAAAAAAAAATAAAAAAAAACAAAAAAAAAAAACAGGAGTGCATCCAAAACAGAGATGACATATAATTGAAATATTTGCATGTCTTCTGTGTTTTGTTCCCACTACTGCTTTTGGCTTTCAAATCATGAGCATATCCTAATACAAAACAGGGATGTTGTGATAAGGGCCTTACGGATGCTTCAAAGACAGAATCCAATGTGTTTTTCATTTTTCCATCCTACAAAAAGATCAGAAGAAGGGTGAAATAAATAGTGATGTCAACAAGGCCAAACAGGGACACTAGAGGCCCCGTCACAAAGTGTGGAAGGTGGCAGCCACATGAAAAGTCAACAAAGTGTCCCCATCATAGAGTAGTGAGGGTGGCAACTGCATGTGGATTCAACACAGTGGCCCAGTCACAGAGTAGGGAGGGTGGTAACCCCATGAGGAGTCAACACAGTATGCCAGTCACGAAGTGGGGAGGTGGCAAATGCATGAGGAGTCAACACAGTGGCCCAGTCATAGAGTGGTGAGGGTGGAAAAAGCATGAGGAGTCAACATAGTCGCCCATTCACAGAGTGGGGAGGGTGGCAACCGCATGAGGAGTCAACACAATGGCTCAGTCACAGAATGGTAAGGTGGCAACCGCATGAGGAGTCAACATAGTGGCCCAGTCACAGAGTGGGGAGGTGGGGGGAAACAGCAGTGGCAGTAACAGTACAAGATGGCAGCAGGAGAAGATGACAGTTGAGGCAGCAGGTGCGTGGCATCAGGCGGGTGGCAATATCAGAATAGTGGCTGAAGCAGGTGGTCAGAAGAAACAGGTCTTTTTCACAAAGTTTTGGTGTGGCACACACAATTATCTAGTCTGATGCATCAGGCACTGGCGTGTGGAAATCCTGGCTGATCCATGCCTGATTTATCTTCACAAAGGTCAGCCTCTCAACATTCTGGGTAGACAGGCAAGTTCCTCTTGGAGTAACTATGCCCCCTCAGCACTAAGCACCCGTTCTGATAACACACTACTGGCCGTGCAGGAAAGCTAGTCCAGGGCAAACTCAGTCAGTTGCGGCCATAAATTAAGTATGGATGCCCAGTAGTCCAGGGGATCTTAAATGTGGGGTGACAGGATGCAGTCTAAGTATGCCACCTCCTGCTGGTTTCGGTTTTGCTACAAGTCTTGCTGCTGCTAGTGGTTTATATTGCTGCTTAAGGAGCTCATGCTGCTCCTGCCACAAGTAGCCATAGCAGTGAAACGTGAGTTCAGATGGCCCCCTCGGTCATGTTCGTGAGGATGGATGCACATATTGCATCGGCCAACTGACTACATAGGATGTCTTGATAGTAGTTGAGACATCCTGTGTTTCAAAAGAGGTAAGGAATTTGCTAGACACGGTATCTCTATTGTCTGATTGCAAATGAGCATAGGCAAGTAAGGTGTTAATTTGCTGTTGGGGGAGGAGCCTTTGTGGGAGTGTGTGTATATATAGCCACACAGTATTAGCTTGCTAATTATAGCTTGCTGCTTTACCAGGAGCTGATCTACAAGAGCATTGGAGATATTCAGGAGATACTCAGGAGGTAATCTGGAGGTGGATACAATCTAAATAAGTAAGATTTGTTTGTTTAAAATCTTCCCCCTCTTTACAATGACAGACCTGGTTCTGTGCAGGAATTGTTGTGCTTTTATTTCAGGTTCCACTCTTCAGAGGTTTGGATACTGTCTGATCTGTAGACAGCTCTCCATAATGCAGCAGGAAATTACCTTTTTGAAATCTGAGATTTTTAAATTAACCACTAAACAAACTCAGGCTGAGGACATTGCAATGCCACTGCCACAGAGGCCCCAAAGAAATGGAAGATGGGTTACTGTAGGTTCTGGTAGACTGAAAGTTGTGGATAGAAGGCATATAATGGCATCTGAGAATATAGATGTAGTGGCTGTTACTGAGACATGGTTCAAGTGAGTAATGACTGGGATATATCAATACCAGGGTTCTCTCTATACAGGAAAGACAGAGAAGGCAAGAAGGGGGAGGGGTGGCCCTGTATGTGAAAGACAGCATAAAATCTAATTTGATACAAGTTAGCGAGAACAATTTAGAGTCAGTTTGGGTTACCTTGCAGCTTGATAATCATAAGGTAACTCGTGTAGGTGTGATATATAGACCACCTAGCCAAGTCAAAGAATTAGATGATCTACTAGTTGAGGAAAAAGCTAAAATGACTTTGAAGGGGGAAGTTATCATTATGGGAGACTTCAATCTTCCTGATGTAAACTGGAAAACCAAAATAGCTAGTTCTGCCAGGAGTACAGATATTCTAAATTCCCTACTGGGATTATCTCTACAACAAGTAGTTGAGGAGCCAACCCGGAAGGAGGCCATTTTAGATTTAGTATTCACAAATGGGAATTTGGTATATGATATTACTGTAGGGGAAAGCTTGTGATCTAATGATCACCAGTCAGTGTGGTTTACTATAGGTACAGTGACTGAGTCACACCACACAAAAACAAAAGTTTTAGATTTTAGTAAAAATTGACTTTTCCAAAATTAGATTAGTGGTATACGAGTCCCTATCAGATTGGAACAGTTTAATTGGAGTCCAGGAGAAATGGGACTACTTAAAAGAGGCACTATTGAAGGCAACAGAAAATTGCATTAGGCTTGTCAGTAAAAGCAAAAAAAGGAAGAGACCACTGTGGTACTCAGCAGAAGTGGCCAAAATCATTAAAAACAAAAAGATAGCATTTACGAATTATAAAAAAAAAAAAAAACGAGGATGACAGGCTAATTTACAAGATTAGGCAGAGAGAGGCCAAACAAGTTATAAGAGCTTCTAAAGCACAGGCAGAAGAGAAATTAGCTCAGTCAGGGAAAAAAGGCGATAAAGCATTCTTACATAAATGAAAAAAGGAAACTAAAACAAGGAATTACAAAATTAAAAACAAAAGAAGGAAGGTATATGGAAGAAGATAAAGAACTAGCTGACTGCCTCAATGAATACTTCTGTTCAGTCTTTACGAAGGAAAATGAAGGAAAAGGACCTCAGTTAGGAAAGAAGACTAATGAATCTTTTGATGTATGTGTCTTTACAGAGGAAGAGGTTCTAAGTCAGCTGTTTAAAATCAATACAATAAGTCACAGGGGCCTGATGGGATACACCCAAAGCTATTAAAAGAGCTCAGCGGTGAACTAGCAAAACCATTAACAGATTTATTTAACCAATCACTGGCAACAGGAGTCGTCCCAGAAGATTGGAAATTAGCAAATGTTGTGCCCATTCACAAGAAAGGTAGTAAGGAGGAATCGGGCAACTATAGGCCAGTAAGCCTGACATCAATAGTGGGGAAATTAATGGAAACCATACTTAAGAAGAGGATTGTGGAACATCTACAATCCCATGGATTGAAAGATGAAAAACAGCATGGGTTTACTTCAGGGAGATCATGTCAAACTAATCTTATTGATTTTTTTGATTGGGTGACTAAAACAATAGATGGCGAAGGTGCAGTAGACATGGCTTATCTAGACTTCAGTAAGGCTTTCGATACTGTCCCACACAGAAGGCTTATCAATAAATTGCAGTCTTTGGGCTTGGACTCCCATATTGTTGAATGGATTAGGCAGTGGCTGAGGGACAGGAAACAGAGGGTTGTAGTCAATGGAGTATATTCAGACCAAGGTCTTGTTACCAGTGGGGTACCTCAGGGATCTGTTCTGGGACCCATATTATTTAATATCTTTATCAGCGAAATTGCAGAAGGCCTCGGTGGTAAGGTGTGTCTTTTTGCTGATGACACAAAGATTTGTAACAGGGTGGATGTTCCTGGAGGGATACACCAAATGAAAAAGGATTTAGGAAAACTAGAGGAATGGTAAAAAATCTGGCAACTAAAATTTAATGTGGATAAGTGCAAAATAATGCACCTGGGGCGTAAAAACCCAAGAGCAGAATATAAAATCAGTGATACAGTCCTAACCTCAGTATCTGAGGAAAGGGATTTAGGGGTCATTATTTCAGAAGACTTAAAGGTAGGCAGACAATGTCATAGAGCAGCAGGAAATGCTAGCAGAATGCTTGGGTGCATAGGGAGAGGCATTACTAGTAGAAAGAGGGAGGTGCTCATGCCGCTCTACAGAGCACTAGTGAGACCTCATTTGGAGTATTGTGCTCAGTACTGGAGACCATATCTCCAGAAGGATATTGATACTTTGGAGAGAGTTCAGAGAAGAGCTACTAAACTGGTACATGGATTGCAGGATAAAACTTACCAGGAAAGATTAAAGGACCTTAACATGTATAGCTTGGAAGAAAGACGAGACAGAGGGGATATGATAGAAACTTTTAAATACATAAAGGGAATCAACAAGGTAAAAGATGAGAGAATATTTAAAAGAAGAAAAACTGCTACAAGAGGACATCGTTTTAAATTAGCGGGGCAAAGGTTTAAAAGTAATATCAGGAAGTATTACTTTACTGAGAGAGTAGTGGATGCATGGAATAGCCTTCCTGCAGAAGTGGTAGCTGCAAATACAGTGAAGGAGTTTAAGCATGCATAGGATAGGCATAAGGCCATCCTTCATATTAGATAGGGCCAGGGGCTATCCATAGTACTTAGTATATTGGGCAGACTAGATGGGCCAAATGGTTCTTATCTGCCGACACATTCTATGTTTAATATTGTTAGGCAAGCAAAGCAGGAAAGGGAAGTGGATGTTATTCTCCATCTTAGGACAAACGATCTGGCTTGCAATAAGGTTTCAAAGGTGAAAGAAGATTTTCACACACTTGGAAAGGATATACAGGAGGTTGCATCAACTGTTTCATTCTCTGCAGTTTTGCCTGTGCATAACCTTCAGCATGACATGAAGATGCGCATTAAGGAATTCAATGTATGGCTTGGTGAATGGTGTCTGAACCAAGGGTTTGGCTTTGTATCTCATGTTAGCTCTTGTTGGAATGGAAAAGAACTGTACAAGAAAGATGGTTTGCATCTTTCTCTCAAGGGACCGAATGTCCTCGGTGAACAGTTCCAAGTATTTGCTAAGGAGCATTTAAACTAGGAAAGGGGGGCAAAAGAGTGATAATCCAGCAGTCCGACTGCCACCCGGAACAATGCCAGAAGAGGCCAGTAGCACAAAGGTTAAGAAATGACAAGCTCAGAGTCTTGTCTACAAATGCTCACAGTCTAGGGCAGGGATAGGCAACCTCTGGCACTAGCTGTTGTGAAACTACAACTCCCAGTATGCATACTTGCCCTGCTCTTGTAAAAACTCTCATAGAAATGAATGGAGCATGCTGGAAATTGTAGTTTCAAAACAGCTGGAGTGCCGAAGGTTGCTGATCCCTGGTCTAGGGAATAAGATCAATGAACTTGAGGCTATAATGGCATCTGAGAATATAGATGGAGTGGCTATTACTGAGACGAGGTTCAAGGGGAGTAATGACTGGGATATATCAATACCAGGGTTCTCTCTATACAGGAAAGACAGAGAAGGCAAGAAGGGGGGAGGGGTGGCCCTGTATGTGAAAGATAGCATAAAATCTAATTTGATACAAGTTAGCGAGAACAATTTAGAGTCAGTTTGGGTTACCTTGCAGCTTGATAATCATAAGGTAACTTGTGTAGGTGTGATATATAGACCACCTAGCCAAGTAAAAGAATTTGATGATCTACTAGTTGAAAAAATTGCTAAAATGACATTGAAGGGGGAAGTTATCATTATGGGAGACTTCAATCTTCCAGATGTAAACTGGAAAACCAAAATAGCTAGTTCCGCCAGGAGTACAGATATTCTAAATTCCCTACTGGGATTATCTCTACAGCAAGTAGTGGAGGAGCCAACCCGGAAGGAGGCCATTTTAGATTTTGTATTCACAAATGGGAATTTGGTATCTGATATTACTGTAGGGGAAAGCTTGGGATCTAGTGATCACCAGTCTGTGTGGTTTACTATAAGTTCATTGACTGAGTCACACCACACAAAAACAAAAGTTTTAGATTTTAGAAAAACAGACTTTTCTAAAATTAGATTAGTGGTATACGAGTCCCTATCAGACTGGAACAGTTTCATTGGAGTCCAGGAGAAATGAGACTACTTAGAAGTGGCACTATTGAAGGCAACAGAAAATTGCATTAGGCTTGTCAGTAAATGCAAAAAAAGGAAGAGACCACTGTGGTACTCAGCTGAAGTGGCCAAAATCATTAAAAACAAAAAAATAACATTTAGGAATTATAAAAAACAAAACGAGGATGACAGGCAAATTTATAAGATTAGGCAGAGAGAGGCCAAACAAGTTATAAGAGCTTCTAAAGCACAGGCAGAAGAGAAATTAGCTCAATTAGGGAAAAAAGGCGATAAGGCATTCTTCAGATACATAAATGAAAAAACTAAAACAAGGAATTACCAAATTAAAAACAAAAGAAGGAAGGTATATGGAAGAAGATAAAGAACTAGCTGACTGCCTCAATGAATACTTCTGTTCAGTTTTTACAAAGGAAAATGAAGGAGAAGGACCTCATTTAGGAAAGAAGACTAATGAATCTTTTGATGCATGTGTCTTTACAGAGGAAGAGGTTTTAAGTCAACTGTCTAAAATTAATACAAATAAGTCACAGGGGCCTGATGGGATACACCCAAAGCTATTAAAAGAGCTCAGCGGTGAACTAGCAAAACCATTAACAGATTTATTTAACCAATCACTGGCAACAGGAGTCGTCCCAGAAGATTGAAAATTAGCAAATGTTGTGCCCATTCACAAGAAAGGTAGTAAGGAGGAATCGGGCAACTATAGGCCAGTAAGCCTGACATCAATAGTGGGGAAATTAATGGAAACCATACTTAAGGAGAGGATTGTGGAACATCTAAAATCCCATGGATTGAAAGATGAAAAACAGCATGGGTTTACTTCAGGGAGATCATGTCAAACTAATCTTATTGATTTTTTTGATTGGGTGACTAAAATAATAGATGGAGGAGGTGCAGTAGACATCACTTATCTAGACTTTAGTAAGGCTTTTGATACTGTACCACACAGAAGGCTTATCAATAAAGTGCAGTCTTTGGGCTTGGACTCCTATATTGTTGAATAGATTAGGCAGTGGCTGAGGGACAGGCAAGAGAGGGCTGTAGTCAATGGAGTATATTCAGACCAAGGTCTTGTTACCAGTGGGGTACCTGTCATGGTCTTACCTTCTTACTGTTCTCCTTCGTTTGACATGTGCTGGCGGCCATCTTGGTTTCTGGGTTTCTTGTAGCCTCCCACCCTGCGGCTTCTCCTTCCCACTGGGAGGAGCTGGATGCCTAGCTCATATATATAGGAGGTCTGTGGCTTCAGTTCCTTGCTTGGTCCTCCTGTGTTCACATGCTTCTAAGACTGCTGCTGCTTCTGGTTCCTGATCCTGGCTTCGTCCGACTACCCTGCTGGTTCCTGATCCAGGCTTCGTCTGACTACCCTTCTGGTTCCTGACCTCTGTCTACGCAAGACCCTGCTTCGGTTTAGCCATCCGTTTGGACTTTTGCTTACAGCTTGATTTTCAATAAAGCCTTCTTATTTCCACTTATCTCTTGTTGTACGTCTGGTTCATGGTTCCATGACATTAGGACCAAGCCATGAATTTTGACGGTACAGGGCCATCCTCGCTACCTACGCTGGTTGCCAGACTTGATCAGCAGGATCACCTGTTGGGTCGGTTCGCTGTGGCGTTGCAAACCCTGCTTGAACGCACGGCTCATTTCGCTTCCGTTGCCGATGGGTCGGTTGTCGCTCCTGGGCCCGCTCCTACTGCCGCTCCGGTTGTTGCGCCAGAGTCTACCCCGACACCTGTTGCTGCGCCTGCGGTGTCTCGGGGTATGACCGGTTCTGCCCCCCTTCCACAGCGCTTTGGGGGAGAGCCAACTCAGTGCCGAGGTTTCCTTAACCAGGTGGGCATTTATTTTGAGTTGCTGCCACATGCCTTTCCTACTGAGAGATCAAAGGTGGGCTTCTTGATCTCGCTGCTCTCGGACAAGGCCTTGGCCTGGGCCAGCCCTTTATGGGAGAACAACAATCCGGTGGTTGCCGAGTTTTCCGGTTTTGTTGCTTCTCTTCGGAAGGTATTCGATGTGCCGGCTCGTGCTGCCTCTGCTGCGAAGCTCCTTATGTCCATCAGACAGGGTTCACGATCCGTAGCTGAATACGCCATTGAGTTTCGTACCCTGGCAGCAGAGGTGGGCTGGAATAATGAGGCTCTGGTCGCTGCTTTCTCTCATGGTCTCTCGGATGCCTTGAAGGATGAGGTTGCAGCTAAGGACCTACCAGTGGAGCTCGAGTCTCTTATTTCTTTCCTGATTTTGATTGACACCAGACTCAGGGAGAGACCTTCCTTTAAGGAGAGCCTGTGGAGGTCTTCTAACAGATTGGCGCCTACGTTTGCTGTCCCACCCGTGCCTCCCTCTCCTCCCACGCCTCCTGGGGATGACTCGTCTGGGGGTGAACCCATGCAGCTGGGGTTTGCTCGCCTGTCCGAGGGGGAGAGGGTACTCCGGAGACGCGAGGGCCGATGCATGTACTGTGGTCTCGGTGGGCATTTTCGGTTGGCATGTCCGAACCGTCCGGGAAACGCTCGCACCTGAGATCCTGTCGGGGGCAGATCTTGGGTGGAGTCTCCTCGTCCCCGGTTTCCCGTGTTGACAAACCACTGATCACTGTTGTCCTCTCCTGGGTCGGGGGCTCGGTGACGACCCAGGCGTTGGTGGACTCTGGTGCTGGTGGTTTGTTCATTGATAGTGTGTTCGCTGCCGCCAATTCCATTCCTCTGCAGCCTCGAGGTTCCCCACTGGCTCTTGAGGCGATAGACGGCAGACCCCTTCTGCCGCCACACGTGACTCATGAGACCCTTCCAGTGGGGATAGCCATTGGTGCCGTTCACAGAGAGTCGGTCTGTCTCCAGGTGATTTCGTCTCCACACTACTCGGTGGTCTTGGGGTACCCCTGGCTCCAGAAGCATAATCCGACTTTCGATTGGAGATCGGCCGAGATCCTCTCGTGGTCACCGCAGTGTGGGGCTAGTTGCATCCATGGGCCTGTCAAGTTGCTGTGTACTTCCTTGGACTCTCTGTTGCCTCCTGAATACGAAGAGTACCGGGATGTATTCGATAAGGTGCGCGCGGTTGCCCTACCTCCGCACCGCCCATACGATTGTGCCATAGAGTTACAATCTGGTGCCGTTCCTCCTCGTGGCAAAGTCTATCCACTGTCGGTAGCGGAGAATGAGGCCATGGAGGAGTACGTGAGGGAGGCGCTTTCACGCGGACACATTCGCAAATCCTCGTCCCCGGCAGGGGCTGGATTTTTCTTTGTGAAAAAGAAGGGCGGTGAGTTGAGGCCTTGCATCGATTACAGGGGTCTCAATCGCATCACGATCAAGAACGCTTACCCGATACCCTTGATTTCCGAGCTGTTCGATCGCCTCAAAGGGGCCACGGTCTTTACCAAACTCGACCTGAGGGCGGCATATAACCTGGTAAGGATCAAGGCGGGCGATGAGTGGAAGACCGCGTTTAACACCAGGACCGGTCATTATGAATCCTTGGTTATGCCCTTTGGGTTGTGCAATGCGCCCGCAGTCTTCCAGGAATTCATCAACGATGTTTTCCGTGACCTGTTGCAGCAGTGTGTGGTGGTCTATTTGGATGACATCTTGGTATATTCTGAATCCATGGAGGCCCACATTATGGATGTCAGACGAGTGTTGCAACGGTTACGAGAGAACAGGCTGTTCGGTAAGCTTGAGAAATGCGAATTTCACCGATCCCAGGTAACCTTCTTAGGTTACATCATTTCCGCTGAGGGGTTCTCCATGGATCCTGAGAAGGTTTCGGCTGTCTTACAGTGGCCCCAGCCCAGTGGTCTCCGTGCCCTTCAGCGCTTTTTGGGCTTCGCCAATTATTATCGGAAGTTCATCAGGGACTTTTCTATGCTAGCCAAGCCTCTCACGGATCTGACCAGGAAGGGCAGTAATTTCCAGGTCTGGCGCTCGAGGCCATCCGAGCTTTTGAGGCTCTAAAGTCCGCCTTTGTGTCGGCTCCGATTCTGTCGCATCCCAACCCTGGGTTGCCCTTTGTCCTCGAGGTGGACGCGTCTGAGACGGGAGTAGGCGCCCTTCTGTCTCAGCGTAGAACACCAGAGGGTCCTCTGCTTCCTTGTGGGTTTTACTCCCGGAAACTGTCTTCCGCGGAGTGCAACTATCAGATTGGTGACAGGGAGTTATTGGCCATCGTGCAGGCCCTTAAAGAATGGAGGCACTTGCTCGAGGGTTCGGTGGTTCCGGTTCTCATCCTGACGGACCACAAGAATCTGACCTACCTTTCTGAGGCCAAGAGATTGACACCACGTCAGGCCAGATGGGCTCTGTTCTTGTCACGTTTTAATTACGTGGTCTCCTACCTACCCGGTTCCAAGAACATCAGAGCAGATGCCTTATCACGGCAGTACTCCGAGCTGTCCGGGGAGGAGTCGATTCCGACTTCGGTCATACCTCCGAATCAGATCCTGGCCGCCATTCGCACCAGCCTGACCTCTCCCCTGGGTGAGCAGATTTTGGCGGCTCAATCTGGTGCTCCCTCTGGGAGACCCAACGGCAGGTGTTTTGTGCCTGAGGAGTTGCGCACTCTTTTGTTGCGAACCTACCATAACTCCAAGGCCGCGGGGCATCCTGGAAAGAATCAGCTGTCCTGGGCTGTTTCACGTCTGTTCTGGTGGCCTTCTCTACGTTTCGACATCGCCGCATATGTAGCGGCATGCTCCGTTTGTGCCCAGAGTAAGTCCCCTCGGCACCTTCCGTTGGGCCTTTTGCAACCCATAGCCACCGGGGAGCGCCCATGGTCACACCTGGGGATGGATTTCATTGTGGACCTCCCTGCATCCCGAGGCCATACGGTCATTCTCATGATTGTGGATCGGTTTTCCAAAATGTGCCACTGTGTTCCTCTCAAGAAGTTACCCTCTGCACAAGAGTTGGCCACGATTTTCGCCAGGGAGGTCTTCCGGTTGCACGGTTTGCCCAAGGAGATTGTGTCGGATTGGGGGAGTCAGTTTGTGTCCAGGTTCTGGCGCGCCTTTTGCTCCCAGTTGGGGATTCATCTCTCTTTCTCCTCGGCCTACCACCCTCAGTCCAATGGGGCCGCAGAACGATCCAATCAGGCCTTGGAGCAATTCCTTCGTTGCTATGTCTCCGATCACCAAGACAATTGGGTTGACCTCCTGCCTTGGGCTGAGTTTGCCAGGAACACGGCGGTGAACTCTTCCTCTGGGACGTCTCCCTTCATGGCCAATTATGGGTTCCAACCTGCCGTGTTACCGGAGGTATTCTCTCCCCAGGATATTCCGGCTGTGGAGGATCACCTTTCCGTCCTACGTGCTTCTTGGGTACAGATCCAGAGGTCCCTTGAGGTCTCTGCGCAGCGCCAGAGACTCCAGGCTGATCGCAGACGAGCGCCCGCTCCTTCCTACCAGGTCGGAGACCGTGTATGGTTGTCCACCCGCAACCTCAACCTTCGAGTGCCCACTCCCAAGCTGGCGCCTCGCTTTGTTGGTCCCTTCCGAGTGCTTCGCAGGGTAAACCCGGTAGCCTATGCCCTTGCGCTTCCTCCTGGCATGCGGATCTCCAACGTGTTTCATGTCTCCCTGTTGAAGCCATTGGTGTGTAATCGTTTCACTTCCTCGGTTCCTCGGCCCCGTCCGGTCCAAGTGGGCAATCGTGAGGAATATGAGGTGAGCAATATCCTGGACTCACGCCTGGTCCGCGGTCGGTTGCAGTTTTTGGTCCATTGGCGTGGTTATGGTCCAGAGGAGCGTTCCTGGGTTCCCTCCGCAGATGTCCATGCTCCTGCTTTGCTCCGAGCCTTCCACGCACGCTTCCCTCAGAAACCGTTCCTTACTCCGCGGAGGAGGGGCCCTTGAGGGGGAGGTACTGTCATGGTCTTACCTTCTTACTGTTCTCCTTCGTTTGACATGTGCTGGCGGCCATCTTGGTTTCTGGGTTTCTTGTAGCCTCCCACCTTGCGGCTTCTCCTTCCCACTGGGAGGAGCTGTATGCCTAGCTCATATATATAGGAGGTCTGTGGCTTCAGTTCCTTGCTTGGTCCTCCTGTGTTCACATTCTTCTAAGACTGCTGCTGCTTCTGGTTCCTGATCCTGGCTTTGTCCGACTACCCTGCTGGTTCCTGATCCAGGCTTCGTCTGACTACCCTTCTGGTTCCTGACCTCTGTCTACGCAAGACCCTGCTTCGGTTTAGCCATCCGTTTGGACTTTTGCTTACAGCTTGATTTTCAATAAAGCCTTCTTATTTCCACTTATCTCTTGTTGTACGTCTGGTTCATGGTTCCATGACAGTACCTCAGGGATCTGTTCTGGGACCCATATTGTTTAATATCTTTATCAGCGAAATTGCAGAAGGCCTCAATGGTAAGGTGTGTCTTTTTGCTGATGACACAAAGATTTGTAACAGGGTTGATGTTCCTGGAGGAATACACCAAAAGAAAAAGGATTTAGAAAAGCTAGAGGAATGGTCAAAAATCTGGCAACTAAAATTTAATGTTGATAAGAGCAAGATAATGCACCTGGGACGTAAAAACCCAAGAGCAGAATATAAAATCAGTGATACAGTCCTAACCTCAGTATCTGAGGAAAGGGATTTAGGGATCATTATTTCAGAAGACTTAAAGGTAGGCAGACAATGTCATAGAGCAGCAGGAAATGCTAGCAGAATGCTTGGGTGTATAGGGAGAGGACTTACCAGTAGAAAGAGGGAGGTGCTCATGCCGCTCTACAGAGCACTAGTGAGACCTCATTTGGAGTATTGTGTTCAGTACTGGAGACCATATCTCCAGAAGGATATTGATACTTTGGAGAGACTTCAGAGAAGAGCTACTAAACTGGTACATGGATTGCAGGATAAAACTTACCAGGAAAGATTAAAGGACCTTAACATGTATAGCTTGGAAGAAAGACGAGACAGAGGGGATATGATAGAAACTTTTAAATACATAAAGGGAATTAACAAGGTAAAAGAGGGAAAATATTTAAAAGAAGAAAAACTGCTACAAGAGGACATAGTTTTAAATTAGAGGGGCAAAGGTTTAAAAGTAATATCAGGAAGTATTACTTTACTGAGAGAGTAGTGGATGCATGGAATAGCCTTACTACAGAAGTGGTAGCTGCAAATACAGTGGAGGAGTTTAAGCATGCATAGGATAGGCAGAGGCCATCCTTCCTATAAGATAGGGCCAGGGGCTATCCATAGTATTTAGTATATTGGGCAGACTAGATGGGCCAAATGGTTCTTATCTGCCGACACATTCTATGTTTCTATGTTATCCTCCCTCTCAGCTGGTGGGAAAAAAAAACATTTTTGAGCGGTAGCAATGGCCTAACATGGTAGAGAGCCAGTAGTCGTTTCTCTGCTGAATGATGATAATGTGCTTGTCACTACACATGCATCTGGCCAATTGTACAAGGTACTTGGAGGGACTCCCTGTCTCCATCTCCACTTCATACTGCAACGGTGTGTATGGGTCACCTGTATGGTCCTCCTCATCATCTTCTAGCACCCTCTGCTCATCTCCTGTCACTTGTGCAGAAAAAACATTAATTTCTGTATACATTGCTTGTGCGTGAATGTCCTCCTCTTCCACCAGCTCAGCCCCACAGGGCTCAGGTGGCCGCGAGATGTAGGGACCACGTCTCCTGTCCCCTGGCCAGCCAGATTTATCAACACCAAGATTTGAAGGAGTGGATTGATGTTGTTAATCCCGTAATTCTGGTGACTGACAAAGTGGCCTGATCAATCGGTAGGTGTCACGCATGAGCTGCCACTGGCTAATGTCAGGGAGTGCTCCTGTCCGCCTGCATCATCAAGAAATTGTTTATGACCTTTCTCTGATCATATAATCTGTCTAACATGTGCAGGGTGGAGTTTCAACGGGTGGAAATGTCGCTTATCAGTGTTGGTTAACGCTATTCTTCCTTTGCAGTAAGAGTGGCAGTTAGTTTCCTGGCCATTTTCAGGATGTCTTGCAGTTGGATAGAAGACTTCAGAAATTACTTTGCAACAAGATTAAAGACATGCACCATGCAGGACACATAGGTCAGCCCTTGACGCAGTGCTGATACAACGTTCTTACTGTTGTCATTGACCATCGTAGGTGTTAGAGATAAGCGAATTTCTAAAAAATTAGATTTGGCCGGTTCGCCCAATTTTTCGAATTAGTTTGGTTCGATCCAAATTTATTCGGGGTGAATCACGTAAATAAGCGGTTATTTCCTGGCTGCAGAGAGTCTTTATAATGGTTTAGAACACTGTGCCTTGCAGTAGCACGCATATCGAGTCTGCTGTAGTAGTGAAACAATACTGTGAGTTAGTATGACATGCAGATGACAGGATTCATTCTTAGGGCATTCTTCACTATTTAGGGAAGTTATGGGGCCCAAACTGACCAAATAACTCAAGTGTGAACTCAGCCTTACAAGTCAATGTTAGCGTCAAGAAGAAGCGCACTCTTTACACCATTGGCAGCTGATTCCACATAGATGTCTACAGAACCTGCTCTAATAAACACCTATACAAGTAGAGCCCCCCGACAGCGTGGAGAGGGTGTCAGCAGTAAGTTTGTGTTTACATCACTGATTATTTTGCCCTGCCTCTGATCCTTCAGAACAATAAACCCCCAAAAAACTGATCCTGTCTGTGGAGCATCCGCCTTCACTTGGTCAGCATTTGGTCAGTAATCCATCAGTATTGCTAAAGCCAAAAACAATAGGAGTGGATCCAAA
This sequence comes from Bufo gargarizans, assembly GCF_014858855.1. Classification (NCBI taxonomy): domain Eukaryota; kingdom Metazoa; phylum Chordata; class Amphibia; order Anura; family Bufonidae; genus Bufo; species Bufo gargarizans. Next base: position 18,739,932 of record NC_058081.1, read on the forward strand.
ACAAAGATGACACGTAAATGGAATATTTGCATGTCTTCTGTGTTTTGTACCCACTCCTACTTTTGGCTACCAAACTATAAGCCAATTCTGATGCAAAATAGGGACCATGTCATGCAGGCCTTACAGCGGTTACATAGACAGGATGCGTTGTGCGTCTCATTTTTCCTTCCTTCTGACAGATCAGAAGAAGGGTCAAATAAATAATGATGTCAGCCAGGCCAAAAGGCAAAATAGTGGCCCTGTCATGAAGTGGGGAGGTGGAAGCAGCATGAGAAGTCCACAGAGTGGCCCTATGACATAGTGGTGAGGAGAAAGCAGCATGAGGAGACCACAGAGTGGCCCAATGACAGGGTCTGGAGGTGTCAGCAGCATAAGGAGGAGGCCACAGAGTGGCACAATGACAGTGTGCAGGTGGCAGCAGCAGTATCAGGAGGTCACAGAGTGGCACAATGACAGAGTGCGGAGGTGGTGGCAGCAGCAGAATCAGGAGGAGGCAAAAGGGTGGCACAATGAAAGTGTGGAGGTGTCAGCAGCATGAGGAGACTACAGAGTGGCACAATGACAGAGGGTGGAGGTGGCAGCAGCAGTATCAGGAGGAGGCCACAGGGTGGCACAATGACAGTGTGTGGGTAGCAGCAGCATCATCAGGAGGCAACAGAGTGGCACAGGGACAGTGTTGAGGTGGCAGCAGCATCAGGAGGCCACAGAGTGGCAAGGTGACATAGTGTGGAGGTGGCAGCAGCATCAGTAGACCACAGAGTGACCCGGTGACAGAGTGTGAAGGTGGGTGGCAATACCAGTACCTGCTAAAGATGGTGGGTCAAAGAAGGAGCACTTGGCATCAGATGTGTGGCATCAGGCAGGTGGCACCATCAGAATAGTAGCTGAGGCAGGTAGCCAGAAGAATCCGGTCTCTTTTGTCAAAGTGTTGGTGTGGCACCTTGGATTATCTAGTCTGATGTATCAGGCATTGGTGGGTGGAAATCCTGGCTGATCCACGCCTGTTTCATCTTGAAAAAGGTTAGTCTCTCCACATTTTGGATGGACAGGCCAGTTCTTCTTGGGGTAACTATGGTCCCTGCAGCACTAAATACCCGCTCTGATGCCACACTACTGGCTGCGCAGGACAGCTTTTCCAGGGCAAACTCTGCCAGTTGCAGCTACGAATCCTGTTTGGTGGCCCAGTAGTCCAGCAGATCTTCAATATGGGTTGACAGAGTACTGTCCAAGTATGCCACCACCTGCTGGTTTAGGTTCTGCTCTATGTCTAGCTGCTGGTGAGTAGTTTCCTCACTAAGCAGGTAAAGAAAGCTGCTCATCAGCGACTCTAGGCTCAAGTTGCTGCTGATGGAGCTGGAACTGCTCCTACAAACCCTGCCACAGCAGCCATGGCAGAGGAATGTAAGCACTGAGGGCCCCCTAGTCATGCCTGCGAAAGATAGAACAATGGCGCAGCTAGGCAACCATTACATTAGAGGTCTCTATAGTAGTTCAGTTTGTCCTCCCTCTCAGCGGGTGTAAAAAAAAGTCCCCATTTTGAACCAGTAGTGAGGGTCCAACAAGGTGGAAAGCCAGAAGTCATCCCTCTTCTGAATGGTGACAATTCGGCTGTCACTATTCAAGCAAGTGAGCATGCATTGGGCCATTGTGCAAGTGACTCGGAGGGACTTTCTGCCTCCATCTCCACTGTATACTGCCACAGTGTGTCTGCGTCCTCTGCCTCGTCTTCCTCATCGCCTTGTAGCTCCTCTGGCTGTTCCTGCTCCTCCTCTCCTGTCACCTGCTTGTGCTCCAATGTTCTCCTCCTCCTCCTCCTCCTCCAGTTCAGTCCCCACAGGGCTCATGTGGCCATGAGATCTAGGCACTTTGCCTCCAGTCCCCTAACCAGACAGATTTACCAGCATCTGTTCCAGGACATGAAGCAGTGTCCTGGAACACTTATACATGCCACAAAAGGCTTTAGAACATATATCCGCACCCCTGAACGGAAAATAATATATATTTTTTTGCCACTAATACCCGCCAAAAAGGGCTTTAAAACATATAACTGCACCACTGAACAGAAAATAATATATATTTTTTGCCACTAATACACGCCAAAAAGGGCTTTAGAACATATAACTGCACCGCTGAACGGCAAATGAGATATTTTTGCCGCTAATACACGCCAAAAAAGTCTTTAGAACATATAACTGCACCGCTGAATGGCAAATATATATTTTTTTGCCACTAATACACGTGAAAAAGGTCTGCAATTTTCTCACTTCACCACACAACGGCTAATAAGCCCTTTTTTCCCCACTAATAGAAGCAAAAAACTACTTTAGAACATATAACTGCACCGCACAAGGGCAAATAAGACATAGAAATATTTCCTTGTAATAAACCCTGTTAATGGCTGTATCACACAGCACTTGCACCCCAATAACAAGAATGGTTTGCTGGAATTACAGAGCTGTAAAATGGCAATTTGGGTCCCCGGTCAGTGCAGCAAGGTGTAATAGGATTGTCCCTATTACCCAGGCTGTAAACTCCCCTACTGAACCCTGTTCTGCTTCAATATTGTGGAGTGATTCCTCCCTATCCTTTCCCTGAACTTCTATAAAGCAAAATAAAAGTTTTCAATTCTTTCCTAGAACTGTCCCTAGCGCCTGCTGACATCTCTCCCTGCACTAAGTACACTGGAAAATGGCTGAATCCAAGATGGCTGAAACTATTTATAGGGCTGTGACATCACAGGGCTGGCTGGCTGCTGATTGGCTGCATGCATGGCTCATGGTTGATCCCTCGTTCCAAGAGTTCCTTGCTTCTTGTCCTCACACATGCAGCAGCCATTTTAGGAAAAAATGTGATTCGTTACCACAAAGCGTAAGGAAATTCGGATTCGGTGGGAATTGAATTTTTACTGAAAATCGAATTACACTTCGTCAAACTTCGATTCGCTCATCTCTAGTAGTGGTGACCATGCCGTTGAACGAGTGCATGTGTATTGTTGTCTTTTTGCAATCGCCTCAGTGATCGATTGTTGAAGAAATGAGTGATGAGGAATAGGAGGAGGAGGAGCAGGACCATCAGGACCAGTAGATGATGGGAAGGAAACAGAGCTCCCTTCTGCTGAGTTGGGGTAGCCTTGACTTGTGGAAAAGTGGTGCAGGTCACTGGGTGATGAAATGGTTTCTGCGCCAGGCTGTACCACTACATTAGCGCCATAGTTTTCCCATGCCACTTTATGGTTAAACTGCATGTGTTGATGCATGGCCAGCACACTTCACCTTGTGCCCACAGATTCTACAAATGGTCACACTGATGTCGCCCGGTGGCTTGATGACACATTCCCACACCTGTGAGTATGGCATTTTCCATCTACCTCTCCGCACTGATTTGCTGCTGCTGCCTCTGTGAACCTGTGCAGCGCTAGTTGTTTCCGGACAGCTAGGCTCCTGAGTAGCAGACATTCTACCCCAGCCACGTTTGGTTCCAAACCTCACACTGCTGCCAAGCTACTGTCTCATGGCCACACTAGCACCCTGCTGGCTCAGCCGCTGCCTCATGCGCAAGGTGCCACCTTCAACCCCTGCTGATGATGATGATGATGAAGCCCGGCTACCACATGTGATCAGCTACATAATCACCCACTACTGTCTGCACATTACTGATGTCATCCTCACCAGTCACAGGGCCGCTTGCCTGATCGCTTATAACATATACTCCCACACGACTCTCATTGTGGCTCTACCGAAGGATGCACTGGATATCTTCTCCACATCTTGGCTGGGGAGTAGCTGGTGATTGTCCTTAATAAGCTCGTCCTTTCTGAAAAGCGGAGCCAAGCCAAAAGCACACAAGACTTCACAGGCAGACGCAACACAAAATGAAATAGGGTGGTTCATGACAGGTGGGGGCCATTACAACTAAGCGTGGTGTCAGAGGAACCCACTGACTCCTGGCTGTGGGTGTCTGATGTCACTTGAGATGATGTTGAATTCTACCAAGTCAACCATTTAAGAACAGCTGGGTTTCTGGTCCAAACCCTACATCTGGATGACACTGGCAGCTCTGGCCTGTCGCTGCAACTGCTGCTACCACCCCGTTATTCTGCTGATACTTCTGCCAGCTCCAGAAACATTTTGGCCTGTTCCCTTTGAAGGGTCTGTCACCTGTCTGTCAGACATACTCCACTGTAACAGTAACTGTAAGTGTAAAACAGAAGTACTCTCAGGGCACAATTTCACCCCAATTACACAATTAGGGATTAACAGATTATTTTATGTATAAAAGGGTATACAAAAGAGTGTACACACCCTAAGGGCTGTTTCACACGAGCGGATGCCATGCGTGACATCCGCTGCATGAATGACAGCCAAGACCCGATGAGGACAGCAGAAGCACGGAGCATTAACATGATTGATAATGCTCCGTGCCTCTCTGTGATCTCTTTACTATAAAATCACAGTGACAACTTTATTTCACTGTGATTTCGTAGTAAAGAGCAGTGATGAGCGGCAGGGGTCATATTCGAATTCGCGATATTTCACTAATATTTTGTAGAATATTCGTCGAATATTCGCAAATTCCAAAATTTACGATTTTTTTTACTCGAAAAATCGGCAAGGTACTGATTGTGTAATATGCTAATTTCCGTAATTCGAATTTTCGGATTAAATTTTTTTATTGCGAATTTTTCAACTTACAACTATTAGACAAAGAAGATTATAGCACTGTATTAGCTTAATTTGTTATATATTTGATTTTCTTCGAATATTCGCTATATTGCTATAACTTTGTTTTTTCGAATATTCGTAATATTCTAAAACAAGAATATATCGTGTGCACTGATTAAAAAAAAAATAATCAAATAAAAAGGGGCGAAAAAAATTGTGAATATTCGAAATTACGAATATATATAACTATATTCGAAATGTTCGCGAATTTTCGAAGTACCTAAATTCGAATATTCGTGATCAACACTAGTAAAGAGGTCACAGAGAGGCATGGAGCATTATCAATCATGTTAATGCTCCGTGCATCTGCTGTCCGCATCGGGTCTTGGCTGTCATTCACGCAGCGGATGTCACGCACAGCATCCGCTCGTGTGAAACAGCCCTAAAATCTGTAGTATCAGGTCACAATTTCACCCTAATTAGACAATCAAGGATTAACAGATTGAATTATATATAAAAGATTGTGAACCCCTTTAAAATCTGTAGAATCACACCACAGTTTCAACCCAATAACAGAATTAAGGATTAATGGAATTACTTACTGTATATATCAAAGAATGCAAACAACCTCAAATCTGTAGTACTAGAGGACTTTTTAATCCCAATTAGTGCAGCAAGGTGTAATAGCAGAGCTCCTATTACCCAGGTTTGTTTTGTGCAATTGGTTCCTGCTCTCTCCCTACAGTGTGGATAGTGCCTCCCTATTATATCCCTATTCTATCAAGAAACTGTCTCTGAATAGAGATGTCGCAAACATAACATTTTCCGTTCGCGAACGGCGAACGCGAGTTTTCGCAAATGTTCGCGAACGGGCGAACCGCCATTGACTTCAATAGGCAGGGGAATTTTAAAACCCACAGGGACTCTTTCTGGCCACAATAGTGATGGAAAGGTTGTTTCAAGGGGACTAACACCTGGACTGTGGCATGCCGGAGGGGGATCCATGGCAAAACTCCCATGGAAAATTACGTAGTTGACGCAGAGTCAGGTTTTAATCCATAAAGGGCATAAATCACCTAACATTCCTAAATTGTTTGGAATAACGTGCTTTAAAACATCAGGTATGATGTTGTATCGATCAGGTAGTGTAACGGTTACGCCCGCTTCACAGTGACAGCCCAAACTATGACAGACCAAACTCCCTGTTTAACGCACCGCAAACAACCGCAAACAGTCCATTTGCACAACCGCAAACTCCCCATTTGCACAAGGTTGGATACCAAGCTAGCCATGTCCTGTTCCTTGTCCTCACTGATGTCATTGAAGGTCTCTTCCTCCACCCAGCCACGTACAACACCAAGGGTCCCCGAAAGGTGACAACAAGCCCCCTGGGACACCTGCTGTGGTTGGTCTTCCACCCCATCAAAGCCACCTTCCTCCTCTGACTCCTCTTCTTCAGACTCCTCTCTCTGCGTTATTATAAGGTGTGTTAAGTAGTACTATTCATATCAGTTTAATCCCTGTTACGTCCCCTATCAGGGGACGTGTATGGAATAGATTTTAGGAACCAGGAGATGGAAAATGATGCTTGGTTGGTCCTCCTACTTCCAATTTGGGGCACGGCGCGTGCAATATACTGTGCCACCAGATAGGAGTGGTGTGTTAAGTAGTACTATTCCTATCAGTTTAATCCCTGTTACGTGTGCCAACATTGCCATTGCCAACACACTCATAGACGTGGTCGCTTCATTGTGATACACAAGCCCCTTCACCACAACAAGGTAACTATCAAGAAGGGGAATTGGCACATGTATGTGCCTTTTTTGTGTTTTGTTTCTGAAGCCACAGTGCAGCACAAGAGGCCAAAAAAACTAGGCATGTACATATGCCTGAAAAATCTGGTATTGTTGCAGCCGCTGCAGGCAGAAAGTGCCCTAAAACATTGCGGCTTGAACCCTAGTTGGTGGTGGATAAGTCACGCAAGTCATCTGGCATGCAGAGATAAAATACAGCAGCGTGTGGACCATTTTTAGCCCAAGGCAGCTCTTCTCATCAGGCCTTTTTTAGTCGAGTGTATCGCCCACTGTCAGTCCCTTCGGGATCCATCCCTCATTCATCTTAATAAAGGTGAGGTAATCTAGACTTTTTTGACCTAGGCGACTTCTCTTCTCAGTGACAATACCTCCTGCTGCACTGAAGGTCCTTTCTGACAGGACACTTGAAGCGGGGCATGCCAGAAGTTCTATCGCAAATTGGGATAGCTCAGGCCACAGGTCAAGCCTGCACACCCAGTAGTCAAGGGGTTCATCGCTCCTCAGAGTGTCGATATCTGCAGTTAAGGCGAGGTAGTCTGCTACCTGTCGGTCAAGTCGATCTCTGAGGGTGGACCCCGAAGGGCTGTGGCGATGCGTAGGACTTAAAAAGCTCTGCATGTCCTCCATCAACAACACATCTGTAAAGAGTCCTTTCCTTGCCGGCGTGGTCGTGGTAGGAGGAGGATTACTTTCACCTCTTCCCCTGTTAGATTCCCGTTGTGCTGTGACATTACCCTTATACGCTGTGTAAAGCATACTTTTTAATTTATTTTGGAACTGCTGCATCCTTTCCGACTTCCGGTAATTCAGTAACATTTCAGGCACTTTCTGCTTATACCGGGGGTCTAGTAGTGTGGCCACCCAGTACAGGTCGTTCTCCTTCAGCCTTTTTATACGAGGGTCCCTCAACAGGCACGACAGCATGAAAGACCCCATTTGCACCCCATTAGCTCCTCATGTCACATTCCTTGTCCTCCCTGATCTCACTGAAGGTCTGTTCTTCCCCCCAGCCACGTACAACACCATGGGTACCAGATAGGTGACAACGAGCACCCTGTGATGCCTGCTGTGGTTGGTCGTCCTCCTCCTCAAAGCCACATTCCTCCTCTGACTCCTCTTCCTCAGACTCCTCTTTCAGCGTTGCCGCAGGTCCAGCAAGCGATGCTGAGAAGGCTGTTTCTGGTGGTGATGATGGTGACTACAACTCTTCCTCTTCACGCTCATCTACGGCCTGATCCAGCACTCTTCGCAGGGCACGCTCCAGGAAGAAAACAAATGGGATGATGTCGCTGATGGTGCCTTCGGTGCGACTGACTAGGTTTGTCACCTCCTCAAAAGGACGCATGAGCCTACAGGCATTGCGCATGAGCGTCCAGTAACGTGTCAAAAAAATTCCCAGCTCCGCAGAGGTTGTCCTAGTACCCCGGTCATACAAATCCTCGTTGACTGCTTTTTCTTGTTGGAGCAGGTGGTCGAACATTAGGAGTGTTGAATTCCAATGTGTCGGGCTGTCGCAAATCAAGCGACTCACTGGCATGTTGTTTTGGTGCTGAATGTCTGAAAAGTGCGCCATGGCCGTGTAGGAACACCTGAAATGGCCACACACCTTCCTAGCCTGCTTGAGAACATCCTGTAAGCCTGGGTACTTATGCACAAAGCGTTGTACGATCAGATTACACACATGTGTCATGCACGGCACATGTGTCAACTTGCCCAAATTCAATGCCGCCAACAAATTGCTTCCGTTGTCACACACCACTTTGCCGGTCTCCAGTTGGTGCGGAGTCAGCCACTGATCCACCTGAGTGTTCAGGGCGGACAGGAGTGCTGGTCCGGTGTGACACTCTGCTTTCAGGCAAGTCAACCCCAAGACGGCGTGACACTGTTGTATCCGGGATGTGGAATAGCCCCTGGGGAGCTGGGGGGTGCCGTTTATGTGGAGCAAGATGCAGCAGCAGAAGAGGACTCAGCCGAGGAGGTTATGGAAGAGGATGGAGTAGGAGGAGTAGAGGAGGTGGCAGCAGGCCTGCCTGCAAGTCGTGGAGGTGTCACCAACTCCTCTGCAGAGCCACGCATTCTATGCTTGGCAGCCATGAGCAGGTTTACCTTATGCGCAGTGTAGGTGATATACCTGCTCTGACCGTGCTTTGCAGACCAGGTATCAGTGGTCAGATGGACCCTTGCTCCAACACTGTGTGCCAGACATGCCATGACTTCCTTTTGCACAATAGAGTACAGGTTGGGGATTGCCTTTTGTGAAAAGAAATTTCGCCCGGGTACCTTCCACTGCGGTGTCCCAATAGCTACAAATTTTTTGAAGGCCTCAGACTCCACCAGCTTGTATGGTAAAAGCTGGCAGGCTAAGAGTTCAGACAAGCCAGTTGTCAGACGCCGGGCAAGGGGGTGACTTTGTGACATTGGCTTCTTACGCTCAAACATGTCCTTAACAGACACCTGACTGTGGGCAGATGAGCAGGAACTGCTCAAGGCGAGAGGCGGATTGGCGATTGGTTGAGAGGGGGCAAGGAGGACAGCAGTGGTTGACGTGGCTGAAGATGCTGGACCAGGAGGAGGATGGTGGCTTCGAGTTTGTGTGCTGCTTTTACTCATGTGTTGATCCCATAGGCGTTTATTATGTGAGATCATGTGCCTTTGCAAAGCAGTTGTACCTAGGTGGGTGTTGGACTTCCCATGACTCAGTTTCTTTTGGCACAGGTTGCAAATGGCATCGCTGTTATCAGAGGCAGACACACAACAAAAATGCCACACTGCTGAGCTTTGCAATGACGCCATCTGGTGGTGGCAACAGCATGCGTTGATTGGTGTGCTGTCTGGCTGACCCCGGGTGCCGATACATGCTGTCTGACTGTGCCACTAGCTCCTTGCGACGACCTCCCCCTGCTTCCAACTCGTCTCCTCCTCCTCTCTGTCTCCCCATCTGAACTATCCCCCTGTTCTTCTTCTCTTCGAGCGGGCACCCACGTAATATCCACAGACACATCGTCATCATCAACTGCTTCACTTGTATCTGACACCTCAGCAAAGGAAGCAGCAGCGGGTACAACATCATCATCATCATCACACGGTACGTCCATGTGTGTAATGCTGCCTGACTGAGACATATCCCTGTTATCTACATCTGTGACGAACTGCGACCGCCGCGGCCACAATAGGTCACGAAACCGTCACAGCGCCCCTAGTGGTCAATCCGCAAACAGGCCTCCCAGCCACTTTCAGCACACCGACAGTCTAACTTGAGTCCGTACAGTCGATAGGCTGAAAGCGCAGGGAGTGGACCGCCGACCGACCGCAAGTAAGCGTGCGACGAACGGGACCGGAACTACACACAGGGTAGTTTAACTGCCACCACCTTGCAATTTATGGGAGCAAGGACCCCACTATCTAGATAACACAACCGAGTAGCTTTCCCTTCGGAGAGGCTAGGGTAAGTTTTTGCAGTGTTTGAAAACAGGCATATGGCTAGAGAAATGACTTGGAGGTCATTTATTATATATCTATATACAATACAAATTATCACGATGCACAGTAATTATTAACACAATAATCAAGGAAAGTATAGTCCAATAAACAAAAAGAGAGAAAAGAAAGAAAATACTTAGTTTCCGCAGAAAAGATGTCTGTTGGTGAAATAGTCCGTTGCAGGGGTAAAGTCCAAGAAGCCTTTGTCCAGTGTAATATGCCTACAGCCCACAGGTTCTCTGGCTGAGGCCCTCTTTAGGTGTTGTTAAAAGTGGAGAACTCCTTTAGCAGATTCTAGGCCTTTGTTATAAAGGCTCCCAGAATCAAGGCGGGGAATTGAGAGTCCGCCTGCTGGGCAGGCTGTATTCCTGAGGTGAATGTCAGTTCTGAAATATGGCATGTGCCATATCGTGGGATGTCTCCGCTGTACACAAGTAACAAGCACATATTCACATTCCCCACAAAATATGGAGTTCAGGGATACCAAATATTACTATTATAACTGGTTCTATGATGGGGTAACACCATAACTTTACCTGGGCACATCTTAGAGTTATGTTTGTCCTATGTAAACGTCCAGTGAATTCTGAGTGACACGATGATGTAATTTTTATGTCCGTAAGATGCATGGGCTCTCTTAAAAAGGTAAAAATCATATCTCAGATTCATGTTGCAGTCTGGGAAACCTTGGTGCCGGCCTGTCTGCGGCAAGCTAGCTTACAGACCCGTATAGCAGCGACACCAAATGACTCCCCCCCCCAGGTGCAGTCTTCACACCTAGCTGTGATATCTCCTCAGGAAGGGAAGTTCTTTTGTCAACCTGAGGAAGCCAGCTGTAATTGCGTTATCTGCTGGGCATCTATTGACTGACTTGAACAAAAGGACTATGTTGTTCTCTGGGTACAACAGAAGGACAGAAGGAGACGCTCTGAATAATCAAATTGTAGGTTCTGGGGCCTAGGGAAATAATTACTGTTTAATAGACCCACTGTTCAATAAGGCAGAGTAATATTGATAATATTGGGAGGACAGTTCAATATTCTCGCGGATCATCCGTGACAACATCCTCTGGCAATAATGGTTGCGCATCACTAATTTCTTCCAACTGATGTGTAAATAACTCCTCTGACAGATCAAGTTAAGCAGCTGTGGTGCTAGTGTTGGTGGTGGCGGCGGGCGGGCGAGTGGTAACTTGAGAGGTGCCCGAAGCTGAGCTGGAGGAGGATGGTGCGTCAAGGTTCCGAGCAGAAGCTGTAGAAGATTGGGTGTCCTGTGTTAGCCAGTCAACTATGTCCTCAGAACTTTTAGAGTTCAGGGTACGTGGCCTCTGAACACTGGGCATTAGTCTAGGGCCAAAGGGAATCACAGCACCACGACCACGATGGCCCCTGCGGGGTGGCCTGCCTCTGCCTGTCATTTTTTTTAGATTAGTTAAGTTGTACTATGCGTGCAAGCTACTGTGACACCAGATATGAGTTGCGCTGAAGTGACACTATGGACTTGCAGCTGGGCCTTAAACACACAAACACGTGTGTGTAACTGACTGCTAGTTATTTACAGTCAAAATTGTTGTTTTTCTTTAAATGTAATCGAATGTGACACCAGATATGAGTTGCGCTGGTGACACTATGCACTTGCAGGGCTGTGAGCCTGACACACACGCTGGCTGGCAGGCAACTGCAATTTGATTACACAAAAAAAAAACAGACTGATGTTCTAGCCCTAAAAAGCTCTTTTTGGGGTGCTGTCCTTACAGCAGAGATCAGATGAGTCTTTCAGGACTGTAGTGGACACTGAATACACTGGCCTAGCTATCGATTTCCCTATTAAATCAGCAGCAGCTGCACTGTCCCTCCTCTCACTAAGAATGCAGCTTCCGAATTAATCTAAAATGGATGCTGTCCTGGAGGTGGGAGGGTCTGGGAGGGAGGGTCTGCTGCTGATTGGCTGGAATGTGTCTGCTGACTGTGAGGTACAGGGTAAAAGTTTATTCAATGATGATGTATAGGGGGTGGACCGAACATCGCATATGTTCGCCCGCCGCGTCGAACGCGAACAAGCTATGTTCGCCGGCGAATAGTTCGGGACATCTCTATCCCTGAACTGCCCAATAGTAATGTTTGGTGAATAAAGTCTTTCATAAACACTGTCCCGAGTGCCTGTAATGTCTCTCCCTGCACCAAGTTCACTGTAAAATGGCAAAGACCGGGCAGGAGGATACTTTTTATAGGCCTGTGACATCATAGGGGCTGGCTATCTGCTGATTGGCTGTCTGCATGGCATTATGGGTGATTCCTCGTACCCGGGCTTCTTACTTACTCATTCTAACATGTGAATCAGCAATTTTAGAAAAAAATATGATTCGTTACCACCAAGCACAAGGAAATTTGACTTCATGACAAATCAAATTTTTCCTGAAATTCGGATTGAATTCCACTTTGTCAACTTCAATTTTCTAATTTCTAGTAGTGTTTACATCTATCTGTCATTCTGGAAGCTGTGCATAGGGTTCACAATGTTATTTTTTTACCTGTCACAATTAGTCGTGTCCCTTCTCCATACTGAGCTAGTTTTTTATATTGGCTGTTTCCAGTACACAGTCTGATCATCACAAAGCAGTAATACATGGAGTCGTCTGACATCTGCAGCCCCCGTATCTGCAAACCTGCTTCATCTTGTATTTCTGTTCTTCCTCTATAATCAGGATGAATCATCTTCTTGTAGGGGTGGTAGACGTAAGGTCCGCTTGTGCTGCCCACTCTCCAGTAAATATCAACCCCCAGGACATCACTCTCCATATATTGGCTATAGAAGTAGCTTATGTTCACAGACTGTCCTATATGACCTGTGATGTTATATGGCTGGGTTACAGTGAATGTTGACGAGGAGGATGAGGATGGACCTAGAAGAACACAAAAAAGTTGGTTCTTGTTATTTAAATGTTATTTAACGTTCTGATAAAAAAAATTGCATTCTATCTGCATAGTTTTGCATAGATAATTCGGGGTTAACCATCCTGACACTGCCCTTTTAGGAGACTGGGTGATTAGTTTAGGTTCGCCCCTAGTTCAGTAGGTGAGTTTATCTGAAGAAGCGAGAGGCGACACATGTGTTCACTCTTTGGAGCTTATAAAACAGTCCAAAAATTATCTCCTTTTGGTGGCAGATACCTTCTTCTCTGTCTTCTAACCTTTAAAATGGTGCCTGCCATTTTTAGTGATTCATCTGAAACAAAACCCTAATGTTTTGATTCTCTAGAACCCAAATGTTTTGGGAAAATTGTAACATTCAATAATTAGATTTAGATTTGCTCAAACTTTAGAATCGATTTGCTCATCTGTAATCCAGAATTTACTATGTTCTATGGATCCATACTCTAAATGTATTTACCTCAGATTTAAGTACATACTATACAGGGCTGACATATTGCTTTGAGGGGACACAGAACTGTAGAGAGGCACCACCCAAGATCAAAAATGTGGTGCTCAACAGGAGTCTGTATCTGAAAATATTGTGAGGGCATTTGACACATGTGAATTTGCAAAAAAACATACAAAACTAGAAAGAACACACAACATTTTATAATTAAAGGGGCTGTTATTTTTTGTTATTTGTATGTTTCTAACTAATCACTTGTAAGGAGTTTACAATGCACTTACTTCATCTGCCCCTTTCTCAGATTTCACTGACCTATGATGCCAGCTTCTCTCCCTGCTCTGATTATGTTTCAAGCACAAGCCTGAGGAGCAGCTCTGTGTCTGCGCACCAGATGTCACTGTGCTGGTCACCCCCTACACTGCCAGCTGCTGCTCCTGTCTGCCCTGTGTCACCCTTCCACTGGATTTTTCAGGAAAATTAACCACTTCTACCATCAGCAGCACAGACTCAGGGCTGTAGGCTTTGCTGAGCAGCTGCAGGCAGTGAAGAGACAAATGTTCAGGATCTTCCCTTCTCAACCTGCAGACACAGAGCTGACAGACTGGAAGCGTTCTACAGAGCATTGCACAAGAACAGGTAGGGGGAAGATCCTGTGTGTATCAGCAGTGTCATTGTACAGCTGGGATTTGTAGTCCTACAAATACAACATGCTGCTGAGTATTCTAGCAGTCAGACATGTCACTCAGGGCAGCACTTTTATTCATTCACTTTGCAGAGCAGGCGGAGGGGCACAAATATTCATGAGGAAAACCTCAGAGATTGTTGTTATTGCAGGTAATCAAAGGCCAGAAGAAAACTAGGAAAATGAGGAAATAGTATTACAGGAAAATATGGTTCCCAGCCAGAGCCTCAGTCCAAGACCACACAAATATGATATAGCATATACTGATATTATTTAGTGAGATTCACCCATTGAGTGATATCAGTATGGTCAGAAGCGATTTGGTCATTGTGTCTAGGAATGAGCGAATCGACTTCAGATGAAACATCCGTATTAGAATGTATTGGCTCACATAAGCCGAAGTTATTGCTTTGCGAAGTCTCGCAAGACTTCGTGCAATAACTTCATATATTAATTTGTACTGTAAAGAAACATTTCCCGATCTTGGGTTCGGTTCCAAGGTACCACTTTGAACCAAACTCCAGTTCGGGAAAAGTTTTTTTATAGTACAAATCAATTTATGAAGTCATGTGAGCCAATACATTCTAATACTGTACAGAGCTCCTGCGCTGTACAGTATTAGAACAATGTTTTATGCAAAGTCGATTTGCTCATCCCTAAGGAAGGGCACATTGTAAAATCAGTTGGACAATATTCTCTTGGCCAACAAATTGGGAAGATATTTGGGTGGTCATTGGGTGGAGTCCATGGTGCAGCTGGGACACAAGAATTATTTTTGCCTAAAACTTGCTTAGCTTATGTATTGTATGTTTTGCTGACCATCAGTTTTACAGTGCAATTTTTATTTTTATTTTTTCAAAACTCGGACAACACCTTTAATTCTATAGCTGAGTGAATGGAAGAATTGGATTCAGGGATTTGACCTCTTTAAAAATATGCTATTCTAGCAAGTATTCCTAGAAAACCTTTGCACTAATTCTTTAGTATCATATTTATGAAGCATACCTACCCATTATGTTTATTTAGTATTATCATTTTATTTTATACTGCTTACTGTATATTCCACAGAGCTGTGCACGCACATAGTTTCCTACACCCACTGGGGCTCAAGAAAGATCAAAATTCCGCAAATCCATGCACACATGGGGAGAACATACAAATTCTTTACAGATGTTGTCCTTGGTTGATAATGATGCTCGTTACATTCTCTTTTTACAACAAGGAATAGTTCTTTACCTGCGATGATCAGTTCTGTACTAATTCGGCTCTTTATTTCTTGTCCATCACTGGTGGTCACACGGCAACAATACTGGGGTGGTCCATTACTCTGTACACGGTGTATACGCAGAGAAAAGTCTTCAGAGATGTTCACCAGTGAGAATTTATCTGCACCGATAGTGGGTTTTTGGTCCCATTTATAAATCTCATTTTTAATACCATCACACAGTTCTTTGTATCCTCTATACCAGGTCACTTGCAGAGCTTCCCTCAGGGTCTTCAACGGGTGATGACAGGGGATGATCAGCTCTTCTCCTTCTACAGCGATCAGTTCCTCCACCTGAGACAACCACTTTCCACCTATAAACAGAGACCATCAAAACATAGGAATTAATTTAGTAGTAACAAAGCCTTGACAATATGAATGAGGGAACCCGCAGAAGTCCGTGTTCGGGTTTGGTGTTCATATGCAGAATAAAGCTTGTTGAAAGGCTGCAGTGCAGCCAATCAACAAGCTTTTAAGCTGTGGGCACAGCCATCACAGTCATGCCTAGTATTGGCATGGCTGTGATTGGCCGGTGCAGCACGTCACCCAGCCTGTATAAATGCCTGATCACATGTTTCGCAGCCATTCTGCTATAACTAGTGTAGGGACAGGACGCTGATGTAGTGGGGGACAATGTTAGTCTACTTTCACACTGGAGTTTTGGCTTTCCATTTGTGAGATCCATTGGTCCAAAACGGATCAGTTTGCATCAGTTTAGTCTCCATTCCGCTTTGGAGACGGACACCAAAACGCTACTTGCAGCGTTTTGGTGTCCGTCTGATGAAAGTGAGCCAAATGGATCCGTCCTGGCACACAATGTAAGTCAATGGGGACGGATCCGTTTTCTATGACACAATCTGGCACTATAGAAAACGGATCCGTCCTCCATTGACTTTCAATGGTGTTCAAGATGGATCAGTCTTGGCTATGTTAAAGAATCTAAAGATAATACAAATAGATACATTCTGAACGGATGCAGACGGTTGTATTATCTGAATGGATCCGTCCATGACGGATCCGCACAAAACGCGAGTGTGAAAGTAGCCTTAGGCTGTTAATCTGTCTGTTAATTCTGTGGGTGACATTTTTTGGCCACACCTCATTTGCACCCCTGACACACAAATACAATTGTTCGTCTGTCAATTTTGTGCGTGACCTCAAAGAATGAGGAGAGCATTAAATAAGTACCTTATTTAATGCTCTGGCCGTGGTGCTGCTAATATTGGTGCTGGCGGAGCTCCTGCTGTAAGGAGATGACATTGTTAATCTGTGCCAGCTACACGCCCAAATGAAACACCTTCCTCTGGTGCATGCAGCCGACAGGACGTTCTGTGTCATTTTGTAGGCCCCAATACCACTCTAAGAATGGTGAGGCCAGAACAAGTAGAGGCGATAGTAGATTGGGTGGCTGATAGTGCCTCCAGTTCCTTCACATTGTCTTCCACCCGGTCCCGTGCTGAAAGTGCAGAGTTGGCACCAATGTCCCACGGGCATTTGTCTTCTGCCTCAACCTCTGCTGAGCCCCAAGTCATGCAGCAGTCACTTATGCTTTTTGATAACTCTGCTGGTGGGGTTTCCGTGGGCTACCCACCTAGCCCTGCCCCAGAAGTGGAAGAGATTGAATGCACTGATACCCAACCACTTATATTTGAGGATGATGATGTGGGAGGACCACCGCAGCACATCTGTGATGATGATGATTACAAGACACAGGTGCCTACTGCTGCAGCTTTCTGCAGTGTGCAGACCAGCAAGGAGGGCAGGGGTAAGGAGTGGGTGGAAGATGAAGTGGAGGATGATGAGATCCTAGAACCCACATGGAATGAAGGTCATCCGAGTGACGTGCAGTTTGGAGGAAGAGGTGGTGGTCATGCAGCGCCAGCTGCACAGCAAAAGAGGGAGCAGCGTGCAAAACCACAGCAGCTGGCCCCTAGCCAGTACTCCTGCCCACCACGCTGAGGGACTGAGCACAACAAAGCCAGGTGAAAATAGTTCCCTATCATAGCAGTTCTTCAGGCAATGTGCTGACGACAAGGCACAGGTGGTTAGCATGCTGTGCAGGCAGAGCCTGAAGCAAGGCATAAATGTTCTAAACCTGAGAACCACCTGCATGATCAGGCATCTAAATGCAAAGCACGAGCTGCAGTGGAGTAGACACCTGAAAAACCACGAAAGATATAAGGCTTCTCCTGCTCATAGCAGCTCTGGGCTTAGCCAGTTTGACACACATCCCTTGCCTGGTGCATGTGATGAATTTGGTGGTGCAGAGGTTCCTGAAGTATTACCCCGATATGTCAGAGATGCTGCAGAAAGTGTGGGCCTTCTGTGCGCTTTCGGCGTTCTCACCTTGCTGCTGCTCTCCTGTCTGCCCTGCAGCATAACTTCTAACTTCCCGCTCACCGCCTCATATGCGATATACCCACAAGGTGGAACTCCACCTTGTACATGCTGGAAAGACTGTACTAGCAGCAGCAGGCGATAGTGGAGTTTAATCTGCAGCATGCACAGGTGAGTCTCTCTGCGGAACAGCACCACTTCCCTCCATGTGTGCCGTGTTGAGCTGTTTCGAATACTGCACCAACATGGCCAGAGCGGATGACACTGTCATCAGCGTTACTATCTCACTTCTATGTCTCCTTGAAAAAACACTTAAGGCAATGATGGATGAGGTGGTGGCACAGTAGGAAGAGAAGGAGGAGCACAGATCATTCATATAGTTATCAGGCCAGTTGTCAACAGGTGGCTTGGGGGGTAGGTTCCTGCACCAACAGCGGCCAGGTACCCAACTTTCCAGCCAGGGCACAGTTTTGGAGGATAGGGAGGAGGAACCGTATTTATAGCAGGGTGGCACCCAAATCAGTTCATGGACATCAATGGAGCAGGGCTTGGGGGATTCAGAGGACTCAGACAATACACCTCCCACCGAAGACAGCTGGTCATTGCCTCTGGGCAGCCTGGCACACATAAGAGAGCACATGCTGCAGTGCCTACTAGAGATAAGTGAAGTTTTAGAAAATTTGATTTGGCTGCTTCGCCGAAGTAATTAGTCACAAAGTGCATTTCTTTGCAAGTAGTGGGTGCAATGACATGGAGCGGCAAATCAGCATTAATCTGGTGTTGAATATAAAAAAAAAAAATACTTACCTGATTAATTTGCTCGCGAGACAACTTCATCATGCCAGCTGGCGTGGTGATGTCATAGACAACACGCACAGATTTCGGCCGGGATCTTTAATCAAGATAGCGGCCGGCGGCCCGTCGTGAGCAAGGATGAGGTAAATAAGATTTTTCTGATACTATTTCAAGTTAAATTGATTCGCTACCGCAAAACATGAGGGGCTACTTGTCCGTACATTGAGTAGATTAGAGAGGTATTCCGGCCGCACCAGCCATTGTTATACTTTAGTTTGTTTGTTCTGTTTGCCATTTTCCAATGTTTTGGTGCCTCCCCAAAGAAAAAAAAGAAATGAAGAGATAAAATACCCACAAAATAGTTTTGACTAGCTCCTCCTCCTCTGCCTCTTCCACCTACACCGCCATGTCCACAGCCTCCTCCACCTCCTCCACCACTTGGACCTCCTCCTCCTGGTTTATTTTTTCTATTCTATATTATTTTAAGTCATTTCCCTATCCACATTTGTTTGTAGAGCAATCTTATGCACACTTTGGTTCCTTTTGCAGCTTATACTATGACTATTTTATAGCCATTTTGAAGCACCAAAGTTCGGGTCCTGATTGACTTCTATGGGGTTAGAGGTCAAGTTCAGGTCTAGTTCAGTAACCAAAAGATTATTTTTCAAACGATGCTTTAATACATATTTGTGCAATTACATCAACATAATTTTGTGTTTAATTTTCATCCAGAGTATGTAACAATACATGGGGCCTAAAGAGAAGTCCCAATGTTTCGGTCAAAAATGACCTTTATCAGGGGATATTGATCCATATGATGAGTGTTTTTCTCTGGATGCGCATCCACATTCTCCATCAAGAAATTGAATCCTGGCTGTCTCCTCGCCAACTGAAAATCGGACCCATGGTCACAGACAACGGGAAGAACATTGTGTCGGTGCTGCATCAAGGAGGGCTGAACCATGCGTCCTGCATGGTGCATGTGTTAAATCTGGTTGTAAAGCAGTTCCTTAAGTCTTCCACCCATCTGCAAGACATCCTGAAAATAGCCAGGAAACTGTGCATGCAAAGGCAGAATGGCATTCCCTAACATCGCCTCATATGTGACGTTTCCACCCATTGAAACTCCACCCTCCACATGTTGGACCAACTATATGAGCAGAGGAAGGCAATAAACAATTTATTGATGATGCAGGCAAACTGGAGCACACCCCTGTGTAACTTTGACATTAGCCAGTGGCAGATCAAGCATGACACCTGCTGTTTGCTCAGGCCCTTTGAGGAGGCCACTTAATTTGTCAGTCGCCAAGACTACGGGATGAACAACATCATTCCACTGCTTCATGTCATGGAACAGATGCTGCTAAATTTGGCAGGCCAGGGGACAGGAGATGTGGCACCTACATCTCACGGCCACATGAGCCATGTGAAGGCTGAACTAGAGGAGGAGGATATTCACGCACAAGCAATGTATACATAAATGGGTGGTTTTTCTGCACAGGTGACCAGATAGATGACACTACACACTGTGGCAGTATGCAGTGGAGATGGAGGCATGAAGTCCCTTGCACAAAAGGGCCTATGCATGCTCGGTTGCTTGCGCAGTGACAGACGAATTGTCACAATTCGGCAGAGGGATGACTACTGGCTCTCCATCATTTTAGACCCTCGCTACCAGTCCAAAATGGAGGCCTTTCTTCCATCTACTGAGAGGGAGGATAAACTGAACTACTATTGAGACATCCTATGTAGTCAAATGTATATGGTGGCTCACCTGTTGTGATTTCTGGATTAAGGTGCTCTGTTACAAAGGATTACCCAAAAAGCCTCTAAAAAAGAGTATACCTGTATACGTCACACATACACCGAGCACTGTAGCCGCAATGGTTATTTTCCAGACTTGGCATCCCAGGTGGCGTCCCATGTGTTTGGTAGTATTGCCTATCTGCTGGATTTCTGGATCGCTGCTGACTCTAAAATCATTGAGAGTTCATTTCAATTGAGTAGTATCAGTATTTCTTCTCTTTTTTCTTTAGTTAAGCAGTCTCCTCTTTTTATTTAGATTCCATCTGTGGCTGCACATCTCGATATTAGATTCTTTAGAAGATCTCCTTCATCAGTGGTATTAAGAGACAGCCAATACTGCCAAACATGTGGGACGTTAAGTCTGGAAAAGAACCATCGCTGCTACAGCGCTCGGTGCATGTGTGGAGCAGCTCCTGTACAAGTCTGATCCCGATGAAGACATCGAGGCGGCTACAACACTTGGTGTATGTGTAAAGTAGCTCCCTTATAAGTTGTTCCCGCTGAAGACATCGAGGTGGTAATGTAAATACATCACAACAAACACAATCTAATATGTTTCATTTTTTTAATGAACATTTTATTTTGATAAGGGGCACTATAAACTAAGTGAAGGATCAAGGAGACATTGTTTCTTGTTGGCATGTTTTTTTTATAATAAGTGGGACTATAGAAAAACAAGATAAACTAAAGGATATTAAGTAACACAGAAGCAAATATATTTTTAACCCCTTCTACCCCAGGCCAGTTTTCGGTCTTCTGCCTGGGCCATTTTTTGCAAATCTGACATGTGTAACTTTATGTGGTAATAACTTTGGAACACTTTTACTTATCCAAGCCATTCTAAAATAGTTTTCTCATGACGCATTGTACTTCATGATAGTCATAAATTTGAGTCAATATATTTCACCGTTATTTGTAAAAAAATTCAAAATTTACCAAACTATTAGAAAATTCCCAAATTTTCAAATTTCAATTTCTCTACTTTTATAATAGATAGTGATACCTCATATAATAGTTTTTACTTTACATTTCCCATATGTCTACTTCATGTTTGGATCATTTTGAAAACAACATTTTATTTTTTGGTTAGAAGGCTTAGAAGTTTGGAAGCAAATCTTGAAATTTTTCAGAAAATTTCCAAAACCCACTTTTTAAGGACCAGTTCTGGTCTGAAGTCACTTTGTGAGGTTAACATAATAAAAACCACCCCAAAAATACCCCATTATAGAAACTACACCCCTCAAGGTATTTAAAACTGATTTTACAAACTTTCTTAACCGTTTAGGTGTTCCACAAGAATTAATGGAAAATGGAGATGAAATTTCAGAATTTCACTTTTTTGGCAGATTTTACATTTTAATCAATGTTTTCCAGTAGCAAAGCAAGGGTTAACAGCCAAACAAAACTCAAAATGTATTACCCTGATTCTGCGGTTTACAGAAACACCCCACATGTGGTTGTAAACTGCTGTATGACCACACGGCAGGGCACAGTAGGAAAAGAACACCATATGGTTTTTGGAAGGCAGATTTAGCTGAACTGGTTTTTAGATGCCATGTCCCATTTGAAGCCCCCCTGATGCACCCCTACAGTATAAATGACCACATTTTGGAAACTACGGGATAAGGTGCCAGTTTTATTGGTACTATTTTAGGGTACATATGATTTTTAATTGCTCTATATTATGTTTTTTGTGAGGGAAGGTAACAAAAAATTGATGTTTTGGCACCATTTTTATTATTTATATATTTTTAGTTTTAACAACATTCATCTGACAGTTTATACAATGTGCTATTTTTATAGAGCTGGTTGTTACGAACGCAATTATAGCAAATATGTCTACTTTCTATGATGTTTGTTTCAGTTTTACATAATAAAGCATTTTTTAAAACAAAAATTTGTTTTTTGAATCTACATTTTCTGAATGCCCTATTTATTTTATTTTTTTCTGCCGATCATCTTGTGCATTGGCTCGTTTTTTGCCGTTTTTATTGGTACCATTTTTGGGTACATATGTTTTTTTTGATCATTCATTATTACACTTTATGGGGCAAGGTGACAAAAACATTGGTTGTTTTGGAACAGTTTTTATTTATTTATTTTTACAGCGTTTACCTAAGGGATTAGGTCATGTGATATTTTTATAGAGCAGATCATTATGGACGTGGAAATACCTAATAGGTCTATTTTTTATTATTTATTTAAGTTTTACAAAATAATAGCATTTTTGAAACCGAAATAATGATATTTTAGTGTATCCATAGTCTGAGAGCCATAGCTTTTCTATGTTTTGACCAATTGTCTTAGGTAAGGACTCAATTTTTGCGGATGAGGTGATGGTTTGGGGGTATATGCCTTTTTGATTGCTTGGTGTTGCAATTTTTGTGATACAAGGTGACAAAAATGGCTTTTTTTAAAATCTTTTTATTTATTTATTTTTTACGGTGTTCATCTGAGGGGTTGAGGGGTTAGGTCATGTGATATTTTTATAGAGCAGGTTATTACGGACGTGGAGATACCTAATATGTACACTTTTTTTTATTTATTTCACTTTAGCACAATAATAGCAGTTTAGAAGCAAAAAATAATAACATTTTAGTGTTTCCATTGTCTGAGAGTGATAGCTTTTTTATTTTTT
This sequence comes from Bufo gargarizans, assembly GCF_014858855.1. NCBI lineage: Eukaryota > Metazoa > Chordata > Amphibia > Anura > Bufonidae > Bufo > Bufo gargarizans. The sequence continues at coordinate 18,762,787 of NC_058081.1, forward strand.
GACCGAATATCTTAGGCTACTTTCACACTAGCGTTCGGGTGTCCGCTTGTGAGCTCCGTTTGAAGGGGCTCACAAGTAGTGATGAGCGGGAGGTGCCATATTCGATTTCGCGATATTTCGCGAATATTCGAATGAATATTCGTGTTATATTCGTCGAAATCGAATATTCGTAATTATTTCAATTATCGCGAATAATATCCGAATTTTTTTTTTCCGCGTATTGCGATTATTTATCTTGATAGTATAAGGCAACATTCCTATGCTAATTGACTATGGCTAGGCTAATATGTGTATTTTACGAAATTTCGTGATTTGCTCTAACTTCGTCTCTTAGAATATTACGAATATTCTAAAAGACGAAGTTAGAGCAATATTACGAAATTTCGTAAAATACACATATAGATTGTAATTTAGCTAATATAGTGCTATAATCCCTTTTTTTTCCTCTAATTTTTTTTTGCCTCTTCTGAACTTAAGTTTTGTAAAATATGTACACTATTAAAAAATATTACTATAGCAGTATATTAGCTTAAATACAATCTATGTGTATTTTACGAAATTTCGTAATATTGCTCTAACTTCGTCTTTTAGAATATTCGTAATATTCTAAGAGACGAAGTTAGAGCAATATTAAGAACATTTTCAAAAGCCGAAATTGCGATGCGAGTAATATAATACGAAATAATCGCATGAAGATTTCAACTTAGCACTGCTATATTCCATATTCTAGCCTAATATGGAATATAGCTGTGCTAAGTTAGCACTGCTCTATTCCACACTAGGCTAGAATATGGAATATAGCAGTGCTAAGTTGAAATCTTCATGCGATTATTTCGTATTACATTACTCGCATCGCAATTTCGACTTTTGCAAATGTTCTTAATATTGCTCTAACTTCGTCTCTTAGAATATTACGAATATTCTAAAAGACGAAGTTAGATCAATATTACGAAATTTCTAAAAGACGAAGTTAGAGCAATATTACGAAATTTCGTAAAATACACATAGATTGTATTTAAGCTAATATACTGCTATAGTAATATTTTTTAATAGTGTACATATTTTACAAAACTTAAGTTCAGAAGAGGCAAAAAAAAATGAGAGGGAAAAAAAGGGATTATAGCACTATATTAGCTAAATTACAATCTATATGTGTATTTTACGAAATTTCGTAATATTGCTCTAACTTCGTCTTTTAGAATATTCGTAATATTCTAAGAGACGAAGTTAGAGCAATATTAAGAACATTTGCAAAAGTCGAAATTGCGATGCGAGTAATATAATACGAAATAATCGCATGAAGATTTCAACTTAGCACTGCTATATTCCATATTCTAGCCTAGTGTGGAATAGAGCAGTGCTAACTTAGCACAGCTATATTCCATATTAGGCTAGAATATGGAATATAGCAGTGCTAAGTTGAAATCTTCATGCGATTATTTCGTATTATATTACTCGCATCGCAATTTGCGAAATTTCGTAAAATACACATATAGATTAGATTGTAATTTAGCTAATATGGAATATAGCAGTAAGTTGAAAACGCCACTGACTGGAGCAGCCAGGAAGCCAGGAATCCAAAGGACAGGTAAGAACAACTTTAGAGAAGTGGGAAAGAAAAAAATATAATAATAAAAAAAAACGAATATTCGAATTCGCGAATATATAGAAGGATATTCTAAATATTCGCGAAATCTCGAAATTGCGATATTCGAGAAAAAAATTCGCAATTCGAATATTCGCGCTCAACACTACTCACAAGCGGACCCGAACGCATCCGTACTGCCCTAATGCATTCTGAGTGGATGCGGATCCGCTCAGAATGCATCAGTCTGGCGGCGTTCAGCCTCCGCTCCGCTCAGCAGGCGGACACCTGAACGCTGCTTGCAGCGTTCGGGTGTCCGCCTGGCCGTGCGGAGGCGTGTGGATCCGTCCGGATCCGTCCAGACTTACAATGTAAGTCAATGGGGACGGATCCGTTTGAAGATGACACACTATGGCTCAATCTTCAAACGGATCCGTCCCCCATTGACTTTACATTGAAAGTATGGACGGATCCGTCTGAGGCTACTTTCACACTTAGAAATTTTTTATCATTATAATGCAGACGGATCCGTACTGAACGGAGCCACCGTCTGCATTATATGAGCTGATCCGTCTCAGACGGAACCGCTCTGAACGCAAGTGTGAAAGTAGCCTTAGATATGGTCTCATTTTTTGTGGGATGAGGTGATGGTTTTATTGGTACTGTTTTGGGGGGCATACACCTTTTTGATCACTTGCTGTTGCAATTTTTGTGATGTAAGGTGACAAAAATTTTGTTTTTACGGTGTTCACCTGAGGGGTTAGATCATATGATATTTTTATAGAGCTGTTTTTTACGGACGTGGCAATACCTAATATGTATATTTTTATTTATTTAACTTTAGCACGATAATAGCAGTTTTGAACCAAGAAAAAAATTATGTTTTAGTGTCTCCATGTTCTGAGAGCTAGAGTTTATTTTTTATTTTTTGGGCGATTGTCTTAGGTAGAGGCAAATTTTTGGTGGGATGAGGTGACTTTTTTAAATATCATTTTATAGGACATACGCCTTTTTGATCGCTTGGTGTTGCAGTTTTTGTGTTGTAAGGTGACAAAAATTGCTTTTTTTTACACCGTCGTTATTTATTTATTTTTATGGTGTTTATCGGACACGGTGAATCATGTGATATATTTATAGAGTCGGTCATTACGGACACGCAATCTCCTGGTGCCAAATGGCTTCCAGTGAATTAGGGAGAGCAGGCTAAGCTATATACTCACACTAATTAAAATCAGCCTATGGGGCAGACGAGCTAGTCAGGAGTGCACGACTGAGGTGTCAGCCACACCTCCAGTACAAACTGCAAATAAAAAAGAAAAGAAAAAATGCATCTGTATTGTAATGCATTGCCTGTTCATGTACTAAAGTGAATAGTACGCGAACAGGTTGCCTAGGAGACAGGCCTGAGGCTGGATCTCCTCGGCACCCGTAGAAGGCAGGTCCCGATGCTGTGCAAGGCATTGGGCAGCCTCTGCACAGCATCGGGCTGCCTTCTGACACATCGAGTGTGCTCCCTCACCCGACACAAACCCCTTCTATGTCGTGGTCAGTGAGGACCGCTGCATAGAAGGGGTTAATCCACCGGCAGTTTTACAGCGATGCTGGTGTATACAGCAGGGGTCCGGCTACCAGGGATTGCCACGCTCATACAGTGATCGAGCTCACCTCTCCGGTCTCCGCCTGATCACCATGACGTACTATTACGTTATGACATAACAGTACAGTTGTGGCCAAAAGTTTTGAGAATTACATAAATATTGGAAAAGTTGCTGCTTAAGTTTTTATAATAGCAATTTGCATATACTCCAGAATGTAATGAAGAGTGATCAGATGAATTGCATAGTCCTTCTTTGCCATGAAAATTAACTTAATACCAAAAAAACCTTTCCACTGCATTTCATTGCTGTCATTAAAGGACCTGCTGAGATCATTTCAGTAATCGTCTTGTTAACTCAGGTGAGAATGTTGATGAGCACAAGGCTGGAGATCATTATGTCAGGCTGATTGGGTTAAAATGGCAGACTTGACCTGTTGTTAAAAGGAGGGTGATGCTTGAAATCATTGTTCTTCCATTGATAACCATGGTGACCTGCAAAGAAACGCGTGCAGCCACCATTGCGTTGCATAAAAATGGCTTCACAGGCAAGGATATTGTGGCTACTAAGATTGCACCTCAATCAACAATTTAGGGAAACTTCAGGGAAAGAGGTTCAATTCTTGTTAAGAAGGATTCATGGCGTCCAAGAAAGTCCAGCAAGCGCCAGGATCGTCTCCTAAAGAGGATTCAGCTGCGGGATCAGAGTGCCACCAGTGCAGAGCTTGCTCAGGAATGGCAGCAGGCAGGTTTGAGCGCATCTGCACGCACAGTGAGGTGAAGACTTTTGGAAGATGGCCTGGTGTCAAGAAGGGCAGCAAAGAAGCCACTTCTCTCAAAAAAAAAAAAACATCAGGGACAGATTGATCTTCTGCAGAAAATATGGTGAATGGACTGCTGAGGACTGGGGCAAAGTCATATTCTCCAAAGAAGCCTCTTTCTGATTGTTTAGGGCATCAGGAAAATGGCTTGTCTGGAGAAGAAAAGGTGAGCGCTACCATCAGTCCTGTGTCATGCCAACAGTAAAGCATCCTGAGACCATTCATGTGTGGGGTTGCTTCTCATCCAAGGGAGTGGGCTCACTCACAATTTTGCCCCAAAACACATCCATGAATAAAGAATGGTACCAAAACACCCTCCAACAGCAACTTCGTCCAACAATCCAACAACAGTTTGGTGAAGAACAATGCATTTTCCAGCACGATGGAGCACCGTGCCATAAGGCAAAAGTGATAACTAAGTGGCTTGGGGACCAATACATTGAAATTTTGGGTCCATGGCCTGGAAACTCCCCAGATCTTAATCCCATTGAGAACTTGTGGTCAATCCTCAAGAGGCGGGTGGACAAACAAAAACCCACTAATTCTGACAAACTCCAAGAAGTGATTATTAAAGAATGGGTTGCTATAGTCAGGAATTGGCCCAGAAGTTGATTGAGAGCATGCCCAGTCGAATTGCAGAGGTCCTGAAAAAGAAGGGCCAACACTGCAAATACTGACTCTTTGCATAAATGTCATGTAATAGTCGATAAAAGCCTTTGAAACGTATGAAATGCGAGTAATTATATTTCACTACATCACAGAAACAACTGAAACAAAGATCTAACAGCAGTTTAGCAGCAAACTTTGTGAAAACTAATATTTGTGTCATTCTCAAAACTTTTGGCCACGACTGTACGTCATGTGTCGGGAAGAGGTTAATTGATCATAAATTACACAAATCATGGATCATTAATGATATAGTGAAATTATGATTAAATGAAACTTATTTACTGTCATTTTAATGTTCACTGCAAGCACCACCTTACAATCACTTGTTTTGAGATATATTTGATTAATCACGTGAAATGTGACCTTTCCGCCTCTATCATGAAAACCCTAATCGATTCTGATGAAATCATGAAACAACAAAAGAAATAATTATTGACTCAGGAAATTGAACGGTCTTGTGGGATCTGGATTTAATTTTTTTTTATTATTTACTTTTTTTAAATATATTTTTTAATTTTTTATATGTATTAGGGTTGATGAATTGTTGATTGTATCTACAGTATGCCAGACATTTTTCTAATTATGAGTTTCTATTGTTTTAATAAAAATATTTAATTCTTAATACAATCCCGGATGGTAGAGTGCGTGCTAAAGGGGACCTTTCACCGCTCCTGACATGTCTGTTTTAATAGCTTCATGCTTTCCCCATGTACTAACAATTCTGGAGCATCTATTCTTATGTCTGTATGTTGTGCCATTCCTCTATTATTTGTACTAGAAGTTATGAATAATTGCTAGCAGTCTGCAGTAAGGGTACATAGGGGAGGTAACAAGTTGGGGGGGGTGTACCTGCATAGTCTGAAAATGGCAGCACTGATTGGATAGAGTCAGTCTGTACAACCCCCCAACTTGTTACCTCCCCTCTGTACCCTTTCTGAAAGCTAATAGAAATTCATTCATAACTTCTAATAGAAATAATAGAGGAACGGCACAACATACAGACATAAGAATAGATGCTCCAGAATCGTTATAACACGGGAAAAGCATGTAGCTATTAAAACAGACATGTCAGGAGCGGTGAACGGTCCTCTTTAACCACTTATTAATATATCCTATGTAATCAGTGGCGCCATCGCCCATCCTCACAAATGTCTAACCAGGGGGGCACTCTGCGCTCACGTTCTATCACCATGGATGCTGGAGCAGTTCCAGCTAGATCAGCAGAAACTTAAGTCTGGAGTCTCTAATAAGCACTTTTCTTCACACGCCTACTGAAGAAACCATTCAGCAGCAGCAAGACTTGGAGCAAAACCGAAACCAGCAGGTGGTGTCATACTTGGACTGTATCCTGTCACCCCACATTCAAGATCCCCTGGAAAACTGTGCAGCCAAACTTGATTTGTGTCTGCAACTGGCCGAGTTTGCCCTGGAGAAGCTTTCCTGGCCAGCAAGCAGTGTGGCATCAGAGCAGGTGTTTAGTGTGGCGGGTGTTTAGTGTACCCCAAGGAGAACTCGCCATGCCACCCAAAATGTGGTGAGATTGACATTTGTGAAGATAAATCAGGCGTGGCTCAGCCAGGATTTCCAGAAGCCAGTACTTGATACATCAGACTACATCATTGTGGGTGCCACACTCAAACTGTGTAAAGAGACCCGATTCTTCTGGCCACCTGCTTCAGCCACTATTCGGATACTACCACCCGCCTGATGCCACACACCTGCCGCCATGTGTTCCTACTGCCACCCACCATTTTGTGCTGTTACTGACTTTTTCCCCCCACCTCACCACTCTGTGAATGGGCCACTGTGTTGATTACTCGTACTGTTGCCACCCTCACCACTCTGTCACTGGGCCACTGTTTTGAATCCTCATGCTGTTGCCACCTTACCACTCTGTCACTTGCCCACTGTGTTGACTCCTTATTCTGTTGCTACCTCACCTCTCTATGACGGGACCACTATTGTACAAGTTTGGCCTTGTTGACATCACCTTTTATTTTACCCTTCGACTGATCTGTCAGAAGGACGGAAAAATAAGGAACACAAAGGATCCTGTCTTTAGAGCAGATGTAAAGGCTGTATCATACGGTCCCTCTTTTGCATCAGAATTTGCTCATGATTTGGAAACTTGGAAGCCAAAAGCAGGAGTGGGTACAAAACACAGAAGACATGCAAATATTCCATTCACGTGTCATCTCTGTTTTAGATCTACTACTGTTTGTTTTTATTGGGCCTTAGCAATACTGATGGATTACTGACCAAATGTTGACCGAGTGAAGGCAAATGCTCAAAAGACAGGATCAATTTTTAGGGGGTTGTTTTTATGACGGATCAGAAGAAGGGCAAAAGAAACAGTGACGTCATCACAAACTTACTGCTGACACCCTCTCCACTCTGTCAGGAGACACTACTTGTATCAGCATGTAATACAGGGACGTTATTAACAGGGGGCAAAAGGGGCAACTTCCCCGGGCCCAGTTGCTCCTGGGGGCCCAAGGCAGCTTCCTCTTGAGCCCTGCTGGCCACTGCCCCGGGTGTCAGGCTGTCAGCTACACGGGGAGGGGGGGTGCCATGTCTGCCTGCCGGCACTCTAGGCAGCGAACTGTGAGAGCTGTGATTCTCTTAGGAGAAAGGACCTTAGATGACATCATCACCATGTGACCAGTAACCTAGCAATATTACTGGTCACATGTATATGAGGTAATCAAAGGTCCTTTATACCAGAAGTGTTGCTGCAGGAGAAGTTTGCCTTAACTGTGGAGCATTTATTTGTGAAGATTACGTCAGGAAAAGGTAACAGGTGCTGTTATGCTAATATACTGTAAGCTACTGTATAGTGGAGTGTTGTATATGCTGTATAGTGTGGGGTGCAATACTGTATACTGTGGGGGGCTGTATACTGTGGGGTGCTATACTGCTCTACTGTATACTGTGGGGTGCTGTATACTGTGGGGGACTGTATACTGTGGGGGGCTGTATACTGTGGGGTGCTATACTGCTCTACTGTATACTGTGGGGTGCTATATACTGTGGGGGCTGTATATTGTGAGGGGATGCATATTGTGGGGTGCTGTATACTGTGGGGTGCTATGCTACTCTACTGTAAACTGTGGGTGCCGTATACTGTGGGGTGCTGTATACCGTTGGGTTGCTGTATACTGTGGGGTGCTATACTGCTTTACTGTATACCTTGGGTGCTGTATACTGTGGGGTGCTGTATATTGTGGGGTGCTATACTGCTCTACTCTATACTGTGGGGTGCTGTATACTGTATACTGTGAGGTGCTGTATTCTGTATAGTTTGGGTTACTGTATACTGTGAGGTGCTTTATACCGTGAGGTGCTGTATACTGTGGGGTGCTGTATATTGTGGAGTGCTATACAGCTCTACTGTACACTGTGGGGTAATGTATACTGTGGGGTGCTGTATATTGTGGGGTGATGTATATTGTGGGGGGCTGTATAAGGTGGGGGCTGTATAAGGTGGGGTGCTATACTGCTCTACTGTATACTGTGGGGTACTGTATATTGTGGGGTGCTGTATATTGTGGGCTGCTATACTGCTCTATTGTATACTGTGAGATGCTGTATAATGTATAGTATGGGGTGCTGAATACTGTGGGGTGCTATACTGCTCTACTTTATACTGTGGGGTGCTGTATAATGTCGGGTGCTATACTGCTCTACTATATACTGTGGGGTGCTATACTGCTCTACTTTATACTGTGGGGTGCTGTATAATGTTGGGTGCTATACTGCTCTACTATATACTGTGGGGTGCTATACTGCTCTACTATATACTGTGGGGTGCTGTATACTGTATACTGTGGGGTGCTGTATACTGTGGTGTGCTATACTGCTCTACTATATACTGTGTGGTGCTGTATACTGTGGGCTGCTGTATACTGTGGGTGGCTGTATAATGTGGGGTGCTATACTGCTCTACTGTATACTGTGGGGTAATGTATACTGTGGGGTAATGTATATTGTGGGAGGCTGTACACTGTAGGGTGCTGTATAGTGTCAGGTGCTGTATAGTGTGGGGTGCTATGCTGCTCTACTGTATACTGTGGGGTGCTGTATACTGTGGGGGCTGTATACTGTGTGTGGTGCTATACTGCTCTACTGTATACTGTGGGGTGCTGTATACTGTGGGGGGCTGTATACTGTGGGGTGTGATACTGCTCTACTGTATACTGTGGGGTGCTGTATACAGTGGGGTGCTGTGTACCGTTGGGTTGCTTTATACTGTGGGGTGCTATACTGCTTAACTGTATACCTGGGGTGCTGTATACTGTGGGGTGCTGTATATTGTGGGGTGCCATACTGCTCTACTGTATACTGTGGGGTGCTGTATACTGTATACTGTGAGGTGCTGTATTTTGTGGGGTGCTGTATATTGTGGGCTGCTATACTGCTCTATTGTATACTGTGAGATGCTGTATACTGTATAGTATGGGGTGCTGTATAATGTGGGGTGCTATACTGCTCTACTATATACTGTGGGGTGCTATACTGCTCTACTATATGCTGTGGGGTGCTGTATACTGTATACTGTGGGGTGCTGTATACTGTGGTGTGCTATACTGCTCTACTATATACTGTGGGGCGCTTTATACTGTGGGGTGCTGTATACTGTGGGGTTCTATACTGCTCTACTATATACTGTGGGGTGCTGTATATTGTGGGGTGCTATACTGCTTTACTATATACTGTGGGGTGCTATACTGCTTTACTATATAATGTGGGGTCCTGTATACCATAGGGTGGTATACTGCATACTGTAAGTGCTGTATACTATAGGGTGCTATACTGCATATGGTGGGGTACTGTATACTATAGGGTGCTATACTGCATACTGTGGGGTACTATACTGCTCTACTGTAAACTGTGGGGTGCTGTATACTGTGGGGTTCTGTATACTGTGGGAGGTTGTATATTGTGGGGTGCTGTATACTGTGGGGTGCTATACTGCTCTACTCTATTCTGTGGGGTGCTATATACTGTGGGGGGACTGTATACTGTGGGGGGCTCTACTGTATACTGTGGGGTGCTGTATACTCTGGGGGCTGTATATTGTGGGGTGCTATACTACTCTACTGTATACTGTGGGGTGCTGTATACTGTGGGGTGCTGTATACCGTTGGGTTGCTATATACTGTGGGGTGATATACTGCTTTACTGTATACCTGGGGTGCTGTATACTGTGGGGTGCTGTATACTATGAGGTGCTGTATTCTGTATAGTTTGGGGTACTGTATACTGTATACTGTGAGATGCCGTATACCGTGAGGTGCTGTATACTGTGGGGTGATATATATTGTGGAGTGCTATTCTGCTCTACTGTATACTGTGGGGTAAAGTATACTGTGGGGGGCTGTATATTGTGGGGGACTGTACACTGTGGGGTGCTGTATAGTATTGGGTGCTGTATAGTGTGGGGTGCTATACTGGTCTACTGTATACTGTGGGGTGAGATACTGCTCTACTGTATACTGTGGGGTGCTGTATACAGTCAGGTGCTGTGTATCATTGGGTTGCTATATACTATGGGGTGCTATACTGCTTTTCTGTATACCTGGGGTGCTGTATACTGTGAGGTGCTGTATATTATGGGGTGCTATACTGCTCTACTGTATACTGTGGGGTGCTGTACAGTATATACAGGGGTGCTATACAGCTTTACTGTATACCTGGGGTGCTGTATACTGTGGGGTGCTATACTGCTCTACTGTATACTGTGGGGTGCTGTATACCGTTGGGTTGCTGTATACTGTGAAGTGCTATACTGCTCTACTGTATACTGTGGGGGGCTGTATACTGTGGAGGGCTGTATACTGTGGGTCTGTACTGCTTTACTGTATAACTGGGGTGCTGTATACTGTGGGGTGCTGTATATTGTGGGGTGCTATACTGATCTACTGTTTAATGTGGGGTGCTGTATATTGTATACTGTGAGGAGCTGTTTTCTGTATAGTTTGGGGTACTGTACACTGTGATGTGCTGTATACCGTGAGGTGCTGTATACTGTGGGGTGCTGTATATTATGGAGTGCTATACTGCTCTACTGTATACTGTGGGTTAATGTATACTGTGGGTTGCTGTATACTATAGGGTGCTATACTGCTGTATATTGTGGGGGCTTTACACTGTGGGGTGCTGTATACTGTGGGGTGCTTTATAGTGTGGGGTGCTTTATAGTGTGAGGTGCTATACTCTTCTACTGTATACTGTGGGGTGCTGTATACTGTGGGGGCTGTATATTGGTGGGTGCTGTATATTGTGAGGTGCGATACTGCTCTACTGTATACTGTGGGGTGCTATTCTGCTCTACTGTATACTGTGGGGTACTGTATAATGTGATGTGCTGTATTATGTATAATTTGGGGTGCTGTATACTGTATAATGTTAATGCTGTATATTGTGGAGTGCTATACTGCTCTACTGTATACTGAGGGGTACACTGTGGGGTGCTGTATACTGTGAGGTGCTGTATACTGTGAGGTGCTGTATATTGTGGGGTGCTGTATATTGTGGGCTGCTATACTGTTCTACTGTATACTGTGAGGTGCTGTATACTGTATAGTATAGGGTGCTGTATACTGTGGGGTGCTATACTGCTCTATTGTATACTATGGGGTGCTATACTTCTCTACTATATACTGTGGGGTGCTATACTGCTCTACTATATACTGTGGGTGCTGTATACTGTGGGGTGCTATACTATTCTACTATATATTGTGGGTTGCTATACTGCTCTACTATATACTGTGGGGTGCTGTATGCTGTATACTGTGGGGTGCTGTATACTGTGGGGTTCTATACTGCTCTACTATATACTGTGGGGTTCTGTATACTGTGGGGTTCTGTATACTGTGGGATGCTATACTGCTCTACTATATAATGTGGGTGCTTTATTCTGTATACTGTGGGGTGCTGTATACTGTGAGGTGCTGTATACTATATACTGTGGGATGCTGTATATTGTATAGTGTGGGTTGCTATATACTCTTGGGTGCTATACTGCATACTGTGGGGTGCTGTATACTATAGGGTGCTATACTGCATACTGTGGGTGCTGTATACTAAAGGGTGCTATACTGCATACGGTGGGGTGCTGTATACTATAGGGTGATATACTGCATACCTTGGGGTGCTGTGCACCATAGGGTGCTATACTGCATACTGTGGGGTGCTGTATACTATAGGGTGCTATACTGCATACTGTGGGGTGCTGGGGTGCACTGTAACGCTAAGGTGAGCCGAGCCCCGGTCTCCTTCCTGCAGAGCAGTGCCCACTTAGAGCCCTGAGCCCAGAGCACTGATCCTGAGCCGCTGGAGTCTTCAGAACTGGAAGTATTTACAGTCATTCACTGTACTCTACCAGGGGTGTGGATTTTTTTTTTTTGTGTGTGTGTTGTGGTGGAGGGCGTGATTACATTGTAGGGTGTGGGAAGGCGGGATCCCGGGGACCTAAGTAAATTTTTGCCCAGGGTCCAATCAATATTAAAGACTGCCCTGATGTAATAGAACAGGTTCTGTAGAAATCTATGTGGAATCAGCTGACGACGGGTAAAAAGAGTGTGCTCTTTCACTCTATAGTAGAATCTTGGGTCAATGCACAGTTCTTTATACCTGATGCTAACATCGACCTGTAAGGCTGAGTTCACACCTAAAGGGAACCTGTCATGTGGATATTTGATTATAATCTAACTAATTATATACAATCATTAACTACTAAAAAGTGCCTTAGATGTATTCACTTACTGGTGTGACAGATGGTGACCTCATAATATACACACAAAGATGCCGCATGCTAATGAGCTGATTTGAGTCCAGCGTGATGTCATTGAGTCCAGCGTATATTTAATTCAGAGCTATAGCCACTCCACTGCCCACCTGCTGCTGATTCATATGGAAAAAAACTGTCATTCAGCAGCAGGTGAGCGGGGAGAGTCAGGAGTTGATGAATATTCAGGACTCAGATGTTGGCAGATTGACTGGGTCAATTAAAGAAAGTGACCCAGCATTTTGCTAAGAGAATCAGTCACCTATTTATGTTGCCCTTAGTTAGGACACCATAAAACTGGTGACAGGTTCCCTTTAACTGACCAAATAAGTGAAGTGTGCAGTGATTCTGAGAGCGACGCCTGTCATCTGCATGTCATACGGACTCACAGTATTATTTCACTACCACAGCTGACTCCGTATGGTGTTACTGCAAGGCACAATGTTCTACACCACTATAAAGGCTCTCTGCAGCCAGGAAATAGCCGTTTTTTAACGTGATTTGTCACAAATAAATATGGATAAAAATGAATCTTTTGGAGAAATTCGGCTAACCGTCTAAATCAAATTTTTGAAAAATGTGTTAATCTCTAATTCACAGAGTAGAGAAGTATACATCCCAAAAAATGGCTAAAGGTCACACACAGAATTAACAGACACATATAAAAAAAACTACTACTACTGTGAGGTGGCACAAAGGTGGGCATAGCTACTGTGAAGAGGCACAATGTGGGCATTAGTACTGTGTGGTAGCATTAAGAGGAAATGCCCTAGATTAGCCTGTTATATCTTACAGGGCCAGCACAGCGCCCCTCTGCTTGGGATAGGGACAGTTACTATTGTTTCCTTATGTGATTATTCTTTTTGCTCTGCCACCACAGCGACCTTGTTCTGGATCCAGCGGACATCACGCCGACACTCCAGCCACACCCTGGTTGGCTCTTTCATTTATTGCAAGGCGTATTGGTACCGCCGTGTATCCTATGATAGATTTATCGATTTTATTAGTTGGGACTGGGTCAGTATAGTTATGCATTGGGCGGAGTTAGAGGAGTGACTTAGTGTAAAAAAAATTCCCGCTACAAACGTCAATGTCAGTGAAAACACCTGGACTAGTCTGAACTCTGTGTCAGTGCATCTCATATAGTTAATTCCATTATTATTTTTTTTGTTTAAGTTTAACAAACTGAATAAAATATGCAGAATAGCATAGAATTAATGCTACATACAGGGCTGCCCATAATTATTCTTACCCCTGGCAAATTTTGACTTAAAGTTACTTTTATTCAACCCGCAAGTAATTTTTTGACGGGAAATGACATAGGTGTGTCCCAAAAGATAAGAAGACGATGTACAAGAGGCATTACTGTGGGGAAAAAACATTTCTCAGCTTTTATTTACATTTGAGCAAAAAGGGTGTCCAGTCTAAAATTATTCATACCCTTCACAAACAGTCAAAGTCTGTGGGAAAATCAAAAGTTCTATACATTCCAAATAGTCCAAGCTGTTCTAAAGCACCCTAATTGCCATGATTAATTGGGAACAGCTGTTTTAATCAACTCAACAGGTGAAAAACAGCAGCTCTCTGCAGTTGGTTTGTGGACAGTCATGGCTAAGACAAAAGGAGCTCAGTGAGGACCTGCGGCTGCGCATTGTGGCTGCTCACAAGACAGGAAAGGGCTACAAGGCCATTTCTAAATGTTTTCAAGTTCCAGTGGCTACAGTGCAAAGTATTATTAAAAAATACAAGATGTTCCGCCCTGTGGAAAATCTCAGAGGACGTGGTCGGAAGCCAAAAGTGACACCTGTTCTGGCCAGGAGGATAGTTAGAGAGGTAAAAAAGAATCCAAGGATCACCACCAAGGCCATCCTGGTGAATCTGGGCTCTGCTGGTGGCAATGTCTCAAGGCAGACAATCCAACGGACACTGCACACTGCTGGGTTCCACGGATGCAGACCAAGGGGGATGCCACTTCTCCAGATAAGGAGCACAAAAGCTCGCTTGGCCTTTGCAAAAGCTCATCTGGGCAAAGAAAAAGACTTCTGGTCTTCTGTGTTATGGTCAGATGAAACAAAAATTGAATTGTTTGGTCACAATGATGTTTCCTTCATTTGGCGTAAAAAAGGAGAAACCGTCAACCCAAAGAACACCATCCCCACTGTCAAACATGGTGGTGGGAACCTAATGATTTGGGGGTGTTTTTCAGTCAATGGACCAGGGAACCTAATCCCAGTAAACGGCACCATGAAAAAAGAGCAATACATGAGGATTCTCAGCAACAAAATCAGGCAGTCTGCAGAGAAACGTGGCCTTGGGCACAAGTGGACATTTCAGCAGGACAATGACCCAAAACACACAGCAAAAGCGGTGAAGAAATGGTTAGCGGACAACAACAGTAACGTTTTGGAGTGGCCCAGCCAGAGTCCAGACTGGAATCCAATTGAGAATCTGTGGAGGGAGCTAAAGATCAGGGTGATGGCAAGAAGACCCTCCAACCTGAAAGATTTGGAGCTCATTGCTAAAGATGAATGGAAGAAAATTCCTGTGGAGACCTGCAAAAAGCTGGTCTGCAATTATAGGAAGCGTTTGATTGCTGTAATAGCCAATAAAGGCTTTTCTATTGATTATTGAGAAGGGTAGGAATAATTTTGGACCGGACACTTTTTGCTCAAATGTAAATAAAAGCTAAGAAATGTTTTTTTTCCCCAACAATAATGCCTCTTGTACATCGTCTTATTATCTTTTGGGAGACACCTATGTCATTTCCCGTCAAAAAAATTACTTGCTGGTTGAAAAAAGGAAACTTTAAGTCAAAATTTGCCAGGGAGATGAATAATTTTGGGCAGCACTGTATGTTTATTTCTATATCAACGCAGTTTTACATTTTTCTTTTGGGATGGTTGTTCAATTTAATTAAACCAGCATATAGGCAGTGGCGGATTATAATTGGGGTGTTTGGGTCGGCACCTCTGGGCCCAGGGTTAGAGAAGGGCCCATCGCCGATTCGCCATCCCAAACGCCCCATTTTGTGCCACCAGTAACTAAGTCTGTACAAATTAATATAGGAAAGTAAACTCTGCAGCAGAAGAGCTTTACTTACTCGCTGCCTGCTGCAGACAGTGACAACCATCAGCGCCGCGGTGGAAGGCTGGAACAAAGCTAGGCGGAAGAGTGTTGAGGTCTCAGAGCGGGCATGTGACTCAGTCACTCACTGCAGCTCCACCTCCTCCAGCCAGAGCCGCCAATGTGCCTGCCTCATCTGTCCTAACTAATGCCTGCCCCAGTCTTCTCAGTGCCAGCAGCCAGCTTCATCAGACCGCGGGCTGGGTCTGTGGGCGGCAAGTGGCAGGCAACTACAAGAAAGCAGCAAGCAAAAAGGACCTGCTTCCAGCAGCAGCCAGAGTAAGCAGCAGCCAAAGCTCCATAGTAACTTTGGCTCTAATCTGACTGAAATGGCTGCTGCTGGCCTCAGTCTCTCTCTGCCACTGCTGCTCTGCCTCTTTTTTCACAGGTGCCACTGCCCAGCACACCAAGTGTGTTGGACCATAAAAATGGTGGATTATTAATCCCTCTATGATATAGGGATTATTAATCAATCATTTTGAGGTTCAAACACTTGATGTGCTGTCCTGGGCATGTGTGAGGAGAAGGATTAATAGTAATCTACCATTTTGATGTTCAAACACTCGGTGTGCTAGGCTGGGCACGTGTGAGGAGAAGGATCAATAGTAATCCACCATTTTGATGTCCAAAGTAACACTTGGTGTGCTGGGCTGAGCACTAGGGATTAGCAAACTTTTGTTTTCAAGTTCGACGTACAAGGTTCGCGTTATCTAAGAATTCCGTTATGGATTCCACTACCATGGACCATAAATTATGGTAACTTTTAGCGGAATCCATAACAGAATTCCTAGATAACTACACAACATGAACTTCTGTTTTCAAGTTTGGTGTATAAGGTATGGGTTATCTTTAAATATTTGTAATCAGTAAACAAATACACAGGGTAGGGCATCAAATTATCTGCGAGTCATAATTAATTTGTTCCTAAATCCATTTCCCTTTATTGCTATCTCCACATGTTTCCAATCAAATTTTCTTTTTGGGGTTGTTGAAATTATTAAAACCAACCTATACTTGATTACTATAGCAATACACAAAATTATATATGAGGCCTAAAAATGTCAGGGCTAGGGATCAGCGGACCGCTGGATGTCCGGGTCTGGCCAAATTTTGTTGTTTCAAAGTTCGATTCGGGTTCTGAACTTGACCCCAAACAACAAACCCCATTGAAGTCTATGAGGAACCGAACTTTGTGGCACTAAAATGGCTGTAAAAAAGTAAATAAAAAGGGTGAGAGGGCTGCAAAAGGCTCCAAAGTCTGTGTAAAAGCAGTGCAATTGCCTTGAAAACAAATGTGTGTAGGGAAGTGACTTAAAATGACATAAATACATAAAGTCTGTGAAGGTTCTCACAGTAAGTCCAGTTGCCTTGATTTATTCTTTACAGATATAAAAACATAAAGATAAAAAATTACAATCTTGAACCAAGAGGCGGAGGTCCAAGTGAAGTAGGTAGTTGAGGAGGCTGTGGACATGGCGGTGTAGGTGAAGGAGGCGGCGGAGGCGGGGGAGGAAGCCAACATTCTTTCAGTTTTTTTTTTTTCATGTGTCCGTCAATTCTGTGTCAGGTTGCTAAGGGCCACGGCGTGACAGTTTGGTGTTTGTAAGTCCTGGGTTAAAACTGGGTGAAATTTTTTGTCTCAGTTATAGATCTCACACGTCCCCTATCTGGGGACTATATATTAAAAGAATCTTTCTCGTGCTACAGTAAGACGGATGCCAAAGGGGTGTTATAAATGTTAAAAAATTGCCAGTGTCACAGACACACTCCACATAAGAATTTACTCTCCTACAAAAATTCATGACCTTCACAGACACGCTACACAGAATAATTTCCTCTCCCATTTGGATGGATTCAAAATGGGTCGTCTTATTAGTATTATTAATTTTTGGGGGGATGAGGGGTGGTAACTATCTACCACCTAACATTGGGAGATGGAAAAGAGAATGCACAAACTGTGCTGGAGTACAACAATGGCTAGGTGCACCCGGTATACATCTCTACTCTGCCAATATAAGACATAACAATATTAAGCCTGGAGACGGAGGTCACAATGGGGGAGGAGGCGGACGTGGCGGTGCAGATGGAGGAAGCGGAGGAGGTCACCAACCTTATTTCTATTAATATTTATTTATTTTTTTGTTTTTAGATTGTGGAAGCACCCAAACATTTGGAAATAGCAAAGAGAACGCACAAACTGTGCCGGAGTACAACAATGGCTAGGTGCGTCTGGTATACCTCTCTACTCTGGCCAAGGTACGGATCCATGTCTGGTTCATTTTAATGAACGTGAGCTTGTCCACGTTGGCTGTGGACAGACGAATGCACCTGTTTGTGATCACCGCCCCCCCCCCCCCCCGGCGTGCTAAACACATGTTCGAACAATTGTAACACCCCAGAGGAGTTGTGTTACTACACGCTTCTACCCCGCTACTATCTCCTAAGTGCCTTTATACTGTCATCTGATGTAATGTATAGTATGTCCTCCACAAATATGCATACCAAACCATGTTAAATGTAATTATTCCTGTAATTTGCCTGGTTACCAGTAGGTGGCAGCAACACATTGGCAAGGTACTAGTTACAGTTTAGTATATCTAAACTGAAATTGATTAAATCCAGCTTAGATCCCCCTCTGTGAGAGAAGTGGGCTGTTCCCACATCCTGCAACATGGGTGGAGAAGGAAGTTAGAGTTAATGTAGCCCACGCCCTGCTAGGGGTAGAGTGTGTGTAAGGAGTTCCACTGCATAGGGAAGACAGGAAGGACCTTGTCTCAGCTGATATTTGGTCATATACCCAGCCTGAGCACCTTCAGCCTCAGCTGGATGAAGAAAGCAGAAACTACAACCTCCAGAGTCCTAGGAAGAAAGTATCCCCTGAGAATCTATCTGTGAGTTAAGTCCAGAGACCTAGGAGAAGTAATTCCTCCTGAGCTAGTCTGTCCCCGAAGTTACCGGAAAGTGCAGAAGATTAATTCCTGTCACAATTACAGAGCTACCAAGCAGACGACTTATCCTGCAAGCGCCAGATTTAAAGCAGAAGTACTCATTTCTGCCAATGATTGCCAAAACATGCTGGGACCAGAGACCAAAGCTGTATACAGCTTGAATACAAGTTATGTCAAGTAAAGAAACATTTAAATTCATCTAAAGGTCTGGATATCATTTATTCAGCAAAATCCCTGTATTACTCCTACTATCACTACACTCAAATTTATTGCAAGTGAGCCAGGAGCCAGGAGTCCGGCCATACCCAGGTAGGAGACACCGTTGACACAATTATCACTACCCTATAGAGACATTATAGGCCATTACACCACTCTGGCATTCCTAATCTGGGATGTGCATTATAACACCTTGGAAGGGCCCTGGGATAGTACCCTGCGCACGCTGCAATTGGCGTCACGACAAATACAGACTATTATCCTCCTGACCCGGCCACTGCATTAAAGTGGCGTCAGCGTACCCGTTCCTGGTCACTGCAAAAGTGGCGTCACGAATAGGATCAGAATGTGTGCCTATCACTGCTACAACAGGATCAGATTGTGTGCCTATCAATGCTACAACAGGATCAGATTGTGTGCCTATCATTGCTACAAGGCCAAAGAATTGTGTTAAAAATGCTGAAAATTGACTTTATTACTTTTGTTGCGGGACCAGAAAACGCTGCATTGTGCGCGTCAGCACTTCAAGGGTTAATCCACCATTTTTCCCTAATGGCGCAGTGTCTTCATGGCCTTCGAGAGCGCAAAAATGATGACTACGCCCTACTAGAAGTGGAAAAACTTAAGCCTGCCCACCAAGAACTTTGCAATGTGAGCCAAGGGAGTGAAGACTCCTCCCCATGAGCTCCACCCTCACTTCCTGCATTCATCCTAACTGAGGAGCCAAGGAAGATGGCGCTCCCAAAGCCCAAGTGGGACCAAATGTCTGTGCTAGGAGAACCAGTCTATGCGACTCAGTCACTGGAGATCTGGGTCTCCCAACTTGTGAGAAGAGCTGGCCCCAGCACCTTCAGAGTGTCCTCGGAGGCTGTGAATTCCTCGACTGGTGGCGAGACGGCCACCGCTGCTGATGCAAAGATGGCCGTCGTTCTCAAGCCTGCTCCCGCGGAAGATGACGATCATGCTACAGTCCAGACCCCAGAGGCTGTGGATTCCTCCGCGATGGCTGAACTCACGGACCAGACATCCTCCAAGATGGCCGCCACACTCAAGCCTGCTCCCACGGAAGCCTTCGACAAGGCTAACCAAGCCCCAGTGACATCACTGTCAAGCGCTCTGTTGTCATCGCCAGCGACCGACGTCCCGGCCCAGAAACCAGCTGTGCCCTCGGAGGAGGAGTTGACCACCATTCCGAAGACAGCCACGACTGTCAAAGATGACCAGCAGGAGGCGCCGGAACCGGCCACCCGGCTGCAACATCAGGTAGTAGCAGTCCTGCTCCCTGAGGCCCAGTCCAACCCGTAGCTGCCCCTGCAAATGGCCCGGTGGTACCTGACTCACCTACTAGGCCTAGAGAGGCCCCCGCTCCGCACGCCTGCTGGCACGGCGGAGGCGGCAGGAGTTTCCACTCCTCCTAGCAGGACTGAGCCCAGGTCCTGAGGTCCCATTTGAAATCATTAGCCATGCCCAAAGTCAGTGGGAATATATAACGGCAGTGGAGGAATGGGTGAAGCAAGTCCTGGACGACCCCCAGCCCGGCGATCCTAAACTCGCCCAGTGCACCAGAACGCTGCTCTGGTTTTCCGTGGAGAGAGGAGTGGGCTTCCTGCAGGACAATTATTCAGGAGCTGAGTTATTCATGGGCCGCCGTTCAGTCAAGTGGAACTATTTGCCGCAGGCCCACCACAATTTCAATGTCGGGGATCCGGTAGAATATACCCTGATGTGGTTCATACGAGGCCCCTTTTCCACAGGAGTGACCCGTTTTGCAATGCCATTAACCCCTGCTTTCACCCCAGAGACCTGGCAGGAAGACCCAGGCTCTGCAGGGAGAGTCTGATGCTTACAAGAGACCCCAGATGGACAATTTTGTTTCAGAGAACGGGCACAACCTGAGCCAGAGCCCATCATCCATGACCTGGCAGGATCCCCAACACTACGTGTGTGCCAGATTAATAGCTCGGTCCTAACTTTTAAACCCAGGGTGAAACCTTATGTTCGACCGTGGAAGCTTCCACAGTCTCACCTGGTTGAACTTCCAGAACCCCTTCAGCCAGAGGTTTTGCCCACCTCTGGACCGGCTAGGGATTCTGGCTTACAGCATGTGGCAGCTGCATGCTCTAAACTAACTGCTCAGTCAGTACCAAAAAACCCCACAAGAGGGCAGTGGCGCAGTACAACAGCTGCGACATTTAATTATCAAAAGCAGGAGCGCCCTCTAATGAGCTTCAGCAGCTCAAGCAGTGAGGAGGACGTGCAAGTCCTTCTCTAAATTCCTCCTTGTCCTTAAAAAATAAAGAACTACTGGGAGCCACAACATGGACTGCACTTGATGGGTGAAGATCTGTTGGCCATTTGTTCTGTGCGTTGCCCTTGTTTGCTCTTCACCAGTATGGACATGGTTTGTAAGGACTCCCCCCATCTTCATCAACTTTTTACTCCCCAGTTTGTGCCAAGTTTGTGTATTGTTTGATCCCCTTTCTCAGGTTACTTGAGAGCCTCATGGAACTATGGTTCTCACTTTTGCTGCTATTTTACGTGCTTTTATCTACTGTTTTATACTGTTCCTTGGATTACAAATATACAGTACCTTCTATTGGATTACAATTAACTCTGTTGTTTCCTGTGGATTACAAGTGACTTTTGTTTTGTTTCCAGAAGATTCCATATTAAAGCACTTCAAGAAAAAGGACTATATTTGAGTGTATTATGATAGTATTGATCGCACTAATAAATGAATAATGTTTTTGCACTGTTTTTCCCACCATGTTTACAGGTTAAGCAACGTTCAAGCACTTATGCCCATTGTGTGTATTCTTTTATAGGTGCTGCAATGTGACCTCTTGTGTTGATCGCAAATATTCGAATCGCAAATTTAAATCGCGAGTTTCGCCACTTCTCGAGAATTTGCAAATATTTAGAATATAGTGCTATATATTCATATTCGCGAATAGTGTTAAATATTCTAATCGCGAAATTTATCGCGAAAATATTATGTTGCCGATTTTAGTAGTAGTAGAAGTAAACAATGACTGGAGATCACAAATTTTTTAATTAGCAAATTTATGGTGAATATTCAGCCAAAGATTTGCGAAATATTGCGAATTTGAATATTGCCTATGTTGCTCATCACTATTAGCTATATTGCTCTATATATTTGTTTTTTAGAATATTCGTAATTTTTTCCCATCTGAAGTCATGATTTCTCCCTGCTTAAGTAACTTAAGGAGGGAGGAATCATGACTTCAGATGGAAAAAAAAATGACAAATATTCTAAAAAAAGAATATATAGCACTAAATTCTGTAGTGCTATATATTCATTTTTGACCCACGCCTGTACTGATGGCGTAATATTTGCATATTACGCGATCATTACTTTGCCGATTTTTCCGAGTAAAACAAAAAGTAGAATATAACGAATGTGCGAATATTCTACGAATATTCGTGAAATATCTCAAATTCGAATATGACCCCTGCCGCTCATCACTAATGGTTACCTTGGGATGTATAATGTGAATTATCACTGTATTACTTATTTAAAATCATGTTCACTTTTTGAGTCTTAAATTGTATAATCATTGTTTAATCATGATAATCTGTGTATGGACCTATATATACTTGCACTGGGCACTGTTATCACTGCTTGACAAAGGCTCCATTGAGATAAACTGGAACGTTGTATTAAGTGTAATAAAAAATCCACATATTTTTCACCAAGACCGGAGTACATCTTTTCCTACATCCGGTGGATTCCTATCCAGAATCCCTCCAAGGATTTTTGCACCTGCTAACCTTTTTTTTGTTTGTTTTATATATATATATATATATATATATATATATATATATATATTATTGTAGGGATTTTCTCTGGTAGGCAGGGTAAGTGGACGCAATACAGAGGCAAGACCACGGTTGAAAAAATAAAAGTCCAGTGTTTATTCACACGGAAAAGGCAGAAAAGAAACAACAATGCTTTACAGAGTCCTGGTGTTAGTTCACACAGCAAGAGCTCCCAAAAATAACATAAATCACCTGGCAGACCACACCAGGCTTTAGGGTGCCTAACTCCCAGCAGGCGGCTCTCATGCAGCTCCCAAAACCACAGAGCTTTCACAGCTCCACTCTCGCTTAGAGGAACATACCACACCCAGCTGAGCTGCTGGCTGGGTTTTTAAACCCAAGCCCAAAACCTGGCCTGGATGTGGGGAACAGACACCCACCCTGCTCTTTGGCTGCTCCCAATACGAACCGGCCAGGATTGGCTTTACAGCCACACTAAGTAAAACAGTGTCAGCGAGCACTAGCTGCCCTGACACACAAAATTACCGGTTATTATCTCACTGAGGCCAGGAACCTCGGTGACACGTACCTTTCGTCAATGACGGACCCTTGCGCCCTCCTACAATATATATATTTAGTGGGGATTTGCTCTGGTAGACAGGATTTGCGGAAGCAGTAGAGAGGGAACAACAAGTTCTTTGGATCAAACAGTTCACTGTTTTATTCACACTTTAGGCAAGTGACAAAACAAGCAGTCATAATCAAACAAAAAGTCACCTTGCGGTGTTGGTGGTAATTCACACCATGCGGCAATTCTGCCTCAAAGAGTTCTTGCTCATAGCAGCACCAACCTGTTTTCATGCTAAACAGGTAGCAAGCCTTCATTCAGAGACAAGGCTTCCCGGACCGGCATTTAAAATCCGGTCTGGTATTTGACCTCACCTGGCTGTAAATCAGCCCAGCAGCACATTCTGGGAGGAAAATACCTGTTTTCCAAGCTGAAACCTCTCACTGTGTCAATATATATACATACGTATATATATATATATATATATATATATATAGAGGAAAAATGGCGGCACTGACTACAATAGGAGAAAAACGGGTGCACGCTCCTGGGGAATCGACCTCTTACCCCAACCAATATATCCAGAAAAAGGACGGCACTCCAGCAGGATGAAAGTGAAAAGCTTCTTTTAATCAACCATACAGTGCTGAGCCGAAACGTTGCACCGTATGGTTGATTAAAAGAAGCTTTTCACTTTCATCCTGCTGGAGTGCCGTCCTTTTTCTGGATATATATATATATATATATATATATATACATATATAAATATATATATTTATGGGAGAGGCTTAACTGTGATGAGTGGGTGAAGCGCTTCCCCTGACCTAGCTGGCTGTGTTGTGCCGGAAGCCAGGAGCGAGGGTAAGCCTAGTAGTGGGCATACCCTAAAAGGGAGTGTTTGAGAACAGGGGGGGTGGGTGGGTGTGAACAGAAGCGCCCTGAGGAGCTGGGGGCTGGGGCTTAAGAAGGTAATATGCCCCTCCCACAAATTCAGGCTGACTTTTCAGCCTTCCACTTATGGGAGAGGCTTAACTGTGATGAGTGGGTGAAGCGCTTCCCCTGACCTAGCTGGCTGTGTTGTGCCGGAAGCCAGGAGCGAGGGTAAGCCTAGTAGTGGGCAAAATAAACGAGGAGAGCAGAGTAGTGACCAAAAGCCTTCAAAACCACCCAGAGAGCAAGATTACAAAATGCCTGGGAAATCTCAACATGCGGGTTCGGGATGTATCTCGTGAAGCAAGAAGAGCGCCACCTACCCAAGCATTTAACCCGTGCGCCGGGACCCCGTTTTCGATGCTGAGGGCGCAGCTCCAGTTCAGAGCGAGTGTCCCGTGGTGGCCAGCGGGTTACGACCGAGACCTGAGGCCAGCGTTATGATGTGGGCCACAAAACTGGATTGATGACAGGGGCCCCCTACGCCAAGGAAGCAGCGGGGCCTCTGGGGAGGCCCTTGCAACGGGGCCAGCAATTGACGGGGGACCATGACTGGGCACCAATCATTGGAGGTTTTAAAACCTGACCTCCGAGGATGGTCCATGCTGATTGGCCTTCGTGGAAGGGAGCCAGAGGCCACAATGGTCATGGGCCCAGGACAACTGTCGCACCGGCAACCCCTAACGTTTAGGGGAGGTGCTGGTAAACTCACCTGGCCCGAGGAACCTGCAAAACCCGAGATACACGGCTGCCCTAACAATCAAACTAGGAGAGTGGCCAAAAAGGAAATCCATCCAGCGCGGACGAGAGTCGCCCAAACATCTCACCGGAGACAGGCTGCGCGCCACCTACCCGCATGGCGCAGTGCTGTCTCCCCGCTAGGTACAGCTTGATGGTGTAAAATGACAGCCTGAGATTTGCGGTGACAGTGGGCTATGAACGCCAGGGTGTAGGAGACATCGTTCAAGCCACCTGCGGGTGGGACCTTGAAAAACTTTGGAAACCTTGACGCCGGCTTGGTAGTTTCCTGATGGTACGGGAAAACCTCTGAGCGTTTCAGGCAAATATATTGGATCCTGACCGATTCAGGCAAATGCGAACAACCTGTGGGAAATAAGACCTGAGCGATTTCAGGGAAATACGTGACCTGAGTGAATCAGGAAAATACATAGTAACATAATAACATAGTACATAAGGCCGAAAAAGACATTTGTCCATCCAGTTCGGCCTGACATCCTGCAAGTTGATCCAGAGGAAGGCAAAAAACCCCTGTGAGGTAGAAGCCAATTTTCCTCATTTCAGGGGAATAAAAAATTCCCTCCCGACTCCAATCAGGCAATCAGAATAACTCCCTGGATCAACAATCTCTCTAGTAGCTATAGCCTGTAAAATTAATACATACACCCTGGAAATACCGACAACCTGAAGAGACAGGAAAATACAAACCTGAGCGATTCAGGGAAATACATGACCTGAGTGATTTCAGGGAAAATACGTAAAACCTGAGCGATTCAGGGGAATACATAAAACCCGAGCGATTCAGGGAAATGAGACCTGGGGTGCGTCAGAACACCCCCCCCCCCCCGGAAACCCCCCCCCCCCCAAAAAAAATATATATATATATTTCCCCCTTTTTTTTTTTTTTTTTATGCGGTGGCCGAGTGACCGGGCGAGAGCGGAAAGGAAACAGGAATGACCATGGTATAAAAAGGATCGCAACCTCCCGGAATCCACGGACAGCGCTGCCAACTCTCCGGCGACACTGAAGACCTAGGAATGGAGGCTCGTGATGAATGAAGGAAAGCTCTGAGCTGTGGAGGTGCGTAAAGCCGCCACCCGGCTGGACCTTACCTGAAACCTGGCACCGTGGAATAACCGGACACGGAGACGCCCTGTGACACAATTGAGGAAGGATCGAAATTCCGGTGGCCTGATGCCCTGCTTACCTGAAATAAACTAGCGTTGGTACGAGACCCGGAGAGAGGTGTGATCTGGTGGCACTGGAATGAAGCGACGGAGAACCAGGATGCAGCCTGGGCATCATGGCCAACTGCTGGATGACCCTGAACTGCCAGAATCAGGGTCCGAAGTCGCGCTGCATGCAACAAGACCTGTGGGAAACAGAAATCCAGACGTGCCGGACACGAACCGGGTAACCAGAAACCAGCCGGACCCTGCTGAGAAACCCCCGAGCGTTCCAGGCAGACACATGGAACCTCCAGCGATTCAGGCAAATACATTGAATCCTGAGCGAATCAGGCGCTTACCTACACCTTTCGGGGAGGATGACAGACCTGGGTGAACCAGGAGACAGGTAGGTGTGAGCCTGGGCGATCCAGGAGGCAGAGGTAGGTATGAGCTTGGTGAACCAGGAGACAGAAGAAGGTGCGTGCCTGGGCGATCCAGGAGGCAGAGGTAGGAATGAGCCTGGACGAACCAGGAGACAGAAGAAGGTGCGTGCCTGGGCGATCCAGGAGGCAGAGGTAGGTATGAGCCTGGACGAACCAGGAGACAGAAGAAGGTGCGAGCCTGGGTGATCCAGGAGGCAGAGGTAGGTATGAGCCTGGACGAACCAGGAGACAGAAGAAGGTGCGTGCCTGGGCGATCCAGGAGGCAGAGGTAGGTATGGGCCTGGACGAACCAGGAGGCAGAAGAAGGTGCGTGCCTGGGCGATCCAGGAGGCAGAGGTAGGTATGAGCCTGGACGAACCAGGAGACAGAGGTAGGTATGAGCCTGGACGAACCAGGAGACAGGTAGGTGCGTGCCTGGGCGATCCAGGAGGCAGAGGTAGGTGCGTGCCTGGGCGATCCAGGAGGCAGAGGTAGGTGCGTGCCTGGGCGATCCAGGAGGCAGAAGTAGGTATGAGCCTGGGGAGCCAGGAGGTAGAGGTAGGTGTGAGCCTGGACTAACCAGGAGACAGAGGTAGGTGCGTGCCTGGGCGATCCAGGAGGCAGAGGTAGGTATGAGCCTGGCGAGCCAGGAGACAGAAGTAGGTAGTAGATGAGACAGCAGTATATCACGTGAAGCATAGACATATAACATGTGGCACTGTCGCCCATAGAGTAGAAGACTGCGGTGAGCGTATGGTGACCGCTGAATGGGTATGGCGAGTAATGATGGCCTGGACTACTTGTGGTGAGACCCCCGAGTTTTTTTTTTTGAACCCGTGCTAACCTGGTCCCTTCCAGCCCAGCGGAATGAGGAACCAAGGATGACTGCCTCGCTCCCGCACGGCGGGAGTGCGTATGAAATGGCTGGAGATTGGAACCTGCCGATTAACTTGTAGATATATTTAAATTTCTTTATACAATAAAAAATTGAAAGTTTCTCCTTTTTTTTTTTTTTTTGAGGGCATGGCCTGACGTTGCCCGGGGGCTAGATACCCCTGCTTTGGCCGTAGACCTAATGGGAACACTAAATACAATAAAATATATTCACCAGGATCCAGATTTCAGCAGTATAGACACAAGCTTCTGTGACATCATTCTACACTATGAATATATATACTATAACAAACATCTGCTGATAGCCTGTCTATCATGAAGAAGGATCCACAGGAAAAATGACCCAACAATTAGAGCTTAATTCCCTTAACAAAAGTGTCATGGTGCATAGTGATT
This sequence comes from Bufo gargarizans, assembly GCF_014858855.1. Classification (NCBI taxonomy): domain Eukaryota; kingdom Metazoa; phylum Chordata; class Amphibia; order Anura; family Bufonidae; genus Bufo; species Bufo gargarizans. The sequence continues at coordinate 18,790,430 of NC_058081.1, forward strand.
TTAACTTTGACAGGGTTTCTGATGTACATTTATGGGCCCAGGCCTGACGGAAGCACTCCGGCGTGCGCTCCAAGCTGGAACGCACGCCGCACACGCGACCAGGCCCAGGCCCGGCCGAGGGACTCCGGCGTGCGCTCCAAGCCGGAACGCACGCCGACCACGTGACCTGGCCCATGCCTTGTGGCGGATTTCCGGCGTGCGCTCCACGCTGGAACGCACGCCGACCTGCAGTGGGGCCTGAGGTGAGGACGGGGAGGCCGTGTGGAGAGGGGGATCCGCGGGCCAGACCCTGCCCCCCCTGCTGTCTCGGGAGGAAGTTGGAGGGGAACACAGGGAGGGAACCAAGGAAGGAGACAAGAAGCAATTTGGTGCGGACATGAGAATTGGCATGCGTTCCACGCTGCAACGCATGCCAACTCTGGGAGCCGGGAATATGTGACCGCGGCTGATGGAGCCCTTGTGGCGCATTGTTTGCGCAAAATTACCTCTCCTGAAGACGTGACGGCAGTGTATGACAACGAAACCAAACGAACCGAACCGAACCAGATGAAAGCTACTCACGACATGCACAGATGCAGCACCAGAGCAGGCGACTCCCTATCCAGAATGTGAACAGAAGCGCCCTGAGGAGCTGGGGGCTGGGGCTTAAGAAGGTAATATGCCCCTCCCACAAATTCAGGCTGACTTTTCAGCCTTCCACATATATACAGTATATCCGGGAAGGTTTTAGACTGGGTCTCAGCTCTCTAGCACATACCGTTCCATTAGCCAATAGAAGCCTGGTCACATGACCCTTTTCAGCTAATAGAAGCTCGCAGGCCTTTAGTCTCCACATACACACAGTTTTACACCAGGCTTCCATAACAACCCAGCCATTTTACTTCACAGCTGTAGGTCAGCTTTAAAGGGGCAGGGTGCTGTGGATGACACTGTTAAGAGTGGAGTGCTGTGGAGGTCACCGTTCAGGGGCAGATAGAGTGGCCATTCAGACCACCCTCAAAAGACAGACTTAAAAACCCCACCCCACAGGTCTGCTAAGCTACACCCTGACCCGGTTAGGCCATGCACCCTCCCACTTCGCAGCCAACGGGGAATTAAAAAATGAAGGTAAAAATTTACTTCTGTCAGCTGCAGAGGTGGGAGGAAGGGAACTTTCTCCCTGCAGCTTACGCTCAGACAGCACAGTGCTGCTGTCTGAGAGTGAGCTGTTCAAAAGGACATTCCTGTGTCTGTTCAGACAGGGAGTCTGAAAGCCGGACTGTCTGGCATAATACCGCACCTCTGGACACCCTAGGGGCAGGCTGCTGTGGAGGTCAGTGTTAAGGGGCAGATTGCTGTAGGGGCCACTGTTAAGGGGGGACGGTGTTGTGGAAATCACTGTTAAGGAGATGGGGTACTGTTGAGGTCACTAATAACGGGGCGGCCGCTGTGGAGGTCACTGTTAAAGGGGCGGGCTGCTGTGGAGGTAACTGATAAGGGGGAGGGATGCTGTGGGGGTCACTGTTAAAAGGGACTGGGAACTGTGGAGGTCACTGTTAAGGGTGTGGGATGCTGTAGAGGTCACTGTTAAGGGGGCTGGGGCTGTGGAGGTCTCTGTTAAGGGGGCAGGGAATGGTGCGGTCACAGTTAATGGGACGGTCTGCTATGGAGGTCAGTGTTAAGGGGCGGGGTGCTGTAGAGGTCATTGTTAAGGGGACGGGGTGTTTTGGAGGTCACACTTTAAGGGAAAGAAGCTCTGTGGAGGTCACTAATAAAAGGGACGGCCACTGTGGAGATCATTGTTAAAGGGGAGGGCGCTGTGGATGTTACTGTTAAGGGGGCAGACTGTAGATGTCACTGTTATAGTGGATACTGTCGATATCTTTTAACAACACACAGAAACATTAAATTAAATATACCTGTGAGAAACCTGGTCTTTCTGCTAGTGTATATATATATATATATATATATATATTTGTGGTCATGGCTACGGCCAAGAGATATCCGAAGAACCCTAGGGAGAGAAACCACGGGAACAACCTTCCCCAGCTAGGCGTGTCTTAGCTAACTTGACTAAATGGCTTGTTGTGTGCCCTAAGCCATGATCGTGGGTAGGCCTATAAGTGGGCAAAAACCAAGCCAAGTAGGGTAGAAAAGGAACTCGAATGGCATGTGCAAACTAATCCCAAAGCCAACTGCAAGGCGTCAGGGATCTAGAGCGAAAATTCTGGGTGTATGAGGCAAGACCAAAAGGAGACCTACAACCCATCTTGTGGATGACAAGGCCAGAGACATAATGCTCAATATTGCGTATACTGCCCCGAAGCGGAATGGAGGACCGGGAATACGTTGTGAAATGGATCATGAAAACCAACTGAACCTTGTAAAGTTTTGGTTCTAGTGCGAGTACTGGCAATGCCCTGGCCTCACGAGATCGTGGGACCGAAACCTAACTGCCTAGACTAGGCAGGAAAGAGGGCCAAAAAGAACTATGTAGATAGAAAGAATTCTTGAATAGTTCCCCAGACAACAGCTATCTGCTAGCCGTGGTCCGCGCATTGTTCTACTGTGTGCCCCTGGGAATTGTTTTAACACCTGAGGCGTGAAGACCGACCTACTATCCGAATCTTCTACCGTGAGGAAATGCTGGACCTTGTCCAAAACCCGATTCAACGTGGTTGTATGGAGTCTGAGGTTAGTGCGGCAAGAAGCTACGAAGCCATAATATACAAGATTCCGTCTATGCTCTCCCATGAGTGAGGGAATGCAATTGCAATGAAGCTACCTGCGAAAATGAATTCCTGGTCGTGGTAAAAAGGCAATGACTTTGCGCGGGGACCTGGTTGACAGATATGATCGACTACGGTCAGAGACTGAAATGCTAGAGGGAATTGACCTGCTTGTTCCTCCTCTGGCAGGACCTGAATGAAACATGAAAAATTAAAGCAAGACAAAGTATCTGCGTAAGACATGATAATGATGCTGTAGGGCGAACCGGACCAGTTTGCGGTCAAAACATAAAGTGAGCGATCAACATCGATTAGTAGGAATTTAGGGAAGCCGGTAGGCATGTATGTGATGCATACGGGCCAAATCAACCCAGATGCACAGATGGACAACCAAACCAGGCAATCAGCCCAGCAGGACTGAAAACAGTCATCGGGCCCCCGAAGCCATGGGGCCGAAGCGGTCATCGGGCCCCCGAAGCCATGGGGCCGAAGCGGTCATCGGGCCCCCGAAGCCATGGGGCCGAAGCGGTCATCGTGCCCCCGAAGCCATGGGGCCGAAGCGGTCATCGTGCCCCCGAAGCCATGGGGCCGAAGCGGTCATCGGGCCCCCAAAGCCATGGGGCCGAAGCGGTCATCGGGCCCCCGAAGCCATGGGGCCGAAGCGGTCATCGGGCCCCCGAAGCCATGGGGCCGAAGCGGTCATCGGGCCCCCGAAGCCATGGGGCCGAAGCGGTCATCGGGCCCCCGAAGCCATGGGACCGAAGCGGTCATCGGGCCCCCGAAGCCATGGGACCGAAGCGGTCATCGGGCCCCCGAAGCCATGGGGCCGAAGCTGTCATCGGGCCCCCAAAGCCATGGGGCCGAAGCTGTCATCGGGCCCCCAAAGCCATGGGGCCGAAGCTGTCATCAGGCCCCCAAAGCCATGGGGCCGAAGCTGTCATCGGGCCCCCAAAGCCATGGGGCCGAAGCTGTCATTGGGCCCCCGAAGCCATGGGGCCGATTTTTTATTTTTGTTTGTTTAAAAAAAAAAATATTATGACTATAATAAGTGACCTGGATAAGGTGCAGGTGAAATTAAACCATGAGCCTGACCGATGTGGCAGGCGATACCCAAGATAAACTATGTGGCCTGAATAACATGCAAGGCGAAATATCGTTAGAAACGAGACCTGACCGACGTGGAAGGTGACCCCCAACATGGATTCAACTGCATGACCTGAAAAGACGAAGGGAAATGTGACAGAAAATGGAGATAATAACGGACATTAAAATGAAACCTAAATAACATAAGCTGGCAAGCAGGTAAAGATGTGAGCCATTCAAAACCAAAAGCATAGCTGCACAGGTGGACAGACAACCATTGATCGGACCCCTGAAGCCATGGGGCCGAAGCAACCACCGGGGGCCCATGGGGCCGGGCGGCGAACCTTAAGAATTAAAGACAGCTGGGGAAAAGATTGGGGCTTAACCCGATGGGTTTAGTAATCAACCGGGACTCAACCTAGAAAAGACAAAGACATGTGGTAAAGCTTGTTAATGAAATGAGGCTGAAATGAACCGCAAGTACTAATTTGTAAAATATAAATGACAATTGCGAAATCCTCTGAGGCGGGAGCCATGCGTGCGAGTCTCTTATGGAGGAAAAATGTATCAGATGGCCGGGCGAACTACAAGTGTCAGTGCCAATCGTGAGGTCCTATAAGCGAAGAGCCACTCGTGCGAGCCTCTTATGATTAATTTTTCTCTCTTTTTTTTTTTTTTTTTTTTTTTAAATAAACCACTTATGCAGCACCAGAATGCCTTGGGGACTCGAATAACCATGACCCCCTCCAACAGCAAACCGGGGACACTAACCAGCCTACAACCATGTCGTACCCTTAACAAACAAAACATGAAAAACGGGCATGGGCCCCCCGGAGCCATGAGGCCGGATCAGTCATAGGGGCCCCCGAAGCCAGAGGGATGACGTTGCGGTGACTATAAGCAATTAAAACGTAAGCTGGACCTGATGGCATATGCAGCAACTTGAATGATTGGATTGGCCAGAAGGTGGTCTAAGGAACATAACTGCCAACAAGCGTTGAAAATATAGACATTAGTAATCCGAAGCACGTGCATACATAAAACACTAACCACCGCGAACCATGAAACGTAAACATGAAATTAAAACAGAGATGGGAGAAAAACCAAGAGCCTGAGGCGATGCAAGTTCGCTAAGAGAAGTCTCTTATCGTCACAAACAAACGAACAGCTTGTGAAAACATAGCAGGAAACTTATTGGCCACTGACCTCCGCTGAGGAGCTGTTTGGTGAACTGGGGCAGGAGACCAATCCGAGTGAATACGAAGCAGAAGTAAAAGGAGACCAGTCTGAGTGATTATGAACCAGGATTAACAGATAGTAGGCCTATGGAATGTAACAGACCACCGAGTAGTAGTGAATGGAGTATAGGACGGGATGTAAAAGCAGACATGCGGACGCAGCTTTGGATGTGAACGGAATATTAACTTGAAGTGACAGCAGACATGGAAAGCGGCTTTGGCGAGTGGGGTATACGACCTGGTGTAGCAGTAGAAGTGTGAACACAACTCTGGGTATAAGCAGAGCATGAAATTTGGTATAACAGGAGCTCTGGTTGTGAACGGAGCATAACAGATGTAATAGCGACGTGAATGCAGTTCTTGAAATGAGCCTGGAAAGAACCTGTAGTAGCATAGGACGCGTGAACGCAGCTCTGGGTGCGAGTGGAGCAAACATGATATACTGATAGACGTATGAATGCAACTCTGGTCGTAGGTGGAGTGCAAAAAATTATTTTACAGCATAGTGTGAATGCACCTCTGGGTGTGGCAGAGAATGAAATTGGTAGAATAGCAGCTCTAAATGTGAGTGGAGCATAAACATGATGTAACAGTGAACGTGAATGCAGCTCTGAAACAAGCCTAATAAGAACATGTTGTGACAGCGGACGTGTAAACACAGCTCTCACAGTGAGCAGAGAAAACATGGTATACCAGTCGACGCATAAACGCAGCTCTGGTTGTGAGTGGAGCAAGGTGTGAACACCAGGGTGGTGCGTTCAGAGAATAAAAATGGAGTAACAGTAGCAGCTATGGCTGTAAGCCGAGTATAGAACATGTAATAACAGGCGTGTAATACGGATCCGGCCGTCGGCTGGGGACGGAATGAGATGTAACAGCCAACAGGTGAGCGCAGCTTGAATGTGAGACCAATCTGAGTGAATACGAACCAAGAGTAGAAAAGTGCAGGACAGTGAAGACGCGCGGATGCAGCAGAAGACATGAAATAAAAGCCGAAAGTGTAAATGCCGCTCAGGATAACAGCAGAGCATAAAGTGCGGCAGGGTAGTACATGGAGCAGTGAAATACATGAAGCCTAAAGATGGTCGTAGCGGGGGAGGGGGAGACACGTGGCAGCTACAGCAAGAGGCCTAAACAATAAACACTGCCTCCGATCTCCAAACATGACGTCACATGCAGCCCGGGTAACGCTTCCTTTACAGCAAACTTTTCATACGAGATGAACAGAGCGAAGTGAAACTTGTAAGATTTATAGGAACCAACTCCTATTACCAACAAACAAGTTGAAAAGAAATAGAAGGATTTAGCCCCAACAAGCAAACCTGAGGTAGCAGATTCTGAGGCAAAGCCTCCCGTTCGATAGCAAAGTCGGTTCCGGAGAGACGGCCCCGGCCCAACCTACTTACGTAGTATGGCGCGTGCATGCTACGGTAGCAGAGAGCAAAATAACAAGCTCCATTCTGGCTCCATGCTGCAAAGAAAGAACCCTACCACCAGAGAAGCTAGTCTGCTAATGACAACCAGCAGCAGCTATGCACCTGAGAACACCCGCCTGAGTGAGGCTGTGCACCTGAGAACACCCGCCTGAGTGAGGCTGTGCACCTGAGAACACGCCCCTGTGAATGAGGCTGTGGCTCGTATAAGAAGAGCCTCCGCCCCTCCCACAAATGCAGGCTGACTAATCAGCCTTACCAACATATACAAACAAACAAATCCAGGGCAGCACACCTTAGTATAAAGAGAAGGAGTGCCAGCAGTATAAACTTGACCACTGTTTATTCAATAAAAAGTCCTTTATTCACCCACACGACGTTTCAGTCCACTTGCTGAGACCGTTCTCAAGCCTTGAGAAAGGCTGGACAATGGTCCCAGCAAGAGGACTGAAACTTTGACAGTGGGTGAATAAAGGACTTCACATTTTTTCAACAATTGGAATTGCACCGGTTTTTCTTCATTATATATATATATATATACACACACAAAATATATCTGTCCCAAAAATTTGTTTTAACATATACTTTTTTACAAAGGTCCATAGTGTAGGAAGGTATTATATAAAAAAAAAATTACCTGCAAGGTTCAGAAACGTCCCATACACATCATAAGATTCATAGCGAGCATTGATGACATTTACTCCACAGCAGAATATGATTCCATCAGAAGCTTTCAGTCCTCGGATTACGATAGACGCCGTCTGGTTATCAGGATGGTTTACTGCAGAGATCCGGTCTTCATACTCCTTAATAATATTCCCATTATTCTCTATTATGTATTTCCTGATACTGGAGCAGTGCACTGTATATGCTTCCCACCAAGTTACTATAATCTGTGACTTCCCTCTGTGGTCCTCAGGATAGGTGTATGAACACGGGATGGTGACCGAATCTCCTTCCTTCACGTGGAGGGTTTTTGGTTGGTGAACACAGTAAAAATTTGATGCCCAGCAGATTCCTATAATAAACCCCAGGGGTTAGGAAGAGAAAACAAATTATAAATCAAAATTTTATTTCAATATAGAATAATTTAAGAAAAATGGCTAGGATACATGTGTGAGAAGGGAGTTTTTTTTTAAGACATATTATGGCAACAAGTAAATAAGAGAAGGAAGCCGAGTCTGTAGCTTCAATGTATCTGACCACACATATAGGATGGTGCACAAGAGGTGACTTCGGCTACGGATACAGCATACCAAACTGAGAAAGTCCACCAGCACATCCATAAGTCTTCTCCTTTATTAGATCACTTTAAAATCCTAACATGTAATACATCATTACCTATGCATTTCAGACAGACTCAGGCTATCCCTAGTCATGGCATAAAACAAAAGCTGACATACAGGGTTTACTAAGCCAAACTAAGTTAACCCATTCAAGTAACATAGGTAATATTTCAATCACCTACATTGTTGATAAGCAAGAAGCCAGCCTTCATCTCAGAACATATCTAATTTGAAGAGGAAAGCCCTTCAAGAATTTGAGAACAGTCGCGTGTAACTATGAGAGGGGTCGTTGATCCAGGGAGTTATTCTGATTGCCTGATTGGAATTGGGAAGAATGGAAAATTGGTTTCTACCTCACAGAGTTTTTTTTTTTGCCTTCCTCTGGATCAACTTGCAGGATAACAGGCTGAACTAGATAGACAGATGTCTTTTTTCGGCCTTATAAACTATGTAATCATCCTTAAAAATTCTGAGAAGAAAGGGATGCAAATCAGCTCTTAACAATCTCTGGCTCTGATGCCGACAGATGTAAGACAGCTATCGATGTTCGACTCTTTAAACAGGCTTTGAGACATGACTCGGATATTAAATAAGCCAGCATCTCATCTGCAGACAGCTGTTTTGGGGGTGATTGCCCCTTATAAGTACTGGCTTATTCTGATAAAGAGAGATCAGTTTTAGGTATGGCTCTAAATGAAAGGGAAATTATGTCGTCGCTAAAGGACGGAAATATTTGTGGACGGGTGCACTCGGATCTGTATAAAATATAAACATATATTGGAAGAGGGTTTTTTTTTTAGTTCCAAAGAGTTAGAGTCCATGCATTTACCTTTCCCTGTTATTCCAATATACCATGACCTTCCAAAGATACACAAAGTTGTCTTTCCCCCCTATCATAACTGGTATAGGTTCACTGATGGGTAAGCTCTCCAACCGGCTGGATGATTTCATCCAGTCAATTGTCAGACAATGTCCAGGTTTTCTCAAGGACACCATGGAAGTTCTAAGAATGATGGAGAAGATAAAATGGCCACCAGAATATAAGTGGCCTACTTGTGATCTCACTGCTCTGTATACTAGCACAGAGCATGGGCATCACTGGGAGTAGCTTTACGGGAACTGATGGTCATAGAATTTCTCCTAATATGTTTAACAATCAAAATGTGCAGGCCAGAATGTACTACTTGGATGTTATTCTTCTAAAGGACATCTATCAGCAGATTAGTCCCTAAGACACCGGCTGACCTGTTACATGTGCGCTTAGCAGCTGAAGGCATCTGTGTTGGTCCCATGATCCTATGTGCCCGCATTGCTGAGAAGAATGTAGCAGGGCTCCATAGGAAGCTAGGCGAAACAAAAAAGGTGTCAAAATGGCCGATGAGCCCTCATACAGCTCCGCAGACATAACTACAAAAAAGTTATAGGGGTTGGAAAATGTAAAAAATTATATGTTTTTCAATTATTATTATTTTTTTTTAACTATACATACGTGGTATTGTCAGATTTGTACTGACCTGGAGAATGAAGAGCACTAATCAGTTGTACCACATAGTGAATGCGATAAGGATTAAAAAAATTTTTTAACTGTGGTAGAATTTTTTTTCCCCAATTCGACCACATTTGGAATTTTTTTTCCCACTACATACTATGCACTATTAAATGCTGACATTACAAAGTACAACTTTTCCCACAAAAAATGTGTATGTGAAAGGAGAAGTAAAAAAGTTATGGCTCTGGGAAGACAAAAAGAAACAACCTCTGGAGTAGAAAAGGTTAATATATGCAAATGAGCCTCTAGGAGCAATGGGGTTATTGCCATTACATCTGGAGGCTCAGCTCTCTCTGCAACTGCCATGCCCTCTGCACTTTGATTGACAGTGCCTGGCAATGTCCATCAAAGTGCAGAGCCTCTAGGTGTCAGTCACACCCGTGTTGCTCCTATAGGCTCATTTGCATATATAGTAAAACATAATAAGCCAGCTTGACCTCTGCAAATATATCTTTCAGGACAAAAGCCTTTTTTCAGAGTGAGGCCTCCTGCACGCGAACGTATTGTCTTTCCGTGTCCGTTCCTTTTTTTTTTTTCTTGCGGAACCATTCATTTCAATGGGTCTGCACAAAAAAAAGAAGTTACTGCATTCCGTTTCCGTATGTCCGTATTTCCGTTCTCCAAAAAAATAAAACATGTCCTATTATTGTCCTCATTACGGACAAGGATAGTACTGTTCTATTAGGGGCCAGCTGTTCCATTCTGCAAAATACAGAATGCAAGCGGATGTCATCCGCATTTTTTGCGGATCCGTTTTTTGTGGACCACAAAATACATATGGTCGTGTGCATGAGGCGTTAGCGTTTTTGCTTTTCGTTATAACGGAAAATAACAGAATCCATAAGACGGAAGTCAAAATAGAAGCCTTTAAGAGGCATTCCGCTTTGATCCGTCATGATAAAAGTCTATGGGAATCATAACGGATCCGTCTGGTTCCCGTTATGCAAGACGGAAAACAAAGTCCTGTCGACAGGCCTTTTTATTCTGGTCTGCATAACGGGAACCAGACGGATCCGTTATGATTCCCATAGACTTGTATTATGACAGAAAGCAAAACGAAATACTAAGGGCAGCATATCGGATCTGTCCTGGTTTCTGTTATGCAGGACTGGACTCCTGCATAATGGAAACCATGACGGATCCGTTATGCTGCCCATAGACTTGCATTATGAAGGATCAAAACGGAATGCCTCTTATAGGCTTCCATTTTGACTTCCGTATTATCGATTCTATTATTTTCCCTTATAACCATGTTATAACGGAAACCAAAACCAGAATCCATAACACTGATGTGAACCCACCCTAAGGCACATTAAAACAACTTTTCTGGTTGGAAGGCCTTGGGGAGATCCTCTGGGTGGGTACTATTTCTATTATGGAGACCAGTTGGTATACATGATGACTATTGGAGGCTAGACTAAGCTTCTCTTGATTTCTGGGGAAAATATATGAAAATTATCATGTCTAACATCTGCTGGCATCAGATAGGATTACAAAAGCTAATTTAATATCTTTCACAGAAACCCATCGTCTGGCCTTTGTACGTACTCCGCATAGTAGAGGTTCTCCATAATGAGAAACTCCCTCTCTCTGCTGAACTTTTTAAGAAATTTGGAATGAATCCCAAACTGGTAGAATCAATTTGTTCATCCTAAGAGTGTATTGAGGCTTGGATGCAGCCACGCCTGCTAGTGTATATTTAAATTGAAGGTGTGGCCACCTCCAAGTCTTTATATGCTCCTAATATCTCATAGTTTGGAGTCCGCTCTTCCTCTCATTATATGCTTAAATGCATACAGAGGTAAAAAGTAGCCTATGTGTAGGTTTTTTTCTCTCCTGAATTTAAATGCCCACTTGCCAGAAATGAAATATAGTAGGTTCAAGTGTGGACCAAGGTCACTTTGGTAGGTGGACTCAGATATCTCTTGATTAAATATATATCTGCTAAGAATCTCATATGTATCATATCTAATGTGGTATTAGTTTAGATATGGTTTCTGTAGTGTTATTTTGTTTTCATTTTTTAGATAACTGATTTAAGGACAGAAATGTTCTTTTCTTACACTTGCTTTCCCTGGGGATATATTGATAAAAGGTCACAGGTGTAGAATGATCTGGATATCTACACAGTGACTGGATGCATTACCTGGGGAACCATTCTGCTTGGTGATTAGAACTGACCTAAGCCTCGGACTGTAGTTGGGATTATTACATTTCTCATAATGACAATCTCTCCATTCCCATGCTTTGACTAATTCAGGTGCAGCCAGTCAAAATTCAGCAAACAAATGCCATGTGTTCTTTGGTTGAGCTTGATAGGCAACAGCATTATTGGCATGCTCTCCATATGAGTTAGATCGGTATGTGGCATCACAACGCTTTAGTAGTAAACCATATGGAGCAAAGTTCGAGAAAAGTGTCTAGTGGGTCTACAATAGAGATTATCGAGTTTCTTGAAATTTGTTTCATCTCAATTATTATTTTTTTTAGAAGATCTTGATTCTCCCAGAATGAAATATGCTACAATTGCCCTCAAAATTGGTATATAACATTTTAGGGTCTACTTTGACTCAAAAACCAGAGCAAAACATGTTAGTCCTAGAAGACCAGAGAGAATATTATTGGGATGAATGCTGTCTGTGTCTGTGGTGGACCATTCTACAATTACCTAAGAAGGGGCGGATTTGGGAAAGCCATAAAGCAAGTTCGGTTAGCCTAATCAGGACCCCCAGAGTCAAGGACCCCCAACTGGGCACCAGCATTTAGGTAATTGTATACAGTACCAACGCTAAATCTCTCCTTGGATGTTCCTCACTACCTACCTGATACTGCAGTTACGCGTCCAACTAAACAATAACACAACTGCAATACTGGAGTGTCCTCATCAACAATCCCAAACAGTGCAACGGTTTAACATGGGAGGTATTGTCACCATAACAGGTTCTTTCTAAGAGGGGCCATGACAGTTTTCAACTCTCTTACATCCTGGTTTGTCATAAAGATTATTTTACATAGTTTTCATTGTCATTGCCATTGCGATTGACAACTAACCATAAAATACAACTCTCATAGCAAAATATTCTGATGTCTCTGGGGATCCCAGCACAGGACATACAGTATATAAGATAAGGTAGTCCCCTGTGAGAGGCAGGAATAATTCTGGAGGCAGACAACATCCCCTATAACCCCAACAAACTTTAATTCAATATCTCCGTAATATATACAATGGGAAGTTACTGAACCTTACCATGGAAGCAAAAGAAGAGTAGGATGAAAAGTCTCATTGCAGATTGAGGAGGACGATCTGGACAACTGCAGGAAGCTTGTTCTATGTTTATCACTACTTCTTCTATGAAGCAAGAGGAAGAGACGAGAAGAGGAAGTAACACAAAATGAAAAAAAGAAAAAAAATCATATTCACAGAAAGAAAACTTGGAAAGAAATTGTCATATTTTACCGTCTGATAAAAGTTAGATTATTTGAGGTGAAAGAAGACTTACAAAGTTTCCTATGTGACCCTGTACGGAGACATGGCATGGTTATACATTGGATCAGAAGAGTACGATCAGTAAACTGCAATATTCATCCACCAATACAGGGTGGTGACCTCTTGAGAAAAATACTGTGTGGGGACACCCAACTTTTTATGTGGGGATGTCATTTATCAGAGTCTATATATATAAAGAAGGACCCATATATGTATGTATGAGTGTATGTATGTTCCGCGATCACTCAAAAACGCATCCATCGATTTCAAGGAAACTTGGTATACACATCCTACCTGGAAATAAATCTTGTGGTGGTCACAGCTCTCTAGGATGTACCGTTCCTCAGATATTCCCAAAAAAGACCTCCATTAGCCAATACAAGCCTGCAAGTCTTTCTTTTCATATCCCAACTGCCATACACAAAGTCACATGTCCCTTATCAGCCAATAGAAGCTCGCAGGCTCTTAGTCTCCACATTCACACAGTTTTACTCCAGGTTTCCATAACAACCCAGCCATTTTTCTTCACTGCTGTAGGTCAGCTTTAAAGAGGCAGGGCGCTGTGGATGACACTGTTAAGGGAGTGGAGTGCTGTGGAGGTCACAGTTCAGGGGGCAGGTAGGGTGGCCATTCAAGGACTCTGCCCTCAGGTCCAGCCAACACACCCTCCCACTCCGCGCCTGACAGGGATTGAAATAATTAAGGTAACAATTAATTTCTGTGAGCTGCAGGGGTGGGAGGGAAGTTGGCTTTCTCCCTCCAGATCACACTCAGACAGCACAGTGCTGCTGTCTGAGAGTGAGTGCATTAGCCAATAGTAGCCTTGTCACATGACCCTTATCAGCCAATAGAAGCTCGCAGGCCCTTAGTCTCCACATACACACAGTACTACAACAGGTTCCATTTAAACCCAGCCATTTTTCTTCACTGCTGCAGGTCAGCTTTAAAGGGGCAGGGCGCTGTGGATGACACTGTTAAGGGAGCAGAGTGCTGTGGAGGTCTCAGTTCAGGGGCAGGTAGGGTGGCCGTTTAGGCCACCCTCAAATGACGGACTGTAAAACCTGCAGGTCCTGCTAAGCAACGCCCCTCCCACTCCGCAGCCGACGGGGATTGAACAAATTATGGTAAAAATCAACTTCTGTCACCTGCAGGGGTGGGAGAGAGGGTGAATTTCTCTCTGCAGCTCATGCTCGGACAGCACAGTGCTACTGTCTGAGAGTGAGCTGTTCAAAAGAACATACCTGTGTCCGTCCAGGTCCTGCACCAGACGGAGGACAGAAAGTCTGAAAGCTGGACTGTCCTGCCTAAAACCACACCTCTGGCCACCCTAGGGGCAGGCTTCTGTGGAGGTCACAGTTAAGGGGATGGTCCGCTATGGGGGTCAGTATTAAGGGGCAGATTGCTGTAGAGGCCACTGTTAAGGGGATGGGGCATTGTGGAAATCATTGTTAAGGAAATGGGGTACTGTGGTGGTCACTAATAAAGGGGAGGTCACTGTTAAAGGGGTGGGCTGCTGTGGAGGTCATTAGTAAGAGGGCAGGATTCTGCGGAGGTCACTGTTAAGGGGGTGGGATGCTGTGAAGGCTATTGTTAAAAGAATCGGGCACGGTGGAGGTCTCTGTTAACCACCTCCGGACCGCCTAACGCAGATGTGCGGTCCGGAGGTGGCAGCCCTGCGCACGACGACGCATATACGCGTCATCTCGCGAGGGCCGGGATTTCCTGTGAACGCGCGCACACAGGCGCGCGCGCTCACAGGAACGGAAGGTAAGCGAGTGGATCTCCAGCCTGCCAGCGGCGATCGCTCGCTGGCAGGCTGGAGATCCGAATTTTTTAACCCCTAACAGGTATATTAGACGCTGTTTTCATAACAGCGTCTATGTCACAACCAGACAGCTGAGAAGCTCTGACAGAGGCCTTTCAGAACCTCCTCCTTGAATTTCTGTGTTGTGGTATTCAGCTCCTCCTCTCGTCAGCCTCTCTCAGCTGTCATGTCTTAATTGCTTCCCTTTAAATGCCTCCTCAGAATGCTTTTCTGAGCGGCTTATATTTCCTCCTGGAGTGTGTGTGCACGCTGATCTGTCCTCCTCTTTGCTTCAAAGCTAAGTGTACTTTTATATGTTTATATCTGTTTGCTGGATCCCAGATGACCCTGACTCCCTCCGTGTCTTGTGTAGGGAGCCGGTGGTCGTGTCCCCTCACTATTGTAGGGTGCTCAGGGCTTTATAGTCAAGGTTCGTGGATATGCAAACCTCCACCATTAGGATCTTTGCATAGGCTGAGCAGCCAGGGAAAGTGCCAGGTCTTCTGCAGGGGTCTCCCTTGGTTCCTTAGTTTTTGGATCCAGCGAGTCGTTTATACATGTTGTTTTGCCTTGTTACCTGTACACATTCCGTGACATTATAAGCCGCCAAAACCGTCTTAAGCATGGATCCGGTTTCACTTTTGGCTGAACGCTTCCAGGGTCTTTCATTGGAGGTAGCTGACCTCCGTAAGACTTTGTCTCAGCTTCAAGTGACCGGTTCAGCTTGCGTTCATGGAGCTTGTTCTGAGCCTAAGATCTCGCTCCCGGATACGTTCTCCGGGGGTAGTGAGAATTTTGTGCGTTTTAGAGAGGCTTGCAAACTCCATTTTCGCCTTCTTCCCCATTCTTCTGGTGATGAGGAACGGAGGGTGGGGATCATTATATCGCTGCTCAGGGGTAACGCTCAGTCCTGGGCCTTTTGCGCTGCCGGAGGGGGCACGGCCCCTCCGTTCAGTGGATGAATTCTTTTTAGCCCTGGGTCAGATATATGATGATCCGGATCGTATTGCTCTGGCGGAGTCTAGACTACGTCTCCTATGCCAGGGTAAACAATCCGCAGAAATATACTGCTCAGAATTTCGGAGTTGGGCAGCTGATACTGGTTGGAATGATGCTGCACTCCGAAGTCAATTTTGCCATGGTCTTTCAGAGGGATTGAAAGATGCATTTGCCTTTCATGAAAGGCCTATTTCTTTGGACTCTGCTATGTCTCAGGCCGTTCGTATTGACAGGCGTCTTAGAGAGAGAGGAGAGATCTCTCCTTCCTGTCATACTCGGTCCCAGGACTGTGCAGCGGTCCCATTCTCTGCGCAGGGGTCTCAGTCGCTGTCAGCCCCTTCTGAGCAGGAGCCCATGCAGCTGGGGTTGATTGCTTCTGACAATAGAAGATTCAGCCCGCATGAGAGGGTTTGTTTTTGTTGTGGAGGTATTAATCATTTGGCAAATATTTGTCCCTCTAGGAGATTCAGGCAGTTCTCTGGGTATAATAAAGAAACAAAGAGGAAAAAATCTTTGAAAAATGTTCCGTCTGTTACTATTGGCAGGATTGAGGCGGAAATTGAAGATTTTCCGTTTGCTTGTAGTTCCCGTTTTGTCCTGCCGGCTAGGGTGGCGCTAGAGAGCAAGAACATTTTTTGTGAGATTTTTGTGGATAGTGGAGCAGCGGTTAATCTCATTGATAATCACTTTGCGATAACTCATGGTTTCCAGGTGTGCGCTTTGAGAAAGGATATTCCTGTGTTTTCTATCGATTCCGCTCCACTTTCTCAGAAGTCATTAAAGGGCATAGTTCACAATATCCGTTTAATTGTGAGTGATGCTCATGTTGAGGATGTGTCATGTTTCGTCCTTAGCGGTTTGCCGACTCCTCTAGTGTTGGGGCTACCCTGGCTCACTAAACATAACCCCACCATTGATTGGCAAGCAAGGCAAATAAATGGTTGGAGTGACTTTTGCAGAGAGAATTGCCTCACGACATCTGTTTCTGAGGTTGCTACTAAGACTGTACCATCTTTTCTCTCTGAATTTTCGGATGTCTTCTCTGAGAGTGGAGTTCAGGATTTGCCCCCGCACAGGGAGTACGATTGCCCTATTAATCTCATCCCAGACGCCAAGCTGCCTAAATCTCGTTTATACAATCTTTCCCAACCTGAGAGGATCGCTATGCGTACTTATATCTCTGAGAGTCTGAGAAAGGGACACATACGACCCTCAAAGTCACCTGTTGCCGCTGGTTTTTTCTTTGTTAAGAAAAAAGATGGTTCTTTAAGACCTTGTCTGGATTTCAGGGAGCTGAACAATATCACAATTCGTGACCCTTATCCGCTTCCTCTGATCCCGGACCTGTTTAACCAGGTTGTTGGGGCTAAAGTCTTTTCCAAATTAGATTTAAGAGGGGCATACAACCTGGTCAGGGTCAGAGAAGGGGACGAATGGAAGACGGCCTTCAATACCCCTGAGGGCCATTTTGAGAATTTGGTTATGCCTTTTGGGTTGATGAATGCCCCAGCCGTTTTTCAGCATTTCGTGAACAGCATTTTTTATCATTTGATGGGAAAATTTGTATTGGTGTATTTGGATGACATTTTGATTTTTTCTCCCGATTTCAAAACTCATAAGGAACATTTACGTCAGGTCTTGCTCATCCTGCGGGAGAATAAACTATATGCGAAACTGGAAAAATGTGTGTTTGCGGTTCCAGAAATTCAATTTCTGGGGTTTCTTCTCTCCGCTTCTGGTTTTCGCATGGACCCCGAGAAGGTCCGCGCTGTGCTTGAGTGGGAGCTTCCTGAGAATCAAAAGGCGCTGATGCGTTTTTTGGGCTTTGCCAATTATTACAGGAAGTTCATTTTGAATTATTCTTCTATTGTTAAACCACTCACTGATATGACCAGAAAGGGGGTAGATTTTTCTTCTTGGTCAGTAGAGGCGCGTAAGGCCTTTTCTGATATCAAGGAGAGTTTTGCTTCCGCTCCCATCTTGGTGCAACCTGATGTTTCATTACCCTTCATAGTTGAGGTTGATGCTTCTGAGGTGGGTGTGGGGGCGGTCTTGTCTCAGGGTTCCTCTCCTGCCAATTGGCGACCGTGTGCCTTTTTCTCAAGAAAACTCTCCTCCGCAGAGAGAAATTACGATGTGGGAGATAGGGAATTGTTGGCCATCAAGTTGGCTTTTGAGGAATGGCGCCATTGGCTAGAGGGGGCCAGACACCCTATTACCGTATTTACTGACCATAAAAATCTGGCCTACTTGGAGTCAGCCAAGCGTCTGAACCCGAGACAGGCCAGATGGTCGTTGTTCTTTTCTAGGTTTAATTTTGTTGTCACGTTCCGCCCTGGAGTTAAGAATGTGAAGGCAGATGCCCTGTCACGTTGTTTTCCGGGAGGCGGGAATTTTGAAGACCCGGGTCCCATTTTGGCTGAAGGTGTGGTGGTCTCTGCTCTTTTTCCTGAATTGGAGGCAGAGGTGCAGGCAGCCCAGTCAGAGGCTCCTGATCTTTGTCCTCCTGGGAGGTTGTTTGTGCCTCTCGCTTTAAGACACAAGATTTTTAAAGAACACCACGATACGGTCCTTGCTGGGCACCCGGGGGTAAGAGCCACACTGGATCTCATCGCTCGGAGATTCTGGTGGCCTGCGCTTCGTAAGTCGGTTGAGGGTTTTGTGGCAGCCTGCGAGACTTGCGCTCGTGCCAAGGTCCCTCATTCACGGCCATCAGGTCCTCTCCTTCCCTTACCCATTCCTTCCCATCCTTGGACACATCTGTCCATGGACTTTATCACGGACCTGCCTCGTTCCTCGGGGAAGACTGTGATTCTGGTGGTGGTGGACCGTTTTAGCAAAATGGTGCATTTCATCCCTTTTCCTGGTTTGCCCAATGCTAAGACGCTGGCGCAGGCATTTGTTGATCACATTGTCAAGTTGCACGGTATTCCTTCAGACATAGTCTCTGATAGGGGCACGCAGTTTGTTTCCAGATTCTGGAAGGCTTTCTGTTCTCGCTTGGGGGTTCGGTTGTCATTCTCTTCTGCTTTCCACCCGCAGTCGAATGGCCAGACAGAGCGCGTCAATCAGAATCTGGAGACATATCTGCGTTGTTTTGTGGCGGAGAATCAAGAGGATTGGTGTTCTTTTTTGTCCCTTGCTGAGTTTGCTTTAAATAACCGTCGTCAGGAGTCCTCTGATAAGTCTCCATTTTTTGGTGCATATGGGTTTCATCCACAGTTTGGGACTTTCTCGGGAGAGGGGTCTTCTGGTTTACCTGATGAGGACAGATTCTCCTCGTCTTTGTCATCTATTTGGCAAAAGATTCAAGAGAATCTAAAGAGCATGAGTGAGAGATATAAGCGTGTGGCTGATAAGAGACGTGTGCTTGGTCCGGACCTGAATGTTGGTGATCTGGTGTGGTTGTCTACCAAGAATATCAAATTGAAGGTTCCCTCCTGGAAGTTGGGTCCTAGGTTTATTGGGCCTTACAAAATCCTGTCTGTCATCAATCCTGTTGCATACCGTCTTGATCTTCCTCAGACTTGGAAGATCCATAATGTTTTTCATAAGTCCTTATTGAAACCTTATGTTCAACCCATTGTACCCTCGCCTTTGCCTCCTCCTCCGATTATGGTTGATGGGAATCTTGAATTCCAGGTCTCTAGGATTGTGGATTCTCGTCTTGTCCGCGGTTCTCTTCAGTACCTTGTTCAGTGGGAGGGGTATGGTCCTGAGGAGAGGATGTGGGTCCCAGTGACGGACATTAAGGCCTCTCGTCTCATCAGGGCATTCCATAGGTCCCATCCTGAGAAGGTGGGCTCTGAGTGTCCGGAGTCCACTCGTAGAGGGAGGGGTACTGTCACAACCAGACAGCTGAGAAGCTCTGACAGAGGCCTTTCAGAACCTCCTCCTTGAATTTCTGTGTTGTGGTATTCAGCTCCTCCTCTCGTCAGCCTCTCTCAGCTGTCATGTCTTAATTGCTTCCCTTTAAATGCCTCCTCAGAATGCTTTTCTGAGCGGCTTATATTTCCTCCTGGAGTGTGTGTGCACGCTGATCTGTCCTCCTCTTTGCTTCAAAGCTAAGTGTACTTTTATATGTTTATATCTGTTTGCTGGATCCCAGATGACCCTGACTCCCTCCGTGTCTTGTGTAGGGAGCCGGTGGTCGTGTCCCCTCACTATTGTAGGGTGCTCAGGGCTTTATAGTCAAGGTTCGTGGATATGCAAACCTCCACCATTAGGATCTTTGCATAGGCTGAGCAGCCAGGGAAAGTGCCAGGTCTTCTGCAGGGGTCTCCCTTGGTTCCTTAGTTTTTGGATCCAGCGAGTCGTTTATACATGTTGTTTTGCCTTGTTACCTGTACACATTCCGTGACAGTCTAATATACCTCCTACCTGGTCCTCTGGTGGTCCCTTTTGTTAGGATCGACCACCAGAGGACTCAGGTAGCTCAGTACAGTCGCACCAAACACCACTACACTACACTACACCCCCCCCGTCACTTATTAACCCCTTATAAACCCCTGATCACCCATGATCACCCCATATAAACTCCCTGATCACCCCCCTGTCATTGATCACCGCCCTGTCATTGATCACCCCCCTGTCAGGCTCCGTTCAGACGTCCGTAAGATTATTCCGGATCCACGGATACATGGATCGGATCCGCAAAAAGCATACGGACGTCTGAATGGAGCCTTACAGGGGGGTGATCAATGACAGGCGGGTGATCACCCATATACACTCCCTGATCACCCCCTGTCATTGATCACCCCCCTGTCATTGATCCCCCCCCTGTCAGGCTCCGTTCAGACGTCCGTATGATTTTTACGGATCCACGGATACATGGATCGGATCCGCAAAAAGCATACGGACGTCTGAATGGAGCCTTACAGGGGGGTGATCAATGACAGGCGGGTGATCACCCATATACACTCCCTGATCACCCCCTGTCATTGATCACCCCCCTGTCATTGATCACCCCCCTGTAAGGCTCCATTCAGACGTCCGCATGATTTTTACGGATCCATGGATACATGGATCGGATCCGCAAAACACATGCGGACGTCTGAATGGAGCCTTACAGGGGGTGATCAATGACAGGCGGGTGATCACCCATATACACTCCCTGATCACCCCCTGTCATTGATCACCCCCCTGTCATTGATCACCCCCCTGTAAGGCTCCATTCAGACGTCCGCATGATTTTTACGGATCCATGGATACATGGATCGGATCCGCAAAACACATGCGGACGTCTGAATGGAGCCTTACAGGGGGTGATCAATGACAGGCGGGTGATCACCCATATACACTCCCTGATCACCCCCCTGTCATTGATCACCCCCCTGTAAGGCTCCATTCAGACGTCCGCATGTGTTTTGTGGATCCGATCCATGTATCCATGGATCCGTAAAAATCATGCGGATGTCTCAATGGAGCCTTACAGGGGGGGTGATCAGTGACAGGGGGGTGATCACCCTGATCACCCCCTGTCATTGATAACCCCCCTGTAAGGCTCCATTCAGACGTCCGCATGTGTTTTGCGGATCCGATCCATGGATCCGTAAAAATTATACGGACGTCTGAATGGAGCCTTACAGGGGGGTGATCAATGACAGGGGGGTGATCAGGGAGTCTATGTGGGTGATCACCCCCCTGTCATTGATCACCCCCCTGTCATTGATCACCCCCCCTGTAAGGCTCCATTCAGACATTTTTTTTGGCCCAAGTTAGCGGAAATTTTTTGTTTGTTTTTGTTTTTTCTTACAAAGTCTCATATTCTACTAACATGTGTCAAAAAATAAAATCTCACATGAACTCACCATACCCCTCACGGAATCCAAATGCGTAAACATTTTTAGACATTTATATTCCAGACTTCTTCTCACGCTTTAGGGCCCCTAAAAAGCCAGGGCAGTATAAATACCCCACATGTGACCCCATTTCGGAAAGAAGACACCCCAAGGTATTCCGTGAGGGGCATATTGAGTCCATGAAAGATTGAAATTTTTGTCCTAAGTTAGCGGAAAGTGAGACTTTGTGAGAAAAAAACCAAAAAAAATCAATATCCGCTAACTTATGCAAAAAAAATAAAAATTCTAGGAACTCGCCATGCCCCTCATTATATACCTTGGGGTGTCTTCTTTCCAAAGTGGGGTCATATGTGGGGTATTTATACTGCCCTGGCTTTTTAGGGGCCCGAAAGTGTGAGAAGAAGTCTGGGATCCAAATGTCTAAAAATGCCCTCCTAAAAAGAATTTGGGCCCCTTTGCGCATCTAGGCTGCAAAAAAGTGTCACACATGTGGTATCACCGTACTCAGGAGAAGTTGGGGAATGTGTTTTGAGGTGTCATTTTACATATACCCATGCTGGGTGAGAGAAATATCTTGGCAAAAGACAACTTTTCCCATTTTTTTATACAAAGTTGGCATTTGACCAAGATATTTTTCTCACCCAGCATGGGTATATGTAAAATGACACCCCAAAACACATTCCCCAACTTCTCCTGAGTACGGCGATACCAGATGTGTCACACTTTTTTGCTGCCAAGGTGGGCAAAGGGGCACATATTCCAAAGTGCACCTTTTGGATTTCACCGGTCATTTTTTACACATTTTGATTGCAAAGTTCTTCTCACACATTTGGGCCCCTAAATTGCCAGGGCAGTATAACTACGCCACAAGTGACCCCATTTTGGAAAGAAGACACCCCAAGGTATTCTGTGAGGGGCATGGTGAGTTCCTAGAATTTTTTATTTTTTGTCGCAAGTTAGTGGAATATGAGACTTTGTAAGAAAAAAAAAATCATCATCATTTTCCGCTAACTTGTGACAAAAAATAAAAAGTTCTATGAACTCACTATGCCCATCAGCGAATACCTTAGGGTGTCTACTTTCCGAAATGGGGTCATTTGTGGGGGTTTTCTACTGTTTGGGCATTGTAGAACCTCAGGAATCATGACAGGTGCTCAGAAAGTCAGAGCTGTTTCAAAAAGCGGAAATTCAAATTTTTGTACCATAGTTTGTAAATGCTATAACTTTTACCCAAACCATTTTTTTTTTTTGCCCAAACATTTTTTTTTTATCAAAGACATGTAGAACAATAAATTTGGCGAAAAATTAATATATGGATGTCGTTTTTTTTGCAAAATTTTACAGCTGAAAGTGAAAAATGTCATTTTTTTGCAAAAAAATCGTTACATTTTGATTAATAACAAAAAAAGTAAAAATGTCAGCAGCAATGAAATACCACCAAATGAAAGCTCTATTAGTGAGAAGAAAAGGAGGTAAAATTCATTTGGGTGGTAAGTTGCATGACCGAGCGATAAACGGTGAAAGAAGTGTAGTGCCGAAGTGTAAAAAGTGCTCTGGTCATGAAGGGGGTTTCAGCTAGCGGGGCTGAAGTGGTTAAAGGGACAGGGAACTGTGGAGGTTACAGTTAAGGGGGCGGTCCGCTATGGAGGTCAGTGTTAAGGGGCGTGGTGCTGTAGAGGTCAATGTTAAGGGGGCAGGGTGTTGTGGAGGTCATATTTTAAGGGAACAGAGCTCTGTAGAGATCCCTGTTAAGGGCGCAGGTTATTGTGGAAATCACTGTTAATGAGATGGGGTACTGTGGAGGTCACTAATACAGGGATGGCTGATGTGGAGGTCACTGTTAAAGGGGAGGGCACTGTGGATGTTACTGTTAAGGGGGCAGGCCGCTGGGGAGGTCACTGTTGAAGGGGCGGTGTACTGTAGATTAGAGTTGAGCGAACACCTGGATGTTCGGGTTCGAGAAGTTCGGCCGAACATCCCGGAAATGTTCGGGTTCGGGATCCGAACCCGATCCGAACTTCGTCCCGAACCCGAACCCCATTGAAGTCAATGGGGACCCGAACTTTTCGGCACTAAAAAGGCTGTAAAACAGCCCAGGAAAGAGCTAGAGGGCTGCAAAAGGCAGCAACATGTAGGTAAATCCCCTGCAAACAAATGTGGATAGGGAAATGAATTAAAATAAAAATTAAATAAATAAAAATTAACCAAAATCAATTGGAGAGAGGTTCCATAGCAGAGAATCTGGCTTCCCGTCACCCACCACTGGAACAGTCCATTCTCAGATATTTAGGCCCCGGCACCCAGGCAGAGGAGAGAGGTCCCGTAACAGACAATCTGTCTTCATGTCAGCAGAGAATTAGTCTGCATGTCATAGCAGAGAATGAGGCTTCACGTCAGCCACCACTGCAACAGTCCATTGGCATATATTTAGGCCCAGCACCCAGGCAGAGGAGGGAGGTCCCGTAACAGAGAATCTGTCTTCATGTCAGCAGAGAATTAGTCTGCATGTCATAGCAGAGAATGAGGCTTCACGTCAGCCACCACTGCAACAGTCCATTGGCATATATTTAGGCCCAGCACACACACAGGCAGAGGAGAGAGGTCCCGTAACAGAGAATCTGGCTTCATGTCAGCAGAGAATCAGTCTGCATGTCATAGCAGAGAATGAGGCTTCACGTCAGCCACCACTGCAACAGTCCATTGGCATATATTTAGGCCCAGCACACACACAGGCAGAGGAGAGAGGTCCCGTAACAGAGAATCTGTCTTCATGTCAGCAGAGAATTAGTCTGCATGTCATAGCAGAGAATGAGGCTTCACGTCAGCCACCACTGCAACAGTCCATTGGCATATATTTAGGCCCAGCACCCAGGCAGAGGAGGGAGGTCCCGTAACAGAGAATCTGTCTTCATGTCAGCAGAGAATTAGTCTGCATGTCATAGCAGAGAATGAGGCTTCACGTCAGCCACCACTGCAACAGTCCATTGGCATATATTTAGGCCCAGCACCCAGGCAGAGGAGGGAGGTCCCGTAACAGAGAATCTGGCTTCATGTCAGCAGAGAATCAGTCTTCATATCATAGCAGAGAATCAGGCTTCACGTCACCCACCACTGTAAGAGTCAATTTTCATAAATTTAGGCCCAGAACCCAGGCAGAGGAGAAAGGTCCCGTAACAGACAATCTGGCTTCATGTCAGCAGAGAATCAGTCTTCATATCATAGCAGAGAATCAGGCTTCACGTCACCCACCACTGCAACAGTCCATTGGCATATATTTAGGCCTAGCACACAGGCAGAGCAGAGAGGTCCCGTAACAGACAATCTGGCTTCATGACAGCAGAGAATCAGTCTGCATGTCATAGCAGAGAATGAGGCTTCACGTCAGCCACCACTGCAACAGTCCATTGGCATATATTTAGGCCTAGCACACAGGCAGAGCAGAGAGGTCCCGTAACAGACAATCTGGCTTCATGACAGCAGAGAATCAGTCTGCATGTCATAGCAGAGAATGAGGCTTCACGTCAGCCACCACTGCAACAGTCCATTGGCATATATTTAGGCCCAGCACCCAGGCAGAGGAGGGAGGTCCCGTAACAGAGAATCTGTCTTCATGTCAGCAGAGAATTAGTCTGCATGTCATAGCAGAGAATGAGGCTTCACGTCAGCCACCACTGCAACAGTCCATTGGCATATATTTAGGCCCAGCACCCAGGCAGAGGAGGGAGGTCCCGTAACAGAGAATCTGTCTTCATGTCAGCAGAGAATTAGTCTGCATGTCATAGCAGAGAATGAGGCTTCACGTCAGCCACCACTGCAACAGTCCATTGGCATATATTTAGGCCCAGCACCCAGGCAGAGGAGGGAGGTCCCGTAACAGAGAATCTGGCTTCATGTCAGCAGAGAATCAGTCTTCATATCATAGCAGAGAATCAGGCTTCACGTCACCCACCACTGTAAGAGTCAATTTTCATAAATTTAGGCCCAGAACCCAGGCAGAGGAGAAAGGTCCCGTAACAGACAATCTGGCTTCATGTCAGCAGAGAATCAGTCTTCATATCATAGCAGAGAATCAGGCTTCACGTCACCCACCACTGTAAGAGTCAATTTTCAAAAATTTAGGCCCAGAACCCAGGCAGAGGAGAAAGGTCCCGTAACAGACAATCTGGCTTCATGTCAGCAGAGAATCAGTCTTCATATCATAGCAGAGAATCAGGCTTCACGTCACCCACCACTGTAAGAGTCAATTTTCATAAATTTAGGCCCAGAACCCAGGCAGAGGAGAGAGGTCCCGTAACAGACAATCTGGCTTCATGTCAGCAGAGAATCTGTCTGCATGTCATAGCAGAGAATCAGGCTTCATGTCAGCCACCACTGCAACAGTCCATTGTCAGATATTTAGGCCCAGCACCCAGGCAGAGGAGAGAGGTCCCATAACAGAGGATCTGGCTTCATGTCAGCAGAGAATTAGTCTGCATGTCATAGCAGAGAATCAGGCTTCACGTCACCCAACATTGGAACTGTCCATTGGCATATATTTAGGCCCCGGCACCCAGACAGAGGAGAGGTTCATTCAACTTTGGGTAGCCTCGCAATATAATGGTAAAATGAAAATAAAAATAGGATTGAATGAGGAAGTGCCCTGGAGTCCAATAATATATGGTTAAGGGGAGGTAGTTAATGTCTAATCTGGACAAGGGACGAACAGATCCTGTGGGATCCATGCCTGGTTCATTTTTATGAACGTCAGCTTGTCCACATTGGCTGTAGACAGGCGGCTGCGTTTGTCTGTAATGACGCCCCCTGCCGTGCTGAATACACGTTCAGACAAAACGCTGGCCGCCGGGCAGGCCAGCACCTCCAAGGCATAAAAGGCTAGCTCTGGCCACGTGGACAATTTAGAGACCCAGAAGTTGAATGGGGCCGAACCATCAGTCAGTACGTGGAGGGGTGTGCACAAGTACTGTTCCACCATGTTAGTGAAATGTTGCCTCCTGCTAACACGTTGCGTATCAGGTGGTGGTGCAGTTAGCTGTGGCGTGTTGACAAAAGTTTTCCACATCTCTGCCATGCTAACCCTGCCCTCAGAGGAGCTGGCCGTGACACAGCTGCCTTGGCGACCTCTTGCTCCTCCTCTGCCTTGGCCTTGGGCTTCCACTTGTTCCCCTGTGACATTTGGGAATGCTCTCAGTAGCGTGTCTACCAACGTGCGCTTGTACTCGCGCATCTTCCTATCACGCTCCAGTGCAGGAAGTAAGGTGGGCACATTGTCTTTGTAGCGTGGATCCAGCAGGGTGGCAACCCAGTAGTCCACACAGGTTAAAATGTGGGCAACTCTGCTGTCGTTGCGCAGGCACTGCAGCATGTAGTCGCTCATGTGTGCCAGGCTGCCCAGGGGTAAGGACAAGCTGTCCTCTGTGGGAGGCGTATCGTCATCGTCCTGCCTTTCCCCCCAGCCACGCACCAGTGATGGACCCGAGCTGCGTTGGGTGCCACCCCGCTGTGACCATGCTTCATCCTCATCCTCCTCCACCTCCTCCTCATCCTCGTCCTCCTCGTCCTCCAGTAGTGGGCCCTGGCTGGCCACATTTGTACCTGGCCTCTGCTGTTGCCAAAAACCTCCCTCTGAGTCACTTCGAAGAGACTGGCCTGAAAGTGCTAAAAATGACCCCTCTTCCTCCTCCTCCTCCTTCTGGGCCACCTCCTCTTCCATCATCGCCCTAAGTGTTTTCTCAAGGAGACATAGAAGTGGTATTGTAACGCTGATAATGGCGTCATCGCCACTGGCCATGTTGGTGGAGTACTCGAAACAGCGCAACAGGGCACACAGGTCTCGCATGGAGGCCCAGTCATTGGTGGTGAAGTGGTGCTGTTCTGTAGTGCGACTGACCCGTGCGTGCTGCAGCTGAAACTCCACTATGGCCTGCTGCTGCTCGCACAGTCTGTCTAGCATGTGCAAGGTGGAGTTCCACCTGGTGGGCACGTCGCATATGAGGCGGTGAGCGGGAAGGCCGAAGTTACGCTGTAGCGCAGACAGGCGAGCAGCGGCAGGATGTGAATGCCGGAAGCGCGAACAGACGGCCCGCACTTTATGCAGCAGCTCTGACATGTCGGGGTAGTTGTGAATAAACTTCTGCACCACCAAATTGAGCACATGCGCCAAGCAAGGAATGTGCGTCAAACTGGCTAGTCCCAGAGCTGCAACGAGATTTCGCCCATTATCACACACCATCAGGCCGGGCTTGAGGCTCACCGGCAGCAACCACTCGTCGGTCTGTTGTTCTATACCCCGCCACAACTCCTGTGCGGTGTGGGGCCTGTCCCCCAAACATATGAGTTTCAGAATGGCCTGCTGACGTTTACCCCGGGCTGTGCTGAAGTTGGTGGTGAAGGTGGGTGGCTGACTGGATGAGCAGGTGGAAGAAGAGGAGGAGGAAGCTGAGAAGGAGGAGGTGGCAACAGGAGGCAAAGAATGTTGCCCTGCGATCCTTGGCGGCGGAAGGACGTGCGCCAAACAGCTCTCCGACTGGGGCCCTGCTGCCACTACATTTACCCAGTGTGCAGTTAGGGAGATATAGCGTCCCTGGCCGTGCTTACTGGTCCACGTATCTGTGGTTAGGTGGACCTTGCTACAGATGGCGTTGCGCAGTGCACACTTGATTTTATCGGATACTTGGTTGTGCAGGGAAGGCACGGCTCTCTTGGAGAAGTAGTGGCGGCTGGGAACAACATACTGTGGGACAGCAAGCGACATGAGCTGTTTGAAGCTGTCTGTGTCCACCAGCCTGAATGACAGCATTTCATAGGCCAGTAGTTTAGAAATGCTGGCATTCAGGGCCAGGGATCGAGGGTGGCTAGGTGGGAATTTATGCTTTCTCTCAAATGTTTGTGAGATGGAGAGCTGAATGCTGCCGTGTGACATGGTTGAGATGCTTGGTGACGGAGGTGGTGGTGGTGGTGTTGGTGGTACATCCCCTGTTTGCTGGGCGGCAGGTGCCAACGTTCCTCCAGAGGCGGAGGAAGAGGCCGAGGCGGCAGCAGCAGAAGAGGTAGCAGGGGGAGCCTGAGTGACTTCCTTGGTTTTAAGGTGTTTACTCCACTGCAGTTCATGCTTTGCATGCAGGTGCCTGGTCATGCAGGTTGTGCTCAGGTTCAGAACGTTAATGCCTCGCTTCAGGCTCTGATGGCACAGCGTGCAAACCACTCGGGTCTTGTCGTCAGCACATTGTTTGAAGAAGTGCCGTGCCAGGGAACTCCTTGAAGCTGCCTTTGGGGTGCTCGGTCCCAGATGGCGGCGGTCAGTAGCAGGCGGAGTCTCTTGGCGGCGGGTGTTCTGCTTTTGCCCACTGCTCCCTCTTTTGCTACGCTGTTGGCTCGGTCTCACCACTGCCTCTTCCTCCGAACTGTGAAAGTCAGTGGCACGACCTTCATTCCATGTGGGGTCTAGGACCTCATCGTCCCCTTCATCGTCTTCCACCCAGTCTTGATCCCTGACCTCCTGTTCAGTCTGCACACTGCAGAAAGACGCAGCAGTTGGCACCTGTGTTTCGTCATCATCAGAGACATGCTGAGGTGGTATTCCCATGTCCTCATCATCAGGAAACATAAGTGGTTGTGCGTCAGTGCAGTCTATGTCTTCCACCGCTGGGGAAGGGCTAGGTGGATGCCCTTGGGAAACCCTGCCAGCGGAGTCTTCAAACAGCATAAGAGACTGCTGCATAACTTGAGGCTCAGACAGTTTCCCTGATATGCATGGGGGTGATGTGACAGACTGATGGGCTTGGTTTTCAGGCGCCATCTGTGCGCTTTCTGCAGAAGACTGGGTGGGAGATAATGTGAACGTGCTGGATCCACTGTCTGCCACCCAATTGACTAATGCCTGTACCTGCTCAGGCCTTACCATCCTTAGAACGGCATTGGGCCCCACCATATATCGCTGTAAATTCTGGCGGCTACTGGGACCTGAGGTAGTTGGTACACTAGGACGTGTGGATGTGGCAGAACGGCCACGTCCTCTCCCAGCACCAGAGGGTCCACTAACACCACCACGACCATGTCCACGTCCGCGTCCCTTACTAGATGTTTTCCTCATTGTTATCGTTCACCACAACAACAAAAATATTATTTGGCCCAATGTATTGTATTCAAATTCAGCTGAATATAAATTTGAGGCCTAGTATTTAGGCGCTGGGTGACCGGTATGGATTTAGTGACAGAATTAGACTTGGAAATGCACAGTAGCGTGTGTGTGAAGTTATTCTGAATGACCCTATGTGCACCTTGAATATTATATACCCTTTTAGGGATAGATTTCAAATAGCTCTGATACAGCAGAAACCACTAAATTATGAAATTGCTAAATTGGGAATTGTATTTCAACCCAGAACAAAAAATGTGCTTTGACGGACACTAAATAACTTGCCCAGCCACAACAGTACAGCGGTAACGACAGATTTAGCGGGATATAAATTTGAGGCCTAGTATTTAGGCGCTGGGTGACCGGTATGGATTTACTGACAGAATTAGACTGGGATATGGCCAAAAAATAACCACACTATTGCTGGTTAAATGCACTTGGTGACGGGCGCAGCTTGCCCCTGATGTAGTATATGGCCAAAAAATAAACAGACTATTGCTGGTTAAATGCACTTGGTGTGACAGCTTCACCCTGATGTAGGCTTTAGCCAAAAAACAACCACACCATTGAGGGTTAAATGCACTTGGTCGCAGCTTGTGCTGGCGCACCACAAGACACAAAATGGCCGCCGATCACCCCAGAAAAAAGTGACTGACAAACGGTCTGGGCAGCATAAAAACAGTGAGCAATTGAATTTCAGCAGCTCAATGATGCACAGCTTCAGATCGATCGATTAATCAAGTCCTTTGGAGGAGTTAATCTGCCTAATCTCGCCCTACTGTCGCAGCCGCAACCTCTCCCTACGCTAATCAGAGCAGAGTGACGGGCGGCGCTATGTGACTCCAGCTTAAATAGAGGCTGGGTCACATGGTGCTCTGGCCAATCACAGCCATGCCAATAGTAGGCATGGCTGTGACGGCCTCTTGGGGCAAGTAGTATGACGCTTGTTGATTGGCTGCTTTGCAGCCTTTCAAAAAGCGCCAAGAAAGCGTCACAAAAGCGCCAAGAAAGCGACGAACACCGAACCCGAACCCGGACTTTTACGAAAATGTCCGGGTTCGAGTCCGTGTCACGGACACCCCAAAATTCGGTACGAACCCGAACTATACAGTTCGAGTTCGCTCATCCCTAGTTGCTTCTTCTTTTTTTCTTTAGCTGTGTTTAAGAAAAGCTAAACTTGGTTTTTGTTTCACAATTTCCAAGTGACTTTCTGCAACTGAAAAGCAGGAAACTTTTGCAAGAGTCCAGCTTGTCTCAGGAAACACAAATTAATTAAAATACAATTGAGCATTTTACTAGGAATAGCAATAACTTTAAGGCCTCGTGCACATGAGCTTATTTTCATTCCATGTCCGTTCCGTATATATGGAACCATTCATTTTAATCGGTCCGCAAAAAAATGGAAAGTACTCAGTGTGCATTCTGTTTCCGTATGTCCGTATTTCCGTTCCACAAAAAAAAAAAATAATAGAACATGTCCTTTTATTGTCCGCATTATGGACAAGGAAATAACTGTTCTATTAGAGGCCAGCTGCTCCATTCCACAAAATATGAAATGCACACGGACGTCATCTGTATTTTTTGCGGACCGCAAAATACATATGGTTGTGTGCATGAGCCAGGCCTAAGTGATTACTTTGTAAGTTAAAGGGGGCATCCCATAATTAATGTAAAAAATGAAAATAAGGACATGTCAATCTCTAACGAAGCTAGAACCAGCCCTGTACCTCACATGGATCCAGAGATCTCCACATGCATTGCTCTGCTAGATTTATATCAAGCTGGCAGCTCAAGGGGAGGGTTTTTTCTGCTGCAGCTCGGGGGGGGGGGGGGGCGTGTCTCATCTCTCCCTATCACAGCTCAGGAGGCGTGTCTCAGCTCTCCCTATCACAGCTCAGGAGTTGTGTCTCAGCTCTCTCTATCACAGCTCAGGAGGTGTGTCTCATCTCTCCCCATCACAGCTCAGGAGGTGTGTCTCAGCTCTCCCTATCACAGCTCAGGAGGTGTGTCTCAGCTCTCCCTATCACAGCTCAGGAGGTGTGTCTCAGCTCTCCCTATCACAGCTCAGGAGGCGTGTTTCAGCTCTCCCTATCACAGCTCAGGAGGTGTGTCTCAGCTCTTCCTATCACAGCTCAGGAGGTGTGTTTAAGCTCTCCCTATCACAGCTCAGGAGGTGTGTCTCAGCTCTCCCTATCACAGCTCAGGAGGTGTGTCTCAGCTCTCCCTATCACAGCTCAGGAGGCGTGTTTCAGCTCTCCCTATCACAGCTCAGGAGGTGTGTCTCAGCTCTCCCTATCACAGCTCAGGAGGTGTGTCTCAGCTCTCCCTATCACAGCTCAGGAGGCGTGTCTCTGCTCTCCCTATCACAGCTCAGGAGGTGTGTCTCAGCTCTCCCTATCACAGCTCAGGAGGTGTGTTTCAGCTCTCCCTCTCACAGCTCAGGAGGTGTGTCTCAGCTCTCCCTATCACAGCTCAGGAGGTGTGTCTCAGCTCTTCCTATCACAGCTCAGGAGGCGTGTCTCAATTCTCCCTATCACAGCTCAGGAGATGTGTCTCAGCTCTCCCTATCACAGCTCAGGATGTGTGTCCATGCTCTCCCTATCACAGCTCAGGAGGCGTGTCTCAGCTCTCCCTATCACAGCTCAGTGTATGAAGTATGTATCCACTGGACTCTGGGGTCGAGTGGAGGGTGGACCATAGGCGCAAAACACAACCAGAGTTTGTTTCAAACCAATAGGTTTTTTTTATTATTTTTGTTATCGTGACAACGCGTTTCGGGGTTCTGTGGACCCCTTTTTCAAGTCTAAAAAACATGTACATACAAATTATATAAAAAGGGATAATAGTAATAATAATATGTCCGTCAAGCTCAGATTTGGATGTAGATATAAATGAATGAATGTATACATATATACGTCAATACCATGATGTCAATAAAAAGTAAAAAATTATATAATATAATAATAAAAATATATAAACAACTATCAATTGTAAAATATGGAAATAAAAATGTAAATATATATATATATATATATATATATATATATATATATGAGAGGCGCCAATTGATTACGTGGCTGAAAATAAATAGCTGTTTGCAGGGCGCGTGTAAGGTTAAACAATCTTGATATAGATATGCTATATAAAAAAGTTTAAGCAGTTAAATATTTAATTTCATGGTAAAAATGCCAATACGAATAGTCAAAAAAGAGACGCAGGATGGGCATTGCATTATTGCTACAGCTTCACTTTTGTAAGTTTTAGCTGAGGGTCAATGAACCTATACGGTGGAAACATAATATATATAAAAAAAAACAAAAAAAAAACACAAGGGCATGATGTGCTATTGGGTGGTAATATAGGGACTGAGGGTGAAGGCATGATAAGATGTATACAAGAGGAAGTGGTGAGGGGAAGGAAGAGAGACAAGCGGCGCTGGAGTACATACCGGTGAGTGCTGCTGATGGAAGTTGCGCTGCTTCCAGCTTCTGGCACGTGCGGCGTCCAGATGCTGTGTGCTGGGAGCGCGCGCTGGGCCGGCAAAGAGGAGGAGAAGTGGGCGGGGACCGGGCCGGCTGGGTGGTGCGAACGTCCTGAATGGGCGGGGCTAGCTGCTGGTGGTGACGCAAACGCCCTGAGTGGGCGGGGCTTATGTAGTGGGCGGAGCCTAGTGCCGCGATGCGATGCAGTGCCGGCGCATGGACGTGGACGGGGGGGGGGGGGGCAGCAATGTAGAAGGACGGGAACGATGTGTGTGAGGGGGTGGGGCTATGAGGAAGCTAGGGATGAAAGGGATGACTGCAGGATGAGACTGAGAGTGGTGATGGGGACAGGGCGAAAGGGAGGGAAGGGAAAGCAACTATGCTAAGGGTGAATGACATGATGGCGGTGGGCGGGACGTGATATGCGGGGGGTGGGATAGTGAGGATGTTGGGGATGCAGGGGAATGAGTGCAAGGTGATGCTTGGTGTGTTGGGGGGAGGGGACGCAGCAATACTAGGGAAATAAATGGTATAATGGTGGAAATTGAGAAAAGAGAGAGTTATGGGAAGGTGGTCCAGTAGGTTTTAGAAACATTTGTTTTCTAAGCTTTCATTGAGACCGTAAGGGTCCAGTGTTTGGAGCTTGTATATCCAAAACA
Source organism: Bufo gargarizans (assembly GCF_014858855.1). Lineage (NCBI taxonomy): Eukaryota > Metazoa > Chordata > Amphibia > Anura > Bufonidae > Bufo > Bufo gargarizans. The sequence goes on from NC_058081.1 coordinate 18,824,093, forward strand.
TTTCTCTCCGTTGTAAAGTTCTGAACCTGTCGGAACAGCTGTCAGAGATATGTTCGATGGGCGTGATGGTTAGCCTAGTGGGATCCTTGTTATGGATGGCCAGGAAGTGTCTGGACACACTGTGGTTTAGGTAGCCCCGTTTGATATTCCATCTGTGGTTGTTTAGCCGTTCTCTGAGGGTCTGAATGGTTCGACCTACATATTGCTGTCCACAGGCGCATTCTAAAAGATAAATGACAAAGCTTGAAGCACAGTTCATGAGGCTTTTGATAACGAATTCTTCCCCTGTGGTGTTGCTCTTAAAGGTCGTTATGCGGTTATTGATATTATCGCAACACTTGCATAGTTTATGGCTGCATTTGAAGCTCCCTTTAGATTCGGGGAACCATTTGGATGTGGTCTTTGTGGCACGTTTTATTCTTTTTAGTTTGCTCGGGGCTAGTGCATTCTTTAGTGTGCGGGCCCTCCTAAATGTGAAGTGGGGCTTGCAAGAGATAGTTTCTTTGAGATAGGGATCGGCCTTCAGGATGTGCCAATATTTTGTTATGATGTTCCTTAGTGTTCCATGGTTGGGATTGAAGGTGGTGATAAAGGATGATTTCGATTTTGTACGGTCGACCATTGTGTCTGGTTTCTTTTTGGTTATTAGACAGTCCTCTTGGCTCTGCTCATAGGCGCGTCTGAAGGCCCCCCCGACTATTCCTCTTGGGTAATTTTTGTTTTGGAATCTGGAACATAAAATCCGGCTTTGTTCAATAAAGTCATTGGTTGTTGAGCAGTTCCTCCTTATCCGTTTAAATTGACTAAATGGAATGTTGTCTTTCCATTTTCTGTAATGTGCGCTCTCATAGTCCAGGTAGCTGTTACCGTCCACTTTCTTGAAAAAGGTTTTTGTCATGATGGTGTTGCATTCAGAATATAAAACCAGGTCCAGGTATTCAATTGATATATTAGAACTTGTGGACGTAAAACTGAGGTTCCAAGTGTTGTTGTTTAGGTAGGACACAAATGTTTGGGCATCTTCTTCGCTCCCCTTCCAAATAAAAATTAGGTCATCAATGTACCTTTTGTAGAATACAATTGATTCCGTCCACTTGTGATTATTGTTAAGGAATGCCTCTTCAAACCGACCCATGTAGAGATTGGCAAAACTTGGCGCGAATCGCGTCCCCATTGCGGTCCCTTTGCGCTGTTTGTAGATTTTGCCCTCAAACGTAAAGACATTGTGTGTCAGGATAAACCTGATGGCATCAAGGATAAATTGCTTATGTCTTGAAGTCAATTGGTCATCCATATGCAAAAAATGGTCCGTTGTACGGATGCCCGCCTCGTGTGGAATATTTGAATAGAGTGCCGCCACATCCAAAGTCAGCCACCTGTATGATGGGTCCCAGTCTATTTTTTTCAGAAGTGAGATTAACTGTGTTGAATCTCTTAAGTGGGAGTTGAGACGGGTAACGTGTTTTTGTAAAAAGATGTCCACGTAATGTGAGAGATTACTGGTTAGGGAATTAATTCCAGAAATAATGGGCCAAAAAGAAACCAGACACAATGGTCGACCGTACAAAATCGAAATCATCCTTTATCACCACCTTCAATCCCAACCATGGAACACTAAGGAACATCATAACAAAATATTGGCACATCCTGAAGGCCGATCCCTATCTCAAAGAAACTATCTCTTGCAAGCCCCACTTCACATTTAGGAGGGCCCGCACACTAAAGAATGCACTAGCCCCGAGCAAACTAAAAAGAATAAAACGTGCCACAAAGACCACATCCAAATGGTTCCCCGAATCTAAAGGGAGCTTCAAATGCAGCCATAAACTATGCAAGTGTTGCGATAATATCAATAACCGCATAACGACCTTTAAGAGCAACACCACAGGGGAAGAATTCGTTATCAAAAGCCTCATGAACTGTGCTTCAAGCTTTGTCATTTATCTTTTAGAATGCGCCTGTGGACAGCAATATGTAGGTCGAACCATTCAGACCCTCAGAGAACGGCTAAACAACCACAGATGGAATATCAAACGGGGCTACCTAAACCACAGTGTGTCCAGACACTTCCTGGCCATCCATAACAAGGATCCCACTAGGCTAACCATCACGCCCATCGAACATATCTCTGACAGCTGTTCCGACAGGTTCAGAACTTTACAACGGAGAGAAATGTTTTGGATATACAAGCTCCAAACACTGGACCCTTACGGTCTCAATGAAAGCTTAGAAAACAAATGTTTCTAAATCCAACTGGACCACCTTCCCATAACTCTCTCTTTTCTCAATTTCCACCATTATACCATTTATTTCCCTAGTATTGCTGCGTCCCCTCCCCCCAACACACCAAGCATCACCTTGCACTCATTCCCCTGCATCCCCAACATCCTCACTATCCCACCCCCCGCATATCACGTCCCGCCCACCGCCATCATGTCATTCACCCTTAGCATAGTTGCTTTCCCTTCCCTCCCTTTCGCCCTGTCCCCATCACCACTCTCAGTCTCATCCTGCAGTCATCCCTTTCATCCCTAGCTTCCTCATAGCCCCACCCCCTCACACACATCGTTCCCGTCCTTCTACATTGCTGCCCCCCCCCCCCCCCCCCCGTCCACGTCCATGCGCCGGCACTGCATCGCATCGCGGCACTAGGCTCCGCCCACTACATAAGCCCCACCCACTCAGGGCGTTTGCGTCACCACCAGCAGCTAGCCCCGCCCATTCAGGACGTTCGCACCACCCAGCCGGCCCGGTCCCCGCCCACTTCTCCTCCTCTTTGCCGGCCCAGCGCGCGCTCCCAGCACACAGCATCTGGACGCCGCACGTGCCAGAAGCTGGAAGCAGCGCAACTTCCATCAGCAGCACTCACCGGTATGTACTCCAGCGCCGCTTGTCTCTCTTCCTTCCCCTCACCACTTCCTCTTGTATACATCTTATCATGCCTTCACCCTCAGTCCTTATATTACCACCCAATAGCACATCATGCCCTTGTGTTTTTTTTTTGTTTTTTTTTTATATATATTATGTTTCCACCGTATAGGTTCATTGACCCTCAGCTAAAACTTACAAAAGTGAAGCTGTAGCAATAATGCAATGCCCATCCTGCGTCTCTTTTTTGACTATTCGTATTGGCATTTTTACCATGAAATTAAATATTTAACTGCTTAAACTTTTTTATATAGCATATCTATATCAAGATTGTTTAACCTTACACGCGCCCTGCAAACAGCTATTTATTTTCAGCCACGTAATCAATTGGCGCCTCTCATATATATATATATATATATATATATATATTTACATTTTTATTTCCATATTTTACAATTGATAGTTGTTTATATATTTTTATTATTATATTATATAATTTTTTACTTTTTATTGACATCATGGTATTGACGTATATATGTATCCATTCATTCATTTATATCTACATCCAAATCTGAGCTTGACGGACATATTATTATTACTATTATCCCTTTTTATATAATTTGTATGTACATGTTTTTTAGACTTGAAAAAGGGGTCCACAGAACCCCGAAACGCGTTGTCACGATAACAAAAATAATAAAAAAAACCTATTGGTTTGAAACAAACTCTGGTTGTGTTTTGCGCCTATGGTCCACCCTCCACTCGACCCCAGAGTCCAGTGGATACATACTTCATACACTGACCCAGACGGCGGCCTGGCCCCCGCCAAAGGTGAACACGGACGTAACCGGCAGCACCAACCAGCAACACTTAAACCACTCCTACTCGCTTCCAGTACAGTTGCACCGAACATTAGGTGCAACGACAGCAGGTGAGCAACACCATTCTTCCTGAATTGGAAGCCTGTTCTGAACCTACTCACCCTATGAGCGCCTTTTTCCTCCTTTTTGTCCTCCTTTGGCCACTTCTTTCTGTATCACAGCTCAGGAGATGTGTCTCAGCTCTCCCTATCACAGCTCAGGAGGTGTGTCTCAGCTCTCCCTATCACAGCTCAGGAGGTATGTCTCAGCTCTCCCTATCACAGCTCAGGGGGCGTGTCTCAGCTCTCCCTATCACAGCTCAGGGGGCGTGTCTCAGCTCTCCCCATCACAGCTCAGGAGGTGTGTCTCAGCTCTCCCTATCACAGCTCAGGAGGTGTGTCTCAGCTCTCCCTATCACAGCTCAGGAGTTGTTTCTCAGCTCTCCCTATCACAGCTCAGGAGGCAGCTGAAGGATGAAACTGAGCATGTGCGGCCATCTCAGTGAGCAGGACAAAGAGATACAAAAAACAAACAGCAGGTGGCTCTATACAGATAGAGGAACAATCAGTGTTCGGCAGCAAGGTCACAAAACATCAGAGGGACAGTAATCTGGGAATTCAGAGAACAAGTAAAACACAGCCTGTGGGACCAGAAGACCAATCACAGGCTCCTGTTGCCAGCAGCTGTCTGTTAGGCTAGGGTTACAATAAGTTGCGTTACAAAAAGGGAACAAGTACACTGCAACATGTGTCGCGTAACATTCATGTCATACCAATGTCGAAAGACATTTTTTGTAATGACATGAGACACGCTGCGACTGCCATGCAATAGTTGCACAGAAATCCAACCATGTAGCCCTAGCCTTAAATGTCTCACTGACAGGAAGCATATGATGCCTGATTTGTCTGGCTTCCTAGCTCTCCGATAGGCCGCAACTGACCTACCAGGCTTACCGTTGAAGAAGGGACAGGCAAGTAGGTAACACACTGCTTTAGAGATGGGTGTAAGGTCAAAGGTCTGGCATTTCCTTTCTCCTGATGGGCACAGCTGTTGGAATAATTCCCCCTCCTTCAGCTCTGTGCTGTGGGGGACCCATGTCCCAAGACTTCTCTGTGCTCCCGCTCAATGGTCCTGTAGATGTCTTCTGGCCATCTCCTTCTTCTGCCTGATGGTCACTGCTCTGTTCCCTTAGGGCGCATGCTGCTGGAGATACAACAACTTACAGCTTAGTCTATTGCTGGATTGACTGCAGTTCACAGTTATAACACTAGATGTCACTGTTACTAATGCTCTCTTGTGGTCTCTCTATGCATTTCTATGATGTGTTGTATTTCCTGTACATTGAGGTAAACTCACTGATTTCTTTTTCCTGTCTGTGCCAGTCACCATGTAAGGTGACCTTCTGTTATTGCACACATGTTCCAATAAACCCAGTTCCTGTTACTCCACAACTTCTGATCTGAATTGACTCCGCTGCACCCAGCAATCATACTCTGCAACAGTGACCGTATAAAGCCCAGTGACCAGGCGCAGCGCAGGCAGAACAAAGCCCCGAACGGGAGACAGTGTCGCTGATGCGGAGCTCGACATAAGGAAGATTTCCAGAGACATCTCCTGTAGACAAGTAAGACAGTTCATATATAAAGGAGGGAGAATGGTCGGAAACTCAGAGGTTAAACTCTCAGTGGCCAAGCTGAACAATGACAATTATCAGTTATGGAACTTTAAAGTGGAAATGCTATTATCCAGAGATGACCTGTGGGAGGTTACCACCACAGAGAGACCACAGGACAATTATCAGGACTCAAGAAAAATAAAGAGGCACAAGTAAGCCCCAGAGTGGAATTACCACCTTTTACACCTTTCTACTATCTCTTATGGTTGATTCAATGTCATCATGTGTATTTATTCCAAGTTTAAAACACTGTGCATATCTTTTTCCCTGAAATGTTATGTTAAAGTGTAGTGTACCTGGTTCACCAGCAGATGGCGGCATCAATGACAGAGCTAGTTTGCCTAAAGTGGAACCTCCATTCTAGCCCTCTTTAGAGAGGGAGGAGTTAGTTAGCCAGTTAGGTTAGATGAGTCTACCCCCTGTAAGGGGAAGGGTGTGCAGCAGGCCCTCGTCCTTGCTGGACAGGCCCTACCAAAGCCAGCAGAGCACTGCCTGCTCTGCTGGAACAAGAGAGAAAAGCCAAGAGCTTCAGAAGCCAGGAGAAAAGGTTCCCTGGATAAAGATAAAGACAAAGATAAAGACAGAGTCAGTCTACAGAAAGCTAAGTTCAGCAGTAAGGAAACGTTTCTATTTAAGCCTGTTAACACAGCAGAGCTAGAGAGTGACAGATGTAGCAGGGTCCAGTGCGTTCACCTGCCAGAGTTTATTCCAAAACCTGCTGGTAACCAATATAAAGTTGATTTCCTGATTAAAGTTTATTCAAGTAAAGCTCCTGTTCAATGTTATACAAAAACTGGACTCAATTCATTTTTTCATCCCCTTCATCAACTAATCTTCCAGGATATCCAGGTAGGAGCACCATGGCACGTGCACAGCCACACCTAAAGGAACATTGTAGGCTACCCTTACACCACTCTGGTATTCCTACACCTGGGTACCACCATCAACATCTACTTAGGGGGACTCTGTCCCTTGTTGTTGAAATGCACATGGTGTCACGACAAAAAGCATTCTCACCTAAAAGGAACACCCTGGCAGCATCCCTTTTGCCTCCGCTGCATCAAGTGGCGTCATGAACAGGATCCGTAAAAGATCAATCTGTGTGCCCATGAACTGTATAGCCTATTGGATTTACAAAACCACCTTCAGAAATGACTGCACTCCGGTGTCCGAAGGGTTAATTTGCCATTTTTACATATAATGGCGCAGCTTCTTCATGAGTAGACAGAGCGGGAAAATTCAGGAATGCCCCCAGTTAGAGTGGGAAAGTCTAATCCTGCCCATCGGGAGCAATGTTACTGTGTGAAGAGAGGTAGTGGGAGCTCCTTCTGGAAGCCCCTCCTTCATTTCCTGTTTTTGCCAGTACTGGAAAAAGCAGCATGGCGTGCCCTCGTCAGCCAAACTGGGGTGGCATGGTGTGGGACGACAAGGACCCCAAAGCTAAGAAGGAACCCTAATAGGTCTACGTTACGCAGTGGCAGTGACCCCTTCCAGAGGTACTGCAGACATTCCTAGTGCCAGCTGGCACGGCGGAGGCGGTCAGAGTTTCCACTCTGCCGCCCAGACAATGTGGCTCATTTGAGGGACTCAACATCATCTTCCCCAATGAAATCACTGCCCATGCCCGTGACATGTGGGAGTACCACAAGGCCATAGAGGCTTGGGCCATTAGAGTGTGGGACCAGCCTCAGCCCAGAGACCCGATATTTAAAAGGAGAACTGGGTACGTTGTTTGGTTCGCGGTCGAACGAGGCTCTGGATTCGTCCAAGATGCCGAGACTGAACGGGAGCTCTATGTGAATATGCGCTCTGTAAAGCGGCCTTACCTCCCGCAAGCCCACCACAGTCTTTACAAGGGGGACACAGTTGAGTTTACTCATATGGAGTCTCTACAAGGCCTGTTCTTGGTGGCGGAAGTTTGCCTAGAAAAACCCATGGTACCCTTGACCGCACCGGAAGAATGTCCGGTTGAACCAACCATGACAGGCATCCCCAACAAGCATGTGTGGCTACCCTTACACCACTCTGGCAGTCCTACACCTTGGTACTACCATCACCATTTACATAGGGGGACTTTGTCCCTCGTTGCTAAAATGCAACTTGTGTCACGACAAAAAGCATTCTCACTTAATAGGGACCCCCTGGAAGCATCCCTTTTGCATCCGCTGCACACAAGCCACCATAAGCTTACTAGTGGAGGATGATCAGCTCATTCATATACACTATGAGGGCACTGCGAAAGGCATGTGGGATGTACTGAAAAGACTGCATGAAAGATCCAGTTTAAACAGCAAGTTGTTTCTGCTGCGGAAACTTTACAAAATGAGGCTTAGCAGAGAACAGGACATGCAGGAGCATATAAACGCCATGCTGGAAGTGATTGCACAACTCAGATCAATCCGGGAGAATATAGCAGACAGTCACGCCGCAGCCATGTTGTTGTGCAGTTTACCCGTTACATATACTGCGCTGGAGACAGGGCCTGAGACAGATCTGACACTAGCATTGGTAAAAAACAATTTTACAAAATTGCTAATATGGGAGAGGACGCTCATCGGTTATCCTGGAGCCAAGCCTACTGACCACCCCTCCGAATTGCTATAACCAAAGTAATAGTAAAAATAATGGCTGGCTCACAGTAATTTGAATACAATTCCACTATTTAATATAAAACACAATGCATTAAAAACTTTACCTATATATATATAAAACTAAACATAAATCAAGTGATGTTTATGACATAAGAGACAGGATGATATGCATTAATATGGTCAGTATACACTAATGTGATTGTTGAATGCAGTATGTGTATTGATACAACCGTATAATGCGCCACCTAAAGGTATAATATGTACTGATACTTATAAACCAGGTTGTTTCCATCATGATCCGGTCCAGAAATGGAAACTGACCCAGAACGGTTTAAAACTTGGCTGTTCGGTCCCAACAGCCATTCATTACCTTCTTACCACCGAGGAAGGAACTACTAGTTCTGAAACGTGTTTGGTGGAGGTTTCTTTTCGGACAGTGTGGATTGTAATTCATAAAGAACTCTAACACAGCGCAACTCCAGTCAGCCGCTTGGCGTTCCGACAAAAAGGTCAAAGCCACATTCTCTGATCCATGGGAAGGAAACTAGAAAGCCACTTTTAAAGCGACAGGCAACCATAAATGTCAAGGCTGGTGCAGGGGCGTAGCTAGAAATGACTGGGCCCCATAGCAAAAAAAAATTATGGGCCCCCCCCCTCCCGGATCTCCATATGTGTTTTGCAGATCCGCACAACACACTGACACCGGCAATGTGCGTTCCGCATTTTGCGGACCGCACATCGCCGACACTATATAGAAAATGCCTTTTCTTGTCCGCAATTGCGGACAAGAATATGAAATGTTCTATTTTTTCAGGAACGCAATTGTGGATGCGGGCAGGCAAAATGCAGAACAGAATTGCTGACGTGCGAATGGACCCTTTACCCCTACACCATGCAGTACAGAATGCATTATAAAATCCATACCCCATCCCATACAATATACAGTATAATCCATACACCATGCCGTACAATATACAGTATAATCCATACACCATGCCATACAATATACAGTATAATCCATACACCATGCCGTACAATATACAGTATAATCCATACACCATGCCATACAATATACAGTATAATCCATACACCATGCCGTACAATATACACAATAACCCCACAGTGTAGGTTTTATTCTGTATGGTGTACTGCATGGTGTATAGATTATACTGTATATTCAGCGGCGTAACTAGAGTGTTATGGGCCCCAGTGCAAACTTTGGAATGCCCCCACACCCCCTATTTTTACAAAGAGGTGTTAGATTTTCTTTACACTAAGGGCTCTTTCACACAAGTGGAGACGTTTGGGTAATCCGCTACGTGAAAGAGAGCCAAGCCCCGCTCCGGACAGCAGAGACACGCAGCACTAACATGACTGATAAGGCTCTTTGCCTCCCTGTGATCTTTTTACTACACAATCACAGTGAGATAAAGTTGCCAAAGTGATTTTGCTCCGTGTCTCTGCTGTCCGGAACGGGGCTTGGCTCTCTTTCACGTAGCGGATTACCCGCACAGGATCCGCTCGTGTTAAAGAGCCCTAAGCCCACTGCATGGCTACACTCACCCAGTCCTAATAAAATCTGGTCCTACCTCATCCAGGCTGTCGCTAGCATCGGCATGATGTCCACTGGATCCAGAACAAGGTCCCTGTGGTGATAAAGAAAAAAAGAATAATCACATAAGGAAGGGATGGTGACTGCCCCTGTGAAATCGCCAGCAGGGGGCGCTGTAGTTATGCCCAGATACTGTATGTGCCCCTCACAGTAGTTATGGCCAGATATGTGCCCCTCACAGTAGTTATGCCCAGATATGTGCCCCTCACAGTAGTTATGGCCAGATATGTGCCCCTCACAGTAGTTATGCCCAGATATGTGCCCCTCACAGTAGTTATGCCCAGATATGTGCCCCTCACAGTAGTTATGGCCAGATATGTGCCCCTCACAGTAGTTATGCCCAGATATGTGCCCTTCACAGTAGTTATGCCCAGATATGTGCCCCTTACAGTAGTTATGCCCAGATATGTGCCCCTCACAGTAGTTATGGCCAGATATGTGCCCCTCACAGTAGTTATGCCCAGATATGTGCCCCTCACAGTAGTTATGCCCAGATATGTGCCCCTCACAGTAGTTATGGCCAGATATGTGCCCCTCACAGTAGTTATGCCCAGATATGTGCCCCTCACAGTAGTTATGGCCAGATATGTGCCCCTCACAGTAGTTATGGCCAGATATGTGCCCCTCACAGTAGTTATGCCCAGATATGTGCCCCTCACAGTAGTTATGGTCAGATATGTGCCTCTCACAGTAGTTATGGCCAGATATGTGCCCCTCACAGTAGTTATGCCCAGATATGTGCCCCTCACAGTAGTTATGCCCAGATATGTGCCCCTCACAGTAGTTATGGCCAGATATGTGCCCCTCACAGTAGTTATGCCCAGATATGTGCCCCTCACAGTAGTTATGCCCAGATATGTGCCCCTTACAGTAGTTATGCCCAGATATGTGCCCCTCACAGTAGTTATGGCCAGATATGTGCCCCTCACAGTAGTTATGCCCAGATATGTGCCCCTCACAGTAGTTATGCCCAGATATGTGCCCCTCACAGTAGTTATGGCCAGATATGTGCCCCTCACAGTAGTTATGGCCAGATATGTGCACCTCACAGTAGTTATGCCCAGATATGTGCCCCTCACAGTAGTTATGGCCAGATATGTGCCCCTCACAGTAGTTATGCCCAGATATGTGCCCCTCACAGTAGTTATGGCCAGATATGTGCCCCTCACAGTAGTTATGGCCAGATATGTGCCCCTCACAGTAGTTATGCCCAGATATGTGCCCCTCACAGTAGTTATGGTCAGATATGTGCCCCTCACAGTAGTTATGGCCAGATATGTGCCCCTCACAGTAGTTATGCCCAGATATGTGCCCCTCACAGTAGTTATGCCCAGATATGTGCCCCTTCACAGGATCTGAGAACCTGCTGCTGGAGATTTCTGAAGTCGCTATCTTCCAAGAGCAGGCCTCCAAGGCTGAAGTGAGCCGGGCAAGCTCTATTATGGCATAACAGACATTTAATAAACTGGAAGATGCTCAGATGCTAAGCACAGAATCCGGGGCCAGGATGTACTGGACATCACTATGGCTACAAGTTACCAGACGTTGGGGATACTCTCCATAGGCTGCAACTAAGATAAAACTAGGAACATTCATCCTGAAGCTAGCGTGGTGGTTAAGGCTACTTTCACACTAGCGTTCGATCGGATCCGTCTGCATTAATAACTTAGAAAAATTTCTAAGTGCGAAAGTAGCCTGAGCGGATCCGTTCAGACTTTCAATGTAAAGTCAATGGGGGACGGATCCGCTTGAAGATTGAGCCATATTGTGGCATCTTCAAACGGATCCGTTCCCATTGACTCACATTGTAAGTCTGGACGGATCCGCACGGCCAGGCAGACACCCGAACGCTGCAAGCAGCGTTCAGCTGTCCGCCTGTCCGTGCGGAGGCGAGCGGAGCGGAGGCGAGCGGAGCGGAGGCTGAACGCCGCCAGACTGATGCAGTCTGAGCGGATCCGCTCCATTCAGACTGCATCAGGGCTGGACGGAGGCGTTCGGGTCCGCTCGTGAGCTCCTTCAAACGGAGCTCACGAGCGGACCGACGAACGCTAGTGTGAAAGTAGCCTTAATAGGGGTTCTCCAGGAATAATAATAAAAAAAGAAAATACTTACATGCACATACTGCACATCACACATGTTATTACATACAGACACATAGTACACATCACACATGTTATTACATACAGACACATAGTGCACATCACACATGTTATTACATACAGACACATGGTACACATCACACATGTTATTACATACAGACACATAGTACACATCACACATGTTATTACATACAGACACAGTACACATCACACATGTTATTACATACAGACACATAGTACACATCACACATGTTATGACATACAGACACATAGTACACATCACACATGGTATTACATACAGACACATAGTACACATCACACATGGTATTACATACAGACACATAGTACACATCACACATGTTATTACATACAGACACATAGTAAACATCACACATGTTATTACATACAGACACATAGTACACATCACACATGGTATTACATACAGACACATAGTACACATCACACATGTTATTACATACAGACACATAGTACACATCACACATGTTATTACATACAGACACATACTACAGATCACACATGTTATTACATACAGACACATAGTACACATCACACATGTTATTACATACAGACACATAGTACACATCACACATGTTATTACATACAGACACAGTACACATCACACATGTTATTACATACAGACACATAGTACACATCACACATGTTATTACATACAGACACATAGTACACATCACACATGGTATTACATACAGACACATAGTACACATCACACATGGTATTACATACAGACACATAGTACACATCACACATGTTATTACATACAGACACATAGTACACATCACACATGTTATTACATACAGACACATACTACAGGTCACACATGGTATTACATACAGACACATAGTACACATCACACATGTTATTACATACAGACACATAGTACACATCACACATGTTATTACATACAGACACATAGTACACATCACACATGGTATTACATACAGACACATAGTACACATCACACATGTTATTACATACAGACACATAGTACACATCACACATGGTATTACATACAGACACATAGTACACATCACACATGTTATTACATACAGACACATAGTACACATCACACATGTTATTACATACAGACACATAGTACACATCACACATGGTATTACATACAGACACAGTACACATCACACATGTTATTACATACAGACACATAGTACACATCACACATGTTATTACATACAGACACATAGTACACATCACACATGTTATTACATACAGACACATAGTACACATCACACATGTTATTACATACAGACACATAGTACACATCACACATGGTATTACATACAGACACATAGTACACATCACACATGTTATTACATACAGACACATAGTACACATCACACATGTTATTACATACAGACACATAGTACACATCACACATGTTATTACATACAGACACATAGTACACATCACACATGTTATTACATACAGACACATAGTACACATCACACATGTTATTACATACAGACACATAGTACACATCACACATGTTATTACATACAGACACATAGTACACATCACACATGTTATTACATACAGACACATAGTACACATCACACATGTTATTACATACAGACACATAGTACACATCACACATGTTATTACATACAGACACATAGTACACATCACACATGTTATTACATACAGACACATAGTACACATCACACATGTTATTACATACAGACACATAGTACACATCACACATGTTATTACATACAGACACATAGTACACATCACACATGGTATTACATACAGACACATAGTACACATCACACATGTTATTACATACAGACACATAGTACACATCACACATGTTATTACATACAGACACATAGTACACATCCACATGTTATTACATACAGACACATAGTACACATCACACATGTTATTACATACAGACACATAGTACACATCACACATGTTATTACATACAGACACATAGTACACATCACACATGTTATTACATACAGACACATAGTACACATCACACATGTTATTACATACAGACACATAGTACACATCACACATGTATTACATACAGACACATAGTACACATCACACATGTTATTACATACAGACACATAGTACACATCACACATGTTATTACATACAGACACATAGTACACATCACACATGTTATTACATACAGACACATAGTACACATCACACATGGTATTACATACAGACACATAGTACACATCACACATGTTATTACATACAGACACATAGTACACATCACACATGGTATTACATACAGACACATAGTACACATCACACATGGTATTACATACAGACACATAGTACACATCACACATGGTATTACATACAGACACATAGTACACATCACACATGTTATTACATACAGACACATAGTACACATCACACATGGTATTACATACAGACACATAGTACACATCACACATGGTATTACATACAGACACATAGTACACATCACACATGTTATTACATACAGACACATAGTACACATCACACATGTTATTACATACAGACACATAGTACACATCACACATGTTATTACATACAGACACATAGTACACATCACACATGTTATTACATACAGACACATAGTACACATCACACATGGTATTACATACAGACACATAGTACACATCACACATGTTATTACATACAGACACATAGTACACATCACACATGTTATTACATACAGACACATAGTACACATCACACATGTTATTACATACAGACACATAGTACACATCACACATGTTATTACATACAGACACATAGTACACATCACACATGTTATTACATACAGACACATAGTACACATCACACATGTTATTACATACAGACACATAGTACACATCACACATGTTATTACATACAGACACATAGTACACATCACACATGTTATTACATACAGACACATAGTACACATCACACATGTTATTACATACAGACACATAGTACACATCACACATGTTATTACATACAGACACATAGTACACATCACACATGTTATTACATACAGACACATAGTACACATCACACATGTTATTACATACAGACACATAGTACACATCACACATGGTATTACATACAGACACATAGTACACATCACACATGTTATTACATACAGACACATAGTACACATCACACATGTATTACATACAGACACATAGTACACATCACACATGTTATACATACAGACACATAGTACACATCACACATGTTATTACATACAGGACACATAGTACACATCACACATGTTATTACATACAGACACATAGTACACATCACACATGTTATTACATACAGACACATAGTACACATCACACATGTTATTACATACAGACACATAGTACACATCACACATGTATTACATACAGACACATAGTACACATCACACATGTTATTACATACAGACACATAGTACACATCACACATGTTATTACATACAGACACATAGTACACATCACACATGTTATTACATACAGACACATAGTACACATCACACATGTTATTACATACAGACACATAGTACACATCACACATGGTATTACATACAGACACATAGTACACATCACACATGTTATTACATACAGACACATAGTACACATCACACATGGTATTACATACAGACACATAGTACACATCACACATGTTATTACATACAGACACATAGTACACATCACACATGTTATTACATACAGACACATAGTACACATCACACATGGTATTACATACAGACACATAGTACACATCACACATGTTATTACATACAGACACATAGTACACATCACACATGTTATTACTACAGACACATAGTACACAATCACACATGTATTACATACAGACACATAGTACACATCACACATGGTATTACATACAGACACATAGTACACATCACACATGTTATTACATACAGACACATAGTACACATCACACATGGTTATTACATACAGACACATAGTACACATCACACATGTTATTACATACAGACACATAGTACACATCACACATGTTATTACATACAGACACATAGTACACATCACACATGTTATTACATACAGACACATAGTACACATCACACATGTTATTACATACAGACACATAGTACACATCACACATGTTATTACATACAGACACATAGTACACATCACACATGTTATTACATACAGACACATAGTACACATCACACATGTTATTACATACAGACACATAGTACACATCACACATGTTATTACATACAGACACATAGTACACATCACACATGGTTATACTACAGCACATAGTACACATCACACATGTTATGACATACAGACACATAGTACACATCACACATGTTATTACATACAGACACTAGTACACATCACACATGTGATTACATACAGACTACATAGTACACATCACACATGTATTACATACAAGACACATAGTACACATCACACATGTTATTACATACAGACACCTAGTACCATCACACATGTTATTACATACAGACACATAGTACACATCACACATGTTAATTACATACAGACACATAGTACACATCACACATGTGTATTACCTACAGACCACATAGTACACATCACACATGTATTACCATACAGACACATAGTACACATCACACATGTTATTACATACAGACACGATACACAATCACACATGTTATTACATACAGACACATAGTACACATCACACATGTTATTTACCCTACAGACACATAGTACACATCACACATGTTATTACATACAGACACATAGTACACATCACACATGTTATTACATACAGACACATAGTACACATCACACATGTTATTACATACAGACACATAGTACACATCACACATGGTATTACATACAGACACATAGTACACATCACACATGTTATTACATACAGACACATAGTACACATCACACATGGTATTACATACAGACACATACTACAGATCACACATGTTATTACATACAGACACATAGTACACATCACACATGTTATTACATACAGACACATAGTACATATCACACATGTTATTACATACAGACACATAGTACATATCACACATGTTATTACATACAGACACATAGTACACATCACACATGTTATTACATACAGACACATAGTACACATCACACATGTTATTACATACAGACACATAGTACATATCACACATGTTATTACATACAGACACATAGTACACATCACACATGGTATTACATACAGACACATACTACAGATCACATATGCACTCACTTTTATGAAGGATTCCTCGGGCTCCATCATGCAGTGGAAGGGCAGTCCTGCAGCTAGTAACACACTGCCTCAGTCTGAGAGCTGCGCCAGCCAGATTGCTTTCGGGCAGTCAGATTAGCCTATTATTAGCCGCCAGCCGCATAGCGCCAAATCTGACTGGCGCCAGTGCGGCCGGCAGGACCCTCCCTTGTCCCTCCACTCTCCACAACAGGTACGTACCCGACCCCCCCCCCCCCGGCCCGGCCCCGCCCCCTCCAGCCCGGTCCTGCCCCCTCCACCACCTGAGTCAGCCTCCTGAGTCCTCCCTCTAGTTACTAGGACTCTAGGAGGCGGAGCCGGAGGAAATCTTTCCTGTAGTGGGGCCCGCCTGCTCCTACTACAGCTCCTCCTTCCTGTTGGCTTCCTAGTTCCTTCACCCCAGCCAGGCTCGAGCCGCAGGACCGCCCGATCCCCGCCTACTACACTGGGTGGGCGGTCGGGCCTGGCTGGCTGCCTGTGTGTGTCGTGTATTAATTTAAAAAAATAAATAAATGTATGCGGTCCGGACGGGCCCCTAGTGGCGTAGGGCCCCATAGCCACTGCTATGGTTGCTATGGCGATCCCTACGCCACTGGGCTGGTGCATAGACTCGGGGGCAACCAGTCACTTGACGAGTTATAGGTTTTTCACAGAACTTGATCTGAATAACAACAAAAATATTTACCTTGCAGATGGAAGTAAAATACACGCAGAAGGATATGGGCATGGAACCCTTGTATGCCCTGACGATGCGGGACACAATTAGCCATACCAGTGAAAGATGTGCTTCATGTTCCTGATCTAGAAGGAGGACTCTTATCTGTGAAGCGTCTAACAGCCAGAGGAGTCCCTGCAAAATTCCAAGGTGATAAGGGTTCTATCCTGGACGGCAAGCAGACAATAGCAGGCGCCAAGCTGGATGATCACCTGTATCACCTCAACACAGTGAAGGAAAGGGTGAGACTATGGACACATAAGCACAATGACTGTATACACATGTGGCACAGGCGTCTAGGTCATAGACACCCAGAATACATACAGGAACTACAAAAGAGGAATCTGGCAGAGGATCTAACAGTATCTCCTTGTCCAATTACTGTTAAGTGTGAATGTTGCATCAAATCCAAAGCTACAAGATCAACACTTCTCAAGGTCAGTCAGAAGAGAGCTTCAAGACCACTTGACCTAGTTCACAGTGAGGTATGTGGTCCCCTAAGCCCACCTGTACTTGGAGGCAACAGGTACATAGTGACTTTTATTGACGACTATTCAAGATACACAGTCACCTACCTAATGCAACACAAGAGTGAAGTTCTTGACACATTACAAGACTATGTAGTAAAGACCAGTAACAAGTTTCAGAGGAAGCCTCTCATACTTCGGAGCGATAACGGAGGTGAATTCACAGGACATAAGATACAAGAGTACTTAAAATAGAATGGAATAGAACATCAAAAGACAGTTCCATACACACCAGATCATAATGGCGTGGCCATAAGAAAGAACAGGACTCTGACTGAAATGATCAGATGTTTGCTGACAGACTCTGAACTACCACAAAAATATACAGCAGAAAAAACTCTTTTCCAGAACAATGGAGAAAACTTTATATGAACTGTGGCACAATGAGAAGCCAAGTGTAAAACACCTAAGAGTTTTTTGGATGCAAAGCGCTCATCTACATTCCCAAAGAATAACGCGCCAAACTCCAAAACAGAGCATTTGAAGGTGTCTTTGTTGGATGCAGTGACAATGCTAAGGGTTACACATAGGATTGAACTTTACAGTTCGGGTTCATACCAAACTTTAGGATTTTTGGACCCCGGGCCCGAACCCGAACATTTCAGTAAAAGTCCAGGTTCGGGTTCGGTGTTCGTCGCTTTCTTGGCGCTTTTTGAAAGGCTGCAAAGCAGCCAATCAACAAGCGTCATACTACTTGCCCCAAGAGGCCGTCACAGCCATGCCTACTATTGGCATGGCTGTGATTGGCCAGAGCACCATGTGACCCAGCCTCTATTTAAGCTGGAGTCACATAGCGCCGCCCGTCACTCTGCTCTGATCAGTATAGGGAGAGGATGCAGCTGCTGTGAGGGACAGAATAGGACAGAATCTGATATCAGAACTTATTGTTAACTCTGCAATCTACAGCGATTTTGTTTTGTGGGTGCAGTGCACCATTTTTGTACCCTGCCCTGAGCCCAGTGACACAGAAAAATAAGTTTTATCCATCTGTTAGTTAGGTGGGCGGCGGCGGCCATTTTGTGCAAGTTCAGTGCACCAGCGCAGCATATGTGCCAGGGACAATAATTATATCCTGTTCTTTTAGTTCAGTGGGCAACATATACCCATTTGCACCTGCACTGCATATGTGCCAGGGGAAATAATATAGGTAATCCGTCTGTGAGTTCAAGGATCAGGGGGTGACATATTCAATTTTTTTTTCCGTAAAGTACAATCCAAGTAAATCCATCTGTTACATTCTGTGGGGACAAATTATTATTATTTTTTGCTAAAAAAAGTACCTTTGCGCCCTGTACTGCATTTTTGATCAGTTAAATCCATCTGTTTAATTGTGGGTGAAAAAAATCATATTTTTTTTCCCCATAAAGTACCTTTGCAGCCTTTGCTGCATTTCTGAGAGTCTAATACAACCAGTCAATACGGCTGTTACATTGTTGGTTGACAAATTAACATTTTTTGCGACCGTGAAGTAATTGTATAAAATTCGCCTGTCACACTATTGTGTGACCTCAATACATTTTTCCTCTTTTTGACACTGGCACTGCCTTATGACACTGGCACTGCCCTATGACACTGGCACTGCCCTGGTCGTGGTGCTGCTGGTGGAGCTCCTGTTGCAGGGAGAGGACGTGGTCGATCTGTGCCAGCTACACGCACAAGTGAAACCCCTTCCTCAGGTGCGAGTAGGCGACAGAACCTTCAGTGTTATTTGGTCGGGCCGAATGCGGCTCTACGAATGGTGAGGCCAGAACAAGTACAGGCAATAGTAGATTGGGTTGCTGACAGTACCTATGGTTCCTTCACATTGTCTCCCACCCAGTCCCCTGCTAAAAGACTAGAGTTGGCACCTGCAGCCCATGCCCATCAGTCCTTCACCTGACCCCCTTGAAAATCAATCAAGCAGTCTGAGCCCCAAGCTATCCAGCAGTCTCTATTCTTTTTGATGACTCTGCTGGCGGAGTTTCCCAGGGTCATCCACATAGCCCTGCACCAGAAATGGAAGAGATGCACCGATGCCCAACCACTTATGTGTCAGGATCATGGGAAGACCACTGAAGTCCACGTCTCTGATGATGACGAAACACAGGTGCCAACTGGTGCGGCTTTCTGCAGTCTGCAGACCGACAAGGAGGGAAGGGGTAATGAGTGGGTGGAAGATGATGTGGAGGATGATGAGGTACTAGACCCCACATGGAATCAAGGTCATGCGAGTGACGTGTGCAGTTTGAAGGAAGAGGCGGCAGTCGCACAGAGGCACCAGCACAGCAAAAGAAGGAGCAGGGTGAAAAGCATCTGTTACATTCTCAGGTGACATTTTACCATTTTTGCCGTATACAAACCCCTGCTCTGCATAGGTGACAGGGAACTAATTTTTGTAAAATCGTCTGTTCAATTGGTGTGTGACATGAACCCAGTTCTGCCGTGAATAAACCCCTGCTCTGCATAGTTGACAGGGACCGAAATTTTTAAAAAACGTCTGTTCAATTGGTGGGTGACATTAAGCTATTTTTGCCAATGATAAAAAAAAACTGCTCTGCATAGGTGACAGGGACTTAAATTTCTAAAATTCGTCTTTAATTGCAGCGCGCCCCCTTATTTCATTTGATCCTTCCGCTTTAACAACTTGTCCCACATTTCCGCCATTGACCTCCCTTGGATGTGGTATCCCTTTCTCACACTCCCTCTCTGGCGTGGAACCCTGATTCCCCGTTACCCATGATAACCATGGTAGGTGCATAAAAACATCGAAAGTTGATAGAGAGGATATCCAATTGGATCGTAGACGTCACGGGGATTTGCGTTCAGGCAGAAGTTATCTAGAGTCAACAAAGCAGCAGCAGGGCCTCTCCTGTCTAACGTTTCCAAATCCTAAAATACCCCAGTGACATTCCCTGTAAATTTGTATTAATCATTCCAATAACAGGGAAACTTAAGAGTCCTGTATTGTTATTTATCGTCACTACCTCCCCGAGTCGGAAGTGGGTAATTGCTGCGCGCCCCCTCCTTTCATTCGATCCTTCGGCTTTAACAACTTGTCCCACATTTCTGCTCAATCATATTTCAGCCATTGACTTCCCTTGGATCTGGTCTCTCTTTCTCACGCTCCCTCTCCAGCGTGCAATCCTGATTCCCCGTTACCCATGATCACCATGGTAGGCGCATAAAAGAAGATCGAAAGTTAGTAGGGAAGAGATCTAATTGGATCAAGGCCGTCATGGGGACGTGCAACATGGTGGAGCAGTATGTGTGCACACGCCTACACGTACTGACTGATGGGTCTGCCCCCTGCAACCTCTGGGTCTCCAAATTGGGCACATGGCCTGAGCTTGCCCTTTACGCCTTGGAGGTGCTGGCCTGCCCTGCAGCCAGTGTATTATCTGAACGTGTATTCAGCACGGCAGGAGGGGGGTATCAAAGAGAAGCGCATCCGCCTGTACACAGCCAATGTGGACAAGCTCACGTTCGTTAAAATAAACTAGGCATGGATCCCACAGGACTTGTCCTTACCTTGTGCAGAATAGACATGTACACCAGCCTAACCCAGCCATTGTTGTTCTCCAGTGCACTTTCTCTTTTTTTGAACAAATTTGAACAAAAAAAATTAAAATAATAAAATAAAATAAAAAACAAAAACCAGTGTAGGCTACCTCCTCCTCCACCACCGCTTCCACCTACACTGCCACATCCACCGCCTCCTCAACCTTCTACTCCATATGGACCTCCTCCTCCTAGATCAAGATTATATTTTTTTATTTTTACGTATTTTATGTTATTTTTAAGTCAATTCCATATCCACATTTGCCATGCTCTTAGCCACATTTTGCTGCCTTTTGCAGCCCTCTAGCCCTTTCCATGACTTTTTTAGAGGCATTTTAGTGCTCCAAAGTTCGGGTCCCCATTGACTTCAATGAGGTTTGGGTTGGGGGTTAAGTTCGGGTCCCGAACTCGAACTTTTTTGTAAAGTTCGGCCGAACCCATCAAACCCGAACATCCAGGTGTCCGCTTAACTCTAGTTCCAGAATCCTAAAACAGACAAGGTCACCATAACTTTTATTCGAAGATTTGAGAGACAATGTAATGACAAAAGAAGAAGCAAGAACAGAAGAGAAAACTGACACTGACCAGCCCACCTCTGTAACTTCTGAACAAATAGTTGAAGTGAGTGCAGATTCTACCAGGACTAAAGAGCAGACATAAGAAGGCTCAGAGCCAAGACGCTCAACGAGAGAAAACAAAGGTAAGCCACCTGTACGTCTCTCATACAAGGCAAGCATTGCCAGTGCCAATGAACCTGCAACCTGGGAAGACATATCTCAGCTTTCAGAAGGGGACACCAGTAAATTGATAAAAGCTGCTAAGGCAGAGATAAAATCCATGCATGACACTAAAACATGGACACTTACAGAACTACCACCTGGAAGGAAAGCCATGGGCTGTAAATGGACTTTTAAAGTGAAGTACGATGGTACAATTGAACAATACAAAGCAAGACTCATAGCCAAGGGATATTCTCAAAAATATGGAAAGGACTATGATGACACATTTGCACCAGTAGTCAAACATGCTACAATAAGGACTTTGCTGACAGTAGCCGTCACAAGGAAAATGCAAGTGAAACATTCTGATGTGAAAACTGCGTTTCTACATGGTGAGTTAACAGAAGAAATCTACATGGAACAACCACCAGGGTTTAAAGATGAACAACGGCCAGACCTAGTATGCAAACTTCACAGGAGTATATATGGTCTAAAGCAAGCAGCCGGAGGGTGGAATATAAAAATAAAAGAAGTGCTTATACATGAGGACGTTCTAAGGAGTAAAGCAGACCCCTGCTTATACACAAAGAATTTGGCTTGCCCCGGGTGCTGGCAACCCACGATACACAACTGCTTTAAGACCAAAGATCTTGGTGACATAAAGAATTACCTCGGCATCCAGATTGAGAGAAAGGAAGATGGCAGCTTTCTTCTGAACCAAAGACACAAAATACAAGAAATAATTGAAAAACATTTGGAAGGGAAGATGCCAAACCAGTAAAGACTCTCATGGAAACCAACTACCTGAAGGAGATGAACAGCCAAGATACCCCGTTACCTACTAATACTCAATACAGGAAAGCAATAGGGAAATTGCTGTAGCTTAGCACTGCTACATGGGCGGACATTGCAGCAACTATTGGAATCCTATGCAGAAACGTTTCACTGCCAAGTCAGATGGACTAGAATGCTGTAAAGTGAATCATTTGCTGCATTAAAGGGACTTTGCACTACAAGCTAAAGTTACCAGCGAGTGATGAAAGCACCCTAACAGGATATGCAGACTGGGGCCGGAGACACCAGCAACAGAAAATCTACCAGTGGCTACTTGTTTCTTCTGACTCAGGAGGTGCTATCAGTTGGACTAGCAGAAAGCAGCTCTCTGTTACACTATCTTCTACTGAAGCAGAGCATGTTGCAGCAGCGCAGGCAAGCCAAGAGGTTATATGGCTGAGACAACTGTTAACAGACTTGGGTCAACCACAATTGGGACCAACAAAAATCTTTGAGGACAATCAAGGATGTCTTGCACTTGAAAAGAGTTAACTAGAGAACCAAGCACATAGACATGAAGTTCCACTTTCTTAGGGATCTTCAAGAACAGGTACTTCTTGAGTTACTTTATTGCCCGACTGAGGATATGACAGCAGATATCCTTACAAAGCCCCTGACCACTGAAAGACACTCAAGGCTTACAATGAAGATGGGTTTAACGGACTAAACCTTAGCTGTTGAGAAGGGGTGTTGGAGATACAACAACTTATAGCTTAGTCTATTGCTGGATTGAATTCAGTTCACAGTTATAACACTAGATGTCACTGTTACTAATGCTCTCTTGTGGTCTCTCTATGCATTTCTATGATGTGTTGTATTTCCTGTACATTGAGGTAAACTCACTGATTTCTTTTTCCTGTCTGTGCCAGTCACCATGTAGGGTGACCTTCTGTTATTGCACGCATGTTCCAATAAACCCAGTTCCTGTTACTCCACAATGTCTGATCTGAATTGACTCCGCTGCACCTAGCAATCATACTCTGCAACACATACCCTATTCCCAGCTCTTAGAGTTTCAGTGCATGAGGCCTGATTTGTCCCCAGCCATGTGGATGTGTTTCTAATATATTGTGTATTGTCATCATGTCTCTCAGTGTCAGGGTAAACCACTGGAGTGGATATCTTCCTGTGTATGTGAAGACACAGCTGCTGGGCGCAGAGGTCTACGTCGGCGAATTGTCCAAAGTGCTATGCACTGGGCTGTGGGCCACGGTAGACTGATGTATTCAGCAGAGCAGTGTTTTCTTGGCTGATGTATGGACGCCGGCTAGGGCCCCCGCGCAATAAACAGATTTATTGGTTTGGCGTGGATGCATTTGTTAAGAGAACAACATATGAAAACAACGTGCGTTTGTTGTCTCTAGTGCGCCTGATCAGCCGCTGGAGATAATGACGTTGTCCTGTAAATAAACATGCATGAGGATCATAGTAACTTTATTTGGCATTGATCACTGAGCAAGGCTGGATAAAGTTCACTCCAGTGGTAATGGGTGTTAAGTGGCTATGTTATTCTAAATGATGGTGTCTTGTCTTCCTTTGTCATCACTTCCTGTATGTCATCACTTCCTGCATCCTTGTTACATGAAGTAAGTGGTCGGGTGATGGGCCATTTTCTATTGTTACACCTTTTGTGAGTAAGAAATAAAAGTGAACAGACTGGGCAAGAGCTGGCAGTGCTCAGCAAGAACTCAAGAAGATAACACCTTTGACTCTGAGTGATGACGAGATTTACCTTTCCTTACACAAAAAAATTATATTACAAATATTTCTATTACAACACTTAGTGTGATTTTTAGGCCAGTTCCACAGAGTAGTAATTCTTTTTATTTAACTGACAAGATGATTTCTGTAGAAATATATGATTTTTATGTGATTAACCTCCCCTATTTCATTTTCATTTTCAATCCTCTCCTCACACTCCCTGGAAAATAAACAGCACATCTGTACATTTCTAAATCATTGTTCCCCAGATCCTGCAATCCTCTCGTCCAACACCATCTGCGATCAAGGAGAAATTTTCGGGTCTGCTCTTTTGCTCCTTTTATGGTAAGATGATTTCCAAATTTGACTGGGTGATGATGATAATGAATAATGATGTCTTACTAGAAAAGTCAATGTCCAAATGGCCCATACTCCAAGATCTCTTGGAGTCCAAGGCAAAGATTTAAGAGTGTTACTCCACCATCCGTGGTCCTTTAAGTACTCAATGAATGCAGTGTCTGGTGGGCCTGGGCTCTGATACCATAATGGGCCTCAAAGGTCCAGGAGAAAAAAAAAAAACATTTGGCGTTGCCTTCGAGGCCAATCACTTCCCATTACTGTCTATTTGTTTGAATCAAAACTGTAACGGAACCCACCGTGACCTGGGCTCCTGGAGGGAGCTGATGGCCAGCCTCCTTCCTAGCGACTACGGACCTAGGAATTTGGAGACCCCCCCTTGTTTCGGTGTCCGGGGCCCAGGGATGGATGTTGCAGGTGGAGCCTGGCCCTACATCCATCCAATTTCCCAATTCAACACAGGTTCTGAAAACCCAAGACCAATGACTATGGACTATCTCGGCAAATGGAACTGAAGAGGGTGACCGTACCCTCATGGACATCCCCAAGTGGACCCGTAGAGGGTCTCACCGGGTCTGCCATCCTTTAACATTGGGGAGCTATGTGACGACATGGTCATCAGTTTGAGTTAAATGTGTACTGGTGTTGGATATGTGTAATTATGTTATGTTGCGTAACTTGTTTAAAAAGACTGTCAGCACCCCCCCCCCCCCCCCCCCTTCGTTATCTCCAATTGTACTCTGAAAGAGCTCAGGACAATGACATTTTGGCCAGGCTCCTGATAGGGCTGTCTAGAGCCATTTCAGCAGGTGGACCCCTGTGGTGTGGGGGCAGACGGAATGTCTGGGGAGGGTAAGGGGGATGTGATGAGATTACAGTCTCATCTGTCCGCTTTCTGTATATAAGTCTGTCCAGTTGTTCAATAAAGCTGAATTTATTTCACCTACACCGAGTCTCGTCCAGTGACTGGGGAAACTGGGAGCTACAGATCAGCGGTTTGCAATATCTCCTGAGGAAGAATACAGAGGCGGACATACTCTTCCTGAGTACTGGGGGTCCGTCACAAAAACGTATTACACTTTATTGATGATATGGCCCTAAGACTGAATTTTTCTGGTGAGTCCAAAGAACTCCAGTCTGACACTGTGTATACACAGAATTATTTATTCTGGTGGGCTAAAGGAACTCCATACCAACTCTGAATGTATGTCTGGCAGTTGGGGGTTATAGCAATCATGATTCCATGGGTAAGTACACAACTGGGTGTGGAAGGATAGGGAGTTCAGGGACTGTGCCTCTACAATGCACATCTAGAAGAATTAGCAGCAGTAGTCCCTCTTTCCCTGACTGCATAGGAACAGTTCTGCACCATGCATAGTGTGTTCAGTTCACTTGGGCGGTGGACCTTCTATAGAACCACCATATGGTATGTATGGTTTTGGAAGCGCTCATTAGTACCGGAGGACCAGGAAGCAGTGAACGCTATGTACTTACCATTTCCTGGTCGTCTGCTGTGCAGGGCTGCGCACAACGCAAAGCACTTTGTGACGTCACGCTGTGTGCGCCAGTTCAGAGCACAGCCGACAGCAGGAGGAAGAGGAGCAGCAGTGTCCAAGAGCACAGAGGTAAGTGTTTTTTTATTTTATGAAAAAATGAGGCTGCTGGGGGCATAATACTGGCTAATGAGAGGCATAATGGTTGCTAATGAGGCATATGGGGGCTAATGAGGCATATGCGGGCTAATAAAGCATATGGGATCTAATGAGGCATATGGGGGCTGATGAGACATATGGGGGCTAATGAGAGGCATAATGGGGGCTAATGAGAGGCATAATGGGGGCTAATGAGAGGCATAATGGGGGCTAATGAGGCATAAGGGCTGATGATGGGGGCTAATGAGGCATAATGGGGTCTAATGAGAGGCATAATGGGGGCTAATGAGGCATAAGGGCTGATAGTGGGGCTAATGGCATAAAGGCTATATATACCTATATCTATATATACATACACACGCAAGCGGTGTGTGTGTGCACTTTAGGGTGCACACCCTAATGCAATAGGCTGCGCACACCTATGGCTGACTCCATAAACATTGAATAGAATTTATTTATGGATATTTGGTCAGAAGAATATCCACTTTTATTGTCAACATTTTTAGTGATTACTTTAGATGGTTCTAGACTATTCCTTTTTTTGTATACATTTTTTAATTAAACTGTGGAAAAAAATTGAACCCAGTTTAACCGATCATATTAAAGCTCCTAAACAGATGAGGTGCAGAAGGCTTGAATATGGAACTAGTCACCTGTCCTACATATTTGGGGTCTAAGTTTGGTGTATGAATGGTTTGGGCAAATTTGACCTTTCCTGGTTTCTGTAGTGAGGGAAAGCTAAAGGCAATTCATTAAAGGTCTCTGGTGGCAGGGAGCCCATTGGTAGATGTCATAGTAGAAATGCAACAGATCAGGACTTTGTAGGAACATTGAAAATAAAATCATATCATGACTTCTTCAGTCATGAAAAGGGAAGTATCCTCCAGAAACATGACTGAAAAATGTTTTTTTTTTCTTGGAGAACTGTACAGTCATAGGAGTGACATTGTTGAGTGTACTTTATATGGTGACATGATGAGAATATGTAACACCCCAGAGTGATGTTACCACTCCTGCACCCTGCTACTGTCATTAATTTTAAGTATGGTTTCTGTAACGGGGCGCCAAAAGGCGCACTCGGTCTCCCATCAGCCGCAGACCTGCTGCTTAGCTTCGGGAGCGAGGAACTGTGTTCAGCCTCGTTCCGAGGGCGGCTTTTGCTAGCTGGAAGGCTCCCTGCTCCTAGGTCTGCCTTGAGCGCCGAGCTGATCACTCGGTGCTCGACTTGGCCACGTCACATGATCCTCACTCCCCATTATAAATACAGGCAACCTGCTGGCTACAGGTTGCCTGTGATTTTGGTCCCTTAGGCTGTGTATTATTATTGTTATTTAGCTTACCTTTGGATTTGACCCTTGATCTGCTTCCTGACACCTCTTCTGCCTGCTCCCTGAACCTTGACTCTACCTCTCGGATTTTGACCTCGGCTTGCTTTTGGATTTTGTCTTTGCCTCTTCTCTTGTACTGACGTGACCTCCTGGTCTGACCCCGGCTAGTTGACCCGCCTCGCCCTTCCGTTTTTGGTGGTACCTTGCTTGTTCCATCTCTCTGTCTGCTCTAGTGCTACCTCTCATTGGCTGTCAGCTTCCCTGCCTTCTCTATCTCTCTGCTTGCACTTACTCAGGTCAGGGACTGTCGCCCAGTTGCGCCCCATCACCTAGGGAGGGTGGTGCAAGTAGGCAGGGACAGGGGACCGGGTGGGAGCTCAGGGGGTGCACCTCCGCTCTATCTTTATACCCGCGACTCTACCCAGTGACAGGTTTCCATAAATTTCCCTACTATTGATGTCAGGCTTACTGGCCTATAGTTCCCCGATTCCTCCCTACTACCTTTCTTGCGAATGGGCACAACATTTGCTAATTTCCAATCTTCTGGGACGACTCCTGTTGCCAGTGATTGGTAAATAAATCTGTTAATGGTTTTGCTAGTTCACCGCTGAGCTCTTTTAATAGCTTTGGGTGTATCCCATCAGGCCCCTGTGACTTATTTGTATTAATTTTAGACTGATTTAGAACCTCTTCCTCTGTAAAGACACATGCATCAAAAGATTCATTAGTCTTCCTTCCTAACTGAGGTCCTTTTCCTTCATTTTCCTTTGTAAAAACTGAACAGAAATATTTATTGAGGCAGTCAGCTAGTTCTTTATCTTCTTCCATATACCTTCCTTCTTTTGTTTTTAATTTTGTAATTCCTTGTTTTAGTTTCCTTTTTTCATTTACAGTTGAAAGAAAAAGTATGTGAACCCTTTGGACTAGACAATCACAATCTGCTTAAACTAATAACACACAAAGAGTTAAATGTTACCATGTTTTTATTGAACACACCATGTAAACATTCACAGTGCAGGTGGCAAAAGTATGTGAACCCTTGGATTTAATAACTGGTTGAACCTCCTTTGGCAGCAATAACTTCAAACAAACGTTTCCTGTAGTTGCAGATCAGACGTGCACAACGGTCAGGAGAAATTCTTGACCATTCCTCTTTACAGAACTGTTTCAGTTCAGCAATATTCTTGGGATGTCTAGTGTGAACCGCTTTCTTGAGGTCATGCCACAGCATCTCAATCGGGTTAAGGTCAGAACTCACTGGGCCACTCCAGAAGGCGTATTTTCTTCTGTTTAAGCCATTCTGTTTTTGATTTACGTCTATGCTTTGGGTCGTTGTCCTGTTGCAACACCAATCTTCGGTTGAGCTTCAGCTGGTGGACAGATGGCCTTAAGTTCTCCTGCAAAATGTCTTGATAAACCTGGGAATTCATTTTTCCTTCGATGATAGCAATCCATCCAGGCCCTGATGCAGCAAAGCAGCCCCAAACCATGATGCCCCCACCACCATGGGGGTTTTGATGTTGGTGTGCGGTTCCTCTTTTTCTCCACACATAGTGTTTTGTGTTTCTTCCAAACAACTAAATTTTGGTTTCATCTATCCACAGAATATTTTGCCAGTACTGCTGTGGAACATCCAGTTTCTCTTGTGCAAACTGTAAACGTGCAGCAATGCTTTTTTGGGACAGCAGTGGCTTCCTCTGTGGTATCCTCCCATGAATCCATTCTTGTTTGGTGTTTTACGTATCATAGATTCGCTAACAGGGATGTTAGCATATGCCAGAGACTTTTGTAAGTCTTTAGCTGACACTCTAGGATTCTTCTTCACCTCATTGAGCAGTCTGCGCTGTTCTCTTCAGTCATCTTTACAGGACGGCCACTCCTAGGGAGAGTAGCAGCAGTGCTGAACTTTCTCCATTTATAGACAATTTGTCTTACTGTGGACTGATGAACAGCAAGGGTTTTGGAGATACTTTTATAACCCTTTCCAGCTTTATGCAAGTCAACAATTCTTAATCGTAGGTCTTCTGAGAGCTCTTTTGTGCGAGGCATCATTCGCATCAGGCAATGCTTCTTGTGAAAAGCAAACCCAGAACTGGTGTGTGTTTTTTATAGGGCAGGGCAGCTGTAACCAACACCTCCAATCTCATCTCATTGATTGGACTGACACCTCACTCCAATTAGCTCTTGGAGATGTCATTAGTCTAGGGGTTCACAAACTTTTTCCACCTGCACTGTGAATGTTTACATGGTGTGTTCAATAAAAACATGGTAACATTTAATTCTTTGTGTATTATTAGTTTAAGCAGACTGTGATTGTCTATTGTTGTGACTTATATGAAGATCAGATCACATTTTATGACCAATTTGTGCAGAAATCCATATCATTCCAAAGGGTTCTCATACATTTTCTTGCAACTGTATGTTTCTGAAGAATGTCTTATCGCCTTTATTCACTGACTGAGCTCATTTCTCTTCTGCCTGTGCTTTAGAAGCTCTTATAACTTCTTTGGCCTCTCTCTGCCTAAACTTTTAAATTTGCCTGTCATCTTCTTTTTTTTTTTTTGATAATTCCTAAATGCTATCTTTTTTTTTAATGATTTTGGCCACTTCTGCTGAATACCACAGTGGTCTTCCTTTTTTAGGCTTTTACTGACAAGCCTAATGCAATATTCTGTTGCCTTCAATAGTGCCACTTTTAAGTAGTCCCATTTCTACTGGACTCCAATGAAACTGTTCCAGTCTGATAGGGACTCGCATACCACTAATAAAATTTTAGAAAAGTCAGTTTTTCTCAAATCAAAAACTTTTGTTTTTGTGTGGTGTGACTCAGTCACTGTACTTATAGTAAACCACACTGACTGGTGATCACTAGATCCCAAGCTTTCCCCTACAGTAATATCAGATACCAAATTCCCATTTGTGAATAATAAATCTAAAATGGCCTCCTTCCGGGTTGGCTCCTCAACTCCTCAATTAGATAGATAGTTAGATAGCATATATATAATCCAAATGAATGTAACGCAGCACTCCTTGGGTAAAAATAAATATAACATTTTTCACTTTTTACCCAAGGAGTGCTGCATTACATTTATTTGGATTGTGTTTGGACCCCAGGACCAAGGGGAAAACGCTGGCACCTGAACTACTTGAAGCAAGGAGTTCTGCCCTGCCATTTTTTGTATATATATATATATATATATATATATATATATTATAGACAGATAGTTAGCGGGAGATAGTCAGTGTAGGTTAGATCCCAATATAGTGTAGCTGTTGCAGTGCAGTGTGTTATGTAATGCTGCAGAACCCCAAGCAAAGATTTGAGCAAACGTGGATTTATTGAAAGCACAGCAGTAAAGTCCAAGCCAGAAATAAGGTAGTCCAAATAATAACCTCTGTGGGAAAATGTCAGAGAAAAGCCAGACCAGGCTAAAGTTCATACAGAAGAGTCTGTGAAACCAGGTACCTAAGGATGAGACAGTGAAGTATCCAAGGTCTGATCCGAGGCCACCCACGGTGCAACTGTAGAGCAGAGACGAGGTTTCCAGAGGCATTCACTAGAAATAAGTGTTTCCCAACCAGTGTGCCTCCAGCTGTTGCAAAACTACAACTCCCAGCATGCCCGCACAGGCAAAGGCTGTCCAGGCATGCTGGGAGTTGTAGTTTTGCAACAGCTGGAGGCACACTGGGTGACTAGATGAAGACACACAGAGTTCATGCATGGAACAAACTTAGTGAATCTGATCCAGAATACTCCCTGGTTGCAGAGACAACAGTGAGCACTGATCAGCCAGGGAGATCACCTTTTAAACACCTGCTGGCCAATCACAGAGTGCTGCTTGTTAGAACCTCATAGGTCATGCGATGATCCTACTCATTAGCACCTGTGCAGCAAATCCCTAATCAACTTTGAATTTGTGCACAGATGCATTACCTGCCAGTGGCCGACGTAGCGCATAAGATGCATGCACACTCGGCCACGCATTCCTTTGCGAATCACCCGTCGGGCGTGCACGCGGACGCCCAACCGACTCGGCACGGGATTGCGCCAGCATGGACGCCGGAACGGGACCTGCAGGAGACACTGGAAGCAGGACCGGCCGCAACGTATTGCCATCAGCCCGATAAGTCTGTCTCCGAGATCCCCGCAGCCCTCCCCTCCGGCGCCCATGCGGAAGCTCCACCGTATATCTGCCCGCAAGGGAACCGGAACCGCAACTACCTTACAGTTAGGTTCTGGTGTCCATACATACATGCAGACCTGCTAAAATGTGAAGATTCACGTATTGAGCCAAAATATTTGGATTATTAGTGCCGATTTGCGCAATCGCGAATATGTTGGAGCACTCTAACTGCTTATAAAGCCATTTTTAATGTTCTTCTGTGCCAACCATTTTCTCCAGTCTCAGGAAACTTCTAGCAGCTTGGAAAAAGCCTGAATTTCGTACGCATTACGCGAATATTACATTCGCAATCAAGAAAATAATCTTGAATTTGCGTATATATGACGGATATTCGCCCAAATATTCGTGAAATATCACAAATTCGAATATAGCCCCTGCCTCTCATCACTATTGATGACCTATCCTCAGGATAGAAAAAAAAGCTGTAGGGGTTCAGTGCACCGAGGGGTGTGGTTAGCATTGGAAAGCTTTGATTACCCCCCTCTTAGATATTGAAGCCCTCATTTCAATAAAGAATAAACATCATTTTTCTCAGGAACACTGCAACCATATTTTCACAAGAATATGTGATCATCCAGCGCCTTCCAGAGAAAAATATGAATATTTTTTCTGCTTTTTACCCTTGTGTTGTGTTTTCATGGCAGTTGATGCTAATAGAGAAGCTGTCAGCCAGGAAAACCTCAGCTCTGATGACTAAACACAAAATATTGCTTCATGGCTTTTTGTGAAACCAGTTCCAGGAAAATGGGCCATACTAAAAATACAGTGAAAAACTGTTCCATGTCAAATGCCCTCAAACGACAAGGGGGCACTGCCTCCGACTGGAGAGGAAAAAGTTCAGTCTCAGGAAGCATCAAAGCTTCTTTACTGTAAGAACTATGAATCAGTGGAATAGACTTCCTCAGGATGTGGTCACAGCGGGAACAGAGAACGGTTTAAAATAGGTTTAGATTAATTCTTAAAAGTAAACAACATTAATGCTTATGAAATAGTGTAGATTAATCTCATTTCCTTCTGGGATTCGCTTCTCCACCTATCCCTTGGTTGAACTTGATTAACTTATGTATTTTTTTAACAGTTTTAACTATGTAACTATGTAACATTTCTTTAAAAAGGTAGCTTCCAATCAATCATACACCAGAACTGCAGAATTTTCATGTCAAGAGATTTGGTTATGTAAGTCCCTACAAGTCCATCTTATGAATGAATTGGCTACCACATAATATGGCGAACGTTGGAACAAGCCACAAACATTCATGAAAAATTCCTCCGGGTGCCTTTGTATCTAAATGTAATTATGGATACTCACCGAGGGACCCATAAAGACCCATGTCCATGTTTTTTGTGTTTATTGGAAAATTGGAATTAATCTAACCAAAAAAAGGATAAAAAAGGAAAGTTCATCTTCTTTCTTTGAGTTTTATTCCTAATTTCTCCTAAAATTAGATGCAAAGACTGAAGTGTGTGAACTGATCCTTAGAAGCTCAGTGTTTTTTAAATTAAAATGCTCCTTAGGGGTGTTAATTACATGTCACTTACCACTTACCTGCCAAATTCAGAACACTTCCAAAATATCTTGTAAGGCGTGAACATTTTTAGATCGCCTTGTGGAGTCTAAAAGATTTCCTTTAACCCAAGGTGGCAATTGCTGGAGTAGTCTTTGATTGCCAGCAGTAGTAAAATCAGAGATGTAGTCAGGTACAGTCATTGAAAAGCAATATGGCTGGATGATAGGGTGGGTATATGTGGCAAATAGGGGTGAGTGAATTGAGATTTGGGAATCCGAAGTCAGTTTTGGTACTGAGGTACCAGCCGGTATGGAAGCCGACCTCAGATTACTGTTTTTAAATGTTTTTAAAGTTGTAGAATCGAAACCCGAAGTTCTTCACCGAAATCTCACGCGACTTCAGACTTAACAAATTTTGCAAAGCCCATATATTTTAATGCTATTTGAGAGAGGTATGCATGCAGCATTATGTTTGGGCAAAACCCCCTACTTCTATGATTGTCGGGGGCCACATTTTTGTGGATATATGAGCGCTCGGGGAATTGTCACAGACACAACAGTAGTAGCTGAATCTGTTCTCTGCTATATTCCACACAAGCATACATCTTTATAACACTACAGATAAACATGGACAAAGGAGGCACATCGCCAAAGGGGGGGGGGGGGGAGATTGAAACTAGTGATTTGATTGGTTATTCATCTAAGGAAGTACTTCCGCACTATACTAACATAATTTTTAATGGTTAAAAACTTCTGCAGCATCTTAGCATTCTTTTGCAGCGCATCCCGAAACACAGAAAGAACATAACTCTCTTGCACGTTAAACTCTGATAAGGGTTGGCCTTGTAGATAAAACATTTTGCCTATTCACAGAATCTCCCCGCATCCTCCAGATGGCTCAGTAATTTTCCACATATGCACAAGATGGAGGAAATACTTATACAAAATGGATTCTTCTTAACCCTCATACATTAAAACACATTCACTGGGATTTGAAACTTGATTTGCTTACCCCTTGTGGCAATTAGTGTTGAGCGTGAATATTCGAAAATCGAATATTGGCACTTCGCGAATATTGGCACTTCGCGAATATTTAGAATATAGTGATATAAATTCGATATTTCGAATATTCTTTTTTTTTTTTTTTTTTTTATTGTTATATTTTTTTTCTTTCCCACTTCCCTAAATTTGTTCTTACCTGTCCTTTGGATTCCTGGCTGCTCCAGTCAGTGCCCGTTGCCGCTTCTGCCGACTTCCGTGCTCATGGAGAGTCCCCATCACCATGGGAACGTCTCCATATACTAGAATGTACTGTCGGATTTGAGAATTACGTTGAAATCGCAATTCGATTATTTCAAGTTATAATAATCGAATTTAGATTTTAACTTAAAGGCTACTCTCCTATTGAAATAGCAATGCGATTAATTCAAGTTATAATAATCGAATTTCAATATTAACTTAGCACTGCTATATTCCATATTCGTTAATTCTAGCCTAATATGGAATATAGCAGTGCTAAGTTAAAATCGAAATTCGATTATTATAACTTGAATTAATCGAATTGCGATTTCAACTTGGACCTGGTTTACTATGGTTGGCTTGGTAGAATTAGCGAATATGACGAATGTATTCGTCATATTCCACAAAACGAAGATAACAAAGTATTCTGCATCTTCGTTTTAGCTACCTATTCATCTATTTCGCTAATTCTAGCAATCATATAGGAAAGTTTACTATAGAGACAGCTAAGTTTAATTCGCTATGCGATTATATTACTTTGCTTTTTTTTTTATAAATAGAATAATTATAATAATTATCAGGTATTATAATTATTCTATTTTTTTTTTTTTTAAAGCAGGCATAGCGAATTAAACTTAGCTCTCTCTATAGTAAACTTTCCTATATGATTGCTAGAATTAGCGAAGTTGATGAATAGGTAGCTAAAACGAAGATGCAGAATACTTCGTTATCTTCGTTTTGTGGAATATGACGAATATATTCGTCATATTCGCTAATTCTACCAAGCCAACCATAGTAAACCAGGTCCAAGTTGAAATCGCCATTCGATTAATTCAAGTTATAATAATCGAATTTTGATTTTAACTTAGTACTGCTATATTCCATATTAGGCTAGAATTAACGAATATGAAATATAGCAGTGCTAAGTTAAAATCGAAATTCGATTATTATAACTTGAATTAATTGCATTGCTTTTTCAATAGGAGAGTAGCCTTTAAGTTACAATCGCAATACGCGATTATTTAAATCGCATATTAATTGCGATAACAAGAATAATGACAAATATTCGATTTCGACGAATATAAAACGAATATTCTATCGAATATTCGCGAATTTCGTCTAAATCGAATATGGCACCTGCAGCTCATCACTAGTGGAAATCACAAGCTCCATCATCCCCCATGTAAAAAAATAAATAAAAAAAATAGGACAACATAGTTCATAGTTGGTAAGGTTGGAAACAGACAATAGTCCATTAAGCCCAACCTTTAAAACTAACATTCTGATGCAGAAGAAGGCAAAGAATGAGGCGGACGTTGTCCCGGTCATTAAAAGTGGAGAGGGTACAGCAGCTATAGAGCAAGCAGAGCCTCTAGATGCAACAGCAACGCACATATTTCTCCTAGAGGCTCATTTGCATATATTAAAACTTCATTTTCTTAGCAATGCACATAGGAACATGGGACCAACACAGATGCCTTCAGCCGCCAAGTGCACATGTAACGGGTCAGCCGGTGTCATAGGTGCAAATCTGCTCTCATAGGCCCTTTAAATAAGGGAGATTCCTTCCCAACTTCATATCTGGTAATCAGAATACAGGCTCAGGTCAATTTCCCATAACCCTCAACCGAAACGTTGCTCAGTGGCTTCCGGCGACATTCAACCAGTTATGGTATACAGTACTGTGGATATTACTAGAAACATTGTCAGTTGATTCATCATGTCAACATATGCCGTATACTGTACTCATCATATCACCATATATACCCATCATGTCATCACATATACTCATCTTGTCACCTTATAGATTCATCATGTTTCATACAGTGAATATAAAAAGTATACACACCCCTTAAAAGTTCAGGTTTCTGTGCTGTAAAAAATGAGACAAAGATAAATCATTTCATCTTTAATGTGACCTATAAGCTGTACAACTCAATTTAAAAACAAACTAAAATCTTTTAGGTGGAGGAAAGAAAAAAATATAAAAAAAAAATAATATGGTTGCATAAGTGTGCACACCCTGAAACTAATACTTTGTTGAAGCACCTTTTGATTTTATTACAGCACTCAGTCTTTTTGGGTATGAGTCTATCAGCATGGCACATTTCGACTTGGCAAGATTTGCCCACTCTTCTTTGCAAAAACACTCCAAATCTGTCAGATTGCGAGGGCATCTCCTGTGCACAGCCCTCTTCAGATCACCTCACAGATTTTCAATCAGATTCAGGTCTGGGCTCTGGCTGGGCCATTCCAAAACTTTAATCTTCTTCTGGTGAAGCCATTCCTTTGTTGATTTGGATGTATGCTTTGGGTCGTTGTCATGCTGAAAGATGAAGTTCCTCTCCATGTTCAGCTTTCTAGCAGAAGCCTGAAGGTTTTGTGCCAATATTGACTGGTATTTGGAACTGTTCATAATTCCCTCTAGCTTAACTAAGGCCCCAGTTCCAGCTGAAGAAAACCAGCCCCTTGGCATGATGCTGCCACCACCATGCTTCACTGTGAGTATGGTGTTCTTTTGGTGATGTGCAGTGTTGTTTTTGCACCAAACAAATCTTTTGTAATTATGGCCAAAAAGTTCAACCTTGGTTTCATCAAGACCATAATACCTTTTCCCACATGCTTTTGGGAGACTTCAGATGTGTTTTTTGCAAAATGTAACCTGGCTTTGATGTTTTTCTTCGTAAGAAAAGGCTTTCGTCTTGCCACTCTACCCCATAGCCCAGACATATGAAGAATACGGGAGATTTTTGTCACATGTACCACACAGCCAGTACTTGCCAGATATTCCTGCAGCTCCTTTAATGTTGCTGTAGGCCTCTTGGTAGCCTCCCAGACCAGTTTTCTCCTCGTCTTTTCATCAATTTTGGAGGGACGTCCAGTTCTTGGTAATGTCACTCTTCACTGTGTTCCATGGTATATCTAATGCCTTGGAAATTCTTTTGTCCCCTTCTCCTGACTGATACCTTTTAACAATGAGATCCCTCTGATGCTTTGGAAGCTCTCTGTGGACCATGGCTTTTGCTCTGGGATGCGACTAAGAAAGTTTCAGGAAAGACCAACTAGAGCAGCTGAACTTTATTTGGGGTTAATCAGAGGCACTTTACATGATGGCCAGTGTATGCTGACTGCTATTTAATATGATTTTGAATGTGATTGCTTAATTATGAACACAGCTACATCCCCAGTTATAAGAGGGTGTTATCACGATCGGCGTGACTATCCCATACGTGACACAGA
Organism: Bufo gargarizans; assembly: GCF_014858855.1. Classification (NCBI taxonomy): domain Eukaryota; kingdom Metazoa; phylum Chordata; class Amphibia; order Anura; family Bufonidae; genus Bufo; species Bufo gargarizans. The sequence goes on from NC_058081.1 coordinate 18,862,648, forward strand.
GGGAGGGAAAGAGGAAGGCCCTGCCCAAGTGAGAGGGAAGGTGGTGACCCCTGACTCACCTTGCGGCTGGCACCTGGCTGCCCTGACGTCCCTAGACGGGTTCCTCACCCGTACGCCAATCACGTGCCTAAAACCCTGGCTTTCCCTAAGATGAGCCCTAGATAGTGAACAGGGCGGTGGGAACACTAGTCCGCACCACTAGCTCTAAAGGAAAACACCAAGGGGAGGACAGACAATACAGACTAAACATATAATCCCAGGTGGGCGACAACAGGGGACAACGAAAAGCCCAACAGGGATCCGGAGGGAAGCACTCTGGAACAACAACCAGGATTCACAGCTCCAGTGGGTCAGTATAGATGTCCAGGCAGGAAGCTCTATAACTGGCAACTAGAGAAGTGTGAGAGGAGAATATAAGGAGGTTGGGAGTGGCAGACAAGAAACAGCTGAGGAGGAGAAGCTACGGATCCCTGAGTGAGACAAAAAGGATTGCAAGGCAAACACAGAAAACAATCACTAAGAAACAACGTGATCTTTAGACATAGAGCGCGCAGCCACCCGCTGCGACTTCCTGACCCCGGGTATAACGGAGTCAGACGTGGCTCTTGACACCCTCGTGACAGTACCCCCTTTTCACGAGGGGCCTCCGGACACTCAGGACCAGGTCTCTCAGGATGAGAGGCAAGGAAAGCCTGAATTAACCTGTTGGCGTTTACCTCTGATGCTGGAACCCACATTCTTTCCTCGGGACCGTAACCCCTCCAATGCACCAGATACTGAAGAGAGCGGCGGACCCGACGAGAATCAACAATTCTGGATATTTGAAACTCCAGATTACAATCCACAATAACAGGAGGAGGTGGGAGCGGTGATGGTTCTAGAGGTGGAACATACTTCTTGAGTAACGACTTATGGAAGACGTTATGGATCTTAAAAGTCTGAGGTAGCTCCAGGCGAAAAGCCACAGGGTTAATGACGGCTACTATTTTATAAGGACCAATGAACCTAGGACCCAGTTTCCAAGAGGGAACCTTCAACTTAATATTCCTAGTAGACAACCACACATAGTCATTCACTCCTAGGTCCGGACCTGGCGACCGTTTCTTATCGGCCATGCATTTATATTTACCACTCATATTTTTCAAGTTAGCTTGCACCTTCTGCCATACCGATGAAAGACATGAAGAAAACCGTTCCTCTTCGGGAACCCCAGAAGACCCCCCCTCTTTGAAAGTACAAAATTGGGGATGAAAACCGTATGCACCAAGAAATGGTGACTTGCCAGTGGATTCCTGACAGCGATTATTTATGGCAAACTCGGCTAACGGTAAATATGATGACCACACCTCTTGGTTTTCAGACACAAAACACCTTAAATATGTTTCTAGGTTTTGGTTGGTACGCTCAGTCTGTCCATTCGACTGAGGATGGAAAGCTGAGGAAAAGGACAAGTGTACCCCCAAACGGGAACAAAAAGCTTTCAAAAACTTAGAAATAAACTGGGTTCCCCGATCCGAAACCACATCGGAAGGGACCCCGTGAAGCTTCACGATTTCACTGATAAACACCTGAGCAAGAGTCTTAGCATTAGGAAGTGCGGGTAGCGCAATAAAGTGTACCATTTTGCTAAACCTGTCTACTACTACCAAGATAACTGTTTTACCCGCAGACAAAGGTAAGTCAGTGATGAAATCCATTGATAGATGTGTCCATGGCCTATTGGGGATGAAAAGTGGCAACAAAGACCCTGCTGGACGTGTATGAGAGACTTTCGCGCGTGCACAAGTAGAACAAGTAGACACGAAATCCATTACATCCTGACACAACCTTGGCCACCAAAAACAACGAGACAATAGCTCCAAGGTTGCTTTACTACCCGGGTGCCCAGCAAGTGCCGAATTATGATGTTCCTTTAATAGTTCAAGACGCAGGTTTAACGGTACAAACAATTTCTCTGAGGGGCAAGAGGCCGGGGCGTCCCCCTGGGCCTCTAACACCTTTCCCTCTAGAACAGAGTGTACAGCAGAGACAACCACTCCTCTTTGTAAAATAGGTACCGGATCACTAACATTACCCCCTCCAGGGAAACTACGAGATAATGCGTCTGCCTTGGTATTTTTTGCCCCAGGACGATAGGTGATTACAAAGTTAAATCTGGTAAAGAATAGCGACCACCTAGCTTGTCTAGGGGTGAGACGCTTAGCCGATTCTAGGTACAGAAGGTTTTTGTGATCCGTAATCACCGTGACGGGGTGGATTGCTCCCTCTAAGAAGTGACGCCACTCTTCAAACGCCAGTTTAATCGCCAACAGTTCCCTATTTCCAATATCATAGTTCTTTTCTGCTGTAGATAACTTTTTGGAAAAGAAAGCGCAAGGACGCCATTTGCCAGGAGACGGACCCTGAGACAATACAGCCCCCACTCCCACCTCTGACGCATCTACTTCAACAATAAAAGGCTGGGAGACATCAGGTTGAATTAGAACAGGTGCCGAGGTAAATCTCTCTTTTAGAGAGGAAAATGCAATTTTAGCGGCGTCAGACCATTTAGAAAAATCAGTCCCCTTCCTAGTCATGTCAGTAAGGGGTTTAACGATCACTGAATAATTTTTAATGAACTTTCTATAGAAATTTGCAAAAGCCAAAAACCGTTGTAGAGCTTTAAGGTTCTCAGGAAGATCCCAATCTAAAATTGCCTGGACCTTCCTAGGATCCATACGGAAACCTGAAGCGGATAATAGATATCCCAGGAACTGTATTTCCTGAACGGCGAAGACACATTTTTCAATTTTCGCATATAATTTATTCGTCCGTAGGACCTGCAGTACTTGCCTGACATGTACTTCATGTGTTTTCAGATCAGCCGAATAAATTAAGATATCATCTAGGTATATGACTACAAACCTGCCGATGAGATGACTAAAAATATCATTAACGAAATGTTGGAAGACAGCAGGGGCATTGGTCAGACCGAAAGGCATGACTAAATTTTCATAATGCCCCTCAGGGGTGTTAAAAGCTGTCTTCCACTCATCCCCTTCCTTGATACGAATCAGATTGTAGGCCCCCCTAAGATCAAGTTTGGAGAACCACCTAGCACCCGCAATCTGATTAAAAAGGTCAGGAATGAGAGGAAGAGGGTATGGGTCTCGGATGGTTATCCTTTTTAGCTCACGGAAATCTAGGCAAGGACGCAGGCCCCCATCTTTCTTTTTAACAAAGAAAAACCCTGCAGCCACGGGTGAAGAAGAGGGTCTGATGTGTCCCTTAGCCAGACTCTCGGAGATATAATCTTTCATGGCTTGTCTCTCGGGACCCGAAAGATTATACAACCTGGACTTGGGTAATTTTGCACCGGGAATCAGGTTAACCGGGCAATCATAAGGACGATGAGGTGGTAGCTTCTGACAACCCTTTTCAGAAAAAACGTCCTCAAAGTCCGAAATAAATGTAGGTAGGGAAGCTATGGAGGCGATTAAGCAATTGTTATTTAAGCAATTCTCTCTGCAATGCTCACTCCACTCCAATATCTCCCTGGCCTGCCAATCCACCACTGGATTGTGCGCTACCAACCAGGGAAGACCCAATACCACAGGAGAGGGAAGGCCCTCCAGAACGTAACATGAAAGATACTCATTATGATGGTCCCCTACCCGAAGGTGTAAGTTATGGACAATGTGAGTGAGGTTTCTCTGAGACAGAGGAGCAGAATCAATAGCGAATATGGGAATAGGTCTCTGCAGCGTACAGAGAGACAAACCCATAGTGCGGGCAAAATGGGCATCTATCAAATTTACCCCTGCTCCACTGTGTAGAAAAAAAGAAATAGACTCCGTCTTAACACCAAAAACAATAACCGCTGGCAACACAAATTGAGATGTTCGTATGGAGGAAACGTATACCCCCCGGCTGACATCCTCCGCACAGCCTGGGGTTAGTAGTTTTCCGACGGTCTTTTGTTTTTGAGAAAGGAGGGACAGACATTAATGAAATGACCCCTCCCCCCACAGAAAAAACAAGCCCCCCACCTACGGCAAACCTCAGGAGGACGGACCTGACGAGAAGTTCCTCTTAGCTGCATAGGCTCATCTAAGTCAGTACAGACTAACTGCTGCTTGGGAGAGGTTACCGATTGCTCAGGAATTTTCGATCTCTCCCTAAGACGTCTATCTATTCTGATAGAGAGGGACATAACAGCATCAAGGGAAAGGGGGGTCTCATACAGCGCCAGCGCATCCTTAACCCTTTCAGATAACCCAGAGCAGAACTGACTCCTGAGAGCCGGGTCGTTCCACTGAGTATCCGTAGCCCACCTACGGAACTCTGAGCAATATTCCTCTGCTGGCCGATCTCCCTGTAGGAGTCTCCGTAACTTCGACTCAGCCAGGGCGACTCGGTCAGGGTCATCATATATGAGACCCAAAGCCCCAAAAAATTTCTCCACTGACCGGAGAGCCTGGGAACCAGGGGGTAACGAGAACGCCCAGGATTGCGGGTCCCCCTGAACCAGGGAAATAACAATCCCCACCCGCTGTTCTTCATTACCTGAGGAGTAAGGGCGCAGCTTAAAATATAATTTGCAGGCCTCATGGAACGTCACAAATTTGTCCCTTCCCCCAGAAAATCTGTCAGGAAGAACAACCTTGGGTTCTGTCACAACCTGGTTACCCATAGCAACCGCTGGGCTTGCGGTCTGCTGCATTTGCTGCTGTTGTTGGAGGACAGACGCCTTTAATCCTGCCACCTCCAAAGACAGGCCTTGAAGCTGTTTTGCCAAAGCAGCAATAGGATCCATATTGGATTCTAAGTAGAGAGAAAATTTTTTTATTTTTTTTCTCTCAAAAAATAAGGGCCAGTTATAATATCACGATCGGCGTGACTATCCCATACGTGACACGGAGGGAGGGAAAGAGGAAGGCCCTGCCCAAGTGAAAGGGAAGGTGGTGACCCCTGACTCACCTTGCGGCTGGCACCTGGCTGCCCTGACGTCCCTAGACGGGTTCCTCACCCGTACGCCGATCACGTGCCTAAAACCCTGGCTTTCCCTAAAATGAGCCCTAGATAGTGAACAGGGCGGTGGGAACACTAGTCCGCACCACTAGCTCTAAAGGAAAACACCAAGGGGAGGACAGACAATACAGACTAAACATATAATCCCAGGTGGGCGACAACAGGGGACAACGAAAAGCCCAACAGGGATCCGGAGGGAAGCACTCTGGAACAACAACCAGGATTCACAGCTCCAGTGGGTCAGTATAGATGTCCAGGCAGGAAGCTCTATAACTGGCAACTAGAGAAGTGTGAGAGGAGAATATAAGGAGGTTGGGAGTGGCAGACAAGAAACAGCTGAGGAGGAGAAGCTACGGATCCCTGAGTGAGACAAAAAGGATTGCAAGGCAAACACAGAAAACAATCACTAAGAAACAACGTGATCTTTAGACATAGAGCGCGCAGCCACTCGCTGCGACTTCCTGACCCCGGGTATAACGGAGTCAGACGTGGCTCTTGACACCCTCGTGACAGGTGTGCACTTTTATGCAACCACATTATTTTAGTTTTTTGTTTTTTGTTTTCTTTCCTCCACCTAAAAGATTTCAGTTTGTTTTTCAATTGAGTTGTACAGTTTATAGGTCACATTAAAGGTGGAAAAAGTTCTGAAATGATTTATCTGTCTCATTTTTTACATCACAGAAATCTGACATTTTAACAGGGGTGTGTAGACTTTTTTTTTTAACGTTTCTCCGAAACAGTTTCAGGCTTTGTCTTGGTTCCAGCAGTCTTTAGCATTAAACTGGCAGGCAAACTCAACCCTGCTATGTCTCTGTTTCTCTCTGACTCTGCTGTACTGACAGGCTGGCTGTATCACTCAGCTTCTTCTGTATGCTGCACTTCTTCTCTGCAGTCTGACTCTAGGTTATGCCAGGGAACTTTCCTCCCGTCTCCTGAGGCTTTAGCCTCCATGGCCAGCAGAGCTTAGGGCGCTATGGCTGGTGTGGGCAAGTCCAGCAGAGACATGCCCCTGCACACCCTTCCCCTGTCTAGGGAAGACCTAAAACTGTAACTAACTGGTATCCACTCCTTCCTGCAGGAAGTAGGACTAGCCCACTCCCCTACAGAGGGGGGTTAGAATAGAATGGAGAGTTCCATTCTCTCTAAATGCAGCTCTGCCATGTTTGCTGCCACCTGCTGGTGAACCAGGCATAGTACATGAACAGTTACATAACAAGATTATTAGGAATGCACAGTGTAGAGGACCTGGAAATAAATGCATAAGATGACATGAGGTTAGACCATTAAGGAGAGGATTGTGGAACATCTAAAATCCCATGGATTGAAAGATGAAAAACAGCATGGGTTTACTTCAGGGAGATCATGTCAAACTAATCTTATAGATTTTTTTGATTAGGTGACTAAAATAATAGATGGCGGAGGTGCAGTAGACATCGCTTATCTAGACTTTAGTAAGGCTTTTGATACTGTCCCACATAAAAGGCTTATCAATAAAGTGCAGTCCTTGGGCTTGGACTCCCATATTGTTGAATGGATTAGGCAGTGGCTGAGCGACAGATAACAGAGGGTTGTAGTCAATGGAGTATATTCAGACCATGGTCTTGTTACCAGTGGGGTACCTCAGGGATCTGTTCTGGGACCCATATTGTTTAATATCTTTATCTAATATCTTTATCAGCAAAATTGCAGAAGGCCTTGATGGTAAGGTGTGTCTTTTTGCTGATGACACAAAGATTTGTAACAGGTGTGAGGCAGGGACAGGCCTCATGGTTGTTAGGGGAGATATATGGCAGGATTTGCTGTGTCTTCCCTCAGAATTGCCAGGTCTGAAGAAAGACCAGGTGCAGTAATCACCTGGGGATAAAGGAATCCTCAGAGAGAGGAGATGGACTTGCACACAGAAGGCTGGAGTGGCTCTGTGTGGTCTGAGCCGAGAGGGCTGAGAGACCTCTATCCCCAAGGAGACATTGTTGTGGGAGCAGCCAGGAGGCTGTGGGACATTGGCTGATAAAGCCGCATGGGTTCACAGGCTGTGAGTCAGGAACGTCCTGTTTAGTTAGAGCCCAGCCGGGCAGGTGTTTATTTTGTATGTATGTTTGGTTTGCTGAGGCGCAATAAATGCACTGTTTGGACCTGAAACCTGGTGTCCTGAAGCCGTATGTGTGAGAATGACCCCGAAGAAGAGCTAAACCCCCACAATTGGTGGAGGATGCGGGCAGGTGTCCCTGCTGATAAGTAAAAGTGCTGGAAGCCTGCTAGTTTGCAGAGCAGAGACTGATGGTGTTAAACTGGACGTTTTTTTTTTCTGTGGTGCAAACAGTGCAGGACTTAAAGGGCCAGTAGTCGAGTAAAAGAGACTGATCAGTGGAAATGGCTGCAAAATGGTATAGCCCGTGGGAGAAATCCTGCGAGTTAGTGATCGGCGGAATCCCGCTGGGGGTCATTCTAGACTCCCACCAGCAAGTGTCTCGGGTCCTGACTGTAATTCTGGACTTTGTAACAAGGAGGCCAGAGACAAAAACTACGGTGTCACTGACCTTTGTGACAGACTATGGCTCTGTGCAATGGGAGCTGTTAAAATGTGAGACACTGGAAGTGGAATTTGTACTGGGCAAAGACTTTCCATTGTTTGGGCAGTTGTGGAGCGGAGTTCCTGATAAAAGGCAAGGATATGCCGTTGCCAAGGGCAACCGTCGGGAAGAAAAGGAGGTGAAGAGCGGTGCGGTTCTTGGGAGTGCATATCTTCCCTTCGACTGTGCCCGGAGTCCTAGAGAGGAAGTGCGGAGGTGCAGTAAAGCTGTTGCTAGGAGCAACCACAACCTTGATGAGTCCGCGGGAGAGAATGTCACTGCTTTACCGGAATGGTTGATTACAAAGGGTAAGACTGTTCCTGTTATTAACCATGTGGCAGACCCAGTGACAGTGAGCCGGCGGCAGGGGATACCTGCTGGGCCGGTAGGTAATAAGTCACACAGAGAGACAACTGTGTCTGAACAGGCGGATAAGCCGGCTGTGATCGCTCCCTCGCAGAAACCTGCAGGGGAGAAGGTTTCTGTGTTACCTCAGTTGCCCATGACCAAAGCTAGTTTTGGAATGACAAGGATCCGGGATCCCATGCTAGCCCGGGTAAGAGGTAGCACAGTATTGAAACCTGAGACTGGTAAAATAATAAAGGTGCTGGACAGTCGTGCGGAGAAGGACTATCCACTGATTTTCACTGAGCGTGAGACTCCAATGAGAACAGAGACTGATGAGCTTAATGTTACAGATAAGCTTATGCATGAGGGAGTGTTGGGGTGTACTTTTCCCTTATGCTGGGAGTTGTGGAGTAATGGAGACACTTCTGCAGAGAGTGCAAAAACTCCTGCAGAACTTGTACCTGTCCCTTTAAGTGAGGATCTAAGGGAGCTGCACTTTTACCTGCATGGGAAAAGCATATTGACCATTGAAAACAATGGTGCTGGTCAAATACAAAGTGATGGTGACAAAAGTGCTGAAATGCATAAGGAAAATGTGATGTCATATGAAATATGTGATAATAATGACATGCCTTTTCCTTTGCAGGCTGTGATTGGGGAAAAAGCTCCCCCTGTGGGTAAACATGTGTCTGATATAAAAGTGTTGATAAATGTTGAAGAAACACCGCTAGGAGACCCCATTGTAGACAACGTGGCGGGGCTAGAGGGTGTACCACACGGAACAGAGGTGGATGTGCAGTCTCCACAGGTTTCTATGATTAATAAAATGTCCCAGGTGGGGATTGACTCAGGGGTGCCCCTAGAGGTCAGGGTTAATAATGACACGAGCCGTATAAGTGGCCTATGTGCCGTGACAGCAACTCCGAGAGTGAGGCTACCATGTCAAGACCCAGCAAAACTAAAGTCGTTACTAGTAGCAACCAGGTGACAGTTATATCTGACGAGACGAGAGTTCAGTCGGGTGACAGCCTAGTGTCTGAAGCTCATATCCTGACAGTTGTAGATGACCTGACAGGACAGTACAGCTACAAACTTGATGTTTTCGCTCGCTCTGCACAGTCCCTAGATACACTAGAGACGGGGCTAGCGGTTCTCGCAGAGCAACTGCAGGAATCTCCAGAGGAGTCACAGAAAGAGATGAATGAACTGAAGGAACTAGAGTCACTAATAGAAGCGGAAATTCTCCAACTTCAAGAGGAACTTGCAGTTTCTGAGCAATCCAGACTTCATGCAGAGCAGGAAAGAGATGAGCTGGCTGATGAGGTTCTAAACAGCGCCTCAGAAAAATCTGCTCTCTTGGAGGAGAAAAGACATTTGGAAGCCAGGATGGCTCAACTTGATCAAGAGTTATGTGATCGCATGGTGGACCTGGACCACCAGAGACAAACTGTGTCTAGATTGGAGAAGAAACAAAAGAAGTTTGACCAGCTCTTGGTTGAAGAGAAATACATATCGGCTCGATATGCCGAAGAACGCGACTGAGAGGAGGCTGATGCTTGGGAGAAAGAGTCCAAGACCCTCTCCTTGGCTAGAGCCCTTGAAGTGCTTGAGGAGCGAAATGAATTAGAGAGGCTGAACAAGCAACTCAGAGCAAATATGGAAGCTCTCATGAGCTCAAAAGATGCCATCTATGAGGTGGAGAAGCCTAAGTGTGCTCCTGCACAGCAGGTGGAAGAAAGTGAGAAACCAGAAGAGGAAGATCCTCTGGAAGGTGCCAAGAAGTCAGAGCCTGGTAAGAGTGGGTCTGAAGATGGTGGTGCCAGGGTACTGGCCAAGGCAGAGAAGGTGGAAAAGGTATCAGCTGAACCAGTTGATGGGGCTGATGTTGATGCAGAGGCCAAGAGTCTCATGACAGTGTGTAACCAGGACCAGGTCGCAAAAGACATCCCTTCCGCCTACAAGGCCTTCCAAGTAGCCAGCTGCCTGCTGGGGAAGAAATATGAGGAGACTGACGACCAGTATGCAGATCCGGGCTATTGCGATGGGCTGTCTCTCCTGACTCCTCCCCAAAAGGAGACCAGTGTCCTGGTGAAAACGCCAGAAGACAAGAAGTATGCTGAAGACCCCAGTGCCTCCAACCTTGATGCGAAAGGGAAGGAGGAATTAAGAAACCAAGGATATGATGCCATGTCCCTGAATGGGGAGAAGGCTAATAAAGTAAAGGCCAAAGAGACAGAGGCCATGGAAGCTAAGGCCGAGCTCTTGAAATGGGAGAAAACTTTGGATGTCCCAGAGACCAAGGTTAGGGCGGAAAGAGTGACTGCTGAAGTGGGAAAAGCCACTGAAGACGCAGAAGACTCTGAAGCTGGCTCCAAAACACCTGCTGAGAATAATAGTAAAGGGGTCCAGAGGCGTGGAAAAGGAGCGAGACATAAGAAACCTGCTCTGCTGAAGGAGCCCTGCAAGGCAAACGAGAAAGGGTTGGGACACGACCATGACTGGGACCAGTTCAGTCAAGAGTTGCCGCAGTCCAAGAAAGGACGTGAGGGGCCTGTGCAGAAGCCAGGAAATATAAAAAGACAGTACCTGCTCATGAGATGGACAAGAAATACCCAGAGGCCTTGTCAGCTCTGTAATAAACTCATGAGGGTGACAAACCAAGCGCTGTTGTCCTGGGTCTGGCAGAATAAGGGGAAGACTGTAGGCCAGATTAATGCCCGTTCACGTGCATCTGGATTTGATGCTAGTGTTCACCCCTACAGGCTTGAACAAGGGGGGGAGGTATGTGAGGCAGGGACATGCCTCATGGTTGTTAGGGGAGATATATGGCAGGATTTGCTGTGTCTTCCCTCAGAATCAGAAGAAGAATCTGAAGAAAGACCAGGTGCAGTAATCACCTGGGGATAAAGAAATCTTCAGAGTGAGAGGGGGTGGGACTTGCACACAGAAGGCTGGAGTGGCTCTGTGTGGTCTGAGCCGAGAGGGCTGAGAGACCTCTATCCCCAAGGAGACATTGTTGTGGGAGCAGCCAGGAGGCTGTGGGACATTGGCTGACAAAGCCGCATGGGTTCACATGGTGTGGACTGTGACTTAGGTGAGTCAGGAACCTCATGTTTAGTTAGAGCCCAGCCGGGCAGGTGTTTATTTTGTATTTATGTTTGGTTTGCTGAGGCACAATAAAGGCACTGTTTGGACCTGAAACCTGGTGTCCTGAAGCCGTATCTGTGAGAATGACCCCGAAGAAGAGCTAAACCCCAACACAGGGTTGATGTTCCTGGAGGGATACACCAAATGGAAAAGGATTTAGAAAAACTAGAGGAATGTTCAAAAATCTGGCAACTAAAATTTAATGTTGATAAGTGCAAGATAATGCACCTGGGGCGTAAAAACCCAAGAGCAGAATATAAAATCAGTGATACAGTCCTAACTTCTGTATCTGAGGAAAGGGATTTAGGGGTCATTATTTCAGAAGACTTAAAGGTAGGCAGACAATGTCATAGAGCAGCAGGAAATGCTAGCAGAATGCTTGGGTGTATAGGGAGAGGCATTACCAGTAGACAGAGGGAGGTGCTCATGCCGCTCTACAGAGCACTAGTACTGGAGACCATATCTCCAGAAGGATATTGATACTTTGGAGAGAGTTCAGAGAAGAGCTACTAAACTGGTACATGGATTGCAGGATAAAACTTACCAGGAAAGATTAAAGGACCTTAACATGTATAGCTTGGAAGAGGGGATATGATAGAAACTTTTAAATACATAAAGGAAATCAACAAGGTAAAAGAGGAGAGAATATTTAAAATAAGAAAAACTGCTACAAGAGGACATAGTTTTAAATTAGAGGGGCAAAGGTTTAAAAGTAATATCAGGAAGTATTACTCTACTGAGAGAGTGGTGGATGCATGGAATAGCCTTCCTGCAGAAGTGGTAGCTGCAAATACAGTGGAGGAGTTTAAGCATGCATGGGATAGGCATAAGGCCATCCTTCATATAAGATAGGGCCAGCGGCTATTCATAGTATTTAGTATATTAGGCAGACTAGATGGGCCTAATGGTTCTTATCTGCTGACACATTCTATGTTTCTATGTGGCTGTAAGATGTAGGCCCCATGTCTCTAGTACCCTGACCAGCCAGATTTATCAGCAACTTTTCCAGGACATTAATCAGTGAAATGACGTTGTTCATCCCGCAGTAGTGGCGACTGACCAATAAAGTGTCCTCCTCAAAGGGCCCGAGCAAACGACAGGTGTCACGTATGAGCTGCCACTGGCTAACATCGAAGTTACACAGGGGAGTACCTCTGTCCGCCTGTATCAAGAAAGCGTGTATGGCCTTTCTTTGATCGTATAGTCGGTCCAACATATGAAGGGTGGAATTCAAATGGGTGGAAATGTTGCATATCAGCCTATGTTGGGGGATGCCGTTCTGCCGCTGAAGCTCAAGGAGGGTGTGCTTTGTGGTGTACGAGTGGCTGAAGTGCATGCAAAGTTTCCTGGCCATTTTTAGGATGTCTTGCAGATGGGTGGAAGACTTCAGGAACCGCTTCTCAACCAGATTGAACACGTGCGCCATGCAGGGCGCATGGCTCAGCCCTCCTTGACGCAGTGCCGACACATGTCCTTCTTGTTGTCGGTCACCATGGTTCGGCTATTCAGTTGTTGTGGAGAAAGTGAGAATTTGATCTCTTAATGAAGGACGCGGAGCAGTTCCTCACCTGTGTGACTCCGTTCACCCAGGCAAACCAGGTGCAGAACAGTGTGACACCGCCGTGCCCTGGACATGTGGTATGCTGGTGGGGCACTGTGAATTGTCCCTGCAGTGGAGGCAGAGGAGGACATTGTCGCAGAAACAACAGCGTGAGAGCGTGGAGGCAGAAGCGGCATCATCTGGCCAAGTTGCTGGTTTGGCTGCGCAGGAACCACATTTACCCAGTGGGCTGTAAAGGACATATATTGTCATTGACCGTAGTTACAGCTCCACACATCGGCACTGCCGTGGACTTTGGCAGACACCGACAGGCTCAAGGACTGGCCCACCTTCTTTTCTACATGTGTGTGCAGGGGTGGTACTGCCTTTTTGGCAAAGAAATGATGGCTTGGGACTCTCCACCTCGGCTCAGCACAAGCCATCAGTTCTCTGAAAGGTGCACAGTCCACCACTTGGAAAGGGAGGGACTGCAGCACCAGCAACTTGGACAGGAGCATGTTTAGCTTCTGCGCCGTTGGATGAGTGCATGCATACTGTTGTTTCTTGGCAGTCGCTTCGGTGATCAATTGCTGATGGAATGACTGATGAGGAGTAAGAGGGCGAGGAGCAGGAGCATCAGGACCAGAAGATGATGGGAAAGACAGACAGCTACCTTGGACTGAGATGGTGGAGCCTTGACTGCCTGAAATCGACTGCGTGCTGGGGCAGGCTGGACCACCACATTGGAGCCACGGTTCTCCCAGGCCACTTTATGGTGATGCTGCATATGTCGACGCAGGGCGGTGGTGCCAACATTGACACCCTGGCCACGTTTCACCTTTTGCCCACAGATTCTACATATAGCCATATTCACCTCCTCCTGCGGCTTAAACAAAAACTGCCACACCACCGAATAGGTGATTTTACCCCCAACACTACTAATTGACTGACTGCTACCACCGCTGTCTCTGTGAACTTGTGCACTGCTACTTCCCATGCAGGTAGGCTTCTGCAGAGCGAGTGGTCTACCCTGGGAACATTTGGCTCCTGACCTTCCACTGCTGCCACCCTGCTGACTCCTGGCCACGCTAGCGACTTGCTGGCTCCACTGCTGCCTCACGGGCAAGCTGCCACCCTCTTCTCATGATGATGATGAAGCCCTTTCGTCACCCGGCTCCAAAGTGTGATCATCAGCATCATCATCGAGTACTGTCTGCACGTCACTGATGTCCTCCTCAACCGTCTCTGGGTCAGGAGCCTGACCGCTCGCAACACCAGCTCCCACGCCACTCTCCTCATCACTACTTGGCCGCCTAGTGGAGAAAGCGGCGGATGTCTCCTCCACATCTTGGCTCTTGGCTTGCCAGTAGCTGCTGACCATCTTCTAGTAGCTAGTCCTCACTGTATAGAGGAGCTGAGCCCACAGGATATAATACTTCTCTGACTGAGGGAACAGAACAGGACAGAGGCAGGTTGAGGACAGATGAGGGCACAGGGCCTGCTCCCAGGCTATGCCAACTAAGGGTTGTGTCTGTCGAACCCACTGACTCTTGGCTGGGGGTGTCTGATGTCCCTTGCGACGAATATCAAGTCAACCAGCTGGATTGCTTGTCAAGACACAACCGCTAGCTGACACTGGGAGCTCCGGCCTCTCGAAGAGACCCCTGCTTCCACGGCTCCTTACTCTGCTGAAACCTCTGCCTGCGCCAGAAACATTTAGACCTCTGCCACTCCGCTGTGCAGGACCTGGCACTTCTCTGTCTGACATACCGTTAGATCAAATAATTAAATAAATAAATAAATAGGAAATTAAAATACCCACAATAGTCTGTAATTTTTTCACTTGCCCACACAACCGCTAATAAGCTCTTTTTTTCACATTAATACACACAAAAAAGGACTTTAGAACATATAACTGCACCGCTGAACGGCAAATATATTTTTATTTTGCCAATAGCACACGACAAAAAGTGCTGTAATTTTAGCACTTCACCACACAACAGCTAATAAGCCCTTTTTTGCCACTAACACAAGCCAATTATTTAGAACATATAACTGCACCGAGGGCCAAGGGCAAATAAGACATAGAAATATTGCCTTGTAATAAACCCTGTTAATGGCTGTAACACTCCAATAAAAAGAACAGTTTGTTGGAATTACAGAGCTGTATAATGGCAATTTGGGTCCCCAGTCAGTGCAGCAAGGTGTAATAGGATTGTTCCTATTACCCAGGCTGTAACCTCCCCTACTGAACCCTGTTCTACATATATGCTGTGGAATGATCCCTCCCTATCCTTTCCCTACACCTTGAAAAATCTTTCCCTGAACTTGTAAATCGCTTTTGTAGCACAATGAAGTATTTTTTTAGCACTGTCCCTAATGCCTGCTGGCGTCTCTCTCTGCACTAAATACACAGGAAAATGGCAGAATCCAAGATGGCTGAGGCTATTTATAGGGCTGTGACATCACAGGGGCTGGCTGCTGATTGGCTGCATGCATGGCATTAGGGGTGATCCCACCTTTCCAGAGTTCATTGCTCCATGTCCTCACACGGTCAGCAGCCATTTTAGGAAAAAATGTGTTTCATTACCACAAAGAGTGAGGAAATTCGGATTCCGTGCAAATCAAATTTTTCCTGAAATTACGATTGAATTCCACTTTGTCAACTTCGAGTCGCTCATCTCTATAGGCTACCCTACACCACTCTGGCATTCCTACACCTGGATACCCAATACTACATCACTAAAAGGGGCCCTGTGCCATTGTTGCTTCATTGCAACTGGCGTCACGACAGCCAAAACTTATCTCATATTAAAAGGGACCCTTGTGGAGCGCCTCTGTAGCACTAGTAATGGCATGGCTGTGATTGGCTGGTGCATCATGTGACCCAGCTTCTACAAGTTGCACCGCCTAGTGCAGTGACAGGAAGCAGGCAGCTAAAGTAAGGGAGAGTGTTAGGAATCTCATCTGGCTATTTATTCTGAGGGTGACCTATAGTGAATTTTTTGTGGGTGCAATACACCATCTTCGTACCCCTGACACAAAAATATAATAGTTAATCCGTCTGTTAGTTTGGTGGGTAACATATACCCATTTTTGGTGTGAGGTACACCTGCACTGCATCCGTGACAGGGAAATTATTATAGTTAATCTGTCTGTTAGTTTGGTGGGTGACCCCAAAGAATGAGGAGAGCATCAAATAAGGGATGTGGCCCTGATCGTGGTGCTGCTGGTGTTGGTGGACCTCCTGTTGCAGGGAGAGGACGTGGTCGATCTATGCCAGCTACACGCCCGAATAAAACACCTTCCTCAGGTGCACGTAGGCCACAGAACATCCAGCATCATTTTGTAGGCCCGAATACCGGTGTATGAATGGAGAGGCCAGAGCAGGTAGAGGCGGTAGTAGATTGGATGGCTGACAGTGCTTCCAGTTCCTTCACATTGTCTCCCACCCAGTCCGCTGCTTAAAGCGCAGAGTTGGCACCTGCAGCCCATGGGCATCTGTCTTTCACCTCACTCCCTTGCAAATCAGGCAAGCAGTCTGAGCCGCCCCAAGTCATGTAGCAGTCTCTTATGCTTTTTGATGACTCTGCTGGTGGGGTTTCCGTGGTCCATCCACCTAGCCCTGCCCCAGAAGTGGAAGAGATTGAGTGCACTGATGCCCAACCACTTACTGTATGTTTCAGGATGTGGGCATGGGAGGACCATCGCAGCACGTCTCTGATGATGATGAAACACAGGTGCCAACTGCTGCAGCTTTCTGCAGTGTGCAGATCGGCAAGGAGGGCAGGGGCGAGGAGTGGGTGGAAGCCTATGTGGAGGATGATGAGGTCCTAGACCCCACATGGAATCAAGGTCATGCGAGTGACATGTACAGTTTTGAGGAACAGGTGGTGGTGACACAGCACCAGCCGCACAGGGTGCAAAAGCAGAGTGGCCGTCCCCTAGTCAGTAGGGCACCTGCAGCGGACCGGACCGCAGGGGCAGTACCTGATGGAGGTAGTAGTCATAATCACGGTTTTTCAGCTGCCTGGGTCGGCGTGTAGTGATGAGGAAGACAGCACTAAATCCTCTGGGGCAAACTATTGTAGGGAACACCAGCCAGATGGAAGTTGAGGTGCCCTTGATGGTAATGGGTACGCTTAGGGTGCTTTGGTGGCTGGGCCCCTGTGTTCGTGACGCCAGCACCGTGAGGTGCAATTAGGAGATGATGTGGAATAAGGAGACCGAGTTTCTTAACAAACTCCCAGTACTTTACTAAAGCCGATTCAAAGGTCATCAATGTATGCAAAAGTCATTTACAGCAAGGCAGCTTTTACAGTGATTCAGATTAGTTCCCGAAAGTTACATAAGGGGCAGTTTTCTAAGACAATCAATCTTTCTCCCTTGTTTCTCCAGGCTGGAGGGATGGACTATCTCTGCTGTACTGTATAATCATATACTTCTGTATCTTCTCTAGGAATACTATGTTCTGACAGATGGCCTTTCTGTCCTTGGTTATGGTGGGCAGCTTGTAGCCTAGAATCTCTCCACCTAATGCAAAGGAGACTAGAGCCTGATAAATGACAGTTTCTTTCCTTTGCCAATATTTTCCCTCCCTCGCTGAGTTGCCTGGTTCTTCTGTAATCTTTCCCTTCTATGGGCTGGTACATGGAACTAACTTTGGAGTTTTTGTAACTCTCCAAGATGGCTGCTGAGGTGCAGCTTTGTCCTCAGACATCTCAAGCACACTGACCTCCTTCTCCTCTGTACTGTGTGCAGTGCAGAGTAAGCCCTTGGAGGCTTGTTAGAACCTCCCCCTCCCTATGCAACTTTATTGGAACGCATATACAAGCATAACTTACATGGAACACAATTACAGTATTAAGCAGTGTATTTCAGGACACTGCACAAACAGGGACTGAGCACACCAAAGCCAGCTCCAAGGAGTTCCCTGGCGTGGCAGTTCTTCAGACAATGTGCTGACAACAAGACGCGAGTGGTTTGCACGCTGTGCAATCTGGGCCTGAAGCGAGGCATAAATGTTCAAAACCTGAGCACCACCTGCATGACCAGGCATCTAAGTGCAAAGCACAAGCTGCAGTGGAGTACACACCTCAAAAACCACAAAAGATCTCAGGCTCCTTCTGCCCCCTCTTCTGCTGCAGTCTTGGGCTCTTCCTCCTCCTCTGGAGTGACAGTGGCACCTGCCACCCCGCAAACAGAGGATGTGGCAGCAACACCACCACCACCGTCACAAGCATCTCCACCCTGTCCCATAGAATAGTTCAGCTGTCCATCCCGCAAACACTGGAGAGAAAAAAGGAAGTACCCCCTACCCACCAGCGATCCCTGGCCCTGAATGCCAGCATTTCAAAATTCCTGGCCTTTGAAATGATGTCATTCCATATGATGGACTTTTAAAAACCTAATGGCGGTGGCTGTCCCACAGCACATCGTGCCCAGCCGCCACTACTTTTCCAGGCGAGCCACCCCTGCCCTGCACAACCAAGTGGCAGACAAAATAAGGTGTGCACTGCACAATGCCATCTGTTGCAAGGTCCAAATAACCATCGACACGTGGACCAGTAAGCACAGGGAGGGACGTTATATCTCGCTAACTACACACTGGGTAAATGCAGTGGCGGCTGGGCCTGAGGCGGATAGCAGGTGGCGCATGTCCTTCCGCCACCGAGGATTGCAGGACGTTTCTCGTTGCCTCCTATTGCCTCCTCCTTCTACTCCGCTTCCTCCTCTACCGCCTCCTCATCCGGTCAGTGTAACACTTTCACCACCAACTTCAGCACAGCCAGGGGGAAACGACAGTAGACTGCTTTGAAACTCATCTGTTTGGGGGAAAACCCACACACCGTGCAGGAGCTGTGGACGGGCATGGAACAACAGACCGATGAGTGGTTGGTGCCACTGAGCCTCAAGCCCTGCCTGGTGGTGTGCGATAATGGGCGAAATCTCATAGCAGCTCTGGGCCTAGCCGGTTTGATGCACATCCCTTGCCTGGCGCATGTGCTGAATTTGGTGGTGCAGAGGTTCCTGAAAAATGACCCCGATATGTAAGCTGCTGCAAAAAGTGCAGGTTGTCTGTGCTCGCTTTCGGCATTATCACTCTGCTGCTGTTTGCCTGTCTGTGCTGCAGCATAACTACGGCCTCATATGCGACGTACCCACAAGGTGGAACTCCACATGCTGGAGAGACTGTGCAAGCAGCAGCAGGCCATAGTGGAGTTTCAGCAGCAGCACACACGGGTGAGTCGCTCTGCGAAACAGTACCACTTCACCACCAATGAGTGGGCCTCCATCCGTGACGTGTGTGCTGTGTTGGCCAGTACCGATGATGCCATTCTTAGCATTACTATCCCACTTCTATGTCTCCTTGAAAAAAAAAAACACTTTGGTCGATGATGGAAGAGGTTGTGGCACAGGAGGAAGAGGAATCATTTCCACGGTTATCAGGCCAGTCATTCACAAGTGGCTCGGAGGGAAGGTCCCTGCACCAACAGAGGACGCGGATGATTAGGAGGAACCATGTTCACAGCAGGGTATCACACAAAGCAGCTCATGGACATCACTGGAGCGTGGCTGGGGGGGTTACAGAGGACACATATGATACACCTCCCACAGAGGACAGCTTGTTGTTGCCTCTGGGCAGCCTGAGCGACTGCATGCTGCAGTGCCTGCGCAACAACCGCCAAGTTGCCCACATTCTAACCAGTGCTGATCACTGGATGGCCACCCTGCTGGATCCTCACTACAAGGACAACATGCTGTCCTTAACCACCTCAGCCCCCCTAGCTTAAACATCCTTAATGACCAGACCACTTTTTACAATTCTGCACTACACTACTTTCACGGTTTATTGCTCGGTCATACAACTTACCACCCAAATAAATTTTACCTCCTTTTCTTCTCACTAATAGAGATTTCATATAAGGTATTCGCTGATGGGCATAGTGAGTTCATAGAACTTTTTATTTTTTGTCAAAAGTTAGCGGAAAATGATGATTTTTTTTCTTACAAAGTGTCATATTCCACTAACTTGTGACAAAAAATAAAAACTTCCATGAACTCACTATGCCCATCACGAAATACCTTGGGGTGTCTTCTTTCCAAAATGGGGTCACTTGTGGGGTAGTTATACTGCCCTGGCATTTTAGGGGCTCTAATACGTGAGAAGTAGTTTGAAATCCAAATGTGTAAAAAATGCCCTGTGAAATCCTAGAGGTGCTCTTTAGAATTTGGGCCCCTTTGCCCACCTAGGCTGCAGAAAAAGTGTCACACATGTGGTATCGCTGTACTCAGGAGAAGTAGGGCAATGTGTTTTGGGGTGTCTTTTTACATATACCCATGCTGGGTGAGAGAAATCTCTAAAAGACAACTTTTCCCATTTTTTTATACAAAGTTGTCATTTGACAGAGATATTTATCTCACCCAGCATGGGTATATGTAAAAAGACACCCCAAAACACATAGCCCTACTTCTTCTGAGTACGGAGATACCACATGTGACACTTTTTTGCAGCCTATACTACCGCGCACTCTGTTTGCATTCTCTTTTCCATTTCCCAATGTTTTTTCTCACAAAGTCTCCCTTTCTGCTAACTTGTGACAATAAGTTCAATCTTCCATGGACTCAATATGCCCCTCAGTGAATACCTTGGGGTGTTTTCTTTCTGAAATGGGGTCACATGTGGGGTATTTATACTGCCCTGGCATTTTAGGGGCCCTAAAGCGTGAGAAGAAGTCTGGAATATAAATGTCTAAAAAATTTTACGCATTTGGATTCCGTTAGGAGTATGGTGAGTTCATGTGAGATTTTATTTTTTGTCACAAGTTAGTGGAATATGAGACTTTGTAAGAAAAAACAAAAAAATCTATTTCCGCTAACTTGTTCCCAAAAAATTAATAAATCTATGAACTTGCCATGCCCCTCAAAAGTGATCTTTTTATAGCGCCGCAGCGATTTTACGGTGTTTTTGCAGTGATCAGAAAAAAAAAATTCTGTCACTGCGGTGGCGCGAGCTGAATGCAAGTGTGCGCACAAGATCAGGCCTGATCGGGAGAACACTGCGTTTTTTGTAGAGCCTATAGAACATGTCCTATTCTTGTCCGCAATTGCGGACAAGAAAAGGCATTTTCTATATAGTTCTGGCAATGTGCGGATCCGCAAAATGCGGAAAGCACATTGCCGGTGTCCGTGTTTTGCGGATCCGCGGTGTGTGGGGGGTGATCAATGACAGGGGGGTGATCACCCCATATAGACTCCCTGATCACCCCACTGTCAGGCTCCATTCAGACGTCCGTATGTGTTTTGCGGATCCGCAAAACACATACGGACGTCTGAATGGAGCCTAACAGGGGGGTGATCAATGACAGGAGGGTGATCAGGAAATCTATATGGGGTGATCACCCCCCTGTAAGGCTTCATTCAGACATCCGTATGTGTTTTGCAGATCCGCAGATCCGTGGATCCGCAAAACACATACGGACGTCTGAATGGAACCTTACAGGGGGGTGATCAATTACAGGGGGGTGATCAGGGAGTCTATATGGGGTGATCAGGGGTTAATAAGTGACATGGGGGGGGTGTAGTGTATTGGTGTTTGGTGCTACTTTACAGAGCTGCCTGTGTCCTCTGGTGGTCGATCCAAGCAAAAGGGACCACCAGAGGGTCAGGTAGCAGGTATATTAGACGCTGTTATCAAAACAGAGTCTACTATACCTTTTAGGGGTTAAAAAAAAAAATCGCATCTACAGCATGCCAGCGAACGATCGCCGCTGGCAGGCAGTAGATGCACTCGTTTACCTGCCGATCCTGTGAACGCGCGCGCCTGTGTGCGCGCGGTCACAGGAAATCTCACATCTCGCAAGAGGACGCGCCGGCGCGTCCAGGAGGAATTACAGGGCCGCCGCCAGAACGCGATCCTGTAGTGGTTAATTCCGTCACTGGAGTGTGATCGGAAGATGCGAGAGTACAAGTGCCCCATTGAACTTCTGGGTCTTCAAATTAGGCACATGGCCTGAGCTTGTCCTTTATGCCTTGGAGGTGCTGGCCTGCCCTGCAGCCAGTGTATTATCTGGACGTTTGTTTAGCACAGCAGGGGCCGTCATCACAGACAAGCGCAGCCGCCTGTCCACAGCCAATGTGGACAAGCTCACGTTCATTAAAATGAACCAGGCATGGATCCCTCAGGACTTGTCCTTACCTTGTCCAGAATAGACATGTATATCGGCCTTTCAAAGCCATTGCTATACTACAGCGCACTCTCTTTGCATTCTCTTTTCCATTTCCCAATGTTTTGGAGCCTTCCCAAATGTATAAAAATTAAATGAATTATAAAAGAAAAATAACTAAACAAAAGCTTGTCTATCTCCTCCTCCACTGACGCTTCCACCTACACCGCCACGTCTACCGCCTCCTCAACCTCCTACTCCACTTTGACGACGTCTCCTAGTTCAAGAATATTATTTTTTATTATTCAAAATTATTTTAAGTTATTTCCCTATCCACATTTTTTTGCAGGGCAATTGTCCTGCTTTTACCCCCATTTTGCTTCATTTCGCAGCCCTCTAGCCCTTACTATTACTATTTTACATGCATTTTAGTGCACCAAAGTTCAGGTCCCCATTAACTTCAATGAGGTTCAGGTTCGAGTTCAGGTCAAGTTCGGGTCCTGAACCCGAACTTTGACCCAAACTTTGTCTTAACCCGGCGAACCTGAACATCCCTACCAGCCACTGCACAAACACATATCTTAAAAAAAAGCTGATTACAAGCTTTTTATGGCTCGTGTTTTGCCTATTTTAAACCAGATAATCTAATTTCCTTCCATTTCTTTCCAAGAATCTTCCAAAGAACTTTCTTTGGAAGGTTGTTAATTTTCATATGTGAAATCCACTGCAAAATATACCATAGATCGGCATGCAGATATAAGCACCATTTAATGGGACATATCTGGCTACCCATCCTGGAATCCTCGCTGTATTGGAGGTCTAACACAGCAGATTTCATATGAATGTCGGTGCACGAAACGTGTTGGTTTCTTTAGGTAGCCGAGTGTGTGGGAACGTAGCCTAACTGAGACTATGAAAAATAATAGTATAAGCAGAAGGTGCGAACAATCATAAGGAGCAATTAATGTAGTGACGTTCTTCTATTCTAGACATTATGTAGATACAACTGTCACGGAAGGTGTACAGGAAACAAGAAAATGCAAAATGAATATATGACTCACTGGATCCAAAACTAAGGAACAAAAAGGGAGACCCCTGCATCAGACCTGGCTCTCTCCCTTACTGCTCAGCCTATGCGATGATCCCAATGGTGGATGATCGCATATCCTCGTACCTCGACTATATAACACCTGAACACCCTACAATAGTGAAGGGACACGACCACCGGCTCCCTACACTAGACACGGAGGGAGTCAGGGTCACCTGGGATCCAGCAAAATCACAAATGAATGTACAACACTTAACTTGTAGAAGACGGGCAAATAGGATCAGCATGCACACACACTCCAGGAAGCTGTATAAACCGCACACTAATGCATTATGGGGAGGAATTTAAAGGGATGCAATCAGTCCAACTACATGACAGCTGAGAGAGGCTAACGAGATGAGGAAAACCAAAAACAAAGAAAACTCAAGGAGGAGGTTCTGAAAGGCTTCTGTCAGAGCTTCTCAGCTGTCTGGTTGTGACAACAACGTCCAGAATGAGTAGGAAACATCAAGAAGCTGTAGTTTCTGCCAGGAGTTTGCTGGATTGATTAGCCATTGTTAAACATAGAGGCAGATAAAATACATGTAAAGTGTAAATCTAGAACATATGTGGGCATAAAGGGTGTAACAAAGTGCATGGTAAAGTGCTGGAAGGGGAGTATATCTCACCCAGAGTCATCAGCTGAATCCAGTAAGCTATGTTGTCTCAGCAAAGCAAAGTTTGCCGAGACAGGTTATTTAAAGGGAGTCTGTCACCTACTCTGAGCATTTTAGACCACTCAGACTAAGAACCACCTACCCACATGTCTTCCCCACCTAAAAAAAAACACAACACGAGAACAATGATTTTGTTGGAATGAGGGTCGGTCACAGCTTTATTTAACTTTTTTCTTTAATTTTGCAAAATGCCAAACGATTTTCAAAACCACTTCCAGGAGTGTGAGAAGCGATATGTAACCACTGCACCCCAGTGGGCAAGTCTGCCTTCTCCTCCCTCGTAGTATATTCTTTGAACAGACCTTCACAGAGGAGCCTGTGTACCCCTACACGGTGCTCCAGCCCCCACCCAACAAAAACAAGGCCTGTTCCACTGCATCTTGAAGGCCAGAGAGAAAAATATCTAGGCCGATCTCATTCAAATGCACTCCATATGGTCGCATAAGGCGCTGATTGTCCCCTTCAAGCTGATGATGGACAACAACGCCCCCTCAGGAGCGAACTAAATGAGAAATTCTGCCGTTAACTGTACGCCTGGCTCTTTCGATTGCACCCGCGTCCCTGGCGCCCTGCCAAGTGACTCTTGAGACAATCTCTGACCAAACCAAGATTACCTCATGAAAAAAGGACGGGATTCTCTCCAGGTCGGCTCTAATGAGGGTAATGAGCTCCGCGACCTTAACCACTTCCCATCTGGGCCATTTGCCCCCTTCCTGACCAGGCCTAATTTAGCAAAACTGACACATCTCACTTTATGTGGTAATAACTTTAGAACGCCTTTACTTATCTAAGTCATTCAAAGACTGTTTTCTCGTGACACATTGTACTTCATGATAGTCATAAATTTGAGTCAATATATTTCACCTTTATTTATGAAAAAAATCCCAAATTTACCCAAAATTTGGAAAAATTAGCAATTTTCTAAATTCCAATTTCTCTGCTTTTAAAAGATAAAAGTGATACCTCATAAAATATTTATTACCTAACATTCCCCATATGTCTACTTTATGTTGGCATCATTTTGGAAATGTCATTTTATTTTTTTTAGAACGTTAGAAGGCTTAGAAGTTTAGAAGCAATTCTTTAAATTTTTAAGAAAATTGCCAAAACCCACTTTTTAAAGGACCAGTTCAGGTCTGAAGTCACTTTGTGGGGCCTACATAGTGGATACCCCCATATATGACCCCATTGTAGAAACTACACCCCTCAAGTTACTTAAAACCGATTTTACAAACTTTGTTAACAATTTAGGTGTTCCACAAGAATTAAAGGAAAATGGAGATCACATTTTTAAATTTCACTTTTTTGGCAGATTTTCCATTTTAATCCAATTTTTTCTTTAACACATCGATGGTTAACAGCCAAACAAAACTCAATATTTATTACCCAGATTCTGTGGTTTACAGAAACACCCCACATGTGGTCATAAACTGCTGTATGGGTACACGGCAGGGCGCAGAAGAAAAGGAACTTCACATTGTTTTTAAATGTCATGTCCCATTTGAAGCCCCCCCTTGATGCACCCTTACAGTAGAAACTCCCAAGAAGTGATCCCATTTTGTAAACTAGAGGATAAGGTGCCAGTTTTATTGGTACTATTTTTGGGTACATATGATTTTTTGATCATTCATTATAACACTTTATGCGTCAAGGTGACCAAAAAATGGGTTGTTTTTAGCAGTTTTTATTTATTTATTTTTACATCATTCACCTGAGGGGTTCGGTCAAGTGACATTTTTATAGAGCAGATTGTTACGGACGTGGCGATACCTAATATGTATACTTTCTTATTTATTAAAGTTTTACACAATAATAGCATTTTTTAAACAAAAAAAATTATGTTTTAATGTGTCCATGATCTGAGAGCTATAGTTTTTTTTTTTTTTTGAAAGATTTTCTTATGTAGCGGCTAATGTTTTGCGGGATGAGGTGATGGTTTTATTGGTATAATTTTTGGGGACATACGCCTTTTTGATCACTTGGTGTTGCACTTTTTGTGATGTAAGTGTCACGGCCACGGCCATGGCCATGACCGTGACTCCTAAACCGCTTGCTGTTGCCTGCGGTTTTGGTTGTTCGTTCCATCACAGATGAGGGCCGCTAGTTTGTTGCCTCACTTGTGGTTGCCGCTGGCAACATTTGGTATGTGGCAGTAGTGCAGCTGGAGCTGGTTGCTAGGCTGCTCGCTGTCATAGCAGGCGGTTGTCTCTGGCAACTTGTGTGATTGGTGTGCACTCCCCATGTTTGGTGTGCATGGGGTTGCTTGTGTGTTCACTTCCCCTTTAAGTTGCTGTCTTCCCTTGTCTGGTGTGTGAAGGGTTAATTCCCTTCCTAGGCTGTGAGCACTGGGTGTGTCCGCGTGGGTGTGGCCACTTTGGGCTATAAAGCCCTGTTGGAGATCAGAAGCTGGGGGGTGCTTCAGCCATGCTTTGCTGGAGACATCCTCCTGGTATTTCCATCTGCCAGTGGGGGCCACCCTTGTGGTCATAAACAAATTGTGACTCTTAAGTTTATGTTGATGTCCACTTGATGTTTTCCTTTGTTATGTTATGCACCTATGGATCTGGGTTCCTGTGTGTTTGTGTGTGTGCTGTGTCCATTGGTGTTTGGGTGTGGACACTTGCTTGTATTGCACGGGATCCAGTCTGTGTGTCTGTGGCAGGTAGGTGTGGAAGTGCTTTTCATCCTCCTGCCATATCCATAGGCTGTTTATGTTCTCTTCCCTTTGCAGCTTGGCTAGTGAGACTCCTGTTCCTCCGTGCCTGGGAAGAACAGGTCATCTTACCCTGCTTCTTGTTCCAGGGCAATCTTGAGGGCTAGCAGGGACCCCAAGGCATCCGGTGTATGAGCCCTCCCACCTTCAGGGTTGGCTCATATGGTTAGGAGTCAGGGTCAGTTTAGGGACGCGATAGGAGGTGACCTGCTCCCTAATACTGTCGTCCTGGCCAAGCAGCGCTTAACCTCTTCAGGCATCGCACGGCTGAGGGTTTTCCCCATCCTCAGCCGTGACAGCAAGGTGACAAAAATAGCTTGTTTTGACACAGTTTTTTTTAGTTTTTTTTTTACGGTGTTCACCCGAGAGGTTAGGTCATGTGATATTTTTATAGAGCTGGTTTTTACGGATGTGGAAATACCTAATATGTATACTTTTTTTTTTTCACTTTAACACAATAATAGCATTTTTGAAACCCAAAAAAATGATGTTTTAGTGTCTCCATGTTCTAAGAGCTAAAGTTTTTTTTTTTTTTTGAGAGATTTTCTTATGTAGGGGCTCATTTTTTGCGGGATGAGGTGACGGTTTTATTGGAACCATTTTGTGGGACGTACGCCTTTTTGATCACTTGTTTGTAATGCTGCAGAACCCCAAGCAACCAGGCAAAGAGCTGAACAAACGTGGATTTATTGAAAACACAGCAGTAAAGTCCAAGCCAGAAATCATACAGAAATAACGTAGTCCAAATAATAACCTCTGTGGGAAAACGTCAGAGAAAAGCCAGACCAGGCTAAAGTTCATACAGAAGAGTCCGTGAAACCAAATACCGAAGGATGAGACGGTGAAGTATCCAAGGTCCAATCCGAGGCCACACACGGTGCAACTGTAGAGCAGAGATGAGGTTTCCAGAGGCATTCACTAAATGGAGACACACAGAGTTCATGCATGGAACAAACTTAGTGAATCTGAACCAGCATACTCCCAGGTTGTAGAGACAACAGTGAGCACTGGTCAGCCAGGGAGATTTTAAACACCTTTTAAACACCTTTTAAACACCTGCTGGCCAATCACAGAGTGTTGCTTGTCAGAACCTCATAGGTCATGCGATGATCCTACTCATTAGCACCTGTGCAGTAAATCCTTAATCAACTTAGAATTTGTGCACAGATGCTTTACCTGCCAGTGGCCGATGTAGCGCATAAGATGCACGCACACTCGGCCGTGCATTCCTTTGCGAATCACCCATCGGGCGTGCACGCAGACGCCCAACAGATTCGGCACGTGCACGGGATTGTGCCAGCATGGACGCCGGAACGGAACCCGCAGGAGACACCGGAGGCAGGACCAGCCGCGACGTATTGCCATCAGCCCGGCAATTCTGCCTCAGAGATCCCCGCGGCCCTCCCCTCCAGCGCCCATGCAGACGCCCCACCTTATCTGCCCGCAAGGGAACCAAAACCGCAGAGTCCCTTACATTGGTGTTGTACTTTTTGTGATGTAAGGTGACAAAAATTGCTTGTTTTGACACAGTTTTTTTTTTTTTTTACGGTGTTCACCCGAGGGGTTAGGTCATGTGATATTTTTATAGAGCTGTTTTTTACGGATGTGGCAATATCTAATATGTATACTTTTTATTTTTTTTATTTCACTTTAACACAATAATAGCATTTTTTAAACCAAAAAAATGATGTTTTAGTGTCTCCATGTTCTAAGAGCTATAGTTTTTAAATTTTTTGAGAGATTTTCTTATGTAGGAACTCATTTTTTGCGGGATGAGGTGACGGTTTTATTGGTACCATTTTGTGGGACATACGCCTTTTTGATCACTTGGTGTTGCACTTTTTGTGATGTAAGGTGACAAAAATGGCTTTTTTTGACAGTTATTATAATTTTTTTATGGTGTTTATTGGACTGGGTCGATTATGTGATATATTTATAGAGACGACCATCGCGGACGCGGCAATACCAAATATGTCTATTTTATTTTATTTTTTCTATTTTATTCCTTACTTGGGGAATTTTTTTTTTTTTAACATGTGAAACCTTTTTTTTATTTAATTTTTTTAACACTTTATTTTTTGATTTTTTATTTTACACTTTTCGTCCCCCATAAGGTCATACAAGACCTCTGAGGGACATTTACTTCACTTTTTCTTTTTTTTTTTCACTGTTGATTTCTCCTGTAACTGGGGCTGAGATAGTAGCCCCAGTTACAGGAGAAATGCACCCCCAGAGAGGCTGTACAGCGGTATACAGCGCTGTACAGCCTCAGTGCAGGGCTGATCGAGGTCTGTGAAAGACCTCACACAGCTCCTGCACTCTCCGGTCCCGGCGGTCACATGACCGCCAGGCCGGAACAGGAAGCGCATAGCTGTCCCTGCCTGCTCTTAGGGTTGTCCTGCTGTCACTGACAGCGGGCAACCAGATCAGCAGCTGCACGATTAGCGTGGAGCTGCAGTTTCTGAACGCACGTTCTGGAACGTCTGTTCAGAAATAGAGAACCACCTCCCGGACGTTTATAGTCTATGGGCTAGGTGGTGGTTAAGCCATGCAGAGGTGGTTAAGCATGCAGAGATCATTCCTTCCAGCGTGAACCACTAGAATAACCGGGGGTTGTACCACCCTGTAGAGATTAACAGGCTCCAGGAGGGCCTGCGACCAGCAAATATTGTGAATACCACGCCACACAACCTCCATGTTTCGAAACCCTGGCTTCGGTCGCCCGGCCTGAACTTGGCTCTTTGATCGGCCCAGAGAACATACGAATGCCCCAGAAAGCAAAAAACTTTGTTCAGGCCTAGGAGTTTTGATAGCTTATCTTGGGGAAGTCGAAAAACCATTAGGGAGGAGTCGATCTCAATTCCTAAAAAGGTAATGGAGGTGGACGGACCAAACGTTTTTTCAGCAGAAAGGGGGATGCCAAAACGGGACATGGAAAAACAAAAGTAGTTCAAAAGGAATTGATACTGGGAAGATTTACCGGAGGAGAAGAATAGGAAATCGTCTAGGTAATAAATGATTGAGTGGGAGACGGTCTCGTAGCGGATTTCCCATTCCAAAAAGGAGCTAAATAACAAAAAAAAATGGCATGAAATTAAGCAACCCATGGGGAGACAGGTATCGTAATAATAATACCCGTCCACCATGCAACCCAGCAGATGGTAACAATCTGGGTGCACAGGAAGCAGCCGGAAGGCAGCTTCTATGTCCGATTTTGCCATTGAAGCCCCTCTGCCTGACTAATGTGACCGCCCTATCAAAGGAAACATAGGAAATGGATGCATCGTCTTTTGAAATGCCGTTGTTTACTGAGGCCCCCTTGGGTAAGGAGAGATGGTGAATCAGACGAAACCTCACGATCTCCCGCTTGGGAACCAAACCCAACGGGGAAACCCGTATGTTCGGGAAGGGGGGTAAATTAGGTACAGGGTCAAAGTTTTCTCAATGATGACATATAGGGGGCGGACCGAACATCGCATATGTTCGCCCGCCCCGCGAACGCAAGCTATGTTCGCCAGGAACTATTCACCGGCGAATAGTTCGGGACATCTCTATCCGCAGTACCCGAAGCACAAGCAGCAGGAGCGGGGGGCGGGGCCACAGAATGCGCGGCCGGAAGGACAATAGAGGTCCCGGGCTGCACACTGCATACAGCGCCCTCCCCGCCTTGCAGGCCGTGGAACTTTTCTAAGGGAGGAGGGAAGGGGTTGGCTGAGGCTCAGGCGACATGGGGGGCGGGTGCGCCGCGTGGTAGAGGCTCTAATCTTAACAGTGCACATGTGCAGGCCAGGCAGTGACCATCACTCGTGTGAGATCTCCAAGCCAGATGAGGACAAAGTAGGAGAGGAGGACCTACTTCTTCTTGATCAACTTGCAGGATAACAGGCTGAACTGGATGGACAAATGTCTTTTTTCAGCCTTACAAACGATGTTAGTATAAACTATGTTGTCAGTTTGAACCCACTTACACCATGGAGCCACTCTTATATTATTTTTTTTTTTTGGGCCACTTTAGGTTCCCATTCTGCCCCAGGCTTTAAAAATGAAACCCATAAAACTTTGGCAGAATTGCATTTTTTTTTTTCCAATTTCACCCGATTCAGAATTTTCTTCCAGTTCCCACTATATCTAGGCTTGAGCGAATTCACTTGTGGATCCGAGATCCAAAGTCAATTTGTTCAAAAACTTCGTGGCTAATGCTGTTTCCGTACAGCATTAAAATGTATAGGCTCCGTGGAGCCAAAGTTTGCTTCGCCAGAAGTTGCGCAAGACTCACCTCCTGGTGCTCCAAGAAATGCAGATATCTCTGCAGCAGTTTAGCATACAGACAAAAGAAAGGTATTGTTTCAATCAGCATGATGAGTCCTACCAGCCAGCATATCTGGTTTAATAGAGTTGATCGTGTTGACAGAGGCGTTTTAGTGGTTCCATTAGAAAGCGCAACTTCTCCCAGAAAAAAACAAGCCCTAATTAAAAAAGTTTTGTCTCCGGGACGGCAGGAAGTAAAAAAGAAGAATGCAAAATCAGAAGGTCCT
This sequence comes from Bufo gargarizans, assembly GCF_014858855.1. NCBI lineage: Eukaryota > Metazoa > Chordata > Amphibia > Anura > Bufonidae > Bufo > Bufo gargarizans. The sequence continues at coordinate 18,893,442 of NC_058081.1, forward strand.
GAAGGGTTTAAAGAGCATCTGTCAACATTATTAACCATATTAAGGTACATTGCCTGATAGGGTTGATCATGCTGATTAAGCCGAAAGCACACGTCCGTGTTCCGCGGCCGAGAGCGGTCCATGGTATGCCGGGCTGGATTCCTGTTCAGAGCAGGAGCGCACGGCGTCATTGGTTGCTCTCATGCCATGCGCTTCATGCCACCGCTGCACTACAGTAATACACTCGTATTACTCCTGCTCTGAACAGGAATCCAGCCCGGCATACCACGGACCGCTCTCAGCCGCGGAACTGTGTAGCGATAAATTCCTTAAAGTTTTAATTTTACCAAATCAGAGCACACAATAAAGACACCTTTATCTCATTATTTTCTTTAGTTTAATACAGCATCTATTCAGAGCTTTAAACGTCAAAGTATTAGACGTAGCAAAGAAACAGACCTTTACTCCAGGTGCAGCACAAAGCGTAATGGTTACAAACAGTGGCATTGGGCTTGGCGGTTACAGTTTCTATTAAAACACAATTTGTTGGTCATAGTCCCTAATGGACATACAGCCTAACGGTTAAAGTATCTAGTGAGCACCTCATAGACATTGTAGTCAAGGTGACTTCAAAGTCTAGAGTGAAATCTAGAAAATATTCAATTGGACTGGTTGTCTTTTCATGGCTTGAGTAGCTGTTCTGTGGGATCAGACCAGATGGGCTAGCCTTCATACGGCACATGCATCAATGAACCTTGGGTGTCCATGACATTACTTCTCATGAATCGCAGGAGGTCCGAGTATTGAATCCATAATAAGTGTCTATACTGTATATATTGAATGAGATCATTTGACAACAATCAGTGAGTTAAAGTGCATTTTCTGGATGATGATAATCTTTTTAGTCTGTCAGAAATATTAATGGTGGGGAGGATTAATATGATAGACAGAATTTAATGTAATCCTCCATTTGGGGTCATGTACGTGGAGAGGGGGATCTATGCCTCTGAGGAGGATCTCTGCCTCTCCTTCTGTCCCTGCAGCCTATCAGCACGTTCCCCACTGGCTTCCCTCTCGTCCTCCACCCTGGCTGAGATCATAGCGGGCTTAGGTCTTGTTGGGCTGCTTAAACCTAGTATATCTCAGGCCGTATAACAGCTATAGATATGAGAGCAGCTCATTATCTTATTCAGTCAGAGATACAACCCAGAAACTGAGTCTACAGTGAGAGCTGCAGATATATTTGGTACTCAATCCCCACAATTCTAAAAGCTGTATCTCAGGCTATATCCTGGCTATCGCTGCAAACCTAGTCTTGTTTTAGAGCTTAGATTGTTAGCTTTAAAGCCATGACCTACCCTCTTGCTGCCTGAGATACAGCCCATCGACAGCAAGGATGTACGAGATATTTCCTTGGCTACTGAAATGCCATGCAGCCAAGAAATATGAGATGAGATATGTCCTTTGCAGGTATGGGTTAAATGAGGACCTGCTGGCTATCACCATAGGTCTGATTTCGGAATCTCTTAGTGATCAGTTAATCTGCTGTGACTAATACTATATTAGTCTTGAAAGAATGGAACTTCACAAAGTGGAATTAGATCAAAATTTCAGGGAAAATTAGATTTAGCTGCAAAGCCGAATTTACTTGTGATTCATGGTAGCAAAACTATTTATCCTGAATGAGGGTAAAAAGCAAAAGAATACTTACCTGAGCCATTTAAGAGCCAGTCATCGCCATCTTGATTGAAGTTCTCCCATGAAATCCCATGTGAGGTGACGTATAATGTCACCACGCCAGTCCATGTGATGACATCATCACGGGCCAACTGAGATTTTGTTTGAGATCTTCAATCAAGATGGTGACGTTTGGCTCTTCATGATCAAATGGTAAGTAGGATTTTTACACTTTCTTTTATTATTGCTGTCAGATGCCGCGAAAAGCTATGAACGCGGCATCTAAGGGGTACAATGATGGGGAGCACCCACTACTTACATCAAATGCGCTTTGTGATTAAATAATTCATCATGAAGCAATTTTTTTTGTAAAATTCAAATTTTTGAATATTTCGCTCGTCACTAAACTATATGTAAACACTAATAGGGTCCTACACTGTATGTGGACTGTGATTGCCATAATAGGACACCTCTGTAAAGAACTAGAACAATTTATATGCGAACACCAAATAACAACAACCATAAACCAAACCATGTATATCATGTGTGGAACCATGCCAACTGATTATACCCTCTGAATTGAACCACACTCCAATTGGAGTCACGTAGGTTGGACCCTATCTGATGGGGGAACCAGTGTGTGCCCTGGCTATGTGTGAGATGAGTATTGGATTTCTATTACTGACCAGCCATAGATGACGGCACCATACCCTATAGCATTAGCACTGTATTATGCAGTACCTGTTGGTGTCCATATATGACCTGTATATGTAATATAGGTTTATAGTGTCCGTGTGGAGGGGAGATTTTTGCTCTACAGTTCTCACCTGCGGATTTTATATTGTATTTTTTGTGAAATATTGTGTTGATATGATTATGTGTAATAAAGATATTTTTCTATATTACATGTGTGGTTCAATTCAGTGGGTATAAACAATTTTTTATGCACATCTCTGCCCAAAATATGGTTCTAAAGCTTGACATAGGATCAGTGAGAAGAAGAGGTGTTGAATCAGAATTATGTTTAAAGTTCAATATCATACTCCACATCGGATGGAAGGCTTCTTTTCTTTACATATAAAAGAGACAGAATCACAATTATAAACATGATAAGGTTCTTGACTCCCACATAAATGATAGCTTCTAGAACGTTTTCATTTTGAATTTGAGATTCTGAAAAACCTAAGGGGAATAAAAAGCTAAAGTGAATGGATTGTGCTGTGTTTTAACATTTGAGACAGATGTGGACAAAGCATACTGACTCTACAGACATGGCGAAAGGTGTTTAAGATTAGTGCTGAGCAGGAATATTCGAAAAGCAAAATTTTATCTCGAATATCGCCACTTTGAGAATTCGCAAATATTTAGAATATAGTGCTATATATTCGTTATATCGAATATTCGTCATTTTTTCCATTTGAACACGATTCCTTCCTGCTTCTTGCTTGTGGGCCAATGAGTCATTGGCCCACAAGCAACTTAAGCAGGGAGGAATCATGACTTCAGATGGAAAAAAAATGACGAATATTCTAAAAAAACGAATAGCACTATATATCGAATATTCGTCATTTTTTTACACCTGAAGTCATGATTCCTCCCTGCTTAAGTTGCTTGTGGGCCAATGACTCATTGGTCCACAAGCAAGAAGCAGGGAGGAATCATGTGTTCAGATGAAAAAAATGACGAATATTCTAAAGACTAATACATAGCACTATATTCTATAGTGCTATATATTTGTTTTTGACCCACGCCTGTATTGATCACGTAATATTCGCATAGGACACGATCATTACCTTGCCAATTTTTTAGTAAATAAAGAATGTAGAATATAACGAATATTCAACGAATATTCCACAAAATATTTGCGAAATATCATGAATTCGAATATGACCCCTGCCGCTCATCACTAGTTTTCACATGTAGAGCGCCTGGTAGTAATCAGACAGCAGGGACCCACTCATAGTGTGCTGAGTGAAGGCTGACAACTGTGCTAGGTAAGTAGACCGCTTGACATGGCTACTGTCTCTCGTAAGAATGTTTGCCTGTTACTGTAACTGACAAGCACAGTGCATCTACCCAGGGTTGTAGACACCTAGAGGGGAAGCCCTTAAGGGATTTATTTGTAGAGAACAATTGTGTCATACCCATCTGTACAGTACATCAGAAGGTGATGCGGTATGGTGGCAGGCAAGATGGCAGACAATAGTACACTACAATATTCCCTCTCTCCTTCCTGATTTTTCTCTGCTAACAGACATGCGCTGGCACTTCTTCCTATCCTGAACTATGGTGACGGGTGTCTTAACTTGTTAACCCCTCACCTTGCAGCAGAGTCTGTATGGCTGGTGTGCTGATCACCCTGCAGCCCTTGTACACTGTAGCTTGCAGTTCTTCTGGTGTCCTGGCACCACAACAAACTAACTCTGGAACTTTCTAGAGCTCCACCTCATGGCAGGAGGCAGGACCAGCCCACTCCTACCAAGATCAGAGCAATTAAATGGAAAGTTCCTTTCCTAACTCCAACCATACCTTATCATTCCTGAAACATATGACAGATACATACTGTACCATGACATTTATACAAATAATTGCCAAAACTCCATCTGGGGTATTAGTATAAGGGCAGGGAGAAATATGAAGTTCAGAAAAAAATCCTTCTAAGAAAATACTTTTGTTGCTCACGAATCATGACCTATGGACTAGTACTAATAGAACAATTACACATTTATGTTTTTTTTCTTTTGGGAAATATGGCAGCCCTAAGCTCTCCTTGGACTTACGTGTTATGTCTAGTTTGGTCCCATTTCCATAATGTATGATGGAGCTGGATTTTTTATTTCCGACACAGAACTTGAGCATCACAAAGCAGTAATAAGAAGTTGTATCATCAGTATCTATAACCCCCTTTATATGGAGATCGGCCAGTCCTCTCAGCTCTGTCCTTCCTCTGTAGGTTGAGTGAACCATGGATGGGAAGGGGTGATAGGCATAAGCACCCTTTGGGCTGCCCACTCTCCAGAAGACCCCAGTCCACAGAAGGTTAGTATCTGATCGGTATTTGTATGAGCAGCTGATGGTAGCAGAACCGTCCACGTCAGATGAAGTTGTCTCCGGTTGCAGAACTTCAAACTCTGGATTCATGGAATTATCTAATAGGGGAAATTTAACCATCTGTTAGTCCTCAGAAAAATTGTTCTCTTATAATATTCTTTCTAGGCATTAAAAATTGTAGTTGTTTTCAGTTATTTTGTGGGTAAGTTCACAGAGAGGATTTTCCCAGGCTAAGCTCAAGAGGGGCCTGGATGTATTTCTGGAGTGTAATAATATTACAGGCTATAGCTACTAGAGAGGGGTCGTTGATCCAGGGAGTTATTTTAATGGCCTGATTGGAGTCGGGAAGAAAAATGTTTTCCCCTAAAGTGGGGAAAATTGTATTCTACCTCACAAGGTTTTTTTGCCTCCCTCTGGATCATATTGCAGGATAGCAGGCTGAACTAGATTGACAGATGTCTTTTTTCAGCCCTATAAACTATGTTACTATGTAAGGGTACTTTCACACTTGCGGCAGGAAGGGTCCGACAGGCTGTTCACCCTGTCGGATCTGTCCTTCCGCTATTTCACCATGCCGCTGCTCCGTCCCCATTGACTATAATGGGGGCGGGGTGGAGCTCTGGCGCAGTACGGCAGTTTGCGGTGAGAGGCCGCTGGACTAAAAAGTCGGACATGCAGGACTTTTAGTCCGGCGGCCTTTCGCCGTGCACTGCCGTTCTGCGCCAGAGCTCCGCCCCCGTCCTCATTATAGTGGCGGTCCGGCGGCACTGCAAAATAGCGGAAGGACGGATCCGACAGGGGGAACAGCCTGTCGGATCCGTCCTGCCGCAATTGTGAAAGTAGCCTTAAGCCTCTGGTTGTTGCGACAGCAGATTTGCAATTTAATCATTAAAAAAGCAGTCTGGATGTGTAGTCCGGAGGACTCCCTATAACAGCAGTCTGGTTGAGTAATCTGGAGAAACCCCTATAACAGCAGTCTGGGTGTATAGTTTGGAGCGCCCCCTATAACAGGAGCCTGGATGTGTAGTCTGGAGCACCCCCTATAACAGCAGTCTGGAAGTATAGTCTGGAGCACCAAAATACACCCGACCCAAGAGCGAGTCACAAGAACCACCCTATCAATGCACATCCAACAGTAACCAAATAGTAAAATATATAAAGTTTATTAGACACACCAACAAACACACATTTAAAATTGTATACAAAATAAACAATGTGACGGTATAAGAATAAGTCCACTGAACGTCCACTAGGTGGGGACATACAATATAAACCAGCTATATACAATATGCACCTATAAACAGCATAGAGAAAATATCAGATAAGGTAAGGCCACTAATAAATAAAAAACAGGCCACAATGGGGTCAAGTAACAAGAGCCAAAACCTGTGTGGGCAGCTGGTGCAGTGGACCTGAATGAATGAGAAACGCCCAACGCGTATCGCCGGCGCAGTCCGGCTTCCTCAAGGGTAATGAGCCAAATGTCAGGGTGTCATATATATGCAGGGTATAAAAAACAATCAATGAGGTATAATAAAATTCCCCTGTGAAGTAGGAGTATGGGGGTGCGGCAGCATGTCTCGGAACAAGCAGCACAACGAAGACCGGAAGTGGGAGAGTCACATGACCGGAAGTGAAAGACACGAGTGGAACGCAGTATGCGTTCCACCGGCCCAAATCACCGCTATAAAATGCAGCCAAATAAGTATATATATATATATATATATATATATATATATATAAAGGGCACCTAAAAGGCCTATGGGGGATGTGGATTGCATGCACCAATTACTAATGTCTAACCCCAAAGTCTAGAGAATGGGCAAAGATGGTGAGAATATCTCCATGGAGATTGCGAACCGGATGTGCGACAGAGCACATGACAGGAAGTGGAGAGCCGCAGTGGAACGCAGGCTGCACTATAGATAAGCGAGTGGATCATGAGGACCATTATGCATTATAGAGACCAATGTGCACTACAAAATGTAAAATATATATATATGTACAAAGCAGATGTATATGGGTATACATGACAAGGGCCAAAAATGAATAGCAAAAGCTTATATAAATGAATATATCACAAAATGACAAAATCATTGATTGATTAATACACCAATAAAAATTTTTTATAAAAATTCATAAAGAATTCATAATAAATTCATGAAAATTCATACATGATGGATAATACATGAGAGGTATGCCAAAATAAAAAAAAATATATTAATTATTAAGAACCAAACATAGTGATCAGTGTAAAATAATGTGTGCATGCACCAAAAACACAAAGACAGTGAGTGAAGGGGAAGGAAGTTAAGGTGCTCTGAGTGAATGAAGACCTATAAAAAATTAAATACATAATAATTACATATGAGTAATGACATAATTATTGCATGTAAATTATGACAATGGTGATATAAGCTGGAACCCAACCCTGATGTGCTACTATGTTACAAAAACTAGCACTGAATATACGCACACAAACACCCTGTGTGGTTAGGGCATTAGTGGACAATGACGTCCATAAATGCAAAAGTGAAATATGCTTATTATTAGAAAACCCCAATAAACAACATGTATGAAAATGTAAATGTAGAACATGTCTAGAATGCCCTTTCATGATTATAAACCTAATAAGTCATGATTGGCCCCTAACAGTAGAACCCTAATTGTATAATCTGTATAGACCTTACATAATAAACTGCCTAATACAACAGGATTGGCCCCTAACAGAGGATCCCTAAGCGAGAGATGAATGAGTGCAGTATATACATGGCCCTTCACAAATGGTTCTGATAGCCCAAAATCCAGGACTAAGTGCTATAGAAACCGGTAAACGTAAGTTCTTCATTTAGTCCATGATGGGGAGCCACCGTGTCCAAAGTAAAAATCCATTTGGCATAGTAACTAAGTAACTAACTAGTAACTAAGAAGTGTCCGAGCCTCCCCTCAAATTTGTGCGTACCAGATCAAGACCCACGATCCTAAGTCCAGAAGTTATGCATTGATGACAGTCTAGGAAATGTGCAGCCACTGAAGTTAAAGGTTTCCTGGCTTGGGTCCGGTCTCGTCGAGCCAAGGCAATGTTTGATAGGTGCTGTTGGTTACGTAGTGTACAGCGCCCCCTATAACAGCAGTCTGGAGCACCCCTATAACAGCAGTCTGGATATGTAGTCTGGAGCGCCCCCTATAACAGCAGTCTGGGTGTATAGTTTGGAGCGCCCCCTATAAAAGCAGTCTGGCTGTGTAGTTTACAGCGCACTCTATAACAGCAGTCTGGCTGTGTAGTCTGGAGCACCCCCTATAACAGTACTCTGGATTTGTAGTCTGGACCACCCCCTATAACAGCAGTCTGGATATGTAGTCTGGAGCGCCCCCTATAACAGCAGTCTGGGTGTATAGTTTGGAGCGCCCCCTATAACAGCAGTCTGGGTGTATAGTTTGGAGCGCCCCCTATAACAGCAGTCTGGGTGTATAGTTTGGAGCGCCCCCTATAACAGCAGTCTGGCTGTGTAGTTTACAGCGCACTCTATAACAGCAGTCTGGCTGTGTAGTCTGGAGCACCCCCTATAACAGTACTCTGGATTTGTAGTCTGGAGCACCCCCTATAACAGCAGTCTGGATATGTAGTCTGGAGCGCCCCCTATAACAGCAGTCTGGGTGTATAGTTTGGAGCGCCCCCCTATAACAGCAGTCTGGCTGTGTAGTCTGGAGCGCCCCCTATAACAGTACTCTGGATTTGTAGTCTGGAGCACCCCCTATAACAGCAGTCTGGATGTGTAGTATGGAGCGCCCCCTATAACAGCAGTCTGGCTGTGTAGTCTGGAGCACCCCCTATAACAGTACTCTGGATTTGTAGTCTGGAGCACCCCCTATAACAGCAGTCTGGCTGTGTAGTCTGGAGCGCCCCCTATAACAGCAGTCTGGGTGTATAGTCCGGAGCGCCCCCTATAACAGCAGTCTGGCTGTGTAGTCTGGAGCACCCCTATAACAGCAGTCTGGATATGTATTCTGGAGCGCCCCCTATAACAGCAGTCTGGGTGTATAGTTTGGAGCGCCCCCTATAACAGTACTCTGGATGTGTAATCTGAAGCACCCCTATAACAGCAGTCTGGCTGTGTAGTCTGGAGCGCCCCCTATAACAGCAGTCTGGGTGTATAGTTTGGAGCACACCCTATAACAGCAGTCTGGGTGTATAAATTGGTGCGCCCCCTCTAACAGCAGTCTGGCTGTGTAGTCTGGAGAACAACGTAATAAAAAAAAAAAAAAAAAGCCCAAAAAATAAATTTTTTGGTCACCTACTATCACAAAAAGTGCAACACCAAGCGATCAAAAGGGCGTATGCCTCCTAAAATAGTACCAATCAAACAGTCACCTCATCTCGCAAAATATGAGCCCCTACCTAAGACAATCGGCCCAAAAAAAATAAAGCTATGGCTCTCAGACTATGGAGACACTAAAACATAATTTTTTTTGTTTCAAAAATGCTATTATTGTGTAAAACTTAAATTAGAAAAAGTATACATATTATGTATCGCCGCGTCCGTAACGACCAGCTCTATAGAAAAATCACATGACCTAACCCCTCAGGTGAACAGCGTAAAAAAAAAAAAATCGTTTAAAAGGGCGTATGCCCCCCAAAATAGTACCAATCAAACAGTCATCTCATCCCGCAAAAATGAGCCCCTACCGAAGACAATTAGTTAAAAAATGAAAAAGCTATGGCTACTAAATAATAGTAAAAAAAAGCTATGACCTGCTGTATAGAAATAGGCAGCTGAACGCTCTCTTTTATGAGGTAGTAAATTGCCAATGAAGCCAAGAGGAAGCTTTTTTGGCCTCCATCAGGTGAATACAGGCCTATGGCTACATACGCCAACTGCGTCCACTGACTGCTGTGTGAACGCAGGTTTATCAACACTAGTGCATGGTACAGAGCAGCGCTTCATAAATACAGCATTTTGTCCAGAAAATTGACAGGTATGCCCAGTTATTTGCGTAAAAGGACATGAATAAGGGTAGGTTCACAGTTTCACACAGAGATTTTTGAAGGAGGTTTTGAGGCAAATTTTCCTGCAGTTTTTTTCATTTAAAACCAGAAGTGGGTTTGAAAGGAAATCGGAAATGTAAAAGAAGGACTCAACGTCTCCTTCCTTCTGGATTCACTTCTGATGTTGGCTGAAAAACCTGAATGGAAATCTGCCTCAAAACCTGCTTTAAAAAAACCCCAGTGTGAACCTACCCTTAGGGCTCATGCACAAGAAAGTATTTTTTGTCCGTGTCCGTTCCATATTCTTTACGTCCGTATATGGAACTATATATATATATATATATATATATATATATATATATATATATATATATAGCAGAGCTGTATCTGAACCAGAGTGCTAGTGGGGGAGGGGAAGACAGATGTAGCAGAGCTGTATCTGAAGCGGTTCTGCCACAGTGCTACAGGGTACTGGCGAAGATAGATGTAGCAGAGCTGTATAGGAAGTAGAGATGTCCCAAACTATTCACCGGCGAACATCGCGCGTTCGCCGCAGCGGGTGAACATATGCGATGTTCGGTCCGCCCCTATACATCATTGAGCAAACTTTAACCCTGTACCTCACAGTCAGCAGACACATTCCAGCCAATCAGCAGCAGACCCTCCCTCCCAGACCCTCCCACCTCCTGGACAGCATCCATTTTAGATTCATTCGGAAGCTGCATTCTCAGAGAGAGGAGGGAGAGTGTAGCTGCTGCTGATTTAATAGGGAAATCGATGGCTAGGCAAGTGTATTCAGTGTCCACTGCAGTCCTGAAAGACTCATCTGATCTCTGCTGTAAGGACAGTGTCCTGACAGCACCCCAAAAAGCTTTTTTTTATTTATTTATTGTTTCCTCTGTAATCTAATTGCAGTTGCCTACCAGCATGTGTGTCAGGCCCACAGCGTATACTGTGCCCACTTGCCCAGTGCCACCACTCATATCTGGTGTCACAGTAACTTGCATTAAAAAAAAAATAACTTTTTTGACTGTAATATAATTGCAGTTAGTTGCCTGCAAGCGTGTGTGTCAGACCTACAGTGTGTACTGTGCCAACTACTGCCAGTGCCACCACTCATATCTGGTGTCACAGTACCTTGCACGCATAGTACAACTAATTTTTTAAAAATGACAGGCAGAGGCAGGCCACCCCGCAGGGGCCGTCGTGGTCGTGGTGCTGTGATTCCCTTTGGCCCTACAATAATGCCCAGTGTTCAGAGGCCACGTACCCTGAACTCGAAAAGTTCTGAGGACAAAGTTGACTGGCTAACACAGGACACCCAATCTTCTACAGCTTCCGCTCGGAACCTTGACGCACCATCCTCCTCCAGCTCAACTTCGGGCACCTCTCAAGTTACCACTCGCCCGCCCGCCGCCACCACCACCACCACCACCACAGCCGCTTCACTTGATCCCTCAGAGGAGTTATTTACACATCAGTTGGAAGAAATGAGTGATGTGCAACCATTATTGCCAGAGGATGTAGATAACAGGGATATGTCTCAGTCAGGCAGCATTACACACATGGACGTACGGTGTGATGATGATGATGATGTTGTACCCGCTGCAGCTTCCTTTGCTGAGTTGTCAGATGCAAGTGAAGTGGTTGATGATGACGATGTGTCCGTGGATGTCACTTGGGTACCCGCTCGAAGAGAAGAAGAACAGGGGGAAAATTCAGATGGGGAGACAGAGAGGAGGAGGAGGAGACGAGTTGGAAGCAGGGGGAGGCCGTCGCAAGGAGCTAGTGTCACAGTCAGACAGCATGTATCGGCACCTGGGGTCAGCCAGACAGCACGCCAATCAACACATGCTGTTGCCACCACCAGAATGCCGTCATTGCAAAGCTCAGCAGTGTGGCATTTTTTTTTGTGTGTCTGCCTCTGACAACAGCGATGCCATTTGCAACCTGTGCCAAAAGAAACTGAGTCGTGGGAAGTCCAACACCCACCTCGGTACAACTGGTTTGCGAAGGCACATGATCTCAAATCACAAACGCCTATGGGATCAACACATGAGTACAGGCAGCACACAAACTCAAAGCCGCCATCCTCCTCCTGGTCCAGCATTTTCAGCCACGCCAACCACTGCTGTCCTCCTTGCCCCCTCTCAACCATCCGCCACTCCGCCTCTCTCCTTCAGCAGTTCCTGCTCATTTGCCCACAGTCAGGTGTCTGTCAAGGAAATGTTTGAGCGTAAGAAGCCAATGTCACAGAGTCACCCCCTTGCCCGGCGTCTGACAGCTGGCTTGTTGGAACGCTTAGCACGCCAGCTTTTACCATACAAGCTGGTGGAGTCTGAGGCCTTCAAAAAATTTGTAGCTATTGGGACACCGCAGTGGAAGGTATCCGGCCGAAATTTCTTTTCACAAAAGGCAATCCCCAACCTGTACTCTATTGTGGAAAAGGAAGTCATGGCATGTTTTGCAAACAGGGTTGGGGCAAGGGTCCATCTGACCACTGATACCTGGTCTGCAAATCATGGTCAGGGCAGGTATATCACGTACACTGCGCATTGGAAAAACCTGCTGATGGCTGCCAAGCATGGAATGCGTGGCTCTGCAGAGGAGTTGGTGACACCACCACGACTTGCAGGCAGGCCGGCTGCCACCTCCTCTACTCCTCCTACTCCATCCTCTTCGCTAACCTCTTCGGCTGAGTTCTTTTCTGCTGCTGCGTCTTGCTCCACATCAACTGCACCCCCCCAGCTCCCCAGGGGCTATTCCACATCCCGGATATGACAGTGTCATGCCGTCTTGGGGTTGACTTGCCTGAAAGCAGAGAGCCACACCGGACCAGCACTCCTGTCCACCCTGAACGCACAGGTGGATCAGTGGCTGACTCCGCACCAACTTGAGATCGGCAAAGTGGTGTGTGACGACGGAAGCAATTTGTTGGCGGCATTGAATTTGGGCAAGATGACACATGTGCCGTGCATGGCACATGTGTTGAATCTGATCGTACAACGCTTTGTGCATAAGTACCCAGGCTTACAGGACGTCCTCAAGCAGGCCCGGAAGGTGTGTGGCCATTTCAGGCGTTCCTACACGGCCATGGCGCACTTTTCAGATATTCAGCGGCGAAACAACATGCCAGTGAGGCGCTTGATTTGCGACAGCTCGACACGTTGGAATTCAACACTCCTAATGTTCGACCGCCTGCTCCAACAAGAAAAAGCCGTCAACGAGTATTTGTATCACCGGGGTGCTAGGACAGCCTCTGCGGAGCTGGGTATTTTTTTGCAACGTTACTGGACGCTCATGCGCAATGCCTATAGGCTCATGCGTCCTTTTGAGGAGGTGAAAAACCTAGTCAGTTGCACCGAAGGCACCATCAGCGACATCATCCCATTTGTTTTCTTCCCGGAGCGTGCCCTGCGAAGAGTGCTGGATCAGGCCGTAGATGAGCGTGAAGAGGAAGAGTTGTGGTCACCATCACCACCAGAAACAGCCTTGTCATCATCGCTTGCCGGACCTGCGGCAACGCTGGAAGAGGAGTCTGAGGAAGAGGAGTCAGAGGAGGAATGTGGCTTTGAGGAGGAGGAAGACCAACCACAGCAGGCATCCCAGGGTGCTCATTGTCACCTATCTGGTACCCGTGGTGTTGTACGTGGCTGGGGGGGAAGAACAGACCTTCAATGAGATCAGTGAGGACTAGGAACGGGACATGAGTAGCTTGGCATCCAACCTTGTGCAAATGGGGTCCTTCATGCTGTCATGCCTGTTGAGGGACCCTCGTATAAAAAGGCTGAAGGAGAATGACCTGTACTGGGTGGCCACGCTACTAGACCACCGGTTTAAGCAGAAAGGGCCTGAAATGTTACCGGAAGTCGGAAAGGATGCAGCAGTTCCAAAACAAGTTAAAAAGTATGCTTTACACAGCATATAAGGGTGATGTCACAGCACAACGGGAATCTAACAGGGGAAGAGGTGAAAGTAATGCTCCTCCTACCACGACCATGCCGGCAAGGACAGGACGCTTTACAGACGGGTTGTTGATGGAGGACATGCAGAGCTTTTTAAGTCCTACGCATCGCCACAGCCCTTCGGGGTCCACCCTCAGAGAACGACTCGACCGACAGGTAGCAGACTACCTTGCCTTAACTGCAGATATCGACACTCTGAGGAGCGATCAACCCCTTGACTACTGGGTGTGCAGGCTTGACCTGTGGCCTGAGCTATCCCAATTTGTGATAGAACTTCTGGCCTGCCCCACTTCAAGTGTCCTGTCAGAATGGACCTTCAGTGCAGCAGGAGGTATTGTCACTAAGAAGAGAAGTCACCTAGTTCAAAAAAGTCTAGATTACCTCACCTTTATTAAGATGAATGAGGGATGGATCCCGAAGGGACTGACAGTGGGTGATACATTTGACTAAAAAAGGCCTGATGAGATGAGCTGCCTTGGGCTAAAAATGGTTCAAAACGCTGCTGTATTTTATCTCTGCATGCCGGATGACTTTCGTGACTTCTTCACCACCAACTAGGGTTCAAGCCGCAATGTTTTAGGGCACTTTCTGCCTGGGAAACATCAATTTTTCTGGCCGCTGCTACAGCAGCGGGTGCAACAATACCATATTTTTCAGGCATATGCACATGCCAAATTTTTCTGGCCTCTGGTGCTGCACTGTGGCTGCAAAAAAAAAAAAAAAAAAAAAAAAAAAGCACATACATGTGTCAATTCCCCTTCGTGATCGTTACCTTGTTGTGGTGAAGGGGCTTGGGTATCACAATGAAGCGATCACCTCTATGAGTGTGTTGGCAATGGCAATGTTGGCACACCCCAGATGAGATAAGGTCGTTGCTTCATTGTGAACAGACCAAAAGCGATCGGCTGGATTATTTTGCATAGAAAAAAACATGAATTTTCTTTGTGATCATCTAAGGTGATCATTAAAGCCTACTAGGCCAACAATGGGCCCACACTGCAGAATCATTGTTTTCTGGGTCACTTAACTGTCACTGAACTACCTCAGCACGACCATAGGCTTTGAAAAACCGCCATCGCCTGCAATCTCCCAAACGTGCGCACGAGCACAGTCATCACTACACCAAGATTGACGCATAGAGGAATACAATTTATGTCATGAGTGTGTCAACTATTGACAACTCTTTGCGGTTGTCTAAACTCTATTCCATACATGTTCCCTAATAGGGGACATAATAGGGATTAAACTGATAGGAATAGTACTACTTAGCATACCACTCATATTGGGATTGCATGGTACATTGCACGGCGCACGTGCAGTGCCCCAAATTGGAGGTAAGAGGACCAACCAAGCATCTTTTTCCATCTCCCGGTTCCTAAAATCTATTCCATACACGTCCCCTGATAGGGGACGTAACAGGGATTAAACTGATAGGAATAGTACTACTTAACATACCACTCATATCGGGTAGCACAGTACATTGCACAGCGCATGCTCAGTGCCCCAAATTGGAAGTAAGAGGACCGACCAAGCATCTTTTTCCATCTCCCGGGTCCTAAAGTCTATTCCATACACCGGCCCCTGATAGGGGACAAAACAGAGATTAAGAACAGCCTCTGAGGAGCTGGGTATTTTTTTGCCGCGTTACTGAACGCTCATGCAAAATGGCTGTAGGCTCATGCGTCCTTTTGCAGAGGTGACAAACCTGGTCAGTCAAATCCAAGGCAACATCATCGACCTCATCTCATATGTGTTTTTTCTGGAGCGTGCTCTGTGAAGAGTCCTGGATCAGGCCGTAGATAAGCATGAAGAGGAAGAGTTGTGGTCACCATCACCACCAGAAGCAGCTTTGTCGACGCCGATTGCTGGACCTGCGGCAACGCAGAGAGGAGTCTGAAGAGGAGGAGTCAGGGGAGGAAGGTGGCTTTGAGGAGGTGGAAGACCAACCACAGCAGGCGTCCCAGGGGGCTTGTTGTCACCTTTCGGGGACCCTTGGTGTTGTACGTGGCTGGGTGGAGGAAGAGACCTTCAATGATGTCAGTGAGAACAAGGAATGGAACATGGCTAGCTTGGTATCCAACCTTGTGCAAATGGGGAGTTTGCGGTTGTGCAAATGGACTGTTTGCGGTGCGTTAAACGGGGAGTTTGGTCTGTCAGAGTTTTGTCTGTCACCGTGAAGCGGGCGTAACCCTTACACTACCTGATCGATACAACATCATACCTGATCGTATACACACACTGGATGTTTTTGATATTTCAAACAATTTAGGAATGTTAGGTGATTTATGCCCTTTATGGATTAAAACCCGACTCTGCGTCAACTACGTAATTTTCCATGGAAGTTTTGCCATGGATCCTCCTCCGGCATGCCACAGTCCAGGTGTTAGTCCCCTTGAAACAACTTTTCCATCACTATTGTGGCCAGAAAGAGTCCCTGTGGGCTTTAAAATTCGCCTGCCTATTGAAGTCTATGGCTGTTCGCCCGTTCGCGAACATTTGCGGAAATTCACGTTCGCGAACAGAAAATTTTATGTTCGCGACATCTCTAGTGACCCCTGACGTCATCCTCCAGGCTCCGGCGGTGACTTCTCTTGTACAGGCTTCTCCTTGCCTTTGGGAGTGGCCGGGCTCTGTACACAAAACATCAGAGCCTTGTGTCTCCATCCCCTCTCTCTCCTCTGGTTGCCACAACTCCTGTGAGGTATCATGCATGCGCGATCCTTATCAGTGCCGGCAGCAGGGTAGAGAAATTCAATGGTGTGCCCGCTCCCTCCTTGTGATCCGCTTCAGTATTCTTCTTCTTATTCATGCAAAGCAGTGCCAGGGTCGGTAAATGTGTGCCAAGATTATTGTTGGGTGGCCTGAACCTACACTTACGCTGCCTCACACCAACATGCTGAAGCCATGGTCAGTGACCCCGAAATTATTATTTTTTTTTTAAATCTCCCACAAATAAAATGGCAGAATTGTGTTTTTCTGCTTTCCACCCCACAAAAACCTTTTTTTAAAGTGTTTCAGTACACTGGCCCAGATTTATTTATCCTAGCTTAGATACATATAGCTTAGATATAGATATAGCTTAGATAGATTTAGGTCTTATATAGCTTAGATACTTATAGCTGTCGTATAACTTAGATACATATAGCTGTCGTATAGCTTAGATAGATGTAGGTCTCATATAGCTTAGATACATATAGCTGTCGTATAGCTTAGATAGATGTAGGTGTCGTATAGCTTAGATAGATGTAGGTGTCATACTTTGCTGCTGTATGTTAACAATGATGAATAACAGAACAATGCAAAGGTGTAAGTATGTTTTTTTTTCTCTTAAGAAATCAAGCTTAACTAATGTATAAGTATGTCCTGATGAGTTTTATCCTTTTTTTTTTCCATAACTCGAATAACCCCTTTAACTTTTACTTCATTGGTTATAAAATAATACCTCACAATGTATACAATAATTCACAGCGTATTAAGCCACAATTGAAAAGCATAGCCGCACTTTGGACGTGGTGAAGGATTATCCACGAAATTGCAGATGCAAAGACTTACAGTTTTGGAGACCGAGGGGTTGGATGCTTCAATAGACGAGAAGTGATGTCAGGAGAGGGTGGAGAAAATCTTTCCCTGATGAATACCTCAATCCACTACCCCTGCCTACAGGCGGAGCACCCACCCCAAAAACGGCGACCCCAGATCTCGGTGGCTAAGCCCTCGCTGTCACCTACTGTGACCCTGCTATGGTGTAATGAATACTTGTCGCGACGCGTTTCCCCAGTGACATGCGAGCTGGTTCATCAGGGGACCAAAATGAAATAATCCAAAAGGCTTAATTGACGTAATTAGCATGGTAATGGCATCCTGATGTAATAAGGCGCACTCACATGTTGGTGATGGGACCTTAAATAGCTCAAGTTTGGCGCTGGAAATTGGCCCCTCAAGTTTAAACAGCAAATCACCGGGTAGGCATTAATGCTAGCGCTACTTCCGGTCGATGGAATGCACGCAACTGGGGTTGAACGCACATGTGATCTCAAAGACTGGAAGTGCGTCAGCGCCAAAGCCAGCTGGGGGGAACTATAGCCACTATAATAAACAAATCTATGCCGATAGACTCATATAAATAGATCGATATGTGCCATATATATTTTTAGCTGAATACATGAAAGGCTAATATATATAAATAAATATACCATGTATGTAAGTGCAAGCGTGCCACATTAGTAATGAGGTAGTATTGGGGAAATGATATAGAAGGTGGGGACACTATAATAATGTACCTCTCAGATCCCCACATATTTGGATAATTCATTTTATGAACCAATCTTGGTTCGGTACAGGTAAATAACCATATGCTTCTAAATTGCAAGCAGATCACCATAGACATTGGTTAAACTAAGAGTAGGGGGCGAGGGAGACCTAAATAAAACAGGTAAATTACATTTTTTCATTTAATCCCTGGGGATATACCGTTTTGAGGCATAAATCCACTGGGCTTCTTTACGAAGAATCCTATTGTTCCAGTCGCCACCCCTAGTGAATTGTCGTATGACCTCTATAACCTGAAATCTGAGAGTGTTAACGTCATCCTTCCACCGTCAGGCTGCAGATATGCTAAATAGTTATATGCTCATCCCTAGTAAGGAGGTTACACTCTTCTGATTGAGGCGATGAATAGATCTGGCCTTGCTGATGGTGATCCATCTTGCTACTGCCAACCATCCTATTGCCTGCCTACCATCTTGCCATTGCCACCATTATGCCACTGCCGCTGTCTGCCTGCCAACATATACCAAATACCAAAATTGCTGCTGCCACTCATCGCTGCAAATCCCCGACTGCCCCCAGTATTAAGGCTACACTGCTACCACCAATACTAATACTACCCCTAAACAGCTGATCTTGATCTGCTGCCTTATCTGTTCCATGCTGTCATCCTATTGATGCCACTACTGCTGCTGCCATGTGACACTGTTACCTTACCTGTTCCAGACTGCACTGCTGCTGCTCCCAATTATCAGGCAGAATTTTTCTAGGCTTGTTCAGAACAAGCCACACTTTCTCCTGACAATTATCACTGATGCGTGTAATTTGCCCGATTAGGGCATCATTTTTGGAGGCTTAGACCTAACAAGTTGATCTTTCTTCTGAGAAGTAACACTTGTGTGTGTCATATAGCCAGGCATTCTGACCCTGTTTAGGCATAATTTTTGGACTCTTGGTCCCCTACAAGCTACTGTTTTTATCCTATAACACTGTTTGTGTTTAAACACCTTCTGCCCCCAATAAAATACATTTTTTAGAAGTTTTGGAACATGAAAAAGCATAACACATGTGCCGACGTGGCGTGTTTGTTTGTTAAGGCCATCAAACGTGTTTTTCCATAGCTACAGTATGTAGGTCAGTGCTATCCAACATCATTTACTACTGCTATCATTGTGTTCCAGAGGAGGTGAGTGAAAGTGACAAAAGCGTCCTAGAAGGCTAGAGGGTGTTATATACCAATTACCATGGCAATTGGAGCCACTTTCTTTTGTGTAGAATAGATTTAGATCAGAACCGGACATTGTGAAAAATTTGGCGAACATCAAGCATTAAACAAAGCGAATCTCAAGGTTCTCCCACGTCCACAATATACATTTTCCATAGCTCTGAGTGCTTTTATTCAATAAAAAAAACAAATAATATATATATATATATATATATATATATATATATATATATTTTATAAAAATCTACCGGCAGCACCACCTGTAAAACAAAAAACGGGTGCAAAGTCCAAGTACGGCAACTGGAGCTTACCCACTAATAGACAATGGAAAAAAATCGGACAGCACTCCAGACGGTTTCTTCGGTAAAGCAAGTAATGTTTAATCACCCATGTGGTGGCAGCAAAAAAGCAACGTTTTGGCTCTACATGAGCCTTTCTCAAGCCTTGAGAAAGACTCATGTAGAGCCGAAACGTTGCTTTTTTTGCTGCCACCACATGGGTGATTAAACATTACTTGCTTTACCGAAGAAACAGTCTGGAGTGCTGTCCGATTTTTTCCAATAATATAAATATATATATATATATATACACACACACACACACAAATTAGGCTAGTAAGGAGCCCGAGGGGCTGTAACCAACGTTTCAGGAGCCCAGCCACACCCTCTGTGAAGGAGCCCAGCACCGCCCGCATCCACCAAGCCTCTTTCTTGCTCCCCCGACGTCACAGAGTTGAAGCGCTGTAATCTCGCGCATGTGAGTGCCGGCATGATGTTCCTTCCCTGTGCTGGCATCAGCCTCAGGAAATGAACTGCACAATCGCTAGCTGTCATGCACGATAATACGGTGCTTCAACTATGTGACATCATGGGAGCAAGGTGGAGAGTGGGAGGATGCGGGCGGTGCTGGTCTACTTCACAGAGGGTGTGGATGGGCTCCTGAAACGTTGGTAACAGCCCCTTGGGCTCCTTACTAGCCTCATTTGCATATATATATATATACACAATTGTTTTTCTGATTTAATAAAAGCACTGAAAGCTATGGAAAATGTATATTGTGGGCATTCGAGTGGTGATCAAGCAAAGCATGTCCTCAGCTCTTTAGGCTCAAACTAGCCGGCAGAATCCCTTTAACAATGAAAGTTACTGTTATCCTCACTCACCCACAAGTACGACCTCGGTGCCATGTGTGGATGATGCAATGTTATTCCTTAGTTTTGTTCTTACTCTGCAGCAGTATTGCTTGATGTCCTCTGATGTCACTCCCTTTATTCTTAATGACAAATCCTGAGGAAAAGCCACCACCGACCATCGTTCTCCAGGATCTACTGTGATCGGCTGATTCCATATAATACTGTTCTCATTATTCTCAGCACACACATCGCTGCTTCCAATATGCCAGGAGACAAGATCTATCACAGAGGGATCCCTATAGTGAACGAAGCAGGGTATAGTGATATCTTCTCCGATCATAGCAGGAACCACATCCGTCTGTTCTACTGAGAACTCATCTGTAAGGAATAAGAAGGAGAACAATGTCATATACACAGTGATACAGACAAAGGGGGCAATGAGTCTGCTCCTCCTCCTGCAGGGTGATACATATAGAAGGAGCTATGAGTCTGCCCCTCCTCCTGCAGGGTGATACATATAGAAGGAGCTATGAGTCTGCTCCTCCTCCTGCAGGGTGATACATATAGAAGGAGCTATTAGTCTGCCCCTCCTCCTGCAGGGTGATACATATAGAAGGAGCTATGAGTCTGCCCCTCCTCCTGCAGGGTGATACATATAGAAGGAGCTATGAGTCTGACCCTCCTCCTGCAGGGTGATACATATAGAAGGAGCTATGAGTCTGCCCCTCCTCCTGCAGGGTGATACATATAGAAGGAGCTATGAGTCTGCTCCTCCTCCTGCAGGGTGATACATATAGAAGGAGCTATGAGTCTGCCCCTCCTCCTGCAGGGTGATACATATAGAAGGAGCTATGAGTCTGCCCCTCCTCCTGCAGGGTGATACATATAGAAGGAGCTATGAGTCTGCTCCTCCTCTTGCAGGGTGATACATATAGAAGGAGCTATGAGTCTGCTCCTCCTCCTGCAGGGTGATACATATAGAAGGAGCTATGAGTCTGCCCCTCCTCCTGCAGGGTGATACATATAGAAGGAGCTATGAGTCTGCCCCTCCTCCTGCAGGGTGATACATATAGAAGGAGCTATGAGTCTGCCCCTCCTCCTGCAGGGTGATACATATAGAAGGAGCTATGAGTCTGCCCCTCCTCCTGCAGGGTGATACATATAGAAGGTGCTATGAGTCTGTTCCTCCTCCTGCAGGGTGATACATATAGAAGGAGCTATGAGTCTGCTCCTCCTCCTGCAGGGTGATACATATAGAAGGAGCTATGAGTCTGCCCCTCCTCCTGCAGGGTGATACATATAGAAGGAGCTATGAGTCTGCCCCTCCTCCTGCAGGGTGATACATATAGAAGGAGCTATGAGTCTGCTCCTCCTCCTGCAGGGTGATACATATAGAAGGAGCTAACAGTCTGCCCCTCCTCCTGCAGGGTGATACATATAGAAGGAGCTATGAGTCTGCTCCTCCTCCTGCAGGGTAATACATATAGAAGGGAGCTATGAGTCTGCTCCTCCTCCTGCAGGGTGATACATATAGAAGGAGCTATGAGTCTGCTCCTCCTCCTGCAGGGTGGTACATATAGAAGGGAGCTATGAGTCTGCCCCTCCTCCTGCAGGGTGATACATATAGAAGGAGCTATGAGTCTGCCCCTCCTCCTGCAGGGTGATACATATAGAAGGAGCTATGAGTCTGCCCCTCCTCCTGCAGGGTGATACATATAGAAGGAGCTATGAGTCTGCTCCTCCTCATGCAGGGTGATACATACAGAAGGGAGCTATGAGTCTGCTCCTCCTCCTGCAGGGTGATACATATAGAAGGAGCTATGAGTCTGCCCCTCCTCCTGCAGGGTGATACATACAGAAGGGAGCTATGAGTCTGCTCCTCCTCCTGCAGGGTGATACATATAGAAGGAGCTATGAGTCTGCCCCTCCTCCTGCAGGGTGATACATATAGAAGGGAGCTATGAGTCTGCCCCTCCTCCTGTAGGGTGATACATATAGAAGGAGCTATTAGTCTGCCCCTCCTCCTGCAGGGTGATACATATAGAAGGGAGCTATGAGTCTGCCCCTCCTCCTGCAGGGTGATACATATAGAAGGAGCTATGAGTCTGCTCCTCCTCCTGCAGGGTGATACATATAGAAGGAGCTATGAGTCTGCCCCTCCCCCTGCAGGGTGATACATATAGAAGGAGCTATGAGTCTGCCCCTCCTCCTGCAGGGTGATACATATAGAAGGGAGCTATGAGTCTGCCCCTCCTCCTGCAGGCTGATACATATAGAAGGAGCTATGAGTCTGCCCCTCCTCCTGCAGGGTGATACATATAGAAGGAGCTATGAGTCTGCCCCTCCTCCTGCAGGGTGATACATATAGAAGGAGCTATGATTCTGCCCCTCCTCCTGCAGGGTGATACATATAGAAGGAGCTATGAGTCTGCTCCTCCTCCTGCAGGGTGATACATATAGAAGGAGCTATGAGTCTGCCCCTCCTCCTGCAGGGTGATACATATAGAAGGAGCTATGAGTCTGCCCCTCCTCCTGCAGGGTGATACATATAGAAGGAGCTATGAGTCTGCCCCTCCTCCTGCAGGGTGATACATATAGAAGGAGCTATGAGTCTGCTCCTCCTCCTGCAGGGTGATACATATAGAAGGAGCTAACAGTCTGCCCCTCCTCCTGCAGGGTGATACATATAGAAGGAGCTATGAGTCTGCTCCTCCTCCTGCAGGGTGATACATATAGAAGGAGCTATGAGTCTGCTCCTCCTCCTGCAGGGTGATACATATAGAAGGGAGCTATGAGTCTGCCCCTCCTCCTGCAGGGTGATACACTACACCATATAGAATGATTATACAGTTATTACTCTACCTGTAAACTTTATGTTAGTTCCATGACGGTTCTGGAATACATCTTTATAGGTATCGTTCACGTATATTTCCATTCTACAGCAGATCGTGGGGCCATCCGTCCTCCTCAGATCATTAATGGTAATTGTCGCTGTTTTTTCTCCGTTGGGATTTCCCCCCAGTGAGATTCTTCCTCTATAATTCTCATGCGTCCAGCCTGTTGTGTGATTATATATGGTTTCTGCACCTCCACAACGTTCCGACTTACTTTGTGTCCAGGACATTCTCACATCTACAGGTTTGCCCTTCGAGTTTGGATATGTGAAGTTACATGGAATAGTCACAGAGCCCTTCTCTTCTACGATGACGGTGCCGCGCTGCTCCGTGCAGTAGGTTTCATCTTCACCGTTACTTCTTCCTTCTGTAGAAACAATGTCATTTGTTTGTTTGAAATTTTCTCAGAAAAACATACACTTTCTTGAAGTAGTCAAAACCAGAGCTTTGTGAATGAGGTAGTGTAACGGTAACGCACACACACACAGGGGGAAGGATAGTGACCACTGCGCTCCACCCTCACCCCTGGCCCTGCCTACTTGCTTCACAAGTCCTGATGACAGGGGACAACTGGACGACAGTCCCTTACTTAGGATATGTGCAGGGTAGACAGACAAGACAAAATACGGAACGTGAACGGACCGGGTCAGAACCGAGAGAGCTACGCAGAACAAAGGGTTAAGCAAAGAATGGTCAGGAGAAGACGGAGTCAAATACCAGAAGAGTTGAGAAGTACCAGAGGAGTCCGCAAAGAGTAGTCAGGTGGGAGCCGAGGTCACAATACCAGGAGGGATGCGCAGTACAGGAGGAGCAGGCAAAGGATCGTCAGGGAACAGGATCAGGTGAGTAATCAGTAGTCCAACAAAAAGCCAGGAACCTAGAATTAACAGGCAACCTGTGGCCAGCAGGCTGCCTGTATTTATAGTGGGGTCTGAGGGTCATGTGACGTGGCCAGCGTCATGTGACCGACAGACATACAAGTCGAGCACCGAGTAATCAGCTCGGCGCTCAAGGCAGACCTAGGAGCAGGGAGCCTCCCAGCTAGCAAAGCCGTCCTGGGAACGAGGCCAAACACAGATCTTTGCTCCCGAAGCAAAGCAGCAGGTCTGTGGCTGATGGGAGACAGGTAGACTCCATACACATGTATGTTCACAGTACAAAAGAGGGTTAATTTTGTCTCAAGTTCATGGCTAGTGTTGATCACGAATATTCTAATCGTGAATTTTTATCGTGAATATATCACATTGCCGATTTTTACAATCAAGAAAATAATGACTGGAGATCACAAATTTACGAATTTATGGCGAATATTAGGCCAAAAATTCAGGATATATGGAGAATAAGAATATTGCCTATGCTGCTCATCACTATTCCTATACCCATGTGGATTACAAATGACATTACTGCCTTGTGTGGATAACAACAAATGACTTTTACTACCTCATTTGGATTACAAATAATGACATTATTTCCCATGGATTACAAACATTACCTCACGTGGATTACCAATATTGCCTTATTTGGATTACAAATAGTGACATTGCTTTATTCCCTATGGATTACAAAAGACTCTTTTGCACTATTTGATCCCAGTTTGGTGCACTGGATCCGCAAGCACTAAAAAGAGATTCTAATGTGAAGTTATTGCATTATTTTATTGTACTACCTGCTTGCATTAAATTTGTGCCTTATCTATTGCACTATTTTATTGCCCTATCTATTTGCATTAAATGTTTGACTTGTGTTTGCACTAATCTTTTGCTATTTCAGCAACATCTCAAGTATTGTGCCCATTGTGCGTATTTCTTTTCCAGGTACCGCAATGCTTTTTTGTATGGACTATGGACTTTATATCGTTAACCAGATGGTCAGCACCTTACTTCTTTGCTTAGTATGGACTGCCTCTGAGGACATTATTATACAGTACTTCACATGCAGCTCTAACATCGCCATTGCTTATTATGGACTGCCTCTGAGGACGTTAATATACAGTACTTCACATGCAGCTCTAACATCACCATTTCTCATTATAGACTGCCTCTGAGGACATTAATATACAGTACTTCACATGCAGCTCTAACATCGCCATTGCTCATTATGGACTGCCTCTGAGGACATTAATATACAGTACTTCACATGCAGCTCTAACATCGCCATTGCTTATTATGGACTGCCTCTGAGGACGTTAATATACAGTACTTCACATGCAGCTCTAACATCCCCATTGCTCCTTATGGACTGCCTCTGAGGACGTTAATATACAGTACTTCACATGCAGCTCTAACATTGCCATTGCTCATTATGGACTGCCTCTGAGGACAATTTAATACTAATAAAGATAAAAAGGTAAAAGCTGGGCTCAGCACTCACAAACTGGAACACTACATATGTACCAGGGCATATGTTAAAATATCAAAAATATTAAAAAATACTTATTCCCTGCAAGGCATATTCAATAAAAATCAACTATAAACTGACATATAATGATATATACTGACATATAGGTTATAAAATATACTCTGCATTGAACGGATCCAAATAAACCAAATGTAACGATAGGCTGCAATATATATATATATATCTTTCCACCTCAGGTGTAAATGGTGAGTGTGTATATGTTGCAGGGAAATGATAAAAATGGAGATTTGATCAAATCCCTTAGGGATATGATCAATTCACGGAAGAAGATGTTCCCTTAAGAAAGTAAGTGATTTGATCATCAAATCCCTTAACTGTTTAAGTGAAAAGTTTAATATTTTTGATAATATAAAATAATATGAAATAATATTGTTTAGATATTAAAAGTATTTATTTAGTAAACTATGCATTAATAAATGTAGAGTAGGTAATACAACAATAGTCATTGAAACACAAATTATTAAAGAAAGTAAGTGATTTAACTGTTTTAGTGAAAAGTTTAATATTTTTGATAATATAATAATAATATGAAATAATATTGCAAGAAATAGGTACTTAAAGAGGACCTTTCACCGATTATTACACTATGAACTAAGTATACAGACATGGAGAGCAGCGCCTGGGGATCTCACTGCACTTACTATTATCCCTGGGCGCCGCTCCGTTCTCCCTCTATGTCCTCCGGTATCTCCGGTCACTAAGTTATAGTAGGCGGAGTCTGCCTTTGTTCTGCTGTAACGCTGGCCAATCGCATTGCAGAGCTCACAGCCTGGGAGAAAATAACCTCCCAGGCTGTGAGCTCTGCGCTGCGATTGGCCAGCGCTACAGCAGAACAAGGGCAGACTCCACCTACCATAACTTAGTGACTGAAATCTCTGCCTACTAT
The DNA here is from genome assembly GCF_014858855.1 of Bufo gargarizans. NCBI lineage: Eukaryota > Metazoa > Chordata > Amphibia > Anura > Bufonidae > Bufo > Bufo gargarizans. Next base: position 18,919,922 of record NC_058081.1, read on the forward strand.
AACTTAGTGGCCGGAGATACCAGAGGGTATAGCAGGAGAACAGAGCGGCGCCCAGGGATAATAGGAAGTGCAGTGAGATCCCCGGGCGCCTCTCTACATGTCTGTATTCTTAGTTCACATTGTAATAATCGGTGGAAGGTCCTCTTTAAGCTGATATTTTTTAAAACAAAAAAGATATTTTTAGTGAAATAAAAAAAAAATTGTGAATGTAATTAATAAATAATAATGTTCATTAATTTTTATTAAAACACATTGTTGATTTGTGGCATCTCGAGTTACAAAGTGCGTTACTTTTTTTACAGGCACATCTTTTTGTATTACGTTGTATTTTGGATTGTTCACAAGTAGAGTTGAGCGAACACCTGGATGTTCGGGTTCGAGAAGTTCGGCCGAACATCCCGGAAATGTTCGGGTTCGGGATCCGAACCCGATCCGAACTTCGTCCCGAACCCGAAGCTCATTGAAGTCAATGGGGACCCGAACTTTTCGGCACTAAAACGGCTGTAAAACAGCCCAGGAAAGGGCTAGAGGGCTGCAAAAGGCAGCAACATGTAGGTAAATCCCCTGCAAACAAATGTGGATAGGGAAATTAATTAAAATAAAAATTAAATAAATAAAAATTAACCAAAATCAATTGGAGAGAGGTTCCATAGCAGAGAATCTGGCTTCCCGTCACCCACCACTGGAACAGTCCATTCTCAGATATTTAGGCCCCGGCACCCAGGCAGAGGAGAGAGGTCCCGTAACAGAGAATCTGTCTTCATGTCAGCAGAGAATTAGTCTGCATGTCATAGCAGAGAATGAGGCTTCACGTCAGCCACCACTGCAACAGTCCATTGGCATATATTTAGGCCTAGCACACAGGCAGAGGAGAGAGGTCCCGTAACAGAGAATCTGGCTTCATGTCAGCAGAGAATCAGTCTGCATGTCATAGCAGAGAATGAGGCTTCACGTCAGCCACCACTGCAACAGTCCATTGGCATATATTTAGGCCCAGCACACACACAGGCAGAGGAGAGAGGTCCCGTAACAGAGAATCTGGCTTCATGTCAGCAGAGAATCAGTCTGCATGTCATAGCAGAGAATGAGGCTTCACGTCAGCCACCACTGCAACAGTCCATTGGCATATATTTAGGCCCAGCACACACACAGGCAGAGGAGAGAGGTCCCGTAACAGAGAATCTGTCTTCATGTCAGCAGAGAATTAGTCTGCATGTCATAGCAGAGAATGAGGCTTCACGTCACCCACCACTGCAACAGTCCATTGGCATATATTTAGGCCTAGCACACAGGCAGAGCAGAGAGGTCCCGTAACAGACAATCTGGCTTCATGACAGCAGAGAATCAGTCTGCATGTCATAGCAGAGAATGAGGCTTCACGTCACCCACCACTGCAACAGTCCATTGGCATATATTTAGGCCTAGCACACAGGCAGAGCAGAGAGGTCCCGTAACAGACAATCTGGCTTCATGTCAGCAGAGAATCAGTCTGCATGTCATAGCAGAGAATGAGGCTTCACGTCACCCACCACTGCAACAGTCCATTGGCATATATTTAGGCCTAGCACACAGGCAGAGCAGAGAGGTCCCGTAACAGACAATCTGGCTTCATGACAGCAGAGAATCAGTCTGCATGTCATAGCAGAGAATGAGGCTTCACGTCACCCACCACTGCAACAGTCCATTGGCATATATTTAGGCCTAGCACACAGGCAGAGCAGAGAGGTCCCGTAACAGACAATCTGGCTTCATGTCAGCAGAGAATCAGTCTGCATGTCATAGCAGAGAATGAGGCTTCACGTCACCCACCACTGCAACAGTCCATTGGCATATATTTAGGCCTAGCACACAGGCAGAGCAGAGAGGTCCCGTAACAGACGATCTGGCTTCATGTCAGCAGAGAATCAGTCTGCATGTCATAGCAGAGAATCAGGCTTCACGTCAGCCACCACTGCAACAGTCCATTGTCATAAATTTAGGCCCAGCACCCAGGCAGAGGAGAGAGGTCCCGTAACAGACAATCTGGCTTCATGTCAGCAGAGAATTAGTCTGCATGTCATAGCAGAGAATCAGGCTTCATGTCAGCCACCACTGCAACAGTCCATTGGCATATATTTAGGCCTAGCACACAGGCAGAGGAGAGGTTCATTCAACTTTGGGTAGCATCGCAATATAATGGTAAAATGAAAATAAAAATAGGATTGAATGAGGAAGTGCCCTGGAGTCCAATAATATATGGTTATGGGGAGGTAGTTAATGTCTAATCTGGACAAGGGACGGACAGGTCCTGTGGGATCCATGCCTGGTTCATTTTTATGAACGTCAGCTTGTCCACATTGGCTGTAGACAGGCGGCTGCGTTTGTCTGTAATGACGCCCCCTGCCGTGCTGAATACACGTTCAGACAAAACGCTGGCTGCCGGGCAGGCCAGCACCTCCAAGGCATAAAAGGCTAGCTCTGGCCACGTGGACAATTTAGAGACCCAGAAGTTGAATGGGGCCGAACCATCAGTCAGTACGTGGAGGGGTGTGCACACGTACTGTTCCACCATGTTAGTGAAATGTTGCCTCCTGCTAACACGTTGCGTATCAGGTGGTGGTGCAGTTAGCTGTGGCGTGTTGACAAAAGTTTTCCACATCTCTGCCATGCTAACCCTGCCCTCAGAGGAGCTGGCCGTGACACAGCTGCCTTGGCGACCTCTTGCTCCTCCTCTGCCTTGGCCTTGGGCTTCCACTTGTTCCCCTGTGACATTTGGGAATGCTCTCAGTAGCGCGTCTACCAACGTGCGCTTGTACTCGCGCATCTTCCTATCACGCTCCAGTGCAGGAAGTAAGGTGGGCACATTGTCTTTGTAGCGTGGATCCAGCAGGGTGGCAACCCAGTAGTCCGCACAGGTTAAAATGTGGGCAACTCTGCTGTCGTTGCGCAGGCACTGCAGCATGTAGTCGCTCATGTGTGCCAGGCTGCCCAGGGGTAAGGACAAGCTGTCCTCTGTGGGAGGCGTATCGTCATCGTCCTGCCTTTCCCCCCAGCCACGCACCAGTGATGGACCCGAGCTGCGTTGGGTGCCACCCCGCTGTGACCATGCTTCATCCTCATCCTCCTCCACCTCCTCCTCATCCTCGTCCTCCTCGTCCTCCAGTAGTGGGCCCTGGCTGGCCACATTTGTACCTGGCCTCTGCTGTTGCAAAAAACCTCCCTCTGAGTCACTTCGAAGAGACTGGCCTGAAAGTGCTAAAAATGACCCCTCTTCCTCATCCTCCTCCTCCTCCTCCTGGGCCACCTCCTGTTCCATCATCGCCCTAAGTGTTTTCTCAAGGAGACATAGAAGTGGTATTGTAACGCTGATAACGGTGTCATCGCCACTGGCCATGTTGGTGGAGTACTCGAAACAGCGCAACAGGGCACACAGGTCTCGCATGGAGGCCCAGTCATTGGTGGTGAAGTGGTGCTGTTCTGTAGTGCGACTGACCCGTGCGTGCTGCAGCTGAAACTCCACTATGGCCTGCTGCTGCTCGCACAGTCTGTCCAGCATGTGCAAGGTGGAGTTCCACCTGGTGGGCACGTCGCATATGAGGCGGTGAGCGGGAAGGCCGAAGTTACGCTGTAGCGCAGACAGGCGAGCAGCGGCAGGATGTGAACGCCGGAAGCGCGAACAGACGGCCCGCACTTTATGCAGCAGCTCTGACATGTCGGGGTAGTTGTGAATGAACTTCTGCACCACCAAATTCAGCACATGCGCCAAGCAAGGGATGTGCGTCAAATTGGCTAGTCCCAGAGCTGCAACGAGATTTCGCCCATTATCACACACCACCAGGCCGGGCTTGAGGCTCACCGGCAGCAACCACTCGTCGGTCTGTTGTTCAATACCCCGCCACAACTCCTGTGCGGTGTGGGGCCTGTCCCCCAAACATATGAGTTTCAGAATGGCCTGCTGACGTTTACCCCGGGCTGTGCTGAAGTTGGTGGTGAAGGTGTGTGGCTGACTGGATGAGCAGGTGGAAGAAGAGGAGGAGGAAGCCGAGAAGGAGGAGGTGGCAACAGGAGGCAAAGAATGTTGCCCTGCGATCCTTGGCGGCGGCAGGACGTGCGCCAAACAGCTCTCCGCCTGGGGCCCAGCTGCCACTACATTTACCCAGTGTGCAGTTAGGGAGATATAGCGTCCCTGGCCGTGCTTACTGGTCCACGTATCTGTGGTTAGGTGGACCTTGCTACAGATGGCGTTGCGCAGTGCACACTTGATTTTATCGGATACTTGGTTGTGCAGGGAAGGCACGGCTCTCTTGGAGAAGTAGTGCCGGCTGGGAACAACATACTGTGGGACAGCAAGCGACATGAGCTGTTTGAAGCTGTCTGTGTCCACCAGCCTAAATGACAGCATTTCATAGGCCAGTAGTTTAGAAATGCTGGCATTCAGGGCCAGGGATCGAGGGTGGCTAGGTGGGAATTTACGCTTTCTATCAAATGTTTGTGAGATGGAGAGCTGAACGCTGGCGTGTGACATGGTTGAGACGCTTGGTGACGGAGGTGGTGGTGGTGGTGTTGGTGGTACATCCCCTGTTTGCTGGGCGGCAGGTGCCAACGTTCCTCCAGAGGCGGAGGAAGAGGCCGAGGCGGCAGCAGCAGAATAGGCCGAGGCGGCAGCAGCAGAAGAGGTAGCAGGGGGAGCCTGAGTGACTTCCTTGGTTTTAAGGTGTTTACTCCACTGCAGTTCATGCTTTGCATGCAGGTGCCTGGTCATGCAGGTTGTGCTCAGGTTCAGAACGTTAATGCCTCGCTTCAGGCTCTGATGGCACAGCGTGCAAACCACTCGGGTCTTGTCGTCAGCACATTGTTTGAAGAAGTGCCATGCCAGGGAACTCCTTGAAGCTGCCTTTGGGGTGCTCGGTCCCAGATGGCGGCGGTCAGTAGCAGGCGGAGTCTCTTGGCGGCGGGTGTTCTGCTTTTGCCCACTGCTCCCTCTTTTGCTACGCTGTTGGCTCGGTCTCACCACTGCCTCTTCCTCCGAACTGTGAAAGTCAGTGGCACGACCTTCATTCCATGTGGGGTCTAGGACCTCATCGTCCCCTGCATCGTCTTCCACCCAGTCTTGATCCCTGACCTCCTGTTCAGTCTGCACACTGCAGAAAGACGCAGCAGTTGGCACCTGTGTTTCGTCATCATCAGAGACATGCTGAGGTGGTATTCCCATGTCCTCATCATCAGGAAACATAAGTGGTTGTGCGTCAGTGCATTCTATGTCTTTCACCGCTGGGGAAGGGCTAGGTGGATGCCCTTGGGAAACCCTGCCAGCGGAGTCTTCAAACAGCATAAGAGACTGCTGCATAACTTGAGGCTGAGACAGTTTCCCTGGTATGCATGGGGGTGATGTGACAGACTGATGGGGTTGGTTTTCAGGCGCCATCTGTGCGCTTTCTGCAGAAGACTGGGTGGGAGATAATGTGAACGTGCTGGATCCACTGTCGGCCACCCAATTGACTAATGCCTGTACCTGCTCAGGCCTTACCATCCTTAGAACGGCATTGGGCCCCACCATATATCGCTGTAAATTCTGGCGGCTACTGGGACCTGAGGTAGTTGGTACACTAGGACGTGTGGATGTGGCAGAACGGCCACGTCCTCTCCCAGCACCAGAGGGTCCACTAACACCACCACGACCATGTCCACGTCCGCGTCCCTTACTAGATGTTTTTCTCATTGTTATGGTTCACCACAACAACAAATATATTATTTGGCCCAATGTATTGTATTCAAATTCAGCGGGATATAAATTTGAGGCCTAGTATTTAGGCGCTGGGTGACCGGTATGGATTTAGTGACAGAATTAGACTTGGAAATGCACAGAAGCGTGTGTGTGAAGTTATTCTGAATGACCCTAATGTGCACCTTGAATATTATATACCCTTTTAGGGATAGATTTCAAATAGCTCTGATATAGCAGGAACCACTAAATTATGAAATTGCTAAATTGGGAATTGTACTTCAACCCAGAACAAAAAATGTGCTTTGACGGACACTAAATAACTTGCCCAGCTACAACAGTACAGCGGGTAACGAGAGATTTAGAGGGATTTAAATTTGAGGCCTAGTATTTAGGCGCTGGGTGACAGGTATGGGTTTAGTGACAGAATTAGACTTGGAAATACACAGTAGCGGGTGTGTGTGAAGTTATTCTGAATGACCCAATGTGCACCTTCAATATTATATACCCTTTTTGGGATAGATTTCAAATAGCTCTGATATAGCAGGAACCACTAAATTATGAAATTGCTAAATTGGGAATTGTACTTCAACCCAGAACAAAAAATGTGCTTTGACGGACACTAAATATCTTGCCCAGCAACAACAGTACAGCGGTGGGTAACGAGAGATTTAGAGGGATTTAAATTTGAGGCCTAGTATTTAGGCGCTGGGTCACCGGTATGGATTTAGTGACAGAATTAGACTTGGAAATGCACAGAAGCGTGTGTGTGAAGTTATTCTGAATGACCCTATGTGCACCTTCAATATTATATACCCTTTTAGGGATAGATTTCAAATAGCTCTGATATAGCAGAAACCACTAAATTATGAAATTGCTAAATTGGGAATTGTACTTCAACCCAGAACAAAAAATGTGCTTTGACGGACACTAAATATCTTGCCCAGCAACAACAGTACAGCGGTGGGTAACGAGAGATTTAGAGGGATTTAAATTTGAGGCCTAGTATTTAGGCGCTGGGTGACAGGTATGGGTTTAGTGACAGAATTAGACTTGGAAATACACAGTAGCGGGTGTGTGTGAAGTTATTCTGAATGACCCAATGTGCACCTTCAATATTATATACCCTTTTAGGGATAGATTTCAAATAGCTCTGATATAGCAGAAACCACTAAATTATGAAATTGCTAAATTGGGAATTGTACTTCAACCCAGAACAAAAAATGTGCTTTGACGGACACTAAATATCTTGCCCAGCAACAACAGTACAGCGGTGGGTAACGAGAGATTTAGAGGGATTTAAATTTGAGGCCTAGTATTTAGGCGCTGGGTGACAGGTATGGGTTTAGTGACAGAATTAGACTTGGAAATACACAGTAGCGGGTGTGTGTGAAGTTATTCTGAATGACCCAATGTGCACCTTCAATATTATATACCCTTTTTGGGATAGATTTCAAATAGCTCTGATATAGCAGGAACCACTAAATTATGAAATTGCTAAATTGGGAATTGTACTTCAACCCAGAACAAAAAATGTGCTTTGACGGACACTAAATATCTTGCCCAGCAACAACAGTACAGCGGTGGGTAACGAGAGATTTAGAGGGATTTAAATTTGAGGCCTAGTATTTAGGCGCTGGGTCACCGGTATGGATTTAGTGACAGAATTAGACTTGGAAATGCACAGAAGCGTGTGTGTGAAGTTATTCTGAATGACCCTATGTGCACCTTCAATATTATATACCCTTTTAGGGATAGATTTCAAATAGCTCTGATATAGCAGAAACCACTAAATTATGAAATTGCTAAATTGGGAATTGTACTTCAACCCAGAACAAAAAATGTGCTTTGACGGACACTAAATATCTTGCCCAGCAACAACAGTACAGCGGTGGGTAACGAGAGATTTAGAGGGATTTAAATTTGAGGCCTAGTATTTAGGCGCTGGGTCACCGGTATGGATTTAGTGACAGAATTAGACTTGGAAATGCACAGAAGCGTGTGTGTGAAGTTATTCTGAATGACCCTATGTGCACCTTCAATATTATATACCCTTTTAGGGATAGATTTCAAATAGCTCTGATATAGCAGAAACCACTAAATTATGAAATTGCTAAATTGGGAATTGTACTTCAACCCAGAACAAAAAATGTGCTTTGACGGACACTAAATATCTTGCCCAGCAACAACAGTACAGCGGTGGGTAACGAGAGATTTAGAGGGATTTAAATTTGAGGCCTAGTATTTAGGCGCTGGGTGACAGGTATGGGTTTAGTGACAGAATTAGACTTGGAAATACACAGTAGCGGGTGTGTGTGAAGTTATTCTGAATGACCCAATGTGCACCTTCAATATTATATACCCTTTTTGGGATAGATTTCAAATAGCTCTGATATAGCAGGAACCACTAAATTATGAAATTGCTAAATTGGGAATTGTATTTCAACCCAGAACAAGAAATGTGCTTGAACGGACACTAAATAACTCGCCCAGCTACAGCACTAGGGACAGATTTAGCTGGATATAAATTTGAGGCCTAGTATTTAGGCGCTGGGTGACCGGTATGGATTTAGTGACAGAATTAGACTGGGATATGGCCAAAAAATGAACAGACTATTGCTGGTTAAATGCACTTGGTGTGACAGCTTCACCCTGATGTAGGCTTTAGCCAAAAAACAACCACACCATTGAGGGTTAAATGCACTTGGTGACAGGCGCAGCTTGCCCCTGATTTTGTATATGGCCAAAAAATGAACAGACTATTGCTGGTTAAATGCACTTGGTGTGACAGCTTCACCCTGATGTAGGCTTTAGCCAAAAAACAACCACACCATTGAGGGTTAAATGCACTTGGTGACAGGCGCAGCTTGCCCCTGATTTTGTATATGGCCAAAAAATGAACAGACTATTGCTGGTTAAATGCACTTGGTGTGACAGCTTCACCCTGATGTAGGCTTTAGCCAAAAAACAACCACACCATTGAGGGTTAAATGCACTTGGTGACAGGCGCAGCTTGCCCCTGATTTTGTATATGGCCAAAAAATGAACAGACTATTGCTGGTTAAATGCACTTGGTGTGACAGCTTCACCCTGATGTAGGCTTTAGCCAAAAAACAACCACACCATTGAGGGTTAAATGCACTTGGTCGCAGCTTGTGCTGGCGCACCACAAGACACAAAATGGCCGCCGATCACCCCAGAAAAATGAGACTGACAAACGGTCTGTGCAGCCTAAAAACAGTGAGCAATTGAGGATCAGCAGCTCAATGATCCACAGCTGCAGATCGATCAGTTAATCAAGTCCTTTGGAGGAGTTAATCTGCCTAATCTCGCCCTACTGTCGCAGCCGCAACCTCTCCCTACGCTAATCAGAGCAGAGTGACGGGCGGCGCTATGTGACTCCAGCTTAAATAGAGGCTGGGTCACATGGTGCTCTGGCCAATCACAGCCATGCCAATAGTAGGCATGGCTGTGATGGCCTCTTGGGGCAAGTAGTATGACGCTTGTTGATTGGCTGCTTTGCAGCCTTTCAAAAAGCGCCAAGAAAGCGTCACAAAAGCGCGAAGAAAGCGACGAACACCGAACCCGAACCCGGACTTTTACGAAAATGTCCGGGTTCGGGTCCGTGTCACGGACACCCCAAAATTCGGTACGAACCCGAACTATACAGTTCGAGTTCGCTCATCCCTATTCACAAGAACATTTCTTAAATCCTTGACCTCCAAATAAGGATCATTTTCCTGCAATCTCACGCAGACTTAGGTTAGTTTGGGGAACTGTTTCGGTAAATGTTGCAGTCGCTATTTGAAGAGCGTCTCTGGGTAGCCAATCTTTTATAATTCCAACTGAGGTACCAATTTGGTATAAATAATTTTTTATATCTAATACGATCCCCGCAATGTTATTTCCATCTAATGGGCCTCTATCTACCTTAGGTACATATACCAAAACTGTGGAATCCACTAACACGTCTTTACATTTCTTTAAATAAACTTATTTCATTTTTTAAGGTGATCTTTTCAGGTGTTCTGACCTTTGATCTTTAATGCTCTCTTCTTTTTGGCATAAATGACATCCATATCCTTCTTCTCCTACTTTATCCCCACATATTGCGTGCACCGGATTTTTACAAATGTCACATGAATGGGCTCCAGTAGATTCCATTCCCCAAACAATACAACGTGCTTCCCCTTCTGATGCAAGTAACACTACAGATGTTTGAGCTGTTGAAGCTGGAGTTGAAGTAGAGTTGTTAACTGGTTCGAGTGGATGTTATTGTTGGTTGATTTAACTATTGATAGATCATTTGAAGTTGAAGCATTGTAATCATTTAATTCAGATGCTGGTAGATCTTTTAAAGTTGAAGCGTCGTTGTTGTTCTCTAAGAAAGCTGCTGGTAAGTGTTCTGGTGTTAAAATAATGTCATGCTCCTGCTGATTAAGAAGTAGATCCAAGTCCTCTTCAGTAACAAGTTTTTCAAGCAACTCTTTCGAAATATGAGTAGATTGGAGTCCTGTTTTTGGTTCTGTTCCAAATAAAGCTTTGTAAGGTGATCATTTAATGGTTCGATGAAAAGAGGAATTATTTTGGAATTGAACAAAATAACAACCTATAGCCCAATTTTTTGTGTCATTGTCAATTAGCCAAGCACGTTGATTTAATCAGTCAACAGATCCTTGACTAGCTGGATGTCTAGGCCTACCATTTACAATTTTGCACGTTGGCCACAGGCTAGCATCCCCTTTTATACCTCTTTATGTCCTCTAAGAGGTATAAAAGGGGATGCTAGTTGCCTTAGCAGGTCACCACTGAGGAAGGGGTATAGTAGAAACCCCGAAACGCGTTTGGTCAGAACCTGCTGCATTTACAGATGAGCAACTGTATAATTGCCTTTATCCACCGCCTTCTTTGAAGAAATACAGATTGAGAGACATATCTCTGGAATCCCACCTACTTCCTGGTGTTGCCTGACACTGGTTGTACCATACATCTTGAGAGTCCCGCGAACATCTGAACGTACTACTTACCACAAACGTGGTCAACTGAGGATCATATGAACGGGCCTGTTTGCAAAGGATATTTACAGCAATAGAAGCCATCTCGTTTTTGGCAGCACGGTAGAGTGGGACGCCACTAATACACCGCAAGCTTTTCTGCCATACCGCCATATTTTATCACTGCTTCGCAGTTTGTTAATCTGACCTGGAATAGTGTGGGTATTTTTCCTGCAGATGGATTAACATACCTGTTGATTAATTAATGATACTAGCTAACTGAACGTGAGGTGTGTACTGTATACACACTCAAAATTTAAACCTGAGGTGGAAAAATATACCAAACATTGTTGATTCTGCTTATTCGAGTAATTCAACCCCTTGATGTGGGAATATATTGCAGCCTATCGTTACATTTGGCTTATTTGGATCCATTCAATGCAGAGTATATTTTAGGACCTATATGTCAGTATATGTCATAATATGTAAGAAAGAAGTGGATTGGTCACTCTTATATGGAAATACAGGATGTTTTTTTTGACATATATATTAAAATAAATGGATAAAAGTAATAAAAAGTACAATAAAGAATCTTCTGTAAACTGTTCAGAACAGTATCATATGCTTATTCTCTATCAAGATGTCATATATTCTTTCAATGATATGTTCATTGCTGTCACGGCCATGGTCATGGTCGTGACTCCTGTGTCCGCATGCTGTTGCCTGCAGTTTGGTTGTTGTTGTTCAGCCATAGGTGAGGGCCGCTAGTTTGTTGCCTCGCTTGTGGTTGCCGCTGGCAACATGTGATTGTACTTGGCAGTATAGCAGCCGGAGCTGGTGCTAGGTAGCTTACTGTCAAGTGCATGCGGTTACACCTGAGTTGTGTGTGTGTATTTATGCACTCTGAATGTCTGGTGGGCACTCTGTTTTATGTTTGGTGTGCACTGTGACATTTTCTCTTCACTGTAGCTGCCCGTGGCAACGTTTGGTGTATGTACATGTGGTGGCAGTGTCTCGGCCTTTTGGCCGGCTCCCAGGACACGTTTGCCACACATGTCATTGTCATCGGTAACAGCTGCAGTGAGTATTTGTGTCTATTTCCCCTTATGTGGTCTCATTACACTTCCTGGTGTTGGAAGGGTTAATTCCCTTCTGTGTGTGTGATCACTGGGTGTGTCTGTGTGGGTGTGACTACTTGGGCCTATAAAGCCTCTGTGTTTATCTCCAGTCTGAGGGGTACTTCAGCCATGGCTAGCTGGAGTAGCCTCCTGTTTTATATCACCTGCCAGTGGGGGCCACCCTTGTGGTCATAAGTTTAAGTTTATGTGTGATGTTTAAGTTGATGTTTTCCTTTATTATTTAGTGCAGCTATGGATCTGGATTCCTGTGTGTGGATGTGTGTGTGCTGAGTTCTATTTTGTATTGTTGTGGACTTCAGCTTGCCTGCACACGGATCCAGTCAGCAAGGCTGTGGCAGGTGGCTGGAACTAGTTCAGTTCACCTGCCATATCCATAGGCCTGTTTCTGTTCCCCTTTTTCCTGCAGCTTGGCCAGTGAGACTCCTGTTCCTCAGTGTCCAGAAGGAACAGGTCTTCTTACCCTTCACTCCTAGTTCAGGGACCAGCGGAGGGTGAGTAGGGATCCGAGGTTCCTGAGCATGTGCCCTCCTACCTTCAAGGTCGGCCCATGCAGCTAGGAGTTAGGGACGGATTAGGGATGCGTTAGGAGGTGACCTGCTCCCTAATTCTCTTGTCCTGGCCGAGCAGTGGTTTACATCTTCTGGCATCGCACGGCTGAGGGTTTTCCCCATCCTCAGCCGTAACAATTGCATAGAGAAAAGCAACAACATTGGAATAGGTAATGATAGTGCCAGATGCCTCTCTCTCTATATCCCCACCTGGACTAGTGAGGTCCTAGGTGTGATAGATTAGATATTTTGGTTGGAGAGACAAATTGGTGCAGGCAGTATCTATCTAGTTGAGTGACGGAATGTACCAAATTGATAAAAATGACATTACATCCAATATTCAATTAAAAAAATTATATTAAACCATTAAGTGGACCAGTCTCTGGATATTAAGTCTTTTCTTATATCTACACAGGTCTATCCAAGCGTCTGTGTCAAAAAAGGACTCCAACTCTTCGCAAACAGGTGATGGGTTGTATCAGCTTTCCAGCTACTAATTGTCCCAATATGCTAGCATATAGCTAAATTACAGCAAAAATCCTTCGCTTAAGTGGCCGATGCCGTTTATGTGACTCAAATTTTGGATTGGAGCACCTATCCTGAGGGAATAGGGGTGAGCGGATCACTTTTTTCTATAATCCATTGTTAATTCAAATCACCCACCTGAGATCCAGCTCCCTCTACTCTTACCATGGATATATGGAACTATATGGAGACAAAGCAACTCAAGGCTGAAACCTATAGCTTTAAAGATATGGAAGGAGGGAATCCCAGTAGTTTAGAAGAAAGATCTGTAGTAGAATCTTTTTGAGAATTAGAGGATCTTCTACATAAAAAACTACGACAGATTTGGGAAATACGTTCCCTACAGCTATACTTGAGCCACAATAAAGTCCCTAGGGGTCTACAATTGACCAAAAACCCAGCACAGGATTTAATGGGTGAGACCTTTGATAAAGAATGGGAGGATCTATTATATTCACAATCCAGAGCTTTGATGGAACTTATCATTAAAAGGAGAACTACAATTCTGGATAATCTGACGGATAAAATCATGAAATTAAAACTAAAGATAGATAAATTCCCAAAAGACCAGAAGTATGAGATGTGACAGGAGAGGCTACATAAAAGTCTGGATAAAACAGAACAGGAAATTATAGCTAAAAAAACTAAAACATATAAACATACTACTAAAAAAGATGAGAGGAGACCTAATAGGGAGGAACATGCAAGAGAGAATTCCCACCCTAAACATAGTGAACAGAAAGAGCCAAGGAGGTACAACATACCAACACAGAACAGATTTGAGACCTTGGCTGACAATTCTTTTTTAGATCAAACTCCCCCCCACCATTCTCCTCGGTTAAAACAAAGACAGCCCCAATCAACAGACCAAAGGAGGACAACACCTTATGTACACAGAGCACCATACAATTTGAGACACAGAGCACCAGAGGAACAGAGGAATCAAACACGTCCGAAAATATATCTAGGGAGACACGAAACATAGACAGTGGACCCTCTGAACAATCACAATTCAGAGAACACACGAGAAATACATCACAGGGAAAATTATCAAAAAAGAGGAAGACACGGAGATCCCAGAGAAAGAGGGGAACACAGGAATCACTATTAAATGTAAATGATAATATCATCAATTTGAGTGGAACAAATCTCACTACCACTCAGATCACACTTTTGAACAAAGGGTTAAAGTTTGCACCATCATTTTCTTTGAATAAATTTGACACCTATATAGGCATCCAGAAATTTTTTTGAAAAATTTGCCTAAAATTTTTTTTATAAAAAATCCACCCACCATGGAACACCAAACACAGGATTCATATAGTCACACACAATTAAGGAACAAGTCAAAGAAATTCCCTAGAACTGAGATTGGACCAGAGATGGCCACATTCCAAAAAAGTGTGGAGGCAGACCTAGAGAAATCTAAAATAAAGAACAGATATAAAAACAATCTTACGAAAGGGGAGATTAAAGCTATAAGGGAATTACAGAAAAATGAAAAAATAGTTATCCGCCCAGCAGACAAAGGGGGGGCAATAGTGATTTGGGGGGATGACCAATACAATAAGGAATGGCTTAGACAGCTGGCAGACCAAACTACTTATATCCCTTTAAAAAAAGACCCCACAGAGGAGTTTAAATGGGTCCTTTCCCAATATTGTGAAAAAGGATTACAACAGAAGATTCTAACACAACCAGAGTATAATTTTATCTTGGACATACTGGGCAGATTACCTATATTTTATTGCCTACCAAAGGTCCACAAGAGTATTGTGGACCCACCGGGCCGTCCCATCATTTCGGGCATTGGGTCCCTAACAGTGAATTTATCACAGTATATAGATACTCTACTTCAACCAGAAGTGAGGAAGATAAAATCCTATATACGTGATACAACTGAGATCGTGTGCGTTTTGGAGGGCCTGGATGCCCAGGACCTTTGGATAATGGGTACCCTGGACGTCCAGTCCCTCTATACCATCATCGACCACGACCAGGGTATCTCAGCCCCGAGGGAACAATTATCTGGAAATACAGCATGGGAAGAAAACCAAATAGAATATGTGTTGGAAGGTGTGAACCACATCCTATATCATAATTATTTCCTCTTCTCTGACCAATTTTATCTACAGAGGAGGGGAACCGCCATGGGTACCAGGTTTGCCCCTAGTTATGCCAATTTATTTTTGGCTCAGTGGGAGGTAAATAACATCGATCCGACCCTGGGGGCAGACCTGGTCCTGTGGCGGCGATATATAGATGATATCATCTTCATTTGGGGTGGAACACAAGAAAATCTGGATAAATTCATTGGTGAGATCAATGACAATAGGAGCAACCTGAAATTTACTTCGAACATTGGAGGTGAGAAGGTTGAATTCCTTGACATTGAGATCACACGAAGAAATAATAGATACCTATGCAACACTTTTCATAAACCTACGGCCAAGAATGGATATATTCCTTTCTCAAGTTGCCATCTGCCAAGATGGCTAACAAATAGCCCTTTCGGACAGTTTCGCTGACTCAAGCGTAACTGCACGGAAGAGGATAAATATGAGGAGGAAGCCATAGGCATGAGTAACCAATTCAAGGAAAAGAATTACCCGGATGTAATTATTAATGAGGCTCTTGTAAAAGCAAAAGAGTTAGACAGAAAAACCTTCTTCGAGCCGATACAAAAACCTAGACAAGAAAACAACTCGGATTTTAGAATCATTTTGCCTTACAACACCCAGGCAAAACAAGTGGAATCCATCATAAAATCCCACTGGCACCATCTACATAGGGATAAAATCATAGGGACGCTCTTGCCTCCAATCCCCAAAATCACATACTCAAATAGCCCCCTCAGTAAAAGAAAAAATCAAAAGAGGCCGAACGCCAAACTGGCTTCAATCGAAAGTTTTTTACAGATGTGGGAGTTGTTCAGGCTGTAGGAAGACTAAGTTCCCAAGAAAAACAACAACAGTCACCTCCACACAAAACTCACATACTATGACCATTAAGCACTTTCTTACATTTAACTCCGCCAATGTCATCTACCTAAATCCAGTGTCCATGTCTGAGACACTATATTGGGCGAACCAAACGTGCCTTGAAAGTTAGGATAGCGGAACACCTAAATAACATCACCAAAGGGTACGAAAAACATTAGCTGTCCAAACATTTCAAGGACGTACACCATCAAGACCCTAGAGGTCTCTCATTCATGGCACTGGAGAGGGTGGAGAAACATTGGCGGGGGGGGGGGCAACCAGATTGAGAGATTATCAAGGGCAGAATCTAGAAAAATTTACGAATTTGGCAGTCTCCTACCGAGAGGCCTAAATGCGGAATTAGAAATATTTGGGTTTATCTAAAATTGGGCGGTCCGTGTGGGTGTCGATGTAGAGTTGTATGTCAGGCTGTTCTTTCCAGCACTACAACTCTCCCTCTACCCCACACGTGCCCCCCTTTTTCATCTATTACACACAGATACCCAGAACAAATGAAAATGATATGCATATATACCGCACAATAGAAGATTCAATATATAAAATATCCCTGATGAACCTCACCTACGATATAGAGATGATGGGAGAGAAAACGCACCAAATCCGAAAAAACGCAATGAAACCGCACGTGCGTTTTTAGTGAAGTGAGTTTGTAATAAAGGTTCTCAGTGGAGGGCAAACAATCCTTCCATTAAAAGCTTGGGAAAACAGCCTTGAGTATATATATAAATATCTATTTATTGTTTTAAAGTGTATTTTATAAATTAAACAGTACCAGTAGACCAGAACCACAGTAGACATGTGAAATAATAAATATTGGTACTGAATATGATAGCCAATATAGGCGGATCAAATCCTGGATAGAAAATTATAAATAGAAAAAAATCGCACCAGGATAGAAAAAACGCACCAAAATCAGGGGTGCAAATAACATCCCAAAACTTTATATTGACCTTGAAAGACACGATTTTGGATTCAGCCCGGATTTTGCCAAAGACCAGAACCGGTATAAATTGTACTGATCCATGGAATGGGGGTATGCCACTCAGGAAGGGGAAGTGTCTCCCCGAAACGCGTCTGACGTCAAACATTTGGATGAATACCCCGTTTTCCACCTAGTGCACTACAAAGAAAAGGAACCTTTGGATTCAGCAACAGAAGACCGCAATACATCATTCAGCAGCGCCAACAGAGAAAGGTCCGTGATCCTCACATTGAATTAACACCATCTGTGAGAGACACGTGGGACGCGAGCGGCTCCACAGCCGGGACGCCGGCAGATTCAACGGAGCAAGGGCTCGAAATTAAGTCCCGATTCACCCGACGGCGCAGGTAAAGGTAAGCCCACAACAGTGGGTACAACAATAAGAAATACCTTGTCAAGTAACAATCTAATGAACTGCTTCGGCTACTTAAGCGAGTAATCCTTACTGCAGTTACATACGAATTTACTATAATAGCCAGCAGTTGGATGCAACTTAGTATCAGCTTGTGGTGGCTAGTGATGAGCGGCAGGGGTCATATTCGAATTTGCGATATTTCGCGAATATTTTTTAGAATATTCGTTGAATATTCAAAAATTCGCAATTTTTTTTTACTAAAAATATCGGCAAGGTAATGATTGTGTAATATGCGAATTTTCGTAATTCGAATTTTCGGATTCAAATTTTTAATTGCAAATTTTTCAACTTACAACTATTAGACAAAGAAGATTTCAGCACTATATTAGCTAAATTGCTCAATATTCGATTTTTTTTTGAATATTCGCTATATTGCTATAACTTTGTTTTTTCGAATATTCGTAATATTCAAAAACAAGAATATATAGCAATATAGCGAATATTCGAAAAAAAAATGAATATAGAGCAATTTAGCTAATATAGTGCTCATCTGAAGTTCAGATTGGAAAAAAATGACAACTATAAAAAAAATGATTATAGCACTATATTAGCTAAATTGCTCTATATAATTTTTTTTTTCGAATATTAGCTATATTGCTATAACTTTGTTTTTTCGATTATTCGTAATATTCTAAAACAAGAATATATAGCAATATAGCGAATATTCGAAAAAACAAATATAGAGCAAAATTTGCTACTCCTAAAGTCAAGTATATTGCAGCCTTCTTATTGGCCCACAAGCTAGAAGCAGGGAGGGATCATGTGTACTGAAAAAAAATAAAAATATCGAATAAAAAAAAAAAGAAATCGAATATTCGAAATTACGAATATATATAACTATATTCGAAATATTTGCAAATTTTCGAAGTACCTATATTCGCGATAAAAATTAGAAATTCGAATATTCGTGATCAACACTAGTGGTGGCTGAAGCGCTTTTTCTGATACAGACGTTTGATACAAATAAACTGCATCGGCCACTTAAGCGAAGGATTTTTGCTGTAATTTAGCTATATGCTAGCATATTAGGACAATTAGTAGCTGGAAAGCTGATACAACCCATCACCTGTTTGCAAAGAGTTGGAGTCCTTTTTTGACACAGACACTTGGATAGACCTGTGTAGATATAAGAAGAGACTTAATATCCAGAGACTGGTCCACCGAATGGTTTAATATAATTTTTTAAATGAATATTGGATGTAATGTCATTTTTATTAACTCGGTACATTCCGTCACTCAACTAGATAGATACTGTCTGCACCAATTTGTCTCTCCAACCAAAATAGCTAATCTATCACACCTAGGACCTCAATAGTCCAGGTGGGGATATAGAAAGAGAGGCATCTGGCACTATCAGTACCTATTCCAATGTTGTTGCCTTTCTCTATGCAATGAACATATCATTGAAAGAATATATGACATCTTGATAGAGAATAAGCATATGACACTGTTCTGAACAGTTTACTGAAGATTCTTTATTGTACTTTTTATTACTTTTATCCATTTATTTTAATATATATGTCAAATAAAACATCCTGTATTTCCACATAAGAGTGACCAATCCACTTCTTTCTTACATATATCTGAAATCTTGAGGGGTGACTCAAATTTGGGATTGGAGCACCTATCCTGATCCAAAATCCATATGTCATTATATGTCAGTTTATAGTTGATTTTTTTTTGTATGTGCCTTGCAGGGAATAAATATTTTTAATATTTTTAATATTTTAACATATCCCCTGGTACATATGTAGTATTCCAGTTTTTGAGTGCTCAGCCCAGCTTTTACCTTTTTATCTTTATTTATTTGTGTTGGTTGGGTGGACCAACGGGGCTTTGCAGTCCCATTCTTTTGTTAAAGGTACAGTGAGCCGCTATTACCTTTGTCTTTTCAATTTAATACTAATGGTTCTTTACTTGACCTTGTGTTAGGTATTATATTGCTACACAGGGAGAACTGGGTGGCACGTCACAAACAGATCTAAGACCGTCATGAGTGACCCGCTGCTACTATGTGTCTGGAGAGATTGGAGTATGTTGCCTCATCCTCCTAATTTTTACAGGCCTTGTGCTTAGCCAAGGTTATTTAACCCTAGGTCTTGTGCTTAGCCAAGCCTAGAGGAGATGTGTTTAGCTACCTGGTCAAACATTAAGGTGACAAAGCATGAAACATTTTAGGGCCTTGGTGCTTGGAAGGGAATACAGGATGAAGCCATCCTTCTATTTTCAGGCATATCATGACATGTGGAGGGATTACAGTATATGAAAACCCCCACGCTCCATATGCGACAATGGCCACGTCGTGGAGTATTGAGCGCTTAGTGCAATACATGAGTATATCCATTTGGTTGGTTGGTTCTCTGCGAGAAGGAAAACTGTAGTAAGACCCCTACTCAGTCAGGAACCCATAGGTAGCCGTCTTCTATGTCTGTATGTGTATGTATATTTTCATGCAGCACTTGAACTTTTCCCAGGTACCCTTAGAGCATATTTACTATATACCTATGTACCCTAAGAACAAGCCAAGGGCAGTTTGACTTTTAAGTAAGGGGGTATGTAACACCCCAGAATGCCATTTCCACCTCTGCGCCTTGCTACTATCTCCTATGGTTAACCTCATGTGATTCTGTGTATTCATTTCCAGGTCTTGCATAATGTGTATTCCTATTTACAAACTGTTTATGTGTAATGTTCTTGGTTCGCCAGCATATGGCGGCAAGCATGGCAGAGCTATTTTATCTAGAATGGAACCCTTCTTTCCATTCTAGCTCTCTCTAAGAGAGGGAGGGACTAGTTAGTGAGGAGTCAGTCTAGCTTACCCCATGCCAAGGGAGGATGTACAGCAGGTGCTCGTCCCTGCTGGACAAGCCTTGCCTAAGCCAGTAAGAGTACCTTCAGCTCTGCTGGACACAGAGGCCAAAGCCTGAAGCCTCAGAAGCCAGGAGGAGAAAGTTTCCTGGATAAAGTAAGAGACTAGATTACAGAGGGAAGTTGCAGCATAAAGAAGGAAGTAAAGTTATATAGTAAGCTTGTCATCACAGCAGAGCCAGAGAGCAACAGATGTAGCAGGGTTGAGTTTGTTTGCTTGCCACAGTTAATGCCAAAACCTGCTGGAAACCAAGGCAAAGCCTATAAATCGTTTTGGAGAGAAGTTTATTCAAGTTGTTATCAACTTCATCATAAGGTCTGTACTCAATTTATTCTTCATCCCCTCCATCAACTATCCCTTTTCTGTGGTTCCAGAAGGCCACGCCTGGGGTTCCAGCGTATCCAGGTAGGAGCACCGTGACAAGTGCAACACCATTAAGGGACATAAGGCCACCCTACACCACTCTGGCATTCCTACCCTGGGTACCATCCATATCACTAAAGGTGGGCCCTTTGCACTTGTTGCTTCAGTCACAACAAAATATGTATAAAACCCCAGTAGTGCACCCCAAGAACCGATGTGCCGCACAGTCAATAAGCCTGCGGCTATAAAATATGTTCTGTGGGGACATAGTACAATGAAAAACCGGTTAATCAGATCGATCTTAGTATTCATCAACTAACAGCATGACACCTAGTGAATAGACAATATACACTGAAGTGACATGACTACATAAGATATTTACCTAAAATAGGGAAATCATCAAAAATTACCATTGTGTTTACATCTAGCATGATCAAGATATAACCCAAAACACAGATGCGGTAAACATCAATGTAGGAGAGATGAGTTATCTAATATCAAATAATATCACTGTATGCGCCTCCAGCGTGGCTCAATTACCAACCAGCCCACATCTGGAATCATCAACAGTAATTCGCAAGAATGAAATACAGAAACAGAAATATCTAAAAATATATGGAGAATAAGGGACATACATCACAGGCCCCAACTCCCTAGATATCCAGATTTTCTAGCCTAGGGAAGTACATTAGAAGATGGACGCACACATTTCCTATAAACCGATTCCATCATCATAGTCATATAAAGCAGGTGTATGATATAAACTCATTTAGTCCTTTAGGTTTTACAGTATAGAGTCTAACTGTCCACTCAGCTTCTTTCCGTAGCAGAAGGTTATCAACGTCCACTCCTCTTGGCCTAACATGTTCAATCCCCTGGAAGCTTATATAGTTAGACCTTCCTGCATGATGTTTCAGCATATGTTGTGCTACCGGGGTATCATCCTGCTTGGTAATGTTGGATAGATGTTCCCCTATCTGTCGTCTAAACTCCCTCTTGGTATTACCCACATATTGCTTTTGACAAATACACGTGGCTACATACACTGCGCCTGCCGTGTTACAGTTGATGAATGATCTAATGCTGTAGTTACGTCCCGTCACAGAGCTGGTAAATGTGCTGGCTTTTTTGATAACCTTGCATGCAACACAGTAACCACACCTAAGGGTGCCAGAGGGTTTGTTTTTTGATTACCCGGCTCTTCATTGTACCCATTCTTACCCTCCAGTACTTCGCATTTACTAAGGCAGCAGGAGGAGGAGCACTGTATACACCTCCTCGTCTAACTGGACGCACTGCTGCTAGGCTCCGCCTGGAGGGAGTGGCTACTTGCTTATAAGGCGCAGGAGTTGGTGGCCGCGCTATGGCCGTCATAGTGCCGGTGGCTTCTTTGAGCTGCAAGCACCATATCAGAGGAATGCAGCGCTTATCTGAGTTGTTATTTTGTTTCAGTCCGCGCGCGGACTCCTGATGAATTACTGCAAGGAAATTCGTCGAGGAAGACGCGAGTTATGAAACAAGTTACACATGTAGCCTATTTGTACTGAGGGCTATATAAACAGGGACTGAAGGCAGTGCAACACTTGATTTAAGTAGCAAACCTATGCTGCCATTGGTTCAAGTGAGCCCAGAGTTAGGCTCAGGGGATCATAAGTGGGCAAACGCTGATGTTTGGATATATATTGGTCAGGTGTGCCGAGTGTCCCTTGCCCTCATAGAAGTGGGAACTATATAAAAATTTGTGTTGAGCACGTATATTTGAATAGTGAATTTTTATCGTGAACAGCGCCACTTTGAGAATTTGCGAATATTTAGAATATAGTGCCATGTATTCGTTATATCGAATATTCTGCATATTTTTCCACCTGAACACATGATTCCTCTCTGCTTCTTGCTTGTGGGCCAATGAGAAGGAAGCAATGTCAAGTTCACAACAATACTTAGTGGACCAATCAGTAATCTGTAGTCAGACCTGCTAAAATGTGAAGTTGCACATAGTGCGTAAAAATATTCGAATCACTGCCGATTAGCGCAATCTCGAATATATTGGAGCACTTGACCCTATCTGCATATAAAGCTATTGTAATGTTCTGCCGTGCCAACCATTTTCTCCAGTCTCAGGAGAAACTCGCATTACACTATTTTTACATTGCCGATTTTTTGCATTCAATAAAATAATCTTGAATTCACGAATATATGACCAATATTCTACAAAATATTTGTGAAATATCGCAAATTCAAATATAGCCCCTGCCGCTCATCACTAATAAAAATAAGCCACAACCTACACGCGTTGAGAATAAGGTGGGATGGTGGGTTTGGTGGTTATGTCAAGTTTCCCCACCGCTATATATAAAAGAGGCAGACAGCCATTTGAAACTGATATTTTAATCAGAGATTCCAATAAAGTTTTTTGTTTTCTTTTTAATATTTTTGAGCTCTATCCCTTATACAGTTAAGTCTTTACATATTGATAGACGCAGACTTCTATATCACCTCCTTAGTTAATATGATACTTACAGGTTTGCTAGCTAACAATGTCTCTCTCTCTCTCCTGATTCCCTTACCATCTGTGACTATAGGTGTTCCCTGTATGATGCAGGCTTTTAGCTATGCCTGCCATGGACTGTGGCGGTGGTGTTTTAATGTGTTTCCCCTCACTTTGCAGCAAAATCTGTATAGCTTAATCACTTTACGCTATAGTTATATGCTATAGTTTACAAATCCTCTGTAGACTGGGACTTTGCAGGCTGGTGCAATTGTCCTAGATGATCCTCCTCTGAGGTCCTTATGGCCTGGAGGAGCAGGATCTCCTCTCTCCAAATATCACTAACTAGCTCTGCCCCTCTCTTGGCAGTAAGTCAGACCAGCCCTCTCCTACCAAGAGGGTAGGAATTGGATGGTAAGTTCCCCTGCTGTTGCCAAACACTGCAAACCATATCCAATCTGCTGGTGTATGAGATGTATTGCATGAAGTGTGACATAACATGAATATTAGAAAGCATGACATTTCAAACCATTACCAATATTGGCCCCCAGATCTTGGGTACTACAGCATTCTACGTACATATAAGAAAATAAGGGAAAGCACAAAGGACAGCATAGACAGTACCATAGGTGCAATAAGAAATGGAAACGTAGCTACTCACCTTAATCGGTTGTGTTACGGACACAACAGCCTAGAAGGCTTGAAGTTAAAATCCGAGATGCAGCACACTGGATCCCGGGGATCCCAAGTCCCCTTCCTTCTTGTACTAACATTCATGGCATAGTCACTTAAACACTTACTCGGCTGTTTTCAGAAGTCCCTTAGAACATATTTAAAAAAAATAGTTTCTGGTAAATTCAGGGAGTTTAAAGGGAACCTGTCAGCGGCAAAAACCACCCCAAACCGCCATCAGTACCTTCAAGTAGCCGGCAGTGTGTTTCTAATGATGATTTTCTTCCTGCAGTCAGATGTGGTAAAAGCAGGTAAAGACTTTATTTTATCCCCTGAATGCACTATTTTCGAGTCACTCTTGAAGTCAAGTGGGCAGAGGCCTCCTTGTTTCAAGTCAAGGTAACTGCGCCCTCTTCCCTGCCCCTTCACCTTTGACTGACAGCGCTTATGCAGAGAGTTCGGCAAAGCCAGCTGAACTGCCGGCTGTCAGTCACAATGAAGGGGCAGCGAAGGGGTTGTGGTTACCTTGACTTGATGCAAGGAGGCCTCTGCCCAATAGTGTGCTCAGGGGATAACCGAACGTTTTTTCCTGTTTTTACCGCATCTGACTGCAGAAAGAAAATCATCATTAGAAGCACACTGCCGGCTACTTGAAGGCACTGCTGGCAGTTTGGGGTGGTTTTTGCCACTGACAGGTTCCCGTTAAGGCCCACCCCAGGAAATGCCCCCAAAACTTCCCAGAACCATCCACTTATGGTCAGATCTTACGTAAGTCTCACCCAGCCAGAGCTTCTCTAAAAAAATAGGAACAGTCCCTGCAAATTTGGGATTGTTGGCAACTATGAATAGAAGTAAATTGAGATAGCTTTGCCTACTCTCGACTATCTAATAACATCAACCATGAGTTTTGGAAATGTCATATATGTCGATATAGGAATAGCCCTTTGAGTTCAGTCAAGTTTTTCTTTTGAAACCCTTCACATGGATGTCCAATGACTTAGCTGGCCTGGTAGCTCATGAATGGCCAGATCTTTGGTCAAGACTTTGGAAACCTCATATTCAGAGACTGTAACTGTAAGAACATGTATGAGAAAAAAGTAAAAATAAAAAAAAAAACTTCTATAGCTGTCGGCTAAATGCTCCTTCAGCCATCTTCTATTCCTCCTGACTTCCCCATATATGCATGCTCCACATGGGGGTATCTGCAATTGTTGTATTAATATGCATTATGTTATCTATTTAATTTCTTGGCCATATGTACCAGCAAGAGGAGGTATGGATGACAAAAGTTTGGCAGGAACAGGACTAACCACCCTGTTCCTCCCCTCTTGGTAAGGGTGGGCTGATCCTGCTTCCTGTCGGGGGAGGGGGGGGGTTCCTGTCTAGCTAGAGAGAGGAGAGGAGGCTCATACTAGAACTCCTGCTCCCAGAATCAGAAGATTTGATTCTACAGAAAGACCAACACCTTTGAGCTTTCAGAAAGCACTTGAGAGACAATACAGCAGAGTGAACAGCAAAATACTGCCTTATAGACGTTGCTGTAAGGTGAGGGACTACGGCTCAGACACCCATTACCCAAACCACCAATAGGCCAGATAAAGTTTAAACTTACAGTGGACACCTATACCCACAAGTGCCTATATTCAGTTATCCAACCTACACCCATACTTTCTCAACTGATGCCGTTTCTAGGGGCGGGCGGCCGCCCGGGGTGCTGTCAGAAGGGGGCGCCGGCAGGGGTGCCCTCTTGTTGTTTCTCTGCCTGTTATTACTCTCGTGCCGTGCGCCCCCCTGGCTCCCTCCCTCTGAGATGTCGCTTGTCCTGCGACCTGCGCCTGAGTGCCGAGTCCTCTGTCCGTACGTACCGAGTACATTCACTCTGCTCTGGTACGTGCTCTGATACTTACTGACGCCACGCGCCTGCTCCTCCCACAAGGCGGCGCAGGCGCGTGACGTACAGTGAGTGAGTGAGCGCCGCACTGCCTGCCTGTTACCGCCCGCCCTGAGCCCCTGAGCAGTGCTGATTGCTGAAAAGAAGCCTGCTGTGAGGATCCGGGACAGTCGGTCAACTCGGGTGCAATGTGGTTAAATTAAACAAACAGTTTTTTACAATGGGGACAGTGACACTGTGGATGGTCTGGGGCATTAATTACAATGGGGGCGGGGGCCACTGTGGGAGACATAAACATGGGGGCCACTGTCACTGTGGGGGACATTAAGTTTAATACGGATCACTATGGACATTATTTAGAATGGAGGCTGCTGTGGGTGTCATTATAACTATAATGTCTGATAGGCCTAGTCCTGGGCTGAGTTATATTACCCTGCCCATGCCCTGTATAATAATGTACCCATCCCTTATACCCCTTAGTTATAAGGGGTATCAGGGTACATTATTATACAGGACAGGGTAATATAACTCAGGACTAGGCCTATCAGACATTATACAGGTCCTTCTAAAAAAATTAGCATATTGTGATAAAGTTCATTATTTTCTGTAATGTACTGATAAACATTAGACTTTCATATATTTTAGATTCATTACACACCAACTGAAGTAGTTCAAGCCTTTTATTGCTTAAATATTGATGATTTTGGCATACAGCTCATGAAAACCCAAAATTCCTATCTAAAAAAATTAGCATATCATGAAAAGGTTCTCTAAACGAGCTATTAAGCTAATCATCTGAATCCACTAATTAACTCTAAACACCTGCAAAAGATTCCTGAGGCTTTTAAAAACTCCCAGCCTGGTTCATTACTCAAAACTGCAATCATGGGTAAGACTGCCGACCTGACTGCTGTCCAGAAGGCCATCATTGACACCCTCAAGCAAGAGGGTAAGACACAGAGAGAAATGTCTGAAGGAATAGGCTGTTCCCAGAGTGCTGTATCAAGGCACCTCAGTGGGAAGTCTGTGGGAAGGAAAAAGTGTGGCAGAAAACGCTGCACAACGAGAAGAGGTGACCGGACCCTGAGGAAGATTGTGGAGAAGGACCGATTCCAGACCTTGGGGGACCTGCGGAAGCAGTGGACTGAGTCTGGAGTAGAAACATCCAGAGCCACCGTGTACAGGCGTGTGCAGGAAATGGGCTACAGGTGCCGCATTCCCCAGGTCAAGCCACTTTTGAACCAGAAACAGCAGCAGAAGCGCCTGACCTGGGCTACAGAGAAGCAGCACTGGACTGTTTCTCAGTGGTCCAAAGTACTTTTTTGGGATGAAAGCAAATTTTGCTTGTCATTCGGAAATCAAGGTGCCAGAGTCTGGAGGAAGACTGGGGAGAGGGAAATGCCAAAACGCCTGAAGTCCAGTGTCAAGTCCCCACAGTCAGTGATGGTCTGGGGTGCCATGTCAGCTGCTGGTGTTGGTCCACTGTGTTTTATCAAGGGCAGGGTCAATGCAGCTAGCTATCAGGGGATTTTGGAGCACTTCATGCTTCCATCTGCTAAAAAAGCTTTATGGAGATGAAGATGTCATTTTTCAGCACGACCCGGCACCTGCTCACAGCGCCAAAACCACTGGTAAATGGTTTACTGACCATGGTATTACTGTGCTCAATTGGCCTGCCAACTCTCCTGACCTGAACCCCATAGAGAATCTGTGGGATATTGGGAAGAGAAAGTTGAGACGCAAGACCCAACACTCTGGATGAGCTTAAGGCCGCTATCGAAGCATCCTGGGCCTCCATAACACCTCAGCAGTGCCACAGGCTGATTGCCTCCATGCCACGCCGCATTGAAGCCTCCTGGGCCTCCATAACACCTCAGCAGTGCCACAGGCTGATTGCCTCCATGCCACGCCGCATTGAAGCAGTCATTTCTGCAAAAGGATTCCCGACCAAGTATTGAGTGCAGAACTGAACATAATTATTTGAAGGTTGACTTTTTTTGTATTAAAAACACTTTTCTTTTATTAGTCGGATGAAATATGCTAGATTTTTAAGATAGGAATTTTGGGTTTTCATGAGCTGTATGCCAAAATCATCAATATTAAAACAATAAAAGGCTTGAACTACTTCAGTTGTGTGTAATGAATCTAAAATATATGAAAGTCTAATGTTTATCAGTACATTACAGAAAATAATGAACTTTATCACAATATGCTAATTTTTTTAGAAGGACCTGTACAGTTATAATGACACTCACAGCAGCCTCCATTCTAAATAATGTCCATAGTGATCCTTATCAAAAATAATGTCCCCGGGGGGGCGGAGCCAATGGAGCATGGTGGAGGACGCTTGAACCTTGAGCTCCTCGCCACAATACCTGGCTTATTAGCTACAACAGCGTTTATCACTGCCAAACCATGGGCAAAACCAGCAAGGAGAGAGGGAAGGAAGCGGAGGCTACCCCGAGGGTTAAGAAGTCGCATGGCGACATGAACAAATTCTTTCAGAAGAAGCTGTCCCTCACGGCCGAGCGCAGCAAAATGGCGCCGGCTGATTACAGTGACGCGGCGCATGAAGAGGAAGATTCAGACGGCGCAAGTTCATATGCACATTCCGAAACTCAAGACCGGGAGAACCCGATGCCTATAACCAGGTCTTTTTTGAAGCACACTCTGGCGCAGGCCCTCTCTCCAGTTATGAAGGAATTGGCCGATATAAAATCTGAAGTGACCCATGTGGGGCAAAGAGTTGAGGCCTTAGAGGAAGTGCAAGCTGTGGTCATCCAACACAGTAAAGGTATGCAATCTCAAATGCAAGCGATACGCACACAAGTAAATAATGCATACCTATATCTTGAGGACCAAGAAAATAGAGGACGGCGGAAGAATGTGCGGCTGAGAGGGATCTCGGAGACGGTCTCTTCTGAAGACCTGACGGACACAATTTGCAGTGTTTTTGCCATGTTGCTGGGACCGGATCGCGCAGCAGCCATTATAATAGAAAGGGCTCATAGAGCTCTGCGTCCAAAGCCTCCAGCAGGCGACCCTCCTAGGGACACCATATGCGCCTTACTTAATTTTCTGGACACTGCAGAAGTTCTAAAAGCAGCAAGAGAAAAGGAAGAAGTTCTTCTTGAAAACAACAAGATCCTGCTGTTTCAGGACTTAGCCGCAAGCACTCTTGCTAAACGGAGGGCTCTGAAACCGTTGACGGTGGAATTAAGGGCGAGGAAGCACCCCTTCTGGCTGTTTCCATTCGGTCTCAGTACCACAATAAACGGCAAACAGTTTTTGGTGAAACATCCAGACGATTTGCAAAAGATCTGGGAAGCTTTGGATATCGCACCGATGGAAATAACACCCTGGTTGCCGGTAGCAGATACTGACGAACTCCCCAAGTTAACAGCTCCCTCTCCATGGAACCGAGCAGGGAAGTTCAAATCCCCTAAGAAGAGAGCAGGTCCTGCGGACTGAGATTCCTCACGTGAGACGTTCACACCCTTGCCTAACCCTTTATTTTTTAGGGCTACATGAAGGGACTGGATATTACAGTTGTTTAATGTTTGATTGCTGATGCCTATGTATGCAGGTTTGTGACAATGACATCTTGGGTCGGGGGATACAGCGCCATTACAAGATGAAACTGTCATCACAGTTGAGGGTTATTGCTCCACATATAGAGTGTCCTGAGTGATGGCTATGAGGATGATAGTAATTGTATAACCCTGACAGGGGATAAAGAACCCAGAAATAGACCCGCAGTTATATATATATATATATATATATATACACTGGTATGGTTTCCTTCATGTACCCGGTTTACATAGGGCAGGTAATATTATACCCAAGCCAGGGAGGTTGTACTCCGGATGAGATCGTGGCTCTCACCAATAAGTTACCTCCCCCCACATACATTCACATGTATGTCATTTCTGTTGCCTACGATAGTAGGTTTACAGCTTACCTCATCTTCTATGAGGAACTGATGTTAGTTTTAGTTAACTATTTGTTTCCCCTCCGGTCAGTTCAGGAATGGATGTTAAGCCTCCTTGTGTACTGGTTCCGATTCACCTATGGCTAAAGTCACGATAGTGACTCTGAATGTGGATGGGATGAACACGCCGCAAAAACGCAGCCAGATATATCAGATGCTCAGAAAAGAAAAAGCTGACATCACATTTTTACAAGAAACACACTTCAGGCACTTACATGTACCCAATATGGTGAACAAACACTTTAACAAATGGTATCATGCTACCTATACGTCAGCAGCCAGAGGAGTTTCTATAGGGATCAACAGTGGTATACCCTTGGTAGTGCTAGATAAAAGAATAGACCCTGAAGGCAGATATTTGTTTATAAAAAGGAGAATTTTGAATTCCATGGTTACGCTAGCTACTTTGTATGCCCCTAATGTTAAGCAGGTATCATGGGTGGTCCAGACATTAGAAGATCTTAAAACATTTACCGAAGGGACTCTCATTGTAGGGGGGGGGATCTCAATCTAGCTTTAGATTTTTCAAAAGATTCCACTTCCAGACAGGCTTCTATGCCCAGGAAACAGATCCGAAGGATTCAAATTAGTCTTGCGGATTTGGGTATCTCTGACATTTGGAGGATACTCCATCCGAGTGAGAAAGATTATACGTATTTTTCCCAAGTTCACAGATCCTATCAAAGATTGGATTATTTGTTTATATCTAATTCGGCTTTATTATCAGTAACTAGTGCTCGAATTGGGAATATTACTGTTTCGGATCATGCACCTGTCAGTTTTTGTTTTAGGCTTCAGGACATCCCACCTAAGGCTTGGTCTTGGAGGCTCAACACCACGCTTATAGAAGATGTGGTTAATAGGGACCTCATTAAAGATAAAATATTAGACTATTTCAAAGTTAATGATACTCCTGAAACATCCAAAACTATACTGTGGGAGGCCCATAAAACTGTTGTGAGAGGGGAATTGATTAGTATAGGAACTAGGGTAAAAAAACTAAGAGCAAAAAAGGTAGAAGCACTTTTACTACAAATTTCTGAGTCCAATATGTCAGAATAAGCCCAAAATAAGTTGAATTTATTACGTTCTCAGTTAAAAGATGTACTCAATGTCAAATCTGCTAGAGCTTTACAAAAGTTAAGGTTTAAATATTATTCTCATGGAGACAAGGGTTCGAAACTAGTGTCGGCTCTTTTGAAGGCCCAGAGGAATAAGACTTTTATTAGTGCGGTAAAAACTAAAACGGGTAATAGAATGACTGCAACCCCTGCCATTGCAGAGGAATTCTGCAAATTCTATACCTCGCTGTACAACTTAGAGGAAGCCCCTGGAAGTGTGCCACACCACAGGCAGGACCATATTGATAAATTTCTTAAATCTATAAAAATACCTTCCCTCTCTGAAGATGGGAAAGCCAGCTTATTAATGCCCTTTACTATACAGGAGATAGAAACAACCCTCCACACTATCCCGTCGGGCAAAAGTCCGGGACCTGACGGATTCCCGATTGCATACTATAAAAAGTTCAAGGAAATATTATTGCCCCACTTCACTAATTTATGCAATTCTCTGATGTCGGGTTCGTCTCTCACTCCCCAGGCCCAACTGGCTCATATCACTTTTTTACATAAAGAAGGGAAAGACCCTGAGGAATGTGGTAGTTATAGACCCATCTCATTGCTCAACACTGATTTGAATTGGTGGGCGAAGCTATTGAGTCAACGCATCTCCAAATTGCTTCCTGATCTAATAGGGGAAGAGCAAGTAGGTTTTGTGCCGGGGAGGGAGGGAAGACACAACATCAGTAGAGTTCTGCACTCCATTTTCGTAGCTAAGGAAAAAAGGACCCCGCTACTGCTCCTAGGGACAGATGCTGAAAAGGCGTTCGACAGAGTTAATTGGCTTTTCATGAAAGCCTGTTTGGTTGCATTTGGTTTTCCTTTGCAGGTCATAGATGCTATATTTTCACTATACTCAGCCCCTTCGGCCAAAGTGTTAGTTAATGGAACTCTGTCGGACGCCTTTCAGATTAATAATGGAACTAGGCAGGGATGCCCGCTATCCCCAACCCTTTGTTTTGACCTTGGAGACCCTCTTGCTGAAAGTTAGACAATCCCCCATTATTGAAGGATTGAGAATTGGAGGTATTCATCATAAGATGGCTGCATTTGCGGACGACCTTCTTTTGATGATTACGAATCCAGAGGAGGCCTTGCCTCATGTCTTAGGAATTTTTGAACAGTTTGGAGGTGTCTCTAACTTCAAAATAAATATGCATAAATCCGAAGCCTTAAGTATTTCTTTGGACCATACCAAAAGGAAACAGTTAGAAGCTTTGACCCCCTTTAGATGGCCCTCTGAAGCTATAAAATACCTAGGGATCATGGTGCCGGCAAATCCAGCTCACCTTTTCAGGCTAAATTATACCCCCTTACTTAACAAAATAAAAGGTTTCCTTTCTAAACCTTCATTACCCAATCTCTCTTGGTTAGGGAGAAAAAATGTTCTGACAACTTATGTCCTGCCTCAGGTCATGTACACTTTTAGGTCTCTTCCAATTAGGGTACCCAAGTCTTTTCTGAACAAACTGAAATCTTTCATGGGTAGATTCCTCTGGGCCGACAAGAGAGCCAGACTGTCTTATGCACTATTAACCAGACGTAGGAAATAAGGGGGTATATCCCTTCCGGATCTCTCTATGTACATCCAGGCTATCCACTTAGAAAGGTGGCTGACTCTTTCTAGGACGCAATCTATCCCCATACATATATCTCTAGAAAAAGCTCTTCTGGGAGTAAATCAAGAACTCCTCCTTTGGAGACATAATAACAAGCCCCCCAATAGACAGGCAGTCTTAAGTGACATCACGAGGTGTACAATTGCACACTGTAACAATACTTCAGCTCTTAATATGGGTCAAGATCGCCTTTCACCCATGGTGCCTCTTCAGTTTCTTCCACAATTGCTCTCAATTTCACCAGGTAATTGCCCTAAGATTTGGGGATTTGCTCATGATCTCAGATTGGGGGACTTGGTGAAATTAGGCCCGAACATTGATTATTATACAACTCTAACTGGTAAATCGGTAGTTGAAATAGATATGATCCAGAAATGGGATTTCGAGAGTACTTGCGCCAGGTTTTTGAGATCGCCCCTTTTGCCTCTTCCAGATCCTACCTGGTTGGAAAATGATGTCCTTCTCCCTTCCTCCCCTCCAAAATGCCTCTCGGTGATATATAGACAATTACTGTCTGGTAGAGATAAGCAGACTCCGGCTTATTTGAGGGAATGGGAGAGAGAACTAAGTATCACACTGAATGACTGAGATAAAGCATTTGTGCTATCTCACTCCCATGGATTTTCAAGGCGTGTGCGGGTCCAAGAGAATTCAGTTAAGATACTAACTAGGTGGTATCGTACGCCGGAATTTCTCCACAAAATTAACTTAATCCCCTCAAGTGAATGCTGGAGGTGTTCCAACGGGATAGGTAACATCTCACACATTTGGTGGGCATGTCAGTCACTGAGACATTTCTGGCATGAAATCGAAACCACTATTAATAAGGTATGCCATGTCAATATTGCTCTCACTGGCCCGATGATCTTATTATGGCGTCCAGAGAAAAACTTTAGACCAAACAAATCCTCGCTAGCTACCCACATGATTACAGCTGCAAAACTCCTTATCCCTATTAAATGGAGGGAGGTAGATCCACCAACCTTAGCAATGTGGTATGAGAAAATGAATCTAATATGTCGGATGGAAGAGTTGGCAGGATGGGAAAATAATAATAGGAAATTGTTCCTTAGAATCTGGCAGCCCTGGCTAGTACATATGGAAGAGAAATATGCTTAGGATAAAGGTTAGCACTGCTTCCAACGAGGTGTATAACTGAGACTGCGTGCTTCATCCAGCCACATTCACTCACATTCATTCACATTCACCCACATTCTATATAGATTTCAGAGGATTAGGTACTGAGGTGATAATATGAAGACTCAATATTTGACTTCCTGACTGACTTGTTCCCCCCCCCTTGTTGTCCTTTTGTTTAATGGTTTTTAGGTATTGCTTTTATACTGCCTGAAGTAGGGGAGGCAGCGACGAGGGGGATGCCTCGCCGGCCAATTTTATGTTTGTAGCCTCAGGATAAAAAACAGCATGAATGGTAGAGCCAGTTGACTCTAGCTTTATAGGCTATTGTATGACTTTTCTTACTTGTGGCTGGAGAGGACTTACCCTACTGGTCAATCCTCGCTCTGCTTTGTATGAAGAACAAAATGATGTAACAGTGTTGGATATGTTGTCTTTAATATCTGATGCACTTAACTGAACACTGTAGGTCTATATGCGGAAAAATGTTATAAATAAAGATTTTCAAAAAAATAATAATAATAATAATGTCCCCCCTCAGGCAGGCTGTGCGGGCGGCGGCGCTCACTCACTGTACGTCACGCGCCGCGCGGGGGGGGGGGGGAGTTTTTTTTACACTCGCCCTGAGAGAAATTTTACCTAGAAACTGCACTGCTCCTAACCATCCCTGATCCAGTGGGATGGTTGAGAGGATGCAGAATGTGCCAATATCCACTGTCTCCTTATCCTGAGAATGCAGATACAGTTGAATACAATGGTGAAGCAGGGCGCTGTCAACTCCCTGCTCCACCTTTCACCGTACTGTGCCCCAGCAGACAAGTGCATTGCGGTGACATCATCATGCCTGCTCAGCTGAGCAAGAGAGAGCACAGGCCAGAAGATGATCATGTTCTCCATTCATCAGAGAAACAGGTTTAAGTATTACTTTTTTATCCTGTTAAAACTATAGGGGTCTCACTATTTTGAGGGGCGCACTAAGGTCTTTCTTTCTGTGAGGGGGAACTAAGGGGACATAAACCCTATGTGCGGGCAGTAATGGGAAATAACTACTGTGTGGGGCTCTAAGGGGGCATAACTACTGTGTAGTGGCACTACCGGTGAATAACTACTGTGTGGGGGCATTAGAAACCTAGCTGTTTTGCCCAAGTCCAGCTCAGCAGTGGAAAAAGTAGCTAACTGTTCTGCCCAAGCTGAACTCGGGCAGAAAGTGGAGAGAGGAGAGCTGCTTTAGATGCTGCTATGTCCTGAATGGTAGCAGCTATAAACATGCAACTGGTCTTGTTTGGAAGCTTTCATACAAGACCCAAATGCTAGCTAAAATCCAAGCAACAGAAGAGAAATCACTGTTAGAGATCGAGTCGGGAATAATCACGGGTAAAGCGTACTTTTACTTTCAGCTGCATTCCGATTTCTATCAGTGTTATCTTCCCCTGTACTGAACATAATGCTATCATTCTGGTATCGTCTGAAAGCTTGGAATGCCAGCTTTCTAACAATCCATATGTCTAGCTGGTGCCAAACCAAAGATATAAGCAGTTAAAGGAGCCCCCTCCCCCTCCTCTTCCGTTTAGAGGAGAATGAGGAAGCAGCTGCACGAGGAGAGAAAAAACTGTAAAAATATATAGAAATGTGGTATTATAATTAGAGTTGAGCGAACACCTGGATGTTCGGGTTCGAGAAGTTCGGCCGAACATCCCGGAAATGTTCGGGTTCGGGATCCGAACCCGATCCGAACTTCGTCCCGAACCCGAACCCCATTGAAGTCAATGGGGACCCGAACTTTTCGGCACTAAAACGGCTGTAAAACAGCCCAGGAAAGGGCTAGAGGGCTGCAAAAGGCAGCAACATGTAGGTAAATCCCCTGCAAACAAATGTGGATAGGGAAATTAATTAAAATAAAAATTAAATAAATAAAAATTAACCAAAATCAATTGGAGAGAGGTTCCATAGCAGAGAATCTGGCTTCCCGTCACCCACCACTGGAACAGTCCATTCTCAGATATTTAGGCCCCGGCACCCAGGCAGAGGAGAGAGGTCCCGTAACAGACAATCTGGCTTCATGTCAGCAGAGAATTAGTCTGCATGTCATAGCAGAGAATCAGGCTTCACGTCAGCCACCACTGCAACAGTCCATTGTCATAAATTCAGGCCCAGCACCCAGGCAGAGGAGAGAGGTCCCGTAACAGACAATCTGGCTTCATGTCAGCAGAGAATCAGTCTGCATGTCATAGCAGAGAATGAGGCTTCACGTCACCCACCACTGCAACAGTCCATTTTCATAAATTTAGGCCCAGCACCCAGGCAGAGGAGAGAGGTCCCGTAACAGAGGATCTGGCTTCATGTCAGCAGAGAATCAGTCTGCATGTCATAGCAGAGAATCAGGCTTCACGTCAGCCACCACTGCAACAGTCCATTGTCATAAATTTAGGCCCAGCACCCAGGCAGAGGAGAGAGGTCCCGTAACAGACAATCTGGCTTCATGTCAGCAGAGAATTAGTCTGCATGTCATAGCAGAGAATCAGGCTTCACGTCAGCCACCACTGCAACAATCCATTGGCATATATTTAGGCCTAGCACACAGGCAGAGGAGAGAGGTCCCGTAACAGACAATCTGGCTTCATGTCAGCAGAGAATCAGTCTTCATATCATAGCAGAGAATCAGGCTTCACGTCAGCCACCAATGCAACAGTCCATTGTCAGATATTTAGGCCCAGCACCCAGGCAGAGGAGAGAGGTCCCGTAACAGAGGATCTGGCTTCATGTCAGCAGAGAATCAGTCTTCATGTCATAGCAGAGAATCAGGCTTCACGTCACCCACCACTGTAAGAGTCCATTTTCATAAATTTAGGCCCAGCACCCAGGCAGAGGAGAGAGGTCCCGTAACAGAGGATCTGGCTTCATGTCAGCAGAGAATCAGTCTGCATGTCATAGCAGAGAATCAGGCTTCACGTCAGCCACCACTGCAACAGTCCATTGTCATAAATTTAGGCCCAGCACCCAGGCAGAGGAGAGAGGTCCCGTAACAGACAATCTGGCTTCATGTCAGCAGAGAATTAGTCTGCATGTCATAGCAGAGAATCAGGCTTCACGTCAGCCACCACTGCAACAGTCCATTGTCATAAATTCAGGCCCAGCACCCAGGCAGAGGAGAGAGGTCCCGTAACAGACAATCTGGCTTCATGTCAGCAGAGAATCAGTCTGCATGTCATAGCAGAGAATGAGGCTTCACGTCACCCACCACTGCAACAGTCCATTTTCATAAATTTAGGCCCAGCACCCAGGCAGAGGAGAGAGGTCCCGTAACAGAGGATCTGGCTTCATGTCAGCAGAGAATCAGTCTGCATGTCATAGCAGAGAATCAGGCTTCACGTCAGCCACCACTGCAACAGTCCATTGTCATAAATTCAGGCCCAGCACCCAGGCAGAGGAGAGAGGTCCCGTAACAGACAATCTGGCTTCATGTCAGCAGAGAATCAGTCTGCATGTCATAGCAGAGAATCAGGCTTCACGTCAGCCACCACTGCAACAATCCATTGGCATATATTTAGGCCTAGCACACAGGCAGAGGAGAGAGGTCCCGTAACAGACAATCTGGCTTCATGTCAGCAGAGAATCAGTCTGCATGTCATAGCAGAGAATGAGGCTTCACGTCAGCCACCACTGCAACAATCCATTGGCATATATTTAGGCCTAGCACACAGGCAGAGGAGAGAGGTCCCGTAACAGACAATCTGGCTTCATGTCAGCAGAGAATCAGTCTTCATATCATAGCAGAGAATCAGGCTTCACGTCAGCCACCACTGCAACAGTCCATTGTCAGATATTTAGGCCCAGCACCCAGGCAGAGGAGAGAGGTCCCGTAACAGAGGATCTGGCTTCATGTCAGCAGAGAATCAGTCTGCATGTCATAGCAGAGAATCAGGCTTCACGTCAGCCACCACTGCAACAGTCCATTGTCATAAATTCAGGCCCAGCACCCAGGCAGAGGAGAGAGGTCCCGTAACAGACAATCTGGCTTCATGTCAGCAGAGAATCAGTCTGCATGTCATAGCAGAGAATGAGGCTTCACGTCACCCACCACTGCAACAGTCCATTTTCATAAATTTAGGCCCAGCACCCAGGCAGAGGAGAGAGGTCCCGTAACAGACAATCTGGCTTCATGTCAGCAGAGAATCAGTCTGCATGTCATAGCAGAGAATCAGGCTTCACGTCAGCCACCACTGCAACAGTCCATTGTCATAAATTTAGGCCCAGCACCCAGGCAGAGGAGAGAGGTCCCGTAACAGACAATCTGGCTTCATGTCAGCAGAGAATCAGTCTGCATGTCATAGCAGAGAATCAGGCTTCACGTCAGCCACCACTGCAACAGTCCATTGTCATAAATTCAGGCCCAGCACCCAGGCAGAGGAGAGAGGTCCCGTAACAGACAATCTGGCTTCATGTCAGCAGAGAATCAGTCTGCATGTCATAGCAGAGAATCAGGCTTCACGTCAGCCACCACTGCAACAGTCCATTGTCATAAATTCAGGCCCAGCACCCAGGCAGAGGAGAGAGGTCCCGTAACAGACAATCTGGCTTCATGTCAGCAGAGAATCAGTCTGCATGTCATAGCAGAGAATGAGGCTTCACGTCAGCCACCACTGCAACAGTCCATTGGCATATATTTAGGCCTAGCACACAGGCAGAGGAGAGAGGTCCCGTAACAGACAATCTGGCTTCATGTCAGCAGAGAATCAGTCTTCATATCATAGCAGAGAATCAGGCTTCACGTCAGCCACCAATGCAACAGTCCATTGTCAGATATTTAGGCCCAGCACCCAGGCAGAGGAGAGAGGTCCCGTAACAGAGGATCTGGCTTCATGTCAGCAGAGAATCAGTCTGCATGTCATAGCAGAGAATCAGGCTTCACGTCAGCCACCACTGCAACAGTCCATTGTCATAAATTCAGGCCCAGCACCCAGGCAAAGGAGAGAGGTCCCGTAACAGACAATCTGGCTTCATGTCAGCAGAGAATCAGTCTGCATGTCATAGCAGAGAATGAGGCTTCACGTCACCCACCACTGCAACAGTCCATTTTCATAAATTTAGGCCCAGCACCCAGGCAGAGGAGAGAGGTCCCGTAACAGACAATCTGGCTTCATGTCAGCAGAGAATCAGTCTGCATGTCATAGCAGAGAATCAGGCTTCACGTCAGCCACCACTGCAACAGTCCATTGTCATAAATTTAGGCCCAGCACCCAGGCAGAGGAGAGAGGTCCCGTAACAGACAATCTGGCTTCATGTCAGCAGAGAATCAGTCTGCATGTCATAGCAGAGAATCAGGCTTCACGTCAGCCACCACTGCAACAGTCCATTGTCATAAATTCAGGCCCAGCACCCAGGCAGAGGAGAGAGGTCCCGTAACAGACAATCTGGCTTCATGTCAGCAGAGAATCAGTCTGCATGTCATAGCAGAGAATCAGGCTTCACGTCAGCCACCACTGCAACAGTCCATTGTCATAAATTCAGGCCCAGCACCCAGGCAGAGGAGAGAGGTCCCGTAACAGACAATCTGGCTTCATGTCAGCAGAGAATCAGTCTGCATGTCATAGCAGAGAATGAGGCTTCACGTCAGCCACCACTGCAACAGTCCATTGGCATATATTTAGGCCCTGGCACCCAGACAGAGGAGAGGTTCATTCAACTTTGGGTAGCCTTGCAATATAATGGTAAAATGAAAATAAAAATAGGATTGAATGAGGAAGTGCCCTGGAGTCCAATAATATATGGTTATGGGGAGGTAGTTAATGTCTAATCTGGACAAGGGACGGACAGGTCCTGTGGGATCCATGCCTGGTTCATTTTTATGAACGTCAGCTTGTCCACATTGGCTGTAGACAGGCGGCTGCGTTTGTCTGTAATGACGCCCCCTGCCGTGCTGAATACACGTTCAGACAAAACGCTGGCTGCCGGGCAGGCCAGCACCTCCAAGGCATAAAAGGCTAGCTCTGGCCACGTGGACAATTTAGAGACCCAGAAGTTGAATGGGGCCGAACCATCAGTCAGTACGTGGAGGGGTGTGCACACGTACTGTTCCACCATGTTAGTGAAATGTTGCCTCCTGCTAACACGTTGCGTATCAGGTGGTGGTGCAGTTAGCTGTGGCGTGTTGACAAAAGTTTTCCACATCTCTGCCATGCTAACCCTGCCCTCAGAGGAGCTGGCCGTGACACAGCTGCCTTGGCGACCTCTTGCTCCTCCTCTGCCTTGGCCTTGGGCTTCCACTTGTTCCCCTGTGACATTTGGGAATGCTCTCAGTAGCGCGTCTACCAACGTGCGCTTGTACTCGCGCATCTTCCTATCACGCTCCAGTGCAGGAAGTAAGGTGGGCACATTGTCTTTGTAGCGTGGATCCAGCAGGGTGGCAACCCAGTAGTCCGCACAGGTTAAAATGTGGGCAACTCTGCTGTCGTTGCGCAGGCACTGCAGCATGTAGTCGCTCATGTGTGCCAGGCTGCCCAGGGGTAAGGACAAGCTGTCCTCTGTGGGAGGCGTATCGTCATCGTCCTGCCTTTCCCCCCAGCCACGCACCAGTGATGGACCCGAGCTGCGTTGGGTGCCACCCCGCTGTGACCATGCTTCATCCTCATCCTCCTCCACCTCCTCCTCATCCTCGTCCTCCTCGTCCTCCAGTAGTGGGCCCTGGCTGGCCACATTTGTACCTGGCCTCTGCTGTTGCCAAAAACCTCCCTCTGAGTCACTTCGAAGAGACTGGTCTGAAAGTGCTAAAAATGACCCCTCTTCCTCCTCCTCCTCCTCCTCCTCCTGGGCCACCTCCTCTTCCATCATCGCCCTAAGTGTTTTCTCAAGGAGACATAGAAGTGGTATTGTAACGCTGATAACGGTGTCATCGCCACTGGCCATGTTGGTGGAGTACTCGAAACAGCGCAACAGGGCACACAGGTCTCGCATGGAGGCCCAGTCATTGGTGGTGAAGTGGTGCTGTTCTGTAGTGCGACTGACCCGTGCGTGCTGCAGCTGAAACTCCACTATGGCCTGCTGCTGCTCGCACAGTCTGTCCAGCATGTGCAAGGTGGAGTTCCACCTGGTGGGCACGTCGCATATGAGGCGGTGAGCGGGAAGGCCGAAGTTACGCTGTAGCGCAGACAGGCGAGCAGCAGTAGGATGTGAACGCCGGAAGCGCGAACAGACGGCCCGCACTTTATGCAGCAGCTCTGACATGTCGGGGTAGTTGTGAATGAACTTCTGCACCACCAAATTCAGCACATGCGCCAAGCAAGGGATGTGCGTCAAATTGGCTAGTCCCAGAGCTGCAACGAGATTTCGCCCATTATCACACACCACCAGGCCGGGCTTGAGGCTCACCGGCAGCAACCACTCGTCGGTCTGTTGTTCAATACCCCGCCACAACTCCTGTGCGGTGTGGGGCCTGTCCCCCAAACATATGAGTTTCAGAATGGCCTGCTGACGTTTACCCCGGGCTGTGCTGAAGTTGGTGGTGAAGGTGTGTGGCTGACTGGATGAGCAGGTGGAAGAAGAGGAGGAGGAAGCCGAGAAGGAGGAGGTGGCAACAGGAGGCAAAGACTGTTACCCTGCGATCCTTGGAGGCGAAAGGACGTGCGCCAAACAGCTCTCCGCCTGGGGCCCAGCAGCCACTACATTTACCCATTGTGCATCTAGGGAGATATAGCGTCCCTGGCCAGTGCTTACTGGTCCACGTATCTGTGGTTAGGTGGACCTTGCTACAGATGGCGTTGCGCAGTGCACACTTGATTTTATGGGATACTTGGTTGTGCAGGGAAGGCACGGCTCTCTTGGAGAAGTAGTGCCGGCTGGGAACAACATACTGTGGGACAGCAAGCGACATGAGCTGTTTGAAGCTGTCTGTGTCCACCAGCCTAAATGACAGCATTTCATAGGCCAGTAGTTTAGAAATGCTGGCATTCAGGGCCAGGGATCGAGGGTGGCTAGGTGGGAATTTACGCTTTCTATCAAATGTTTGTGAGATGGAGAGCTGAACGCTGGCGTGTGACATGGTTGAGACGCTTGGTGACGGAGGTGGTGGTGGTGGTGTTGGTGGTACATCCCCTGTTTGCTGGGCGGCAGGTGCCAACGTTCCTCCAGAGGCGGAGGAAGAGGCCGAGGCGGCAGCAGCAGAATAGGCCGAGGCGGCAGCAGCAGAAGAGGTAGCAGGGGGAGCCTGAGTGACTTCCTTGGTTTTAAGGTGTTTACTCCACTGCAGTTCATGCTTTGCATGCAGGTGCCTGGTCATGCAGGTTGTGCTCAGGTTCAGAACGTTAATGCCTCGCTTCAGGCTCTGATGGCACAGCGTGCAAACCACTCGGGTCTTGTCGTCAGCACATTGTTTGAAGAAGTGCCATGCCAGGGAACTCCTTGAAGCTGCCTTTGGGGTGCTCGGTCCCAGATGGCGGCGGTCAGTAGCAGGCGGAGTCTCTTGGCGGCGGGTGTTCTGCTTTTGCCCACTGCTCCCTCTTTTGCTACGCTGTTGGCTCGGTCTCACCACTGCCTCTTCCTCCGAACTGTGAAAGTCAGTGGCACGACCTTCATTCCATGTGGGGTCTAGGACCTCATCGTCCCCTGCATCGTCTTCCACCCAGTCTTGATCCCTGACCTCCTGTTCAGTCTGCACACTGCAGAAAGACGCAGCAGTTGGCACCTGTGTTTCGTCATCATCAGAGACATGCTGAGGTGGTATTCCCATGTCCTCATCATCAGGAAACATAAGTGGTTGTGCGTCAGTGCATTCTATGTCTTTCACCGCTGGGGAAGGGCTAGGTGGATGCCCTTGGGAAACCCTGCCAGCGGAGTCTTCAAACAGCATAAGAGACTGCTGCATAACTTGAGGCTGAGACAGTTTCCCTGGTATGCATGGGGGTGATGTGACAGACTGATGGGGTTGGTTTTCAGGCGCCATCTGTGCGCTTTCTGCAGAAGACTGGGTGGGAGATAATGTGAACGTGCTGGATCCACTGTCGGCCACCCAATTGACTAATGCCTGTACCTGCTCAGGCCTTACCATCCTTAGAACGGCATTGGGCCCCACCATATATCGCTGTAAATTCTGGCGGCTACTGGGACCTGAGGTAGTTGGTACACTAGGACGTGTGGATGTGGCAGAACGGCCACGTCCTCTCCCAGCACCAGAGGGTCCACTAACACCACCACGACCATGTCCACGTCCGCGTCCCTTACTAGATGTTTTTCTCATTGTTATGGTTCACCACAACAACAAATATATTATTTGGCCCAATGTATTGTATTCAAATTCAGCGGGATATAAATTTGAGGCCTAGTATTTAGGCGCTGGGTGACCGGTATGGATTTAGTGACAGAATTAGACTTGGAAATGCACAGAAGCGTGTGTGTGAAGTTATTCTGAATGACCCAATGTGCACCTTCAATATTATATACCCTTTTAGGGATAGATTTCAAATAGCTCTGATATAGCAGAAACCACTAAATTATGAAATTGCTAAATTGGGAATTGTATTTCAACCCAGAACAAGAAATGTGCTTGAACGGACACTAAATAACTCGCCCAGCTACAGCACTAACGAGAGATTTAGCAGGATATAAATTTGAGGCCTAGTATTTAGGCGCTGGGTGACCGGTATGGATT
Source organism: Bufo gargarizans (assembly GCF_014858855.1). Classification (NCBI taxonomy): domain Eukaryota; kingdom Metazoa; phylum Chordata; class Amphibia; order Anura; family Bufonidae; genus Bufo; species Bufo gargarizans. The sequence continues at coordinate 18,963,019 of NC_058081.1, forward strand.
TAGTGACAGAATTAGACTTGGAAATGCACAGAAGCGTGTGTGTGTGAAGTTATTCTGAATGACCCAATGTGCACCTTGAATATTATATACCCTTTTAGGGATAGATTTCAAATAGCTCTGATATAGCAGGAACCACTAAATTATGAAATTGCTAAATTGGGAATTGTACTTCAACCCAGAACAAAAAATGTGCTTTGACGGACACTAAATAACTTTCCCAGCTACAACAGGACAGCGGTAACGAGAGATTTAGCGGGATATAAATTTGAGGCCTAGTATTTAGGCGCTGGGTGACAGGTATGGGTTTAGTGACAGAATTAGACTTGGAAATGCACAGTAGCGGGTGTGTGTGAAGTTATTCTGAATGACCCTATGTGCACCTTCAATATGATCTACCCTTTTAGGGATAGATTTCAAATAGCTCTGATATAGCAGAAACCACTAAATTATGAAATTGCTAAATTGGGAATTGTATTTCAACCCAGAACAAGAAATGTGCTTGAACGGACACTAAATAACTCGCCCAGCTACAGCACTAACGAGAGATTTAGCAGGATATAAATTTGAGGCCTAGTATTTAGGCGCTGGGTGACAGGTATGGATTTAGTGACAGAATTAGACTTGGAAATGCACAGAAGCGTGTGTGTGTGAAGTTATTCTGAATGACCCAATGTGCACCTTGAATATTATATACCCTTTTAGGGATAGATTTCAAATAGCTCTGATATAGCAGGAACCACTAAATTATGAAATTGCTAAATTGGGAATTGTACTTCAACCCAGAACAAAAAATGTGCTTTGACGGACACTAAATAACTTTCCCAGCAACAACAGGACAGCGGTAACGAGAGATTTAGCGGGATATAAATTTGAGGCCTAGTATTTAGGCGCTGGGTGACAGGTATGGGTTTAGTGACAGAATTAGACTTGGAAATACACAGTAGCGGGTGTGTGTGAAGTTATTCTGAATGACCCAATGTGCACCTTGAATATTATATACCCTTTTAGGGATAGATTTCAAATAGCTCTGATATAGCAGAAACCACTAAATTATGAAATTGCTAAATTGGGAATTGTATTTCAACCCAGAACAAAAAATGTGCTTTGACGGACACTAAATAACTTTCCCAGCTACAACAGGACAGCGGTAACGAGAGATTTAGCAGGATATAAATTTGAGGCCTAGTATTTAGGCGCTGGGTGACAGGTATGGGTTTAGTGACAGAATTAGACTTGGAAATACACAGTAGCGGGTGTGTGTGAAGTTATTCTGAATGACCCTATGTGCACCTTCAATATGATCTACCCTTTTAGGGATAGATTTCAAATAGCTCTGATATAGCAGAAACCACTAAATTATGAAATTGCTAAATTGGGAATTGTATTTCAACCCAGAACAAGAAATGTGCTTGAACGGACACTAAATAACTCGCCCAGCTACAGCACTAAGGAGAGATTTAGCAGGATATAAATTTGAGGCCTAGTATTTAGGCGCTGGGTGACAGGTATGGGTTTAGTGACAGAATTAGACTTGGAAATACACAGTAGCGGGTGTGTGTGAAGTTATTCTGAATGACCCAATATACACCTTGAATATTATATACCCTTTTAGGGATAGATTTCAAATAGCTCTGATATAGCAGAAACCACTAAATTATGAAATTGCTAAATTGGGAATTGTATTTCAACCCAGAACAAGAAATGTGCTTGAACGGACACTAAATAACTCGCCCAGCTACAGCACTAACGAGAGATTTAGCAGGATATAAATTTGAGGCCTAGTATTTAGGCGCTGGGTGACCGGTATGGATTTAGTGACAGAATTAGACTTGGAAATACACAGTAGCGGGTGTGTGAGAAGTTATTCTGAATGACCCAATGTGCACCTTGAATATTATATACCCTTTTAGGGATAGATTTCAAATAGCTCTGATATAGCAGAAACCACTAAATTATGAAATTGCTAAATTGGGAATTGTACTTTCAACCCAGAACAAGAAATGTGCTTGAACGGACACTAAATAACTTCGCCCAGCTAACAGGACAGCGTAACGAGAGATTTAGCAGGATATAAATTTGAGGCCTAGTATTTAGGCGCTGGGTGACAGGTATGGATTTAGTGACAGAATTAGACTTGGAAATACACAGTAGCGGGTGTGTGTGAAGTTATTCTGAATGACCCTATGTGCACCTTGAATATTATATACCCTTTTAGGGATAGATTTCAAATAGCTCTGATATAGCAGAAACCACTAAATTATGAAATTGCTAAATTGGGAATTGTACTTTCAACCCAGAACAAAAAATGTGCTTTGACGGACACTAAATAACTTTCCCAGCTACAACAGGACAGCGGTAACGAGAGATTTAGCGGATATAAATTTGAGGCCTAGTATTTAGGCGCTGGGTGACCGGTATGGATTTAGTGACAGAATTAGACTGGGATATGGCCAAAAAATAACCACACTATTGCTGGTTAAATGCACTTGGTGACGGGCGCAGCTTGCCCCTGATGTAGTATATGGCCAAAAAATGAACAGACTATTGCTGGTTAAATGCACTTGGTGTCACAGCTTGACGAACCACACTACTGAGGGTTAAATGCACTTGGTGACGGGCGCAGCTTGCCCCTGATTTTGTATATGGCCAAAAAATGAACAGACTATTGCTGGTTAAATGCACTTGGTGTGACAGCTTCACCCTGATGTAGGCTTTAGCCAAAAAACAACCACACCATTGAGGGTTAAATGCACTTGGTGACAGGCGCAGCTTGCCCCTGATTTTGTATATGGCCAAAAAATGAACAGACTATTGCTGGTTAAATGCACTTGGTGTGACAGCTTCACCCTGATGTAGGCTTTAGCCAAAAAACAACCACACCATTGAGGGTTAAATGCACTTGGTCGCAGCTTGTGCTGGCGCACCACAAGACACAAAATGGCCGCCGATCACCCCAGAAAAATGTGACTGACAAACGGTCTGGGCAGCCTAAAAACAGTGAGCAATTGAGGATCAGCAGCTCAATGATCCACAGCTGCAGATCGATCAGTTAATCAAGTCCTTTGGAGGAGTTAATCTGCCTAATCTCGCCCTACTGTCGCAGCCGCAACCTCTCCCTACGCTAATCAGAGCAGAGTGACGGGCGGCGCTATGTGACTCCAGCTTAAATAGAGGCTGGGTCACATGGTGCTCTGGCCAATCACAGCCATGCCAATAGTAGGCATGGCTGTGATGGCCTCTTGGGGCAAGTAGTATGACGCTTGTTGATTGGCTGCTTTGCAGCCTTTCAAAAAGCGCCAAGAAAGCGTCACAAAAGCGCCAAGAAAGCGACGAACACCGAACCCGAACCCGGACTTTTACGAAAATGTCCGGGTTCGGGTCCGTGTCACGGACACCCCAAAATTCGGTACGAACCCGAACTATACAGTTCGAGTTCGCTCATCCCTAATTATAATCAATGTACGGATCCACATAATAAAATTAAATAAAAATTTATCACACAGTGAACGCCATACATAAATTCCACAAAATAATGTAAAAATTGATGTTTTTTTTTATTCTTTTCCCCTAAAAATAGAATTGTAAAAGTCATTTAATACACAATATATACTCCAAAATGGTTCCTAAAAAAATACAACTAATCCCACAAAATAAAATTTTAATTTTGAAGAAAAAATTAAAAAGTTATGACTGCTAGAACACAATTAGAAAAAAGACCAAAGATGACCCAATGGTGGGGGTGGGGAAGAGTGTCCACCCAACAAAACCATGGGCCACCTATACAAATGGCTCGGTACCAGCTCCCGAGTATAACAAGCAAATTAACAGAAAATGGAGCTCACACAGTACCGTTATAAAAATATATTTTTTTTAACATGATTAAAATATATAATATAATACTGTGTGGGAGCACAAAGGAGGGGCACAACTTCTGTGCTGGGGCACAAAGGGGGAATAACTACTGTGTGGGGGCACTAAGGATGGCCGACTCATTAAATATCTGCACTGGTGCAGCGATGAGTTAAAACTGGCCATCATCCAGAATGTGAATTCAATATGTAGGGATGGCTTACCAATTTGCCAGGATCCACCACTAGCTTGATCTTAACTAGATCACAGCAGTATTCTAAACTATAAGATGCCACTAAAGCCCGCTAACCACTGGACACCAGACAAATAGCACTAACCTTGAAAAAAGAATATCAATAGAAGGAGTCCGATCACCTCCATCGCTGAGAACCTATTGAATGTCTCTGCCCCTTTTAACTTTCTACAATTAGTCATTTCCTGGAAAACTCTCCTGTGGTTCTGCTTTTTGTGAAATTTAGACAAATATTTCTGTACTTTAAAATATCTAATATATCAGTACACACTGTCATCAACAACCAAGCAACGGTTCTTCTCATGCGAGAGACCTTGATCCATAACTTTTTTTTTATATTTCTGGTCACATAGCTGTATGAGGGCTTATTTTTTTGCTGGACAGGTTGTACTTTCTAATTCTAACTTTCTAAAAAGTTGTGGGAATCGGTAAAAAAAAATTCCAAATGGGGTGGAATTGGAAAAAAAAGCAATTTCTCCACCGTTTTACGGGTTTTGTCCCCACAGCAAATTGACCCATGCCCTTCATTCTCTGGGCTAGTACGAATACAACGATACCCCATATGTGTTGTTTTTTATGTCTAAATAGTGTAAAAATAAATTTAAACTTTGATAAAACAAATGTTTTTGCATCACCATATTCTGACCCCCATAACTTTTTTATACTTATGTCTACTGAGCTGTTTAGGGACTCATTTTTTGCAGAACAATCTGTAGAGTTTATTGATACCATTTTAGAGTGTGCGTGAGTTTTTGATAAAAAAATTTTGGGGTAAGAGAAGCAATGAAAAAATGGCAAGTTGGCCCTTTTGACCCTTTTTTTCTGTTACGCTATTCGCCATATTGGATTTTTTTAAAATATATTTTAACCTCTTATGGACACAGGGTGTACAGGTACGCCCTGATGTCCTTGTACTTAAGGACACAGGGCGTACCTGTACGTCCTGTGTATTTCCGATTACTGCTGCTCAGCGGGCGATGATCAGAACATTGAGCAGGCACCTTGGGTCAATGCCCAGGGGGGTCATGTGACCCCCCATTCGGCGATCGCAGCAAACCACAGATCAATTCATACCTGCGGTTTGAGGCATTTACAGGAGTTGCGGTGGGTGGTCGGTGGTGCCATCGAGTCCCTGTGCGGATGTATTGGGGACCCGATGGCATGGGAGGCAGCGCGATGCCTTCCTTAGGCATCGGCGCTGCCTTCTGGTAAACAGCCTGTGAGATCCAGCCCCTATGACCCCATTTTAGAAACTACGGGATAGGGTGTCAGTTTTGTTGGTGCTAGTTTAGGGTACAAATGATTTTTGGTTGCTCTATATTACACATTTTGTGAGGCAAGGTAACAAGAAATAGCTGTTTTGGCACAGTTTTAATTTTTTGTTATTTACAACATTCATTTGACAGGTTAGATCATGTGGTATTTATATACCAGGTGGTCCCGGGCGCGGCGATACCTAATATGTATACATTTTTTTTATTTATGTTAGTTTTACACATTGATTTCATTTTTTAAACAAAAAAATCATGTTTTAGTGTCTCCATATTCTGAGAGCCATAGTTTTTTCAGTTTTTGGGCGGTTATCTTAAGTAGGGTCTCAATTTTTGCGGGATGAGATGACGGTTTGATTGGCACTATTTTGGGGTGCATATGACTTTTTGATTGCTTGCTATTACACTTTTTGTGATGTAAGGTGACAAAAAATAGCTTTTTTTTTACACCGTTTTTTTTTTGTTTTTTTTTACGGTGTTCATCTGAGGGGTTAGGTCCTGTCATATTTTTATAGAGCAGGTTATTATTACGGATGCGGCAATACCTAATATGTATACTTTTTTATTTATGTAAGTTTTACACAATGATTTCATTTTTGAAACTAAAAAAATCATGTTTTAGTGTTTCCATAATCTGAGAGCCAAAGTTTTTTCAGGTTTTGGGCGATTTAGAGTCTCAATTTTTGCGGGATGGGATGACGGTTTGATTGGAACTATTTTGGTGTGCATATGACTATTTTGGTGTGCTATTACACTTTTTGTGATGTAAGGTGACAAAAAATGGCTTTTATTACACGGTTTTTATTTTTATTTTTTATGATATTCACCTGAGGGGTTAGGTCATGTGATATTTTTGTAGAGCGGGTTATTACGGACGCGGCCAAACCTAATATGTATACTTTTTTTTTATTTATGTAAGTTTTACACAACAACAGCTTTAAAAAAAAAAAAGATGTTTTAGTGTCTCCATATTCTGATTTGGATGTAAATCCCCTCAAATTAAAGCTGACAGTCTGCAGGTAAAGCCCATCTTGTTCGTTTCATTTCAAATCCATTGTGGTGATGTATAGAGCCAGAAATGTTAGAATTGTGTCAATGTCCCAATATTTATGGCCTGACTGTAATTGGGTAGATTTTCGAGAATTTAACCAGGGAAAGCTTTGAGAGAGTGAGGGACTAGTCATCCAGTTGTGTGTTTAATAGCAGCTTGTTCTGCATTACAAAACGGCATATGAATAGACAGCTAGCTTTTTTTTTAAAGCCTCAGGTGTCTACATTTCATAGTCTTATGGCCAGCACCCCAACAGCAGTCTGCTGCAAAAGCTGAGCAGTTACACATGTTTTTCTTCTCAAAACCGGTTCAGTGCATTAGATCCATATAATGAAACACTATACATAACGTTCAGCTTTAGCAACTTTCCATGATTAGAAAAACATGGATGTTTTCTTCTAGAAACAGTATCACACCTGTCTACAGGTTGTGTGTGGTACTGCAACACAGCTTGATTCACTTCAATGGAGCTCAGCTGCAATATCGCACACAAGCCATTGTTATCTGAGCTCTAGGTAGATCTATTTCTAAACCCAGTTAGGGTGGGTTCAAATCTGTGTTCCGGATTCCGTTATAGATTTCTGTTATAACGGAATCCATAAGACGGAAGGACGGATCCATTATGCTGCCCATGGACTTGTATTATGATGGAATGCAAAACGGAAGCCTTTAAAACGCATTCCGTTTTGATCCATCTTAATAGAATAGCATAACGGATTTGTCTGGTTTCCATTATGCAGAACGGAAAAAAAAGGCCTGTCGACAGGACTTTGTTTTCTGTCTTGCATAACGGGACCCAGGCGGATCCGTTATGATTCCCCATAGACTTCTATTAAGACGGTTAAAAGCCTCTAAAGGCTTCTATTTTGACTTCCATCTTATGGATTCCGTTATTTTCCGTTATAAACATGTTATAACGGAAAGCCATAACGGAATCCAGAACGCAGATGTGAACCCACCCTTAGCCTAAAAGACAGAACTAAGGGCTCATGCACACGACCGTTGTCTTTGCGGTCCATTTTTCACACATCCGTTGTTCAGTATCTGAGTTTTTTTTTCTCTGATTCAAGACCTCTCCCGTTCCGTTATTGCACAAAACATATCCGTATGGTTTCCGTATTTGATCCATTTTTTGAGGATCGTATACGGAACAAGAATCATTTTCAATAGATGGTTCCGAATAAGGAAGACAAACGGATGCATTCCGTATGCATTTAGGTATTTTTTCGGAACCATTGACTTGAATGGAGTCACAGACCATGATTGGCGGACAATAATAGGACACGCACTACTTTTTTTTTCGGAACGGCCATGCGGACAAATGGAAACGGAATGCACACGGAGTAACTTCCGTATTTTCTACAGCCCCATTGAAATGAATGGTTCCGCATATGGGCCGTACAAAAAACGGAATGAAAATACGTTCGCGTGCATGAGCCCTAAGACTGATCTAAGGATTCTGATAAGGAGGAAAAATGTTCCCCTTCAATTGTATAAGGAGGTCATTGGTCTGTGAAGACAGACAAGAATAGGACATGTTTTATCATTTTTTGGCCTCATGCACACGACCGTTGTGTGCATCCGTGGCCGTTGTGCCATTTTCCGTTCTTTTTTTCGTGGACCCATTGACTTTCAATGGGTCCGTGGAAAAATCGGAAAATGCACCGTTTGGCAGCCGCATCCGTGATCCGTGTTTCCTGGCCGTGAAAAAAATAGGACCTGTCCTATTTTTTTCACGGCCAACGGTTCACGGACCCATTCAAGTCAATGGGTCCGTGAAAAATCACGGATGCACACAAGATTGTCATCCGCGTCCGTGATCCTTGTCCATTTTTTCCTATCATTTCAATGGCAAACTTGACTTAGATTTTTTTTTCATTTTTCATGTCCGTGGATCCTCCAAAAATCAAGGAAGACCCACGGACGAAAAAACGGTCACGGATCACGGACCTACGGACCCCGTTTTTGCGGACCTTAAAAAAAACGGTCGTGTGCACGAACCATTTTGTGGACCAGCTGAACGGATATACAGATGAGGACAGCACATATTTTTTGTGGCCCAATTGCAATGAATGGTTCCACATCTGATCCACATTGGATGTACAATTTTTGTAATTATTTTCTGAATTTACTAATCTTTTACTTAGTGTTTAAAAAGACATCGCTGTGAACAGGATTCGAACCTGTGCAGGGAAACCCCATTGGATTTCGAGTCCAACGCCTTAACCACTCGGCCATCACAGCTTACCTCTTACCTTGACCATCAGATTTCTTTTAAAAAACATTGCCTGTCTCCTGGGACACATAGAGATGCAAAGTTGGAGAGGACAAACTAATTGCTTTTGTTATCTTTCTCCCCCAAAGCTAGCTTCCATAAGAATGGTGTCAGTCATCTCTAATCTCAGATGTAGAATGCTACCCCCTTGGGATTGCCTAGTCCAGTGCATCAACTACTTGGCCATCACAGCTAACAAGTTCCTACACACTGCCTAGAAGTCTCCTGAGGGCTTTCATTTCTGGTTAGGCAATCGAATGCAAGATGAAGCAGTTAGCTCTTTGTAGGTCTGTTTCAGAAATTAATTGCTTTAGGGATTGTCTATCTTTAAGCTGTTTTTAATAGCCCACACAACGTGGCCGAACCCACAATGGTGATCATAATTACCTGGTCTCTGCCGTTGGGTTCTGGCTCCAACAGTGCCACGTCGACTCTTCAGGTCCTTGTTCTCTCTGCATCAAAATCTATTTTCATATGGGGTATACAGTATGTGAAGACTATGATTGTTCTGAAACCGGCTAGGTGACAGCTGTTAAAAAACGGCTGTCAAGCGGCCATTTTTCACTGTCATTGGATTACTGTATTTTTGCCCTATAAGACGCGCTTTCTATTTACCCAAAGTGGGGGTAATATGTCAGTGCGCCTTATGGGGCGAATGCTAATGGAAGCGCTCAGTAGTACTGGAGGACCAGGGAGTGGTGAATGCAGCGCTCCCTGTGCAGGCTCTGTACTTACCACTTCCTGGTCTTCCTCAGCCGCTTGCTGTGCCGTGACATGCGTACAAAGTGAGGACCTCGGCACACCCTGTGACCTCACGCTGTCCGTCGTCGGGTCACAGCACAGCGCAGCATGCAGCTGTATCTCAGGGGTGAGAGTGTCCAGAGTAGAGTTTATTTATTTTTTATTTATTTTTTGTGCCTGATTTGAGGTCTGATTGGAGGGTCTTATAAATATCGGGAGTCTGATCTGAGGTCTTTTAAATACTGGGGGGTCTGGTTTGAGGTCTGATTAAGATTGGGAGTCTGATGAAATTATTTTTTTCTTATTTTCCTCCAATTAAACCTAGGTGCTTCTTAGGCCTCATGCACACGACCGTTTTTTTTTTAAGGTCCGCAAAAACGGGGTCCGTGATCCGTGACCATTTTTTCGTCTGTGGGTCTTCCTTGATTTTTGGAGGATCCATGGACATGAAAAAAAGTAGTTTTGGTGTCCGCCTGGCCGTGCGGAGCCAAATGGATCCGTCCTGAATTACAATGCAAGTCAATGGGGACGGATCCGTTTGACATTGACACAATATGGTGCAATTGCAAACGGATCCGTCCCCCATTGACTTTCAATGTAAAGTCAGGAGTCCCTATTATACCATCGGATCTGAGTTTTCTCCAATCCGAAGGTATATTTTAACTTGAAGCGTCCCCATCACCATGGGAACGCCTCTATGTTAGAATATACTGTCGGATATGAGTTAGATCGTAAAACTAGGATCCGACAGTATATTCTAACACAGAGGCATTCCCATAGTGATGGGGACGCTTCAAGTTAGAATATTCTAAAAGAACTGTGTACATGACTGCCCCCTGCTGCCTGGCAGGTGCTGCCAGGCAGCAGGGGGCAGACCCCCCCTCCCCCCCTGTAGTTAACTCATTGGTGGCCAGTGCGGCCGGCCCCCCCTCCCTCTCCTGTAGTTAACTCATTGGTGGCCAGTGCGGCCGGCCCGCCCTCCCTCCCTCCCCTGTAGTTAACTCATTGGTGGCCAGCGGGCCCCCCCCCCTCCCCATGCGAACTGCGATGTCTGTGACCGGCCGGGAGCTCCTCCTACTGGTAAGTGACAGATCATTAAGCAATGGGCCGCACAGACCTGTCACTTACCAGTAGGAGGAGCTCCCGGCCGGACACAGACATCGCAGCTCGCAGGTAAGTATAATGCTTCTACAAATTCCTAAGTAACCATGGCAACCGGGACTGCAGTAGCGTCCTGGTTGCCATGGTTGCCGATCGGAGCCCCAGCGATTAAACTGGGACTCCGATCGGTACTCTCCGCTGCCACCAATGATAGGGGGGGGGATTTTAATTAGGAGGGGGAGGGAGGGGGGGCCCACTGGCCACCAATGTGTTAACTACAGGAGAGGGAGGGGGGGCCGGCCGCACTGGCCACCAATGTGTTAAATACAGGGGGGGGAAGGGTGGGTCTTCCCCCTGCTGCCTGGCAGCACCTGCCAGGCAGCAGGGGGCAGTCATGTACACAGTTCTTTTAGTATATTCTAACCTGAAGCGTCCCCATCACCATGGGAACGTCTCTGTGTTAGAATATACTGTTGGATCTGAGTTTTCACGAAGTGAAAACTCAGCTCTGAAAAATCTTTTATGCAGACGGATCTGCGGATCTGTCTGTGTAAAAGTAGCCTATGGCCACGGACCACGGACGCGGATGCCAATCTTGTGTGCATCCGTGTTTTTTCACGGACCCATTGACTTGAATGGGTCCGTGAACCGTTGTCCGTCAAAAAAATAGGACAGGTCCTATTTTTTTGACGGACAGGAAACACGGATCACGGATGCGGTTGCAAAACGGTGCATTTTCCGATTTTTCCACGGTCCCATTGACAGTCAATGGGTCAGCGAAAAAAAAAACGGAAAACGGCCACGGATGCACACAACAGTCGTGTGCATGAGGCCTTATTGTGTGAAAAATACAGTATATCCTTACATCCAGAGGTTTCTTACATTTTGAAGACACTCCTCCTGTTTAAAACATATCACTAGGTACAGGATTTGAACCCATGATCACAGAGCCATTTGGATTTCAAGTACAACACTTTAACCACTCAACCATCTGAGCTTACTCAGTTTCTTACTAATAAGATTTATTTTGGAGATCACTGCTTTGCATGAATATCCCCCCCAGTAATACTTTAAGTGGTTAGGCTGGTCAGTCTGGTTATTTCTTTCAGAGGACAGCCATGGGGAAAGACTTTTGTAGCTGACTGACCTACAGACAATGGAGGGTGTGTTCTGAGGTCTATGAGAAGAGGGTAAAATGCCTTCTTCTGGGACACCTAGAGAAGCAGTTTAAGAAATGTCTTACAGTTCACATTGAAGATGGAGAGGACATATTAATTGAGATCAATGAATCACATACTCTCTGAAAACAAATTTTATAAAAATTGAGTGAGCTTGGTGTAATCTCGTAGAACTTTGTTGTAAACATGATTCAAACCTGTGCAGGGAGTCACTATTGGTTTTCTAGCACCAATGGTGTATGCTTGGACTTACACTTGAAATCCTCAGTCCCAACATATCATCAATCTTACATGAATCATATCAGAGGCACCTGTCTTGATTAGAGATATTCCTCCAGGGAAGATATTTGCTCCTGTGGCCAGAAGGAGACAGATATTTTTCTGGTGGCATAAATATAAATTGGTGGGGCATTCTCATTTCTATATACTATTGGTGGCCTTCTCTCTCCTTAGCGTGGTCCTACAGGTCTACTCCTGCTTATAAGTAGTGTTGATCACGAATATTCGAATTGCAAAGTTTAATCGCGAATATCGGCACTTCGAGAATTCGCGAATATTTCGAATTTCGCAAAATATATTCGTAATTGCGAATATTTGATTTTTGTGAAAATACCAGTTCATGCGAATTTTTATGCGAAAATTTGTATGCTAATTTTCGCAATCAAGAAAATAATGCCTGGAGATCATGAATTCGCGAATTCTCGAATATATGGCGAATATTCGACCAAATATTCGCGAAATATCGCGAATTCGAATATTGCCCCTGCCGCTCATCACTACTTATAAGCAAAAACAAACACAAATAATAAAGTAAATACAATAGTGCCATACTCACTATAGAACATGTACCAGTGCTAATGCTACATTGTAAATGTGAGATTCTTGGCTAATACATTTTGTACAAAATAATTTCTGCCTGTCTGCCAGCGTCAAGGCGATTTCATTAGGACAGGAACCTACCCTAAATACTACCTCTGCTGGTGCCATACTGGCCTCCATTATTTCAGGGAGTGCAGGTTCCACATGCATGCTGAGCCCACTCTATATTATATCTCTCCTGTTGCCAAATTGCCTCCAATAAATACAGGGAGAGAAGGCTGTTTTTGCTTTTGTGCTTTCAGCCATGGTGACGTACACCTGCTTCCTAGGATGTGCTGACTAATTTCATTTCTTTCTTTGCAGTCTACTTTACAGGTGTGGCTGACTCCTTTGGTCGTACACTCCTAACTAACCTGTCTGTCCCACAGGCTGATTTTAATAGGCACACGTATAAAGCTGTGGCCTGCTCTCCCTGCATTTATTGAAGGCCATTGAGGCACCACAAGAGGTAAAATACAGAGTTGGCTTAGCATGCATGTGGAGCCTGCACTCCCTGAACTTAATTGAGACCCTTGTGGCACCAAAAGACATATAATACAGTGTGGGCCCAGCATGCATGTGGAACCTCCATTCCCTGAATTTAATAGAGGCCAGTATGGCACCAGTGGAGGTAATATTTAGTGTAAGTTCCTGTCCTAAAGAGATCACCTTGCCACTGGTGGGCAGGCACAAATAATTCTGTACAAAATGTATTTGCCAAGAATCTCACATTTATCACGCATCATTAGTAAATTTTCTAAAGTGAGTCTGACACTATTATATTTACTTCATTATTTGTGTTTGCAGAGTGCTGTTGCATTATGTTTGTTTTGCTTTTGTGCTTTCAGCCATGGTCACTGGGATGTGCTGACTGACCCTCATGTCTACTCCTGCTTGTACCTGACACTCTGTGGCAACATATTGAGATGGACTTTACCACAGACCTTCTGCTTGGTGATATGGGTAGTAATGGACCACTTTTCCAAGATGGCACATTTTGACCCCCTATATGGCCTTCCTATATGCCTATAAGCTGACTAAACTTTATAGGCACATCTTCCGGCTTTGTGTCCAGCATCAGCACATTGGCCCTCATTTATCAAAAGTGTCTAACAGGAAAACTGTCTTAGTTGTCCATAGCCATAAATCAGAGCTAAACTTTCATTTCTTAAAGTGTTCTAAAAAAATCAAAGGTTGGCTCTGATTGGTTGCTAAGGGCAACTATGACAGTTTTCCTGTTAGACACTTTTGATAAATGAGGCACAATGTCTCAGACAGAGGGGTGCAATTTACGTCTAGATTCTGGATGCCTCTGTGCGCATTAAATGTGACTTTTCTTCTGCCTACCACCCCCAGTCAAATGGGCAAGTGGAGAGAAGTAATAAGGCTCTGGAGAATTTTCTACAATACATTTGGGGAGATTTAGTAAGACCGGTGTTTTAGATGCTGGTCCTAATACCCCTGCGCTAAGTTATGTAGAGGCGCCAGCTTTCTTGGGCCAAATTATCCTGCAATAACCACACAAGTGGACTCTACACGCAAGTCACCATTTCACTGTTATATGCATATCCCTCTCCTCCAGGGCCGGCTCCAGGTTCATGTTGGCCCTTGGGCGATAAAGACACAGTGGGCCCCCATTGTGGTATTTTGCACAAATTGCTCAGCAATGAAACTGCAGTGGGGGTCATACTTTATGGAGGGGGCACTGGGGGACAATATACTGAATGGGGGTCACTGGGGGTCATTATTCAGAATAGGTGGCACTAGGGGTAATTATAGTCTGTAAGGGGGCTACAGGGGGTCATTATACTGTATGGGGTGCTACTGGGGTCATTATATTGAATGGGGGGACACTGGGGGTCATTATACTGTATGGAGGGCCATTGGGGTCATTATACTGAAAGGGGGGCACAATGTGTCATTATACTGTATGGGGGGAACTGGGCGGTCATTATACTGTGTTTGGGGCCCTCACACAGTATAATGGCCCCCTAACATATCTATCATTGCTGAATTGCAGGGAAGCCGCAGCTCATCTCCCTATCAACTTCATTGGAACCTGAAATCTCCAGATCTGGAAGTGATATAGACCATGCACTGTCCAGCAGATGGGTTATCAGGGTCACAGTCCAGCAGGATGGATCAGACTCCATGCAGAGTGTCCGGTGGGATCCAGCACCTACCTGTTGCTCTTATAGTTCCAGAGCATGGGTGTCATGGAACCATGAACCAGACGTACAACAAGAGATGAGTGGAAATAAGAAGGCTTTATTGAAAATAAAGCTGTGAGGCAAAAGTCCAAACGGATGGCTAAACCGAAGCAGGGTCTTGCGAAACCAGGGATCAGGAACCAGAAGGGTAGTCAGACGAAGCCAGGATCAGGAATCAGCAGGGTAGTCAGACGAAGCCAGGATCAGGAATCAGCAGGGTAGTCAGACGAAGCCAGGATCAGGAACCAGAAGCAGCAGCAGTCTTAGAAGCATGTGAGCACAGGAGGACCAAGCAAGGAACTGAAGCCACAGACCTCCTATATATATGAGCTAGGCATCCAGCTCCTCCCAGTGGGAAGGAGGAGCCGCAGGGTGGGAGGCTACAAGAAACCCAGAAACCAAGATGGCCACCAGCACATGTCAAACGAAGGAGGACAGCAAGGAGGTAAGACCATGACAGTACCTCCCCCTCAAGGGCCCCTCCTCCGCGGAGTAAGGAACGGTTTCTGAGGGAAGCGTGCGTGGAAGGCTCGGAGCAAGGCAGGAGCATGGACATCTGCGGAGGGAACCCAGGAACGCTCCTCTGGACCATAACCACGCTAATGGACCAAAAACTGCACCCGGCCGCGGACCAGGCGTGAGTCCAGGATATTGCTCACCTCATACTCCTCACGATTGCCCACTTGGACCGGACGAGGCCGAGGAATCGAGGAAGTGAAACGATTACACACCAGTGGCTTCAACAGGGAGACATGAAACACGTTGGAGATCCGCATGCCAGGAGGAAGCGCAAGGGCATAGGCTACCGGGTTTACCCTGCGAAGCACTCGGAAGGGACCAACAAAGCGAGGCGCCAGCTTGGGAGTGGGCACTCGAAGGTTGAGGTTGCGGGTGGACAACCATACGCGGTCTCCGACCTGGTAGGAAGGAGCGGGCGCTCGTCTGCGATCAGCCTGGAGTCTCTGGCGCTGCGCAGAGACCTCAAGGGACCTCTGGATCTGTACCCAAGAAGCACGTAGGACGGAAAGGTGATCCTCCACAGCCGGAATATCCTGGGGAGAGAATACCTCCGGTAACACGGCAGGTTGGAACCCATAATTGGCCATGAAGGGAGACGTCCCAGAGGAAGAGTTCACCGCCGTGTTCCTGGCAAACTCAGCCCAAGGCAGGAGGTCAACCCAATTGTCTTGGTGATCGGAGACATAGCAACGAAGGAATTGCTCCAAGGCCTGATTGGATCGTTCTGCGGCCCCATTGGACTGAGGGTGGTAGGCCGAGGAGAAAGAGAGATGAATCCCCAACTGGGAGCAAAAGGCGCGCCAGAACCTGGACACAAACTGACTCCCCCGATCTGACACAATCTCCTTGGGCAAACCGTGCAACCGGAAGACCTCCCTGGCAAAAATCGAGGCCAACTCTTGTGCAGAGGGTAACTTCTTAAGAGGAACACAGTGGCACATTTTGGAAAACCGATCCACTATCATGAGAATGACCGTATGGCCTCGGGATGCAGGGAGGTCCACAATGAAATCCATTCCCAGGTGTGACCATGGACGCTCCCCGGTGGCTATGGGTTGCAAAAGGCCCAACGGAAGGTGCCGAGGGGACTTACTCTGGGCACAAACGGAGCATGCCGCTACATATGCGGCGATGTCGGAACGTAGAGAAGGCCACCAGAACAGACGTGAAACAGCCCAGGACAGCTGATTCTTTCCAGGATGCCCCGCGGCCTTGGAGTTATGGTAGGTTCGCAACAACCGAGTGCGCAACTCCTCAGGCACAAAACACCTGCCGTTGGGTCTCCCAGAGGGAGCACCAGATTGAGCCGCCAAAATCTGCTCACCCAGGGGAGAGGTCAGGCTGGTGCGAATGGCGGCCAGGATCTGATTCGGAGGTATGACCGAAGTCGGAATCGACTCCTCCCCGGACAGCTCGGAGTACTGCCGTGATAAGGCATCCGCTCTCATGTTCTTGGAACCGGGTAGGTAGGAGACCACGTAATTAAAACGTGACAAGAACAGAGCCCATCTGGCCTGACGTGGTGTCAATCTCTTGGCCCCAGAGAGGTAGGTCAGATTCTTGTGGTCCGTCAGGATGAGAACCGGAACCACCGAGCCCTCGAGCAAGTGCCTCCATTCTTTAAGGGCCTGCACGATGGCCAATAACTCCCTGTCACCAATCTGGTAGTTGCACTCCGCGGAAGACAGTTTCCGGGAGTAAAACCCACAAGGAAGCAGAGGACCCTCTGGTGTTCTACGCTGAGACAGGAGGGCGCCTACTCCCGTCTCAGACGCGTCCACCTCGAGGACAAACGGCAACCCAGGGTTGGGATGCGACAGAATCGGAGCCGACACAAAGGCGGACTTTAGAGCCTCAAAAGCTCGGATGGCCTCGGGCAGCCAGACCTGGGGATTACCGCCCTTCTTGGTCAGATCCGTGAGAGGCTTGGCTAGCCTGGAAAAGTCCCTGATGAACTTCCGATAATAATTGGCGAAGCCCAAAAAGCGCTGCAGGGCACGAAGACCACTGGGCTGGGGCCACTGTAAGACAGCCGAAACCTTCTCAGGATCCATGGAGAACCCCTCAGCAGAAATGATGTAACCTAAGAAGGTTACCTGGGATCGGTGAAATTCGCATTTCTCAAGCTTACCGAACAGCTTGTTCTCTCGTAACCGTTGCAACACTCGTCTGACATCCAGAATGTGGGCCTCCATGGATTCAGAATATACCAAGATGTCATCCAAATAGACCACCACACACTGCTGCAACAGGTCACGGAAAACATCGTTGATGAATTCCTGGAAGACTGCGGGCGCATTGCACAACCCAAAGGGCATAACCAAGGATTCATAATGACCAGTCCTGGTGTTAAACGCGGTCTTCCACTCATCGCCCGCCTTGATCCTTACCAGGTTATATGCCGCCCTCAGGTCGAGTTTGGTAAAGACTGTGGCCCCTTTGAGGCGATCGAACAGCTCGGAAATCAAGGGTATCGGGTAAGCGTTCTTGATCGTGATGCGATTGAGACCCCTGTAATCGATGCAAGGCCTCAACTCACTGCCCTTCTTTTTCACAAAGAAAAATCCAGCCCCTGCCGGGGACGAGGATTTGCGAATGTGTCCGCGTGAAAGCGCCTCCCTCACGTACTCCTCCATGGCCTCATTCTCCGCTACCGACAGTGGATAGACTTTGCCACGAGGCGGAACGGCACCAGATTGTAACTCTATGGCACAATCGTATGGGCGGTGCGGAGGTAGGGCAACCGCACGCACCTTATCGAATACATCCCGGTACTCCTCGTATTCAGGAGGCAACAGAGAGTCCGAGGAAGTACACAGCAACTTGACAGGCCCATGGATGCAACTAGCCCCACACTGCGGTGACCACGAGAGGATCTCGGCCGATTTCCAATCAAAAGTCGGATTATGCTTCTGGAGCCAGGGGTACCCCAAGACCACCGAGTAGTGTGGAGACGAAATAACCTGGAGACAGACCGACTCTCTGTGAACGGCACCAATGGCCATCCCCACTGGAAGGGTCTCATGAGTCACATGTGGCGGCAGAAGGGGTCTGCCGTCTATCGCCTCAAGAGCCAGTGGGGAACCTCGAGGCTGCAGAGGAATGGAATTGGCGGCAGCGAACACACTATCAATGAACAAACCACCAGCACCAGAGTCCACCAACGCCTGGGTCGTCACCGAGCCCCCGACCCAGGAGAGGACAACAGTAATCAGTGGTTTGTCAACACGGGAAACCGGGGACGAGGAGACTCCACCCAAGATCTGCCCCCGACAGGATCTCAGGTGCGAGCGTTTCCCGGACGGTTCGGGCATGCCAACCGAAAATGCCCACCGAGACCACAGTACATGCATCGGCCCTCGCGTCTCCGGAGTACCGTCTCCCCCTCGGACAGGCGAGCAAACCCCAACTGCATGGGTTCACCCCCAGACAAGTCATCCCCAGGAGGCGTGGGAGGAGAGGGAGGCACGGGTGGGACAGCAAACGTAGGCGCCAATCTGTTAGAAGGCCTCCGCAGGCTCTCCTTAAAGGAAGGTCTCTCCCTGAGTCTGGTGTCAATCAAAATCAGGAAAGAAATAAGAGACTCGAGCTCCACTGGTAGGTCCTTAGCTGCAACCTCATCCTTCAAGGCATCCGAGAGACCATGAGAGAAAGCAGCGACCAGAGCCTCATTATTCCAGCCCACCTCTGCTGCCAGGGTACGAAACTCAATGGCGTATTCAGCTACGGATCGTGAACCCTGTCTGATGGACATAAGGAGCTTCGCAGCAGAGGCAGCACGAGACGGCACATCGAATACCTTCCGAAGAGAAGCAACAAAACCAGAAAACTCGGCAACCACCGGATTGTTGTTCTCCCATAAAGGGCTGGCCCAGGCCAAGGCCTTGTCCGAGAGCAGCGAGATCAAGAAGCCCACCTTTGATCTCTCAGTAGGAAAGGCATGTGGCAGCAACTCGAAGTAAATGCCCACCTGGTTAAGGAAACCTCGGCACTGAGTTGGCTCTCCCCCAAAGCGCTGTGGAAGGGGGGCAGAACCGGTCATACCCCGAGACACCGCAGGCGCAGCAACAGGTGTCGGGGTAGACTCTGGCGCAACAACCGGAGCGGCAGTAGGAGCGGGCCCAGGAGCGACAACCGACCCATTGGCAACGGAAGCTAAATGAGCCGTGCGTTCAAGCAGGGTTTGCAACGCCACAGCGAACCGACCCAACAGGTGATCCTGCTGATCAAGTCTGGCAACCAGCGTAGGTAGCGAGGATGGCCCTGTACCGTCAGAATTCATGGCTTGGTCCTAATGTCATGGAACCATGAACCAGACGTACAACAAGAGATGAGTGGAAATAAGAAGGCTTTATTGAAAATAAAGCTGTAAGGCAAAAGTCCAAACGGATGGCTAAACCGAAGCAGGGTCTTGCGAAACCAGGGATCAGGAACCAGAAGGGTAGTCAGACGAAGCCAGGATCAGGAATCAGCAGGGTAGTCAGACGAAGCCAGGATCAGGAATCAGCAGGGTAGTCAGACGAAGCCAGGATCAGGAACCAGAAGCAGCAGCAGTCTTAGAAGCATGTGAGCACAGGAGGACCAAGCAAGGAACTGAAGCCACAGACCTCCTATATATATGAGCTAGGCATCCAGCTCCTCCCAGTGGGAAGGAGGAGCCGCAGGGTGGGAGGCTACAAGAAACCCAGAAACCAAGATGGCCGCCAGCACATGTCAAACGAAGGAGGACAGCAATGAGGTAAGACCATGACAATGGGGGAGCACAGCTCTGGGTGCCCAGTTCCTCTCCTCCACACGAACAGAGTGCCGGACACTCAGATGCTCCTCCCCCCTGATAGCAGCTCCAATGTTTTGGGCGTGGTTACATAGCATAACCACGACTCTATGCAAATATTCATCTTCTCCCCCCACCCTTCTACTATCAAACCCGCTCCCTCACCGCATCCTGCAGAACTTGTGTCTACTCCTCAGGGATCGGGACGGGAAGTGCCGGGGCCCCAGCCTTCCCCTCTTGGCACACACTGCGCAGTGGGCCCCCCAAGGAGCAGTGAACATCTAGCAATGAATACCAGCAGCTGTGTCTTTGCAAATTCATTTTTTTCTAGAATATATCCGATTATGTCCTACAACCAGGATGCGTTTCGGCAAACATGCCTTTATCAACAGGTACATCCTAATAGGAATACAAGTAATATATATACAGAAAGTACCGCCTACAAGGACGTCCAACACCCATTATGGGTGGTGCACTCTAATTGTCAACCAATACAGGTTCATAAATTTAGATTCAATCCTGCCTATGCCTGATAAACATATGACAGGGGAAACCATATAAATGCAAAAACACATTGAAAATACATTACAATGCATAGATTAGTACAATATCACTGTCCCTTGTGAGTAGAAGTAACACGCTACCCGATTGACCATTGTGTAGTGCCCACTCCTACCTAGTGGGACACTACATATGCAAAAAATGTCGTCTATAAACCTCTTCCAAGTAAGGACATTATCCCCATATAGGTCAGTATTGTATACATAGGTTTCTTCAACAGACGACATGAACTTATTTGCATAGTGCGGGGCCACTTTCGACCCCATCACGGTTCCACGTTTCTGCAGATAATAGTTGTCTTCAAACATAAAATAATTCTCAAATAAAACAAGATGTAGTTATGGTTTCATTTTTACAGAGTTTCCTATGCGGTAAAACTGACCTGTACCCTTTATTCTCTGAGTCAGTACGATTACAACAAAACCTCATTTATATAACTTTTTCTCATGCTTTTATCTGAAAAAAAGTTACACTTTGAAATAAAAGATTTTTTTTCCATATCAACATATTCAGATTCAGTGACTTTTTTATAGCTACATCTATGAAGCTGTTTGAGGGCTGGTTTTTTACAGTTCCATCTGTAGATTTTATTTTTTTCTATACCATTTCACAATGTTTATGACTTTTTGATCACGTTTTATGATTTTTTTGTTGTCAAGTGAAGTGTTCAACGTGTAGGATAAATAGATTTACCATATTTTTCACTCTATAAGATGCACTGGCCTATAGGACGCACCTAGGTTTTAGAGGAGGACAATAAGAAAAAAATATTTTTCATTAGACCTCAGGTCAGACCACCAATCAGACCCCCAATGTTAATAAGACCTCAGCTGACAGCCCCAATCAGACACCCAATGTTAATAAGACCCAAAAAAGACCTCAGCTCAGACCCCCAATCAGACCTCAGCTCAGACCCCAATGTTAATGACCCCCAGTCAGACCTCAAATAAGAGCCCCATGCCTCTCATCAGCCCTTATGACTCAAAAGCCCCCATGCCTCTCATCAACCCCTATGCCTCTCATTTCAGACCCAATATGCCTCTCATTTCAGCCCCCATGCCACAGAGCATATAAAAAATAAATAAAACACTTACCTTTCCTGCTCCGGACGCTGCCACTACTCTCCTCCAGTGCGATCCTCTTCATCCTGCTGCCAGCTGTGCTTTGAACTGGCGCGCACAGAGTGAGGTCACAGAGCGCCCTCACGCTATGCGCAGGAACAGCACAGCTGACAGCCAAGGACCAGGAGGCGGTGAGTACAGAGCCTTCCCTGCTTCCCGGTCCTCCGGTACTAACGAGCGCTTACATAAGCGTATTAGTATTCGCCCCATAAGACGCAGGGATATTTGCATGTTATGGGGCCAAAAATATGGTATATTTGAATAATTTGGATGCAGCGGAGCAGATGATCTTTATTTTTTTATTGTTTATATTTACTATGGGGAAAGGGGGTGATTTGAATATACTGTATATCTTATCTCTTATATATAAAAATGAATTTCTGTCTGGCTGTCTATTTTCTGTCTGTTCTTTATGCAGGTCCAAACAACTGCACCAAATTTGGCACATAGGTACATCGGGTGTCAGGTTTTAGACTGGGTCTCACCACTCTGGGGTGCACCGTTCCTGAGATATTCCCAAACAATGTATTAGCCAATAGGAGCTTGCAGCTTCACTCACAGTCTAACTGCCATTCACACAGTCACATGATCCTTGTTATCCAATAGAACTCACAGCTCCTTCAGTCTTGACATACACAGTTACACCAGGTTTCCATAACAACACAGCCATTTTTCTTCACTATTAGAGGTCACTGTTAAGGGGGCGTGGTGCTGTGGAGGTCACTGTGAAGGAGATGGGTGGCTGTTGAGGTCACTGTTATGGGCGTGGTGCTGTGGAGGTCACTGTGAAGGGGGTGGAATGCTGTGGAGGTCACTGTTATGTGGAACACTCTGGATATATTTTAACCACACACACAAATTAAATGAAATAGACAAAATATACTCATGTGAAGCCTAGTAATTCTGCTAAAATATGTATATACAGTATAATTTTAAAAACTTTTTCTTACTTTTTTCATTATTACTTTTTTTAAGCCACCGAGAAGATCCATTCTCCCCTACACTGCAATGAATTAGCAATGCAGTGTATGGTAGATTCACTATTTTCTTATGGAGCCATACCAACGGCAGGCCTCGATATGAACTACAGCTGTAATAACCTAGAACACTTTAGAGCAGTGTCGGACTTGGGTGCCTAGGGCCCACCAGTAAAATTTATTTTGGGGGCGCACCATACAGATACATTAAAATATTACCAGCTCACACAGCAGCAAGATGCTACCAGATGATTGAATATGGGGGTCCTTGCCCTGCAGCAACTTTGAGAAGGCAGGTCCTGGGGAAAAGAGGACACTGGCAGCTTTACTCTATACCTAAAAGTCATCTCAGCTCTGATCATGTCTATAATAATAAACTGTGGAGTCTCTTTCAATATCTATCAAGTTTTTTATATGAACATAGACTGGTTGAGGTGCTGTACATTGAATGTATGTATGTAGTGCAGTAAGTCTACTGTAAAATGTGCCACTTGTGCTGGAGGTGGGAAACTAGGGGCCCACCTTGCTCAGGGGCCAACCGGGGGATTCACCTGTACCCCTGTGGGCCGGTCTGAGCCTGCTTTAGAGACATCCATGCTGGTGACAGCGACATTACCTGCGCTACATCTCCTGTATAACATTTGCGCATCCTAAATATCTGTGACATTCAGTGTAATTTATTTGCGCATACACTTACAAAACCTGCGCTACTGCACGTGTGACATACTTGCAAGCATATATACCATTTAATATGCTCAAGGCGAGCAGTAAGGGACGGGCAGTGGCCGTGCTGCTGATGGTGCACGCAGAGGCCGTGGCTGCTGCCAGAGCAAAAGAAACACACTCATCCACGATACCTAGCTTCATGTCCCAGTTTGCAGGGTGGCGCAGGACACCACTCTCGAAGTCAGACCAGTGCGACCAGGTGGTGGTTGCATTGCAGCAGATAATGCTTACAGTAGGTTAAGCACCACCCAGTCTTCCACAAAGTCCAGTCTCAGAAGCCAAGAGTCTGGTCAACAGAATCCTCACCCTGATCCTCCTTCCTCCCACCATGGAGAGTCTTGGCAAACAAGTGATCGCACACTCGGATATTCCGAGGAGCTCTTTTCATCGCTATTCCTTGATTTGGGCCTCTCTCCAAGCCCTCTTGAAGAGGGACATGAGGAGATCTTGTGCACTAATTCCCAAACTCTTGAGCATCCACAGTCAGAGGAAGATGGCGGTGGGGACCCGCAAATAGTGTTTCACGAGGTGGATGATGTTGATGAGACACAGTTGCCAATAAGTTAACGGCAATTAGTGTCTCAAGAGGTTGATGATGAGGATGAGACACAGTTGTCAATACGTGAGGTTCTTGTTAGGTCAAGTCAGGAGGATGACCAGAGTGAGGAAGTGGAAGAGGAGGTGGTGGACGATGAAATCACTAACCCAACTTGGAAAGGTGGCAAGCTGAGCGAGGACAGCAGTACAGGGGAGAAGGGATCCGCAGCACCGCAACAGGCTGGAAGAGGCAGTGGGGTGGCAAAAGGGAGAAGGCCGGCCACACCAAACAGGCCCGCAACTTTTCTCGGGAGCACCCCCTTGCGGCAATCTCGCCTGCCAAGGGGTAGGTGTTCCGCAGTTTGGCGTTTTTTTGAGGAAAGTGCGGACGATAAAATAATTGTAATTTGCAACCTGTGCTGTAACAAAATGAGCAGGGGCGTGAACACTAGCAACCTCACCACCACCAGCATGATCCGCCACATGGCATTAAAGCACCCTAATAGGTAGGCTGAACGCATGGGTCCACAATCAGTGTCTGCGGGTCACACCACTGTGTTACGTGCTGGCCAATCCCCTGTCCAAGACACAGGCCCGGATGCCTCCCGCCCTGGACCCTCAAGCACCATCAGCTAGCACATCCACTTCTGTGTCCCAGCGCAACATAGAGATGTCCATTCCCCAGGCCTTTGAACGAAAGTGCAAATACCCAACCACCCACCTACAGGCCATAGCACTAAATGCACACCTTTCAAAATTGCTGGCCCTGGAAATGTTGCCATTTAGACACTGAGGCTTTCCGCAGCCTGATGGCGGTGGTCATCTCTCGTTACTAAGTCCCCAGCCACCAGCATTTTTCCCGGTGTGCCGTCCCTGCCTTACACCAGCATGTGTCGCGTAACAAAGCAGTTACTGGGAAGGCCCACTTAATGACTGGCACATGGACAAGTGATTTTAACCAGGGACGCAATTTTTTCCTGACGGCACACTGGGTAAACGTTGTGGAGGCCGAGAGAAAGTCGTACTCTGGTATGGCACAGGTGCTACCGACACCAAAGATTGCGGGCCCTACTTCCATCAGGATTTCCGCCACCTCCTACATTAGTGGCTGCAAACCCCCCTTCTCCTCCTCCACTTCCACCTCTGAATTCTCATCTTGCAGCACCAGTCAGTCATCAGTCAGTAGCTGGAAGCAGTGTAGCACTGCAGTGGGGAAGTATCAATATGCCGTGCTGAAACTAATTTTCTTAGGTGACAGCGTTGTGGCAGGGTATAAGGGACCAGACTGAGCTGTGGCTCTCGCTACTCAACCTACAACCAGGCATGGTTGTGTCTGATAATGGCAGTAACTTGGTAGCGGCTTTGGAGCTTGGCAAGCTCACACACATACCATGCCTAGCCCATGTATTCAACTTAGTGGTTCAGCGGTTTCTCAAAACCTACCTCAATTTGCCTGAGCCATTGGTGAAGGTGTGCTGCGTGTGTTCCCATTTCCTCAAGTCATTGACAGCTTCCGCCAGTCTGTCAACACTGCAGTAGCGCTTGCAATTGCCAGCTCACCGACTTTTGTGCGACGTGAGCACGCGCTGGAACTCCATGTTCCACATGTTGGCCAGGCTTTGTGAGCAGCAGAGGGCATTAGTTGAATACCAGCTGCAACATGGTCGTCGTTTTTCCAGTCAGCTTCCGCTCTTCACAAGGGACGAGTGGGCGTGGATGTCTGACCTCTGTGAAGTTTTTTGCAACTTTGAGAAATCAACACAGATGGTGAGCGGCAATGCCGCTATTATCAGCGTAACCATCCCACTTATGTGTCTACTGAAACACTCACTGCTCATAATGAAGGCGGACGCTTTGCATGTAGAAGAGGTGGAAATGGGGGAAGACAGTACACAGGGTGATAGCCAGAGCACCCTCAGTTCATCTTCTCAGCGCAAATTGGATGAGGAAGAGGAGGAGGAGCAGGAGACGTTGCCTCCGCTACAGAGGGTAGTACCCATAGCAGGTTTATTCCATCTGTTAAGCGTGGATGGGCCGAAGAGGAGGAAGAGGATGAGGAGATTGAGAGTCATCCTCCTGATGAGGACAGTGAAGTCTTGTCTGTTGGGACTCTGGCACACATGGCTGACTTTATGTTATGCTGCCTTTCCTGTGACCCTCGCGTTATACGCATTTTGCCCAACACCGATTACTGGTTGTTCACCCTTCTCGACCCCCGCTACAAAGAGAACTTCTCATCTCTCATTCCTGTGGTGGAGAGGACTAGTAAAATGGTGCAATACCAGAAGGTCCTTGTGGAAAAATTGCAAAAAAAAATTTCAGCTGACAACACTGGCGGCAGAGTACGCAGTTCCTTGGCCAACCCAGAAGGGGAGAAGAGGGGAACACACAGCAGTTTCAACATAGGCAGGGAAATACTCTCCAAGGCCTGGGACAGTTTCATGACACCCCGCCAGCACCTTCACCCTGATGCGTGGCATAGTGTCACAAGGAGGGAAATGTTTTTTGAAGATGGTGAAGTACGTTGCAGACCGTGTCAGCGTCCACAGTGATCCCTCTGTGCCTTACAACTATTGGGTGTCCAAGCTGGACACAAGGCATGAACTGGCTCTCTACACCTTAGAGGTGCTGGCCTGCCCTTCCACCAGTGTTTTGTCAGAGCGGGTATTTAGTGCTGCTGGGGTGTCACGGCCATGGTCATGGTCGTGACTCCTGAACCGCAGGCTGTTGCCTGCGGTTTGGATTTGGTTGTTCAACCACAGGTGAGGGCCGCTAGTGTGTTGCCTCTCTTGTGGTTGCCGCGGGCAACAAGTCGTTTGGTATTGTCGCAGTATAGCAGCCTGAGCTAGTGCTAGGCAGCTTGCGGCAATGTTCATGCGGTTGCACCTTGCAATCTCTCAGTTAGGTGTGTGTGTCTGTTATGCACTTTGTATGTCTCATGTGCACAAAGTTTATGTTTGGTGTGCACTGTGACTCTCCCCTTCACTGTAGCTCCCCGTGGCAACGTTTGGTTTGGATGGGTACATGTGGTGGCAGTGTCTCGGCCTTCTGGCTGACTCCCAAGACATGGTTGCCACCCATGTCGTTGCCTGCGGTAACAACTGCAGTGTGATCTTCTTTTGGACACTTCCCCTTTAAGTGGTTTCACTCCCTGGTTAGTGTTGGAAGGGTTAATTCCCTCTCCTGTGTGTGTCTGTGTGGGCGTGGCCACTTTGGGCTATAAAGCCTCTTTGGAGATCAGAAGCTGAGGGATTCTTCAGCCATGCTTTGCTGGAGATACCCTCCTGGTAATTCCATCTGCCAGTGGGGGCCACCCTTGTGGTCATAAACAAATTGTTATGTATTGTTTATACACAATGTTATGTGGATGTGTTTGTGTGTCATGTCTATTCTTTGCAGCGTATGGTTTCCTGGTGTCCTGTGTGGTGTGTGTGCTCTGTCGTTTGTGTTTGTGGACAGCAGCACTGATACTTGGGCCCCAGGCTCTGTGTCTGTGGCAGGTAGGTGTAGTACTAGTTGCACTTACCTGCCATTGCCATATGCCTGTTTCCGTTTCCCCGTTCTTTATAGTTTGGCCATCTTTAGACTCCTATTTCTCCATGTCCAGGAGGAACAGGTAGTCTACCCAGCTCCTAGCTTGCGGAGGGCTAGTAGGGACCCGAGGTTCCAGAGCATGAGCCCTCCTACCTTCAAGGTCGGCTCATGTTGCTAGGAGTTAGGGTCAGATTAGGGAAGCAATAGGAGGTGACCTGCTCCCTAATTCTGTGGTTCTGGCCAAGTCGTGACTACCATCTTCTGTCATCGCACGGCTGAGGGTTTTCCCCATCCTCAGCCGTGACATGGGGGCATAATAACTGATAAGCGTATCCGCCTGTCAACTGAAAATGCTGACAGGTTGACTTTTATTAAAATGAACAAGGCCTGGATTGCCCCTGACTTCTCTACTCCACCAGAGGAAAGCGGCTGAACATAAAGGCACTTTAAATGTGGCTTTTATGGTGTATTGAATACACTGTATTCCCATGCATCCCTAACACCACAAAAAAGGATATATGGTTCAATATTCCTTTTCTCCTCCTCCTCCATCATATCAACATGCTTTTTAGGCTGCCCTCACTCCTAATGTTTTAGAGGGTCAGCTCAACAGCAGACCCTCAACCCTAATGTTTTAGATGGACAAATCAGCAGCAGGCCCTTACCCCTAATGTTTTAGAGGGTCACCAGCAGGCCCTTGCTCCTAATGTTTTTGAGGGTCACCAGCAGGCCATCAATCATAATTTTTCAAGGCTGTGTATGATGCCCTCCTTTATGTGTAATAAAGGGTGTATTGGAGTGCCAGTGCAGTAAGCCAGATTGGAATAATGCACTCTGATGCTATAATATGCAATGACTGGGTCAGGTGTAGATGATAGTTAATAGTTTTGTTTGTGACGCCAATTGCAGCATGCGCAGGGTACTAACACAGGGCCCTTTAAGGTGTTGCAACTCACGTACCAGGTTAGGAATGCCAGAGTGGTGTAATGTCTCTGTGATAGTGGCAATAGTGTCAACGGTGTCTCCTACCTTGGTACAGCTGGACTCCTGGATCCTGGCTCACTTGCAATAAAATAAGTGTTGCTAGTAGGAGTAATTGAGGATTTTGGTAGCAATAATGGAGATCCAGACTTGGAATATAATTTAAACTGGTCTTTACTGGTTGCAGCTTTCATCCATATTAGATACAGCAATAGTCTTTGGTCCCAGCAGGTATTGGCAATGTATGACAGGAATCTGTCTTCTGCTGTATTGGGGACTCACTAGCTGAGGAGGAATTTGGCTTCTCCTGGTCTCTGGACGGTACTCTCAGTTGTGCTTACAGGGTATGCTTCTTCCTGGAGTCCTGGAGGTGGCTGCTTGCTTCCTACCAGCTGAGGCTGAAGGACTCAGACTGGGAATGATGATCTTTTGTCTCAGCCGAGACAAGATTCTGGTTTGGGATCTCTAGAACTGGGAGCTCCTACCAGCACAGCCTTCCCCAATAGTGATGAGAGGCAGGGGCAATATTCGAATTTGCAATATTTTGTGAATATTTGGGCGAATATTCGCCATATATTTGAGAATTCGAGAATTTGTGATCTCCAGGCATTATTTTCTCGATTGCATAAATTCGCATAAAATTTGCATTAAAATTTTCACATAAAACTTTGCATGAACTGGTATTTTTTTTTAATCGAATATTCGCGATTACGAATATATTTTGCGATATTCTAAACATTCGTGAATATATTTTGCGTTGTTCTAAATATTCACGAATTCTTGAAGTGCCGATATTCGCGATTAAAATTCACAATTTGAATATTCGCGATCAACACTATTCCCCAAGCAGGGGTGGCTGGCACACTAACTGTAACTTCCTTCCCCACCCATGAGGCAGGATGTGGGAACATTCCACACCTCCTCAAAGAGGGGGGAGCTAAACTGGAATGTTCTATTCCAGTCTAGATATGCTAAACTGTTACTAAGGCCCTGCTGACACATTGCTGACACCTGCTGGTGAACATGAAAATTACAGAAAATACATTTAAACAAGGCTTTCCATGCACATTTGTGAGAATGTGATGTTAAATTACACAGGATGACAATGCAGATACACTTAACAGGTTGTAGCGGGGTAAAAGAGTTTTGTAACATAACTCTGGGATGTTACACCAGTTCCTTGTAATTATTGGCAGCCCTTTCACTTAGTGCATAGCCTTTATGAGTGTAGGAGTCCCACTACCTGAACTATTGTATCACAATGTGAACGAGGCCCTCCATTATGTGATATACAGGTTGTATCGGAGTGCCTCTTCCTTGTATTTTTTGGCAGCACTTGCACTTTATATACAAGTAAATATACAGGAAATAATGTTTCCTAACAATGTTTTCTCTAAAATCGATTTTATCTTTGGTTTGGTGCGTATTATTGTCAGTCTGTAAAAGTGGCATACTACTCGGACAACAGTGACCTGGGAGTCCAAGATGCATCCAGACATCCTCCCCATGCTGTTCCCAAACCATTTCAGTGGTGTTTCCATCAATTTATGACCTTTACCTGTGAACCAGACACCCTCCCCTCTTCAGAGCATTGTTTTGCCATTGACTTACACGGTGCAAACACAGGCCACAGTTCACACATTACACTGCAGCAAGCACGCAGTCCCAAGCAACCAGAATACACAGGTGTCAGCTTGCAGCCAGTACACGAGGGAGCCTGCAACCAGCCTGCACAGCAACAGTAATAAGAATTGCACAGAGAAGCAGACATGGGGAGAGCAAGCATTCATATACAGCAGTTCACAGACTACACCTCAGCCCCAAGCAACCAGCATACACAGGAGACAGTCTGCAGCCAGCATGCGAGAGGGCACACAGCCAGCCTACACGGCCAAAACTGTCACAGTGAACCGCACCGTGACACCCGATCTCAACACAGGAAAGTCGCTCGGCCCTCCGGAGCACAGTGCTCCCGACTTGAGTGGACTTGAGGTGGGGTGAGCTTAAGGTCTCTTGCACACGACCGTATATATTTTCCATGTGCATTCCGTATTTTGCGGAATGGAACAGCTGGCCATTCATAGAACACTGTAAAACAAAACATGCAATGCAACAGCTCCCTGCAAACCAAATAAAGTACAAAAATGCATAATAATTGCTAATGCTATACTTATAAATTAGAGATGCTTGGCAAATACATTTTGTAC
This sequence comes from Bufo gargarizans, assembly GCF_014858855.1. Lineage (NCBI taxonomy): Eukaryota > Metazoa > Chordata > Amphibia > Anura > Bufonidae > Bufo > Bufo gargarizans. The sequence goes on from NC_058081.1 coordinate 18,993,743, forward strand.
AAAATTATTTGAGCATGTTTTGTTTTACAGTGTTGTTTTCAGCCATAGCAATGTGCCCCTGCGCATTGGGATGTGCTGACTGACCCCCTTTTTCTTTGCAGTTTGTACTGGAGGTGTGGCTGACACCTTAGTCGTGCACTCCTGACCAGCTCGCCTGCCCCATAGGCTGATTTTAATTAGTGTGAGTATATAGCTTAGCCTGTTCTCCCTCATTCACTGGAAGCCATTTAGCACCAGGAGAGGTATAGTGTGGACTCTCATTGCATTCTTTGGTAGCCATTTGGCCCTAGGGGTGGTGGGGAGTGGGCCCGGCATGCATGTTGGTTCCTGCATTCCTTGGATATAATGGAGGCCATTTTGGCACCGAAGATGACAGAAATTAAAGCAGGCCCAGCATGCATGTGGAACCTACACTCCCTGAATTGTATGGTAGCCATCATGGCACATAACAGGTAGAATTTAGTGTTAGGAACCCGTCTTACGGAGATCGCCTTGACGTGCAGCAGACGGGCTCAAATAATTTTGTACAAAATGTATTTGCCAATCATCTCTAATTTATAAGTATAGCATTAGCAATTATTATGCATTTTTGTACTTTATTTGGTTTGCAGAGAGCTGTTGCATCGCAAGTTTTGTTTTACAGTGTTGTTTTCAGCCATGGCAACGTGCGCATTGGAATGTGCTGACTGACCCCCTTTTTCTTTCATAGAACAGTACTATCCTTGTCCGTAATGCGGACAGTAATAGGATATGTTCTATTTTTTTGCGGAACAGAAATACGGACATACGGAAACGGAATGCACGCTTCGTAACTTCCGGAACCATTCATTAAAGTGAATGGCTCCGTATACGGTCTGCAAAAATCCCTGGAACGGAGCAGAAAATATGTTTGTGTGCAAGAGGTCTAACTTGCTTGTAGCCTTGTGTGAAAGTGTGTTTAAAAGGGAACATAGAAAGCTGATTAACCCCTTCCAGTTTCAGTCATAGTCATGAGGGTCATGTGGGCATAGTGCTAGGAGTTCATAGCATGCATTAGACTTTAAGAGCATCTGTAGCGCTCTGGCTATTACGGTGAATTAAGGGTAAGAATGTTTGGTTTGTAAGAGAACTCCACAAGAAGTAATAATAATCTTTATCTATATAGAGCCGACAAATTCTGAGGGAACTTGTACAAAGAGATCAGACGATAACAAAAAACTAATAGTACAAATAGGAGAACTAACCCTTTATGAGGAAATAAGGATGACACAAGAAATACCGTAAAATGTCCAGTATTTGTACAATGATCTGGCACATAGTATATGTGGCGAAACCAACCTCGCCACTGGGTGCTGGAGAAGCCTGGTTGCCAGCCTCTTGCCCCAGGATTATGGGCTCTCTCATCAGCCCATGCTAAACTTAAACCCCATGGAGATTTGACTGTGTTTGTGGCATCTGAGCGCTGTTTGGATATATTGAGCGCTCAGATCCAAGCCATCTGGGGATAAGTTGAATGTGGGGGTTCTGTTCAGTTTGATACGAGTTATGTATTTTTGTGTAGTTTTGCTGTTGTGAATAGAGGTATTTCCTGTACCTAGTTGGCTTACCACACCCAGTTAAGCCAATTATCTCACACAGCCTAACTCTGTAAAAACTGGTTTTGGGCAGAAAAGCCATGATTCCTTTGTTCACAAAGAACTTTTACTAACTTTTGAACCCCTGGTCTAATTTGTTCCATTTTTGGATATGCTAAATGTCTATGTTTTATGCAATAGCTGCACAGTTAAATATTCTTCTGTCTTTTATTGTCTTTTGCTACCATGTGGCTAATGAAGTTTTGCCTCTGCCCTTGGAGATAAATTGGATTACTTCCCAATTGTCTCCAGGACAGAAGACATTGTGTAACACTGTGTATTCTCCTGCCTGTGATAATTACATTAACCCATTGTGTAAGGTTATTGTATCACAGGCAGAGGGGAGGATTTTGTGTGGGAGTGTGTCACGAGTTGGAGGTCCCAGGAGAGACCTCCGGGTCGTCAAGCAATAAACAAACGGAACTCAGGTACAGACACACAAGAGTTTATTGCACAAACAGAATCCAAGGAGGGAAACACAGGGAAATAGAAAGCTCTATGTACCGTCCGCACAGTGGGAGGAAAACCCCCACTGCGCCACTGTCTAGTAATACTCCAGAGGGGCGTGACTAAGCAACTCCTGGTATTCACTAGGGCCCCAGATGGTAGGGTTAGGCTTTGCCGCATGGAGTTGCCAGGGTCCACTCTGGAGCGTGAACTAGACAGTGACAACAGGAGCAAACGGACAACAGGCACCAGACGGTACCGACGGTACATAGGCAAACATAACAAACAGGCAAATACAAATAGCAACTAAAAACACAAGCAGGAGTTCACGTAAGGGAACAGGAGTGGCAATGAGCAGAGAAGGACTAGCTCCACCAGTGGTATACTGCGTGGCCTTGCCCATAGCACTTTGCAGCAAGGCGCGCTGCAGCAGAGTGCCATGGGCAAGGCCATGCAGTTTACTACTGGTGGAGCAAGTCCTTCTCTGCTCCTGTTGTCACTAGACAGTGGCGCAGTGTGGGTTTTCCTCCCACTGTGCGGACGGTACATAGAGCTTTCTATTTCCCTGTGTTTCCCTCTTTAGATTCTGTTTGAGCAATAAACTGTTGTGTTTCTGTACCTGAGTTTCGTTTGTTTTTTGCTTGACGACGCAGAGGTCTCTCCTGGGACCTCCAACTCGTGACAGAGTGTCTGAATGTATTGTATGTGTTTACTGGTTGTTTTACAAAACCCTGTGGGTGGTACTAGTGTGTAAGAATGTATATAAGAACAATAAACACACAGCTCTGGCTGTCCACTGCTTTACCCTCAACACAGAGCTTGTTCTTGTTCTTGGGGGGGATTCACTGTATGCTGTTAGAGACTAATTGCTAGGAGTGTAAGCCGATTGGGTGCGTTTCCTATTCGTCTGATAGCAGCTATTCATGAGGTTCCGTTCGGGAGTTTGGAGTATTCCCTTGTATGCCATTACAGTATAAAAATATGATGATACTACCCATAAAGCATCATGAGCCAGTCACCAGCCAGTATCCATGCAGGCACAGGTCTGAAGTGACTTAGGGTTCAAGGAGTGTGAGGAATATAGTTGAAAGAAGGAATCAGATTCTTAGTAGTGTTGATCGAGCACCAAAATGCTCGGGTGCTCTACCGAGCACCTGACCTAAATGGAAGTCGATGGGAGAACCCGAGCATTAAACCAGGCACCCCTAGCTCTGAAGAGGGGAGGGTGCCTGGTTCATAGGAAAAGTTCAGAAATTGATGGAAACACCACCGAAATGGTTCGGGAACAGCATGGAGAGGATGTCTTGATGTATTTTGGACTCCCAGGTCGCTGCTGGGAACGATGTTGTCCTAGTAGTACACCACTTTTACAGACTGATACTAATACGCACAAAACCGAAGATAAAATCAATTTTAGAGGAAAAATTGTTAGGAAAATTGTTAGAAAAATTGTTAGTTTCCTGTATATTTACTTGTATATAAAGTGCAAGTGCTGCCAAAAATGTTGTTGGTTTTCGGAATTGCGGCCATGATTAAGAGGTGAAATTCTTGGACCGGCGCAAGACGAACCTCGCCGAAAGCATTTGCCAAGTATGTTTTCATTAATCAAGAACAAAAGTCGGAGGTTCGAAGACGATCATATACTGTCGTAGTTCCGACCATAAATGATGCCAACCGGCGATCCGGCAGCGTAATTCCCATGACCCGCCGAGCAGCTTACGAGAAACCAAAGTCTTTGGGTTCTGGGGGGAGTATGGTTGCAAAGCTGAAACTTAAAGGAATTGATGGACGGGCACCACCAGAAGTGGAGCCTGCAGCTTAATTTGACTCAACATGGGAAACCTCACCCGGCCCGGACACGGAAAGGTTTGACAGATTGATAGCTCGATTCTGTGGGTGGTGGTGCATGGCCGTTCTTAGTTGGTGGATCATTTGTCTGGTTAATTCCGATAACGAACGAGACCCCTCCGTGCTAACTAGTTACATGACCCCCGGCGGTGAGGATTGTGTTGACCAGACTCTTGGATAGTGAGACTGGACTTGTAGGTGAAGGCCTGCTGGTGAGCTGACCCTGCAAAAGATTGTAGGTGAGGGCCTGATGGTGAGCTGACCCTCTAAAAAATTATATGCGAGGGCCTGTAGGTGAGCTGACCTTGTAAAACATTATATGCCAGGGCCTGCAGGTGGGCTGACCCTGTAAAAGATTATATGCGTGGGCCTGCAGGTGAGCTGACCCTGTAAAAGATTGTAAATGAGGGCCTGCTGGGGAGCTGACCCTCTAAAACATTATATGCGAGGGCCTGCAGGTGAGATGACCCTATAAAACATTATATTCGAGGGCCTGCAGGTAAGCTGACCCTGTAAAAGATTGTAGGTGAGGGCCTGCTGGTGAGCTGACCCTGTTAAACATTATATGCGAGGACCTGCAGGTGATCTGACCCTGTAAAAGATTGTAGGTGAGGGCCTGCAGGGGAGCTGACCCTGTAAAACAATATATGCGAGGGCCTGCAGGTGAGCTGACCATCGAAAACATTATGGGTGAGGGCCCACTGCCACTTTGTTGACTCTAGATAACTTCTGGCTGATCGCACATGCCTGTGACGTCGACGATCCATTTGGATGCCTGCCCTATCAACTTACCTACCATGGTGACCACGGGCAACGGGGAATCAGGGTTTGATTCCGGAGAGGTAGCCTGAGAAACAGCTACCACACCCAAGGAAGGCAGCAGGCGCGCCAATTACCCACTCCCGACTCGGGGAGGTAGTGACGATAAATAACAATGCAGGACTCTTAAGAGGCTCTGTTATTAGAATGAGTACCCTATTAAATCCTTTAACTGCATTGGTCAGGGCACGTGTGATGTTATGGGACAGATGTTGGTGTAAGGCGGGCACACGTTACACTGTAGATGTGGCACTGGTAATGTCACTGTCAGAAGCGGACACCGTCTATTCAAAAAGTACACTGTATGTCACAGATACAACTTTTAAGCGCACACGTTACACTTTAGATGTGGCCCTGGTATGTTACTGTCCGCAGTGGACACCGTCTATTGAAAAAGTACACTGTATGTCACAGATACATTTTTTTAAACGCACACGTTACACTTTAGATGTGGCCCTGGTAATGTCACTGTCCGCAGCGGACACCATCTATTGTAGGTGAGGGCCTGCAGTGGAGCTGACCCTGTATATTGTAGGGGAGCTGACCCTACAATGTAGTCCCCCCCGACCTACATTGACGGATCTGAAGTCGCAAGGGTACCCAGTGCCCGCCTCCTAGGCACGACAATCTCTGAGGACCTATCCTGGCGTCCCAACATCTCGTCCATCATAAAGAAGGCTCACCAGCGGCTCTACTTCCTTCGACAACTGAGGAAGTTCGGCAGGGCTCAGGACCTACTTAAGTCCTTCTACTCCTGTACCATCGAGGCGGTACTGTGCTCGTCTTATCTGGTGTGGTATGCCGGCTCATGAGTCAGTGACAAGCGCAAACTACAAAGGGTCATCAGCTCGGCGGAGAGAACTACTCGACTGCCACTACCACCCCTTGACTCTATCTTCTCCAACAGACTGTGCTCCAGGGCTCTGAAAATATCCAATGACCACTCCGGGCCATCATCTCTTCAGACGTCTAAAGTCCGGCCGCAGGTATCAGGCCATCCCTGCAAGGACATCGAGGAGGCTGAACACTTTCTTCCTAACTCACCACGCCCCATCTCCCGCCCATAATCCCTCGCCCCTGATGTGCCCTTTGCATAACCCTACCCCCCCCTTCCCACACCTAGTACTATGCCTGTACTTGTGCCTAACCCAATTCCGAGCACGATCGACTGTTTCGTGTTTGGCGAATAAAGATGATTCTGATTCTGAGTTTATTGAAAAAGTACACTGTATTTCACAGATAAAGTGTTTTTAGCGCACACGTTACACTGCAGATGTGGCAAAGCTAATGTCACTGTCCTCAGCGGACACCGTATACGGAAAAAGTTCACTGGATGTCACTGATATTTTTGGGATGCGCACCCTTTAACCAGGAGATGTGGCGCAGCTAATGTCACTGTCCTCAGCGGACACCGTCTATGGAAAAAGTACACTGGATGTCACTGATATTTTAGGGATGCGCACACTTTAAACAGGAGATGTGGAGCGGATAATTTAACTGTCTGCAGCGGACACCGTCTACGGAAAAAGTGCACTGGAGGTCACTAATATTTTTTAGATGCGCACACTTTAAACAGGAGATGTGGCGCGGATAATTTAACTGTCTGCAGCGGACACCGTCTACGGAAAAGGTACACTGGGTGTCACTGATAATTTTTGGATGCGCACAATTTACATAGGAGATGTGGCACGGATAATTTAACTGTCCACAGCGGACACAAACCATTCCAATAACACCCCCTACACTGTCTGTCCCTTCCTATGCTCAGCTCTCCCTGACTAAGACTGAGCCGAACACGCGTCATCGGGTGCTATATAGCACCTGATGATGCGTTCCGGCCAGCCTATCACTGTAATGCCAGTAACCAACATGGCTACGGCATTACAGTGAGGGCAGTACTAACCTGCACGTTTTTTGCCTGCGTAGCAGCTAAGAAACATGCCTGAAGGAGGCTCGAGCATTGCGCTCGAGCACATGCGGTACTTGGCCGAGTACCGCCATGTTCCGAGCATAGAGATGCTCAAGCCGAACTGGTATTCGGCCGAGCATGCTCGTTCAACACTAATTCTTAGGCATAATGAGGAAGGGGAAATGAGGGCAAAAGGGGAGGGGTCAGATTTGAGCATGTTTAAAACGGTGGATGCTGGGTATTAAACTGAGTGTCTGGGGTAGAGCATTCCAGAGAACTGGTGCAGCAAAAGAAATGTTTTAGAGATGAGAGTAGGAGAACTGGGTTAGAGATGTGCAAATGAATTCTACTGGTGTTCAGGATAGGTTTCAAATCTTCTACTAAAGTTCAAATAACATAATATAGCTAAGCCAGCCTTAAATCTGCAACAAGCTCTTTCAGGACAAAAGCCAATTAGAGCAAAGCATATAGAAACAGCTTTTGTAGTTGCATGACCTTGGGGACCTCTGGGTGGGTACTATTTCTATTATGGAGGCCAGTTGATATAAGTGATGACTATTGTAGGCTAGACAACACTCCTCTTGATTTCTGGAAAAATATGTATGCATATGCACTCCTCCCCAGTGTAAAATGGGTGATTGTATTGATAGAAAACCACGGCACGCTAAAGAAATTTTGTAATGATTTCTTATTTATTTCATTATTTTTATTTCATTGTTTTAATCAATCTGCATAATTAGTCACTGGCCAACGTTTCGGTCCAACATAGACCATCTATAATGCCTAAGAAACTAAGGCCGTGAACAAGTACTGTGGTTTTCTATCAATACTGTTACCCCCTTTACCACTGAGCACCGCCTATCTCCTAGAGGAGTGCCTTTCAATTCTCTTGTTTAAAAGTGGGGATTAACTTGGAGGATGCAGGAATAATTGAATCCAGACTTTGTATAACATAGAACAATAGCTTTACTTGAATAAATTTGCACCAAAGACAATCTTCCAACTTTATCTTGATCCTCAGCAGACTTTGGCTTAACTTTTGGCAGGCAAACAATCTCAGCTCTGCTATGCTGGCTGGATTAAATAGGAAACTTTTCCTTTTCTGCTGTACGCTGCAACTTAGCTTTCTGTAGTCTGACTCTATGGAAAGGCAAAAGGCAACATCTTCCTGGCTTCAAACTTCTCTTAGCTTGGTTTTTCCTAGGCAATGCCAGCCCGCCCAGGAGGGGACATGCAACCATTTAGAACTCACAGGCAGGGCCTGTTCAGACAGGACAAGGCCTACTTCACTCCCCAGCATGGGACGAGCTGGACCTCCGTACACAATCTCTCCCCAAGGAGGGGAAGGTTAGACTAACCTTTCACTAACTAACTCCTACCTCTCTAGAGAGGTCTGGAATTGAACTAGGAGGTTCCTCTCCAGGGAAATTAGCTCTGCCAATGATGCCTCCATCTGCTGGTGAACCAGGCACATTACATTATAACACAACAGTTGCATAAGAAATACATACACATTAAGCAGGACATGGAAATAAATACACATGATGATACCGAGTGCACCATTAAGGAAAGCAGAGGGGTAAAAGAGTGGTAATACCTCCTTGCAGGGCGTTACATTCCTCCTTACTTAAGAGGCAAGCTGTCCTCGGCTTGTGCTTAGGATAAGAATATGCTCTCAGGGTACCACATAAAAGTTAAGGTGCTGTATGAGAATACTGACATACTAACATAAAATACGGCTACCTCTAGGTTCCTGCCCTTGTGAGTAGGGTTTCGTTAACAGTTTGCCCTCTTGGTAATAACCAGTGAACCAAACAGACTGCACTAGGCGCTCAACACTCCGCGACGTGGCCACAGTCATATATGGAGCGTGGGGGTGTCATGTACTGTAATCCCTCCACATTCTTTGATACACCCGCAAACAGAAGGGTGGCTTCATCCTGTATTCCCTTCCAGCATCAAGGCGTTATAATGCCATGATGACTATATAGGTATCTAAACATTTTTCTTAAGTAAGACCTTAGGACATAAATTTACCTTGGCTCAATACAAGGTACTAATTAGGATAGGGAGGTATAGACTTCTCCCAAAACTCTCAAGAGGGTTAATTACTCCCTCAGAATACACATATTGTAGCAGCGTGTTACCCTTAACAGTGTTGGATCTTCTTGGCACATGACCACTTGGTTCCCCCCTTACTTAAGAGGTCAGTTAAGAACCATTAGTTTTGACTTTTGACTCAGAGGCAGTCCATAATGCACAAGGCGATGTTAGATCTGCTTGTGACATCTGCTGACGTCCTCAGGGGCAGTCCATGTTGACTAAGCAATACAGTACTAACCATCTGGTGACCTAAATAAAGTGCATACAAGTCCATACAGAAATGCTTACACTGGATCACATTGCTGTACCTGAAAAAAAAATTATAATACACACAATGGGCACGGTATCCTTGAACGTTGCTGTAAATGGAAAAAACGTTAGTGCAAATATTAAAGGAAGGCACATTTTTAATGCAGTAAAATAGTGCAATAAATCACTTTAGAGTCCATTTCCTTCAATGCTAGTAACTTTAAGTGCAATAACAGTCCTTTGTAATCCAAGGTACGAGATAATTTCACTTGTAGTCCCAATGAGGTAGGATACAAAGTAACAGCACAGGTTATGAGAACCATTAGGCAAAGAGGTTTCCAAACAACCTGAAAAGGGGGAAAACATTTTCACTATAAAACCGCAAACAAAACTTTTGGGTAGCTGGGGGTGTCCTTACACTGTATGACCATCAAGGTGAGGGCAGAACCTTGGGGGAACCTTATACATAAAAACAGAGAAGACTTTTCCTGCATGTCAAACCCTGCTCTTGGATTGGCAAGGACTGGTCACATGAGTAATTCAGTGTTCAAATTATTCACCCACTGCTAATCTTAGGTGACTTTTGGGGTTCTCAACCTCATGGACCTCCTAGGAATTGTCCAGCTTGCCACCCCCTATAACCTGTCCAGACACTATTGTTATAAAGAATGATGTACTTCTTGACCAGCAGAATCCTATTCTGTATTGATGAGGGGGCAAGCACCCCGAGACAGCTGTCTACGGATGGATATTTGGCTTCCCTATTTTTCCTTGACATGCTCCAAGGCTTGTTAAAAAGTCAGACTTTGACTTATAGGGAACCACTTCCATAAGTTGGCACTAGCGAGGTGGTTCTCTTTCCCAGGGAGATATCACTTTGCATATTATTTTACCATGTAGAATTGCCATTAAGTCTCCATACAGGACTGGTCTCCTTAAGGAGATTCAGCACCCTGCCTAAGCTGCATCCAAAGCATCACATTCAGCCAGCCAGGATGGAAGGAAGGGAAAGGAAGGGAAAGGAAGGGAAAGGAAGGGAAAGGAAGGGAAAGGAAGGGAAAGGAAGGGAAAGGAAGGGAGGACGGACGGACGGACATGGTGTATTTCCTTTGCGGGGATAGAGCAGGTGTCATTTAGGTCCCGAGGTGGGGACAGACACCGTGCTCTCCTACAGAGGGAATCCATGTGGATCATCAGAGCCGATGCTGTAGGTCCGCTTGGACTTAATGATAGAAATGACCTGAGTGCATTTATCTAACTGTCTGTCATGATGTTGTTTGTAAATAGTGTGTTCGGCTGGACTGAATCGAGCGGGAGACTGCAGCGGAGTCTAAGCGTCTGGGTTGCTGTGACAACCAGACGCAGTGACGGGTAGAGAAGCGCCGGTAAGCGCAACTATGTCACTGGCCTGACGAAGTGCAAGTTAGCGCGAAATGGCCGTCATCACTGACTTCAGCTGTGTGGCACCATAAGCTCCAGCCCGAAGATTTTACCTTTTTGTACGAATAAAGAACTTTTAACCACGCTGGTGAGTGCTGCTTTTTCTATTCCTCTCCCTATTTTTGTGGACACAGCATACAGATTATTAGATCAGGGACTACAGTAACCATAGAGGACCTAATTTACAGAGTATCCAGATTCCTGGCTCAAGGACTACACTTACCCTAGATTACCTAGATTACCTACATATCACAGATATTTTGGATTACTGGAACAAAGACTACAACAATCCTAGTGAACATATATCATAGAGTGTCCAGACTACTGGATCAAGGACTGTGGTAAACCTAGAGGACCTCTAACACAGAGTATATGGATTACTGGATCAAGGACTACATCAGCCCGAGAGGACCTACATCACAAAGTATCCAGATTACTGATCAAGGACTACACTAGCCCTAGAGCACCTATTTCACAGAGTATTCCAATTTGGACCAGGGACAACGATAACCATAGAGGACCTACAGTAAATTAGAGTATTCAGATTATGGGATTGGGGACTACAATAATACTAGTTGACCTAAATCATAGAGTGTCCACCTTGATAAGGGCAACCCCATCTAGTAGTTAACAGCGCTACTGCTAGCTCTATAATACCCCAACATAATGTTTGTCTGATGACTCTTCGGAGGACTTAGTTGGACAAAGTGGTTCCTATGGAATCTAAAGTGGATATCAAAACAATTTATATCTAGGAAGGACAAGTACAATGGTTGCAGGGTGGATACTGCTTTAGTTCCACTGGGGTCATTGTGGACCCTTAATAGAGCAATAATAGGGATAAGATGAATCCCTTATTGGGAACGTCCACACAGTCAGGTTTTCTGATTCAGTTTTGGAAGCCAAAACCAGGAATGCACTCATAAACAGGAGAAGTCATATCTGTCCTTTATACTTTGTCTCCTTCTGTGCTCCACTTTTGATTTTGGCTTCCAAAACTGCATCAGGAAACCTGATCGTGTGGTCGCACCCTTATCCTTTGACTCACACACCGATCCAGTAACTCCAGACCCCGAGGGGCATGAGAACCTAACCGGAAACAGTAACACCTTTTCTGTTTTTGTCCTGTCGAAAAACAAGTAGCTGGATTCACTCTAGGTGTTTTTTCAGATGCGGAACACAACCTTGTCGATCCTGGTTTCGGTTTTCAGGATTCACAAAATAAATAAACATGATTAGTTTATTTAAACTTTTATTAATTGTAATTGTGAGTTTTTTGTATACAGTATATGATTTTATGTATAGATGTATAGAAGTTTTGGAAAATTCGATTAGGCTGCTTTGGCGAATTTTACAAAAACATTTTTTGTAAGTAGCGGGTGCAATGACAGGGAGCTGCGATAGCGCCGCACTCCTCATTGTACACCTCATACATGATCACGGCTTCTGAGAGTAAAAGCTGTAAAATTAACAGAAGGAAGGAATCCTAGTCATCTTCCAAGGCTTGCTAAAAAAGTTAGACTTTGACTAACTCCACAAGGTGGCTCTAGTAAGATGGTTCTTGTTCCTTGATAGATACCTTCTTACATACTTCTTGAGATAAAACACCATGTTAGATGGGGTTTCTTCACTGAAGAGCAAAGTATACGTTTATGGTTAAGTATCCTAAATACAGTTACCCTGTGCTTCACTTATCATTTATTTTCATATATCAAAACACTCTTAAAACAAGACGTTATTGCAACATTTCCTTCTGTTTCTTATTTTACCTTTTTTTGTGCAATTGTCTGTTTTTTAAGACACTAGACTTTCCTCAACATTCTGAGGAACTATCAAGAGCTAAACCTTAGGACCCAAATATGTTGATCCAGACATGACAATAACCTCTAATGAGGGCCTTCAATCACTCCTGACTTGACCACCTCACAATATGTCCATTCTGCAGCATCTTTTTTTAGAACTCTAGATTTTGCTGTTCCTCTGCTAACTCTTCCTACTAGACTTTTATGAATAAATTGACAACCGGGTGTTAGCATTTGCCTTGTCGAATGCAGTGTGTCTCTACATAGTCTGGCACTGGCAGCTCTGAATGGAGAGTGTCAGAGTATAGGGACATACTGCTCCAGCTGGAATCAACCACGTTGCCAATTTATTCAAAATGTTTTTTTTGGGAGGATTAACAGTAGGGTTGAGGAAACCCGAACTGTTTCGGGTTCGTACTGAACTTTGCAAGTTCGGGGACCCGGCCCCGAACCCGGACTATCTTCATTCAGCAGGACCTGCGATGATGTCACCGAGCTCACCACGTCCTGCAGAAATAAGAGGATACCGGTTGCACGATCAAGTGGGTGAGGTGAGTTTTGTTTATTATTTTTAACCCCTCAATGGCCATTTTATTTAGCATTCTGTCTTAAGAATGCTATTATTTTCCATTATAACCATTGTGGCGAAACCAACCTTGCCACTGGGTGGTGGAGAAGCCTGGTTGCCAGCCTCTTGCCCCAGGATTATGGGCCCTCTCATCAGGCCATGCTTTACTTAAACCCCATGGCGATTTGACTGTGTTTGTGGCATCTGAGCGCTGTTTGGATATATTGAGCGTTTAGATCCAAGCCATCTGGGGATATGTTAAATGTCTATATTTACTGATATAATGGTTGGTACATTGTATATTTGAATAGTGATGTCTGTCCAATTGTCCCCATGTGTGTATTGGCGATTTCCCTTTGCCCTGAGAGATAATTGAATTACTCCTCGGTTGTCTCCAGGACAGAAGACATTGTTTAAAATGATGTATTCTCCTGCCTGTGATAATTACATCAACCCATTGTGTAAGGTAATTTTATCACAGGCAGAGGGGAGGATTTTGTATGGGAGTGTTTAAACTGTAAAGCTGTAAAGGATTGGCTGCTAGGTCATGTCCTCACTTCCCAACCAGGTCCACGGGGGTGGTAAACTTGTTGGAAAATGTGTATAAGTCAATGCTTGTGTGTTCAATAAAGAGTTCCTGTTTTACATTCAACATAGAGCCTCGTCTCATGTGTATGGGGATTGCTATACGCTGGCTATAACTCCTATCTCTTGTAAGAGCTGTTCCTGCTCTCTGGATTTAGGAGAGGTTCACGCACTGGAGCCTGGAACCTTGTCGTAGGTCCAGGGTGGGTAGGAGATGGTGAGATCTCAACCAAGCTTCGGCGGTTCGTGGGGTCTGCAGTGATTACGGTGTCAAGTGGAGTGCTTGGAGTCCTCAGGAAGCACTAGGAGCATCCATCAACAGAGGTACCCGGTCGGGGTGCCAGGAGATCCGTTACAACCATGTTATAATGGAAAATAATAAAGTGAAATTCAGGTCCCCATTGACTTTAATCAAGTTTGGGTCAAGTTCAGGTCCTGAACCCGAACTTTGACCTGAAGTTCGGCCGAACCCGGCGAACCCGAACTTTCATGGTTTGCTCATCCCTAGTTAACAGATGATACCCTTATTTATTAAAACACAAGTGGCCAGAGTGGTGAAAGGTTCTCTTTAAGGACAAGGATAATTTGAGGTAGATTTTTCTTTTTCTTCAGTTTTTGTCTCAAGGATGTATTTTTTATGGAAACATTTTTAGTGGATATACCATGGAGTTTAACCTGTATTTTATTAGCAGAATGCAAAGGTGTTCATTAATCACAGGCTGAGCTGGATACCCAGGGGACAGATTGACTAATCCTCTAGATGGCCAAAGCTTAGACCTCATTAGACCCCATTTATCACAGTGGCTCAGCCTGGATGATAAATGTACTGGGTGATAAATAGACAATACTTTGAGACAGAACTTTCCTTCAGAATCAGGGTGGCATTTTTGAGCACAAAAAAAATCCCATCTTAGGCCACACCCCTTTCTCCATAAAGCCACACTCTTCTGGTAAGCCAACCCCCTTTTCCAACTAAATGCAGTTAATTTCTCAAGGGTTCGCCTAGGAATTGCCACCTATAATGTCTTGTGTCGTCAATTGGTCGCTATTGCTCTAAATCATGTTTCATAAGGTAGATCAGTTTGTAAAGCCTTTTCCTTTGGGACAGCTCTTTCATTTAAGGTAGGTTCACACAGAGTTTTTGGAGGTTTGAGGCAATTTTTCATTTAGGTTTTTCAGCCAAAGCCAAAGTCCTTCTTTTCTCTTTCTGATTCCTCTTCTGGCTTTGGCTGAAAAGCCTGCAAAAAAATGATCAGAGCACTGAAACAAATTTGCAGGTAGACAATGGGCCCCTGAAGCAGGAGGGGGGAGTATACTGATTTAAAATATAACTTTTAATGAGATCAATGATATCAGAATAATAAAACTCACAACACGTAATAAACGTACATACACATAGACGACCAAATGAATGATGCCTGGCTGGTATGAACAAAAAATCTGTTCCGTCCGGGGAGACGAGAACAGTCTTACCAGACCCTTTGTAGGTAGTGGGATAGGTCCTCGGATACAGGAGACAGGAGACACTTGGGTCATGCCGTGCGGGAATGGGTGCATTCACTGTGGAGCCGCGTAGATGGAGCACTGGGGTGAATCCTGTATAGCCCTAACAAGGTGAAAGTGGCTATTATGCTTCTACCTATCTACACGGAGCACTCGCCTTAGAAAAGGCGACCCCGTCCGGTAGCCTGTCCCTATGGTGGACCTAGCCCTAAAGCTACAGAAGTTATGCCAGTGAATGGAATATAGAGTTGCTTCCAATGGTCCCCCGACGTGGCACGTTTCTGTCCGTGACTCTTCAGGGAGAGACTGCAGGAAGATAAAATATATAGAGCCGCAGGTAACTACCCTGGGGCTGAATACACACTGGAAAGGAAAACAAGCCAGAAGGCTTGTACTCTGCTATCCTGGGGTAGGATGCAGTGTTGCGCAGGAGGGGTAGTCCTGAGCGAGACGGTCCGGGGGACACTGTAGTACCTAGCTAATGAAACCCTTCTGGTTAGGGGTGACAGAGCAATAAACCAGCCGCAATGATGTGCCTCCGTGATGGGTTTAAATAATTCGCGCTCCAGCTCTGTCGCCCCTCCTCCGCATCTGCGTCATCACCATGCGACGCCAGCCTGAAGCGCCGCTCCCGTCCGGTCACATGACCCCGGCCTCAGAGAGCCTGAGCCGAGGCAGTATACACAGAGCAAGGGGCGGGCGCAGTCAGTGACATCCCATGCCGGCGGCACCACTTGGGGTGGGCGGGAACACGGCAGGAGATGGGCGGGGTAATGGATCGCTCAGCCAATAATGTACAGGGCCTTCTCACAGGAGACTGAATTCTCCAATAGGGAAAAACAGCTACAACTTACCCTTGAGAAGTACCAGTACCACCTCAAGGAAAGAAAGCACCGTCAGTTTGTACGAGACCTCTCTGATTTTAAGGAGAACCGTATCGATTCCTCTCTGAGTAACGGAAAAAGGGACAATAGAACTAGTAATTCGGAGAGATCCTCAACCGAAACGGATCACTTCGACTCAGAGCGAGAAACGGGACCAAAAACAACCAAATATCCTAATAAGGGCCCATCCAGAAGGGGTCGACCCAGGGGTTCTTACAAAGCACGAGATACCCGTTTTTTAGGACAACCGAGTCAGACTCTGGACTACCCACTCCGCAGCCGCACACCCCAACCGCCAACTCAATCACAGGACCAGAGGTGATCAACTTGTCCTCACGTCCTCTGTCACAAGACGAGACTAGAGCCCTTGAGCTGGGACTTTCCTTTGTGCCTACCCCAAAGTTTGATAGATTCATGGCCGTAAAAGACCTGAATCTATTCATCCGCAAGCTTCGGTGGCACAAACATTATAAATACATTGACAGGCGCCGATGCCTTGAACTAGGTATTCCGGTGGAGATGTTAGCCGATGTTCAACTATTGAATTCATTAGCGGTGATAGATAACCCAGCGTCAGGCCTGGGCCCTTTTACAGACCTTAAATGCAAAAGTAACAAGATGCCACCCAGCTCTAGTGAAGTCTCCTGCGTAGACGTCTTCCTTAATATGGTTACCAAGGATCTGGAAAATCTTCAGATTTCTTCACACCACTCGAATTGCGCAGAGTCCATGACCACCGCCATCTCATCTCTTGGCAATAACCCCACGATTGTTATTAAGCCTGCAGACAAAGGGGGCAACATCGTGGTCATGGACTCTGTCCAATATAGGGACATGTGTAGGTGTCTTCTATCCGATAAGGCAACCTACGAGGTCCTGGAAAGAGATCCCACGGACGTCTATAAACGCGAACTAAAATCTATTCTCGACGAGGCCAAGGGCTCCAAAATTATCTTGATGGAAGAATACACATTCTTGCTACCTCAATTTCCCCGTAGGTCCACATTATATTGTCTCCCCAAGGGCCACAAGGGGACTGAAAGGGAGACCGATAGTGTCAGGGGTAGACAACCTAAATCAAAATCTGGGGATCTACATTGATCGAGTTTTAGCACCATTTGTTACCACGCTACCATCCCACCTCAAGGATACTACGGACCTCCTCAAACAATTGGAGGGTCTTACCCTTGAGAACGAGTGTCTACTGTCAAGTATTGACGTAGAGGCTTTATACTCCTCTATACCACACCAGTTGGGATTAGTGGCGGTTGAATTCTTCCTGAAATCCAGGGGTTGCCAATACCGCGCCCACAACCAATTCATCATCCGGATCCTGGAATTTACCCTGAACAGGAACTTTTTCTCCTTTGATAACAAAATCTACCACCAGCTCAGGGGTACCGCGCTGGGGAGTCCTTGTGCCCCGTCGTATGCCAATTTATTCCTGGGCTGGTGGGAGGAGACCCTGGTATTTGGGGAGGGGAATCAGGATGATTTGTCCAGAATTGGGTTGTAGGCGCGGTATATAGATGATATCTTTATCACCTGGAACGGGAGGTCCCTTCAATTTGAATCGTTCGTGTCCCGCCTGAACCAGAATGACATTGGCATGAGGTTCACATTTGAGACCCATCCAACCAATCTGCCATTCCTGGATATTAAAATCACCAAGAATGGTAGGGGGGAACTGGACACCTCGATTCACAGGAAACCGAATGCGACAAACTCTCTCCTGAGATGGGAGAGCAGTCACCCTCTCCCACTCAGGAGAGGGATACCAAGAGGACAGTACCTCTGCCTGCACAGGAATTGCTCAGATAAAAAAGACTTTGTGGCACAGGCAGCTGACTTAAGAGCTAGATTCCTACAGAGGGGGTACCCGGATTATATCCTCAGAGCTGCCTATAAGGTGGCCCTTGCACGTGGCCCTTGCACGTCAGAGACCCACCCTATTGGTAAAGAAACAGACGAACATTCCCGCAACCAAACTGTCCCGCATCATCACCACAGGTTCAAGCCAGGTAAGAGCGATTTTACAACGCCACTGGGGGATCCTTAAAATGGACCCCAACCTGCAGGACATACTAGGAGACAGTCCTCAGATAACTTATAGACGCGGTACCAACTTGCGTGACAAACTCGTCCGCAGCCATTTTTCACCCATCAGCACACATTCTACATGGCTGCGGTCCAGCCTGGTAGGCAGCCATAAATGTGGCAGATGCATCGCCTGCAAATACATTTTGACCACTAAATCCTTCACCAGCTCGATGACAGGTAAGACGTACTCCATTCCGCATTTTATCAACTGTAAATCCAGAGGTGTGATTTATCGTATCCTCTGTGAATGTGGTCTGGAGTACGTCGGTAAGACCATACGTGAATTTCGGAGGAGGATAGGTGAGCACATGGGGGACGTCACACACAAGAGGGACACCCCGGTGTCAAAACATGTGCACACCGATCACAATGGCAAAGCCCGGTCGAAATTCATGGGCATTGATCTCGTGAAACCCCCTCCAAGTGGGGGGGACTGGGACAGGAGCCTCCTCCAACGTGAAGCACGCTGGATCTTTAATCTGAAAACAGCAGCACCAGGTGGCATGAACGAGAGACTCAACTTTGCCTGTTTTCTTTAACATTGTATGCTAACTGGTATGCCTCATTTGCCACGCTGCTGCAGTCGTATTGAGGGTTTAGGGCACCTTGTGCCTACACATGCGCATATGGCTCCACTCTCCATGTTTGCGCGTGCTTACCCTCATCTGTAAATCCCCCCCCCTTTTTTTCTCATGTCTGCATAAGCGTTCCCGCTGGTCTGTACCCCTACTAGCATAAATGCGCATGCGTCTCCAAAAAGCGCACTGCGACTTGGGGTTAACTTGTGTGCATTACGAGTATAGTGACTACATATCTTGCTGACATTGCACTGTGATCGCGCAACTGTAGTCATCTTATTCCAAATGCGCCTGCGTCGCTGAAGAGGAATCATAGGTATTATTGTAGCGTGACCTGTATGACTAATGTTTGGCCCTAGTTGCACGAGACCTGTAATCAGGGCAAAGCTGCTTATCTGTGACTTCATGTTGCCCTGTCTGGGATTTCTCTGACAATATTTGCATTATTTTTTTTTTTTTTTTTTTTTTTTTTTTTTTTTAAATATTTCTTTATTAATATACAAAGCACATTAAATATACAGTATCTGACCGTCCAACGGGTCGTAACAATAATCATTCAAATTAACTTTTTACCCATACCACCCCCCCAACCCCCCCCCCTCCCAAGCGCATCGCTATTTATACAAACAGTACAAAGTACTATATATAACAACAGTATATGGCTATATTTATTTTTCCTTTCCCCTTCTCCCACCCTCCCTCTTCCCCTTTACCAATAACCTTTTGTTACCATCGTCTCAAAAATAATCATCTATATATTAAATAGAGATTACAACTTTTTATTTACAACCATCGGAGAAAGATGAAGAAAAAAGGAAAGGAAAAACATTCCATTCTTATTCCATACATACCCAAATATTTTTACTCTGCAATTTCCCACCCCCCCACCTCCCTTAGGGGGGGGAGGGGGAGACGTGTAGTACGAGAAAAAAAAATAATAATAATAATAATAATAATAAAAAAAAATAAAAAAAATCTATCCAGCCCTAAAGTAACCAGCTCTTCCATATTTCATCCATAGTTTTTCTTTTTCTACTATGGCCCTCCATCACCCGTTCTTCTTTAATCATGTCCTCTACTGCTTTTCTCCACTGCCGAACTGTTGGAGGGTCAACCCCTACCCATTTCTTGAGTATTAAGAGTCTAGCTTGAAATAAAACCTTACTAAGGACCATACTTATATCTCTATTCAAACCCAGATGTTCAGTTGCCCCCAGAATAAACGACATCGGATCCTCTGATATTTGAACCTGCAAAATTCGATATATAGTATCTGTTATTTCTGTCCAGTATCTAAACAATCTGGGACATCTCCAGAAGCAATGCATTAAGTCAGCTCTCTCCCCCCCACATTTTACACAATCATCCGAGGATCTAACGCCCATTCTTTTTAGTATCCATGGGGACCTATGCAACCTATGAACCACAAAAAATTGTGAAATTTTGTGTGAACCCCTATTTGAGACTCGAGAATAGTTCTTTAATGCATCGTTCCATTTTTCTTCCGTAAAAAATTCCAGTTCATTCTCCCATTTTTTCCTAGCTAATATTGTAACCCGTTTCTTTTTTCCCCCCATCAATATCTTATATCTTTTTGCCGTTATTCCTCTTCTTTCACCCAAGTTAGTAAATTTGTGTAATATCTCAGATCTTTCCATCTTATATTTATCCTCTTGCATAACTGACCTCAATGCATTCCTAAACTGAAAGTATTTATATATGTCCTTATACGGTATACCGAACTCTCTAACCATTGTATTAAAGTCTTTCAATTTACCCTGTTCGAATATCTGGTTTAAGTATTTCATCCCATTTTTCTCCCAGTCAATATACATTTTAATCCCCTGCAGTTCCTTAAGATTAATATTTTTCCATATAGGTGTGTATTGCAGAAACCCTTTAATCTCTAGTGTTTTTTTAATCTCTACCCATATATATTCCATTAAATTTAAAACTCTATTTCCTGTGTTTTTTCCTCCCAGTGTACCCGATTCCAACACCTCTAAAAAGTTCCATTCTTCTTTCCATCCCAGTCTATTTACTACCTGACTACCCACTAACCCATCCAAACTACTCTTTATTTGACCATATTGTGTAATTATATAATAATAAAAACAATTCGGAACTGCGAGTCCACCTTCTCTCACTGGGAGCTGAAGTATCTCTTTCTTTATTCTGGGAATCTTACCTTTCCAAAGGAAATCTCCCATTAACCTATCAAGCAAACTAAAGATATCCTGCGACAACCTGACTGGGGCGTTTTGAAGGACATTTGGATCCCTAAATATTTAAAGTTTTCTTGTTTTCCCAACACCTGCACCTTTAAGAACCCCTGTGGTTGTGCATCTCCCAACATCAACATATATGATTTCCCCCAATTAATATTTAATCCAGAAAAACAACCAAACTTATCTATTATATCTATAACTCTATTAAACTGGTCTCCAGTACTGTGCATAAATAGTAAAATATCATCCGCATACATTAACAATTTTTCTTCCCCTCCATCATAATGAAAGCCTTTAATTTCCCTATCGTTTCTTATTATACTTGCCATAGGTTCGATCGCAATGGCGAATAGCAGTGGAGAGAGAGGGCATCCCTGCCTAGTGCCCCGATATAGGGCAAGGGGCAGGGACAAGCTCCCATCCACCATCACTCTGGCCCGCGGATCCTGATATATTAGCTGTATCCATCTTATAAACCCTTCCCCTATACCGACCCTTTTTAGAACTGCCCATAGATATTCCCATTCAATACAGTCGAATGCCTTTTGGGCATCCAATGATAGTACGGCTTTCTCCCCCGCTTCTGTTCTATTAGCTTCGATATTTAAATACAACCTTCTTATATTTGAATATATCGTTCTGCCCGGTATAAAACCTGTTTGATCTAGGTTTATTATACCCTTAACCACCCTTGAAAGTCTATCGGCCAAAACTTTTGCCAAAATTTTAACATCGGTATTTAAAAGTGATATTGGCCTATATGATCCCGGGTCTAGTTGTTCTTTACCCTTTTTTGGAATTAATGTTATAATTGCCTCTTTCATAGAGTCTGGTAAGTCCCCAATTTTTTTAGCCTCGTCCAATGTTGTTTTTAGTTCAGGTACTAACACCTGGGAGAAGGTTTGCATTATTGATTACCTGTCTACCCTTGATTACTGCACTAAATGCCACTAGCCGATTCAAGGCTTTATTATCTATTATGTTACCTTGGCGACGCATACACTGTGCGTCCCATGTGATCCTCAGACCTGTACATTATTGGCTGAGCGATCCGTTACCCCGCCCATCTCCTGCCGTGTTCCCGCCCACCCCATGTGGTGCCACCGGCATGTGATGTCACTGACTGCGCCCGCCCCTTGCTCTGTGTATACTGCCTCGGCTCAGGCTCTCTGAGGCCGGGGTCATGTGATCGGACGGGTGCGGCGCCTCAGGCTGGCGTCGCATGCTGAAGACGCAGATGGGGAGGAGGGGCGACGGAGCTGGAGCGCGATTATTTAAACCCATCACGGAGGCACATCATTGCGGCTGGTTTATTGCTCTGTCACCCCTAACCAGAAGGGTTTCATTAGCTAGGGACTACAGTGTCCCCCGGACCGTCTACCCCTCCTGCGCAACACTGCATCCTACCCCAGGATAGCAGAGTACAAGCCTTCTGGCTTGTTTTCCTTTCCAGTGTGTATTCAGCCCCAGGGTAGTTACCTGCGGCTCTATATATTTTATCTTCCTGCAGTCTCTCCCTGAAGAGCCACGTCGGGGAATCATTGGAAGCAACTCTATATTCCATTCACTGGCATAACTTCTGTAGCTTTAGGGCTAGGTCCACCATAGGGACAGGCTACCGGACTAGGTCACATTTCTAAGGCGAGTGCTTCGTGTAGATAGGTAGAAGCATAATAGCCCCTTTCACCTTGTTAGGGCTATACAGGATTCACCCCAGTGCTCCATCTACGCGGCTCCACAGTGAATGCACCCATTCCCGCACAGCATGACCCAAGTGTCTCCTGCCTCCTGTATCCGAGGACCTCTCCCACTACCTACAAAGGGTCTGGTAAGACTGTTCGCGTCTCCCCGGACGGAACAGATTTTTTGTTCATACCAGCCAGGCACCATTCATTTGGTCGTCTATGTGTATGTATGTTTAATACGTGTTGTGAGTTTTCTTATTCTGATATCATTGATCTCATTAAAAGTTATATTTTAAATCAGTATACTCCCCCCTCCTGCTAGAAAAGCCTGCAAGAAAACCTGTCTCAAAAACTCTGTGTGAATCTACCTTTTACGTTGCCCAGAACAGAGTTTCTCTGTGCTTCCACTATACCTCATTTATTTTCTGTCTCATGACACATTTACAGCTACAAATTATTGCCACAGTTACTTGTTATTATGAAATTCTCTGTTCATCATTTTAAATGCCCAAAGTGTGACTCAATGGTTTGTGGGACTGTCACCACCTAAACTCATAATCCAAATATAAAGCATGAGCAAAGGAAATGCCAACTCCATAGTGTAACAGCTCATGCTGACCTTCAAGAAGTAGCATTTTTTTTTATTTTGAACGTTTTGCCTCACCAAATTCCAAGAACTACAATTTTTTAATCTTTTTATTTTATTTTTATTGCTGAGTGAGGACTTGCCTTTTGAGATTATTTTAAACTCTAGCTTTTATTTAGACGATGTTAAAACTATACCAACTTGATAAATACAACACAATCTCCTCTTGAGAGCCCCAACTCCTATAGGACATCAGGGGTGACCACAGTAAACAAAAGCATAAAACATCAAGCTCCAAGATGCACAACAGACTGCATATAACACAGTGGCTTGTCTGAGCCTTTAAAAACCAGTAGGTTTCTTACAGTGTCCTTGGGAAGAGGTTATCAGATTGCCGTAGTGGACCTTCATCACAGTGTATTCAGATTACTGGATGCAGGACTATGATAAACCTAGGGAACCTATATTATAGACTATCAGGGATACTAGATTGAGGACTACAACAACCCTAGAGGACCTATATGACACAGAATACATCAAAGTGTGGAGAGTATAGAGAGAGGCGGCACTGCCAGACGTCACATTAATATTGACACCCAGTCTTTAACAGCATTACTACATTAGTGAGGCACATAGGCAGATTGATAACACTATTACCTATGAAAAATCAGGGAAGGACCCCACAATAGGATTGTTGTCTCAGTTACAAAAATTAGTTTCTAAATATGTAGCTGCTGATTTTTTGCCCCCTAGTATGTTTGAAAAAATGGTACCACAATACCCTAATAAACCAGCCTGGTATTTTGTCCCCAAAATACACAAGTCCCTAGCAGCTCCTCCAGGCCGCCCCATTGTGGTGGGCATAGGGTCTCTTACAGAGCCCCTGTCCCAATATGTTGATTGGTTGCTTAGACCCCTTCTATCTAAGGCTCCCACATATCTAAGCGATACCAGTGATTTCCTTCGGGCCATCAACCAGTTTGATTGGCACTCGGGACTCGCTTTGGTGTCACTGGATGTGGAAAGCCTCTACACTAGAATACCACATGACATGGGGATCCAGGCGATCAGCCAAATATTGAGCAAAACTGACAAGAGCTATATATACTGTCAGTTCATAGCAGAGGCACTTAACTTTATTCTTTCTAGCAATGCCTTCACGTTTAATGTCCAATGGTATAGGCAAAGGGTGGGAATGGCCATGGTACGCCTGTCTCTTGCACGTATGCTAACTTGTTCTTGACCGTTTTTGAGGACAGGTTTGTCTTCACCATGGCCAATCCATTGTCACAAGGGTGTCAAGAGCCACGTCTGACTCTGTTATACCCGGGGTCAGGAAGTCGCAGCGGGTGGCTGCACGCTCTATGTCTAAAGATAGTGCTGTTACTTAATGGTAGATTTCTGGGTTTGCCTTGCAATCCTTTTTGTCTCACTCAGGGATCCGTAGCTTCTTCTCCTCAGCTGTTTCTTGTCCAGCACTCCCAACCGCCTTATATTCCCCTCTCCCACTTCTCTAGTTGCCAGATATAGAGCTTCCTGCCTGGACTTCTATACTGACCCACTGGAGCTGAGTTGCAGTTATCCCTGGTTGTCGTACCAGAGCATTACCCTCCGATCCCTGTTGGTTGTTTGTTGTTGCCCACCTGGGACTATATGTTTTGTCAGTATTGTCTGTCTTCTCCCCTTGGTGTTTCCCTTTAGTGTTAGTGGTGCGGACTAGTGTTCCCACTGCCCTATTCACTACGTAGGGCTCATCTTAGGGAAAGCCAGGGTTTAGGAACGTGATCGGCGTACGTGTGAGAAACCCATTTAGGGACGTCAGGGCAGTCAGGTGCCAGCCTCAAGGTGAGTTAGGGGTCACCATCTTTCCCTCTCCCTTGGACAGGGCCTTCCTTTTCCCTCCCTTTGCGTCACGTATGTGATCGGCACACCGGTCGTGATATCCATGCTTGCAATATATACAGCTATTTTTAAGATATGTCGACGACGTAGTTATGATCTAGTCGGGCACTGAGATGCAATGCAGGGAGTTTGTGTCCTATCTCAACAACAATAACAATATGAACATGAGATTTACCCTTAATTTTGGGGGTCAGTCTCTTGAGTTCTTGGAT
Organism: Bufo gargarizans; assembly: GCF_014858855.1. NCBI lineage: Eukaryota > Metazoa > Chordata > Amphibia > Anura > Bufonidae > Bufo > Bufo gargarizans. Next base: position 19,018,804 of record NC_058081.1, read on the forward strand.
GTACACATTGAGGCTGGTGAGAAAGGTATGCATACTAGCGGTCACCGTAAGCCTACAGCCACGAACTCCCTTCTGTATCACAGGAGCTTCCACCCGGAGAGTGTCAAGAAATCCATACCTTACGACCAGTTCATGCGGTTAAGGCGGATTAACAACACGGAAGAAGGCTATAGGAGACAGTCAGAGGAATTAAATGGTAGACTACTGGACAGAGGATACAAAGAGAGGGAGATAGACACAGCTCAAAAGAAAGCGGGTTCCTTTACTCAACAAGATCTGTTAAATAAGAGAACAAAAAAGTCCATAAGGAAATGGAGAGATTTGTCTTCACCTTTAAATACAGTCCTGCAGCAAACCTCATAAAACGTGCCCCCTGCAATAACTGGGACATTTTAAAAAATGAGGAAGGCTTAGAAGGGGTCGTTAACAATAGACCACTCATAGCTTTTAAAAAATGTCACACCATAAAAGACCAGATCGTAAGGAGCAGGTTTTGGTGGGGTTTCTCACTCCATCACCCAATTTATTACTTGCAGAAGTAACTATGTGGTTTACCTGATTACTTGCCAATGTGGAGACTTTTACGTAGGGAAAACTATCCGTCCCCTATTTGAGAGGTTCAGAGAACATCTAAATTCTATAAAAACCAGCAAGGGCTGTACCAGGCTCATTGAGCATGTTCGCCAGGAACACAGTGGTAATCCACCGTGTATTTCCTTTGCGGGGATAGAGCAGGTGTCATTTAGGTCCCGAGGTGGGGACAGACACCGTGCTCTCCTACAGAGGGAATTCTTGTGGATCATCAGAGCCGATGCTGTAGGTCCGCTTGGACTTAATGATAGAAATGACCTGAGTGCATTTATCTAACTGTCTGTCATGATGTTGCTTGTAAATAGAGTGTTCAGCTGGACTGAATCGAGCGGGAGACTGCAGAGGAGTCTAAGCATCTGGGTTGCTGTGAAAACCAGACGCAGTAACGGGTATAAGAAGCACCGGTGAGCGCAACTATGTCACTGGCCTGACGGAGCGCAAGTTAGCGCGAAACGGCCGTCGCCGCTGACTTCAGCTGTGTGGCACCATACGCTCCAGCCCGAAGATTTTACCTTTTTGTACGAATAAAGGACTTTTAACCACGCCGGTGAGTGCTGCTTTTTCTATTCCTCTCCCTATTTTTGTGGACACAGCATACAGATTATTAGATCAGGGACTACAGTAACCATAGAGGACCTAATTTACAGTGTATCCAGATTCCTGGCTCAAGGACTACACTTACCCTAGATTACCTACATATCACAGATATTTTGGATTACTGAATCAAAGTCTACAACAATCCTAGTGAACATATATCATAGAGTGTCCAGACTACTGGATCAAGGACTGTGGTAAACCTGGAGGACCTCTAACACAGAGTATATGGATTACTGGATCAAGGACTACATCAGCCCGAGAGGACCTACATCACAAAGTATCCAGATTACTGATCAAGGACTACACTAGCCCTAGAGCACCTATTTCACAGAGTATTCCAATTTGGACCAGGGACAAGGATAACCATAGAGGACCTACAGTAAATTAGAGTATCTGGATTACTGGATCAGGGACTAGAATAACTCTAGAGGACCTTTTTTTACAGAGTATTCAGATTATGGGATTGGGGACTACAATAATACTAGTTGACCTAAATGTGTCCACCTTGATAAGGGCAACCCCATCTAGTAGTTAACAGCACTACTGCTAGCTCTATAATACCCCAACATAATGTTTGTTTGTCTGATGACTCTTCGGAGGACTTAGTTGTACAAAGTGGTTCCTATGGAATCTAAAGTGGTTATCAAAACAATTTATATTTAGAAGGACAAGTACAATGGTTGCAGGGTGGCTACTGCTTTAGTTCCACTGGGGTCATTGTGGACCCTTAATAGAGCAATAATAGGGATAAGATGAATCCCTTATTGGGAACGTCCACACAGTCCAGTTTTCTGATTCAGTTTTGGAAGCCAAAACCAGGAATGCACTCATAAACAGAAGAAGTCATATCTGTCCTTTATACTTTGTCTCCTTCTGTGCTCCACTTTTGATTTTGGCTTCCAAAACTGCATCAGGAAACCTGATCGTGTGGTCGCACCCTTATCCTCTGACTCACACACCGATATGGTAACTCCAGACCCCGAGGGGCATGAGAACCTAACCGGAAACAGTAACACCTTCTCTGTTTTTGTCCTGTCGAAAAACAAGTAGCTGGATTCACTCTAGGTGTTTTTTTCAGATGCGGAACACATCCTTGTCTATCCTGGTATCGTTTTTCAGGATTCACAAAATAAATAAACATGATTAGTTTATTTAAACTTTTATTAATTGTAATTGTGAGTTTTTTGTATATTGTATATGATTTTATGTATAGATGAGAGAAATTTCGGAAAATTCGATTCGGCTGCTTTGGCGAATTTTACAAAAACATTTTTTGTAAGTAGCGGGTGCAATGACAGGGGGCTGCGATAGCGCCGCCCTCTTCATTGTACACCTCAGATGCCGCGTTCATACATGATCGCGGCTTCTGAGAGTAAAAGCTATAAAATTAACCGAAAAAAAAATAAAATCATACTTACCGCCTCTATTTGCTCGCGATGGGCCGACCGCCGACATCTTGCTTGAAGATCGTGAAATCTTGCACGGCCCGAGATGACGTCATAAGTCACCACTCACAGGATTCCACGAAGCATGAGGAAATTCAGCTTCGCAGCAAATCTAGCAGAGGAGGTGATAGATGGAAATTGCTCCATCATAGGGAAGCCTTTTGGATTTTCCACTACGATACCCAAATCTGAAACGTGAAATAATGTTATACTATGAAGTTTGGATTTTTGTTACTGTCACTATGGGTATCGGGTTTATTATTATCCTTATTTTTTTTGTTATATAGTATTATAACTTGGAGGATCATGTGTTTTCTGCAGTGGTAAATATTTATGGAGGCGTTAGCCGGTAGGTACCGTCACCATGAATATGTGGGCGATCTCTGCAATCTTATCGCAAATAACATATGTACTCCATATTTTTCATTGGATATTGAAACAATGTTATAATGTGCCTGTTATGAGCTCAGTGTATGTTTATATGTTTGATGTTGTTTTTATGTATGTTGGATACCGATCCCGATGATCAATCACAGTATTTACCCCTGCGGTTAAATTTGAAGACATCTATGTTTGATTACCATGATTGGAGGGCGTCTCTAGTCTATTTAGCTCAACATTCACTCCTAAGATTTTCATGTCTTTTTCTGACTGAAACGCGTTTAACTGCAGCATGCCAATGGTGTGGCTTTTAACTCATGCAAAGTAAAGGCGATTTGATTTTAAATCTTCAAATGCAGAATGATTGTATAATGGTTCTTGAAAGTGTACCTAAACCTTAAACTTTATTAAAATCTATTCTACATGTGAAGGAAATAGAATATACCTTATTTGTATTATTTTTATTTTATTTTTAACTTTTTCTAGCAAAATAGGCAACTGAAGTTCAGGTTCCTATTGCTCTTACAACATTGTATACTGGTGTACGAATTTCCTTGTGGCCACACTGGGATCTTTACAGGCCAGAGCTTCGCTCCTCCTGCCTGTACTTGCACTACCCTGCTAAAGCCTGGCATAGATGGGCACAGGCAGAAGGAACGATGTGCTATGCTGAGCTTCTGCCCTGCGCTCACTCAGCTCTGCTTATAGCCTGCACTGATGTGATATTTGTTTATTGAAGAATGCAATCCAATACTACATGCCCACGAGCAGCAAAAAGTAAGCAAACCTTTGCTTTCAGTACCTGGTGTGATCCCTTGTGTGTGTAATTGATGATTAGTCCTGCACATCAGCCTGAAGGAATTTTAGCCCATTCGTCCATACAAAACATCTTCACCTCTGTTATGTTGATGGATTTCCTCCCATGAACTGATCACTTCAGATCTTTCCACAACATTTCTATTGGATTAAGGTCAATTGTGACGATGGTTGTAGAGTGGTCACTGACCTCCAAGTAGTCAAATGGCTCTTCTGCGACATGATCATAGGAGGTGTTCAATTGCTATGGCAGCCTGAGGCCTTCTGAAGGCTCCTAGGCTTTACATAGTAAAGTGTAACAGGGCTTAAAGGGAACCTGTCACCGGGATTTTGGGTATAGCGCTGAGGACATGGGCTGCTAGATCGCCGCTAGCACATCCGCAATATCCAGTCCCCATAGTTCTCTGTGTTTTTATTGTGTCAAAAACACTATTTTATAGATATGTAAATGAACCTTAGATGAGTCCTGTCTCCTCCATACTTCAGAGATGAGTCCAGCGTTCTCTGAATCTGAGCCCAGCCACACCCACTGTGAAGGAGCCCAGCACCGCTTAGCATCCTGCGAATCTCCTCCTTACTCCCCGACGTCACAAGGCTAGAGTGCCGTAATCTCAGGATGTGCGAGCTAGCGCATGCGCAGTTCGTTCCCTGAGGCTGATGCCAGCACAGGGAAGAAATACTATGCCAACACTGCGCATGCGTTAGCTCGCACATCGCAAGATTACAGTGCTCTAGCTTTGTGACGTTGGGGAGCAAGGAGGAGGAGATTGGCAGGTTGCGGGGCGGTGCTGGGCTCCTTCACAGTGGGCATGGCTAGTAAATGTTAGTAAAAGCTCCCTGGGCTTCTTACTTGCCTCATTTACATATCTATGAAATCGGGTTTTTTGACACAATAAAGGCACAGAGAGCTATAGGGACTGGGTATTGGGGATGTGCTAGCGGCCATCTAGCAACCCATGTACTCAGCTCTATACCCAAAATCCAGGTGGCAAGTTCCCTTTAATAGAAGCACAATTGTCACGTCCGCTCCCAGCGTCGCCAGCATCTGGTTGCCAAGGTGACTAGGCAGGGTCACCTAGGGCAGAAGCATTGGCCAATCAGAGGTGGCATGTCCGGCTCGATGACATCATCGGCCATATGGACATGTCATATGACCAGGAAGTGCGGCCTATTTAAATATTCAAACTGCTGGCCACAGGTTGCCTGTGATTGGTGTATTTTCCCTTGCATTGCCTCACTAGCTCCATGTGCTCATTCTGAATCTTCTGGTTAACTGACCCCTGCTTTGACCCTGACCTTGATTCTTGGCTGTTGATTTGGGCCCTGGCGTGTCTTCCTGGTTCTGACTCCTTTCTCATTTTTTTGTCTTCTATTTCATCTTGTCTGCTCTCCAGGTATTAAGGTGGTCTTGACTCTGATTTGGGGGTTCTGCTTCAGTTTATCTTTGTCCCTCCTGATTTAACCCACCTAGTCTGTTCTGCTTTGATTTTATATTGTGGTCGTTGATCTGTCGTTAGGGTATTATTTTCTCCTTTTTGTTCTTTCCTTCCTGTATAGGACCTTACAATTATTTAAGAAGGGACTGTCGTACAGTTGTGAGCCCCATTCTGGGGAAGATTGTGCAAGTAGGTAGGGACAGTGGGACGGGTGAGTTCAGGGCAAATGATTTTCCCACATACTGAAATGGTAAATTATTGCAGTCTATGGTATAGGCTATCTAATGCTTACATGATGACGCCTCCTAATGGGAGACTTAAAAATAAAGGTAAAATATAAAAAAGGTTTTTAGAAATATAAAAAATGAATATAATTAAAAATGGAAATACTTTCCCCATTTTGCAGATAAAAATAAATAGTAACAAAATAAAGATCATTTGTATTAACGTATCTGAAAAATGTCTGTACTATTAAAAAAAGAAAGTATTTATTCTTTATGTTGAACGGTGCAGCAGAAAAAATAAATCAAAGTGGCTAAATCAACTTTTTTGGGTTTCTCCAAATTCCCAAAACATTGAATAAAAAGTGATAAAAAATACTTACCCCCAATTGGTACCAATAAAAACTACAGATCACCCCACAAAATAAAAATCCCTTACACAGCTCTGTAGGCAATAACATATTTAAAAATAAAAATAAAAAAAGTTATTGAAGTTTTTTTTTTTAAAGCATTAAAACACAAGAAAAACTATAAAAAATTTGATATGGTTGTAGATGTACTGACATGCAGAATGAAGTAAACCACATGGAACACCATAAAAACAAAATCTATAAGACAATTATGGAATTATGCTTTTTTTCCAATTCTGCCCAATTCGGATTTTTGAGTAATGACCCCTGTTTTACCCCTGAAACTGTGATCTCTCCAATACTGACTGACCCCTGTTTATCCCTGAAACTGTTACCTCTCCAAAACTGACCCCAACATTACCCTCATATAGTATGTAAACTACAGAGAATGCAGCACAACTATATATATATATATATATATATATATATATATATATATAGATACATCATAAAAATATCCATGTTCTTTATAGATGAAGTCCATAACTGAGACAGTCTGGTCAAGATGATGTTGAAGCTCATGGCCATTGACTAGTGATGAGGGGAATGGGCAATATTCGAATTTGCGATATTTCTCGAATATTTTGTAGAATATTCGTCATATATTTGCGAATTCGAGATTATATTCTTGATTGTGAAAATCAGCAATGTATTATTCACGTAATGCGACTATTATTCGCGACTTATGCTACATTTTTAAAGCTGGTATAAGTTTCCTGAGAAAATGGTTGACACGGCAAAACATTAGAATAGCTTTACATGCAGATAGAGTGCTCCAATATATTTGCACTTGCAAATTTTCTGCAATAAATGTTGTGTTTCCGCAAATTTTTTCGCAATACGTGCAACTTGTATAGTAAGGGGCAGGCAACTTTTCTATTGGTTGCTAGGGATGTTGCTAAGCTGTGACAAAGCCTTCTCATTGGTCCACTAGCTAGACGAAGGGAGAGATGATCACCCGATGTGTACTGTGTTAAAAAAAATAATAATATTTGCGAATTCTCGAAGTGCCGATATTCACGATAAAAATTTGCTTTTTTAATATTAGCACTCAACACTACCATTGACCAAGGAAATCTTTGGTAGAAAATTTGAGTAGTGGGTTATGCTTTCTCAAAGGACCTTGTGGATTCTGATTAGTCACCTGGTGTCTGTTACTCATAATACCTTTTTTTTTAAGTCAGGAGAACTTTATGGTGGACATTATGTTTGATGCTTAGAGTGCCTCATGTTCTAGTTTCTTTATGCAGTTTTTGAAGCCAAAATTAGGTGTGGATCATAAAATGAGAGAGTGTTAAGGATAGATAGTACTTCTCGTTTTTAAATCCTCTTCTGGTTTTGGCTTCAAAAACTGCATCAAAAAGCATGAACGTATGGCAGCACCATTAGATGCCCGGAACAATGTCACGAGTCATTTCATCCCCTATGTGTTTATTATTTCCCTTTTACGTTACTTCTTCATATAGCCCCAATCCTCCATCTTTTTCTGATTAACAGTATCTGATTTTGCAATACTTCATGAACAGAGATTTTTTTATTTCGTTTTTTTAGCTCATGCAATTTTTTAAAATGGACTTATTATCAGACAAGAATCTGGCTCATGAGCCCTGTGGAAACTGTAATGATGGTTGTACTGGTGGTCCCATCTTTTTCTAAAATAAATAAATAAATATATATATATATATATATATATATATATATATAAAATTATCGCTAAGAATTACTTAATAGAATAAGGGGCATCTCAGGGACTTAGAGATATAGATTAAGGCTACACTGGCAAGGGTTCAGACAATTGTAGACAAAGGAACTGGATTGTTAGCAAACAAGAAATAGAGGAACTGGCCACATGGACATGGAAAGGGCATGGAGGGAGAACGGACATCAGCCTTTTTATCCCAGGAGACAATATGACATCTGGCCCATTTTGATGATTAATGAGGTCCGCTCACTTCCATGTATGCCACCGATGGAAAAAGATGGACACAAAGAGTGAATGTTAATTCAATTTAAATCCCCTGAAGGATAATGTCCTACAAAATCAATCCTTGCTCGCTATGAAACACATATAGACCCAACTTTATCACTCTGGTTAAGAAAAAACAAGTAAAAAGCTAAAATAACTTTCATGACTAGATACAACACATGAGCAAATCTACAATTTTGGATTCTAAAAACCAGAACTACTGAGAACTTTCAACCACAGCTTGTGATATGGAGGAAATGACTTGTGTTTTCTCAAACAAAAGAAGGAACTGACTGTTGACAGTTAAAATTGTCCATCATGAAAGCTACAAGTCTCCTTCTGCTCTTCTTCGCCATCCAAGGTCAGTTGTTCCAGTAGTTTGTCCTATGTGGTTTGCTAAAAATGTCTTATTGTTCGAGGGCTTTCAAACAAATTACCTAGACGTTTCACATCTATGTTGCTCATAGAAAGAACAAGTGTACATTACTATGAATTTGAGTTCTTGTTGGATCTAGTCTTGTGCTATAATTAAGATCGTTTATGAATGTTGGAAGAAGACATTGTTGAGCTGGATGTTCTTTTTTAAGCTCATCTACATAAAAACTTTCAACTAGTGAATGTTGTTATGCTATTTCTACACAATACCCACTGCTTTTGGTTGATTAGTGTTTTTTTCATGGTGTCTTCTGAACATTTGGCTCTGATTCTTGTTTTTAGATCCTTCAGAAAACGTTGATTCTGTGGTTTTCAATAATCACCACAAGTTAATAAATATCAACCTCAATACACAGCTGGCTTTTGCATTGCCCTAGACTAGAACTGCCCTACACTTTGTGAATGCTACAGTGACAAGCCCATACTACTTGAATAACATAATTAATCCATATGTATATTAGAAAAAAGGCAGCACTTGCACAAAAAAGGAAAATAACTGTGGGTGCCAAGCCCAAGGGGAATAAGCAATTACCCAAAGTATAAAAAGAAAAAAAGGACAGCACTCCAAAAATAAAAAAGAAGAAAACTTTATTCACCCATGCGGTACAGCGACGTTTCAACTCAACAATAGAGCCTTTCTCAAGCTGAAACATCGCTGTACCACATGGGTGAATAAAGTTTTCTTCATTTTTATTTTTGGAGTGCTGCCCTTTTTTCATATATATATATATACCAGAAATAGGACAGCACTCCAAGACTTGAAAAAATTGTGTCTTTATTCACCCATGTGAAGCAGTAGCGACGTTTCAGCTCACAACTGAGCCTTTCTCAAGCAAAGAAATACAAGCTTGTGCCTATCTTAAATAGCGCTCAGATAATCAAGTGACCAATGAACATACAGATCAAAAACATGTGACCATTTACCATGTGAAGACCATTTACCTAATTGAGTCATGTGAACAATTACTTATGGAGAATATCCTGACATTTGATACATAGAATTGCACACATTTGTGTTACATCCAAACACTTTACATTTGATGGTGCATTTATCACAGTGCGTATATACGTAAACACAGTGAATTTAATCAATGTGAAATTAATAAATAGTATATAAATCATTAAAATCATCCACCACGGAGACTGAGGGAAAAAAGAGCATTTGACTATGTCCGACAATATCGCGCGTCCATGTGAATACTGGCCAAAGATAGCATTTTTAACTAATACTGCAGGTACCACATAGTGTCAAAGACAAACCTCTAATGCAAATATGCGCACACAGCTCAGCTCCACTACATCGCCAGTGACCCGGCTTCGTTGTATTCCTATGTGAGAGCCAGCGCATGCGCATAATGCGACATTGACTGGAATTGTCATCTTTGTTTCTGGAAGGGCACCAATATTACCAATGTGTCAACCTAACTATCCGGGCCAATCGGAGAGGGATACAACCTCCCGGATGGATCAACCCCTCCAAAGTTGTGGTCAGGTAAGGGGGACACCTCACGTGTTTTGGTGTAAAGCGGAGTGCTTGGAGTCCTCGGGAAGCACTAGGAACATCTATCAACAGAGGTACCCGGTCGGGGTGCCAGGAGATCAGTTACAGAGATATAACTGCCCTGACCGTGCTTACTGGTCCACATATCCGTAGTCAGGTGCACCTTGTCACAGATGGCGTTGCGCAGTGCACACCTGATTTTGTCCCCTACTTGGTTGTGCAGGGAAGGGATGGCTTGCCTTGAAAAGTATTGGTGGCTGGGCACGACGTACTGTGGGACAGCCACCGCCATAAGGTCTTTAAAACTACCCTTCTTCACCAGACGGAATGACAGCATTTCAAAGGCCAGTAATTTAGAAATGCTGGCATTCAGGGCTAGGGATCGTGGGTGGGTATGAAGGTACTTCCTCTTCCTCTCCAGCGTTTGGGAGATGGAGAGCTGAAAGCTTGCGAGGGACATTGTGGAGATGCTTGGTGACCAAGGTGTTGGTGTTGCTGACAGATCCTCTGTTTGTGGGGTGCCAGTTGGCACTGTCACTCCAGAGGTGGATGAAGAGGCCGCGACTGCAGCAGAAGAGGAAGCAGGAGGAACCAGAGACCTTTCTTGGTTTTTGAGGTGTCTACTCCACTGCAGCTCGTGCTTTGCACTTAAATGCCTGGTCATGCAGGTTGTGCTCAGGTTGAGAACGTTTATGCCTCGCTTCAGGCTCTGATTGCACAGCGTGCAAACCACTCGTGTCTTGTCGACAGCACATTGTCTGAAGAACTGCCACGCCAGGGAACTCCTTGGAGCTGGCTTTGGTGTGCTCGGTCCCTTGCTGCGGTGGGCAGTAGCAGGCGTACTGTCTAGAGGACAGCCGCTCCGCTTTTGCACCGTGCTCCCTCTTCTGCTGTGCTGGTGGCTCTGTGGGACCATCTTCCTCCGAACTACATCGGTCACTCTCATGACCTTGATTGCATGTGGGGTCGAGGACCTCATTGTCCTCCACATCATCTTCCACCCAGTCTTCACTCCTGCCTTCCTTGTCGGTCTGCACACTTTTGAAAGCCCCAGCAGTTGGCACCTGTGTTTCGTCATCATCCGAGACGTGCTGTGATGGTCCTCCCATGTACTCATCTTGAAAAATAAGTGGTTGGGCATCAGTGCACTCAATTTCTTCCACTTCTGGGGCAGGGCTAGGTGGATGGCCCTGTGAAACCCTGCTAACAGAGTCATCAAAAAGCAGAAGAGACTGCTGCATGACTTGGGGCTCAGACTGCTTGGCTGATTTGCAAGGGGGTGAGGTAAAAGACTGATGGACATAGGCTGCAGGTGCCAACTGTGGTCTTTCAGCAGGAGTCTGGGTGGGAGACAATGTGAAGGAACTGGATCCACTGTCATTAACCCAATCTACTTGTTCAGGCCTCACCATTCGTAGAGCAGCATTAGGCCCGACCAAATACCGCTGCAGGTTTTGTCGCCTACTCGCACCTGAGGAAGGGGTTTCACTTGTGTGTGTAGCGGGCACAGATCGACCACATCCTCTCCCTGCAACAGGAGCTCCACCAGCAGCACCACGACCTGGGCCACGTCCCTTATTTAAAGCTCTCCTCATATTTTTTTAATTTAGGATCTTGCCCTAAATGGGTGTTTAATTAATAGTAGAAAAGAACAAGTATGTAAAGGGTGTATCTCACACGGCCTGAATCAGACTAGGCCTCTATTAAAGATTTCTTAGCACAAAATGGCTGTATTTCAAATGCCTAATTCAAACCCCTGTATGTATAGGGGGATTACACACGCCCTGAACCAGTGTAGGCCTCCCTGCAGTAAATATATCTTTGCACAAAATGGTTGTATTTCAAATGCCTAATTCAAAAGCTGCCAACAAAATTTTTTGTGCCCAAATGAGTGTTTGTTTAGCAACTGAATTTGACAGCAATATATAAGCCTGTAATTTCACTTGTGCTGATGCTGCAATGCCTGAAAAATGTGTTTTTTGTCAAAAGAATGTGTTTTTCAAACCCCAGAAAATGATGGGTGTATTTCTAGCTTAAATTGCACACTGACTAATCCAGATGTTGTAGATTGCCAAAAAAAAACCATTTCGGAAAGTACACACCCTAAGGTATTCGCTGATGGGCATAGAGAGTTCATAGAACCTTTTATTTTTTGTCACAAGTTAGCGGAAAATGATGATTTGTTTTATTTTTTTATTTTCCTTACAAAGTCTCATATTCCACTAACTTGTGACAAAAAATAAAAACTTCCATGAACTCACTATGCCCATCATGAAATACCTTGGGGTGTCTTTTTTCCAAAGTGGGGTCACTTGTGGGGTAGATATACTGCCCTGGCATTTTAGGGGCCCAAATGCGTGCAAAGTAGTTTGCAATCAAACTGTGTAAAAAATGGCCTGTGAAATCCAAAAGGTGCTCTTTGGAATGTGGGCCCCTTTGCCCACCTAGGCTGCAAAAAAGTGTCACACATGTGGTATCGCCGTATTTAGAAGAAGTAGGGCAATGTGTTTTGGGGTGTCTTTTTACATATACCCATGCTGGGTGAGAGAAATATCTTGGCAAAAGACAAGGTTTCCCATTTTTTTATACAAAGTTGGCATTTGACCAAGATATTTCTCTCACCCAGCATGGGTATATGTAAAATGACACCAAAAAACACATTCCCCAACTTCTCCTGAGTACGGCAATACCACATGTGTGACACTTTTTTGCAGCCTAGGTGGGCAAAGGGGCCCACATTCCAAAGAGCACCTTTCGGATTTCACAGGCCAATTTTTTATTTTATTTTCCTTACAAAGTCTTATTTTCCGCTAACTTGTGACAAAAAATAAAAAATTCTAGGAACTCGCCATGCCCCTCACGGAATACCTTGGGGTGTCTTCTTTCCAAAATGGGGTCACTTGTGGAGTAGTTATACTACCCTGGCATTTTAGGGGCCCATATGCGTGAGAAGTAGTTTGAAATCAAAATCTGTAAAAAATGGCCTGTGAAATCCAAAAGGTGCTCTTTGGAATATGTGCCCCTTTGCCCACCTTGGCTGCAAAAAAGTGTCACACATGAGGTATCGCCGTACTCAGGAGAAGTTGGGGAATGTGTTTTGGGGTGTCATTTTACATATACCCATGCTGGGTGAGAGAAATATCTTGGCAAAAGACAACTTTTCCCATTTTTTTATACAAACTTGGCATTTGAACAAGATGTTTCTCTCACCCAGCATGGGTATATGTAAAATGACACCGCAAAACACATTCCCCAACTTCTCCTGAGTACGGCGATACCACATGTGTGACACTTTTTTGCAGCCTAGATGCGCAAAGGTGCCCAAATTCCTTTTAGGAGGGCATTTTTAGACATTTGGATCCCAGACTTCTTCTCACGCTTTAGGGCCCCTAAAAAGCCAGGGCAGTATAAATACCCCACATGTGACCCCATTTTGGAAAGAAGACACCCCAAGGTATTCAATGAGGGGCATGGCGAGTTCATAGAATTTTTTTTTTTTGGCACAAGTTAGCGGAAATTGATTTATTTTTTTTCTCACAAAGTCTCACTTTCCGCTAACTTGGGACAAAAATTTCAATCTTTCATGGACTCAATATGCCCCTCAGCGAATACCTTGGGGTGTCTTCTTTCCAAAATTGGGTCATTTGTGGGGTGTTTGTACTGCCCTGGCATTTGAGGGTTTCCGCAATCATTACATGTATGGCAAGCATTAGAAGTTTCTGCTATTCTCCTTATATTGAGCATACAGGTAATGAGATTTTTTTTTTCCGTTCAGCCTCTGGGCTGAAAGAAAAAATAAACGGCACAGATTTCTTCATTCGCATCGATCAATGTGGATGAAAAAATCTCTGCCCCCCAAAAAAAAGGAGGGGAAAGGCGTCTGCCAGGACTTAGGAGCTCCGCCCAACATCCATACCCACTTAGCTCGTATGCCCTGGCAAACCAGATTTCTCCATTCACATCAATCAATGTGGATGAATAAATCATTGCCGTGATTTTTTATTGATTTTTCATATACAAAGTGTTTGCCAAAGCATATGAACACCGCCGCCTCCTCAGCTCATATGCCTCGGCAAACGTATCTTTTACTGCAGAGGAGAAATCTCGACTTTTGTGTAATCTGAAAGCAGCGCAATGCTTCTGTCAGAATGCACATCAGTGCTGCAGCTAGTCAATCGGTTGGTCCACCTGGAAGGTAAAAAAATAAATAAAAAATAAGAAAAAACCAGGCCGCAACGCAATAAATTTTACGTCACGCTTGTCTCTCCATTTCACCGCGAGCAGTTCTTGGTTACACAAGGCAGCCCTCTCCCCCCTTGCAAGACGGGTGGTAACGAGCCGTTGGGGGAAGCCTGCACGACTAGTTCGCGCAGTGCCACAGCAGCCAATCTGTTCTAGAAACAAATGCCTGAAGAGGGCCACACTTGTGTAGAAATTGTCCACATAAAGATGGTACCCCTTGCCAAATAAGGGTGACACCAAGTCCCAGACTATCTTCCCACTGCTCCCCAGGTAGTCAGGGCAACCGACTGGCTCCAGGGTCTGATCTTTACCCTCATATATCCAAAATTTGTGGGTATAGCCTGTGGCCCTTTCACAGAGCTTATACAATTTGACCCCATACCGGGCGCGCTTGCTTGGGATGTATTGTTTGAAGCCAAGGTGCCCGGAAAAATGTATAAGGGACTCGTCTACGCAGATGTTTTGCTCAGGGGTATACAAATCTGCAAATTTGTTGTTGAAGTGGTCTATGAGGGTCCGAATTTTGTGGAGCTGGTCAAAAGCTGGGTGGCCTCTGGGACGGGAGGTGGTGTTATCGCTAAAGTGCAGGAAACGCAGGATGGCCTCAAATCGTGCCCTGGACATGGCAACAGAGAACATGGGCATGTGATGAATTGCATTCGTGGACCAATATGACCGCAATTCATGCTTTTTGGTTAGACCCATGTTGAGCTTCAACTGCCCTTCTGGTGCTCGCCACTTCACCATGTTGTAAGGCAGTGCTGGTACTAGATCCAGGGAGGGCTGCGCTGCTGGTGTATGCCTCACCGCGTAATCCGACAGCACCAGCCCCACTCTGCTGCCCTTGAAGCGGATCCTGCACAACCTGTGGTGTAGCAACACAGGGCTGGGTACGCATGTTGGTATCAGGGACCTCAACCTCCTCGTCCGAACTTTGGGTCAGACTGCCACTGCTTTCTACAGGTTCATATTCTGACCCGCTGGATTCGTCAGATGAGGGTTCCCATTCCTCATCCGACTGGGTCAGAAGCCTGTAGGCCTCTTCAGAAGAATACCCCTTGTTTGACATTTGGACTACTAATTTTAGGGGGTATTCCCTGAGACTACTCAAGTAAAAAAGCAAGCCTGTCTTACAAATGGGAGGCTAGCGAAGTACCGGAGGCCACTGCGATTGATAAAAAATATCAAAACAGATTTTTTTTATCGCCGGAGCGCTTGTAAAGTGATTGTGCAGTGATCAAAAAAAAATATATTTTTTGTCACTGCGGCGGGGCGGGCGTGGGCGAACGCACGTGTGGGCGACCGATCAGGCCTGATCGGGCAAACACTGCGTTTTGGGTGGAGGGTGAGCTAAGGTGACACTAATACTATTATAGATCTGACTGTGATCAGTTTGATCACTTACAGATACTATAAAAGTACAAATGCTGATTAGCGATAAGCTAATCAGCGAATCAGTGACTGCTGTGCGGTGGGCTGGGTGCTAAACAATCGCTAACTACCTAACCAAGGGGCCTAAACTATCCTAAAACCTATCAGTCAATACCAGTGGGAAAAAAATGTGACAGTTTACACTGATCACTTTTTTCTCTTTCACTAGGTGATTGACAGGGGCGATCAAGGGGTTAATTGGGGTGATGGGGGGGGTGATCTGGGGGCTAAGTGTGGTGTTTGGTGTACTCACTGTGAACTGTGCTCCTCTGCTGAGACCAACCGACGAAAAGAATCAGCAGAGGAGGACAGCAGCCATTTAACACCTCGTTTTTTTAAAATCATCAGCCTGCCAGCGATGATCATTGGCTGGCAGGCTGATGATGTAACCCTCCTCAAACTTTTGCCGGCCCGTGATGCGCATGCGCGGGCCGGCTGTGAGCGTCATCTTGCGTCTCGCGAGATGATGCGTATATGCGTGACTCTGCCTCACACTGCCGCCTCCGGACCGCGATCCTGCGTTAGGCGGTCCGGAGGCGGTTAAATGGCCCCCTTCTCCCTCAAGGATGCAGGCAGGCATGTCATTAGTCATGTGTCTACACACAGAGGGTATGTCTGTCTTTATATGTCATAACAAACCTGGAAGTTGAGTGGCCTGGCTCTGAAATGCGGACACCAAAGTCAATATCATATATGTACATCAGTAACTTTTTGTACTAACCTTGTCTGGGCCCCATGGAATGGTAAGTTCCATTCTATCTAAGATAGCTCTGCCATTTTTGCTGCCACCTGCTGGTAAACCAGGCACAATACATGTAATAAACAGTTACATAGCAAGATTATGAATGCACATTGTGAAGGACCTGGAAAGACATACATAAGATGACATTATATTAGCCCATTAAAGATAGTAGCAGGGTGCAGAAGTGGTAACACCACTCTGGGGTATTACACAATGCTCTGTTTCTCCCCACAGAAGGCATGTGCTGGAGGAGACTAGCAGTGGGATGATTGCTCAGCTGCTCTATTACTGTGTACTAGTGTTCTGACTAATGGGGCACCGAGTCATGACCTATCAGGTTCAGATCCTGGCACAGTAAGTCACTTCCTGGCCATACAGCAGTACCAGTGATAGTCTTGTTTGGTTTACTAGCTAGGTTCATTGGTCCTGTTTTGATTACTACTATCCTGTGTTTCTGACCTTGGCATGTCTTCTGAGCATTTTCTGTCCCCCATTTCTGACAACTCTGTTATTGTGTTTGTCTGTCTCTGCACTTAAGTAGCATAGGGACTGTCAACCAGTTGTGGTCTAGCCATCTAGGGCTTGTACTGCAAGTATCCAGGGATAATGGGGGGTTGCAGTCCAGGGCCTAACTGTCCTTGTCCGTATCTACTCTACTGACGTGACACTTTTATAATTTTTCATTTCAATCATATCACAAAACCTCTTATTTGGCTGGAAAAACCCTGTTAAGCTACCAAGACCACTGCACCTCCCAAATCTTCACACTTTAACATTGTAAATATGGTCTTAGGGATTGCAGATAAGATTTTGTCTCACATTCCTCCTCCGGTAACGCAACTCTCCCCCGGTCCTGAATTTTAAACAACAAACAGACCATCTTTTCAACCTACTGCCTTGACTTTGTATCCTTCCGTGATAAGTTGAGGTGCATCACTGGTGGCTAGAACATCAGTTTCCTGCTTTTCAGCAAGTTCTTCCATTTGTACAAACCAATAAGTATATTGACACTAAGAATACAGAAATTTACATACTACAGTATAAGCGCCTCATATTACCACTTAAGGGGATCATTTCATTAGCGCACAGGAAACCTGCCGAACACAAAATCTCCACCATCATACATGAAGAATTTTAACTAGAAATTCAGGCCAGGAGATATCAAAAAGACTCTGGATCCTCTACTAGTTTGTTGTGTAAGGATTCAAGAGTGTGAAACTGAAATACCTTAGAGTTGGCGCCTCACACTTATGAAACTTCAGAAACAGAATTCATCTTAAAGCCATAGATGCTAGAGATTGGATCTGGAGGAAGATTCTTATTTTCTCCCCTCCCCCTCTATGGGGACAGCATGTCTATGTGTTTTCCTCTGCACATACTCTTTCCTCCTGCTCTCTGCTCCCCTCTCCATAGATTCTATGGACAGAATATCTGTGTGTCTCTTTGCCCTTCCTCACTTCTCCTCTCCCCTACACTCTCCATAAATTATATGGGAAGCATGCCTGTGTGTCGCTCTGCACTTCCTCTCCTCCTCTTCTCTGTCCATGGATTCTTTGGGCAGCATGTCTGTGTCATGCCCTGCTCTGACTATGTGCGGAGGTCTGCCAGATTGACAGCACGTATTTAGTTTTTTGTTTTGTTTTGGAGTCGTGCTAAATCCGCCTCCCTTCAGGTACACGGGGTGGGGTCATTGGTTTAAATTGCTCTCACTCCCAGTGTTCCCTGCGGGTTATAGCTTCTGTCTGGCTTTGGAAACAAGGAAGGAAGGATTGGCTGTTCCTGCTCAGATAAGATAAGTTGGTTTTTGATTTATTGTTGTTTGCTGCCTTGGCTGTTTGAGTTACGTCTGTCCCCTCCTGGTTCAGGGAACAGGCTGCCCCTTTTCCCCTTTCACCATCTCAGGGGTTTTAGGGTATTTTCAGCCCAGGCACGAGGACAATTTATTCCCACCTTAAGGGTCTGAATGTGGGCATAGCAGTATAGGGAGAGCTGTTAGGGATTTGCTAGGAGGTGACCTTATCCCCAGCTTCTCGCCTAGATACTTGTTGGTTTATTTATCTGTGAATCTGATATCCTGCCCGCCGTGACATTATAACCCGCCAATACTGTGACTGCCATTGCTCAGCGGTCTTGTGATGGCGTCAATTGATGCGCTAGTTGACCGCATGCAGGGATTATCCCTAGAGGTTGCAGATCTGCGTAGTTCGGTCACACGGTGTCAGAATGCTCTGGCATCTGGTGCAGGTCAAATTTGTCGGGAGCCTAAAGTCGCTCTTCCTGATAGATTTGCAGGGGGTACGGATGACTTTATCCGCTTTAGAGAGTCATGCAAGTTGTTCTTTCGGCTGTGTCCGTCGTCGTCAGGTGATGAAAGTCAGAGGATTGGTATAATCATTTCTCTGCTTAAAGGGGACGCGCAATCCTGGGCCTTTTCTCTGCCGCCCGGTTCTCGGGCCCTCCGGTCGGTGGAAGAATTTTTCAAGGCCCTGGGATTAATTTATGATGACCCAGATCGGGTCTCGATGGCAGAATCTAAATTGCGTAATTTATTATAGGGGGGACATACTGCAGAGGCTTACTGCGTTGAGTTTAGGAGATGGGCTACCGAGTCAGAGTGGAATGACCCCACGTTACATAGTCAGTTTTGTCAGGGGTTATCTGAGAGATTGAAAGATGCCCTTGCTTTTCATGAGTACCCAGATACTTTGGAGAATGAAATGTCTTTGGCAGTACGGTTAGATAGACGTATTAGAGAGAGGTGTAAGTCTCCCTCCGCGCAAGGGATCCCTTCTGTGAGTGGTTTCGTCTCACCTGCTCCCCAGGGTGATATGACATGTAACTCTGGGGTAGGGGGGGAACCCATGCAGCTGGGCCAGTTATCTTTCTGTTCTGATAGTAGAGACTTTAGGAGATTGCATAAACTATGTTACTACTGTGGGAAAAGTGGTCATTTTATTTTTGCTTGTCCTTTTGTTAAACCACATGTTGATGAGAAAGAGAAAAAAAAAACTTACAGACTCTTGGAGTGGTGGAGCAAGCAGGTATGCAAGCTCCCTGTAATACTTGTTTTCTCCTTCCAGCTATGGTGGCGCTAGACTCAAGGAACATTTGTGTTGAAGTATTTATTCACTGTGGTGCTGGGGTAAACCTTATTGACTCTCTTTTTTTTCAAAGTCTGGGTCTAAGTACTTGCACATTAGAAAGAGAAATTCCGTTTTTTGCAATTGATTCTTCCCCTATTTCTCAAAGGAGTCTCATTCATATTGCTCATGGTATTCAGTTAAGGGTGGGTGATTCACATGTTGAGATTATGTCTTGTTTTGTCATGAAGGATTTGCCCGCTCCTATAGTCTTAGGGTTACCATGGTTGACAAAACATAACCCAACTATAGATTGACAAGCAAGACAAATCACTGGTTGGAGTGAATTTTGTTCGGATAATTGTCTTGGCACATCTATCTCTGGTGTGTCCACTACCGCTCTACCTCAGAATCTCTCAGATTTTGCGGATGTCTTTTCAGAGGGTGGGTCTCAGGAATTGCCCCCTCATCGTGACTATGATTGTCCAGTTAATCTCATCCCAGGGGCTAAGTTGCCAAAGTCTCGACTTTACAATCTTTCTCAACCGAAAGAGAGGTTATGCAGAAGTATATCTCCGAGAGTTTGGCAAAAGGTCATATTAGTCCATCTAAGTCTCCGGTGGCAGTACGTTTTTTTTTTGTAAAGAAAAAGGATGGATCACTGAGACCTTGTTTGGATTTCCGGGAATTAAACTGTATTACGGTCCGGGATCCATATCCCCTTCCTTTGATCACCGACCATTTTGATCAGATTGTTGGAGCCAAGGTGTTCTCTAAGTTGGATTTGAGAGGGGCCTACAATCTGATCAGAATCAAGGAAGGGGATGAGTGGAAAACGGCCTTCAATACGCACGAGGGTCATTTTGAGAATCTGGTTATGCCTTTTGGGTTGACGAACGCGCCAGCGGTATTTCAGCGATTCGTCAATTACATTTTCCATCATTTGGTGGGGAGGTTGTTGTGGTTTACTTGGATGACATTTTAATTTACTCTCCTGATCTGAAGACCCATCAGGATCATGTGAGACAGGTTTTGACGATCCTTTGGGAGAATAAATTATATGCCAAATTGGAGAAATGTGTGTTTTCTGTGCAGGAGCTTCCGTTTTTGGGATATCTGCTTTTGGACTCGTATGGACCTCAAAAGAGTCCGGGAGGTTCTGGAATGGGACTGACCAGAGAATCAGAAAGCTTTGATGCAGTTTTTGGGGTTTACTAATTATTATAGAAAATTTATTTTGAACTATTCCACCATTGCAAGACCTCTCACTGATATGACTAAGAAGAGCGCCGACGTCTCTGTCTGGTCGGATGAGGCATTGCAGGCCTTTTAGACTATTAAGGAGTGTTTTGCGTATGCTCCCATTCTGGTGCAGCCCGATGTGTCTCAGCCATTCGTGGTGGAGGTGGATGCATCAGAAATGGCGGTTGGAGCGGTGCTTTCGCAGGGTTTATCTCGTGGGAAATGGGTCGCGTGTGCTTTTTTTCTTAAGAAGCTCTCGTCGCCGAGAAGAATTATGATGTAGGAGACAGAGAGTTGCTGGCCATCAAGTTAGCCTTTGAGGAATGGCGTCACTGGTTGGAGGGGGAGTCTCACCCCGTTACAGTATATACGGATCATAAGAATTTGGCTTACCTGCAATCTGCCAAGCGTCTAAACCCTAGACAGGCCAGGTGGTCACTGTTTTTTTACCAGGTTCAATTTTGTGGTTACTTTTCATCCGGGGGTTAAAAACGTCAAGGCAGATGCCTTGTCTCACAGCTTTCCTGGGGGATGTGATCCAGAGGATCCTGCTCTGATTTTAGCGGATGGGATGGTGGTTTCCGCTCTGTACCCCGAATTGGAGATTTAGGTGTTGGGAGCCCAGGAGGGGGCTCCTGGTTCTTGTCCCCCAGGGAGGTTGTTTGTTCCTGAAGGACTGCGATACAAGGTATTCAAGGAACATCATGATACTGTCCTTGCTGGACATCCTGGTGGTAAGTCCACCTGTGACCTGGTGTCCCGGAGGTTCTGGTGGCCCGGGTTACGTAAGAGCATTGAGGATTACGTGGCAGCTTGTGAAACCTGTGCACGGTCAAAGGTGGCTCATACTCGACTCTTGCGCAGATTTTTGTTGATAATATTGTGAAATTGCATGGTATTCCTTCGGATGTGGTCTCTGATAGGGGCACGCAGTTTGTCTCTAAGTTTTGGAGGGTGTTCTGCTCTCGGCTTGGCATTCAACTTTCGTTCTCTTCCGCTTTTCATCCGCAGTCGAATGGACAGACAGAGCGTACTAATAAAAAACTGGAGACCTACTTGATGTGCTTTGTGGCTGAGAATCAGGAGGACTGGTCCCCATTCTTGTCCTTAGCAGAGTTTGCTTTGAATAACTATAGGCAGGAGTCCACGGGTAAGTCGCCATTTTTTGGCGCATACAGTTTTCATCCTCAGTTTGGTACCTTTTCTGGGACTATGTCCTCTGGGATGCCAGAGGAGAAGAGATTTTCTTCTGCCTTGTCTTCTATCTGGCGGAGGATCCAAGTGAATTTGGAGAAGATGGGTGAGAGGTATAAGCGAATGGCTGACAAGAGACGTGTGACTGGTCCGGACCTGTGTGTGGGTGATCTGGTGTGGTTGTCCACCAAAAAATATTAAACTGAGAGTGCCATCTTGGAAACTGGGTCCAAGATGTATTGGTCCGTACAAAATATCTGCAGTGATCAATCCAGTAGCGTTTCGGTTGGATCTTCCGCAGACTTGGAGGATCAATGATGTGTTCCACAGGTCTTTACTGAAAAAATATATGAAACTGGTGGAACCATCCCCATTGCCCCCTCCTGTTCTGGTCGATGGAAATTTAGAGTTCGAGATCTCCAGGGTTCTCGACGCTAGAGTTCTTTGGGGTTCCCTTCAGTACCTGGTACACTGGAGGGGATACGGTCCTGAGGAGAGGATGTGGGTTCCGGCGCGGGATGTCAGTGCCAGCCGACTGGTGAGGGCTTTTCACAGATCCCACCTGGATAAGGTTGGTCCGGGGTGTCCAGAGGTCATCCGTAGAAGGGGGGGTACTGTCATGCCCTGCTCTGACTATGTGCGGAGGTCTGCCAGATTGGCAGCACGTGTTTAGCTTTTTGTTTTGTTTTGGAGTCGTGCTAAATCCGCCTCCCTTCAGGTGCACGGAGTGGGGTCATTGGTTTAAATTGCTCTCACTCCCAGTGTTCCCTGCGGGTTATAGCTTCTGTCTGGCTTTGGAAACAAGGAAGGAAGGATTAGCTGTTCCTGCTCAAATAAGATAAGTTGGTTTTTGATTTTTTGTTGTTTGCTGCCTTGGCTGTTTGAGTTACGTCTGTCCCCTCCTGGCTCAGGGAACAGGCTGCCCCTTTTCCCCTTTCACCATCTCAGGGATTCTAGGGTATTTTCAGCCCAGGCATGAGGACACATTATTCCCACCTTAAGGGTCTGAATGTGGGCATAGCAGTATAGGGAGAGCTGTTAGGGATTTGCTAGAAGGTGACCTTATCCCCAGTCATTATACCCAGCATGGGGTCAAAGGTGTTGATTTCATTCCAGAAAAATGTGTCAAGACAGCATTGTATGAGGCAGACAATAGATGTCCAACCCCCCTGCCTCTATTCAAGCTTGGCTCCTTCATTTTTACGTAGATGGCCTCCTTCACACCTCATTTGTAACAATTGGCCTCCTTATCCAAAACACGTACTTGACTGTCTTCAAAGGTGTGACCTGTTTCTTTTAGATGTAAGTACACGGCTGAATCTTGACCAGAGGTTTTGGCTCTTCCATACTGAGCCATAAGCTGATGTAGTTGTTGTTTTGTTTCGCCGATATACAGTTCTCAGCATTCCTCATTGCACTGGACTGCGTACACAATGTTGTCCATCTGGTGTTTAGGCGTTGGGTCTTTTGGGTGAACCAGTTGTTGCCTCAATGTGTTGCTGGGTTTAAAGCAGACAGGGATGTGATGTTTATTAAAAATCCTTTTGAGTTTCTCAGACACCCCAGCTACATGTGGGATAACTATATTTTTGCATCTGTCATGCTTCTCGCCCTCATTAGTAACTTGGTGCTCTTTCTTCTCCTTCCTTCTGTTTTGACCCTCTCCATAGATTCTTTGGACATCTGTGTGTGTCTCTCTGCACTTCCTTTTTCCTCTACTTCTCCCCTCCAATCTGTAGATGTCTATGGACAGCATATATTCTTATACTTGAGAGGAAGTGTATAGGATAGACTTCTCCTCTTTTATGAAATCACTCCTGGTTTTGACCTTCAAAACTTAATCTGAAAACCCGACAGTGTAGCCCTACCCTTATGTAATATCGAACCTAGACGTTGCACCAGACTAGTAGTTTTCCACAACATTTTTGGACTGTGTCTGTGGAAATGTGGGCCTTCAAATCCCAAAAATCAGGTTCGATAGCGTCTGATGAAGTGTTTATTTCTACAGAAGGAAGAAGTAACGGTGAAGATGAAACCTACTGCACGGAGCAGCGCGGCACCGTCATCGTAGAAGAGAAGGGCTCTGTGACTATTCCATGTAACTTCACATATTCAAACCCGAAAGGCAAACCTGTAGATGTGAGAGTGTCCTGGAAACGGAGTAAGTTGGAACGTTGTGGAGACGGAGAAACCATATATAATCACACAAGAAACTGGACGCATGAGAATTATATAGGAAGAATCTCATGGGGGGGAAATCCCAACGGAGAAAAAAAAGCAACAATTACCATCAATGATCTGAGGAGGACGGATGGCCCCACGATCTGCTGTAGAATGGAAATATACGTGGACAATACCTATAAAGATGGATTCCAAAACCGTCATGGAACCAACATAAAGTTTAAAGGTAGAGTAATAACAGTATAATCATTCTATATAGTGTAGTGTATCACCCTGCAGGAGGAGGGGCAGACTCATAGCTCCTTCTATATGTATCACCCTGCAGGAGGAGGGGCTGACTCATAGCTCCCTTCTATATGTGTCACCCTGCAGGAGGAGGGGCAGACTCATAGCTCCTTCTATATGCATCACCCTGCAGGAGGAGGGGCAGACTCATAGCTCCTTCTATATGCATCACCCTGCAGGAGGAGGAGCAGACTCATAGCTCCTTCTATATGTATCACCCTGCAGGAGGAGGGGCAGACTCATAGCTCCTTCTATATGTATCACCCTGCAGGAGGAGGGGCAGACTCATAGCTTCTTCTATATGTATCACCCTGCAGGAGGAGGGGCAGACTCATAGCTCCCTCTATATGTATCACCCTGCAGGAGGAGGAGCAGACTCATAGCTCCTTCTATATGTATCACCCTGCAGGAGGAGGGGCAGACTCATAGCTCCTTCTATATGTATCACCCTGCAGGAGGAGGGGCAGACTCATAGCTCCTTCTATATGTATCACCCTGCAGGAGGAGGGGCAGACTCATAGCTCCATCTATATGTATCACCCTGCAGGAGGAGGGGCAGACTCATAGCTCCTTCTATATGTATCACCCTGCAGGAGGAGGAGCAGACTCATAGCTCCTTCTATATGTATCACCCTGCAGGAGGAGGAGCAGACTCATAGCTCCTTCTATATGTATCACCCTGCAGGAGGAGGGGAAGACTCATAGCTCCTTCTATATGTATCACCCTGCAGGAGGAGGGGCAGACTCATAGCTCCTTCTATATGTATCACCCTGCAGGAGGAGGGGCAGACTCATAGCTCCTTCTATATGCATCTCCCTGCAGGAGGAGGTGCAGACTCATAGCTCCTTCTATATGTATCACCCTGCAGGAGGAGGGGCAGACTCATAGCTCCCTTCTATATGTATCACCCTGCAGGAGGAGGAGCAGACTCATAGCTCCCTTTTATATGTATTACCCTGCTGGAGGAGGAGCAGACTCATAGCTCCTTCTATATGTATCACCCTGCAGGAGGAGGGGCAGACTCATAGCTCCTTCTATATGCATCTCCCTGCAGGAGGAGGTGCAGACTCATAGCTCCTTCTATATGTATCACCCTGCAGGAGGAGGGGCAGACTCATAGCTCCCTTCTATATGTATCACCCTGCAGGAGGAGGAGCAGACTCATAGCTCCTTCTATATGTATCACCCTGCAGGAGGAGGAGCAGACTCATAGCTCCTTCTATATGTATCACCCTGCAGGAGGAGAGGCAGACTCATAGCTCCTTCTATATGTATCACCCTGCAGAAGGAGGAGCAGACTCATAGCTCCTTCTATATGTATCACCCTGCAGGAGGAGAGGCAGACTCATAGCTCCCTTTTATATGTATTACCCTGCTGGAGGAGGGGTAGACTAATAGCTCCCTTCTATATGTATCACCCTGCAGGAGGAGGGGCAGACTCATAGCTCCTTCTATATGTATCACCCTGCAGGAGGAGGGGCAGACTCATAGCTCCTTCTATATGTATCACCCTGCAGGAGGAGGGGCAGACTCATAGCTCCTTCTATATGTATCACCCTGCAGGAGGAGGGGCAGACTCATAGCTCCTACTATATGTATCACCCTGCAGGAGGAGGGGCAGACTCATAGCTTCTTCTATATGTATCACCCTGCAGGAGGAGGGGCAGACTCATAGCTCCTTCTATATGCATCTCCCTGCAGGAGGAGGAGCAGACTCATAGCTCCTTCTATATGTATCACCCTGCAGGAGGAGGGGCAGACTCATAGCTCCCTTCTATATGTATCACCCTGCAGGAGGAGGAGCAGACTCATAGCTCCCTTTTATATGTATTACCCTGCTGGAGGAGGGGTAGACTAATAGCTCCCTTCTATATGTATCACCCTGCAGGAGGAGGGGCAGACTCATAGCTCCTTCTATATGTATCACCCTGCAGGAGGAGAAGCAGACTCATAGCTCCTTCTATATGTATCACCTTGCAGAAGGAGGAGCAGACTCATAGCTCCTTCTATATGTATCACCCTGCAGGAGGAGGAGCAGACTCATAGCGCCTTCTATATGTATACCCCTGCAGGAGGAGGAGGAGACTCATAGCTCCTTCTATATGTATCACCCTGCAGGAGGAGGGGCAGACTCATAGCTCCTTCTATATGTATCACCCTGCAGGAGGAGGGGCAGACTCATAGCTCCTTCTATATGTATCACCCTGCAGGAGGAGGGGCAGACTCATAGCTCCTTCTATATGTATCACCCTGCAGAAGGAGGAGCAGACTCATAGCTCCCTTTTATATGTATTACCCTGCTGGAGGAGGGGTAGACTAATAGCTCCCTTCTATATGTATCACCCTGCAGGAGGAGGGGCAGACTCATAGCTCCTTCTATATGTATCACCCTGCAGAAGGAGGAGCAGACTCATAGCTCCCTTTTATATGTATTACCCTGCTGGAGGAGGGGTAGACTAATAGCTCCCTTCTATATGTATCACCCTGCAGGAGGAGGGGCAGACTCATAGCTCCTTCTATATGTATCACCCTGCAGGAGGAGGGGCAGACTCATAGCTCCTTCTATATGCATCTCCCTGCAGGAGGAGGAGCAGACTCATAGCTCCTTCTATATGTATCACCCTGCAGGAGGAGGGGCAGACTCATAGCTCCCTTCTATATGTATCACCCTGCAGGAGGAGGGGCAGACTCCTAGCTCCTTCTATATGTATCACCTTGCAGAAGGAGGAGCAGACTCATAGCTCCTTCTATATGTATCACCCTGCAGGAGGAGGAGCAGACTCATAGCTCCTTCTATATGTATCACCCTGCAGGAGGAGGGGCAGACTCATAGCTCCTTCTATATGTATCACCCTGCAGAAGGAGGAGCAGACTCATAGCTCCCTTTTATATGTATTACCCTGCTGGAGGAGGGGTAGACTAATAGCTCCCTTCTATATGTATCACCCTGCAGGAGGAGGGGCAGACTCATAGCTCCTTCTATATGTATCACCCTGCAGAAGGAGGAGCAGACTCATAGCTCCCTTTTATATGTATTACCCTGCTGGAGGAGGGGTAGACTAATAGCTCCCTTCTATATGTATCACCCTGCAGGAGGAGGGGCAGACTCATAGCTCCTTCTATATGTATCACCCTGCAGGAGGAGGAGCAGACTCATAGCTCCTTCTATATGTATCACCCTGCAGGAGGAGGAGCAGACTCATAGCTCCTTCTATATGTATCACCCTGCAGGAGGAGGGGCAGACTCATAGCTCCTTCTATATGTATCACCCTGCAGAAGGAGGAGCAGACTCATAGCTCCTTCTATATGTATCACCCTGCAGGAGGAGGAGCAGACTCATAGCTCCTTCTATATGTATCACCCTGCAGGAGGAGGGGCAGACTCATAGCTCCTTCTATATGTATCACCCTGCAGGAGGAGGAGCAGACTCATAGCTCCTTCTATATGTATCACCCTGCAGGAGGAGGAGCAGACTCATAGCTCCTTCTATATGTATCACCCTGCAGGAGGAGGGGCAGACTCATAGCTCCTTCTATATGTAACACCCTGCAGGAGGAGGAGCAGACTCATAGCTCCTTCTATATGTATCACCCTGCAGGAGGAGGAGCAGACTCATAGCTCCTTCTATATGTATCACCCTGCAGGAGGAGGGGCAGACTCATAGCTCCTTCTATATGTATCACCCTGCAGGAGGAGGAGCAGACTCATAGCTCCTTCTATATGTATCACCCTGCAGGAGGAGGAGCAGACTCATAGCTCCTTCTATATGTATCACCCTGCAGGAGGAGGAGCAGACTCATAGCTCCTTCTATATGTAACACCCTGCAGGAGGAGGAGCAGACTCATAGCTCCTTCTATATGTATCACCCTGCAGGAGGAGGAGCAGACTCATATCTCCTTCTATATGTATCACCCTGCAGAAGGAGGAGCAGACTCATAGCTCCTTCTATATGTAACACCCTGCAGGAGGAGGAGCAGACTCATAGCTCCTTCTATATGTATCACCCTGCAGGAGGAGGAGCAGACTCATATCTCCTTCTATATGTATCACCCTGCAGAAGGAGGAGCAGACTCATAGCTCCTTCTATATGTAACACCCTGCAGGAGGAGGAGCAGACTCATAGCTCTTTCTATATGTATCACCCTGCTGGAGGAGGGGCAGACTCATAGCTCCTTCTATATGTATCACCCTGCAGGAGGAGGGGCAGACTCATAGCTCCTTCTATATGTATCACCCTGCAGGAGGAGGGGCAGACTCATAGCTCCTTCTATATGTATCACCCTGCAGGAGGAGGGGCAGACTCATAGCTCCTTCTATATGTATCACCCTGCAGGAGGAGGAGCAGACTCATATCTCCTTCTATATGTATCACCCTGCAGAAGGAGGAGCAGACTCATAGCTCCTTCTATATGTAACACCCTGCAGGAGGAGGAGCAGACTCATAGCTCTTTCTATATGTATCACCCTGCAGGAGGAGGGGCAGACTCATAGCTCCTTCTATATGTATCACCCTGCAGGAGGAGGGGCAGACTCATAGGTCCTTCTATATGTATCACCCTGCAGGAGGAGGAGCAGACTCATTGCTCCCTTTGTCTGTATCACTGTGTATATGACATTGTTCTCCTTCTTATTCCTTACAGATGAGTTCTCAGTAGAACAGACGGATGTGGTTCCTGCTATGATCGGAGAAGATATCACTATACCCTGCTTCGTTCACTATAAGGATCCCTCTGTGATAGATCTTGTCTCCTGGCATATTGGAAGCAGCGATGTGTGTGCTGAGAATAATGAGAACAGTATTATATGGAATCAGCCGATCACAGTAGATCCTGGAGAACGATGGTCGGTGGTGGCTTTTCCTCAGGATTTGTCATTAAGACTAAAGGGAGTTACATCAGAGGACATCAAGCAATACTGCTGCAGAGTAAGAACAAAACTAAGGAATAACATTGCATCATCCACACATGGCACCGAGGTCGTACTTGTGGGTAAGATGATAATTTGTATGTTTATATTATTTTATTATTTTTGTATTTATTGTTGTATTCTAAAGAAAGGGGGCTGATTTACATTTCTATATTTTTTTACATTTACAATTATTTTTGTAGCCCCTCTAGGACGCCACCGTTTCCACTATTTCCTTTATATAAGGTTGTTACGAGTATAGTAAAATCTCCACTTGCTGATCCCCTATGGTGGCCTGCTTCCTGCTGGCCATGATAGGAACCGTAGCTGTAATACACGGAGTCTCTCTAGAGCAGGGATGCCCAGCCTGCGG
The DNA here is from genome assembly GCF_014858855.1 of Bufo gargarizans. Lineage (NCBI taxonomy): Eukaryota > Metazoa > Chordata > Amphibia > Anura > Bufonidae > Bufo > Bufo gargarizans. The sequence continues at coordinate 19,048,281 of NC_058081.1, forward strand.
CCCTCCAGCCGTTGTAAAATTACATCTCCCAACACCGCCTGATATCTGTAGGCTGTCCAGGCATGCCGGGAGTCATAGTTTTGCAACAGCTGGAGGGCCGCAGGTTGAGAGACTATGCATATTAGAATCATTGAGCGGCATCCTCGATCGCTGCACAGAATTTAGATGCCGTGATCACAATTAAAAACAGCATCTAATGCTTTAATGGCCGCGATCGGCATTTTGGCTGGTCGTGGACATTAGCTGCGAACCTCTGCTATTTGAAACCGCAGAGACCAGCTGGCTATGGCACCTCCTGCACGTGCAAGTGAGCACCATTTTTAATGACGCTACCCGAGCCGTTCAAGATGGAGTGAAGGCTACGTTTACATCTGTGTCCCAGCAGAAAATGGTGGGAGTTGGCCAGACAAAAACACTGCAAGCCGATTCTTGCCATATTTGCCGGGTAGTGGTCAAATCTCTGTCGGGACCAGTCATAGTCAATGGAGCCCGGCGGGCTGGTGCCGAAGAATTCCAGTGGACTGTTCTTCACTGGATCTATGCCACAGATGTTAAACTAGCCTTAATAATGTGGCACCTGTGTACCACCTACAGATAAGATCTATCACCTTAGAAGGATATGGTCCATGTATACCGACCACCTTATCTGAAAACAAATCCCTTTTATTTACAAGAATAATGAGATACTTATTTCTTTCTTTTTAAAATTCTATTTATTTTAAAAAAATACAGAAAGAGAATAAATCACATAACGTACATTGGTTCATCAGGTAACGGTACATCGTGTTGAGATGGACCTCATTAGGAAGGAGGTGGAAGGAGAGAACCATGTACATCACAAGCATAATATCAGAACTACAGAAGCGAGGAGGGAAACCCAATGGATTTGGAATGAAACAAACAAGATGTGCTTTACCTGCAGACTGTCCGCTTTAATCTGAGGTATTTACATCCAAATCAGGTGAACGGTGCAGGAATTACAGCAGTTTGCATATGTGCCTCCCACTTGTTAAGGAACCAAAAGTAATGGGACGATTGGCTTCTCAGCTGTTCCATGGCCGGGTGTGTGTTATTCCCTCATTATCCCAATTACAATGAGCAGATAAAAGGTTCAGAGTTCATTTCCAGTCTGCTATTTGCATTTGGAATCTGTTGCTGTCAACTCTCAAGATGAGATTCAAAGAACTGTCACTATCAGTGAAGCATGCCATCATTAGGCTGAAAAAACACAACAAACCCATCAGAGAGATAGCAAAAACATTAGGCGCGGCCAAAACTGTTGTTTGGAACATTCTTAATAAGAAGGAATGCACCGGTCAGCTCAGCAACACCAAAAGACCTGGAAGACCACGGGAAACAACTGTGGTGGATGACCGAAGAATTCTTTCCCTGGTGAAGAAAACATCCTTTTACAACAGTTGGCCAGATCAAGAACACTCTCCAGGAGGTAGGTGTATGTGTGTCAAAGTGAACAATCAAGTGAAGACTTCACCAGAGTGAATACAGAGGGTTCACCACAAGATGTAAACCATTGGTAAGCCTCAAAAACAGGAAGGCCAGATTAGAGTTTGCCAAACAACAACTAAAAAAGCCTTCACAGTTCTGGAACAACATCCTATGGACAGATGAAACCAAGATCAACTTGTACCAGAGTGATGGGAAGAGAAGAGTATAGAGAAGGAAAGGAACTGCTCATGATCCTAAGCATACCACCTCATCAGTGAAGCATGGTGGTGGTAATGTCATGGTGTGGGCTTGTATGGCTGCCAATGGAACTGGTTCTCTTGTATTTATTGATGATGTGACTGCTGACAAAAGCAGCAGGATGAATTCTGAAGTGTTTGGGGCAATATTATCTGCTCATATTCAGCCAAATGCTTCAGAACTCATTGGAAGGCGCTTCACAGTGCAGATGGACAATGACCCAAAGCATACTGCAAAAGCAACCAAAGAGTTTTTTAAGGGAAAGAAGTGGCATGTTCTGCAATGGCCGAGTCAATCACCGGATCTGAATCCGATTGAGCTGCATTTCACTTGCTGAAGACAAAACTGAAAGGAAAATGCCCCAAGAACAAGCAGGAACTGAAGACAGTTGCAGTAGAGGCCTGGCAGAGCATCACCAGGGATGAAACCCAGCGTCTGGTGATGTCTATGCGTTCCAGACTTCAGGCTGTAATTGACTGCAAAGGATTTGCAACCAAGTATTAAAATGTGAAAGTTTGATTTATGATTATTATTCTGTCCCATTACTTTTGGTCCCTTAACAAGTGGGAGGCACATATGCAAACTGCTGTAATTCCTGCACCGTTCACCTGATTTGGATGTAAATACCCTCAAATTACAGCTGACAGTCTGCAGGTAAAGCACGGCTTGTTTGTTTCATTTCAAATCCATTGTGGTGGTGTATAGAGCCAAAAATGTTAGAATTGTGTCGATGGCCCAATATTTATGGACCTGACTGTATATCATTCCCATTAAACACTGTAAAACATAACATAATGACGGGCGGTTGTGGGGGAGAGGAGGAAGGAGAAAGCAGGGGGGGCATGAAGCATGGCCAAACGATATATGTTGCACTGTGGTCGGAGAAGGCGTCACAGGTCGTTATTGTAGCGTGCTGTACGGCCCGCCCAAGAATTGATGGATCAATTCTAGGACCACAGGTTCTTGTACTATGTGTTCTTTTTCATGTAGTGAACCCCTGAAGCGGGCCCAAGGGGGCCATACTGTCAGAATGATGAAGTACTTAATGTTCTTTGTAACCAGACTTAAAGGGGTTCTCCAGCCCTACCTTCAAAATTCTAACCTGTGAAGATTAGGGCAACCATCAATGGCGGATTAATATAGGGGCGTTCGGGTCGGCAGCCCCGGGCCCAGCATCGCTTGGACAATGAAGTATGAGTGCCTACAGCCTGCCTGTCACGGACGTTCCTGTGACAGGTGCCAGGAGATCAGTGAGACTGGCAACACGTGGTTTGATCTGACAGGTTCCTTGTGGATCAATTTGTGTCTGTGTTGTTTCTGGTAATGACTGCACCCCTTGCCTCAGGTGTTGCTAATGTGGTCATTTATCCTTCCCTATTTATAGCTGCTTTTTCCACCTTGCAGTGCGGTTAAGTGAAGTTAAATAGTTTCTTTCCCTTTTGTTGATTGCTTGGGGTATCTTGTTTGGAGGAACAGGTTGTCTCTTGTCCTGACATTAGTACCAGGATTCTACAGGGTGAATTAGGACTTTAGGTTTCTGTGTATGAAATCACCTACCTCTGGGGTCAGTTCATATTTGCAGTCAGTCAGGACTTTGATTATGCATCGAGCCAGTACCAGGGCAAAGGGTCCCTTAAAGGGAAAGTGTTTTTTGTGCATTTCAGCTACGAGGGACAGAGTCCCCCTTTTAGGATATATGGTGGTACCCAGGATAGGGAAGCCACAGTGGTGTAGGGTGGCCTAATGTCCCTTGGTAGTGTGGCTGTGCACGTGTCACGATGTTCCTACCTGGATATCCGGGAACCCCAAGCGTGGCCGTCCACTGCAGTGAAAAGGGTAGTTGATGAAGGGGATGATGGAAAGAACGGTCATCAACAGATTTTGGTTTTAAATTTTTGGCAGGCAAACACTCTCAGCTCTCTTATGTCTGTCACTCTTTGACTCTGCTGTGCTGACAGGATTTCTGTTGTAGGCTACAACTGAGCCTTCTGTAGTCTGTCTCTTTTTGTATATTGCTCTGGAACTTTGTCTTTATCTGTCTTTATTCAGTTATTCTTGCTTCCTGACTTTGGAGAAACTCAGCTTAGGCCTCGGAGCCCAGCAGAGCAGACAAGGCTCTGCTGGCCTAGGCAGGGCTCTCCCAGGAGGGACGAGCTATCTCCACACCCTAGGAGGGGGGACTAGACTGCCTTTCCACTAGCTAACTCAGGGAACAGGGAACAGAATGGAAGAAGGGTTCCAGTCCATCTAACACAGCTCTGCCAGAAATGTCGCCATCTGCTGGTGAACCAGGCGCATTACATGTCAAACCATTACCAAAACATAAATACATTTAGACATTGTGCAGGACCTAGGGATACATACACAAGATGATACAAGGTGCACCATTAAGGATATCTGAGGGGTAAAAAGAGTGGTAATGCCCCCTAGCGAGGCGTTACAATTAGGGTTTCTCTAGGAGGTGACCAGCTCCTTTTCCCTAGCTTTAAGGCCTTTTCCCCTCACCCCTTTCCCTCCTACGTTCGGTGTGAGTTTCTCTCCCACACCGAAACGTGACACTGCCTCACAATCCCAGACACAGGTAAGTATTAGCTTTTAATTTTTCTATTTTATTTATTTTTTGTGTGGGCCAGCTTTAGGGGGCAGAGGAAGACATGGGGGCTGTGTGGGGGCAAATCACTTCAGGTGGGGCAGTGTGCGGGCAGATTATTACATGGGACAAATTACTTTAGGGGGGAAGAGTGGGGGCAGATTATTACATGGGGCAAATGACTTCATAGGGGCAGAGTCTGGGCAAATTACTTCCTGGGGCAGTTTGGGGGCAATTTACTTCATGGGAGGGCGGTGTGGAGGAAATTACTATATGGGGCAGTGTGGGGGAAATTACTATATGGGGACAGTGTGGGGGAAATTACTATATGGAGCAGTGTGGGGGAAATTACTATATGGGGCAGTGTGGGGGAAATTACTATATGGGACAGTGTGGGGGAAATTACTATATGGGGTAGTGTGGGGGAAATTACTATATGGGGTAGTGTGGGGGGAAATTACTATATGGGGCAGTGTGGGGGCATTGTTATTGGGGAGGCACTGTAGGGGCATTTCTATTACAGGGACATATTAGGAGACATTATTTTTGGGGACACTATACAGGCATTATTACCTGGAGCACAGTATGGGGTGTTATTATTACTGGGGGCACTCTAGGGGACAATATAATTGCTATAGACACTATAGGGACCTTTGGGGTAATTTATCAAACTGGTGTAAAGTAGAACTGGCTTAGTGGGGTGGGGTGTTACAAAGGACTGCAGGTAACATCTATGACATCTGTACTCAGAGAGTTATGAGATGGTGGGGGTCTGACTCCTGGCACCCCCGACAATCAGCTGTTTGAGGAGACTGCGATGTCCCAGTGAGCGCCGCAGTCTCTTGGCTCCTTACCAAGCTCAGCGATGTCCATTTGATAGCACTGCGCTTGGTATTACAGATCAGCCCCAATCACTCAGGTGGGACAGAGCTGCACCTAGACCACGTGAATGAAGAATGTGATGTCATATGGCCGAGGAAGAGACTGCGGCGCTAACGAAGCACCGCAGATTCTTCATACAGAAAAAAAACTAAACTAAAATGGAGGGAGGCACCCAAGTTGGGTAGACAGCCTATCATGGACTTAATCCACCCCTGGCAGCCATACTTACCCAGGATCCTTTTCACTTCAATCCTTCAGCATTTTCTGGTCTTCCGCATTCATTACCGTGTTCTTCTCTTCCTTTCTGCAGCAGACGGCGCAATATCACTGACGAAACTGCCTCCTGTCGGCCTTCCCTGGTCCTGACGCCTGCACCGGGACCGCCGGCCATCTATTCAGTGTACAGGCTTCTGTGTGATGCCTGACTCATACCCAGCACAATGAAAGCACACAGAGGCTGATGACTATACTGGGGATGTCACTGTTATGGGGGCGCAGTGGATGTCACTGTTATGGGGGCACTGTGGATGACACTGTTAAGGGGCACTGGGGATGTCACAGTTATGGGGGCTCTGTGGATGTCACAGCCTCGGAACCTTGGCGATGCGTCCTGCACACGTTTACTCAAAGTTTTCTTTAATAAAAAAGTTACAAAAATGTAAAATGAAAAACATTATTTCTCTTCTACAGACTTATCTTTATTAATGAAACAGATTACATGGGACTTTCCCTTTAAATGTCTCTTTTTAGATAATTCCATTAATCCAGAGTTTGAAGTTCTGCAACCGGAGAAAACTTCATCTGACGTGGACGGTTCTGCTACCATCAGCTGCTCATACAAATACCAATCAGATACTAACCTTCTGTGGACTGGGGTCTTCTGGAGAGTGAGCAGCCCAAATGGTTCTTATGCCTATCACCCGTTCCCAGCCATGGTTCACTCCACCTACAGAGGAAGGACAGAGCTGAGAGGACTGGCCGATCTCCGTATAAAGGGGGTTAAAGATACTGATAATACAACTTATTACTGCTTTGTGATGCTCAAGTTCTGTGTCGGAAAAAACAAATCCAGCTCCACCATACATTATGGAAGAGGGACCAAACTAGACATAACACGTGAGTCCAAGGATTCCCAATCAGGTTGGTTTACGTTGTCTGTCGCTTGGTTATGGTTGGCAATAAATGATGACTTTTTTATAGGCCATAAATTACCACGGTAAGAAAATTCTGTGACCTGATGCCGTGGCCAGTTTTGACAGTTTCTGAGAACTATAAAAAAAATTTTTTTTCCATCATCAAAGCCGTATGAGTTTTTGTTCTCGGGATGAGTTCTGTTTTTCAGTGGTATCATTTTGTGGTACCCATGTGTTTCCCCCTTACTGCTCCCCAGATTTATGGTGTGAAACATGATTTCATGATACTCTGTCAGGAGATGTTTATTCTGTAGGTGTCTCCGCACGCCATCAATACTTTGTTCATCTCTGCACGTCACCAACCCGGTGACGTGCAGAGATGAACAAAGTATTGAAAAAATCCATTTGGTCGCTTCACTGGATTTTACAAAAAATTTGCTTTGTGACAAATTTCTTCATCATGAAGTGCATCACGAAGCGGCGATTTTGCGACCCCTGTCATTGTACCCCTCAGATGCCACGTTCCTAGCTGATCCCGGCATCTGACATTAATATTACAGGGTGAAATTTATAAAATCAAACTTACCCCATCCATTTGGATGCGAAGAGCCAGCCGTCATCATGATTGAAGATCTCACACCATTGCGCGGTGACGTCACCACGCCGGTCGACGTGAAATCGCATGGGTTTTGTGCAAGATCTTCAAACAAGATGGCGGTGCTGGTAAGTTTATTATTTTACTGCCATTCAGGGAAAATGGATTCGCTACCACGTAGCATGAGAAAATTCCAATTTTCCCTTAAATTCGGATAGAAGTCCGATTTGCTCAACACTAATAATGGCCACATTAAATGTCCGTTAAAAAAATTTGAGGACAGGTGGCCACATCTTTACATGTCATATATAGAGCTCATTCACACGACCGTAAGGACTGCAAACAGCGGGTTGGCAATACACGGGCACCGGCTGCGTGCACTCCGAACTTTTGCGGAGCGAAGGCACAGATCGGAAGCCCACGGAAACACTCAGAAGAGATTCCGTGGGCTTCCGATCAGTGCCTCCCCACCACAAAAGACAGAACATCTCTTGGGCCGTATCTTGCGTAAGTCAATGGGTCCGCACCGCACATCAATACAGGATTCACACGGCCGGTGCCCATGAACGGGCGCGTTGACCATATGGTCGTGTGAAGGAGCCCTTATTGAAGAAATGTTATTACTCTTTTCAGGAGGAATAGAAAAATAAATACAATTCAGCATTTTTTGGGATTATTTTTTTCATTTTTTGGGTTCTATTTTTATGGTGTTTATTATGCTGCGTAAATTAGGGATGAGGATCGATTTGTCTCATTAGCAAGAGCTCTTCACCAGTGAGGGGCTGTCCTCCAGGTGAATAAACCCCCAGCTCCACGTCGATTGACAATCTAAGCCCTGCATTGCTGGTCCGAGCAGTGGTGCAGGTGCGGAAGCTCAAATTAGGCTTCTGGAGCAGCGACCGTGCATGTGTCTCCACACTTCTGGGTAGTGGCGCATGAACAGTAGCTGCACCCAAAGCCGAATTTGAGCTTCTGCCCAGCTACTCGGAGCAGCAACACAGGGATCGGATTGTGAGGGCCAGGCAAGATGACTGGCCATGTCAATCAACAGGCAGGTGGCTTTTGTCATTAAAAGGGTATCCCACCATTTTTTTTCTAAACCAGCACCAGGGTCTGCAAATTTTTGTAATCGCATTGGGGCTGCCTCCAACGGAAGCCTGTGAGTCTCACAGGCAGGCAGACCGGCTGCAAACAGACATGTGGTACAATCTTGGGCCGTTACCGACCGAAACGTCGGGGACTTTAAGGCCTGTTAAGGGTTCTGTAAAAATCTGGATACCAAAGAATGTACAAAATGATACCAATATAAGTACCGATTAAAAAGTATTTTGGTGTGCCATAGATTTACAGATACACTAAAAAATACTATGACATTCACAAACTGGTGCCAAGTAGACATATGGGAGCGTTAATTACTAGCTATTTTCTGAGTTATTACTATCCGTCTTAAAAGCAAAGAAATTAAAATTTAGAAAATAGCAATTAAAAAAAATACATTTTGGAATTTTTCATAAATAAAGGTAAAACATCAACTCAAATTTACCTTTACCATAAAGTAAAATGTGTCACAAAGAAATTCTTAGAATTGTTTGGATAAGTAAAAGCATTCCAAATGTATTACCACATAAAGTGACAGTACAGGATAAGTAATGTATGTACACAGTGACTCCACCAGCAGAATACTGAGTGCAGCTCTGGAGTATAATACAGGATGTAACTCAGGAGCAGTACAGGATAAGTAATGTATGTACACAGTGACTCCACCAGCAGAATAGTGAGTGCAGCTCTGGAGTATAATACAGGATGTAACTCAGGATCAGTACAGGATAAGTAATGTATGTACACAGTGACTGCACCAGCAGAATAGTGAGTGCAGCTCTGGAGTATAATACAGGATGTAACTCAGGATCAGTACAGGATAAGTAATGTATGTACACAGTGACTGCACCAGCAGAATAGTGAGTGCAGCTCTGGAGTATAATACAGGTTGTAACTCAGGATCAGTACAGGATAAGTAATGTATGTACATAGTGACTCAACCAGCAGAATACTGAGTGCAGCTCTGGAGTATAATACAGAATGTAACTCAGGATCAGTACAGGATAAGTAATGTATGTACACAGTGACTGAACCAGTAGAATAGTGAGTGCAGCTCTGGAGTATAATACAGGATGTAACTCAGGATCAGTACAGGATAAGTAATGTATGTACACAGTGACTGAACCAGCAGAATAGTGAGTGCAGCTCTGGAGTATAATACAGGATGTAACTCAGGATCAGTACAGGATAAGTAATGTATGTACACAGTGACTGCACCAGCAGAATAGTGAGTGCAGCTCTGGAGTATAATACAGGATGTAACTCAGGATCAGTACAGGATAAGTAATGTATGTACACAGTAACTCCACCAGCAGAATAGTGAGTGCAGCTCTGGAGTATAATACAGGATGTAACTCAGGATCAGTACAGGATAAGTAATGTATGTACACAGTGACTTCACCAGTAGAATAGTGAGTGCAGCTCTGGAGTATAATACAGAATGTAACTCAGGATCAGTACAGAATAAGTAATGTATGTACACAGTGACTCCACCAGCAGAATAGTGAGTGCAGCTCTGGAGTATAATACAGAATGTAACTCAAAATCAGTACAGAATAAGTAATGTATGTAAACAGTGACTCCACCAGCAGAATAGTGAGTGCAGCTCTGGAGTATAATACAGGATGTAACTCAGGATCAGTACAGGATAAGTAATGTATGTACATAGTGACTCCACCAGAAGAATAGTGAGTGCAGCTCTGGAGTATAATACAGGATGTAACTCAGGATCAGTACAGGATAAGTAATGTAATGTATGTACACAGTGACTCCACCAGCAGAATAGTGAGTGCAGCTCTGTAGCATTGTACAGGATGTAACTCAGGATCAGTACACGATAAATAATATAATGTATGTACACAGTGACTCCACCAGCAGAATAGTGAGTGCAGCTCTGGAGTATAATACAGAATGTAACTCAGGATCAGTAAAGGATAAGAAATGTAATGTATGTACACAGTGACTGCACCAGCAGAATAGTGAGCGCAGCTCTGGAGTATAATACAGAATGTAACTCAGGATCAGTACAGGATAAGTAATGTATGTACACAGTGACTCCACCAGCAGAATAGCTCTCAGGTGCTCCAATCCCCAGGGAGGGGGTGGGTTCTCAGGCATGAGTGAGGGAAGCAAGCGCCAGGCTCCTGTTCCAAGCAGCAGGCCATCAGGGGACAGGAGGAGTCAGCGTTTGGCCTGTATGGAGGACTCAGGAGTAAGAAGATCTGGTAGGAGTTCCAGCAGTGTGGCTTCTGCCTCCCCTGAGTTTGTGGACTGTAGGAAAAGCCGCAAGTCTGGATCAAGTAAAAAAGACCTGAATGCCAGCTCAGGTGAGAGTGGCACTTCCGGGGCCCATAGAAAGCTGAGTGTTTACTGAGGAGAAGAGCAGATCTCGAGGAGGAAGGCCTGTGCGTACTGAGGGCCCGGGAGTCCATTTCCACCTACAGCTCCCGGGTCATGAGTCACCTCCGTGAATATGAAGACGCGAGGAGCTGCGCGGTTTGAGGGCTTTTGCCAAAGTGGCCCCCAATAGGAAGAAGCAGGGGCTGCAGAACTCTGTTTGCAGTAACAGAGATGGAGCTGGTGCGGCACTGGCTGAAAAGTCGGACAGGAAGGTTATGGTGAGGGATAAGAGAAAAGGCTCTGGCACTGGAGTTTGCTACCTGATGGGAGTTGGCTGGAAGAGCGTCAGTGGCTCCGACCAATGATTTATTCATATTTGAGACATACCCTGGGTAAGGTTTATCAAATAGTTATTTTACAGATGCCTATGCAGGCGTTGAACCTATCTTGTCCCAGGTGAAAATTTAATACTTCACTTTTATTATTATTTGGGTTAAAATACGTGCTTTATACCTTTATTTAATTTTACTTAATGAACCAAATAAATCAAATGAACCATTTTGGTTCATTAAGTAAAATTAAATAAAGGTATAAAGCACGTATTTTAACCCAAATAATAATAAAAGTGAAGTATTAAATTTTCACCTGGGACAAGATAGTTCCGACCAATAATGACACTGTTCCTTCGGGGCAGCAGAGGGATAAAGGAGCCGCCGGGGCTATGGCGGTTTCGTCTCACAATATAGAACTAAAAATGGGACTAAAACCCTTGTTTTGCATTGGTGCTGCTGGTCCAGATGAGCGGTACCATAAAAAGAGAAATCAGCTGTGTCTTGGTTTGGATGAGCGGTGCCCAAAATTTGTAAAGAGTAGTACTGATGAAGCAGAGGGCAATGGTAAAAGTGGGGTTGGGGAGGCTTCTAAACAGGGTAAGCATGCTGACTGGCCCCCACATAAAGGGCTGCTACATAAGGGGCTGACGGCCTGTCCTTTGGAGACAGCTCTGACCCTGGGGCCCAGTGAATCTGAGGTACTAAACCTTACACCAGAAAACACCGATTCAGCCAGTATGAGTGAGGAAATAATTGTAGGGGAGAATGTGGGAGGAGGTGGGGGGGGGGATGTTAAAAAAGTGTCTGGGGGTTTGGATGGTGGAGTGAGTGGTGGTAAGAGGTAAAAAAAGGGTGGGCATGGTATCCATTATAAGTGAGGGCAGTCTGGTGATGGAGGATATGGAGGTTGGTGGTGGAAGGTATTTGGTAAATGGGGAGGGTGGGGGGCCTGGTCCTGTTGCCCCCCTTGCTGCCGAAGCCCCTGTGCGTAGCTATGCTAACATTGGAGGCCGGAAGAAATAGGGGGCCCTCCTTGTCCTCTGGCTCTGGGGACTGTTTTTTCCAGTTGCGTCTTCTGGAGGCTCTAAAGAGAGGGGAGAGAACAATCAATGTAGAGGGTAGGGAGCTTGGCGTCTCAGCCTTCCGAGAGGAAAGGAGCAGGGACACAACCTGGTCTCTCCCGACAGCTGGGCAGGGTGGTCTGCAGCAAGCCGGCACTCCCTATGGAGGATGCACTTGTGAGCATACTAGTGATAAGGTGCCGAGGATAGTAGTACTCGCGGTTTAGTTGTCCCTTGGGGCCGGCAGTGCAGTGGATAGGAAGACAGCAGGAAATCCTACGGGGCACTCTCGGTTGCAGGGAACTCCAGCCAGATGTTGGCTGATGTGCCCTTGATGGTAATTGGTGTAAGGTGCTTTTGCGGTTCGGCCCCTGGTTCATGATGCCAGCACCGTAAGGTGCAATGAGGAGGAGAAGTGGAATGATGAGAGAGGGAGAGGTTAAACCAAGCAGGAACATTACTTGTCAGCTTTAGTAAGGCATCTGATTACATCACTTTGTCTTTTATACAGATGGCAAAAAGGGTAAAGCTGCAAAATCCAAATTAGCAGGCTACTTATGGTGAAGTGCATAGGTTACCTCCAGCCCACTTGAGTAAAGGATGATGTTATTACTTGTGTTTGGTTCCTGGTTTGCTCTGATCCCTCAACCTTTCACTATTAGCTTAGATCCTCTGTAAATGAGTATTCTGACAGATGGCTTTTCTGTCCTTGATTATGGTGGAGCTGCCAGAAGCCTAGAATCTCTCCACCTGATGCAAAGGAGTCTGGAGTCTAATAAATGTCAGTTACCTTCCTTTGTGAATATAGTCTTTAGTACAATGATCCAACAACCCAAGGGCGATCTCCCTCATGGCAGGCAAACACTCTGCTTCATTATTTGAAAAGGTTGTGGTCTTCAAAGTCATAATCCACTTGATACCCCAGAAGGGGACTCTACAGCGTAGGATCCTATAGTCCTCATATTTTGGACTCAATGGTTGAAACCAGTTAGTTATCCTGAGCAAGGCCCAGGAGAACAGAGACAAGACTGTCTCCTCTCCTTCCTCCTAACTCCTTCACTCCTATTCTCTACTTCCCCTTCACTTCCTGCATCTGCACTATATAAGTATTGTGTTAGAGACCTCTAGGGGTGAAAAGCATGTAGTGCAGTTTACCAGCCTGAAATATGGATTTAGCTTCGTAGACAAATAAATAGTATAGAATAACATGATATTACACAATAATTTGGAGTGGACCATACACACAGGAGTGGGACACTACAGGTCTCCGTAGGAATGTAGTCCGTCTGAGGTGGAGGGGCAGTGATACATTTCCTTCAAGATCGGACGTGGTTGAGCTCCTGACAGCTAAGCCTTTATACATCCCTATGGGGCCCCAGAGTTCGATGTCAGCTTTGTTCGGCCGGAGGGGCTTGAACGCTTCTGGTCCAACTATGAGGTGGCAAAGAACAAGCCCGGCTGGCGAGACTTTGCCGCCCAGGCAGTGTCTCGTCAGATCAACATCAAGAGGATGACCGTTTTAACCCATAACGAGTCGCATCATGATGTGGCTTGGCCGATATGGGGAGGTGGTGGAGATCCCCAAAAAGAACAGGGACGAATATGGCATCTGGTCTGGGTCCTGGACGTTTATGGTAAAACATAGGCTTACCCACATACCATCTGCAACCTTCCTTGGAAGGGATCGCATCCAGATTTTCTATCAGGGTCAGCCAAAGCTCTGACACAGATGTGGCAGCCCCAGATACTTCAGTGCTAGCCACACTGTGCAGAAGTGAGAGCTGTGTGGGAAGATAGGTCACCTCGCCGCATCATACTCGGAGATTAGGTGTCACCTATTTCAGTCGCTGCCCTCATTCCTTTGCCTATGCGGTCAATACCCTAGCGGGAGAAAGCCGTGAAGCCAATTCTGCTGGGGGAGAGGCTGTCAGAGGTGAAGTAATAGAAGGACCAGGGAAGAAAGGTAAGCAAAAGATGCCTGCCTAACTGAGGCGTCAGGAAAATGCCAAAGGGAGAGGGAGGCGGGCGAGTCTCGGGAACCTTAGGCAACTGGGGAAACTGGGACGACCTCTGACCTCGCCTCTGAGGCTGTTACTACTGCTGAGCTGTGATGGCCAGTTCGCATTGTTCACCCGCGAACATATGCGGGCTGTTATCTTTCCTGTGCCTGTGCGCGAGCCGGTCTGAAAACAAGTGTGGTCAGCGGGAGCAGGCAGTTCCGAGAACAGCCACCAGGGGCCTTCATTTGGCGAACAATGCAAACTGGCCATCACTGCTCAGCAGTAGTAACAGTAACAGTAGTAACAATGTGAACTGGCCATCACTGCTGCTGAGGCCCAAAGGGACAGTGAACTGGATGAGGAAATTAGGAGGATCCAGGAAGAGGAAGGTGCCATCTCCCCATTATACCCCATGGTCGAAAGTATGGACCTGAAAAGTGGGGGACGGCAAGAGAAAAAGCAAGGTAAAAAAACATATAGGAAAAAAGGGAGATTTTAGGTCTTTTCCCACCAACCAGATGCCAAAGGAAGGTACAACCGACCCCCCTCTGGTAAGTCTCTCAAACCGGTTCCAAGCCATCGGCGACACCTCCCCCTCTTTTGGGGAGGGAGCCGGGGGTGAGGTTCCAGAAGTTGCAGTGACATTGGAGCCTGCAGGGGACACCGGGCCTCCTTCTGCTGGAGAAAATATGTCCTCAGGAGGGGGGGTTGACCTGGAGTCAGAGGAAAAGGACGGAGGTGAGATAGACACGTCTGTCTCCTTGAAAAGGGTTAAGCAATCATCTGATGGAAAGTAGAGACGAGCGAATCAAAGCTGATGTAGTGAAATTTCAGGAAAAATGTGATTTTCACCGAATGTGAATTTCCTTCCGCTTCATGGTAACGATTCACAATTTTTCCTAAAAATGTTGCTGCACGTGTGAGGACATGAAATGCATGCATGCAGCCAATCAGCAGCCAGCCCTGTGATGTCATTGCCCTAAAAATAGCAGCAGCCATCTTAGATCCTGCCATTTACCAGTGTACTGAGTGCAGGGAGAGACATCTGCAGGCGCTAGGCACAGTGTTATAAAAAAAAACTATTTAATAGTGCAGAAAAAGCTATTTACCAGTGCAGGGAAAGATTATTCAAGGTGTAGAGAAAGGATAGGGAGTAGTGTTGATCGAGCATCAAAGTGCTCGGGTGCTCGGGCCGAACACATCGGGATGCTCGGGTGCTCTACCGATGGAAATATTTCTACGTCTTATTTGCCCTTGTGCGGTGCAGTTATATGTTCTAAAGCATTTTTTGGCTTTTAATAGTGGGATGAAAAGGGTTTATTAGCTGTTGTGTGGTGAAGTGCTAAAATTACAGCCCTTTTTGTTGTGTATTAGTGGCAAAACCAAAATATTTGCAGTTTAGCGGTGCAGTTACCGTATACCTTTTAAAGCATTTTGTGGCGTGTATTACCGTAAAAAGAAAACCTATATTTGCCGCTCAGCGGTGCTGTTATCTGTTCTAAAGCGATATTTGCTGTGTATTAGTGGCAAAACCAAAATATATTTGCTTATTAGCCATTCTGTGCTGCAGTGAGAAAATTACTGAGTTTTTTGGTGTGTTTTAATTTAGTTTTTATTGATTTATTTGATCTAACGGTATGTCAGACAGAGAAGTGCCAGGCCCTGCACAGGAGAGTGGCAGAGGCTTAAATGTTTCTGGTGCAGGCACAGGTCACAGCAGAGTAAGGGGGCATGGCAGCAGGTGTCACAGCGAGAGGCCTGAGCTCCTGGTGTCATCTAGCGGTCGTGTCTTGACCAGCAACCCATCGGTTCTTGAATGATTGAATCGGCCTTCCACTTTGTCCCAAGTGACATCAGACACCCCCAGCCAAGAGTTGGTGGGTTCCTCTGACAAGACGCTCAGTTGGCATGGCCAGGGAGCAATCCCTGTGCCCTCTGTGGCCTCCTGATGTTGCTGCCATCTCTAGACTTTATCATTGTGCCACCTCATCGTGCCAGCTTATGCTGCTGCTACCTCCAGACTCTGGCATTGTGCCACTCTGTGGTCTCCCCATGCTGCCACCACCTCCAGACTCTGTAATTGTGCCACTATGTGGCCTCATTATGCTGCTGCCACCTCCAGACTCTGTAATTGTGCCACTCTGTTGTCTCCTCATGCTGCTGCAACCCCCATTATCTGTCATTCTGCCACTCTGTGGCCTCCTGATGCTGCTGACACCTCCAGACTCTATTATTCTGCCACTCTGTGGTCTCCCCATGCTGCTGCCACCTCCACACTCTAATTGTGCCACTCTGCAGCCTCATCATGCTGCTGCCACCTCCAGGCTCTGTCATTGTGCCACTCTGTGGTCTCCTCATGCTGCTGCCACCTCCAGACTCTGTCATTGTGCCCTCTGTGGTCTCCTCATGCTGCTGCCACCTCCAGACTCTGTCATTGTGCCACTCTGCAGTCTCCTCATGCTGCTGCCACCTCCACAGTCTGTCATTGTGCCACTCTGTGGCCTTCTGATGCTTCCACCACCTACAGACTCTGTCATTGTGCCCCTCTGTGGTCTCCTCATGCTGCTGCCACAGCCAGACTCTGTCATTCTCCCACTCTGTGGTCTCCTTGTGGAGAAACTTTACGAATGGAAGTGTCGTGGCTAAAAAAAGGAAATTAGCGGAGCGTAGTATGAAAATAAGAGAATACATTTTAACTATGGTTGTGGTTTGTGACAAGGCAGCCCGATACCATGCACAGGCTGCCCAATGCCTTGCACGGCATCGGAACCTGCCTTCTACGGGTATCCAGGCCCAGGCCCGGTCTCCTAGGTCAGTGTTTCCCAACCAGTGTGCCTCCAGCTGTTGCAAAACTACAACTCCCAGCATGCCCGCACAGCCAAAGGCTGTCCAGGCATGCTGGGAGTTGTAGTTTTGCAACAGCTGGAGGCACACTGGTTGGGAAACACTGGCCTAGGCAACCTGTTAGTGTATTACTCAGTGTAATACACTAACAGGCAATGCATTACAATACAGATGTGTTGGAATGCTTGCATAGGGGATCAGACCTTCGAAAGTTGAAGTCCCAGAGTGGGACAGAAATAAAGTTTAAAAGAAAAGAAAAAAAAGTGTTTTAAATAAAAAAAAAAAGTTTCAAGGAAAAAAAGGAAAAAAAAACACTCCCTTAGGCCTCATGCACACGACCGTTGTGTGCATCCGTGGCCGTTGTGCCGTCTTCCGTTTTTTTTCACGGACCCATTGACTTTCAATGGGTCCGTGGAAAAATCGGAAAATGCACCGTTTGGCAGCCGCATCCGTGAGCCGTGTTTCCTGGCCGTGAAAAAAATACCTGTCCTATTTTTTTCACGGCCAACGGTTCACGGGCCCATTCAAGTCAATGGGTCCGTGAAAGAACACGGATGCACACAAGATTGGCATCCGTGTCCGTGATCCGTGGCCGTAGGTTTTAGTTTCATACAGACGGATCCGAAGATCCGTCTGCATAAAAGCTTTTTCAGAGCTGAGTTTTCACTTCGTGAAAACTCAGATCCGACAGTATATTCTAACACAGAAGCGTTCCCATGGTGATGGGACGCTTCTAGTTAGAATACACTACAAACTGTGTACAAGACTGCCCCCTGCTGCCTGGCAGCACCCGATCTCTTACAGGGGGATATGATAGTGCGGCACCTGAAGGGGTTAATTGTACTATCATATCCCCCTGTAAGAGATCAGGGCTGCCAGGCAGCAGGGGGCAGACCCCCCCCCCCCTCCCCAGTTTGAATATCATTGTGCGGCCCCCCCCTCCCCTGTTGTTAACTCGTTGGTGGCCAGTGTGCGCACCCCCCTCCCTCCCTCCCTCTATTGTTTTAATACATTGGGGCCAGTGTGCGCGCGCCCCCCCAACCCCCCCCCTCCCTCCCTCTATTGTTTTAATACATTGGGGCCAGTGTGCGCACCCCCCAACCCCCCCCTCCCCTCCCTCCCTCTATTGTAATAATAGCATTGGGGCCAGTGTGCGCACCCCCCCAACCCCCCCCCCCTCCCTCCCTCCCTCTATTGTAATAATAGCATTGGGGCCAGTGTGGAGTAGAAGATTTTCATACTTACCTGGCTGCTGGCTGCTGCGATGTCTGCGTCCGGCCGGGAGCTCCTCCTACTGGTAAGTGACAGCAATGCGCCGCACAGACCTGTCACTTACCAGTAGGAGGAGCTCCCGGCCGGACACAGAGATCGCAACAGCCAGCAGCCAGGTAAGTATGAATCTTCTACTCCGCTGCCACCGATGATCGGGGGGGGGGGGGCACACTGGCCCCAATGCTATTATTACAATAGAGGGAGGGAGGGGGGGGTTGGGGGGGCGCGCACACTGGCCCCAATGCTATTATTACAATAGAGGGAGGGAGGGGGGGGGTTGGGGGGGCGCGCACACTGGCCCCAATGCTATTATTACAATAGAGGGAGGGAGGGAGGGGGGTGCGCACACTGGCCACCAACGAGTTAACAACAGGGGAGGGGGGGCCCACTGGCCACCAATGAGTTAAAAACAGGGGGGGGGGGGTCTGCCCCCTGCTGCCTGGCAGCACCTGCCAGGCAGCAGGGGACAGTCATGTACACAGTTTTTTTGTATATTCTAACCTGAAGCGTCTCCATCACCATGGGAACGCCTCTGTGCTAGAATATACTGTCGGAAATGAGTTTCACGATGTAGCTCATATCCGACAGTATATTCTAACATAGAGGCGTTCCCATGGTGATGGGGACGCTACAAGTTAAAATATACCATCGGATTGGAGAAAAATCCAATCCGATGGTATAACAGAACTCCAGACTTTACATTGAAAGTCAATGGGGACGGATCCGTTTGAAATGGCACCATATTGTGTCAACATCAAACGGATCCGTCCCCATTGACTTGCATTGTAATTCAGGACGGATCCGTTTGGCTCCGCACGGCCAGGCGGACACCAAAATGACTTTTTTTTCATGTCCGTGGATCCTCCAAAAATCAAGGAAGACCCACGGACGGAAAAACGGTCACGGATCACGGACCCACGGACCCCGTTTTTGCGGGCCGTGAAAAAAAACTGTCGTGTGCATGAGGCCATACCCTGATTTTATAATAAAAAAATTGAAAAAAGGAAAAAACACACATATAAGCTATCACCGCATCCATAACGACTGACTATATAAATATATCACATAATCCACCCCGTCCGATAAACACCATAAAAATAAATAACAACCGTGTAAAAAAATTCAATTTTTGTCACCTTACATCACAAAAAGGCAAACACCAAGTGATCAATAAGGCGTATGCCCCACAAAATGGCACCAATAAAAATGTCACCTCATCCCGCAAAAAATTAGCCCCTTTATAAGAAAATCACAAAAAAAATAAAAATAACTATAGCTCTCAGAACATGGAGACACTAATACATCACTTTTTTGTTTCAAATATGCTATTATTGTGTTAAAGTAAAAAAAATAAGTATACATAATAGGCCCGTAATAACCATCTCTATAAAAATATCACATGACCTAACCTCTCAGCTGAACACCGTAAAAAAATAAAAACATTGGCAAAAAAAGCTATTTTTTGTTACCTTACATCACAAAAATTGCAACACCAAGCGATCAAAAAGGCGTATACTCCCCAAAATAGTACTAATCAAACCATCACCTCATCCCTCAAAAAATTAGATCCTACCTAAGACAATCGGGCAAAAAATAGAAAAACTATGACTCTCAGACAATGGAGACAATAAAATATTATTTTTTTTGCTCCCAAACTGCTATTATTGTACTAAAGTGCAATAAAAAAAAATAAGTAGACATATTAGGTATCGCCGCATCCATAACAACCTGCTCTATAAAAATATCACATGTCCTAACCCCTCAGGTGAACACCATAAAAAGAAAAATGAACTGTGCCAAAAAAGCCATTTTTGTCTGCTAGCATTACATACAGTGCAACACCAAGCAATTCAAAAGGTATATGCCCTCCAAAAACATACCAATCAAACTGTCACCTCATCCCACAAAAACTGAGACCTACCTAAGACAATCGGTCAAAAAATTTAAAAGCTATGGCTCTAAATGTATGAAAATGAGACACTAAAACAATTTTTTTGTTTTGTTTCAGAAATGCTATTATTGTGTAAAAATTAAATAAATAAGAAAAAGTATACATATTAGGTATCACCACAACAATCTTCTCTATAAAAATGTCACATGATCTAACCCCTCAGGTGAACGCTGTAAAAACAAATAAATAAAAACTGTACCAAAGCAACCAATTTTAAAATGTAAAAATGAGTGATCAAAAAATCATATGTACCAATAAAAACATCAACACTTCCTGCAAAACACAAGCCACTGCCCAAGACGATCAGCAGACAAATAAAAAAAATATGGTGTTCAGAAAATGGAGACACAAAAACATTTTTTTTCAAAAATGCTTCATTATGTAAAACTGATCAAACAAACAAAGAAATAAATTAGACATATTTGATATCATTGCATCCGTAACAACCTGCTCTATAAAAATAGCACATGATCTACACTGTCAGTTTCTAATGATGAGCGGCAGGGGTCATATTCGCAATATTTTGCAAACATTTTGCAGAATATTTGCAAATTCGAATATTCGTTATATTCTACGATTTTTTTTTACTCGAAAAATCGACAAGGTAATGATCGCGTGATATGCAAATTTTCGTAATGCTAATTTTTATCGCAAATTTTTCAATTACCGAGCAAAAACATGATTCCTCCCTGCTTCTTGATTGTGGGCCAATGAGTCATAGCACTATATCGAATATATTCATTTTTTCGAATATTCCTAATATTCTAAAACAAGAATATATAGCAATACCGCGAATATTCGAAAAAAAATAACAAATGTAGAGTAATTAAGCTAATATAGTGCTATAATCTTTTTTTAATGGTTGTAATTTTTTTTTCCAATCTGAACTTCAGATGAGAAAAAAAATTCAACTATTAGACAAAGATTATAGCACTATATTAGCTAAATTGCTCTATATTCGTATTTTTTTTCAAATATTCACTATATTGCTATATATTCTTGTTTTAGAATATTACAAATATTCAAAAAAACTAAGACAGTCGATATAGTGCTATATATTCGTTTTTTAGAATATTCATAATTTTTCCCATTTAAAGTCATGATTCCTCCCTGCTTCTTGCTTGTGGGCCAATGAGTCATTGGCCCACAAGCAAGAAGCAGGGAGGAATCATGTTTTTACTCGGCAATTGAAAAATTTGCGATAAAAGTTTGCAATCCGAAAATGCAATAAAATAAAAAAATCTTGAATATTCAAAATTACTAAAATAAATAACTATATTCTAAATATTCGCAAATTTTCGAAGTGCCTATTTTCGCGATAAAAATTAGTAATTTGAATATCAAAGATCAACACTATCAATTTAATGTTGAAAAAAATAAAAATGGTGCCAAAACAGCAATTTTTTGGTTACCTTGCCTCACAAAAATCATAATATAGAGAAATTAAAAATCATATGTACCCCAAAATAGTACCAATAAAACTGGCACCTTATACCCTAGTTTCCAAAATGGGGTCACTTTTTGGGAGTTTCTACTGTAAGGGTGCATCAGGGGAGCTTCAAATGGGACATGGCATCTAAAAACCAGTCCAGCAAAATCTGCCTTCCAAAAACCACATGGCATTCCTTTTCTTCTGCGCCCTGCCGTGTGTCCTTACATCAGTTTACGACCAAATGTGGGGTGTTCCTGTAAACCCAAATCACTGCAAAAAATGCACCAAAATGATACGCATCTGACAATACTAGCTAATTCTTCAAAACAATGTTAAAAGCTGAGAATTTTGCCAATATCTTCCAGTCAGGAACATATCGGAGCCCCTCATGCACCACGTCACGGTGTCTCAGCACGCATGGGGTCCTACCACTCAACTACCCGTGGTGTGTGAACAGGGTCTGAACAGTACTAGAAACCAACTCACAACCAGGCTCTCACATGCCTCCATAGGGGTATCACCAATGCACTGTGAGGTAGGATAAAGCTTTGAGCCGCCCCCATAACAGACCCTGTGACACAGAAGCTACCAGGTGCAAAAGAATGTTACCAACACAATGAAGTGGCACATTCTATACACATAAAGACAAAAACTCACTGAAAAAAAGTGGCCTAAACGGGTGAAAATGCTCCAAACCCAGACACTGTAGCGTGTCTATAACCGGGGGAGCAATTCCTCCGCATGCGGTCCGCAGAAAACGGCAATCCCCAGCAAAAAATGTGTACAATGGAGGATGCCGGTGTGGACCGCATGCACCACAAGAACATCTTACACAAAATGATATCATCGGCTTGAGGAATTAGCTAGTATTGTCAGTTGCGTATCATTTTGGTGCATTTTTTGCAGTGATTTGTGTATATGTATTTTTTTTCATCTGCACAATGTATCATTTTGTGTAAGATGTCTTTGTGGTGCATGCGGTCCACACTGGCATCCTCCATTGTGCACATTTTTTGCTGGGGATTGCCGTTATCTGCGGAACGCATGCGGAGGAATTGCTCCCCCGGTTATAGACACGCTACAGTGTCTGGGTTTGGAGTATTTCCACTCGTTTAGGCCACTTTTTTCAGTGAGTTTTTGTTCCTGTAAACTGTAGAATCAGGGTAATAAATATTGAGTTTTGTTTGGTTGTTAACCCTCGATGTGTTAAAGAAAAAAATTGATTAAAATGGAAAATCTGCCAAAAAAGTAAAATTTTGAAATGTAATCTCCATTTTCCTTTAGTTCTTGTGGAACACCTATAGGGTTAACAAAGTTTGTAGAATCAGTTTTCAGTAACTTAAAGGGTGTTGTTTCTACAATGGGGGGGGTCATTTATGGGGGGTTTCCACTATGTAAGCCCCACAAAGTGACTTCAGAACTGAACTGGTCCTTAAAAAATGGGTTTTGGAAATTTTGTTAACAATTTTAAGAATTGCTTCTAAAATGTCAAGCCTTCTAACGTCCTAATAAAATAAAATTACATTTACAAAATGATGCCAACATAAAGTAGACATATAAGAGAATTCTAAGTAATACATATTTTATGAGGTATTACTTTCTGTTTTAAAAGCAGAGAAAACGAAATTTAGAAAAATGCAAATTTTTTAAATTGTGGGATTTTTTTCATAAATAAAGGTGAAATATATTGACTCAAATTTATGACTATCACGAAGTACAATGTGTCACGAGAAAACAACCTCAGAATTGCCTGGATAAATAAAGCAGTTCCAAAGCTGTTCCATTTGCAAAAAATGGCCTGGGCAGGAAGGTGAAAACTTGCTCGGGGTAGAAGGGGTTAATACTGTCACGAGGTCCCAGGATAGGGGAGGTCTTAGGGACAAGCTGACTTACGATAGTGTCGCGCTCAATGGTATAGCTAGTGAGGCTTGTCTGGTGGATGTCCACATCCGACACACCCTAGGCCACGCGGGGTTCACTTATCATAGGGTAGTTGTAGGTCTAGAATAGATAGGTTTTGTTATTCAGATCTAGGATCTTGGAGGTCGTCAGATACTTTTAATCACATCTCATGGAGAGGAGGGATCTTGATTGTGAAAAGATGTCTGCTTTCCTGGCTAAAAACTGTTCCTGAACCAGGAGTGGACCCCTCTTTTGAGATTTTGACTGAAATGATCCAGAAAGAGGAAGTTGGCCTGGTCATTGAGGGACTTGCTCCCAAACAATCGCCAGGTCCAGATGGCTTAACATATGAGTTTTATAAAACCTTTAAGGACACTTTAGTTTACCTCTTGACTGAGGTATTCAATGAGTGTTTCTCCTCGGGTACTCTACCAAAATCAAGGAGGTCATCCCTGATCATTCTGTCAAAGCGTAAAGATCCATCCCACATTGACAGAAAGATTCTGGCGAAGGTGCTATTTAATCGGTTAGTGAAGTTTGCACATTGCTTTGTTTCAGGCCACAGTATTTTTAGCGCTGTGCTCAGTGTCCAGGAGGCCATGAAGCAAGGCACGGTAGGTCCCTGGAAGGGGTACATGCTGTACTTAGATCAGGCAAAAAAGTTTGATTGTGTTGACCACGGGCACCTCTGGTCTGGCTTCTGAGATATGGCCGGCTGTGGGGGTTTGTTGATTGGCTTAAGACTAGAGTTGAGCGGACACCTGGATGTTCGGGTTCGAGAAGTTCGGCCGAACTTCCCGAAAATGTTCGGGTTCGGGATCCGAACCCGATCCGAACTTCGTCCCGAACCCGAACCCCATTGAAGTCAATGGGGACCCGAACTTTTCGGCACTAAAAAGGCTGTAAAACAGCCCAGGAAAGGGCTAGAGGGCTGCAAAAGGCAGCAACATGTAGGTAAATCCCCTGCAAACAAATGTGGATAGGGAAATTAATTAAAATAAAAATTAAATAAATAAAAATTAACCAAAATAAATTGGAGAGAGGTCTCATAGCAGAGAATCTGGCTTCACGTCACCCACCACTGGAACAGTCCATTCTCAGATATTTAGGCCCCGGCACCCAGGCAGAGGAGAGAGGTCCCGTAACAGAGAATCTGTCTTCATGTCAGCAGAGAATCAGTCTGCATGTCATAGCAGAGAATCAGGCTTCACGTCACCCACCACTGCAACAGTCCATTTTCATAAATTTAGGCCAAGCACCCAGGCAGAGGAGAGAGGTTCCGTAACACAGAATCTGGCTTCATGTCACCAGAGAATCAGTCTTCATGTCATAGCAGAGAATCAGGCTTCACGTCACCCACCACTGTAACAGTCCATTTTCATAAATTTAGGCCCAGCACCCAGGCAGAGGAGAGAGGTCCCGTAACAGACAATCTGACTTCATGTCAGCAGAGAATCAGTCTTCATGTCATAGCAGAGAATCAGGCTTCACGTCACCCACCACTGTAACAGTCCATTTTCATAAATTTAGGCCCAGCACCCAGGCAGAGGAGAGAGGTCCCGTAACAGACAATCTGGCTTCATGTCAGCAGAGAATCAGTCTTCATGTCATAGCAGAGAATCAGGCTTCACGTCACCCACCACTGTAACAGTCCATTTTCATAAATTTAGGCCCAGCACCCAGGCAGAGGAGAGAGGTCCCGTAACAGACAATCTGGCTTCATGTCAGCAGAGAATCAGTCTTCATGTCATAGCAGAGAATCAGGCTTCACGTCAGCCACCACTGCAACAGTCCATTGTCAGATATTTAGGCCCAGCACCCAGGCAGAAGAGAGAGGTCCCGTAACAGACAATCTGGCTTCATGTCGGCAGAGAATCAGTCTGCATGTCCTAGCAGAGAATCAGGCTTCACGTCACCCAACATTGGAACAGTCCATTGGCATATATTTAGGCCCCGGCACCCAGACAGAGGAGAGGTTCATTCAACTTTGGGTAGCCTCACAATATAATGGCAAAATGAAAATAAAAATAGGATTGAATGAGGAAGTGCCCTGGAGTCCAATAATATATGGTTAAGGGGAGGTAGTTAATGTCTAATCTGCACAAGGGATGGACAGGCCCTGTGGGATCCATGCCTGGTTCATTTTTATGAACGTCAGCTTGTCTACATTGGCTGTAGACAGGCGGCTGCTTTTGTCTGTAATGACGCCCCCTGCCGTGCTGAATACACGTTCAGACAAAACGCTGGCCGCCGGGCAGGCCAGCACCTCCAAGGCATAAAAGGCTAGCTCAGGCCACGTGGACAATTTAGAGACCCAGAAGTTGAATGGGGCCGAACCATCAGTCAGTACGTGGAGGGGTGTGCACACGTACTGTTCCACCATGTTAGTGAAATGTTGCCTCCTGCTAACACGTTGCGTATCAGGTGGTGGTGCAGTTAGCTGTGGCGTGTTGACAAAAGTTTTCCACATCTCTGCCATGCTAACCCTGCCCTCAGAGGAGCTGGCCGTGACACAGCTGCCTTGACGACCTCTTGCTCCTCCTCTGCCTTGGCCTTGGGCTTCCACTTGTTCCCCTGTGACATTTGGGAATGCTCTCAGTAGCGCGTCTACCAACGTGCGCTTGTACTCGCGCATCTTCCTATCACGCTCCAGTGCAGGAAGTAAGGTGGGCACATTGTATTTGTAGCGTGGATCCAGCAGGGTGGCAACCCAGTAGTCCGCACACGTTAAAATGTGGGCAACTCTGCTGTCGTTGCGCAGGCACTGCAGCATGTAGTCGCTCATGTGTGCCAGGCTGCCCAGGGGTAAGGACAAGCTGTCCTCTGTGGGAGGCGTATCGTCATCGTCCTGCCTTTCCCCCCAGCCACGCACCAGTGATGGGCCCGAGCTGCGTTGGGTGCCACCCCGCTGTGACCATGCTTCATCCTCATCCTCCTCCACCTCCTCCTCCTCCTCGTCCTCCTCGTCCTCCAGTAGTGGGCCCTGGGTGGCCACATTTGTACCTGGCCTCTGCTGTTGCAAAAAACCTCCCTCTGAGTCACTTCGAAGAGACTGGCCTGAAAGTGCTAAAAATGACCCCTCTTCCTCCTCCTCCTCCTCCTCCTCCTCCTGGGCCACCTCCTCTTCCATCATCGCCCTAAGTGTTTTCTCAAGGAGACATAGAAGTGGTATTGTAACGCTGATAACGGCGTCATCGCCACTGGCCATGTTGGTGGAGTACTCGAAACAGCGCAACAGGGCACACAGGTCTCGCATGGAGGCCCAGTCATTGGTGGTCAAGTGGTGCTGTTCCGTAGTGCGACTGACCCGTGCGTGCTGCAGCTGAAACTCCACTATGGCCTGCTGCTGCTCGCACAGTCTGTCCAGCATGTGCAAGGTGGAGTTCCACCTGGTGGGCACGTCGCATATGAGGCGGTGAGCGGGAAGGCCGAAGTTACGCTGTAGCGCAGACAGGCGAGCAGCGGCAGGATGTGAACGCCGGAAGCGCGAACAGACGGCCCGCACTTTATGCAGCAGCTCTGACATGTCGGGGTAGTTGTGAATGAACTTCTGCACCACCAAATTCAGCACATGCGCCAAGCAAGGGATGTGCGTCAAAACGGCTAGTCCCAGAGCTGCAACGAGATTTCGCCCATTATCACACACCACCAGGCCGGGCTTGAGGCTCACCGGCAGCAACCACTCGTCGGTCTGTTGTTCTATACCCCGCCACAACTCCTGTGCGGTGTGGGGCCTGTCCCCCAAACATATGAGTTTCAGAATGGCCTGCTGACGTTTACCCCTGGCTGTGCTGAAGTTGGTGGTGAAGGTGTGTGGCTGACTGGATGAGCAGGTGGAAGAAGAGGAGGAGGAAGCTGAGTAGGAGGAGGTGGCAACAGGAGGCAAAGAATGTTGCCCTGCGATCCTTGGCGACGGAAGGACGTGCGCCAAACAGCTCTCCGCCTGGGGCCCAGCTGCCACTACATTTACCCAGTGTGCAGTTAGGGAGATATAGCGTCCCTGGCCGTGCTTACTGGTCCACGTATCTGTGGTTAGGTGGACCTTGCCACAGATGGCGTTGCGCAGTGCACACTTGATTTTATCAGATACTTGGTTGTGCAGGGAAGGCACGGCTCTCTTTGAGAAGTAGTGGAGGCTGGGAACAACATACTGTGGGACAGCAAGCGACATGAGCTGTTTGAAGCTGTCTGTGTCCACCAGCCTAAATGACAGCATTTCATAGGCCAGTAGTTTAGAAATGCTGGCATTCAGGGCCAGGGATCGAGGGTGGCTAGGTGGGAATTTACGCTTTCTCTCAAATGTTTGTGAGATGGAGAGCTGAACGCTGCCGTGTGACATGGTTGAGACTCTTGGTGACGGAGGTGGTGGTGGTGTTGGTGGTACATCCCCTGTTTGCTGGGCGGCAGGTGCCAACGTTCCTCCAGAGGCGGAGGAAGAGGCCGAGGCGGCAGCAGCAGAAGAGGCCGAGGCGGCAGCAGCAGAAGAGGTAGCAGGGGGAGCCTGAGTGACTTCCTTGTTTTTAAGGTGTTTACTCCACTGCAGTTCATGCTTTGCATGCAGGTGCCTGGTCAGGTTCAGAACGTTAATGCCTCGCTTCAGGCTCTGATGGCACAGCGTGCAAACCACTCGGGTATTGTCGTCAGCACATTGTTTGAAGAAGTGCCATGCCAGGGAACTCCTTGAAGCTGCCTTTGGGGTGCTCGGTCCCAGATGGCGGCGGTCAGTAGCAGGCGGAGTCTCTTGGCGGCGGGTGTTCTGCTTTTGCCCACTGCTCCCTCTTTTGCTACGCTGTTGGCTCGGTCTCACCACTGCCTCTTCCTCCGAACTGTGAAAGTCAGTGGCACGACCTTCATTCCATGTGGGGTCTAGGACCTCATCGTCCCCTGCATCGTCTTCCACCCAGTCTTGATCCCTGACCTCCTGTTCAGTCTGCATACTGCAGAAAGACGCAGCAGTTGGCACCTGTGTTTCGTCATCATCAGAGACATGCTGAGGTGGTATTCCCATGTCCTCATCATCAGGAAACATAAGTGGTTGTGCGTCAGTGCATTCTATGTCTTTCACCGCTGGGGAAGGGCTAGGTGGATGCCCTTGGGAAATCCTGCCAGCGGAGTCTTCAAACAGCATAAGAGACTGCTGCATAACTTGAGGCTCAGACAGTTTCCCTGGTATGCATGGGGGTGATGTGACAGACTGATGGGCTTGGTTTTCAGGCGCCATCTGTGCGCTTTCTGCAGAAGACTGGGTGGGAGATAATGTGAACGTGCTGAATCCATTGTCGGCCACCCAATTGACTAATGCCTGTACCTGCTCAGGCCTTACCATCCTTAGAACGGCATTGGGCCCCACCATATATCGCTGTAAATTCTGGCGGCTACTGGGACCTGAGGTAGTTGGTACACTAGGACGTGTGGATGTGGCAGAACGGCCACGTCCTCTCCCAGCACCAGAGGGTCCACTAACACCACCACGACCATGTCCACGTCCGCGTCCCTTACTTGATGGTTTCCTCACTGAGGGTTAAATGCACTTGGTGACAGGCGCAGCTTGCCCCTGATTTAGTATATGGCCAAAAAATAAACAGACTATTGCTGGTTAAATGCACTTGGTGTGACAGCTTCACCCTGATGTAGGATTTAGCCAAAAAAACAACCACACCATTGAGGGTTAAATGCACTTGTTAACAGGCGCAGCTTGCCCCTGATGTAGTATATGGCCAAAAAATAACCAGACTATTGCTGGTTAAATGCACTTGGTGTGACAGCTTCACCCTGATGTAGGAATTAGCCAAAAAACAACCACACCATTAAGGGTTAAATGCACTTGGTCGTAGCATGTGCTGGCACACCACAAGACACAAAATGGCCGCCGATCACCCCAGAAAAAAGTGACTGACAAACGGTCTGGGCAGCCTAAAAACAGTGAGCAATTGAGTATCAGCAGCTCAATGATCCACAGCTGCAGATCGATCAATTAATCAAGTCCTTTGGAGGAGTTAATCTGCCTAATCTCGCCCTACTGTCGCAGCCGCAACCTCTCCCTACGCTAATCAGAGCAGAGTGACGGGCGGCGCTATGTGACTCCAGCTTAAATAGAGGCTGGGTCACATGGTGCTCTGGCCAATCACAGCCATGCCAATAGTAGGCATGGCTGTGATGGCCTCTTGGTGCATGTAGTATGACGCTTGTTGATTGGCTGCTTTGCAGCCTTTCAAAAAGCGCCAAGAAAGCGCCGAACGCCGAACCCGAACCCGGACTTTTACGAAAATGTCCGGGTTCGGGTCTGTGTCATGGACACCCCAAAATTCGGTACGAACCCGAACTATACAGTCCGGGTTCGCTCATCCCTACTTAAGACCTTGTGTGCAGGGGGAGAGCTTTTGAAGTAGGATCTGGGGTTCGCCAGGGTTGTCCTTTGAGCTTGCTATTGTACGTGTTTGCAATAGATCCTTTACTTAGAAGGGTTGATCGTGGGCCATTGGTGGGTGTCGGAAGGACCGGGCAACCACACTGGCGTATGCTGATGACGTAACTATCTTTGTGTCTTCGAGAAGGAAGGCAGAGTGGGTGCTGTTGGAGGTAGAACACTACTCAGAGTTATCTGGGTCCAAGATCAACCAGTATACATGTGAGAGTCTCTGGCTGGGAGGAGGAGATCCTGATTTTAATCTCCCGGGCACCGTTCTAGAGCCCCAGGAGTCTACCAAAGTCCTCGGCATTGAATTTGGCCAGGGGGATTGCCCCCTTCAAAATTAGGATAGCAGGCTTTAGATTGCCATTCAGAGGGTGGACCAGTAGAAGGGTTGGTCTTTGACCCTCAGGGTAAGGATAAACATTTTCAAAGCCTACCTGATCCCTTTGCTGTTATATCTGAGCAGTGTGTGCATCAAGCCAGAACCTTTCTGCACTTGGGTCTACAGTCTGTTCTTCCAGATGTCATGGGGTGATAGACTGAACCTTGTCAAGAGGGAGGTTACTTACCATACGAGGAGACTAGGAGGGTTGGGTATGGTCAACCCTGTGGTGTTCCTGGTGAACCCCTTTATTAAGATTAACCTTGTAAGCCTCTGGAAAGAGAGGGCTCCTCCGTGGGCAGTCTCCTGTCGGGGATGGTTTAAGCCTTTCTCCCAGGAATGGGAGACAGGAGGGAAAGTGAAGAATCTCCGCACACCACATGGCCATCTCTCGAATTATGCTGCCCTGGGTCTGAAGGTATTACGTTGGTGGGGTCTGTGGATGTGGGAAATTAGGACTCAAAGGGTTCTGTGGACCCATTTCCAGAAACCTCTGGCCCTCAGGGACTGCTGAGGTCAGGATCTGGGGGTCAGGTTACAGCTTTTGAATTCCATCAGGATTCCCTTAAAGTTTTTTTACTTGACTTGGCGCTGCTTCCATGGGAAACTATGTGTGAGGGACAATCTAAAGGGTAGGAGCTCTGAGGACAGGGGGCGTCCCTGGGAGGAGTGTGGTGGTGTGCTGGAGAGCATGGACCACTTCCTGCTTCATTGTCCCTTTAACACAGAGGTTTACACCAGGGTGGGACCTCCATCGGCTGGCCTAGGCTGGTCATACTTTCCTATGCGGAATGGGACTATGGAGCATTCAGACACCTGGGTGGTAGGGACCTCTGCACTTTATTCCTAGTCAGCTTAGTGATCAGGTACTACACGTGGCATGCACGATGTTTAGTCTTGACGCAGCGCAAAATCCTCCCAGTGGATGAGGTGGTTAGGAACATTCTCAGAGACCTGTGAAGGTACGCTCTCTGGAGTATAAAAGGTTGGGGGCTGGTAGACCCTCTCTTGTCTGGAGGGGTTTTTCCTTTGGGGTATCCTAGCCTGTTGTCTCCCTTCCCGGTGGTGGGCTGATGCTGTCACTCTAGATTTTTGTTTTGTTTTGGTGGCTATATGAGGACATAGGGCTTGCCGGCGCCGAACGTGAGCTTTAGTGGTTGTGTGTGGCTGAAAAGCCTAACTATGGGTGGTATGGTAGGTCTGCCATGTATTTTAGTTTATATGTCTAAATTGGTATGTAGTGTATTTCTAGATTTGTATAGTGATGTATAGTAATGAGCGGCATAGGCAATATTCGAATACGCAATATTTCTCGAATATTCGCCATAAATTAGCAAATTCGAGAATTTGCGATCTCCAGTAATTTTTTACTTGATTGCTAAAATGGGCAATGTAATATATTCACGATAAATTTGCAATAAATTTGTGATTAGAATATTCAACACTATTCGTGAATACGACTATATAGCACTATATTCTAAATATGTGCAAATTCTCAAAGTAGCGATATTCGCGATAAAAATTTGTGATTCAAATATTCGCGCTCAACACTAGTGATGTATATATTTTATAATTTGAGTTGTTGGGTGTAGTGTTAGGTTAGGTAGTGGGTAAATGGGGGGGGGGGGGAGTTTTAGGGTTTTATGGGACATTGTGGACTATTGGGAACCTTTGGGGTATATGAGAAAATCCTGGGCTGGTTTATGGATTTCTGTTATCATGTACTGGGGACATAGGATGCGGGACCAGCTAAGGCCCCCCCCCCCCCCCCAAAAAAAAAAAAAAGAAAATATATATAAAAATTATATGTGTGTTGTATTGTATTGGAGTGTTCGTGTGTAGGATTTTTTTTTGTCAGTTTTCTGCATTTTGTTGTATTTTACTGTCTGTAGGTAGGGTGCAACCAGATCAGGAATGTTAGAACATTGATATTGAAATTGATATTGAAATTGTAAATATTGTAAATCCTATATATAGTTATTGTTCTGTGGGGGATGTAGAGTTGGGGTTGGACTGGTGTTGTCTGTATCGTGCTGAGGTGCTTTATGTTGTGCATATTTGGTTTGTGTTATTACAGTGTAATTTCTGTATTTATTTATTTATTTATTATGTTTTTAAAATTTGAATAAAAGAAATACAGGAGTTGACTCAAGATTAGTACAGTATCAGTAATGTAATTTTATATTAGTTTTACTTTTTGCAAAGAAGTTTTAACAGTATTTATTTGATTTTTGGTGCTAACAGATACAACAGTCTAATTGATATTTTAATTGCAGGTAATGAGATACCAGATAGTAACACATGGCTGTACGCCTTAGTCGCTGGCCTGCTTGTGCTTATTATCCTATGTGCTGTAATCTTCATCATTTTAAAGAAAAGAGGTAAGAAAATGCTAAAGTCTGTCTGCACATAAAATTTACAATCAGGCAGATATCAACATAACCTTTCTATGCTAACATATCATGCTACTCTCCTCCAGTAGGGCAATACAGACAGAACCGAGCTATGAGTCGGCTCCTCCTCCTGCAGGGTGATATATATAGAAGGAGCTATGAGTCTGCCCCTCCTACTGCATGGTGATACATATAGAAGGAGCTATGAGTCTGCTCCTCCTCCTGCAGGGTGATACATATAGAAGAAGCTATGAGTCTGCTCCTCCTCCTGCAGGGTGATACATATAGAAGGAGCTATGAGTCTGCCCCTCCTCCTGCAGGGTGATACATATAGAAGGAGCTATGAGTCTGCTTCTCCTCCTGCAGGGTGATACATATAGAAGGAGCTATGAGTTTGCTCCTCCTCCTGCAGGGTGATACATATAGAAGGAGCTATGAGTCTGCCCCTCCTCCTGCAGGGTGATACATATAGAAGGAGCTATGAGTCTTCCCCTCCTCCTGCAGGGTGATACATATAGAAGGAGCTATGAGTCTGCTCCTCCTCCTGCAGGGTGATACATATAGAAGGAGCTATGAGTCTGCTCCTCCTCCTGCAGGGTGATACATATAGAAGGAGCTATGAGTCTGCTCCTCCTCCTGCAGGGTGATACATATAGAAGGAGCTATGAGTCTGCCCTCCTCCTGCAGGGTGATACATATAGAAGGAGCTATGAGTCTGCCCCTCCTCCTGCAGGGTGATACATATAGAAGGAGCTATGAGTCTGCCCCTCCTCCTGCAGGGTGATACATATAGAAGGAGCTATGAGTCTGCTCCTCCTCCTGCAGGGTGATACATATACAGGGAGTGCAGAATTATTAGGCAAATGAGTATTTTGACCACATCATCCTCTTTATGCATGTTGTCTTACTCCAAGCTGTATAAGCTCGAAAGCCTACTACCAATTAAGCATATTAGGTGATGTGCATCTCTGTAATGAGAAGGGGTGTGGTCTAATGACATCAACACCCTATATCAGGTGTGCATAATTATTAGGCAACTTCCTTTCCTTTGGCAAAATGGGTCAAAAGAAGGACTTGACAGGCTCAGAAAAGTCAAAAATAGTGAGATATCTTGCAGAGGGATGCAGCACTCTTAAAATTGCAAAGCTTCTGAAGCGTGATCATCGAACAATCAAGCGTTTCATTCAAAATAGTCAACAGGGTCGCAAGAAGCGTGTGGAAAAACCAAGGCGCAAAATAACTGCCCATGAACTGAGAAAAGTCAAGCGTGCAGCTGCCAAGATGCCACTTGCCACCAGTTTGGCCATATTTCAGAGCTGCAACATCACTGGAGTGCCCAAAAGCACAAGGTGTGCAATACTCAGAGAAATGGCCAAGGTAAGAAAGGCTGAAAGACGACCACCACTGAACAAGACACACAAGCTGAAACGTCAAGACTGGGCCAAGAAATATCTCAAGACTGATTTTACTAAGGTTTTATGGACTGATGAAATGAGAGTGAGTCTTGATGGGCCAGATGGATGGGCCCGTGGCTGGATTGGTAAAGGGCAGAGAGCTCCAGTCAGACTCAGACGCCAGCAAGGTGGAGGTGGAGTACTGGTTTGGGCTGGTATCATCAAAGATGAGCTTGTGGGGCCTTTTCGGGTTGAGGATGGAGTCAAGCTCAACTCCCAGTCCTACTGCCAGTTTCTGGAAGACACCTTCTTCAAGCAGTGGTACAGGAAGAAGTCTGCATCCTTCAAGAAAAACATGATTTTCATGCAGGACAATGCTCCATCACACGCGTCCAAGTACTCCACAGCGTGGCTGGCAAGAAAGGGGTATAAAAGAAGAAAATCTAATGACATGGCCTCCTTGTTCACCTGATCTGAACCCCATTGAGAACCTGCGGTCCATCATCAAATGTGAGATTTACAAGGAGGGAAAACAGTCCACCTCTCTGAGCAGTGTCTGGGAGGCTGTGGTTGCTGCTGCACGCAATGTTGATGGTGAACAGATCAAAACACTGACAGAATCCATGGATGGCAGGCTTTTGAGTGTCCTTGCAAAGAAAGGTGGCTATATTGGTCACTGATTTGTTTTTGTTTTGTTTTTGAATGTCAGAAATGTATATTTGTGAATGTTGAGATGTTATATTGGTTTCACTGGTAAAAATAAATAATTGAAATGGGTATATATTTGTTTTTTGTTAAGTTGCCTAATAATTATGCACAGTAATAGTCACCTGCACACACAGATATCCCCCTAAAATAGCTAAAACTAAAAACAAACTAAAAACTACTTCCAAAAATATTCAGCTTTGATATTAATGAGTTTTTTGGGTTCATTGAGAACATGGTTGTTGTTCAATAATAAAATTAATCCTCAAAAATACAACTTGCCTAATAATTCTGCACTCCCTGTAGAAGAAGCTATGCATCTGCCCCTCCCCCTGCAGGGTGATACATATAGAAGGAGCTATGAGTCTGCTCCTCCTCCTGCAGGGTGATACATATAGAAGGAGCTATGAGTCTGCTCCTCCTCCTGCAGGGTGATACATATAGAAGGAGCTATGAGTCTGCTCCTCCTCCTGCAGGGTGATACATATAGAAGGAGCTATGAGTCTGCCCCTCCTCCTGCAGGGTGATACATATAGAAGGGAGCTATGAGTCTGCCCCTCCTCCTGCAGGGTGATGCATATAGAAGGAGCTATGAGTCTGCCCCTCCTCCTGCAGGGTGATACATATAGAAGGAGCTATGAGTCGGCTTCTCCTCCTGCAGGGTGATACATATAGAAGGAGCTATGAGTCTGCTCCTCCTCCTGCAGGGTGATACATATAGAAGGAGCTATGAGTCGGCTTCTCCTCCTGCAGGGTGATACATATAGAAGGGAGCTATGAGTTTGCTCCTCCTCCTGCATGGTGATGCATATAGAAGGAGCTATGAGTCTGCCCCTCCTCCTGCAGGGTGATGCATATAGAAGGAGCTATGAGTCTGCACCTCCTCCTGCAGGGTGATACATATAGAAGGAGCTATGAGTCTGCTCCTCCTCCTGCAGGGTGATACATATAGAAGGAGCTATGAGTCTGCTCCCTCCTCCTGCAGGGTGATACATATAGAAGGGAGCTATGAGTCTGCCCCTCCTCCTGCAGGGTGATACATATAGAAGGAGCTATGATCTGCCCCTCCTCCTGCAGGGTGATACATATAGAAGGAGCTATGAGTCTGCTCCTCCTCCTGCAGGGTGATACATATAGAAGGAGCTATGAGTCTGCTCCTCCTCCTGCAGGGTGATACATATAGAAGGAGCTATGAGTCTGCCCCTCCTCCTGCAGGGTGATACATATAGAAGGAGCTATGAGTCTGCTCCTCCTCCTGCAGGGTGATACATATAGAAGGAGCTATGAGTCTGCCCCTCCTCCTGCAGGGTGATACATATAGAAGGAGCTATGAGTCTGCTCCTCCTCCTGCAGGGTGATACATATAGAAGGAGCTATGAGTCTGCTCCTCCTCCTGCAGGGTGATACATATAGAAGGAGCTATGAGTCTGCTCCTCCTCCTGCAGGGTGATACATATAGAAGGAGCTATGAGTCTGCTCCTCCTCCTGCAGGGTGATACATATAGAAGGAGCTATGAGTCTGCCCCTCCTCCTGCAGGGTGATACATATAGAAGGAGCTATGAGTCTGCTCCTCCTCCTGCAGGGTGATACATATAGAAGGAGCTATGAGTCTGCTCCTCCTCCTGCAGGGTGATACATATAGAAGGAGCTATGAGTCTGCTCCTCCTCCTGCAGGGTGATACATATAGAAGGAGCTATGAGTCTGCTCCTCCTCCTGCAGGGTGATACATATAGAAGGAGCTATGAGTCTGCCCCTCCTCCTGCAGGGTGATACATATAGAAGGAGCTATGAGTCTGCTCCTCCTCCTGCAGGGTGATACATATAGAAGGAGCTATGAGTCTGCTCCTCCTCCTGCAGGGTGATACATATAGAAGGAGCTATGAGTCTGCTCCCTCCTCCTGCAGGGTGATACATATAGAAGGAGCTATGAGTCTGCCCCTCCTCCTGCAGGGTGATACATATAGAAGGAGCTATGAGTCTGCTCCTCCTCCTGCAGGGTGATACATATAGAAGGAGCTATGAGTCTGCTCCTCCTCCTGCAGGGTGATACATATAGAAGGAGCTATGAGTCTGCTCCTCCTCCTGCAGGGTGATACATATAGAAGGAGCTATGAGTCTGCCCCTCCTCCTGCAGGGTGATACATATAGAAGGAGCTATGAGTCTGCTCCTCCTCCTGCAGGGTGATACATATAGAAGGAGCTATGAGTCTGCTCCCTCCTCCTGCAGGGTGATACATATAGAAGGGAGCTATGAGTCTGCTCCTCCTCCTGCAGGGCTGATACATATAGAAGGAGCTATGAGTCTGCCCCTCCTCCTGCAGGGTGATACATATAGAAGGAGCTATGAGTCTGCTCCTCCTCCTGCAGGGTGATACATATAGAAGGAGCTATGAGTCTGCCCCTCCTCCTGCAGGGTGATACATATAGAAGGAGCTATGAGTCTGCTCCTCCTCCTGCAGGGTGATACATATAGAAGGAGCTATGAGTCTGCTCCTCCTCCTGCAGGGTGATACATATAGAAGGAGCTATGAGTCTGCTCCTCCTCCTGCAGGGTGATACATATAGAAGGAGCTATGAGTCTGCTCCTCCTCCTGCAGGGTGATACATATAGAAGGAGCTATGAGTCTGCCTCCTCCTCCTGCAGGGTGATACATATAGAAGGAGCTATGAGTCTGCCTCCTCCTCCTGCAGGGTGATACATATAGAAGGAGCTATGAGTCTGCCCCTCCTCCTGCAGGGTGATACATATAGAAGGAGCTATGAGTCTGCCTCCTCCTCCTGCAGGGTGATACATATAGAAGGAGCTATGAGTCTGCTCCTCCTCCTGCAGGGTGATACATATAGAAGGAGCTATGAGTCTGCTCCTCCTCCTGCAGGGTGATACATATAGAAGGAGCTATGAGTCTGCCCCTCCTCCTGCAGGGTGATACATATAGAAGGAGCTATGAGTCTGCCCCTCCTCCTGCAGGGTGATACATATAGAAGGAGCTATGAGTCTGCTCCTCCTCCTGCAGGGTGATACATATAGAAGGAGCTATGAGTCTGCTCCCTCCTCCTGCAGGGTGATACATATAGAAGGAGCTATGAGTCTGCTCCTCCTCCTGCAGGGTGATACATATAGAAGGAGCTATGAGTCTGCTCCTCCTCCTGCAGGGTGATACATATAGAAGGGAGCTATGAGTCTGCTCCTCCTCCTGCAGGGTGATACATATAGAAGGGAGCTATGAGTCTGCTCCTCCTCCTGCAGGGTGATACATATAGAAGGAGCTATGAGTCTGCCCCTCCTCCTGCAGGGTGATACATATAGAAGGAGCTATGAGTCTGCCCCTCCTCCTGCAGGGTGATACATATAGAAGGAGCTATGAGTCTGCCCCTCCTCCTGCAGGGTGATACATATAGAAGGAGCTATGAGTCTGCTCCTCCTCCTGCAGGGTGATACATATAGAAGGAGCTATGAGTCTGCTCCTCCTCCTGCAGGGTGATACATATAGAAGGAGCTATGAGTCTGCCCCTCCTCCTGCAGGGTGATACATATAGAAGGAGCTATGAGTCTGCCTCCTCCTCCTGCAGGGTGATACATATAGAAGGAGCTATGAGTCTGCCCCTCCTCCTGCAGGGTGATACATATAGAAGGAGCTATGAGTCTGCCCCTCCTCCTGCAGGGTGATACATATAGAAGGAGCTATGAGTCTGCTCCTCCTCCTGCAGGGTGATACATATAGAAGGAGCTATGAGTCTGCTCCTCCTCCTGCAGGGTGATACATATAGAAGGAGCTATGAGTCTGCCTCCTCCTCCTGCAGGGTGATACATATAGAAGGAGCTATGAGTCTGCTCCTCCTCCTGCAGGGTGATACATAGAAGGAGCTATGAGTCTGCCCCTCCTCCTGCAGGGTGATACATATAGAAGGAGCTATGAGTCTGCTCCCTCCTCCTGCAGGGTGATACATATAGAAGGAGCTATGAGTCTGCTCCTCCTCCTGCAGGGTGATACATATAGAAGGAGCTATGAGTCTGCTCCTCCTCCTGCAGGGTGATACATATAGGAGCTATGAGTCTGCCCCGCCTCCTGCAGGGTGATACATATAGAAGGAGCTATGAGTCTGCCCCTCCTCCTGCAGGGTGATACATATAGAAGGAGCTATGAGTCTGCTCCTCCTCCTGCAGGGTGATATATATAGAAGGAGCTATGGGTCTGCTCCTCCTCCTGCAGGGTGATACATATAGTAGGAGCTATTAGTCTGCCCCTCCTCCTGCAGGGTGATACATATAGAAGGAGCTATGAGTCTGCCCCTCCTCCTGCAGGGTGATACATATAGAAGGAGCTATGAGTCTGCTCCTCCTCCTGCAGGGTGATACATATAGAAGGAGCTATGGTCTGCTCCTCCTCCTGCAGGGTGATACATATAGTAGGAGCTATGAGTCTGCCCCTCCTCCTGCAGGGTGATACATATAGAAGGAGCTATGAGTCTGCTCCCTCCTCCTGCAGGGTGATACATATAGAAGGAGCTATGAGTCTTCCCCTCCTCCTGCAGGGTGATACATATAGAAGGGAGCTATGAGTCTGCTCCTCCTCCTGCAGGGTGATACATATAGAAGGAGCTATGAGTCTGCCCCTCCTCCTGCAGGGTGATACATATAGAAGGAGCTATGAGTCTGCTCCTCCTCCTGCAGGGTGATACATATAGAAGGAGCTATGAGTCTGCCCCTCCTCCTGCAGGGTGATACATATAGAAGGAGCTATGAGTCTGCTCCTCCTCCTGCAGGGTGATACATATAGAAGGAGCTATGAGTCTGCCCCTCCTCCTGCAGGGTGATACATATAGAAGGAGCTATGAGTCTGCCCCTCCTCCTGCAGGGTGATACATATAGAAGGAGCTATGAGTCTGCCCCTCCTCCTGTCAGGGTGATACATATAGAAGGAGCTATGAGTCTGCTCCTCCTCCTGCAGGGTGATACATATAGAAGGAGCTATGAGTCTGCCCCTCCTCCTGCAGGGTGATACATATAGAAGGAGCTATGAGTCTGCTCCTCCTCCTGCAGGGTGATACATATAGAAGGAGCTATGAGTCTGCCCCTCCTCCTGCAGGGTGATACATATAGGAGGAGCTATGAGTCTGCTCCTCCTCCTGCAGGGTGATACATATAGAAGGAGCTATAAGTCTGCCCCTCCTCCTGCAGGGTGATACATTATGTGAGCGGACATTATCTTTACTATCTGTAATATATTGTTCTATCCTCACTTTCAGGCATCATCTGTCAGACACGTAGTGGGCGGTAAGTACATTTTGTGGTATAGAAATCTCTCTCATTCCAATTACTGCAATGTAAGAAGTACAGATAATAAATCCTGAAAATACCAATATATAGTTATTCCAAATACGGTGACCCTGGATTATATTTTTGGAATCAGTTTTTTGGAGTTCTGCATGTTGGTATTACAGTTTTTCTGGTCTGTATTTTATTATTTTTTTTAATTTTCCACAATTTTTTAATTTTCAATTTTTATTTTTGTAATGAAAATCAGCTCTTAATGACTTCCTGCGGTGGTGGGCTTGTGCTCATACACAGAAGCCAATCAGAACAAGAAGAGCTGTTGTTTAAAGCATGTATGTGGATAAAAGAGCAGACTGAATCCCTCGATAGTGCAGGAGATATCATTCAGATTAACTTTAGTCTCCAAAGGACAATACATGGAATCTAGAGTCACTGATCCTGACCATGCAGTAGTAGAGGAGGTCCATTACAAGGTCATCATTGCTCATAGGTGGAATGCTTCAGTAAAATGTTGATGTGAACGATCACTTAAAGCTGCTTCCTCTTTCAGGGAAGATGTTAAATATCTGACCTCAAATATTGCATTGAAAGATCAAAATTCTTCTGGCAATGGTGAGTCTGACGGGGGTTAGATGTTTCTCATGTTTCCTGGTTAGCAACTTAAACTTCATGTTTTCTTTTCGTTTAGTGCAAGAACCAGCAGTTACCTCCAGCACTCCGCCAACGGCTCAAGAGGTGAGTTCAAAAGGTCAACAACTGGAAGGGTTCATAATGCTTTCTAGATATTCTGAGGGATGTGAAGGTCTTGTTTAGACTTCAATGGGTTTCCATGTATATACAATGAGGTCTCCACTTGAGGAGCACAATGCAACTTTTAGATTGTTTAGGTCTGGTCATAGATTCAAGATTTATAGTGATACATTCCTTGAGACTTTCAGTGAGATCCACCAACAGTCTACTTTCTGTAATGATCAGAATGTCCTCTCTTAATGTCCACAAAGAGTTGAAGCCCATCTGATCTTATTATGTCCCCAAAATAAGTAAAATCGGAAGGAACTAGTGGCAAGGTAGGCTGAGAACACAACCATTTTTAAAGGGGAACAAGAGTTTGGCCAATTTTTTTATTTTTATCTATGGCCAGCTCTTTCACTGAAGTGGTGTGCTAGGCCTATTGTCAATGATTTACACCTAGTGCATTATTGTCAAAGATCTCCAGATGCTTCAGGAGAGGCCATCATGGTGATACACAACAAGCTGTAAGTTTTATTGTATAACCGGATGAAATAGCACTTTAGTCCACACAACCTTTTACAGTGTGGTCATGCGGTCAAGAGGTCCAATTCTGATTATAGCTTCCAAAACTGCATCAAGAAACAGTGAATTTGTGACTGAGGGCCTTAAATATTTAGGGTTCTAAACATTCAAAGTAACTTCTCTAATAAAATCACCTATATATGAGGTTGAGTCAAAAATTATCCACATTCTGGCTGCAGAATTTATTTTAATCACCTTTCAGAAAAGACCAAAATCATCATTGGATCTTCTTAAATCTTCTTATATCTTCTTAAAGAAACCAGTCCTGTAATGAGACTCACTAAAAAGTGACCCACGGTATGCAGACTTGTCGGCAATACTCCATGGGACAATAATATGGAAAGAGAAATCTCCATCAGAAGGAAACCATCTTGTTAGTGCCACCTTGTGGAAGTGGTTTCATATTTCATATTGTTTTGGGATTCAACAAGTGAATATTGGCAAGCCAAACCTGGATATTCGGCTTGGCTACATTCCTTGCCAAATTCCCAGCCTTGTTAAAAAGTTGGATTTTAACAGGAGGCCACCTGCACAAGGGGATACTAGCAAGATGGTTCTCTTCCTTGGAAGGTAGCTCTGCACGGAATGGAGAAAGTG
Source organism: Bufo gargarizans (assembly GCF_014858855.1). Classification (NCBI taxonomy): domain Eukaryota; kingdom Metazoa; phylum Chordata; class Amphibia; order Anura; family Bufonidae; genus Bufo; species Bufo gargarizans. The sequence continues at coordinate 19,089,891 of NC_058081.1, forward strand.
TTTTGTCCCAATGAAGTGTGTGTGAATGGATAGAGAAGTTTGCACAAGATTCAGCCATGAAGAAGGAGCCTAACGCCGGTCCACTTCCATGAGTAATGACAACATTGAGCGTGCTCATGAGCTGATTCTCTTTGCATAGATGAGTGAAAGTGAATGAAGTGGCAGATCATTTCCAAATCAGCCATGGTTCTGTAGTGAAGACCATGGTTCATTAGGGGCTTATAGTTCAACCTAAAACATTTTTTAATAAGGGAATACAAAATCTTCTTCACTGATGGACAAAGTATAGTGAAAAGCAGGGACATTATGTCGAAAAATGATGTATTTGTCTTTTCTGAAAGTTGATTAAAATAAATTCTACAGCCAGAATGCGGATAATTTTTGACTCACCATTATAAGTAATCTATAGCCCTACTAAGTGGATATTACATCACATATCAGTGATATGACCAATTACATAACATTTTAATGCCCTAGATCTACTCCATTATTGCTATCCACATTGTAGAAACAAAAGTGGTGGAAGAGTCTCTGGTTCCCCTCCAGTATAGACCATGTGAATGGACTTCACATACAAGGGCTGGATGCTTTGATGGGCCTACTGCAAAGATTTCATTAGTGCCCTCCCAATGTTCGATAGACGCAATAACACACAATGCAAAACTAGTCTGTTGTGTGGCGCCTTCAGCATCCCCTTAGATAACATACTATGAATGTGCACGGCTCACTGCAAATATTTTTCTGTGGCCTTTAGTCCCAATGTACTAGCCACAGATGTCTTAATACTTTGTTTCAGTCTAAAATTCCCCCATACTGTGCCTAAAGCTCATTATTTACATTATGTGATTACCAGCAGAATTCACAGATTTCTAAAGACTAAGTATCTAATGTATATGGGGACATCCAAACCCTCCCCCGATGGAAGGTGTTGGGGGCAATAAGGATTGTCAGTGGGATTAATCTTGGGAATATAAAACACTGCCCGAGGTGTTTGCCAGCTGCTTTCTTCCCTCTTTAGTTGAGACAAGCATCTATATTAGAGATGAATACATTTCTCAAAATTAGTTTAGGTTCAATTCGTCCAAATTGGGCAAGAAATTTGAATCAAAATCGAATGTGCATTAAAATCTCTCTCTTGAATAATTCTACCCGGTGGCGTGCCTAGGGTGTTTGGCATCCGGGATGGGTCCTTTCTCTGACACCTCCCCCACCAATACTTAAAAAAAATTATACCCCCTCACGGTAGTTATGACCATATTGTGCCCCCTCAAGGTAGTTATCCCTTCACTGTACAACTTTCACAGTAGTTATGCCCACATTGTGCCCCCTCACAGTAGTAAATCCATATTTGTGCCCCCTTCACAGTTGTAATGCCCTCTTTGTGCCTCCCTCACAGTAGTTATGCCCTCTCTGTGCCCCTTCTCAGTAGTAATGCCCATTTTCCCCCCTCACAGTAATAATGCCCGATCAGTGCCCCATAATAGTTATGCCCACCCACTTCACATGAGTAATTCTCTCTGTGTCCCCTCCACAGTAGTAATTCCCATTGTGCCCCTTTCACAGTAGTAATGCCCATTGTGCCACCCTTTATAGTTATAATTCCCATTGTGCCACCCTTTATAGTTATAATTCCCATTGTGCCCCCTTCATATATATCATTCTTATTGTATCCCATTTATAGGAGTAATGCCCATTGTGCCCCCTCCATAGTAATAATGCCCTCTGTACTCCCCTAATAGTAGTAATGCCCTCTGTGCTCCCTTTGTAGTAGTATTGCCCTCTGTGCCCCCTTTGTAGTAGTATTGTCCTCTGTGCCCCTTCACAGTAATAATGCCCTCTGTGCCCCTTCCATGGTAGAAATGCCCTCTGTGCCCCCTCTGTGTGTTTTTTTTAACACAGTAACTACTCATTTGTCCCGTTCCTGAAGCTCAGAGTCCTCTCTCCCCTGCAGACACAGATCGCTCTGCAGCACGGTGTGGGCAGAGCTTAAGCAGATTTCCGGGCTGCCGGCTTCGCCCACATAGGCCGGCAGTGCGATCTGTGCCTGCAGGTTGAATGGTGGAGCAGGGAGAAATCTTCCTGCTTCACTATTCTGTGTGGGAGAGATGGAGCGCGGGGAGTGGAGTGGCAGGACCGCAGCTCCCGACGCTCCAGCAGTGAGCGCTTCCATCTGTATTAATGGTAGCGATAAGCGGCATAGGCAATATTCAAATTCTCGATATTTCGCGAATTGTTGGCAGAATATTCGCCATAAATTCACAAATTCGAGGACCCGTGATCTCCAGTCATTATTGACTTGATTGCAAAAATCGGCAATGTAATATATTCGCGATAAAAATTTGCAATTAGAATATTTGCGATCAACACTAAGGGGTAGGCAATTGGTTGCTAGGGATGTTGCTAAGTGCCGATATTCACGATAAATTTGCGATTAAAATATTCGCGATGAACACTATTCGCGAATACGAATATAGCACTATATTCTAAATATTTGTGAATTCTCGAAGTAGTGATATTTGCGATTAAAATTTGAATATTCGCACTCAACGCTAATTGATAGAAGCACTCATTGCTTCTAGGCTCTGGCACCCGGGGCGGACTGCCCTCCATGCCCTCCCCTTAGCACACTGCTGATTCTACCCACATGAATCTGAAAAGATTCTGATTCTACCAAATCAGAATTTTTTAAACACCTGAGGTCGAATTTCAATTCTATCAAATCGATTTTCTCATCTCTAATGCATATGTATGAAGACTTTCAAAAAGATAGCTGTTGGCTTGAGCTTTTGGTGGACAGTCTAACGAACGTTTATGGCCAGTCTTAGATGAATCTAAGAGTGTCTCCAATAGGATCCCTAGAGTGCATTCAAGTGGTTGGAGGGGTTTACTGCTGTGTGGGGGAGCCGGTACAACTGGTTTGTTTCTCTTGTGGAAAAACCTGTCCTGGCTGGAAGGCATCTACATAGTATCAATACCTCCTGGTGATGTAATTTTGAGCAAACTCATCCATTTCATTTCCTGGTTGTTGAGTATATTAACAATGGAAAATATAGAACAGAAGCACTTACACTGGTGGTTGGGATGTTCTTGAGGAAATATAGAAAGGGTCAACAGGATATAGAGAAGTAATCTTCATTTTTCCTCCTCCTAGGTTTCCGGAGAAGTTCTCTATGCACATTTAAATGAGTCCTCCTTGCAGCAGAAGACAAGCAATGGGAGTAAGAGACGAAAGTCAGCCGATGACTCCCAGGTTGTGTATGCTGCTGTCAAGCCCACCAGTGCACCTCAAGATATATATGCAACAGTTCAAGAACGACGCTAAATAAAAAGTCAAACCAAGTGTAGACCCATCTACTAATCATATAAAGTACAATGGTTTCAGCATTGCCTTTTACTCCTTGGAGGTTAAGACTATATTATTTTTATTTACATTATTAACCATGAGATAGATCCAACAGACAATGATGGTTTGTATCTTAACCTAAGAGGTATCCTCTTTAACTTGGTTGGCCACCCTTCAGTCTTGGCAGGAAATGGTTGTAGCATCTTCAAGACAAGTATGAAATGGTGTTATGAGGACCATGATGGGGACTGTATACAATGAACCTCTGCTTCTGATAGACATCAGAATTGTTATATATTCATGGTCAAAACAAAGCGAAAAACAAAGTCTGTTTCCTGAAGTTCCTTCCCATGAGTATTTATAACCATATAGCTTGCTTATGTAGAATTGACTGAACTCTTGTTACATAAAGTAAGAACACATCAATAATAGAATATGATATTATGTGTTAGGTCACATAAGATGACAGGCTTTAAGCTGAGTTTCCATTTGGCAGCCCATATTGATAGTTTCTTCTTTCTATAAAAAGAAGTGATGATAATCTTACAAAAAAAAAAGGTTCAGGCTCTCAAGGCAATTGTACACTATATGTAATTTAAAGGGGTTATCTGGGAATTGATAATGATGACTTATCCTTAAAGGGGTTATCCCATGACTAATGTACAAACTGAAAATCAGACATCATATAGAACATGCCAAGCTCTCTCACAATGCTAGAACCAGCCCTGTACCTCACATGGATCCAGAGATCTCCTCATTCATTGATTTGCTAGATTTATATCAAGCTGACAGCTCAAGGGGAGTGTCTTTTCTGATGCAGCTCAGGAGGTGTGTCTTAGCTCTCCCTATTACAGCTCAGGAGGTGTGTCTCATCTCTCCCTATCACAGCTCAGGAGGTGTGTCTCATCTCTCCCTATCACAGCTCAGGAGGTGTGTCTCAGCTCTCCATATCACAGCTCAGGAGGTGTGTCTCAGCTCTCCCTATCACAGCTCAGGAGGTATGTCTCAGCTCTCCCTCTCACAGCTCAAGAGGCGTGTCCATGCTCTCCCTATCACAGCTCAGGAGGCATTTGAAGGATGAAACTGAGCATGTGCGGCCTTCTCAGTGAGCAGGTCAAAGAAATAAAAGAAAGAACAAACAGCAGGTGGCGCTATACAGATACATTTTATTGAATAACTCGGTGGCTATGCTAAATTTTTAATTACATGCAAATACAAAAGTATTCAGATCCATGTGCTGGTTTAAATACTGTACAATATTTTTTGTGGGACAACCTCATAGGTCCTCATTATCACATGAGGATAGGTCATTAAAGTAAGTTCCTGGATAACCCCTTTAATAATGTGGCTGATTGTGACAATCAAATAAGAAATTGAACATATATCACTCTCTAGAATAAAAAAGAAAAAGGAATATATAAAACTAGAAATAGAAGATCCAGTCCTGTGTAAATAAAAACAGAATATCTATTGATGTGCGCCCAACAGCTAAAAAGCCATGAAAAATATTCTGACAACCATATATATATATATAATAGATGTCCTTCCTTGGATATCCTAGACAGTATCATGTATAATGGTATCACTGTTAAGAGTACTTAGTATATAGTGCTGGATATGAAATAAACTGTATAACATAATCTGATTGGTCTAGATCAGGGATGCCCAATCTGCGACCCTCCAGCTGTTGCAAAACTACAAATCCTAGCATTCCTACAGGTATTAGGGCACTCTGGAAGTTGTAGTTTTACAACATCTGTAGGGCCGCAGGTTGAGCATCCCTGGTCTAGATGAAGTGTCAGAAAAAACTTGCAGTATTATTGAAGATGTATATATGTATGTTCCGCCATATGTAAGAGCTATTAAAGCGAACAGTCTCCAGTTCCTTATTTAAATGTCAGTGAATATATAATAAAATGTCCATTTAGCAGTGGAAAAAAATGTTTAACTCACCCTCAATTAAGAGGTGGCCAAGTATTCACACGTTGGTGATCTTCATTATTTCTCTTGTAGACTATTTCTTTCCATCAAGTAGTAGAAATCTGTCCTTCTCTGTAGGAGGCTTTATACACAGAAACCAATATGAACAAGAGAAGTTTCAGGCCATGGTTCAGCTGTTCCACCACAATTCCAATGGGTACTCCAGTGGGTCCATGTTTTGGCACATTAAAGACAACATTGTTGCTGCTAAGAGCAGGTTGATTACTGATGTGATATGACTTGTGTGTGCATTGCCACACAAGCGGCCATGTGTAGATTGATGGCCGTTTCCCACCTCTGATGGGCCTAAGGTGCTCTTAGGGTACGGCCACATGTAATGGTGTATGGTTTCTGCATACAGTTTTGGAATCCAAAACCAGGAGTGAATAAAAAAAAAAGAGGAGAAGTTGTATCTGTCCTTTATGCTTTTTCCTTTTATGATCCACTCCTGACTTTGGCTTCCAAAACTGCATCCAGAAAACTGACCATGGGCAATGCCCTTAGTCCTCCTAATTCAGAAGAAGAGAGTCTGTAATATGAGGTTGGTCTTAGACTACCTCAGACTCCAATAGATAACGCAGCTCTCACTGGTCAGTAGTGTCAAATGAATCGAGTTTGGATAGCTCTATTCCAGTGATGACCAACCTGCGGCCCTCCAGCTGTTGCAAAAACTACAACTCCCAGCATGTCTGCACACCCTACAGCTATTAAGGTATGCTGGGATTTGTAGCTGAAGAGACGCAGTTTGAGCATCCTTGCTCTGTCCGAACCTGATTTGTTTGAAAACTTTGTTTCCAATATCTCCTCCGTAGCACACTAAATTGTATGGGCTCTGCCGAGGCCCTGAAAATCTTGCTGCAAATAACACAAGACTTGCTTTGTCTGGTATCTATGACGTTACACTTTGGTTATGTGCAGAAATTACTGTTTTAAAATCCAAAGCTAAACTCATCTTTGCTAATGAGTGTCATGAACCAGCGGGTGTGAACCCACTGTGCCACGTGTCCTACCTCCTCTAAGGACGTTGTCTAAGTGAACCCCTCGCTCTTCACAGTACTCCTGATGGTAGGGATAGACTTTCCTGAGGGGAACACCAGGTCGCTCGCTACCTCTTGAGGAGGATAGACACAAAAGGAAGCTGGTCCAGGCAGGCCAGGAGGTACCTGAGAAAGGTACCAGAGGTACAGGCATTGTCAGCAGGCTGAGTAGTTACCAGGAGCAACAGTGCAGGACCGAAGGATGAGGCAGAGGTGAAGTCAGACAGACAATAGGTCAGGGCAGGCAGCACAGGTACTGGTCAGGCAATCCGGATTGGCAACAGGAGAGTCAAGGCAAGCAGGCAGGGAACAAATGGGTAGCAGAATCCATTAACACAAGTACGAGTCAGGAACACAGAAACACAAGCGGATATCAGGAACCTTAGCAGGACACAAGGACCTTGACACAGAGGCTAGGGATGAGCGAACTCGAACTGTATAGTTCGGGTTCGTACCGAATTTTGGGGTGTCCGTGACACGGACCCGAACCCGGACATTTTCGTAAAAGTCCGGGTTCGGGTTCGGTGTTCGTCGCTTTCTTGGCGCTTTTGTGACGCTTTCTTGGCGCTTTTTGAAAGGCTGCAAAGCAGCCAATCAACAAGCGTCATACTACTTGCCCCAAGAGGCCATCACAGCCATGCCTACTATTGGCATGGCTGTGATTGGCCAGAGCACCATGTGACCCAGCCTCTATTTAAGCTGGAGTCACATAGCGCCGCCCGTCACTCTGCTCTGATTAGCGTAGGGAGAGGTTGCGGCTGCGACAGTAGGGCGAGATTAGGCAGATTAACTCCTCCAAAGGACTTGATTAACTGATCGATCTGCAGCTGTGGATCATTGAGCTGCTGATCCTCAATTGCTCACTGTTTTTAGGCTGCCCAGACCGTTTGTCAGTCACATTTTTCTGGGGTGATCGGCGGCCATTTTGTGTCTTGTGGTGCGCCAGCACAAGCTGCGACCAAGTGCATTTAACCCTCAATGGTGTGGTTGTTTTTTGGCTAAAGCCTACATCAGGGTGAAGCTGTCACACCAAGTGCATTTAACCAGCAATAGTCTGTTCATTTTTTGGCCATATACAAAATCAGGGGCAAGCTGCGCCTGTCACCAAGTGCATTTAACCCTCAATGGTGTGGTTGTTTTTTGGCTAAAGCCTACATCAGGGTGAAGCTGTCACACCAAGTGCATTTAACCAGCAATAGTCTGTTCATTTTTTGGCCATATACAAAATCAGGGGCAAGCTGCGCCTGTCACCAAGTGCATTTAACCCTCAATGGTGTGGTTGTTTTTTGGCTAAAGCCTACATCAGGGTGAAGCTGTCACACCAAGTGCATTTAACCAGCAATAGTCTGTTCATTTTTTGGCCATATACAAAATCAGGGGCAAGCTGCGCCTGTCACCAAGTGCATTTAACCCTCAATGGTGTGGTTGTTTTTTGGCTAAAGCCTACATCAGGGTGAAGCTGTCACACCAAGTGCATTTAACCAGCAATAGTCTGTTCATTTTTTGGCCATATACAAAATCAGGGGCAAGCTGCGCCTGTCACCAAGTGCATTTAACCCTCAATGGTGTGGTTGTTTTTTGGCTAAAGCCTACATCAGGGTGAAGCTGTCACACCAAGTGCATTTAACCAGCAATAGTCTGTTCATTTTTTGGCCATATACAAAATCAGGGGCAAGCTGCGCCTGTCACCAAGTGCATTTAACCCTCAATGGTGTGGTTGTTTTCTGGCTAAAGCCTACATCAGGGTGAAGCTGTCACACCAAGTGCATTTAACCAGCAATAGTCTGTTTATTTTTTGGCCATATACTACATCAGGGGCAAGCTGCGCCCGTCACCAAGTGCATTTAACCCTCAGTAGTGTGGTTGGTCAAGCTGTGACACCAAGTGCATTTAACCAGCAATAGTCTGTTCATTTTTTGGCCATATACAAAATCAGGGGCAAGCTGCACCTGTCACCAAGTGCATTTAACCCTCAATGGTGTGGTTGTTTTCTGGCTAAAGCCTACATCAGGGTGAAGCTGTCACACCAAGTGCATTTAACCAGCAATAGTCTGTTTATTTTTTGGCCATATACTACATCAGGGGCAAGCTGCGCCCGTCACCAAGTGCATTTAACCCTCAGTAGTGTGGTTGGTCAAGCTGTGACACCAAGTGCATTTAACCAGCAATAGTCTGTTCATTTTTTGGCCATATACTACATCAGGGGCAAGCTGCGCCCGTCACCAAGTGCATTTAACCAGCAATAGTGTGGTTATTTTTTGGCCATATCCCAGTCTAATTCTGTCACTAAATCCATACCGGTCACCCAGCGCCTAAATACTAGGCCTCAAATTTATATCCCGCTAAATCTCTCGTTACCGCTGTCCTGTTGTAGCTGGGAAAGTTATTTAGTGTCCGTCAAAGCACATTTTTTGTTCTGGGTTGAAGTACAATTCCCAATTTAGCAATTTCATAATTTAGTGGTTTCTGCTATATCAGAGCTATTTGAAATCTATCCCTAAAAGGGTATATAATATTCAAGGTGCACATTGGGTCATTCAGAATAACTTCACACACACCCGCTACTGTGTATTTTCAAGTCTAATTCTGTCACTAAACCCATACCTGTCACCCAGCGCCTAAATACTAGGCCTCAAATTTATATCCTGCTAAATCTCTCGTTACCGCTGTACTGTTGTAGCTGGGAAAGTTATTTAGTGTCCGTCAAAGCACATTTTTTGTTCTGGGTTGAAGTACAATTCCCAATTTAGCAATTTCATAATTTAGTGGTTTCTGCTATATCAGAGCTATTTGAAATCTATCCCTAAAAGGGTATATAATATTCAAGGTGCACATTGGGTCATTCAGAATAACTTCACACACACCCGCTACTGTGTATTTCCAAGTCTAATTCTGTCACTAAACCCATACCTGTCACCCAGCGCCTAAATACTAGGCCTCAAATTTATATCCTGCTAAATCTCTCGTTACCGCTGTCCTGTTGTAGCTGGGAAAGTTATTTAGTGTCCGTCAAAGCACATTTTTTGTTCTGGGTTGAAATACAATTCCCAATTTAGCAATTTCATAATTTAGTGGTTTCTGCTATATCAGAGCTATTTGAAATCTATCCCTAAAAGGGTAGATCATATTGAAGGTGCACATAGGGACATTCAGAATAACTTCACACACCCGCTACTGTGCATTTCCAAGTCTAATTCTGTCACTAAACCCATACCTGTCACCCAGCGCCTAAATACTAGGCCTCAAATTTATATCCAGCTAAATCTGTCCTTAGTGCTGTAGCTGGGCGAGTTATTTAGTGTCCGTTCAAGCACATTTCTTGTTCTGGGTTGAAATACAATTCCCAATTTAGCAATTTCATAATTTAGTGGTTTCTGCTATATCAGAGCTATTTGAAATCTATCCCTAAAAGGGTAGATCATATTGAAGGTGCACATAGGGACATTCAGAATAACTTCACACACCCGCTACTGTGCATTTCCAAGTCTAATTCTGTCACTAAACCCATACCTGTCACCCAGCGCCTAAATACTAGGCCTCAAATTTATATCCTGCTAAATCTCTCGTTAACGCTGTCCTGTTGTGGCTGGGAAAGTTATTTAGTGTCCGTCAAAGCACATTTTTTGTTCTGGGTTGAAATACAATTCCCAATTTAGCAATTTCATAATTTAGTGGTTTCTGCTATATCAGAGCTATTTGAAATCTATCCCTAAAAGGGTAGATCATATTGAAGGTGCACATAGGGACATTCAGAATAACTTCACACACCCGCTACTGTGCATTTCCAAGTCTAATTCTGTCACTAAACCCATACCTGTCACCCAGCGCCTAAATACTAGGCCTCAAATTTATATCCAGCTAAATCTGTCCTTAGTGCTGTAGCTGGGCGAGTTATTTAGTGTCCGTTCAAGCACATTTCTTGTTCTGGGTTGAAATACAATTCCCAATTTAGCAATTTCATAATTTAGTGGTTTCTGCTATATCAGAGCTATTTGAAATCTATCCCTAAAAGGGTAGATCATATTGAAGGTGCACATAGGGACATTCAGAATAACTTCACACACCCGCTACTGTGCATTTCCAAGTCTAATTCTGTCACTAAACCCATACCTGTCACCCAGCGCCTAAATACTAGGCCTCAAATTTATATCCAGCTAAATCTGTCCTTAGTGCTGTAGCTGGGCGAGTTATTTAGTGTCCGTTCAAGCACATTTCTTGTTCTGGGTTGAAATACAATTCCCAATTTAGCAATTTCATAATTTAGTGGTTTCTGCTATATCAGAGCTATTTGAAATCTATCCCTAAAAGGGTATATAATATTCAAGGTGCACATTGGGTCATTCAGAATAACTTCACACACACACGCTTCTGTGCATTTCCAAGTCTAATTCTGTCACTAAATCCATACCGGTCACCCAGCGCCTAAATACTAGGCCTCAAATTTATATCCCGCTGAATTTGAATACAATACATTGGGCCAAATAATATATTTGTTGTTGTGGTGAACCATAACAATGAGAAAAACATCTAGTAAGGGACGCGGACGTGGACATGGTCGTGGTGGTGTTAGTGGACCCTCTGGTGCTGGGAGAGGACGTGGCCGTTCTGCCACATCCACACGTCCTAGTGTACCAACTACCTCAGGTCCCAGTAGCCGCCAGAATTTACAGCGATATATGGTGGGGCCCAATGCCGTTCTAAGGATGGTAAGGCCTGAGCAGGTACAGGCATTAGTCAATTGGGTGGCCGACAGTGGATCCAGCACGTTCACATTATCTCCCACCCAGTCTTCTGCAGAAAGCGCACAGATGGCGCCTGAAAACCAACCCCATCAGTCTGTCACATCACCCCCATGCATACCAGGGAAACTGTCTCAGCCTCAAGTTATGCAGCAGTCTCTTATGCTGTTTGAAGACTCCGCTGGCAGGGTTTCCCAAGGGCATCCACCTAGCCCTTCCCCAGCGGTGAAAGACATAGAATGCACTGACGCACAACCACTTATGTTTCCTGATGATGAGGACATGGGAATACCACCTCAGCATGTCTCTGATGATGACGAAACACAGGTGCCAACTGCTGCGTCTTTCTGCAGTGTGCAGACTGAACAGGAGGTCAGGGATCAAGACTGGGTGGAAGACGATGCAGGGGACGATGAGGTCCTAGACCCCACATGGAATGAAGGTCGTGCCACTGACTTTCACAGTTCGGAGGAAGAGGCAGTGGTGAGACCGAGCCAACAGCGTAGCAAAAGAGGGAGCAGTGGGCAAAAGCAGAACACCCGCCGCCAAGAGACTCCGCCTGCTACTGACCGCCGCCATCTGGGACCGAGCACCCCAAAGGCAGCTTCAAGGAGTTCCCTGGCATGGCACTTCTTCAAACAATGTGCTGACGACAAGACCCGAGTGGTTTGCACGCTGTGCCATCAGAGCCTGAAGCGAGGCATTAACGTTCTGAACCTGAGCACAACCTGCATGACCAGGCACCTGCATGCAAAGCATGAACTGCAGTGGAGTAAACACCTTAAAACCAAGGAAGTCACTCAGGCTCCCCCTGCTACCTCTTCTGCTGCTGCCGCCTCGGCCTATTCTGCTGCTGCCGCCTCGGCCTCTTCCTCCGCCTCTGGAGGAACGTTGGCACCTGCCGCCCAGCAAACAGGGGATGTACCACCAACACCACCACCACCACCTCCGTCACCAAGCGTCTCAACCATGTCACACGCCAGCGTTCAGCTCTCCATCTCACAAACATTTGATAGAAAGCGTAAATTCCCACCTAGCCACCCTCGATCCCTGGCCCTGAATGCCAGCATTTCTAAACTACTGGCCTATGAAATGCTGTCATTTAGGCTGGTGGACACAGACAGCTTCAAACAGCTCATGTCGCTTGCTGTCCCACAGTATGTTGTTCCCAGCCGGCACTACTTCTCCAAGAGAGCCGTGCCTTCCCTGCACAACCAAGTATCCGATAAAATCAAGTGTGCACTGCGCAACGCCATCTGTGGCAAGGTCCACCTAACCACAGATACGTGGACCAGTAAGCACGGCCAGGGACGCTATATCTCCCTAACTGCACACTGGGTAAATGTAGTGGCAGCTGGGCCCCAGGCGGAGAGCTGTTTGGCGCACGTCCTTCCGCCGCCAAGGATCGCAGGGCAACATTCTTTGCCTCCTGTTGCCACCTCCTCCTTCTCGGCTTCCTCCTCCTCTTCTTCCACCTGCTCATCCAGTCAGCCACACACCTTCACCACCAACTTCAGCACAGCCCGGGGTAAACGTCAGCAGGCCATTCTGAAACTCATATGTTTGGGGGACAGGCCCCACACCGCACAGGAGTTGTGGCGGGGTATTGAACAACAGACCGACGAGTGGTTGCTGCCGGTGAGCCTCAAGCCCGGCCTGGTGGTGTGTGATAATGGGCGAAATCTCGTTGCAGCTCTGGGACTAGCCAATTTGACGCACATCCCTTGCTTGGCGCATGTGCTGAATTTGGTGGTGCAGAAGTTCATTCACAACTACCCCGACATGTCAGAGCTGCTGCATAAGTGCGGGCCGTCTGTTCGCGCTTCCGGCGTTCACATCCTGCTGCTGCTCGCCTGTCTGCGCTACAGCGTAACTTCGGCCTTCCCGCTCACCGCCTCATATGCGACGTGCCCACCAGGTGGAACTCCACCTTGCACATGCTGGACAGACTGTGCGAGCAGCAGCAGGCCATAGTGGAGTTTCAGCTGCAGCACGCACGGGTCAGTCGCACTACAGAACAGCACCACTTCACCACCAATGACTGGGCCTCCATGCGAGACCTGTGTGCCCTGTTGCGCTGTTTCGAGTACTCCACCAACATGGCCAGTGGCGATGACACCGTTATCAGCGTTACAATACCACTTCTATGTCTCCTTGAGAAAACACTTAGGGCGATGATGGAAGAGGAGGTGGCCCAGGAGGAGGAGGAGGAAGAGGGGTCATTTTTAGCACTTTCAGGCCAGTCTCTTCGAAGTGACTCAGAGGGAGGTTTTTGGCAACAGCAGAGGCCAGGTACAAATGTGGCCAGCCAGGGCCCACTACTGGAGGACGAGGAGGACGAGGATGAGGAGGAGGTGGAGGAGGATGAGGATGAAGCATGGTCACAGCGGGGTGGCACCCAACGCAGCTCGGGTCCATCACTGGTGCGTGGCTGGGGGGAAAGGCAGGACGATGACGATACGCCTCCCACAGAGGACAGCTTGTCCTTATCCCTGGGCAGCCTGGCACACATGAGCGACTACATGCTGCAGTGCCTGCGCAACGACAGCAGAGTTGCCCACATTTTAACCTGTGCGGACTACTGGGTTGCCACCCTGCTGGATCCACGCTACAAAGACAATGTGCCCACCTTACTTCCTGCACTGGAGCGTGATAGGAAGATGCGCGAGTACAAGCGCACGTTGGTAGACGCGCTACTGAGAGCATTCCCAAATGTCACAGGGGAACAAGTGGAAGCCCAAGGCCAAGGCAGAGGAGCAAGAGGTCGCCAAGGCAGCTGTGTCACGGCCAGCTCCTCTGAGGGCAGGGTTAGCATGGCAGAGATGTGGAAAACTTTTGTCAACACGCCACAGCTAACTGCATCACCACCTGATACGCAACGTGTTAGCAGGAGGCAACATTTCACTAACATGGTGGAACAGTACGTGTGCACACCCCTCCACGTACTGACTGATGGTTCGGCCCCATTCAACTTCTGGGTCTCTAAATTGTCCACGTGGCCAGAGCTAGCCTTTTATGCCTTGGAGGTGCTGGCCTGCCCGGCAGCCAGCGTTTTGTCTGAACGTGTATTCAGCACGGCAGGGGGCGTCATTACAGACAAACGCAGCCGCCTGTCTACAGCCAATGTGGACAAGCTGACGTTCATAAAAATGAACCAGGCATGGATCCCACAGGACCTGTCCGTCCCTTGTCCAGATTAGACATTAACTACCTCCCCATAACCATATATTATTGGACTCCAGGGCACTTCCTCATTCAATCCTATTTTTATTTTCATTTTACCATTATATTGCGAGGCTACCCAAAGTTTTATGAACCTCTCCTCTGCCTGTGTGCTAGGCCTAAATATATGCCAATGGACTGTTGCAGTGGTGGCTGACATGAAGCCTGATTCTCTGCTATGACATGCAGACTAATTCTCTGCTGACATGAAGCCAGATTGTCTGTTACGGGACCTCTCTCCTCTGCCTGGGTGCTGGGCCTAAATTTATGACAATGGACTGTTGCAGTGGTGGCTGACGTGAAGCCTGATTCTCTGCTATGACATGCAGACTGATTCTCTGCTGTCATGAAGCCAGATTGTCTGTTACGGGACCTCTCTGCTCTGCCTGTGTGCTAGGCCTAAATATATGCCAATGGACTGTTGCAGTGGTGGGTGACGTGAAGCCTCATTCTCTGCTATGACATGCAGACTGATTCTCTGCTGACATGAAGCCAGATTGTCTGTTACGGGACCTCTCTCCTCTGCCTGTGTGCTAGGCCTAAATATATGCCAATGGACTGTTGCAGTGGTGGCTGACGTGAAGCCTCATTCTCTGCTATGACATGCAGACTAATTCTCTGCTGACATGAAGCCAGATTGTCTGTTACGGGACCTCTCTCCTCTGCCTGGGTGCTGGGCCTAAATTTATGACAATGGACTGTTGCAGTGGTGGCTGACGTGAAGCCTCATTCTCTGCTATGACATGCAGACTAATTCTCTGCTGACATGAAGACAGATTCTCTGTTACGGGACCTCTCTCCTCTGCCTGTGTGTGTGCTGGGCCTAAATATATGCCAATGGACTGTTGCAGTGGTGGCTGACGTGAAGCCTCATTCTCTGCTATGACATGCAGACTGATTCTCTGCTGACATGAAGCCAGATTCTCTGTTACGGGACCTCTCTCCTCTGCCTGTGTGTGTGCTGGGCCTAAATATATGCCAATGGACTGTTGCAGTGGTGGCTGACGTGAAGCCTCATTCTCTGCTATGACATGCAGACTAATTCTCTGCTGACATGAAGACAGATTCTCTGTTACGGGACCTCTCTCCTCTGCCTGTGTGTGTGCTGGGCCTAAATATATGCCAATGGACTGTTGCAGTGGTGGCTGACGTGAAGCCTCATTCTCTGCTATCACATGCAGACTAATTCTCTGCTGACATGAAGACAGATTCTCTGTTACGGGACCTCTCTCCTCTGCCTGTGTGTGTGCTGGGCCTAAATATATGCCAATGGACTGTTGCAGTGGTGGCTGACGTGAAGCCTCATTCTCTGCTATGACATGCAGACTGATTCTCTGCTGACATGAAGCCAGATTCTCTGTTACGGGACCTCTCTCCTCTGCCTGTGTGTGTGCTGGGCCTAAATATATGCCAATGGACTGTTGCAGTGGTGGCTGACGTGAAGCCTCATTCTCTGCTATGACATGCAGACTAATTCTCTGCTGACATGAAGACAGATTCTCTGTTACGGGACCTCCCTCCTCTGCCTGGGTGCTGGGCCTAAATATATGCCAATGGACTGTTGCAGTGGTGGCTGACGTGAAGCCTCATTCTCTGCTATGACATGCAGACTAATTCTCTGCTGACATGAAGACAGATTCTCTGTTACGGGACCTCCCTCCTCTGCCTGGGTGCTGGGCCTAAATATATGCCAATGGACTGTTGCAGTGGTGGCTGACGTGAAGCCTCATTCTCTGCTATGACATGCAGACTGATTCTCTGCTGACATGAAGCCAGATTCTCTGTTACGGGACCTCTCTCCTCTGCCTGGGTGCTGGGTAGTGTTGAGCGCGAATATTCGAAAAGCAAATTTTTTTCGCGAATATCGCAACTTCGCGATTTCGCGAATATTTCGAATATAGTGCTATATATTCGTAAAAACGAATATTCGTTTTTTGTTTTTTTCCCCCCCCCCACAAAATTACAGTACACATATAATTGATTGTTTCCCAAAGGTCCAACAGCTCAGATCTTACTCACATTGCCTAGAAAGTGATTGAGGCGCGAATCTTCGTAAGGCGATTTTATTAGCGCACATGCGAATATCGGCACGTCCCAGAACAGAGGCAAAGGGCTTTGCATTCATACATTAGTGAATTGAGTTGCGAATCTTCGTAAGGCGATTTTATTAGCGCACATGCGAATATCTACACTTGTCCCAGAACAGAGGCAAAGGGCTTTGCATTCATACATTAGTGATTGAATTGAGCTGCGAATCTTCGTAAGGCGATTTTATTAACGCAAATGCAAATATCTACACTTGTCCCCAGAACAGAGAGGCAAAGGCCTGTGCATTCATATAGTATAGCACCATATTCGCGAATACGTAGAACTTCGTAAAATTCGATTTACGAATATTCGTATTTTTTATTTTACTTTCCACCTTACAGATTACATTGATCTGTACTCTGTCAACTGCTGTCATCACCCCCCACTGTATCTCGATTGATTCCCAAAAGTCTCACATTCCCTAGAAAGTGATTGAGGTGCGAATCTTCGTAAGGCGATTTTATTAGCGCACATGCGAATATCTACACTTGTCCCAGAACAGAGGCAAAGGGCATTGCATTCATACATTAGTGATTGAATTGAGTTGCGAATCTTCGTAAGGCGATTTCATTAGCGCACATGTGAATTTTGCATAGCATATGTATTATGCGATGCGAAAATTCGAATTATCGCATATGCGAAATAATAACGAATTTGAATAATCGCGAATATTTTACGAATATTCTTTCGAATATTCACAAAATTTCGCGAATTCGAATATGGGACATGCCGCTCAACACTAGTGCTGGGCCTAAATTTATGACAATGGACTGTTGCAGTGGTGGGTGACGTGAAGCCTGATTCTCTGCTATGACATGCAGACTGATTCTCTGCTGACATGAAGCCAGATTGTCTGTTACGGGACCTCTCTCCTCTGCCTGGGTGCTGGGCCTAAATATATGCCAATGGACTGTTGCAGTGGTGGCTGACGTGAAGCCTCATTCTCTGCTATGACATGCAGACTAATTCTCTGCTGACATGAAGACAGATTCTCTGTTACGGGACCTCTCTCCTCTGCCTGGGTGCCGGGGCCTAAATATCTGAGAATGGACTGTTCCAGTGGTGGGTGACGGGAAGCCAGATTCTCTGCTATGGAACCTCTCTCCAATTGATTTTGGTTAATTTTTATTTATTTAATTTTTATTTTAATTCATTTCCCTATCCACATTTGTTTGCAGGGGATTTACCTACATGTTGCTGCCTTTTGCAGCCCTCTAGCTCTTTCCTGGGCTGTTTTACAGCCTTTTTAGTGCCGAAAAGTTCGGGTCCCCATTGACTTCAATGGGGTTCGGGTTCGGGACGAAGTTCGGATCGGGTTCGGATCCCGAACCCGAACATTTCCGGGATGTTCGGCCGAACTTCTCGAACCCGAACATCCAGGTGTTCGCTCAACTCTAACAGAGGCATCTGTACAGGGGGCTGAGCCACTTATATATGTGCAGGAGGGCTATGATTGGTCAGCGAGGTCACATGGCCTAACCCATAAAGCCCAGGAAGTGACGCTCGCCGGCCCTTAAGGAAGTGCTGCAGGAAACAAACAGCAAGCATGCTGTGGCCAGGGCTGAGAGGAAACTGTGGAGTGGATCCCAGAACAACAGTACCTACACAGACAGAGCCCGGGACTGCAGCGATGAATGGGAAGCACTGGTCGCAGTTCACATGGCTAGGACTGATGCTTAATTTTTGCCTAGGCTACGATGCTGATGTTTTATTTTTTTTATCCCTCTGTTGGGTCAGATTTCCCTCAAGTTTGAGTGTCACTAAAAGGTTCTATTGACTAGAAACCAAGTACAGGTACTTTCAAAGCATCACCGTTGCAGTATTCAACACAAAAATAAATGGTCTGTTAATTATCAATGTGAAATTTATATTTATTTACAAAAATGTAAGAACTTTAGTACAAAAATGTAAAAAAAAAAAAACGAAAGACGAAATATTCTACCATGTAAAGATCGGACAGGGGTTTGACCAACTGGGTTGATAATGCATTTGAAGTCTAAAAATACCGTATTTTTCGCCCTATAAGACGCACCGGCCCATAAGACGCACCTAGGTTTTAGAGGAGGACAATAAAAAAAAAAATTTCATTACACCTTAGGTCAGACCACCAATCAGACCCCCAATGTTAATAAGACCTCAGATCAGACCTCCGATCAGATGTCAGCTCAGACCGCAATGTAAATAACCCCCAATCAGACCTCTGATTAGAGCCCCATGCCTCTCATCAGCCCCCATATCAGCTCTTATGCCTTTTATCATCCCCCATTATCATCCATTATGCCTCTCATCAGCCCACATTATCATCCATGATGCCTCCCATCACCCCCATTATCATCCATTATGCCTCTCATCACCCCCATTATCATCCATTATGCCTCTCATCACCCCCATTATCATCCATTATGCCTCTCATCACCGCCCATGGCCTCAGATCAGCCCCAAGTTTTATAAAAATAAAAAAACTTCTCTCCTGCTGACGCTCCTCACTGTCCATGATCTTCTTCCTCCTGCTTTCAGCTGTGCTGTGAACTGGCGTGCACAGCGTGAGGTCACAGAGCGCCCTTACGCCCTGCGCAGCCACTGCACATCCGACAGCCGAGGACCAGGAAGCGGTGAGTACAGAGCCTTCACCTCTGGTACTAATGAGCGCTTTCATAATGGAAGCGCTCATTAGTATTCGCCCAATATGACACACTTTTTGGGGGAAAAAATGCATCTTATGGGGCAAAAAATACGGTATATCTGCTCTTTACATTGAAACATACAGTGCAGACATGGGTTAGGGCCCTCAAATTTGAAACCAATTTCCTAAAAATGATTTCTAATTCGACTAATCCAAATTTATTGGTCAATATTTTACAGTTGAGAAGACAGGATAGAAGGCATCTTCCACCAAAAGGGATCATTTTTGGACAATTTTAAATAAAAAGAACTGATCAGAGAGCACTCTGTCTTGGCATAAAAAATCTTCAAAGGGGTTGGATACAGTCCTAGAAGACCTCAGAGTGTTGTACATAATTTTTAGGGCAATTGAGGAAGTTTTGGACCAAATCAAATCTGACGGCCAATTCGACCAAATCCTGCTCCAAACAAATATTTTGAAATTCACTCACTTCAAGTAAGGACTTTGCTGCGGTAAATCCCAAGTTTTCTATAATGGAATGACATTAGGTAACAGCTGATTCATGACTAGTGTTGAGAGCGAATATTCGAATTACGAATATTTATCTCGAATATCGCAACTTTGAGAATTTGCGAATATTTCGAATATAGTGCCATATATTCGCTATATCGAATATTCGTCATTTTTTTACATCTGAAAACATGATTCCTCCCTACTTTTTTCTTGTGGGCCAATGACTTAAGCAGCTTAAGCAGGGAGGAATCATGATTTAGATGGGAAAAATTACGAATATTCTAAAAAACGAATATATAGCACTATATCTAATATATTAATTTTTAAATGCTCGTCTTTTTTTTTTCGATCTGTATAGTTGTTCCACTTCGGCATACTCCTCCCCGACAAGCGTCCCCGTCACCATGGGAACGCCTGTGGGTTAGAATATACCATCGGATCTGAGTTTTCACGATCTCAGTGAGACTATGACTAGGCTGGCAACCCTAAGTGTAGCACCAGGACAGTAAATAGATGCATGATCGTATAGAAGCCAAGGTCAGGGCTGATGGAATTCTTGCAACATGGTAAGATTAAATACAAATAAATGAATGGCCTGCTGCTATTAAAATATTATCAATAACTTTTAATCATTACCCACATACACTCACCTAAAGAATTATTAGGAACACCATACTAATACGGTGTTGGACCCCCTTTTGCCTTCAGAACTGCCTTAATTCTACGTGGCATTGATTCAACAAGGTGCTGATAGCATTCTTTAGAAATGTTGAGCCATATTGATAGGATAGCATCTTGCAGTTGATGGAGATTTGAGGGATGCACATCCAGGGCACGAAGCTCCCGTTCTACCACATCCCAAAGATGCTCTATTGGGTTGAAATCTGGTGACTGTGGGGCCATTTTAGTACAGTGAACTCATTGTCATGTTCAAGAAACCAATTTGAAATGATTTGAGCTTTGTGACATGGTGCATTATCCTGCTGGAAGTAGCCATCAGAGGATGGGTACATGGTGGTCATGAAGGGATGGATATGGTCAGAAACAATGCTCAGGTAGCCCGTGGCATTTAAACGATGGCCAATTGGCACTAAGGGGCCTAAAGTGTGCCCAGAAAACATCCCCCACACCATTACACCACCACCACCAGCCTGCACAGTGGTAACAAGGCATGATGGATACATGTTCTCATTCTGTTTACGCAAAATTCAGACTCTACCATTTGAATGTCTCAACAGAAATCGAGACTCATCAGACCAGGCAACATTTTTCCAGTCTTCAACAGTCCAATTTTGGTGAGCTCATGCAAATTGTAGCCTCTTTTTTCCTATTTGTAGTGGAGATGAGTGGTACCCGGTGGGGTCTTCTGCTGTTGTAGCCCACCTTTCTTTCCCATTCTGACATTCAGTTTGGAGTTCAGGAGATTGTCTTGACCAGGACCACAACCCTACATGCATTGAAGCAACTGCCATGTGATTGGTTGACTAGATAATTGCATTAATGAGAAGTAGAACAGGTGTTCCTAATAATTCTTTAGGTGAGTGTATACACCGTGTTAAAAGATTAAATAAAATATCGACGTAAAATTAATAATATATAGTCAGAGTCCCTCCTCTTACTCATGCGGAGCTCTCGCATAAATAGTAAGAGTGTCAATAGTGTCCTATAGCGATATTTATATATGTAAAAATCTCCTTCATGGAGCTTGTAACGGCTTGTTCAAAAAAACGCTATTATGTCTGCGATTTCTTGCAAACATGTGGTTTTATATGTATCACTCTTAGATCACGTCCGACCTCAATGCAACAGACTCAATTAGAAGCTGCTTACCAGTCCAATGTCTCGGGCCACTTTACAGATGAATATAATTTCACGAACCATACATATGTGTTGAAGTCTGGTATCTTTTCCAGCTGATAATGTCTGTGCTTGTAATTCGGACCTCGCGCCAGTGCGGGCACTGTGATTTCCTGCACATGTGAAGTGGTGGTTTGAGAGTTGCCAAATATGTTCCGTGGTATGATCGTGTAAAACTCCAATCCTAGAGGTATGTTCTCCTGTTTACCGTACAGTATAGATATCGTTATCGGGATCTTGCTCACCAGACGCTTTTCGAAACTAAAATGGTTTCTTCCTCAGTTGTATATATTCGACAAACATGGACTGGACTTTTTTTCGGTACCCTTGTTGAAACTCTGTGACTGGACTATATGCTTAATCTCTACTGTTCAGACTCTGCGTTTCTCTGATTACATTATAAAAGCCCAAATGCTATATCATATACATGTTATTTACTCCCCCAACTAGTATAACAACATGTCCAATCATCATTATTAATGCTCTGAAATAAAAATACTATTAAAAAACAAAATAAAAATTTAAAAAAAAATCTTTAAAAAATTGCAAATTAAAATAGCCTAATTAAACATATAAGTATATATAAACCAGACATTGTAAACCAAACCATATCAAGGGCTATACAGTACAGACCAAAAGTTTGGAAACACCTTCTCATTCAAAGAGTTTTCTTTATTTTCATGACTATGAAGGCATCAAAACTATGAATTAACACATGTGGAATTATATACATAACAAAAAAGTGTGAAACAACTGAAAATATGTCATATTCTAGGTTCTTCAAAGTAGCCACCTTTTACTTTGATTACTGCTTTGCACACTCTTGGCATTCTCTTGATGAGCTCCGTATCCTCGATGTGGTCGCAGGATTCTATCCATCAATCTCTGGAAAGTAGCTGGAGCCCCATGTAACCCAAATGGCATTACCACATACTGGAATAAACCCTCTGGGGTTAGTAATGCTGTTTTCTTTTGCCTCTGGTGTTAATGGGATCTGCCAATAACCTTTGGTAAGGTCTAAGGTTGTATTAATTCTAGCCCTCCCTAGATTTTCAATTAGTTCATCCACCCTAGGCTTGGGGTATGCATTGAATTTTGAAATTTTTATTAAGTTTCCTGAAGTCATTACAAAACCTCCAGGTCTCATTGGGTTTTGGGATTAAGACAATAGGACTGGCCTACGCACTCCTAGATTCTTCTATCACTCCCAACTCCAACATTCTCTGTACCTCCTCTGACACAGCCTTCCTACGGGCTTCTGGGATACGGTAAGGTTTTAAGCTTACGATCTTACTGGGTTCAGTGATAATCTGATGGCTAATCAGATGGTTTCGTCCTGGTAGATCAGAAAATTTCTCCCTATTGTGTTGAAAAAACTCTTTTGCCTCTTGTTGTTGTTTCCCTGACAGGTCTCAACTATTTTCACAGGAGGAATGTTTTTTGAACTTCTGCCAATAGGGACTCAATATCCTTCCAGGGTTTAAGAAGGTTAATATGATACACCTGGAAAGGCTTTCTTTTCCCCGGCTGATGTATCTTATAGCTAACGTCACTTATTTTTTCTACTACTTCATAGGGACCTTGCCATTTGTCGAGAAACCTACTTTCCACTGTGGGAACTAATACCAAGACCCTATCCCCAGGGTTGAAACTCCTAATCCTCGCAGAGTGATTATACACCTTACTTTGAGAGGCTTGGGCCTTCTGCAAATGCTCTTTCACTAAGGGCATTACCGTCTCAATAAGCTCTTGCATATGGGTTATATGCTCAATGACACTTTTGAAAGGGGTAGTCTCGGTTTCCCATGTTTCTTTGGCTATGTCAAGAAGTCCCCGGGGATGTCGGCCATAAACTAACTCAAATGGGGAAAACCCTGTGGAGTCTTGGGGGGTACCTCCCGGATTGCGAACATGAGGTAGGGTAGTAGGCAATCCCAATCTCTGCCATCCCTCTCTACCGCTTTCTTCAACATCTGTTTTAGCGTCTTATTAAATCTTTCGACTAAGCCATCAGTCTGTGGTTGATACACCGAAGTGCGTAATTGTGTAATTTTGAATAGCCTGCACATATCCTTCATAACCCCAGACATAAAGGGAGTTCCTTGATCGGTAAGGATCTCCTTGGGGACTCCGGTCCTAGAGAACATATAAAATAGCTCTCTGGCAATGGTTTTTGAGGCAGTGTTTCTTAGGGGGACAGCTTCAGGATAACGAGTGGCATAGTCAACCACAACTAAAATATATTGATGTCCCCTAGCGGATTTTATTACCGGCCCTACGAGATCCATAGCGACTCTCTCGAATGGAATTTCAATAATCGGTAGCGGTACCAGGGGACTCCTGAAATGAGACATGGGTGCACTCAATTGACACATGGGAAAGGAGTCACAATAATCTTTTACTTCTCGATAGAGCCCAGGCCAAAAAAAAATGCCAGAGAATTCTCTCCTGGGTTTTCTCTGTCCCAAAATGCCCCGCCATAGCATGACTGTGAGCTAGGTCTAAGACTATGCGTCGGTAGGATCGAGGCACCAAGAGCTGTTCAACAACCTCGCCGTTACTCTGGGTAACTCGGTAAAAAAGATTATTATTCATGGCAAAATGGGGAAATTGTCGATCAGCCCCTGGTTCCTGAGGTATGCCATTGATGACCTTAACACCTTCTCGGGCATGTACAAGGGTGGGATCCCTTAATTGCGCAGTGCCAAAATTTTCACTAGATACTCTTAAGTCAGACAATACTGGCTCAGAGGTGGAGGCTTCCTTATCTCCTGCCAGTACCTGTAAAGGAAAACTATTCTCCTCAGGCTCTTTTGGCAACAATTTTGGCTCAACCTCGGACAATTCTTCTACAAACGACTGCGCTGCAGCTCTAAGGGGTTGGCCCCTCCCCCACAACTGCCAGAAGTAGGGAAAGTTACGCCCGAGGATAGCATTATGCATGAGGTTTTCCACCACACCTACATTATGGTCAATATAGCCAGAAGTAGTTTCAAAAGACACCATGGCCACGGGATATGCCTAACATCCCTGTGGATACACAGCACACCCAGGGATTCTCCCTGGATTTTGTCTCTGGTTACATAAGAGGCATGCACCAAAGTTATGAGACTTCCTGAGTCTAGTAGTGCAGTTGCAGGTTGACTATTCACCAGTACGCTGCAGAACTGGGGTTCAAGTTTCACCTCTGGGGAAGCCACACAGACCGGTTCTGCAAGCAAGGACATCAGCCGGCCGGCCTCGCACTCCATTAGTTCGGAAGTGAGGGGACATTTAGCGACCACATGCCCCACTTCCCGGCACCTCCAACATTGGGGAGGTCCTGGTTTCGGTTAAGCAAATCTGGGCATGCTTGGGGAAGATCGCTGGGGACTCTCCAGTGCCATTTTTCCTGTTTGCCCCGTTGGGGACTGTCTCCTAGCCGCTGTAGATTTGGGACGGTCACTCCTGAAAGGAGCACAGGGGAAGGCACTATCCCGAAGATAGTCTTCCGTAGTGAGATACCGATCAACCAGGTTCACCAGCTCATCCAGGTCTTTGGGGTCACCCGCCCCACCCAGCGCTGTAATGTCCTAGGTAATGCAGTTATAAATCGATCCATTACGACCCGTTCAGTTATTTGGGCTGCTGTGCTCATCTCAGGTTCCAGCCCCTTTTTCGTGAGGTGAACCAAGTCGAACATTTGGGACCGAGTAGGTTTGGTTACATCAAAGCGCCAGGTATGCACGCGCCGGGCCCGTACAGCAGGGGTTACTCCTAACCGTGCCAGAATTTCCGCTCGTAGCTTAGTATAGTCTCAGACCTCCTGTTGGCCAAGGTCATGATATGCCTTCTGGGGCTCCACTGATAGGAAATGTGGTTAGATATGTCTCAATATCGTCCTCCGGGGTTAACTTCTGTAGCGACTGTTGCACAGTTTTCCTGGGATTCCGGGGAGATGTTGGAGCAGTCTGGTAAACAACCAGCAGGGCTTTTGTAAGGGCGGCCATTTGTTCTGACAAAAGGAGGTTTGTCTCCTGTTGGCGTAGGTTCGCCTCAGCCTGCGCTTGAATAAACTGGGTTATGGCTGCTTCCATATTAGCATGTGTCTCCTGCAGGCCGATAGCGGGCTTTACCCACGACATCCACTGGAGCAAAAAGTTCTTGCAGAGAACAAACGAAGAGAGAGGGGGGAAAAAAAAAATATTTTGTGTGCCGTTGCCGTTAGCAACCATTAAGCCCGCATCCTCCACCAATTGTAAGCCTGCAAGGGGGGCAGCGTACGGTTCTGTTCATTCACGAAGGCACAGATGATATAACGTTCACGTCACTTTTTATTTAGGGTCCGATTTCAGGAAGTTTACATCACATGCTTTTTAATGGAACCCAGGACTTCGAGTATAGCAGTAACAAATCACAAAACAAAAGCCTTCCCGTCTGGGACTAACTAATAACACAAAGAGTTTGTCTCACCTAGGCTACGGTTGGTAAGCTGACGTTCACACAGCATGTAGTCTGTTCCCTGGTCCTCAGTATTCACAGCACTGTGTGCTGTCCTTGCAGGCTTCCACCTAAGTGAGCCACAGCACTCTGTATATAGTAATCTAACGAGGTTAACTGCCTTAAGGTGTTTCAGAGCATAACAACAAACTGGCCTGGAAGGAAGGGAACGGTTGCTCCCTCTATCAACCTTAACAACCGCTCGGCATAATCCAGGCCCCACGTATTCCAAAAAGAAGCCTGCCTAAGCAACTAAGTTTGTTTAGGCCTCAGCACTCCCTGGATTACACTTACTTCACCCAGGTGAGAAATCTGGGTGAAATATACCTTCCTTCCACCAGTATTCCACCTGCATGACCACAATACATATATATATATATATATACATATATATATTACAGATAGTTAGTGTAGGTTATATCCTGATATAGTGTAGCTGTTGCAGTGCAGGGTGTTAGGTAGTGTGATAGGTTCTGCTGTCCATACATACATGCAGACCTGCTAAAATGTGAAGTTTCACGTATTGCGCCAAAATATTTGCATCGTTAGTGCCGATTTGCGCCATCGCAAATATATTGGAGCACTCTAACTTCATATAAAGCCATTTTTAATGTTCTGCCGTGCCAACTATTTTCTCCAGTTTTAGGAAACTTCTAGCAGCTTGGAAAATGTAGTAAAAGTGACCCACGTCTGTGTTTTGCGTGCATTACGCAAATATTACATTGCCAATTTTTCATGATCAAGAAAATTATCTCGACTTCGCGAATATATGGCGAATATTCACCCAAATATTCGTGAAATATCGTGAATTCGAATATAACCCCTGCCGCTCATCACTACTAACGAGCACCCAAGCACAATGGAAGTCAATGGGAGAACCCGAGCATTAAACCAGGCACCTCCTGCTTTGAAGAGGGAAAGGGTATCTAGTTCATATGAAAAGATCATAAATTGATGGAAACACCACTGATATGGTTCGGAAACAGCATGGGGAGGATGTCTGGATGCATCTTGGACTCCCAAGTCACTGCTGGGAACCATGTTGTCCGAGTAGTACAATAATATGCACTAGACCGAAGATAAAATCAATTTTAAAGGAAAGATTGTTAGGAAACATTCTTTCCTGTATATTTACTTGTATATAAAGTGCAAGTGCTGCCAAAAAATACAAGCAAGAGGCACTCCGATAGAACCTGTATATCACATAAAGGAGGGCCTCCTTACAATTGTTCAGGTAGTGGGACTCCTACACTCATAAAGCTATCCAGGCCTTTTTATAAGAGTCAACCGACCAGCATTTTCAGTTGACAGGCGGATGCGCTTATCAGTTATTATGCCACCAGCAGCACTAAATACCAACTTTGAAAAAACGCTGGCGGCAGGGCAGGCCAGCACCTCTAAGGTGTAGAGCGCCAGTTTGTTTCATGTGTCCAGCTTGGACATCAAATAGTTGTGAGGCACAGAGGGATCACTGAGGACGCTGACACGGTCTGCTATATACTCCTTCACCATTTTCCAAAATGTTACCCTCCTTGTGACACTAGGCTGCGCATCAGGTTGAGGGTGCTGGTGGGGTGTCATAAAACTGTCCCAGGCCTTGGAGAGTGTTGACCTGCCTCTGATGGAACTGCAGTGTGTTCACCTTGTTTCCCCTCCTCGGTTGGCCAAGGAACTACATACTCTACAGCTAGAATTGTCAGCTGGAAATTTTTGGAGCTATTTTTCCACAAGGACCTTCTGGTATTGCACCATTTTGCTAGTCCTCTCCAACACAGGAATGAGAGATGAGAAATTCTCTTTGTAGCGGGGGTCGAGAAGGGTGAACAACCAGTAATCGGTGTTGGCCAAAATGCGTACAACGCGAGGGTCACAGGAAAGGCAGCATAACATAAAGTCAGCCATGTGTGCCAGAGTCCTAACAGACAAGACTCAGCTGTCCTCATCAGGAGAATGACTCTCAATCTCCTCATCCTCTTCCTCCTCTTCTGCTCATCCACTCTGAACAGATGGAAAAAACCTGCTGTGGGTACTACCCTCTGTAGCGGAGGCAACCGTCTCCTGCTCCTCCTCCTCATGATCATCCAATTCGCTCTGAGAAGATGAACTGAGGGTGGTTTGGCTATCACCCTGTATACTGTCTTCCCCCATTTTCACCTCTTCCACATGCAAAGCGTCCGCCTTAATTGTGAGCAGCGAACGTTTGAGTAGACACAGAAGTGGGATAGTTATGCTGATAATAGCGTTATCGCCGCTCACCATTTGTGTTCATTCCTCAAAGTCGCATAAAACCTCACAGAGGTCAGACATCCATGCTCACTCGTCGCTTGTGAAGAGCGGAAGCTGACTGGAAAAGCTACGACCTTGATGCAGCTGGTATTCCACTACTGCCCTCTGCTGCTCACAAAGCCTGGCCAACATGTGGAACGTGGAGTTCCAACGCGTGCTCACGTCGCACAACAGTCGGTGAGCTGGCAATTGCAAGCGCTGCTGCAGCGTTGCCAGACTGGCGGAAGCCGTCAATGACTTGCATAAATGGGCACACACGCAGCGCCCTTCGCCAGTAGCTCAGGCAAATTGGGGTAGGTTTTGAGAAAACGCTGAACCACTAGGTTGAACACGTGGGCTAGGCATGGTATGTGTGTGAGCTTGTCGAGCTCCAAAGCTGACACCAAGTTACGGCCATTATCAGACACAACCATGACTGGCTATACGTTGAGTGGCGAGAGCCACAGCACAGTCTGGTCCCTTATCCCCTGCCACAGCTCTGCGGCGGTGTGCTATTTGTCACCTAAGCAGAACAGCCCGGCCTGTTGCTGCTTCCCCACTGCAGTGCTACACTGCTTCCAGTTACTAACTGATGTCTGACTGATGCTGCAAGATAATAATTCAGAGGTGGAAGTGGAGGAGGAGAAGGGAGGGGGGGGGGGGTTGCAGCCACTAACGTAGGTGGTGGCGGAAATCCTGATGGAAGTAGGGCCCGCAATTCTTGGCATCGGTAGCACCTGTGCCATCACAGGGTACAACTCGCTCCCGGCCTCCACAACGTTCACCTTGTGTGCCGTCAGGGAAATGTAGTGTCCTTGGCCAAAAGCACTTGTCCATGTGTCAGTCGTTAAGTGGATCTTAAGTGCATTGGGTAGGGCACGGGAGATGTTACGGGACACAAGCTGGTGTAAGGCTGGGACTGCACACCATAAAAGATTTTGTCAGCTGGAGATGGAGAAACTCGGGATGGCCACCCACCGCCCTCAGGCTGCAGAAAGCCTCAGTGTTCACAAGCCTAAATGGCAACATTTTCAGGGCCAGCAATTTGTAAAGGTGCGCATTTAGTGCTATGGCCTGTTTGTGGGTGGTTGGGTATTTGCGCTTTCGTTCAAAGGCCTGGGGTATAGACATCTGTACAATGCGCTGGGACACAGAAGTGGATGTGCTAGCTGATGGTGATTGAGAAGGTCCAGGTGCATGGCGGGAGGCATCCAGGCCTCCGTCTTGGACAAGGGAGGCAGAAGAAGAGGAGGCAGTGGTGTGACCCGCAGACAATGATTGTGGACCCAGGCATTCTGCCTACCTATTAGGGTGCTTTGATGCCATGTGGTGGATCATGCTGGTGGTGGTGAGGTTGCTAGTGTTCATGCCCCTGCTCATTTTGGTATGGCACAGGTTGCAAATGACAATTATTTTATCGTCCACACTTTCCTCATAAAAGTGCCAGACTGCGGAACACCTACCTCTTGGCAAGGGAGATTGCCGCAATGTAGTGCTCCAGGGAACAGTTGCGGGCCTGTTTGGTGTGGCCCAACTTCTCCCTTTTGCCACCCCACTACCTCTTCCATCCTGTTGCGGTGCTGTGGATCCCACCCCTCTGTACTGCTGTCCTCGTTTGGCTTGCCACCTTCCCAGATTGGGTCAGTGACTTTATTGTCCACCACCTCCTCTTCCACTTCCTCACTCTGGTTATGCTCCTAACCAGACTTGTTGACCTACCAACAACCTCAGTTATTTACAATTGTATCTCATTCTCATCATCAACCTCTTGAGACACTAATTGCCGTTGACTTATTGGCAACTGTGTCTCATCATCATCATCCACATCGTGAAACACTAATTGCCATTCCCCACCACCATCTTCTTCTGACTGTGGATGCTCAAGAGTTTGGGAATCAGGGCACAAGATCTCCTCATGTCACTCTTCAAGCGTGCTTGGCGAGAGGCCCAAATTAAGGAATGTCGAAAAGAGCTCCTCGGAATATCCGAGTGTGGGATCACTTGTTTGCAAAGACTCTGCATGGTGGGAGGAAGGAGGATCAGGGCGAGGATGCTGTTGACCAGACTCTTGGCTACTGAGACTGGAATTTGTGGAAGACAGGGTGGTGCTTAACCGACCGGAAGCATTATCTGCTGCAATCCAACCGACCATCTGGTCGCACTGGTGTGACGTCGAGAGTGGTATCCTGCGCTGCCCTGAAAACTGGGACATGAAGCTAGGTATCGCTCAGGCAGCAGGCACAGTTTCTCCGCGTGCAGGCCACGGCCTCTAGTGCACCATCAGCAGCACGACTACTTCCCCGTCCCTTACTGCTCGCCTTGCGCATATTAAATGTTGTATATGCTTGCAAGTATGTCACACGTACAGTAGTGCAGGTTTTGTAAGTGCATGGGCAAATAAAGTACACAGAAACTAATGTTGCAGATATTTTTAGGATGCGCACACGTTAAACAGGAGATGTAGAACAGATAATGTCGTTGTCCGCAGCGTCTATGAAAAAAGTACACTGAATGTCACAGATAATTTTAGGATGCGCAAATGTTATACAGGAGGTATAGCGCAAGTAATGTCGCTGTCACCATCGAATGAATGTCACTGATATTTCGGATACACAAACGTTATACAGGAGATGTAGCACAGGGAATGTAGCTGTCCGCAGCGGACACCATCTACAGAAAAAGTACACTGGATGTCAGAGACATTTTTAAGCTGCGCACACGTTACACAGAAGATGTAGCGCAGATATTGTTGCTGTCACCAGCGGCGAAAAAGTAATTACACTGAATGTCACTGATATTTCGGATGCGCTAACATTATATTGGAGATGTAGCGCAGGTAATGTCGCTGCCACCAGCAGCAAAAAAATTAGACAGAATGTCATTGATATTTCGGATACGCAAACGTTATACAGGAGATGTAGCGCAGGTAATGTAACTGTCATAAATCACAGAAAAAATGCACCAAACGGATATGCCACTGACTATACTGGCTAGTCATAAATGCAGATATTAAAAGCTGAGACTTTTGCCAATATATTCCTGTCAGGAAGATATCGGAGCCCACATGCACCACGTCACGGCTCTCAGCATGGCAAGGGGTCCTACCACTACGCTACCTATGGTGTGAACAAGGTCTGAAGGTGATGTAATCCAGCTCACAGCCAAGCTTCCACACAACCGCCTAGCAGGACAACTAGTGCAATGTGAACAAAGCCAGACTGTAAGCCAAACCCATATCAGACCATGTGATGGAGGCCACCAGGTGCAAAGGAGAGTGTTTAAATGCCAGGTAAAGGCACATACACTACATATAAAACAAGACAAAAACACAGAAATATAGTGGCAAATCTGGGGGAGCTGCTCAACCCCCTTTTTTTTTGCTGGGGATAGTCGTTTGCTGCGGTCCACATGCGGTGGGGCTGCTCCCCCAATGAAAAACACGCTACAGTGTTAGGGGTTGAGCAGCTCCCCCAGATTTGCCACTATATTTCTGTGTTTTTACACCTTCTGTGACACCTATGTAGTCAGTTGACCGCTGCCGATATGTGACATCGCCATCCCTACGAAGATCTGAGTGGTCAGTTGACCGCTTTCCTGTCCAGCCAGTAGTGGGGCATGAGAGCGGGTGCTTAGTGCGGCGTGGGGCATGTTTTCCCCAAGGAGAACTTGCCTTTTCACCCAAAATGTGGAGAGACTGACCTTTGTAAAGATAAATCAGGCATGGATCAGCCACGATTTCTACACTCCAGTGCCTGATGCATCAGACTAGATCATTCTGGGTGCCATCCACAAAGTTTGTGAAAAGTCACCCACTTCTTCTGACTACCTGTAATGTCAGTAGCCAACATGGCAACGGCAGTACAGTGAATGGCAGTACTTACGTGCACGTTTATTGGCTGCGTAGCTCAAGTAAAATTAGTGTTCAGTCGAGCATGCTCACCCAACACTACTAATGACCTATCCAGAGGATAGTCATCAATATTTACATTTCGGAAAACCCTTTTAAAAAGGACACATTCCCTTTGTATTTTAAGCAAAAACAATTATTTTATTTGTATCTTTTACATTTTCAAAACAACGAAAAAGGAAAACTTTGGGCACCCTGCATGGTTAGTACCTAGTACCCCATTTGGCATGTATCACAGCTTGTAAAGTCTTTAAGTTCTTGTTTGAGAGATTTTAAGCCATTCTTCCTTGCTGACATCTTCCAGTTCTGGTGATTCCTGGACCATCTTGCCTGCACTTTATAATAGTTGTGGATCACTATAATAATCATGTATTAAAAATCCATCTCTTATGTAAGTCAATAACTCAGGAATACATCCTGGAACATATGAGATGTCATCGTTTCTTCACAGAGGTGTACACAACCTCGGACTGTTCTGACCCTGGAGGCTTCTTTGCTGTTGTGGTCGCGGAGTGTTTCACCACAGCGTACACTATCTTGTCATCCTGTGAAAATAAGAAGAAGTTAAAGAATTACTATTGTAGTGAAACTCTCAGTTTACAGGAGAATCCAACTTTAGTAAATATTTATGATCAGTGGAAACTGAATTATCAGCCTCACTGAGGGATCAGGTTACATCTGCGTCTCAACTCATAGAGGACTATACAGTGTGTATATGTGTGTGTGTGTGTGGAGGGGTGGGGAACACTTCTGCACATAGAGAGGTAGATTTAGGCTACTTTCACACCTGCGTTGCGCCGTCCGGTTTTCAGACTTGGCAGAGGCTCCCAAACCGTAGCACAATGGTTTAGTTTTGTCCCCATTAATTGTCAATGGTGACAAAACTGAAACCGAGAAGGAAAGGAAAAGGAAAGGAATAATATTAAGACTCTTTATTGTGTCATATGGGTAGTCAACCGGTTAGATATGATAGATAGATATGAGATTTTTTTTACAATACATTAAACAACCTCGGACTGTTCTGACACTGGAGGCTTCTTTGCTGTGGTCGCGAAGGGTTTCACCACAGCGTACACTGTGTTATCATCCTGTGAAAAAAGAAGTTGCTGGCTTAGAGATATAAATTCCAACAGGGGGCACAAACAGACTCCAAACGGAACAAAGCAAGTCAAGACTAGGGTTGAGCGAACCCGTGGACGTTCGGTTTCACCGAGTTCGGCCAAACTTCAGGTCAAAGTTCGGGTTTGGGACATGAACTTGACCAGAACTTCACCCCGAACCCAGACCCCATTTAAGTCAATGGGGACCCGAACTTCACTTTATTATTTTCCATTATAACATTGAAACAGAATGCTAAATAAAATGTCTATTGAGGGGTTAAAAATAAAAAAAAACCTCACCTCATCCACGTGATCGTGCAGCCTGTATCTTCTTTTCTTCAGGACCTGCAAAAGGACCTGCGGTGACGTGGTGAGCACGGTGACATCACCGCAGGTTCTTTTGCCGGTCCTGAAGAAAAGAAGATACAGGCTGCACGATCAGCTGGATGAGGTGAGTTTTTATTTTTATTTTAAACCTCTCAATAGACATTTTATTTCGCATTCTGTTTTAAGAATGCTATTATTTTCCGTTATAACCATGTTATAACAGAAAATAATAAAATCACCCAAACACTGAACCCGAACTTCAGTGAAAAAGTCTGGGTTCATTTCCGGGCACCCGAACTCGCAAAGTTCTGTACGAACCTGAACTTTGCAGTTGGTGTTCGCTCAACTCTAGTCAAGATATAACATGAAAAGTTGGACAACAAGGGCAGGTCACAGCACTCAACGATATCAACAGACAACTCAGGACTGTATAGTATACTTAGTGACACGTACACAGCAAGGGAAATATTAACCCTCACAATACAGAAATGAAGATGGATACAACCACAGTGCAGTGAAAACCTGACTGCCATTGAACACAACGGTGCACATGGTACAATGGTACTAGCGAAACACAGATAGATAAATAAGAGATAGCTAAATAGACAGACAGATATAGATAGATAACTAAATAGATACATAAAAGGAAAATCAGAGCAGCAATCACATTGATGATTAAAGAAAATGACCACGGAATGCCATCTGGGAGTGCTGTGGAATTGTTTTGATAGATAGAAAGCTAGATAGATAGATACATACCTAGATACATAGATAGTAGATAGATAGATAGATAGATAGTAGATAGATATGAGATAGATAGAGAAATAGATAGATAGATATCAGATAGATGATAGATAGATAGATAGATAGATAGATAGATAGATAGATAGATAGATAGTAGATAGATATGAGATAGATAGATAGATAGATAGATAGATAGATAGATAGTAGATAGATATGAGATAGATAGATAGATAGATAGATAGATAGATAGATAAAACTTTACAGTTCCAGTAGCTTTTCTTTGAATCCGCTCAATGTTTTCATAAGCTGAAATATAAAGATGTTCATAGATGAAAATCAGCACATGGAGTTCAGCATCTTATTCGAAGAATATGCCATCAGTGGAGAATCGTGGAGAAACTCTACAGACAGGGGCAACATGGTGATCTTGGCCACCTCACCTATCGTGTGACCAAACATCGTTGTGTAGCCCTGCAGTCATTGGGCTGAATGGGGTCATATTACTCAACTCGGAAAGTACCAGAACTGCAGAAAACACAGAGATTCTGGGGAAACTTGTGATTGTCACTTCTAAACAGAGATATTTTGTTTATGTATATAGAAAAATGCTTAGTTGTTCCCATAGGCTTGCATTGAAAATCTATGTAGGTCTATGACAGACAGAAATTGTAACATTGTTTCTGTTAGTCTGTACTTCTCCATTCCATCCCTCCCACTAGAAGGTTCTAGTTTAGTTGGAAACTATATAAGGAGAGCAGTCAGAGCCCCTAGTTGTCTGCAGATATGGACCAGTGCTTAGTAGGAGAAACTCTGCCCATCTACACGAGAGACAAGAAGAAGATGTGAAGATGGTGATACTCTGCCAGAGACCCTAGGTCTCCAGTCTTTTTAAAAGGGAGCCAGCTGGATGACTGAGCCACAGACCCTGGGCCACCAGTCTTTTGAACTGGATTTAAGCCTTCTGACAGAGAGGGCCCCAGCTCGCTCAGGCCTTTCCTCAACACAAAACCTTCTTCTGCCCAAGAGAAGACTGGAGAAGCCAGCTGAGGGCTTTGCATCTATTGTTTTGTACTTGAGTTATTAAAACAGGTATGTCATCCGAGGGGACAGGTCCCCTTAAAGAACAAGAAATATGCGGCTGACGGGAGGACAATAAATGAGAGGCATAAGGAAATAAATTCTTCTATCATTTGTCACCTGAGTTCTGGTACACGGAAAGATCTATAGACTCCGGGATAGTCTCCCTAAAGAAAGGAAATAGTTATATGTAACATAATGATATAATACAATGCAATCTGTAGATTTGTAGGGATCCTGGATGAAAGCTACTATTATATTCCAGAGCGCTATTTATACTTCTGAAGGCTTCAGAGCTGAAAGCACTCAAAATTCCCTAATTGTTCATTGTGACCAAAGAGTATAGTGCGTGTATCCCCGGGGTATGATACATGATGTAATTCAGGATCAGTACAGGATAAGTAATGTAATGAACACAGTGACTGCACCAGCAGAATAGTGAGTGCAGCTCTGGAGTATAATGCAGGATGTAACTCAGGATCAGTACAGGATAAGTAGTGTAAAGTATGTACACAGTGACTGCACCAGCAGAATAGTGAGTGCAGCTCTGGAGTATAATACAGGATGTAACTCAGGATCAGTACAGGATAAGTAATGTATGTACCCAGTTACTGCACCAGCAGAATAGTAAGTGCAGCTCTGAAGTATAATGCAGGATGTAACTCAGGATTAGTACAGGATAAGTAATGTAATGTATGTACACAGTGACTGCACCAGCAGAATAGTAAGTGCAGCTCTGAAGTATAATGCAGGATGTAACTCAGGATCAGTACAGGATAAGTAATGTATGTACACAGTGACTGCACCAGCAGAATAGTGAGTGCAGCTCTGGAGTATAATACAGGATGTAACTCAGGATCAGTACAGGATAAGTAATGTATGTACACAGTGACTGCACCAGCAGAATAGTAAGTGCAGCTCTGGAGTATAATACAGGATGTAACTCAGGATTAGTACAGGATAAGTAATGTAATATATGTACACAGTGACTGCACCAGCAGAATAGTGAGTGCTGCTCTGGAGTATAATACAGACTATAACTCAGGATGAGTACAGGATAAGTAATGTATGTACACAGTGACTGCACCAGCAGAATAGTGAGTGCAGCTCTGGAGTATAATACAGGATGTAACTCAGGATCAGTACAGGATAAGTAATGTATGTACACAGTGACTCCACCAGCAGAATAGTGAGTGCAGCTCTGGAGTATAATACAGGATGTAACTCAGGATCAGTACAGGATAAGTAATGTATGTACACAGTGACTCCACCAGCAGAATAGTGAGTGCAGCTCTGGAGTATAATACAGGATGTAACTCAGGATCAGTACAGGATAAGTAATGTATGTACACAGTGACTCCACCAGCAGAATAGTGAGTGCAGCTCTGGAGTAAAACACAGATGGTTTCCCCAATAAGTATATAACAATAACTTATATGTAAAAGACATAATTGCAGAGCAGATAGATATGGCAGGTTAGGGATACGTACAAAGTCCTACTGACTTCTTCGCACTATCTGTACTTTATCAGTCTTTGCCTTTTAAACGTCATTATTAAAAGAGTTGAACAGTTTTGCAAGCTTGTATAACCAACAGTAAAAAAGTCTTCTTCTTTTCATCAGTCCGGTGTTTACGGTTTGTCTTTTGTGTAGTCGTTAACCAGTAAGACTCATAGGATAAGGCTTACACCAGGTCTCGAAGAAAGCGAATGCACAATATTGAAGGACTGATGAAAAGACTGAGGGCGTCATTTCCACTAAATGTTATTCAAGTTTGAAAGATTGCTTGACTCCTTCAGTAATAAAGTGTAAAAGGAGAAGACCGATGAGAGACGGATATACATGGATATGAGACAGAGAGATACATACCCGGCGTCGGTCCTCTTCATACCTGTATAGAGAAATTAAAATCAAACTCAATGACACATTATCAGATGTTGTGTTATGCATTAATAAAGACAAGTCATTCTGTGATGGCCCTCATGTAGTCTTCTC